>NC_091764.1:100136826-101506383 GCF_029378745.1 Bos indicus
ACATTCAAATAAAATATCTTACATTAGATGCCGTATAGAAAGAAAAATGTGTGTATATGTATATACATATATATATATGTATATACATATACACACATATGTATGAGATTGAAATTAATAATCATGTATTAAGATTTTGTTTGATGACTTACTAAGTGAAAAAAGTGACCTTTACCTGTTGGAAAAAATTGGGGTGTCATAATTTAGGATGGAAAATTTTCCTTATCCTTGATAAAAGTAGCAATCAATTTAGATAGAAGGCAATTCAGAAGAGTAAAAAGATGATTTCTAATTCTTGTTAAATGACTTCATTTATTTCTTCATTCCTTTGGTATTTTGAGTATCTTTATAATAGCTGCTTAAAATATTTGCTAGATAATTCCAACATCTGTGTCACGTCAGCACAGCTTCTGTTGATTGTCTTTCTCCATGCAAGTCCAAATTCTCATGGCTATTCGTATGCTGAATAGTTTTGGATTGTCTTCTGGACATTTTTAATAAATATTTTGTTAGGAGATTCTTGTTTAAATATCTGACGCATATCCAAATTTTTGGTTTGAGCAGACAATCACTTTGGCTAGGTTCAGGCCTTCTGTGGGCTCTGGTTCCAGTTCAGTTTTCAGAGCCCTTGTAGTGTTATTTGGATATTTGTTGCAAGTGAATCAACCAACGGCCAATCTGGAATGTGGGCAATGTTCTGCTATGAAGAGTTTAGGTCTCAGTGTCTTTGGTACGTTAGAGCCACGTGTAGGCATGCACAGCTCATGTGTCTGAGGACAGGGGAAATACAGGAATTTGCTACCCTCTAATCACATGGTGGTGGTTTTTTCTGGTGACCAGACACTCCCTTGAAACTATACAGAACCTTCACAATGAGTGATCACTAGCATAACAAAGTTACTTCTATGACTCAAGAAATGGACAAAATTATAATGATTTTTGAAGCTCCTTGCCAGGAATCAGAGGTAAAGATCAAATATATCTATTGCAACACAGTTTTCAGTCACCCAGGTGGTGCTAGTGGTAAAGAATCCCCCTGCCAATGCAGGAGATGCAAGAGATGCAGGTTCAATCCCTGGGTGGGGAAGATCCCCTGAGGTAGGCAATGGCACCCTGCCCCAGTATTCTTGCCTGAAAAATTCCATGGGTAGAGGAGCCTGGTAGGCTATAGCCCACGGCACTGCAGAGGGTCACATATGGTTAAGCACAGAAAACAAAAGCAATAAGTTAAGCACAGTTTGAAAAGTATCAGAACTTAGATATGGCAGAAATATTAGAATCATCACACTGGAAACTTTTTAAAAACTCTGACTGACATGCTAATGACTCCAATGCAAAATATAGACACCATGAAGAATAAATAAGTAGTGTAAGGAGAACATAGACATTATAAGAAAGGAAAAAAAGAAATGTCAGAGAATCAAAACACTTACCAAAATAGAGTGTCTGATGATGTCATTAATACATGGCTGAGGAGAGAATCTCTGAGTTTAGGACATAGCAACAGAAACATCCAAAACTGAAATGTTAAAACAAAACAACAGAAAAAACAGAAAAGAAAACCCAAAACAATATCCAAGAGCTGTGGGATAACTACTAAAAGTGTAACATGTAATGGGGACACCAAAAGGAGAAGAAAGAAGTAGAAGCAATATTTTAAGGAACGGTGACTGAGAATTTACCCCAAATTAATATCAGACTCTAAAGCACAGATCTAGGAAGCTTGGAGAAAACCAAGCAGCATAAAACTGCGCGCACACACAACATCAAATACATCTGGGTATACCCTAGTCAAATTGCAGAAAGCCAAACAAAAATTGAGAAAAAATTTGGAAAGAAGCAAGAAGAAAAAAAATTACCTTGCCACCTTTTGTTTCCAAAGAAGCCAGGTAAACAAGCAGAGTGGAGTGAAATGTTCAAATTGTTGAGACAAAAAGAAATTATCAACATAAAATTATATATTCTCTGAAATCCTGTTCACAGTGAAGGGGAAATAAAGATTTTTTCCTGGAAAAAAATCTTCAGGGAATTTGTAGCCAGGAGACCTTCCTTGTAAGAATGTTAAAATAAGGAAAGAATAGAAAGAGGGAAGGAAAGTAATATAGGTCAAAAACTAGGACCTACTTTGAGGAATAAATGAGAAAATTTAAAATGTATCTTTCCTATTCTTAATTGATCACACTGGTAACAGCTTGTTCAAAATAATGACTGTATTAGATTCTTGTAGTTTATGCATAAGTGGAATGAATGACAGTAACAATGTAAGGGACAAGAGTATAATTAGGATTATTTTGTTATTATAAGATATTGCACTATTCTTTTGAGGTTTACAGTATTAATTGAAAGCATATTTGAGCTAGTTGTAATTTTGTATTACAAGCTTCAGGGCAATCACTAAAAATATTTTTTTAAAAAGAAAGAAGTGCAATGGATACAAGATAGGAGAGAAAATGCAATAATCTAAGCTACCCAACTAAAACTACATAAGGCTGAAAAAATAGAAGACAAAATGGAAACAAAGAACAATAGCAACAAATAGAAAACATTAACATACATGGCAGATATTAATTCATCTGTTTAAATAATCATCTTCATGTCAATGGTTTAAATATACCAGCTAAAAGAAATTGTCAGAGTGAAACAAAAACAAGATCCAATTTTGTATTTTCTATAAAAAATCCACTTTAAAGATGAAGATACATGTAGTCAAAAAAAGAAAAAGGAAACGAATGGAGAAAGATATTCCTTGTGAATACTAATCAAAAGAAAGCTGGAGTAGCTACACTATATTAATTTCATGCAGAGCAACTTCTAAACAAGAAAACTTACCAGGGAAAAAGAAGAACATTACATACTCATAAAACAATTACTTCTCCAAGAAGACATACCAATTCTTTTGTATGTGAACCTAACAACAGTGTCAAGATGTAAGGTAGAACCTGATAGAACTGCTAGGAGAGACAGGTGAATTCACTATTATGGCTGAAGACTTCTGTAACCCTCTGTCAGAAATGGGCAGAGCCATCTGGCAGAAAATCACAACACAGTTGTACTAACAGCACCGTCAATCAACTGTATACAAAATAATTGACATTTATAAGCTATTTATTTAACGACAGCAGAATATACATTTGTCTCAAGGTTATGTTAAATATTTGCCATGTTAGACCACATTCTGAAAAATTATAGCTTAAAAAATTAAAAGAATAGAAATCATATAATGTATGCACTCAGGCCATAGTGGAATTAAACTAGAATCAGATGGCTACATAGAAATATAACTAGAAAATTCTAAATACAGGAGATTTAACAACATATTTCTAAACAATACATGAGTCAAAGAGGACATTTCAAGAAAATTTTAAAAATATTTTAACTAAATGAAAATACAACTTCAGAATTTGTGACATAGAGTAAAATAAGTGTTTAGTGGAAAGTTTACTACATTGAATGCACATATTCAAAAAGAATAAATATCTAAAAACAAATATCTAAGCTTTAACCATAGTAAACTAGAAAAAGAAGGGAAAATGCAAAGTGAAAAGAAATGACATTAAACAGCAGAAATCAATAGAGATGATCAATGGAATCGAAAGCTGGTTCTTTGAAAAAGATCAATAAAATCGATAAGCCTCTACAAAACAGAGCTGGTTCTTCAGAAGATATAAGTAAATTTGATAAACCTCAAGTGAACTGAGGAAAACAGAGAGAAGATACAAATCAATAATACTAGAAATTAAAAAAGGGAAAATACTACAGAATCCTTGGATATCAAAAAGATAGTGAAAGAAAATTCTGAAAATTCTTAATTCTACAAAGTCATTGTACAGTCTTGCTTCACTTGGATCTTAACAGTCTGTGGGATTGCAGAATTGTCAGGACTGAGCGACTAACACACACAATACTACCGAGTCTTTGGACGTCAAAAAGATGGTGAAAGAAAACTATGAAAAATATTAATCCAACAGACTCATTGTACAGTCTTTCTTCACTTCGATATTAACGTCTATACATTTTACAAGCACACATACTGAAGAAGGCTAATGTTTCTAATTACTATAAAATGTATTGAGCTACATATGGTTCATTATTTTAAAGCAAGTTAGCTGGAGTTCCTTTTGTTCAACATCTGGAAGAAAACTATTGTTTTTATTCTAGATCAGCACTTTTGAATCAACTTTCTACAGTGGTGGGAATATTCCACATCAGTGCAACCACAATTGTAGCCACTAGCCACATGGAGCTGTGAGCACTTGAAATGTGGCTAGATTTTAAATTTTTATTTAATTATAATTGATTTAAATTTTAATACTCAAATGTGATTAATGACCATCCTATTGCACAGCAGTTCTAAAGGCTTCCCTTGTGGCTCAGCTGGTAAAGAATCCGCCTGCAATGCAGGAGACCTGGATTCAATCCCTGGGTTGGGAAGAGCCCTGGAGAAGGGAAAGCCAGCCCACTACAGTATTCTGGCCTAGAGAATTGCATGGACTATATAGTCCAGGGGGACACGAAGAGTCAAACACAATAGAGTGACTTTCACATCACTTCATTTCTAAAGGTGTGATTTGGATTTAGACCTTAAAGCACTTAGAGAAGAATTTTTTCACCACTGTTTTTTACCACCAATGTCAGGAGTGGAGTAGCAAAAATCAACGCATATTTGAACACAAATTCTTGTTTATGTTTTGTGAAAAAGTGTACAGTTATAGATGGTAGACAATGAACAGATATTTATTTGTTGTGTTTACACAAATGAGTCGGAGAAGGCAATGGCACCCCACTCCATACTCTTGCCTGGAAAATCCCATGGATGCAGGAGCCTGGTAGGCTGCAGTCCATGGGGTCGCTAAGAGTCGGACACGACTGAGCGACTTCACTTTCACTTTTCACTTTCATGCATTGGAAAAGGAAATGGCAACCCACTCCAGTGTTCTTGCCTGGAGAATCCCAGGGACGGGGGAGCCTGGTGGGCTGCCGTCTATGGGGTCGCATGGAGTCGGACACGACTGAAGCGACTTAGCAGCAGCAGCAGCAGTAGCAGTAGCAGTACACAAATGAGTACCTGAACAAGGTATTACTCAAGGATTGATTTCACAAGATCTGATGCTTGTGGTCATGCAGAAGATATTATGTTGGAAAAGCCGTAAACATGCAGTGCAAGATCAAAGCCTCGACAAAAATTCTAATTGCGGAAGAACTACGGTAGAAGCGTAATTCATGGTTACAAAGATGGGCTTTGAGAATGAACAAGACAGTGTGAGTATCGGTTGGCCACTGGTAGCTGTGTGATACTGCCAAGTTACATAGACTCTGTGAGATTCATTCATTTTACTACTAAAGTAAAATGAATAATAATAATAGTTTAATAACTTTTAGGATACAATGACTTGGACAATATATATGCTATATATGTTAAATTTCATATAATTAACTGCTTGTTGTGTGTCTTAAGCATAGAATATACAGATTCAAGAGATGTAAATATTTTAAAAAGAGCATCTTTGGTATGCAGGAAAAATTACTTTGCTAGTAAACAAGTAAATAGATCTCCACTATTTCCCAAGGCATAAGAATGGAAATATGTTAACTACTGATTTACAAGTGCCTGTGAATATAAGTTTATACCACTGGGAGGCAGTATAACATTAGATTAAACAGGACTTTAGCACAGAAACAGTCTTCTTGCCTGGAGAATCCCATGGTGGGCTACAGTCCACGGGGTGGCAAAGAGTCGGACGTGACTGAGCGACTTTATTTTCACTTTCTTTCACTTTTTAGGACAGAAACAAATTTGTGTACCAATCTCAGCTATTTTACTCAGTGATTCTGTGAATTCAACCAGATAGGTAATTTGTTTTTTTTTTTTCTTTCCAGATATGGTAACCTTGTTAAAGCTCAACACTCAGAAAACTAAGATCATGGCATGCGGTCCCATCACTTCATGCCAAATAGATGGGGAAACAGTGGCTGACTTCATTTTGGAGGGCTCCAAAATCACTGCAGATGGTGATTGCAGCCATGAAATTAAAAGACGCTTACTCCTTGGAAGGAAAGTTATGACCAACCTAGACAGCATATTCAAAAGCAGAGACATTACTTTGTCAACAAAGGCCCGTCTAGTCAAGGCTACGATTTTTCCAGTAGTCAGGTATGGATGTGAGAGTTGGACTATAAAGAAAGCTGAGTGCAGAAGAATTGATGCTTTTGAACTGTGGTGTTGGAGAAGACTCTTGAGGGTCCCTTGGACTGCAAGGAGATCCACCCAGTCCATCCTAAAGGAGATCAGTTCTGGGTGTTCATTGGAAGGACTGATGCTGAAGCTGAAACTCCAATATTTTGGCCACCTGATGCAAAGAGCTGACTCATTTGAAAAGACCGTGATGCTGGGAAAGATTGAAGGCAGGAGGAGAAGGGGATGACAGAGGATGAGATGGTTGGATGGCATCACCGACTCAATGGACATGGGTTTGGGTGGACTCCGGGAGTTGGTGATGGACAGGGAGGCCTGGCGTGCTGCGATTCATGGGGTCTCAAAGAGTTGGACATGACTGAGCACCTGAACTGAACTGAACCTTTTTAAGTCAAATATAAAGTGGAAATAATGATGTCTGTCTTGACTGCATCACAGTAGAGCTTGTGGTAAGGCATCTTCAATTTTATTAATAACATATTATACATACATATTCATCCTGCCCATCGTTTTGTATGATGTACTCTGCATGTAAGTTAAATAAGCTGGTGTCAACATACAGCCTTGACATATTCCTTTTCCAGTTTTGAACCAGTCCATTATTCCATGTCCAGTTCTAACTGTTGCTTTTTGACCAGTTTCTCAGGAGGCAGGTAAGGTGGTCTGGTACTTCCATCTCTTTAAGAATTTTCCACAGTTTGTTGTGATTCACACAGTCAAAGGCTTTAGCATAGTCAATGAAGCAGAAGTAGACGTTTTCCTGGAACTCCCTTGCTTTCTCCACGATGTAACAGATACTGGAAATTTGATGTCTTCCTCTGCCTCTTCAAAACCTAGTTTGAACATCTGGCAGTTTTCCGTTCATGTTCTGCTGAAGCCTAGCTTGAAAAATTTTGAGCATTACCTGGCTAGCATGTGAAATGAGCTCTATTGTACAGTAGTTTGAACATTCTAAAAGAAGGGCACTGCCCTTCTTTGGGAGTGGAATGAAAACTGACCTTTTCCAGTCCTGTCTGTGGCCACTGCTGAGTTTTCTGCTGACATAGTGAGTGAAGCAGTTTAAGAGCATCATCTTTTAGGATTTGAAAGAACTCAACTGGACTTCTGTCACCTTCACTACCTTTGTTTCGGGCTTCCTAAGGCCCACTTCACTTCACACTCAAGAATGCCTGGCTTTAGGTGACTGACCACATCGTTGTGGTTATCCAGGTCATTAAGACTTTTTTGTACAGTTCTTCTGTGTATTCTTGCCACCTCTTCTTAATCTCTTCTGTTTCTGTTAGGTCCTTGCTATTTCTGTCCTTTACCATGCCCATTCTTGCATACAATGTTCCCTTGATAGCTCCAATCTTCTTGAAGAGATCTTTAGTCTTTCCCATTCTACTGCTTTCCTCTATTTCAGTATAAGTATGCATTTTATTAATATAGAAACCTTTTTAATAATATTTCAAAATATTTTATATATCAAGAAATTTTGGACCAAGCAAATCTCCTTCAAAGAATTTATCATAAGGAAATAAATGGATTCCTATATGATACTTATTTCAAAAATATTTAAAATAGTAAAATAATTATAAACAACTTTAATGTCTATATATATGAGCTAGGTTAAATTATGGTACATTTATACTATACACTTAGCAAAGGAAACAGCAACCCAGTCCAGTATTCTTACCTGAAAAATCCCATGGACAGAGGAGCCTGGGGGGTTATTAAACAATACTACAGAAAACAATACAGACATTAAAAACAATAATGTAGTGCTACAAATATTGCTATAAAGATCTACAATGTTATTTTTTTTTAATTTTATATTGCAGTATAGCCAACTGACCATGTTTTGATAGTTTCAGATGCACAGCAAAGGGACTCAGCCATACACATACATGTATCCATTTCCTTCCAAACTCCCCTCCCTTCCAGGCTACCATATAACATTGAGCAACGTTTACTGTAGTATACAGCAGGTCCTTGTCAGTTATCCATTTTAAAAATAGCAGTGTGTACATATCTATCCCAAACTCCCTAACTATCCTTCCCCACATCCTTCCCCATGGCAACCATATATTTATTCTCTAGGTCTGTGGGTCTGTTTTGTAAATAAGTACATTCATATCATTTCTATTTAGATTCTGTATATAAGGGATGCCAAACAGTATTTCTCCTTCTCTGTCTGACTTACTTCACTCAGTATCACAATCTCTAGGTCCATCCATTTTGCTGCAAATGGTGTCTTGTTCTTCTTAACAGTAAGTAATATCCCACTGTGTATATGTACTGCATCCTCCTTATCCATTCCTCTGTCAATGTACACTTATGTTGCTTCCTTATCTTGGCTATTGTTAACAGTGCTGCAGTGAACATTGGGATGCATGCATCTTTTAAGACCATGTGTTTCTCAGGATACATGCCCAGGACTGGAATTGCAGAATCATATGGTAGTTCTGTTTTTTGTTTTTTAAGGCCTCTCCATACTGTTCTCCATAGTGGCTATACCAATTTACATTTTCACCGACAGTGTAGGTGGATTCCCTTCTCTCCAAACACTCTCTAGCATTTATTGTTTGGAGTTTTTGATGATAGCTATTTTCACTGGTATGAGGTGATATCTCATTGTAGTTTGTTTTACATTTCTCTAGTAATTAGAGATGTTGAACATCTTTTCATGTGTCTCTTGGCTATCTGTGTGTCTTCTTTGGAGAAATATCTATTTAGGCCTTCTGCTGATTTTTCTATTAGGTTATTTTGATGATATTAAGCTATTTGCAATTTTTGGAGACTTAATTCCTTGTCATTCATATCACTGGGAATATTTTCTCCCAATCTGTGAGTTCTCCTAGTCTTTCTAAATTTTGTCTATGGTTTTCTTTGCTGTCCAAAAGCTTTGGAGTTTAATGAGGTATTATTTGTTTATTTTGGTTTTAGCTTCCATTAATCTGCAAGATGGTTTGAAAGAGATATTGCTGCAATTTATGTCAGAGAATGCTCAGCCTATGTTTTCCTGTAGGAGTTTTATTGCTT
Source organism: Bos indicus (assembly GCF_029378745.1). Taxonomy (NCBI): domain Eukaryota; kingdom Metazoa; phylum Chordata; class Mammalia; order Artiodactyla; family Bovidae; genus Bos; species Bos indicus. Next base: position 100,146,041 of record NC_091764.1, read on the forward strand.
CCCATTTCACAATTAGGTCTTTAACCCATTTTGAGGTTATTTTTGTGTATGGTGTTAGAGCATAATCTACTTTTTATGTAGATTTTTAAAAAAAAACATGTTTTTTTAACATGTTGCTGCCCAATGTTTTCAACAATTGAAGATACTGTCTTTCCACCACTGTGTAGGCTTGCCTCTTTTGTCATAGATTAACTGACCATAGGTGAGTGGGTTTATTTATGGGCTTTCTATCCTCTTCCATTAATTTGTAGGTCTATTTTCGTGCCAGTATCACACTGTTTTGAAGACTATAGCTTTGCCCTATTGTCTGTAGTTAAGGAGACTGATTCTTCCAGCTCTGTTTTTCTTTCTCAAGATTGGCTATTCAGGGTCTTTTGTGTTTCCAAGCAAATTGTAAAACCTTTTGTTCTAATTCTGTGAAGAATGCCCTTGGCAATTTCATAATGATTACATGAAATCTGTCGTTTGTTTAGGGTAGTATTGTCATTTTCACAATATTGATTCTTCCAATTTAAGGACATGTTATATCTCTTCATCTCTTTGTGTCATCTTTGATTACTTTCATTAGTATCTATTAGTTTTCTGAGGACAGGCCTTTTGCCTCTTAGGTAGATTTATTCCTAGGTATTTTATTCTTTTTGCTGCAATGGTAAATGGAATTATTTCTTGGATTTTTCTTTCATAATCTTATGTTGTTAGTGTAAATGAATGCAAGAGATGTCTGTGTATTAATTATATATCCTGAAACATTACTAAATTCATTGATTACCACTAGTGGTTTTCTGGTGGCATCTTTAGGATTTTCTATGTATACAATCATGTCATCTGCAAACACTGACTGCTGTCTTTCTCGTCCAGTTTGGATACCTTGTCTTGTTCCTGATCTTACAGGAAAGGCTTTCAGTTTTTCACTATTGAGAATGACGTTTGCTGTGGGTTTGTTGTATATGACCTTTATTATATTGAGGTAGGTTTCCTCTGCCCATCTTCTGGAGCGTTTCTTTAATCATAAATGGGTATAAAATTTTGTCAAAAGCTTTCCTGCATCTTTGGAGATGATCATAAGGTTTTTATCCTTCAATTTGTTAATATGATGTATCACATTAATTGATTTGCATATATTGAAGAATCCTTGCCTCCCTGAGCTAAATCCTACTTGATCATGGTGTATGACCCTTTTAGTGCATTGCTGGATTCAGTTTGCTAGTATTTCATGGAGGATTTTAGCAACTATGTTCATCAGTGTTATTGGCCTATAATTTTCTTTTTTGAAATACCTTTGTCTGGTTTTGGCATCACGATGATGGTGGTTTCTTACAATGAGCTTGATGGTGTTCCTCCCTCTGCAATTTTTTGGAAGAGTTTGAGAAGGATGGATGTTAGCTCTTTGCTACATTACTATTATCTGAAGTCTATAGTCTAGGGTTTACTCTTTGTGTTGTGTATGCTACAGATCTTGAAAAATGCATAATGACTTGAATCCATCATTGCAATACCATATAGCATAGTTTCAGTGCCTTAATAGTCCCCTGGGCTCCACCTTTTCATTCCTTTCAACCTCTCCACCTTGGCCCTTCAGACAGATCTCTTCACTGTCTCCATAGTTTTGCCTTTTCCTGAATTTGGAAAGATTACTTGTTGAAATTTACAGTATGTAGCCTTTTCAGATTGACTTCTATCACCTAGTAGCCTGCATTAAAGGTTCTTTCATGTTTTTCTTGAATTAAGTGCTTCTTTGTTAAGTCCCAGGATATTATGCCATTGTTTGGAGAGTCTAAAGTGTGTTTAGTCATTTATATATCGACAGGCATCTTGGCTGTTTCCAAGTTTTGGCGATCATGAATACAACTGCTAGAAACATACCTGTGCATATTTTGCAAAAACATTCGTTTTCAAATTATTTGTGTAATTTTTGGATCATATGATGAGCATATGATCAAAAAGTGAGATTTTTGGATATGATGAGTATAATAATGTCTTAAGAAACTGCCAAACTGTCTTCTAAAGAGTCATCTGCTTTTTATTATCAACACTTGGTGAAACTTCTAAATCATTTCAAGGACTAAAGTAATTCACTAGAAAAAAAAATTGTTCAAAGGCCACTTTCTGCAGTTACTGTCTTGTTTTAAGAATATGTTTGTAAAGTCTAATCCAACTGAACCAACCTCACTGTGGACAGATTCTTAGCTTTGATATCTGATCACCCCAAAAAAGGGTGATGAAAACAGGTGATGACATATTGAAGATCATTTAAAAATTAAAAAGAAATATCCATGGTTCACACATTCAAAATGGAGCCAGGTAGCCATCCATGGATGTGGTGTCAGACATATTCTTAAATCTCTGAGAACTTGAACTTTAGGGACTATATCAAACTCAAGAATACCACCAGCATTTTTTTTTTTTTTTGGACATGCCCTGTAGCATGCAGATGGAATGTGTGCCCCATGAAGTAGAAGCTTGGAATCTTAACCACTGGACCACCAGGAAGATCCCAAGGGTTCTCAGAACAATGTCTGCAGCTGCAGGCCAGCTACAAACATAATTTCAAAGTACCCTCTTCCCCTACATGCAACTATGTAACCATTTTGACCTCCAATCAATTCTTACTTAAAGAAGCACCTTTATTTCTTGCCAACTCCAATCCTAATTCTTGACAATTTATGTAGCATTGTAGTTTGGGTTTTTATACATTTCCCCTATTTTGTAATCCAGGGGTAGTTTCAATGATTTTGATCTGTGGCTCCTGAGAGATAACACTCCTAACAAACCACAAATCAAGGCCTTCTGAATATGGATGTGTGTCCTCAACCAGAGTTTTTGTCCTGGTCACCTCAGGACAGAAAAACCAAGAAGTCTTGGTTACCTCAGATTGAACCTCAAAGAGACAAAGCCTGTCTGCATCTCTGCTAGGCCAAGGTGATTTCCAGGCTGTGACACCTTCTGCAGACCTTTTTTTTGCTCTGCCAGGAAGGCACCCAGAGTGGCAGACAGCCTGAGCAGAGGTTCATTCTCTTAGATCCACCAGTAGTCCACCAGCCCCCATCAGACATTTGGCAGTTTGAAGAGGAGCCCAAGACCAGCAACCTTCAGGCATCCTGTTTCCTCCTGTTCTGACTTCCTCTTCTGGCTTGAAGCCCTGAGAAACAAATCACAGGAAGCAGAGCTGGGTTGAAACAAAGCCAGTAAAAAAAAAAAAAAAATCAATAAATAAAACAAAGCCAGTATGTGACATCCAGACTGAGGGATACCTAGTGTAATCTGGTCTACCGTCAGACTTATTTTCTGGTCCCTGTATCTGGTGCCTCCCCCATGTCTGGGCAGAAGACTGAGGCCTGGAAGTGAGAGACTACCCAGGAGAGGCCGTGGATGGTGAGGGGTGTGTGTGAGGATCCAGGAAACCGGAGGGCATGGCAGTAGCAGCAGTGTTTGCAGTCCTGAGACCAGCCGACCCCTTTGGCAAGCGGCAGCCCACAGTGAAGAGGATCTGCCACCAGGAGCGCCAAGGAGAGGATGAAGAAACTGCCTTCCCTGCTTTCACTCGGCCATGACTGAACCCATGTACAACTCCCTGTGTTTTTGTCTTTTGAAGTAGAATGCCAGCTCAAGAGTCAGTCATCAGGAAATATGAAGATGCAGAAACAAATACTAGGTGTTGGGCTGGGGAATCGGTAGCAGTTTAGATTATAATTCTGCCATATGGCTGAATCACTGAACTCCAAGTTCCCTGAAAGATATAGACAAAGGCATGACACACATTCCTAAGGTGTTTTTACAGAAGTGGATCCTCTCCAGATGAAAACTGCTGACCATCACAACATTGATCCTAGACTGGTTGAGACCAGAAGACTGAAGATGCTTGAAACTTCATCTGGATGCCAACCAATCTGAGAATTGTCCTTGCTCTGCTCCTTGAACATTATAAAACTCCTCATGACCACATAGTCTTGAGGGCATTAGCCTGCTCTGGTCCCCTTTGCCTGGAAAAGAAATTAACGGCTATTCTTTTGTACTTCACCCAAAACGGTCTCCATGTTTCTCCTTGGCATCCGTGAACAGAGGCCAAGTTTTGGCAACATGACCTCTCCAGGGCTTTGTTTTCAATGTGAGTATCTGATCTAGTAACTAGTATCTGAACTAGTTACCTAGTAACTAACTAGGTATGTAACATAGTTGCTGCAATAAATAACCTCCTAAATTTCATTGATAGCACAGTATATATTTACTTACCTCTTATGCAGGAATGAGTACCTGGCCTGGACAGGTAATTTGGGAAAATATAACCTGATTTCTCCCCAGATAGCTGTGCCCCTAAGCTGCCCTCTTCATGGGAGTTTGCAGAATGTTAGCAGATGACTGGGAGATTCCTTAGGACAGGTCCTGTGGTCTGGGGATTAAGGGCTTTGAAAAGCTGGGAGAGGGTGGCCAGTGTTCCTAGTGAGCTGGTTCAGGATATTGCCCCCCCTTTTTTTCTCAATATAGCCTGCCCCCCAGGAATGGCATCTTAATTGGAAACTAGAGATCCCTCTGGAACTGGCCTGAATCCCCCTCTTTTCCAGGAACACAAATGTCCAATGTTTTTGGGGAGATTTCTCTTTAAGCTTGGTTTGAATGTCCTCAAGGTCTCTCTGGCAAAATAAATGTGTTTTAAAAGAAGTTCCCCTCTTGGTGTCATACAGGTTAAGTGAGCGTGGTTAAGTGTTATGTGTTGTGAGTGTGGTTAAGTGTTATGTGTTGTGAGAGTGGTTCTGTTAAACTGGCCTGAGGTGATCTTCTAGAGGAGCTTCTCTGGTCCCTTTAATTTGGAATGAAGAATCTTCATTCTGTTGGGGATCTTCCATCTGTTGGGGATTTAGTTCTATAAAGGGCTTAAAGATATTGTTATACATATATATGCCTCGAGGTAGAACCAGGATCCTTCCCCAAGCCTGCTCTTTTGTTTCTTGGCTGTTCCTCCTCCCTTGTCTTGTGTCCCTTTCCTTCCCTGATTAGCACCTGTTCTAATCTGCTGTTTAGAACTCAAGGGAAAATTTGAGAAAGTAACACTGATATATATAAACTACCACGTGTAAAACAGATAGCTAGTGGGAATCTGCTATATAAAACAGGGAGACTAGCCTCTTGCTCTGTAATGACCTAGAGGAGTGTAATGTGGGGAGGAGAGGTGGGAAGCTCAAGAGGGAGTGGATATGTATATATATATATATATATATAGTTATGTCTGATTCCCATTCTTGTATGGCAGTAACAAACACAACATGGTAAAACAAGTATCCTCCAATTAAAAATAAATAATAAAAAGAAATACCATAGGAAAATGTAAAAAACTATTAAAAAAAAAAAAAGAACACAAGGAAGATCTTAGGGCTGGAGTCTCTAACCTACAAACAAGAAATGGGGGGCAGAAAGACTTCCCTACCCAGGAGCCCCACAGGGTCCTGCTCGGTTTCATTCCTGGGTCGGTTTTTTTTTTTTTTTTTTTTTTTTTGGGTCACTTTCTCCACATCAGGGGTCATACTTCTCTGCTTCTGTGCAATCTTTGCACTCCAGAGATTGTGAGTTTTTACCATTGGATGTTGGGTATTTTTGCCTTTCTCTAAATATTCTTGAATTTGTTCCAAGTGAAGTTAAATTCTATCCTTTTGGGTCTTCCTTTTAAGATTTGGGTAAAGGAAAAATCCACAGTTCTTCCTCACTGGCTTTTCTTTCCTGTGAATCTCCATTATTATGCACACAGACCTCTTCACTTCTGACACTTCTGGACACCAAGTGCACAAGACTTTCCTACTAAACAAACGACTGTCTGTGACACTAGCCTGGCGTTCCACAATTTAGCTCACTTCTAACACTATCAACCTGGAGATAGCATCAGATCCCACAGGTTAAGAGCTCAGCCCCACAAGATTGCCCCCCCACCCCTACCTCAAGATGCCAATGCAAGTGGCAGGACCCAGGTTACAACTCCTGTTCAATTTGCCTACAAATCAAAGAGATTATGAACCCTTCTCGATTTTGATTAATTTGCCAGAGTGGCTCATAGAGCCCAGGGGAACACTTGTGCTTACCAGTTTATAAACGGGTGTGATAAAGGACACAGACAAACCACTAGATGTAGAGATTATACAGGGTGAGATCTAGGAGGGTCTTGAAGGTAGGAGCCCACACAGTGCCAGTCCCTGCACACAAGAAAGACTTTTCTTTGCCAACACATTCATGGATATCTCTGCTGTGTATACTTCACATTCTTTCTTTCTGCTGTGTGCTGTGCTTAGTCGCTCAGTGTTGTCTGACTCTTTGAGACCCCATGGACTGTAGCCTGCCAGGCTCCTTTGTCCATGGGGATTCTCCAGGCAAGAATACTGGGGTCAGTTTCCATGCCCTCCTCCAGAGAATCTTCCCTATCCAGGGATTGAACCCAGGTCTCCTGCATTGCAGATGGATTCTTTACCAGCTGAGTTACCAGGAAAGCCCAAGAATACTGGAGTGGGTAGACTTTCCCTTCTCCAGGGATCTTCCCAACCTAGGAATTAAACTGGGGTCTCTTGCATTGCAGGCAGATTCTTTACCAGCTGAGCTACCAGGAAAGCCCCCATGTATACCTATCAGAGCTCAAAAATGTAGATTACCTTAATAGAGAAAAATTGTTTCTCATGGGGATAAAAAGAGGTAAAGGGTGGGAGGCTAGAACTTTCTTTCCCTTCCATCCAATTTGTTCTTCCTAAATAAATTCTAATATTACATCTTTTTTTGCCCCTCTCTCTTTCTGAAAACTGACTTTCCACCTTTGTTATGGTTGTGAATAAAACGTTTTTGATCCAGAGATGTGCATTAAAATACATTTGTACAGAGAGATGTGCTGGGAAATGAAGCTTTCTTTGAGAGGCCATCATTTGCCAATCTTCATCTGGCTGCTGTGAGACCACTGGAAAGCACAGCATTATCTGCACAAGGCTGGGACCACTTCTTCACCACGGGGCCTCTTTGTCAGTCAGTCTCTGTTGTTTGTCATATCGCAGAAGTTTGTCCAGAAGATCTAGGGCCTCAGGGCTGATAAGGCTTCTGTTTTCACTATGGATAAAATGTTTCCAGCGTTTCCGTGAATGTTGTCCAAAATATCGTTGAAGTGTAGATCTAGGTCTGTGATACTTATTCCGATTCCCACGTAGCTCCTCTGTACCCAGAACTTTGGCGATGTGAACAAGCTGGTCATAGTCCTCCTGTCCATGAAAGAAGTGCATGCGTGCTAAGTCACTTCAGTCATGTCCGACTCTTTGCAGCCCCATGGACGGTAGTCCACCAGGCTCCTCTGTCCATGGGATTCTCCCAGGCAAAAATACTGGTGCGGGTTGCCATGCGCCCCTCCAGGGGACTTTCCTGACCCAGAGATCAAACCTGAGTCTCTTACATCTCTTACATTGGCAGGCAGGTTCTTTACCACTAGCGCCACCTGAAAGCAGGGTTCCTTTCGAAAGATCATGCTTGCTAACATACAGCCCAAACTCCACATATCCAAGCTGTACTCATACATCTGCTAGTCCACAAAGTGCTCTGGTCCCATGAAGTACCTGGAGGTCACTTGGACATTGTAGTCCTGGGCAGGATGATAAAGTTCCCCTCCAGACCCCAGTATATCAGTCACAGTTTTTCTTGTGGTGCTCTTTCATGACATCGTGAGGTTTCATATTCCTGTGCATATTCCCTTGATGTGGCAAGTAATTCAGAGCTTTAAGTAGTTATAAAATAAGGGCATTTTTTTATTAAGGACATGTAAAACCAGATATCAAAATCTGTCAGGATATGGGACAGATCTTAAAATCTGTATTATTGATATATTCAAATACCAAAGCTGGTCTCTCCAACACAGAATCCTTCACGGTGTTAATCAGCTAAATGATAGTTGTTCCACCAGGAGAGTCCTCCAGAATGGTCAACTTCTCGTTTTCTCATTTTTTTCTTCCCTGGCTTAAGGATTTTTAAAACCACTCTGTCACTGTCGGTGATGTTAACGGCCTCAAATACTTCTCTATAATTTCCCCGACCCAAGTTTTCCAACCAGCTGGTTTTTGTTGATCAGCTGCTTGGTCGTGTCCGACTCTGTGACCCCCATGAACTGCAGCATGCCAGGTTTCCCTGCCCTTCACCATCTGCCAGAGTTTGCTAACACTCCTGTCCATCCAGTCAATGATGCCATCCAACCATCTCATCCTCTGCCACTCCCTTCTCCTCCTGCCTTCAGTCTTATCAGGGAGTGAGTCAGTTCTTTCCATCAGGTGGCCAAATTATTGGAGTTTCACCTTCAGCATCAGTCCTTCCTATAAATATTCAGGGTTGATTTCCTAAGTTTAGGATTGACTGGTTAGGTCTCCTTGCTGTCCAAGGGACCCAGCTGGTAATCATCTTGATTACCTCGGCGCAGTAAGTGCTGCTGCACTTCCTAGCCCCTGTAGGGTGTCATAGCCCCTGTACTCCCTGTTGCTCAAGGGTGGCTGGCCAGGCAGGCGGAGGCGGGGCTGGCGGGCGGAAGCTCAGGCAGCATTCTGCGGGAGGGAGCCCAAGTGGCATCCGGCGGGCGGAAGCACAGGCCAAGGTGGCGGCGGGTCGGCAGAGGCCCAGAGGGCCGCCAAGCCGGAGAGGTAGTTTGACGTCGCTGCCGGAGAAGGAGGAGCACAGCTGGCCCAGGGGCAGGCAACCACACCCAGGTAGGTTTGTGGGGGGCAGGCGGGCTGCAGGCCCCCAGGGTGGCTGGCCTAGCTGCCCTGTCTTTGGAGCAACCTGAAGCCAGGCATGGCAGGCGGCCCTCGGGCTTCAAGCAGCCTCCCTGGCTTGGCTCTCAGCTGCGAGTCTGCCCTGGGGTCATGGGCACCAGCAGAGGCAGCTGAGCCTGAAAGGCCCAGAACACAATTAATTCCTTGTAGAAGTGCCGTTGCTCAGTCCTGTCCGACTCTTTGCGACCCCATAGACTGTAGCCTACGAGGCTCCTCCGTCCATGGGATTTTCCAGGCAAGAATACTGGAGTGGGTTGCCATTGGCAAATGCCTATGGCAAGTGCCAGTTTGTAGTTGACAGGGTTTTTTTTTCCCCCTCTCCATCCTCATATACAAGTGATCAGTAAGCTGCTGGATATCCAAAGGGAACACTGTACCTCCCTCGAGTTCTCTCCCTTTTGTCTCTCTCTCTTCTGATACTCTATAGTCTTACCCCTGTGCTTCTCCTGTTCGCCTCAGGGAATATCTTGGCATTTTGTTGGTTTCTCTCTGCTTTGGAAAAGATCCTGATACTGGGAAGGCTTGAGGGCAACGGGAGATGGGAAGGACAAAGGGTGAAATGGTTGGATGGCATCACCAATTCAATGGACTTGAGTTTGAGCAAATTCCAGGAGATACTGAAGGATAGGGAAGTCTGATGTGCTGCTGTTATGGGGTTGCAAAAAGTCTGAGGACTTAGCATCTGAACAACAAACACCAACCCCTACAAAGTTGTCTATGGGCTATAAGCTGGGACAAGTGTAAGGCTCACTGTCCTTCATTGAAAGGTGCCCAGTGATTGAAAAGGATTTTTTCTAACAGTTTTTTTTATTTTTAGTTTTTTCTTTTTAGTTGATTCAGACAGGAAAGTAAATCTGGGCCCTGTTACTCCATTGTGATAGGGAACAAAAGTCTGTGGAGTAGATCTTTCTAAGTTAAAAGCACTTTGCATTTTAAATTTAAGATCTTGTCAACATTAAATTTAAAGGTCTTGTCAATTTCACTTATCTTGTTGCTGCTTACTCATTGAATGAGAGTTTCCTGCTTTACTTCTCAGTTCCTGTTTTGGCAACCACGTGAAGAACAGTGCCGAATACTCTTGCTTAAGTAGAAACATTACTCTGACAGAGACTTTGAAAATGTTCCTGAGTGACCCTACCTCCAGAGGAAGTGTAGAAGAGGGGAGATCTGGTGAGTGAAAATTGACAAACTTTGACAAAACAAAATGAGGGTTGAGGGAGGGGGAGCTCTTATACCACCAGCCACTGACAGGATAGAAATTGCACTTTAGGAATATCAGTACTTCACATTTAACCTCCATAGAAGGAGATAGGTTTTGAGAATCTAGAGGTGGGTGAGATGACAGGTGTGTAATTGTCACATCAGGTGTTTTGTTACTGGCATGTTACTTAAATATTTCTGCACAGATTTAGGTTACAGAATTTTAAGAGAAAAATGTTCTCTGGATTTATTTTATTAGTCCTCATATTTTTCCCATGTTGTGGGCAATTTTCACTCTGGCAAGTTACATTATGATATTAAATAACAGATGGTTATATTCCAGAGGTGATGGCAAACAGATACCAACAATTTTGTAATACATACACTAATAAAAGTTGCCCATATCTACTGTGTAGCACAGGGTACTCTGCTCAATATTATGTAACGAACTAAATAGGAAAAGAATTTGAATAAGAATAGATTCATTTATATGTTAAAAAAATTAACCATGACACCTATTCTGTAGTCTGATTAAATGTAGTAGTGAGGTATTTAGAACCTGTTATTTGTTATTTGCTACAAAGACAGATTGTATTTAGACCCTGCTTTCAGGACATCATCATCTCATGGACAGACAAATGAATTTACTATCATTTGATGTGATCTGTGCTACAATGCATTTAATGAAACCTAGGGAGTTGGTGATGGCTGCTGCTTCTGAAGTTACTTTTGACTTGGGCCTTGAATGATGGTATCACATTTTCTGGAGGAATAGGAGTAAAAGTCACAATTTCTTTTTTTTTTTTAATTTTAAGTAAATACAAAACTGTTTTCTTTCCATTGGGCACAAAAGTGCCCTGCAAAGTTTCCTTTTGGAATTAAGGGTAAATGTGATTCAGTAATATCATTAAGTGTTTCAGCTGAAATCTACTAAGGCTCCTTTATGTGTCCAAATAATTTTCTTTGTCTTTCCCTCTGTCTGTTTCCCTCTTATGTCTCTTTCTCCCTCTCACGAGGTCTGGTATACTTCTGTATTTATATATAGTGTTATTTATATATATATCAGTTCAGTTCAGTTGCTCAGTTGTGTCTGACTATTTGGGACCCCATGAACTGCAACTCGCCAGGCCTCCCTGTCCGTCACCAACTCCCAGACTTTACCCAAACTCATGTCCATTGAGTTGGTGATGCCACCCAGCCATCTCATCCTCTGTCATCCCCTTCTCCTCCTGCCCTCAATCTTTTCCACCATAGGGTCTTTTCAAATAAGTCATGTCAGCTCTTCTCATCAGGTGCCCAAAGTATTGGAGTTTCAGCTTCAGCATTAGTCCTTCCAGTGTACCCCAGGACTGATCTCCTTGAGGATGGACTGGTTGGATCTCCTTGAAGTCCAAGGGATTCTCAAGAGTCTTCTCCAGCACCACAGTTCAAAAGCATCAATTCTTCTGTGCTCAGTGTTCCTTATAGTCCAGCTCTCACATGACTACTGGAAAAAGCATTAGCCATTTAAGATCCACTATGATCAAAGGACCAGAGTATGAAAATAAGAGAAAGAGATAATAACATAAGTATACTATATATATACACACACATATATATAGTATATATACTAATATATATACTGTAATAGTTTATATACTGTAATATATACTATATTATATAATGTATATAATAGTTTATGTATATTATAGTATATGCTATATATGGTATATATAGTATATATATGTCTGTATATAAACACATGTATGTATGTATGTACATACATCTATGTATACTATATATACATGCTATATGTATATATACTATGTACACTATAACATACTATATAGTATACTATATATAGTATACATAGCATACTATGTGTATATATACACACATACTATGTGTATATATACACACATATATACAGTATATACATATATGTATATGCACATATGAATACATGTACATGTATACATGTGCATATACACAAACATGTACATACGTGTACACATATACATACACATGTACACATGTACATACATACACACATGTACACCTATATACATACATACATATGTATACGTATACATTCACATATATGCATATGTATATGTGTATGCATATATGTACACACATACATATATAGTATATATGCTATATACTCTGGTCATGTTGCTGCTGCTAAGACGCTTCAGTCATGTCGGACTCTGTGTGACCCCATAGATGGCAGCCCACCAGGCTCCTACGTCCCTGGGATTCTATAGATTATATATACTATCAATGTTTACATACTATAATATACTACAATTTTTGTTATCTAGTCCTTTGATCATAGAGGATCTTAAATGGCTCAGCTTTATATCATCCTTTTTAGAGTACATTACAAAGTAGTTTATATACTACCAGACATTGTCAGTAGTGATATAAAAATATGAGCATCTTTTAAATATAACCATTTTAGTTAAACAGTTTTGATTTAATGAGAGCATCAGAGTATTAATGTAACATAGTGATTGATTATTAAAAGTATTTGTTGAAATATAGTACCTCTCTGGTTAATGTTATTGTCAATATCACTGCATTAAAAAAAAATTGTAACCTCCTGTCACTTTCCCCTGATGTCAGCTGAGAATTAATTTCTTACTGTTCTCTAAAGAGACATTTGTTTAATAAAGCCATGACTAATAATTCACAAAAAAAGGTAAACTGCAAAAACTAGGACTATTGGTGAAACTGTTTGGTGTCATTACAGGAGCTCCAAGAGCTCCGGTATCACAGTTTTTTATCTTTGAGCCTAGAAAGAATTCACTGAGAGGCAAAGTGATGAATAAATGAAAGTCGCTCAGTCGTGTCCGACTCTTTGCGACCCCGTGGACAGTAGCCTGCCAGGCTCTTCTGCCTATGGAATTCTCCAGACCAGAACGCTGGAGTAGGTAGCCCATCTCTTCTCCAGAAGATCTTCCCAACCCAGGGACTGAACCCAGATCTTCCATATTGCAGGCAGATTCTTTACCATCTTAGACACTAGGGAAGCCCTGGTGATAGATAAGAAGTGATTTATTAGAATGGAACAATTGTGAGGCTTTCGAGTGGGTGGGCAGTGTCCTCCTGCACTGCAGAACTTACTGGGCTACAGTCAAAGGAAAAGTAGGTGGCGGAGAAGACCTTCTTTGTCTTTCCTGAGTACATGTCATGCTTCCATCATCAGCTCCTCTCTGTTCTTCTGTGAGATAATTTCTAACACCATTTTTCAAACTAGAAATTTTAAGGTTATTGTGTTCAAAGTGTAATATAAAAGCCATATGAATTTAAAGGGAGACAGTAAGAGGACACACCACAGGAGAGTGTAAGGGAGGAAGATATTTTCCTCTGCTCTTCTGGTTTAAGAATTAAATTCACATGAGACAGATATCAAAAATCAAACAAAAGTTTGCAGACTAATGAAATATATGCACCTTAATGTTGAGAGTTACCTTTTATTCAATGAGAATTTTTAGGTCTTCAAGCCTGGAAGACAGTGTCTCATGTAACCCCATAAAAACTGCTCTGAGGAGAGCAGGGAGGAGTCAGGTTATGTAGAAGTTTGGAACAAGGGGCAGGTAATCTGAACATCCAGATTATTGTGATTTAAAGAAAACCAGATATCCCAAGCTAAGGAATGTAGTGATTTCTTTGTACTAGAAGATGCAAGAGTCTGGGCTCACTGAAATCATTCCCTTGATATGCACCTCAGCTGTCTGGGGCTGGTCTCCTGCACTTTTCCTTAGTGCTCATGGCAGGGAGGGCTGCAGCTTAATGACTGCAAGATAGCAAGTATCATTCTCCTTCCTAAGCACACTCAAGGCTCAGAATTTCACATTTGGAGGGTCAAAACTGCTGATGGCTGTGACATCCTTGTTTATTGATATGGCAAGAAATTCCACATCTCAAGTTGAATCATATGTATACATGAGACAGACCCAGGAAAACTGAGTAACTCACCAAAATGGCCAATAGCTTCACCTTAAATAGCATCTTCAGCTAAAGACAAAAGATGTTGGGGGTAGTGATTTGGGACTTCAGAGAGAAGGAAATGGAAATGGAAAAGCAAAAGTTTGATGAATAAATGTTTGCAGGGCTGTGCAGAGACAAAGATCTTTAGGGCCACGATGGACTCTGATCTCTAGGCCCTGCCCAGTCTCCCCCACCACACTCAGGCCCATATTCTTTGCAGATATTTCTGGTGATAGCTCTCTTCTAAACAGCCCCTCTATCTAAATTTATTAAGACAGATAGAGCGAAGATCAAACATTCTTCCTGGATTTTGGGTGCCTTGCTGATTTCCAGGTTGAAATAATCTACATGCTGAAGAGACATTTTTGGGGTGGCAAATTTTATTTCCATACAAAAAAACAGAACAGAAGTAAGTAAGCAAGGAAGAGAAATGAAACATGAAACAAGGGAGGGTGTTAGGAGAAAGATATGGAGAAATAAGAAAAAAAAGGGAGGACTTTTAGAATACTGTACTTAGTCACTCAGTCATGTCTGCCTCTTTTTGATCCCATGGACTGCAGCCTCCAGGCTCCTTTGTCCATGGGGATTCTCCAGACAAGAATACTATGACCTCCTCCAGGGGATCTTCCCAGCCCAGGGATCAAAACCAGGTCTCCTACATTGCAGGCAAATTCTTTACCAGCTGAGCTACCAGGGGAGCCACTTTTAGAATATTCAGTTCAGTTCAGTCGCTCAGTCGTGTCCGATTCTTTGCAACCCCATGAATTGCAGCACGTCAGGCCTCCCTGTCCATCACCAACTCCAAGGGTTCTCCCAGACTCACGTCCATAAAGTCAGTGATGCCATCCAGCCATCTCATCCTCTGTCATCCCCTTCTTCTCTTGCCCCAATGCCTCCCAGAATCAGAGTCTTTTCCAATGAGTCAACTCTTCGCATGAGGTGGCCAAAGTACTGGAGTTTCAGCTTTAGCATCATTCCTTCCAAAGAAATCCCAGGGCTGATCTCTTTCAGAATGGAGTGGTTGGATCTCCTTGCAGTCCAAGGGACTCTCAAGAGTCTTTTCCAACACCACAGTTCAAAAGCATCAATTCTTCAGTGCTAAGCCTTCTTCACAGTCCAACTCTTACATCCATACATGACCGCAGGAAAAACCATAGACTTGACTAGAGGAACCTTTGTTGGCAAAGTAATGTCTCTGCTTTTGAATATGCTATCTAGGTTGGTCATAACTTTCCTTCCAAGGAGTAAGTGTCTTTTAATTTCATGGCTGCAGTCACCATCTGCTATGATTTTGGAGCCCCAAAAAATAAAGTCTGACACTGTTTCCACTGTTTCCCCTGTTTCCCCATCTATTTGCCATGAATTGATGGGACCGGATGCCATGATCTTCGTTTTCTGAATGTTGAGCTTTAAGCCAACTTTTTCACTCTCCACTTTCACTTTCATCAAGAGGCTTTTTAGTTCCTCTTCACTTTCTGCCATTAGGGTGGTGTCATCTGCATATCTGAGGTTATTGATATTTCTCCTGGCAATCTTGATTCCAGCTTGTGTTTCTTCCAGTCCAGCGTTTCTCTTGATGTACTCTGCATATAAGTTAAATAAGCAGGGTGACAAGGGGCAAATAGGAGATTCGTTGGATAGAGTTAAGTGGAGATGCACATCTTACTCTTCTAACAATGAAAAAAATTGTGGAATTGTAAACTTAAAAAAGGATTCACAACCTAAAAGTTGAGAGTATTACCGAGCCCAAGTTCACTCTGCTCATCCCTGACAATAGGCTAATAAATCGGAGAGACAAGGTGTTGAGGCAAGGAATATGACTTTATTCAAAGAGCTGGCTGACCATGAAGATGGCTGACTAACATCTTGAAATAACCATCATGTTGGGGTCTGGATACCAGGTTATTTTATGGATCAGAGATGGGGGGAGATGAGGAATCAAAGTAAAAAGAAAATAATTGATTTTTGTCAGTATCTCTTAGAATAGCAGGCCTCACGCAGAGGGATGTGTTAGTTTCACTTCTTTACGTCAATCTTGGGTGGTGTGATATGAAATATTTGCTGTGATATCAATAAACAAAGATGAAACAGCTCTTTGCAGTTCTGGCCGCCAAATATGAATTTCTCAGTCAGGCTGGTAATCAACAGAGGAGGGGTGCAATTTCCCACACAAAGAACAAGAATGTCATAGTCCTTCACAGATGAGAGACAGCAGGCTCTCCCTGTGAGCCAAACAAAGGCACCCCAGCCCAAGAGGCAGGCAGAAGTGGGGCAGGCAGGGCTCCCTGAGGCAGGCCAGTGTGTATGCCTGTAATAACAAAAGCAGTGAAATGAGAGTTAAAGTCGAAGAAACAGATCCTGTATGGAGTCAAAATTAACCCTTCCTGGTTACAAGAGTTATGTTTTATTCAGTGGGAACTTTTAGAACTTAAGCCAGGGAGAGAGCATCTCAAATAACCCTGAGAGAACTGCTCCAAGGAGGCAAGAGAGGAGCCAGGTGGTATAGAAACGTTGCAACAAACAGCATGTAGCCTTTGAGTATCAAAAGATGTTTTTGTAAATTAAAGAAAACCAGATATCCCAGGTTAAGGAATTTAGCACTTTTCTATGTATGCTGCTGCTGCTAAGTTGCTTCATTCGTGTCTGACCTTGTGCGACCCCATAGACGGCATCCCACCAGGCTCCCCCGTCCCTGGGATTCTCCAGGCAAGAACACTGGAGTGTGTGGGGTTCAAGCCCCGGTGGATCCAGGAAATTCGAAGCGGGGACAGCGTCGGCGAGATCAGGAAACAACTGCTTAATTAAATGTTAATTAAGGATATAAGAGTAGTAGAATAAGAATAGCTCAGTGAGGAAATTCAGTGGAGAAAAGAGGCTGAAATAAGGATAGCTCAGTGAGGAAATTCAATGGAGAAAAGAGGCTGATTAATTCAGCCAGAAGGTGAGAGAAAGAACCACATGGGGAGACCAGTTTCGGTGAACAAGGCCCACACTTTATTTTCCAAAGTAGTTTTTATACCTTAAGTTATGCATAGAGGATAATGGGGGAAGGGGTAGAGTCATGCAGTAAGCCAGGCTTTCTTCCTGCAAACTTATCATATGCAAAAGTTTAGGTGATTTGCATCATCTTCTGGCCCGGAGGCCTGTTAACATTTTAAGACTCTTTCTTCAGAAAACTTATTTTTCTCTAAAGGTGATTATTCCAAAGTCAGGTGCCAGCCTCCAAAAAGCATTGGATAAAGTTGTATTCCTATAGGGCAAAGTTGAGGTGGGCTCAGTCAAGAAAAGAATTAACTCAAGGGTCCAAGGTTACAAACATTGAGGCTACTACTTACATTTCTATACACCCATTATATCAATCAATACACTGCCAAGGACACAGTAGATAAGGGATATGGAGACTTAGCAGCAAACATTGGCCCAATAAGTGAAAAACCCTTCACCAATACAATTTCTAATCAATCTTTTAACTACTCAAAGGAATCTGTGTTTAGACAGTTTAGAACATCTCTTGCCTCTCACAGTTGGGAGGCTCTGAACAATCACATGTGGCAGGAAAAACCTATTCAGGCAGGCTAGAGGATTTCCAAAGGAGTTTGTAGGTTGAAACACTGTCACACCCAGGAATTATTAACTGGAGCTGTAAGCTAACTCTTTTTTCAGAGAGAGGTAGTGGGGGACAGCCCCCCGTAAAGTCAGAGGTGTAGGTGAAAGCACGAAGCAGAAAGTAGGCAGACTCTGGTTTTGGGGGTAGATGCTCGAGAATTTCCAGGGAGACTCCTGAGGCTTGATCCTGCCTTTGCGTATGCCAAGCCTCCTTCCTCATGACCTTTGCCACAGGCGGAGCTCGCTCCCAGCAGGTGTGGGTTGCCATTTCCTTCTCCAATGCCTGAAAGTGAAAAGTGAAAGTGAAGTTGCGCAGTCGGGTCCAATGCAAAAGTCTGGTGTCACTGAAATCATTCCTTTGATATGCACCTCAATTTCTGGGGCCAGTATCCAGTGTTTTCATATCCTGAGTTCCTTCAGGGCTCAGCATAGAGAGTGGCTGCAGTCTGAGGGCTACTAGAAGGAGGAATTTCTCCTCTTCCTAAGTTCCCTCAGGGCTCACCAGCTCACCATTCTATGATGACTGCGATTGCTAATTACTGTGGCATCCTTTGCTTACTGTTATGGCCGGAAATCTTCCATTTCTCAGAAGTCATAACATACGGAATTTCAAGACAATTTTGCTTTAATGCAGAACCAGAAAGAATGAAGACGGAAAGTTTCATATGGAGCCAAAATCCAAATGCCCTTGTATAGCATTTAAAGAAGTCATTCCTATATTTTTTCTCCCTGCCTAGCACTTAAACTGAGGCTCCTGAACATTCTAGGAAATATAGGTGCAATGAGTGAAATGTGGCAGTTAAAAGAAAGTTAGCAGGAACTTCTTAAAAGTATAATTAACATTCAGTAAAATTCACCTTTTGGTGTACATTTCTATGAGTTTTGACAAATACATATAATCATGTGGCCACAGCACAATAAGAGTACCCCCCACACCCCCTAACACACACACACATGCTCTCTGTATATATTTCTTTCCTCTCTCCTCATCATTTGGCAACCAATGATTTGTTTTCTATTGTGATACTCTTGCATTATAAGAATGCCTACAGAGTCAGGCTTTTCTCACCAGCATAATGCATTTGAAATTCATTTATATTGTACTGTATATCAATAGTGTAGACTTAATAAAGAGAGATATTATTCACAAGGACTTTCACAATAGGAAACACTCTGTGAAAAAGATTCTCATTTTTAAGTAAGGCAAAGAGGGGAACAGAACACTGTTTGGAAGGGAGAGCGAGGTGGAAGAGCAGGTGGCATTTCCAAAGTCACACTTCTCACTTGTGTTCTAGGGACATGAGGTGGTGATCACACATGAGTTGGGAAGCATCTCACTGCTTTCTTTAGTGCCCTTTTACATTTTCAGGCAATCCACAGTTTTCGGGGTCTTTGTGGAAGAGAAAGTCTCAGTAAAATTTACTGAGTCAAAGCAAAATAATAAATGAGCAATTGTCTAGTCAAGGCTATGGTTTTTCCTGTGGTCATATATGGATGTGAGAGTTGGACTGTGAAGAAGGCTGAGCACTGAAGAATTGATGCTTTTGAACTGTGGTGTTGGAGAAGACTCTTGAGAGTCCCTTGGACTGTAAGGAGATCCAACCACTCCATTCTGAAGGAGATCAGCCCTGGGGTTTCTTTGGAAGGAATGATGCTAAAGGTGAAACTCCAGTACTTTGGCCACCTCATGTGAAGAGTTGACTCATTGGAAAAGACTCTGACGCTGGGAGGGACTGGGGGCAGGAGGAGAAGGGGACGACCGAGGATGAGATGGCTGGATGGCATCACTTACTCGATGGATGTGAGTCTGAGTGAACTCCGGGAGTTGGTGATGGACAGGGAGGCCTGGCGTGCTGCAAGTCATGGGGTCTCAAAGAGTTGGACACGACTGAGCGACTGATCTGATCTGATCTGATCTGAAGCATGGAGTCAAGCTTTTCTTTTTTCTTACTACAAAGTGGTCTTTATTTACCTTTTTCCCAGCTGAAGGATATTGAATTGTTGCCCGTTTTGGTAGCAATAAGTAAAGTTATTATAAATGTTCAAGTATAGGTTTTTGTGTAAATGGAAATTTCCATTCCTCTTGCATAGATACCTAGGGATGGCATTGCTAGGGCATGTGGCGATGTTATGTTTGCCACACCTCACTGCCAAGCTGTTTTCCAAAGTGGCTGTACTGTTGCATTTTCAACAGTTTATGAGAATTCCATTTGTATCATTTCTTCACCATCATTCAGTTTTGTTATTTTTTTTGCCATTCTGATACACATCTTGTGGCAGCCCACTGGATTTTATGTTTCCCTAGTGACTAGTTGGAGCTTTCCAGGTGGCTCAGTGGTATAAAGAATTCCCCTGCCAAGCAGGAGACATAGGTTTGATCCCTGGGTTGGGAAGGTGCCCTGGAGAAGGAAATGGCAAACCATTCCAGAATTCTTGCTTGGGAAATCCCGTGGACATAGGCACCAAATCCTACAGACAGAAGAGCCTGGCAGGCTACAGTCCATGGGGTCGCAAAACAGTCAGACAAGGTTTAGAAACTAAACATAGCAATGACTGGTTATGTTGGTTTCTTGATTCATGGGAGCCAGCAGGAGTGATAGCTGCCTATGGCCACGCAAGTCCACAGTCCCTAGGGTGAAAGGTGGCCTGGGTTACCAGGACCCTGCCAGGAGCCTAATCTCGCAGTAGTCACTTGGCTCACTGGAGCTGGCAGACAGTGGGGAGAGGGGACCTTGGTTAGTGAGTCTGCAGGGTGTCACCCAGGGCTGAAGGAGTCAGACTGATGTGATGCTAGAGCAGGTAGACCTGGAATCTGTAGTGAAGTCAAGCACCGTTTTACTCTCCTTGTGCTGGACTGCCGAGTCTTGAGGGAAGGGTTTGGGGGGCCTGGTCCCCAGGAGTTCACCAGGAACCAACTGTTACAGGAGCCCCACCTGGAGCTGCTGGAATTGGCAGGTGCAGCGGGGAGACAGGAGCTTGGCTCCTAGAAGCTCACAGGAAACCCAGGGTGGAAGCTGTCTGAGACTGCATTATGTGCCAGAATTGCTGGAGTGCAAGGAGCTGGGATGAGACAGGGAGTGGGTGTGCCTGGAATCCTTGTCTCTTGGGAAGGTATTTTCATGTGCAGATAATTTTCAAATTACTATTTCTAGTGGGAGGTGAGTGGATACCATGTCTAGAAACACTTTCACTTCTTCCTAATCTCTATATTTCTTTCATTTACTTTTCTTGCCTTATTGGCACTGATAGAACCTCTAGGAAAATGTTAAATTGGATTGGTGAGAACAGGCATCCTTGCCTTGTTCCTGACCTTTAGAGGAAGGCATTCACTTTTTCACCATTAAGTATCATGTTAGCTGTACTATTTCTATGAAAAGTGAAAGTTCATAATTTGCTGTGCTTTGTTATTTGGGATGACTCACTTTTCTCCGAAATTTATGTCTATGCATGCATGCATGCATGCTAAGTTGCTTCAGTCATGTTCAACTCTGGGCGACCTTACGGACAGCAGCCCACCAGACTCCTCTGTCCACGGGATTCTCTAGGCAAGAGTACTAGAGTGGGTTGCCATTTCCTTCTCCTTTTATGTCTATATCGATGGTCATATCCTTTCTCTTCTCTTGTTCTGTTAATGTGATGAATTACATTGATTAGTTTTCTAATGCTCCTCTTAGAACTTCTAACCAAATTTGTTATTTGTGGAGGTAAATCTGGATTGTGTGCATGTTTCATTTTCATTCTGATTTCTAGTTTGTCTGTCTCTTACTCTCTTATTAGCTCTTCTTACAATAACTGGAAGACTCTCCAGGGGAAAAATACTGTTTCTCTTATTTCTGGGTCACTTTTGGGCCATGGCCATCTCTCCTGGACATGGACCTTTTGTGAGAGATTTTGGCAATAGGGGAGGTGAGGTACAGTGGATTTTACATGTTGATTCTGTGATAAATTTAAGTTTTTCTTTTACTGCTTCCTTGAAGTTGAGATTATGACATTTCTATTTACAGATAAAGATCTCCGACAGATATCCCTAGCAATGATATCTCCTGTTACACCTACCAAGCTTTGCTACTGTGTCCTGATTATTTTTATACTTGTAGCTCTAAATGTGGTGACACTTTCCGTTCTTCTGGCAGGTGAGTTACCTGTTCTTCAAACCGTACCATATTCTTTGCACATTCACATTGTCAATAAATATTTATTGAGTTCCATTATGTGCCAGGGTGTGTGATATGTTTGAGGTATATCAGTGAAGAAAACATAAAAAATTCCCAGGGAACTCCTATTCTATTAATAGCAGGAAGATGCAGATATTCTAATATAAGGTAACAGATTGACATGAATATAAGTGTCCAGGGTAAGCCTCCTTGACAAGATGACTTTTCAGCACACTTGAAGGAGATGAAGGAGCCATGTGGCTATGTGGAGAAAGCATTCCATATGATGGAACAAGTAGAATGAAAGGAAAAATCTCCTGGTAGGTTTGGGGAACAGCATGGAGGCTTCTACAGCTAAAGCAAGGCGGGAATGAGGAAGAGTAATGGGCTGGGGGTCAGGGAGGTCACAGCCTAATGAGGCAGGTAAAGACTTGAGCTTTTAATCTGAGTGCAGTAGGGGGTATCAAGAAAAGGGAAATTGTAGGAGAGGAATGCCATGATCTAAATTTCATTAGAATAAAACCATTTGACTGTTGGAAGAAAAGTTAGACTTTGGGAACACCTACTAGAGTAACCTTATAGAAATCCACACCAGAGGGGACCGTGGCTTGGCCCTGGTGATAACAGTGGAGGTGGGACCTGGTGGCACAATCTATCTCGAAAGTTGAACCAACAGTATTTCCTATCAGATTGGATAAGGGAGGGAAAAGTGAGGTTATGAAGGAAAAACACTTATTCTTCCCATAGCCTATACTCTGATATCTTGCTGGTTTCAGAGCATCTAACAAGGGCCCAAATATTTTTATACATATTCAACAGAAATACATATAAAATAGCATTTCCAGAGACACTGGAAATACCTCATCGTATTGTGGTACTAAAATCAATAGTTGAACTATGCCATGTTTTGTCTACTAGAAGGTTTATACCCCTAAGAGATGTAGCATAGTAAAATCTAGGAAAGGTAAGGAGTTTGCCTTTCTTTTGTCAAGAGTAAGAAGGACTGATATTAAGGAAGATGTGGGAAAAAGGAAATCTGTATGATGCTAAGAAAGCGTACTACAGGAATTAAATGCCACAGAAATTGATTTCCTTAAAACCACTACTCTCCATGGACCCCTGAGAAGAGAGATGCACAGATTCTCTGCTTGAAGATCAGTGGACTGATGGCTTTTGTGCCTGAGATTAGACTGTTAGTGATGACTCTGGGAGGCAGCAATCAAATATACAATATGTACTTTAAGACAGACCTCAGGGAAAAAGTCACCGTATAAAAAATATATATTCATATGTTAGTTTTCACAGAACATTATTTCCAAGGCAAATTCTCAATCTAATAAAATCATTTAGAAAAACAACTACCACTAGCTTTTGTGCCTGAGATAAGTCTGTTAGTGATGACTCTGGGGGGCAACAATCAAATGTAAAATATGTACTTCAAGACTGACCTCGGGGGAAAAAGTCACCATATAATATATATATATATATATATATATATATATATGTATATTCATATGTTAGTTTTCACAGAACATTCTTTCCAAGGCAAATTCTCAATCTAATAAGATCATTTATTAGATTACTACACTAAGCTAGTGGTTCCTACACTCAGCAAGTGACCACAGATCTCAATATTGCATTTTCCAAGAAACCAAAAACAGAAAAGAGATCTCGGGAAAGTCTGCTCTTTTGGCAAGCAGCAAAGTACAATCACTTTTCCACACACTAAGTAGCAGTCGGTGTTTTATAAATGGTTAAAGCTGGTAGCATTTCATGAGGCATTGGAAATATTAGTTGGAAGTTCATTCAGTTCAGTTCAGTCACTTAATCGTGTTCTACTCTTTGCGACCCCATGAATCGCAGCACGCCAGGCCTCCCTGTCCATCACCAACTCCTGGAGTTCACTCAGACTCATGTCCATTGAGTCAGTGATGCCATCCAGCCATCTCATCCTCTGTCGTCCCCTTCGCTTCCTGCCCCCAATGCCTCCCAGCATCAGAGTCTTTTCCAATGAGTCAACTCTTCGCATGAGGTGGCCAAAGTACTGGAGTTTCAGCTTCAGCATCAATCCTTCCAAAGAACACCCAGGACTGATCCCCTTTAGGATGGACTGGTTGGATCTCCTTGCAGTCCAAGGGACTCTCAAGAGTCTTCTCCAAACCACAGTTCAAAAGCATCAATTCTTTGGCTCTCAGCTTTCTTCACAGTCCAACTCTCACATCCATACATGACCACTGGAAAAACCATAGCCTTGACTAGACGGACCTTTGTTGGCAAAGTAATGTTCATTACAGCTCAGCAATTCTGCATATAACCCAGAGTTGGGTGGCCTCCATAGAGAGTGTTTAGTACATAGACAAGCACCTGAGAATATGACTCTGGAAGCAAAATAATATGAAATTGTGTAATGGATGGTGCCAAAATACATATAAAGTAAAACTGTGCATTCTGATACACAAACACATTGGGCATGGAAGACATTTCTAACAATCTGTCTGCCTATAGAAAGTAGGTCCTGTTCAGATTTTAAGAAAAACAAAATGCTGTTTGCACAGCCATAAAGGTACAAGAGTCTAGTTTATATTTGGCCATGTTTTTCTTCAAACTCCTCATTTTGGAATTTAGTTTTGTTGTACTTACATATATGAATACATGTGTGTATATGTGTACAAACATACATATGTTATATTAAAAAAAAAAAAAAAGACCAATCTCAAAATGATAAGTGGAGTAATAGGTAAAAGGGATGAGAAATTTGTTATGCTTGACTGCATCTGTCCAACTTTTACTGAGAAGCAGAGAGCTGGTTCCACAGATCTATATGTAATGAATGGTGCCAACGTACATATAAAGAAAAACTATTCTTTGGGAAAAACAAAGGAGTTTAGACTTGGAAGACATTTCTAAGAATCTGTCTACCTATAGAAAGTAGCCTGTGTTCAGATTTTGAGGGAAAAAAAAAAATGCTATTAGCCAAGACCATAAAAGTACAAGAGTCTAGTTGTTCTTTGGCATACTTTTCTTCAAACCCCTCATTTTGGAATTTAGTTATACCATACCTACATATACATGTACACACATGTATCTATGTATATATACATATGTAAAAATAGACTGACCTCAGGATGGTAAGTGGAAAAATAGATAAAATGGATGGGAAAATTTATTTGTTTTGCTTCACTGTGTCTGTCCAACTTTTAGTGAGAAGCAGAGAGACAGACTTGCAAGTTCTGTATGTCAACTGCCCAAAAGGATGGATTGGATTTGGGAGTAAGTGTTTTTATTTTTCTGAAGACTCAAAGAATTGGACATTCAGTCAGACATCCTGTATTTTCATGGGAGCTGTTCTTGCTCAGTTTGAAACGGAGGAGGAGCTGGTAAGGAATATTTTTGGATCATGTTCTTTGTTAAATACTTAGCCCCTGAGAAGGATATAGGCCGCACAGGGTGACAGCTGAAAGAAGAGGAAGGATCCCATTCCATGCAGACCTGGGGGCTTAGAGTGCATATTAGTGCCTGATATTTCTTGGGTATGTTCTCTGCCTGGAACTCTGTGAGACGATTTGGACACATTCTGTCATGTAATCCTCATAGTTAATCTTCAAATTAGATATATTGTTTCCATTGTAAAAAGAAGTATGGTAATCCTGTAATTTATCATCCAAGTTGGGACATTTTGGGGAGTGAAAGTGACAATATTATGTTGGAACCACAGGCATAACCTGGGACTTTCCCAGTCAAATTGAGATGTGTGATCACTTTAATGTACTTTAGGATCAGAGACATTTGCGATACTTAAGCTGAGAACTGGGGACTAGTCTTCTCCCTTCAATGTCTAAGCTTCTCAATCTTACCAGGCTGTCATCCAAAGAGAGAAGGCTGGGGGGAAGAGGTCTCAAGAGTAAAATGAAGGAGACATATGTTTTTGCTTTTGGTGTTTTATAATAGAACTTTCTCAAAAGATACAAAGGCCCTTCTGACCATTGGATTGGCCTTAGCAGAGAATCATCACATCATGCTTGGAAGTGGACAGACAACTCTAAATATAATGCCTCGTAAGTTTTTAGACTGCCTTCTATTCTGTGTGGTTATGGGTGTGAGTTGTATTTATGGGAAGATAAATTTAATATCACGGAAAGTTTGCTGCACTATGAGGTATAAAATAGAAATCCTTTGTATGCTCTTCTGTTTATTATCTGTGCTTTTGGGAAAAATTTACGTATCATGTTTTTAATTGAAATCTTAAGCATGATGATGACATGGGACATAGTTCTTCCACTTTTTTTTTTAATTTTATTTTTAAACTTTACATAATTGTATTAGTTTTACCAAATATCAAAATGAATCCGCCACAGGTATACATGTGTTCCCCATCCTGAACCGTCCTCCCTCCTCCCTCCCCATACCATCCCTCTGGGTTGTCCCAGTGCACTAGCCCCAAGCATCCAGTATCGTGTATCGAACCTGGACTGGCAACTCGTTTCTTACATGATATTTTACATGTTTCAATGTCATTCTCCCAAATCTTCCCACCCTCTCCCTCTCCCACAGAGTCCATTACTCAGCCATTAAAAAGAATACATTTGAATCAGTTCTTCCACTTTTACCCACTGACTTAAACTGTGCTGAAATCCATATTTAGAATGTAGAGAGAGCAGCTGAGGTACTCTGGAATCCTATACTGTCTTATAAAGCCACTGAAGAGTTGGTATCCACAGACCCTCAGTCCACTCTGCCCACTGCCCTGTCCATTCCTGAAAGGAAGGTCATCAGAGAGCCAGTAAGAATCCCTCCTGTGATAATTTATCCCTGGAAGGAACTTAGTAACACATCTTGGGTTGTGAACACTTCAGTGGGAATGTGTTAAATGTAACCATTACTTTGGAGCATATAGAATATAAGAGGCAATCACTTCCCTCAATCAAAGCTAAGCCCATTTAAGAATTTACTAGTAAGCACCTATGTTTATTTTCACACATGTATGAAACAGGTCAGGAGAACACTGAAAATCATGTTCCCTGAAAGCTAATTAAAATAATCAGTAAACGATCAAAAATAAGAATAGAAAAGAGTTTTATTTGAGCCAAGTTGAGGACTAGCCCAGAAGCCCACTTCCCAGATTTACTCTGAGAAACTGCTTCAGAGAAACAGGGTTTCTGGCTCTGTTTTATATCTTGTCAGAAAAGAGAATATTAAACAAGTCAGAGTTACATTCCTTCAAGGTTTTGCTTAAAAAAAAAAAAAAAAAGAATAGACCAGCAAGTACATGGTGGGTCAATACGGCATTGGCACCTGGGAAGGGAGTCTTATCATCGAAGCAGGACCAGCGTTGGTGTCTCAAGAAGAGGGACATTTAAACTTTATTTTTACTTTGGACATTCTTTACTTCTGGTCAGTGTGCCCTTTTGTGTAATAATTAAAGTAGATGTACAGCGGATGTTTATTATGGCACAGACAGACTATTTTATAGCATAAAATTCAAGTTAAGTCATGTATAAGCCAGAATGACTTACCGATATTTCAGTATGTGACAGTTTTTTTTATCACCACCCATGGCAGCAGTTCACTTGGCTACAACAGCGAGCCCTAGTTAAATACCTAGTCAACAGCATAACTGAATTTGGAATGGATGATAATAATCTTCCAATTTTCCAGCAGCGACTTTCAGAATATAAAAGGAACTGAATACAGAAATGGTGTATATTTACTCAGAAGCCTTATGAACATCAGATTTTCATTTTTGTCTTGTCCACATTAAAAATACCTGGAGTGGGGGTGCTAAAGATTGTAGAGGAGAAATAAATGTAGATGTCCAGCCTATGTTTTTTTTAACATTTTCATGTTTGGTTTTAGGTTCATCATCACAGGAGATGGGGAATGTGCCTACCTGCATGACCTTGGAATTAGCAGTGCCAGAAGCTATATAGATAAAGAATGGATTTGCAGCAAACAAATAACATCTCCACGTGCTTAAATTCTTCAAGGCATTTTTAGGGAGCTGGCTCAGAAGTTATCGGGAAGATCCCCTGGAGAAGGAAATGGCAACCCACTCCAATATTCTTGCCTAGAGAATCCCATGGAGGAAGGAGCCTGGTAGGCTATAGTCCATGGGGTCACAGAGTCAGACTCGACTGAGCTACTTCACTTTCACTTTCACTTTCATCCCTAAAAGATGCATTAAAAACTGTTTATATATAAACATTTATAATAAAATTTTATTATTTTTATTATAAATGTTTATATATATATTATAAACAGTTGCTCTATTGCTTGCTCTGCCAGAAATATCAGCAATATATATTTATAGTGTTTGTTAACCACACAGAAGCAAGCTATACTTGAATGAGATATGGATTTGGAAGAGTGAGATTCTAAGTTAAGTAGGTGTTAAATAATATGAGTTGATATTTATGTTTTGAACCCATGAATATGAAAGAATTCCCTTTTTTCCATCAAACAGCAACTATTAGCACATGTGGGACTATAAAAATGACTATGATAGCTGAAACCATGCACAATTATTTTAATAACAAATGAGAAATGTTACCATTGGTTAACACATTCAAAATTCGCTTACTGTCAGTTCCAAATGTACATGGTCACTTTTTTGGATTTCCCTGGTGGCACAGTGGATAAAAATCTGCCTGCCAATGCAGCAGACACGGGCTCCAAATCTGTTCCAGGAAGATTCTATGCACCACAGAGCAGCTAGGCTCTTGTGTCACAGCTACTGAGCCCGCTCTCCAGAGCCCGTGAGCCACAACTATGAGCCCGAGTGCTGCAGCTACTGAAGCCTCACGCCTAGAGCCTGTGCTCCACTGCAGGAGACGGCACCACAGTGAGAAAGCCACACACTGCAGTGACGGCCCAGTTCCGCCAAAAACTAATAATTAATTAATTAAATTAAGAAAACAAATCTATAGAGAAATTTTTAACACTACTAAGACTAGGGACTTCCCTGGTGGCCCAGTGGCTGAGACTCTGCTGCCAGTGCAAGGGGACTGCTGGATCCCTGGTCAGGGAACTAGAACTTGCATTCTGCAAGCAAGAGGTCCCACTTGCAGCAACTAAAGATTCCACATGCTGTGCAACAAAGTGAATCCGATGTACCTCATGTGGAATCTTTAGCTGTGGCATGTGGGATTTTGCTCCAGTAATAATAAATTCTCCATTTACCACAATAAGTAGGAAACGAAAGAAATCATGAAATTGGAAGAAAAACAAACAAACTAGATTTTATATGCTGAAATGAATCAAAGATCCCACATGCTGCAACTAAGATCTGGGGCAGCCAAAAATTTTTAAAATTACTAAGACTAATCTTTATTTTAGATTCTGTATTTTAAGGCATTATAAATACTGTAAAGGTGCCTTTTACACTTTAATTCTCAGTGTTTCTGTTTTAAATTGCAGTGTGCTAAGTAAACATTATACCTATAAACAAATACCAATATGTTTTTTACACTTTAATGGATTTTAAAAATCCTGCTTTCACCCCATTTAAATCACAAATACTGAATTACCACCACTCATTACCCGTGTGATACCCAATCTCACAAATGTTTATGTATGACTGAGTTTTAGAAACAGAATGTTTTAGATTTTTAGAGTATTAGCTGCACTGTACCGATGAGTCCAAAAATGGACTAAATAGCAATTTATAATGCATCTTCTGTATTGGGTTGTCCAGTGAATAAGATCTTATAGAATAGAAAATCCAAATGACATTTGTGGCCAACCCAGTGCTTCCATTTCTCCCATCTTAGTGGTGTGCTTCTTGTTTTCTTCTTCTTTTTTTTTTTTTAATTTTGATCTACAACTATATTCCAATGAAAATTGTGTTAATTTCAGGTGTACAGCAGAGTGAATCAGCTCTACATGTACATGTAGCACTCTTTTTAGATTCTTTCCCCATAGGAATTAACACAGTATAGAGTTTCCCTGGGCAATGCATTATTCCTTACCAATTATCTATTTTATAGAGAGTGGCATATATATGTCAGTTTCAGTCTCCCAATTTATCCCTCTACTCCTCTTTACACCCCTTTACCACCTGGTAACCATAAGTTTGATTTCTACATCTATGACTCTATTTCAGTTTTGTAGATATGTTCATTTGTACCCTTTTTTTAGATTCCATGTATAAGCAATATCATATGTTTGTCATCAATTTCTCCTTGTAATTTTATATAATTTTGAAGATATTTAGTTTTGTATCTATTTATATATATTATATATATATATATAATATATAATATATATAATTATATATAATATATATATTGTATAATCATAATATATTATATATAATATATATAATATAATCATAATATATATTATGATTATAAAATCATAAAATTATATATGATTTTATATACTGGAAATTATGTATTTGATGATTTTTGTCTTACAGTCCCTTTTACCTCAGGTTTTGTAATATTCATGGACTATGTCTAGTTCACTACGTGTCCTCAGAGACTATTACAACGTTCCAAATACAGAATGTTCTAAACATACCTGTGAATATATAATATCTTCCTGACTATGAGGTGCTGCCCTGTTTGCTTGGTTTATGGTTGCTAATTTTCTCATAAAGAAAGCTAAATTTTTACAGAAATCTGGACAGTAAAATCAATCAGTAAAATTTATATTGCTAAACTTGGTGTGATTAGCTTGCAAATGATGTTTGAGTCAAACTGTGACCCTAACTGACTTGGTATTCTGTTACAAGCTAGTTTCATTAACATAGATTAGGAGAACAATGTATGAGTAAAACATACTGGTTTGTCAAGTCTCTTCTGAGTCTCAGGCAGAACCCGCTTGAAGATAGAGTCTAGGGTAAATACATACTACATAAACAGAGCTTAGGACAAACATTTCCATAAGAAAAATGCTTTGGTTAACTCAAGGTTTGAGAAAAGTTAAATGCAGGTGAATGACAGAACTATCTCTGTTTATTTCCAAGGCAAACCATTCAGTATCACAGTAATTCAAGCCTATGCCCCAACCAGTAACACTGAAGAAGCTGAAGTTGAAGGGTTCTGTGAAGACCTACAAGACCTTTTAGAACTAACACCCAAAAAAGATGTCCTTTTCATATAGGGGACTGGAATGCAAAAGTAGGAAGTCAAGAAACACCTGGGATAATAGGCAAATTTGGCCTTGGAATACAGAATGAAGTAGGGCAAAGGCTAGTAGAGTTTTGCCAAGAGAAAGCACTGGTCATAGCAAACACCCTCTTCCAACAACACAAGAGAAGAATCTACACATGGACATCACCAGATGGACAACACCAAAATCACATTGATTATATTCTTTGCAGCCAAAGATGGAGAAGTTCTATACAGTCAGCAAAAACAAGACAAGGGGCTGACTGTGGCTCAGATCATGAACTCCTTATTGCCAAATTCAGACTGAAATGTAAGAAAGTAGGGAAAACCACTAGACCATTCAGGATGACCTAAATCAAATCCCTTATGATTATGCAGTGGAAGTGAGAGATAGACTTAAGGGACTAGATCTGATAGAGAAACGAAAAGCAAAGGAGAAAAGGAAAGATATAAGCATCCGAAAGCAGAGTTCCAAAGAATAGCAAGAAGAGATAAGAAAGCCTTCCTCAGCGATCAATGCAAAGAAATAGAGAAAAATAACAGAATGGGAAAGACTAGAGATCTCTTTAAGAAAGTTAGAGATACCAAGGGAACATTTCATGCAAAGATGGGCTCGAAAAAGGACAGAAATGGTATGGACCTAACAGAAGCAGAAGCTAAAATAAATAGAGGGAACTGCTTTGGAAGTGACAGGTGTAATAGATTCAAACCCTGTAGTTAGCACCGACTACATAGAAAGGGGCCTGTAAATCTTGAGAAATATAAGCCAGATCAAGGAACTATCTGAAAATGAACTGACCCCACACTGTCTGCAACAGATCCAGAGAATGTCCTAGATATACTTTTACTATTATCATTAAAAAAAATTTTTTTTAATTTTTAAGTCTTCTATTACTCCTTTAATTTTCATTTTTATAACCTACTGCAGAGAAATACTCAGGAGGTAAAGGAACAGGATAAATGCCCACCAAACCAAACCAAAGAGGAAGAGATAGGGAGTCTACATGATAAAGAACTCTGAATAATGATAGTGAAAATGATCCATAATATTGAAAAAAAAAATGGAGTTACAGATAAATAGTCTGGAGACAAGGATTGAGCAGACGCAATAAATGTTTAACAAGGACCTAGAAGAAATAAAAAAAGAATCAATATATAATGAACAATGCAAAAAATGAGATCAAAAACACTCTGGATGGAACCAACAGTAGAATAACAGAGGCAGAAGATAGGATAAATGAGGTAGAAGATAGAGTGGTAGAACTAAATGAAACAGGATAAAAAGAAAAAAAAAAACAGTTAAAAGAAATGAGGACAACCTCAGAGACCTCTGGGACAATGTTAAACACCCCAACATTCAAATCATAGGAGACCCAGAAGAAGAAGACAAAAAGAAAGACCAGAGAAAATACTTGAGGAGATAATAGTTGAAAACTTTTCTAAAATGGGGAAGGAAATAGTCACCCAAGTGCAAGAAATCCAGAGAGTCCCAAACAGGATAAACCCAAGGCAAAACACCCCAAGACATATGTTAATCAAATAAACAAAGATCAAACACAAAGAACAAATACTAAAAGCAGCAAGGGAAAAACAACAAATAACATACAAGGGGATTCCCATAAGGATAACAGCTGATCTTTCAATAGAAACTCTTCAAAACAAAAGAGAATGGTAGGACATAAAGTGATGAAAGAAAAAAAACCTACTGCCCAGATTACTGTACCCAGCAAGGATCTCATTCAAATACGAAGGAGAAATCAAAAGCTTTACAGCCAAGCAAAAGCTGAGAGAATTCAGCACCACCAAACCAGCTCTCAAACAACTGCTAAATGATCTTCTCTAGACAGGAAACACAGAAAGGATGTATAAACTCGAACCCAAAATAACAAAGTAAATGGCAACAGAATCATACTTATCAATAATTACCTTAAATGTTAATGGGTTGAATGCCCCAACCAAAAGACAAAGACTGGCTGAATGGATACAAAAACAAGACCCCTATATATGTTGTCTACAAGAGACCCACCACAAAACAAGGGACACATACAGACTGAAAGTAAAGGGCTGGAAAAAGATATTCCACACAAATAGAGACCAAAAGAAAGCAGGAGTAGCAATACTCATATCAGATAAAATAGACTTTAAAACAAAGGCTGTGAAAAGAGACAGAGACACTACATAATGATCAAAGGATCAATCCAAGAAGAAGATATAACAATTATAAATATATATGCACCCAACATAGGAGCACCACAATATGTAAGAAAAATGCTAACAAGTATGAAAGGGGAAATTAACAATAACACAATAATAGTGGGAGACTTTAATACCCCACTCACACCTATGGATAGATCAACTAAATAGAAAATGAATAAGAAAACACAAACTTTAAATAATACAATAGACCAGTTAGACTTAATTGATATCTATAAGACATTTCATCCCAAAACAATGAATTTCACCTTTTTCTCAAGTGCACATGGAACCTTCTCCAGGATAGATCACATCCTGGGCCATAAATCTAGCCTTGGTAAATTCAAAAACATTGAAATCATTCCAAGTGTCTTTTCTGACCACAATGCGGTAAGTGAAGTCACTCAGTCGTGATGTCAATGACAGAAGAACAACTATTAAAAATTCCCACATATGGAGGCTGAACAATATGCTGCTGAATAACCAACAAATCACAGAAGAAATCAAAAAAGAAATCAAAATATGCATAGAAATGAATGAAAATGAAAACACAACAACCCAAAACCTATGGGACACTGTAAAAGCAGTGCTAGTGGGGAAGCTTCATAACAATACAGGCTTACCTCAAGAAACAAGAAAAAAGTCAAATAAATAACCTAATTCTACAACTAAAGCAACTTGAAAAGGAAGAAATTATGAACCTCAGGGTTAGTAGAAGGAAAGAAATCTTAAAAATTAGGGCAGAAATAAATGCAAAAGAAACAAAAGAGACCATAGCAAAACTCAACAAAAGCAAAAGCTGGTTCTTTGACAAGATAAATAAAATTGACAAACCATTAGCCAGACTCATCAAGAAATAAAGAGAGAAGAACCAAATCAACAAAATTAGAAATGAAAATGGAAAGATCACAACAGACAACACAGAAATACAAAAGATCATAAGAGACTACTATCAGCAACTATATGCCAATAAAATGGACAACTTGGAAGAAATGGACAAATTCTTAGAAAAGTACAACTTCCCAAAACTGAATGAGGAAGAAATAGAAAATCTTAACAGACCCATCACAAGCACAGAAATTGAAACTGTAATCAGAAATCTTCCAGCAAACAAAAGCCAAGGATCAGAGGACTTCACAGATGAATTCTACCAAAAATTTAGAGAAGAGCTAACACCTATCCTACTCAAACTCTTCCAGAAAATTGCAGAGGAAGGTAAACTTCCAAACTCATTCTATGAGGCCACCATCACCTTAATACCAAAACCAGACAAAGATGCCACAAAAAAGAAAACTACAGGCCAATATCACTGATGAACATAGATGCAAAAATCCTTAACAAAATTCTAGCAAACAGAATCCAACAACACATTAAAAAGATCATACACCATGACCAAGTGGGTTTTATCCCAGGGATGCAAGTATTCTTCAATATCTGCAAATTAATCAACATAATACACTACATTAACCAATTGAAAAATAAAAACCATATGATTATCTCAATAGATGCAGAGAAAGCCTTTGACAAAATTCAACATATATTTATGATAAAAACCCTCAAGAAAGCAGAAATACAACATACCTCAACATAATAAAAGCTATATATGACAAACCCATAGCAAACATTTTCCTCAATGGTGAAAAATTGAAAGCATTTCCCCTGAAGTCAGGAACAAGACAAGGGTGCCCACTCTCAACACTACTATTCAACATAGTTTTGAAAGTTTGGGCCACAGCAATCAGAGCAGAAAAAGAAATAAAAGGAATCCATATTGGAAAAGAAGAAGTAAAATTCTCACTGTTTGCAGATGACATGATCCTCTACATAAAAAACCCTAAAGACTCCACCAGAAAATTACTAGAGCTAATCAATGAATATAGCAAAGTTTCAGGATATGAAATTAACACACAGAAATCCTTTGCATTCCTATACACTAACAATGAGAAAACAAAGAGAAATTAAGGAAACAATTCCATTCACCATTACAAAGAAAAGAATAAACTACTTAGGAATATATCGATTACAGTGAGAAATAACAATAACCTCAGATATGCAGATGACACCATCCTTATGGCAGAATGTGAAGAAAAACTAAAGAGTTTCTTGATGAAAATGAAAGAGGAGAGTGAAAAAGTTGGCTTAAAGCTCAACATTCAGAAAACTAAGATCATGGCATCCGGTCCCATCACTTTATGGGAAATAGATGGGGAAACAGTGGAAACAGTGGCTGAGTTTTTCTGGGTTCCAAAATCACTGCAGATGGTTATTGCAGCCATGAAATTAAAAGACGCTTACTCCTTGGAAGGAAAGTTGTGACCAACCTACTTTGTCACAACAAAGTAAGTTGTGACATTACTTTGTCAACAAAGGCCCGTCTAGTCAAGGCTATGGTTTTTTTAATGGTCATGTATGTATGTGAGAGTTGGACTATAAAGAAGGCTGAGTGCCGAAGAATTGATGCTTTTGAACTGTGGTGTTGGAGAAGACTCTTGAGAGTCCCTTGGACTGCAAGGAGATCCAACCAGTCCATCCTAGGAGAGATCAGTCCTTGGTGTTCATTGGAAGGACTGATATTGAAACTGAAACTCCAATACTTTGGTCACCTGATCTGAAGAGCTGACTCTTTGGAAAAGACCCTGCTGCTGGGAAAGATTGGGGGCGGGAGGAGAAGAGGACAACGGAGGATGAGATGGCTGGATGGCATTGCCGACTTGGTGGACATGATTTTGGGTGGACTCCAGGAGTTGGTGATGGACAGAAAAGCTTGGTGTGTGGTGGTTCATGGGGTCACAAAGAGTTGGACATGACTGAGTGACTGAACTGAACTGAACTGAACTGAAAAAAACAAAAGTCCTATATATAGAAAACTATAAAACACTGGTGAAAATCAAAGAGGACACAAATAGATGGAGAAATGTACCATGTTCATGGATTGGAAGAATCAGTATAGTGAAAATGAGTATACTACCCAAAGCAATCTATAGATTCAATGCAATCCCTATCAAGCTACCAACCAGGCTCTACTACAAAGCCACAGTCATCAAGACAGTATGGTACTGGCACAAAGACAGAAATATAGATTAATTGAACAAAATAGAAACCCCAGAGATAAATCCAAGCACCTATGGACACTTTATCTACGACAAAGGAGGCAAGAATATACAATGGAGAAGAGACAATCTCTTTAACAAGTGGTGCTGGGAAAACTGGTCAACCACTTGTAAAAGAATGAAACTAGAAGACTTTCTAACACCATACACAAAAATAAACTCAAAATGGATTAATGATCTGAACATAAGACCAGAAACTATAAAACTCCTAGAGAAAAACATAGGCAAAACACTCTCTGACATAAATCACAGCAGGATCCTCTATGACCCACCTCCCAGAATATTGGAAATAAAAGCAAAAATAAACAAATGGGACCTAATTAAACTTAAAAGCTTTTGCACAACAAAAAAGCTATAAGCAAGGTGAAAAGACAGCCTTCAGAATGGGAAAAAATAATAGCAAATGAAGCAGCTGACAAAGAATTAGTCTCAAAAATATACAAGCAACTCCTGCAGCTCAATTCCAGAAAAATAAACGACCCAATCAAAAACTGGGCCAAAGAACTAAACAAACATTTCTCCAAGGAAGACATACAGCTGGCTAACAAACATATGAAAAGATGCTCAACATCACTCATTATCAGAGAAATGCAAATCAAAACCACAATGAGGTACCATTTCAAGCCAGTCAGAATGGCTGCTATCCAAAAGTCTACAAGCAATAAATCCTGGAGAGGGTGTGGAGAAACGGGAACCCTCTTACACTGTTGGTGGGAATGCCAACTAGTACAGCCACTATGGAGAAGAGTGTGGAGACTCCTTAAAAAACTGGAAATAGAACTGCCATATGATCTAGCAATCCCACTACTGGGCATACACACTGAGGAAACCAGAATTGAAAGAGACACACGTACCCTCAATGTTCATTGCAGCACTGTTTATAATAGCCAGGACATGGAAGCAACCTAGAGGTCCATCAGCAGACGAATGGATAAGAAAGCCATGATATATATACACAATGTAATATTACTCAGCCATTAAAAAGAATACATTTGAATCAGTTCTAATGAAGTGGATGAAACTGGAGTGAAATAAGCCAGAGAGAAAAACACCAATACAGTATACTAATGCATATATATGGAATTTAGAAAGATGGTAATGATAACCCTGTATGCGAGACAGCAAAAGAGACACAGATGTATAGAACAGTCTTTTGGACTCTGTGGGAGAGGGCGAGTGTGGGATGATTTTGGAGAATGGCATTGAAACATGTATATTATCATATGTGAAACCAATTGCCAGTCCAGGTTCGATGCATGAGACAGGGTGCTCGGGGCTGGTGCACTGGGATGACCCAAAGGGATGGGATGGGGTGGGAGGTGGGAGGGGATTCAGGATGGGGAACACATGTACACCCATGGCAGATTCATGTCAATGTATGGCAAAACCACTACAATATTGTAAAGTAATTACCCTTCAATTAAAATAAATAAATTTATATTTTAAAAAAGTAAAGCAAAAAATAACACAACATTTCAAAGCAATTATATTCCAATTTAAAAAATGAAAAAAAGATATAAGGGAAAAGACTTCTTAGTTGGTTACTTTGAAAGTAAACACCTGAGATTCACATACACAGTAAAAGTAGACTTTTTCATGATTTTACCCTATTTTCTCTAATCTTATATCTCTTTCACAAGCTTCATGCTATCTGTTTGCTGACAAGTTTCACAGTTCAAGGTAAATTTATTTTAACCTGCTTTTATTTGCACTGATAGTTGCAATTTAACCTGGGATTCATACCTTCTATTTTACAACATGGAGAATTGGACCTAAAATATTGAGTTCACTGCATATACGACCCAGTATAAACACCCCAAATTGTGACTGCCAGCCACTTAGGCATTTAGTTTATGCTAGAATTTCTCAATAGCAGAAAAAGTGGACATTTTGGACCACATTGTTCTTTCGTGTGTGGAGGGAGCACTTTCTTGTGCACAATAGGATGTTGGCAACATCTCTGGCCTCTACTCATGAGACAGTAGCAATTCCCCCTGCCCCACTCCACTTGAGGCAACCAAAAATGTCTTCAGATATTTCCAAGTGTCCCTTGCAAGGTCTGGTGGAAGGCAAACTCACCCCAGGGTTAAGAACCATTGGTTTCTACAATTTGATGACTCTACCAATAACATGTAACTTAGTTTAACAAATACAGAGTCTTGGAAGGGAGACAAAGTTGGTCCAATTTGATACAGACATCTTAACCTTAGCAAGAAAGGACTGTGTAGCAGCATACGTTGTCAGAGTTCTAGACAGATAATTCATTCAGAAAACTAAGACCATGGCATTCGGTCCCATCACTTCATGGCAAATAGATGGGGAAACAGTGGAAACAGTGGCTAAGTTTATTTTTATGGGCTCCAAAATCACTGCAGATGGTGATTGCAGCCATGAAATTAAAAGACGCTTACTCCTTGGAAGGAAGGTTATGACCAACCTAGACAGCATATTCAAAAGCAGAGACATTACTTTGTCAACAAAGGTCCATCTAGTCAAGGCTATGGTTTTTCCAGTGGTCATGTATGGATGTGAGAGTTGGACTGTAAAGAAGGCTGAGCGCCTAAGGATTGACGCTTTTGTACTGTGGTGTTGGAGAAGACTCTTGAGAGTCCCTTGGACTGCAAGGAGATCCACCCAGTCCATCCTAAAGGAGATCAGTCCTTGGTGTTCATTGGAAGGACTGATATTGAAACTGGAACTCCCGTACTTTGGCCACCTGATGCAAAGAGCTGACTCATTGGAAAAGACCCTGATTCTCGGAAAGATTGAGGGCAGGAGGAGACGGGGACGATAGAGGATGAGATGGCTGTATAGCATCACCGACTCGATGGACATGGGCTTGGGTGGACTCCAGGAGTTGGTGATGGACAGGGAGGCCTGGTGTGCTGTGGTTCATGGGGTCACAAAGAGTCAGACATCACTGTGAGACTGAACTGAACTGAACTGAAACAGATAATGTTTTTTTTTAAAGGTGTCATTGACCAAGAGAGAAGTCACAGGACTCCCTAATGCACAGTGTTTCATTCCTTTATTGTAGGATTAATATGACAGTGAATGAAATATGTTTTTACCTTAGTGAAGATGGTGTTGCAACAACTAGATGCTACACAGAGAAAAAATGGATTTGCAGGAAAAAAAAGTGCACTAAATCAGTTTCCGACAGTGGACTTAATATCAAGGAGTAAAATGGTTTTAATATTTATCAACTTTTCCCCTTTCCTTTTGTTGAAATTTCAGCATTTCACTGCTTTAATATTACAGCCTGATGACACAGCTGGAATGATTTTGAAAGCAATTTTCTTATTAGTTTTATACTTTTTAAATTGTCTGGATCTTGGCTCATCTATATCAATTTGAGAAGAATCATGAAATTTAACAGAATCTCTCGGTTAATTTTTGGAGTGTTGTATTTATATATTATTTTCTTACTCATTTACAATGTATCTCTTGTATTGATTTTTGTCTTGTATAACTTACAATTTTTCTTAACAGTTACTGCATAGTATTTATTATATGTGTCTCTATTGTATGTATCTATTGCTTTTGCAATTATATACTTTTATTATCTTATAAAATAGTTGTTTTTATTATCAAGATAATTCTTTTAGGTATTCTTGTTCTGTTCAACATGCTTTCTGACAATTCATAATTTTCTACTAATTTGTGGATTCATTTAAATACTGGAAAACATAGCATCTAGTAGTAACAGTTTTATTTTTCCTATATTGTAAAAATTAGTTATTTCTTGTATAATTAAAATGGGTGGAATTTCCAGGACAATATTGATGGTAAAAATTGTTCCACACTTTAAAGGAAATGCTTCTGATATGTTAACATTAGTCGTGTTGTACCTAGTTTTTTATATCCTTCTCTTAAAAGTTAGGTTGATTCTTTTCTATTTTTGTTAAGAGATTTTTTTTTCTGTAGGAAGAGACTTCATTTTCTTGTATGCTTTTGTTTGCTGTATCTGTTTCGATGTTGTCATGGTTTCTATTTCTTAATCTTTTAATGTAATGAATGACATTTTAAATTTTCTAATGTTAAAAGACTTCTTTGTGTTCCTAGATAAAATTCAGTTTGGTCATGACATGATATCCTATTTATTTTAGATATATTCATTTTTATATTTATTTTTTAACATTCTTGAGTGTGATTACCCTAAAATTTTCCTTAGGAAGGCAGGGATTATAGTTTGAATAATTCAGTGATGACATGGTTGAAAAATGT
This sequence comes from Bos indicus, assembly GCF_029378745.1. Classification (NCBI taxonomy): domain Eukaryota; kingdom Metazoa; phylum Chordata; class Mammalia; order Artiodactyla; family Bovidae; genus Bos; species Bos indicus. The sequence goes on from NC_091764.1 coordinate 100,186,381, forward strand.
GCTGCTTTACAATTATGCTATAAAAATGTGAATGATAAATTTCATATGTCTTGAAAATTCATTCCTGCTCACATTTTCTGCATATTTTTTTTAAAGATAGCTACCAGAAGCCAGCACAGGATTTCCCACCCATGACAAGGTCATGCGGGAGAACCCTGATGGGCAAGGCCAGTCAGGGCTAGAGGAACCCACCCCCCACCCAAACCCCACTGGATCTGCCTGAGCCTCTACCCCAAAACCAGAATCTGTCTGTTTTACTGTTTTATGACTTTCACCAACTCCTCTGACATTAACGAGGGGATATCCCCGACCACCTTTCTCTGAAGGAAATCAACTTAAAGTTCTAGTTAATAAGCCTCCTGGGCATAATAGGAGTATTTAAATCCAAACCCCTCAGAGGGCTCTCTTACTCGCTTGACAGGTTTACCCGGACTCCTACAGCTACGCATAGGATTGTTTACAGTCTCCCAACCACGAGAGGCACGGGAAGCTTAAGATATTCAAATAGTATAGAGCCTCTCTCAGAGTTAAAAATTGTTAGAATAGAACTAGTAGAAGATTTCATTGTTGAGCCAATGCTTGCTGCCAAGTTTCCACATCCCTTGTATTGTATCCTTGGAAGTGTATTAATTAATACAGTTGGTATATAGAAAAAATAAGCAGTGGCCTTGGTGTTAACAACTTTAGACACTTAAGGTAATAAATTCTTTCCTTTGTTGTAAGCCCACTGCATCTTTGCCCTATAGGAATGCAACTTTATCTAACACCTTTGCAGGATGGCACCAAACTTTAAAATAATTACTCTTAGAGAAAATAAGTCTTATGGTTGACAAACCTTTATCAGAGTCATAAAATGTTAACAGACCTTCTGGCCAGAAGATGATGTAAATCACCTAAACCATTTGTATATGAAAAGTTTGCAGAAAAGAAAACCTGGTCTTGATAAAGATCAAAGACTGCTGACTTTGCATGATTTCACACCCCCTATTATCCTCTATGCACAACTTAAGGTATATAAGCTCCCTTTGAAAATAAAGCTACGGGCCTTGCTCAAAGCTTGGTCTCCCGTGTCGTTCTTTCTTGCTTCCTTTTCTCTCCTTTTCTTCTCTGTTCTTCCTTCGGGGTGACTGACTTGGAGCGTGGGGGCTCTCTGAGACCACTTACTTGCCTGGGCATCTAAGACCCACTCGAGAAGGTGCCTAAGGTGGGGCACCTTCCGCTATTCGAGAGGGCACCTGTGGCCTCCGTGGTCAGAGCAAACTTGATGTCACAGGTTTTATTGGCTTTCCGCGTAAACCAGATAGTTCACCTCTGTCTTTTCCCTTTTATTTATCTTTTAATTGCCAACGCCGTCCTCCTGAGGGAATCCCTGGATCCAACGGGGGCTGGACCCCGGTAGATATGCACTTGTGATCTTCAATGAAGAGCAGTAGCAGCCTTTGAGGGAGCTGCTAGAAAACAGTATTCATGGACATCATGACATAATGATGTCACCAAAGTTGAATGCTGGTACTAGAGAGCTGCAGCCTCTAGAAGATTTATATTGTTTCAATGAAAAAAAAAAAAAACTCATTTTCTCCTGATAGAGAAATAAAATTAGAAAAGACAGTTTTGACAATAACAAATCTGATATTATCCCTGGCTCTCAACAGGAAAGGGGCTTCCCAGGTGGCTCAGTGGAAAAAGAATCCACCTGCCAATCCAAGAGTTGCAAGAGACATGGGTTTGGGCTGGGAAGATCCTCTGGAGAAGTAAATGGCAACCCACTCCCATATTCATGACTGGAGAATTCCATGGACAGAGGAACTTGGTGTGCTCCAGTCCACAGGGTTGCAAAGAGTTGGACACAACTGAGCCACTGAGCACACATGCCCTGAACAAGAAGAAATAACATCTGAACACCATAAACAATCTGAATGCACCCTCACTGGATAAGCCAATGTATAACAAATTCCCTTTTGCCACTATTCAGAAGATTTTTTGCTAAATAATAATGCTCTTCATGAGCTTATGAGTTCTGTGATGCACTTTAAGCAAAGTGTTGTTTGAAGAAAGACCCTATCATATATGTTTGCCCTAGATCTCAGACCCAGGTGGAAGCCTTTATAAGATGAAATATCCAGTAATCAATGATTACACAGGGTCTTTGCAGTTGGGGGTAACTTAATTTATGTAATATCTATGAATTTTAATATGAAAAACTACACAATCTATCCCATGGGATAGAATTATTTTTGTAAACTACCAAAAAGTGAAAGCGAGTCCTTTAGTTGTGTCTGACTCTTTGTGACCCCATGGACTATAGCCTACCAGGCTCCTCGGTCCATGGGATTTTCAAGGCAAGAATACTGGAGTGGGTTGCCATTTCCTTCTCCAGGGGATCTTTCCGACCCAGGGATCGAACCCAGGTATCCCACATTGTAGGCAGACGCTTTACCGTCTGAGTTATGTATATTGTGTGTAGACTCAAGAAATTTCCTCTTCCTGTATCTTATGAGTACCCTCGCCTAGAAAATCCCATGGGCGGAGGAGCCTGGTAGGCGGCAGTCAATGGGTTCGCTAAGAGTCGGGCACGACTGAGCGACTTCACTTTCACTTTTCACTTTCATGCATTGGAGAAGGAAATGGCAAACCAATCCAGTGTTCTTGCCTGGAGAATCCCAGGGATGGGAGAGCCTGGTGGGCTGCCATCTATGGGGCTGCAGAGTCGGACACGACTGAAGCAACTTAACAGCAGCAGCAGCATATCTTATGAGGTTCAACTATCAGCCTAAAATGTTGTGTTGACATTCTAATGCTCAGGACCTCAGACTGTGACCTTATTTGGAAATTAGGGCTGGGCTGAATGTAATAGTGAAGACATCATTACTTTAGGCCTCAAGCTCTTTAGCACCAGTGGTGTCATAAGAAGAGGAAATTTGGAGTCAGACAAAACTCTTAACAAAGTGAAGACAACATGAAGACAAAGGGAAAAGACAGCTCTGGGACTGAAGTGATATACCTATAAGTCAAAGAGCGCTAGGCATGGCCAGCCATTTCCAGAAACAGGAAGAGGCAAGAAAGGACTGTCTCCTAGAGCAGTCTGAGAAAGCATGACCCAGAGGACATATTGATGTTGGGCCTTCCAGGCTCTAGTACTGAGACAATCAGTTCCTGGTGTTTTAAATCATGCAGTGCATGGCACTTTGTTATGGCAGCAGTAGCATTAACACATTGTATTTCTGAAGTGTAAAAACCCCTGCATCCTTGTTTTTAAAATAAAAGACTGCCTCAAGAATCCATGATTAATTCATTTTTTGTCAGTTGTTTCATGAGGGCTGTCTTTCCACCTTGCTTATATTTTTCTTTGTTGTGCCAAAGCTTTTAAGTTTAATTAGGTCCCATTTGTTTATTTTTTGTTTTTATTTCCATTACTCTGGGAGGTGGGTCATAGAGGATCTTGCTGTGATTTATGTTGAAGAATGTTCTATCCATGTTTTCCTCTAAGAGTTTTATAGTTTTTTGTCTTACATTTAGGTCTTTCATCCATTTTGGTTTTATTTCTGTGTGTGGTGTTAGGAAGTGTTCTAGTTTCACTCTTTTACATGGAGTTGACCAGTTTTCCCAGCACCCCTTGTTGAAGAGAGAAATGTGAAGATGTAGAAACAAAGACTAGCTATTGGGCTGGGGAACTGGTAACAATTTAGATTATAATTCAACCACAGAGCAGAATCACTGAACTCCTATTTCTCTGAAATACATGAAGGCATGACACACGCTGCCAAGTTATTTTCACAAGGCAGACCAGCTCCAAATGAAAACTGCTGATCATGAGAACATAGACTCTAGACTGGTTGAACCCGGAAAATTAATGATGCTTGAAACATCACCTTGATGCCAACCAATCCAAAAATGTCCATGAGTTGGTGACACATTGCTCCTTGAACACTATAAAACTCCTCACTATCCCACTCCCAGGTGGGTCACACAGTCTTGAGTGCATTAGCCCTCTGTGGTCCCCTTTGCCTGGCAGCACAATAAAAGTTACTATTTTCTACTTCAGGCAAAACCTGTCTCTATGTTTCTATTCGGCAACAGAGAACACAGGCAGGGGTTTGGCAGCATTATCAATATCAGCTTCTTTTCATTTCTATGTTTCATCTTTTTCAGATACAAGCATAACCTAGAATGTCCACTGCTTCTTTCAGGAAATGTATTTTAAGGAAAATACATTCTCTCAGCATTTAAATGCAGTCAAATCTAATTTTGTCTATCACTCGACAAAAGTGAATAAAAGCAGCCCTCACCACGTCACTCCTATCTTTATTGCTGTATCCAGTGACCTTGCTTCAGTAAATAACTCCCATGTCCTCTTGAGCACCATTTCCTTTTCTTCCTTACTAAAGAATAGTAGATTTACAAAATTAACTTCGAATGTACAATATAGCAGTTCAAAATTTTTATACTGTATATATATAATTATAGATGGGAAGATCAAATATGTGTTTGCCAGGAAGGAGTAGGGGGAGCAGAGGGAAAGAAATAGGCGAGGAAGAGTGAGAACCAAAACCTCCAGTTACAAGATAAATGAGTTATAAGTATCAAACGTGCAGTGCAGGGAATATAGTCAATAACTGGGTAATATATTTGCAAGCTGACGTGTCGTAACTGGACTTATCATGGTGATTAGTTTGAAATCCATTGTCTTGCAATTAAAGTACTATTCATGAAATAGCTCATTGTCTTTTTAAACATTCATACAAAGCCCAATCTTCTGTGTGTGTTTGTGGCAAGTGGCCTTCTGACTAAAAATGTGTGGTTCACTGTGTGAATCTTTCACTATCCAAATTAGTTTAGCTTGACATTTTCAGTTACTCAGGAAGTTCCGGCCACAAACGGTTGACTGTAGTCTTAGTTCTCTAATAAACGCTGGAGGTAAAATGCCTGATATAAATATGGTAGAGAAAGATGTTTTCCAACTGTGCGGATTGCAAACGAGGTAAGAATTTGGGCTGTAAGGAATGAGGGTGAGGATTGAGGTGATAAAATAATGCTACTGATAAGACTCTAGTGTCTACACAGGGAAAGTGGTTCACAGTTACAGAGTTTTCAAGGATGAGAGACCTTGAAAGAGTGCTATAATTTATAAATTGTAAATGTGTTTATAATTTGTTTAAGAATAAGCAGATATGGAAATTCTTGTTCTCACAGGTAATGAAAGGAAACTATTAAGAGAAAGAGGTAAGAGAATGGAAACAGGTAAAATTTATGACTGACAATGGAATGATTAATTTCACTGGGAAAAATACATACTGTAAAGTGTTAGATGCAGCATATTATTATTGTGAAATAAAGTATAAAACTTATCATGGAAGCTCACAGGAGAGAAAACATTAAAAGGCAAGTAAAAGATATTTACTAATTTAAAAAAGTGAACAATTCCAGATAAAAATTTAGGAGAACATTCAAATAAAATATCTTACATTAGATGCCATATAGAAAGAAAAATGTGTGTGTGTGTGTGTATATATATATATATATATATATATATATATATATGTATATACATATACACACATATGTATGAGATTGAAATTAATAATCATGTATTAAGATTTTGTTTGATGACTTACTAAGTGAAAAAAGTGACCTTTACCTGTTGGAAAAAATTGGGGTGTCATAACTTAGGATGGAAAATTTTCCTTATCCTTGATAAAAGTAGCAATCAATTTAGATAGAAGGCAATTCAGAAGAGTAAAAAGATGATTTCTAATTCTTGTTAAATGACTTCATTTATTTCTTCATTCCTTTGGTATTTTGAGTATCTTTATAATAGCTGCTTAAAATATTTGCTAGATAATTCCAACATCTGTGTCACATCAGCACAGCTTCTGTTGATTGTCTTTCCCCATGCAAGTCCAAATTCTCATGGCTATTCGTATGCTGAATAGTTTTGGATGTCTTCTGGACATTTTTAATAAATATTTTGTTAGGAGATTCTTGTTTAAATATCTGGCGCAAATCGAAATTTTTGGTTTGAGCAGACAATCACTTTGGCTAGGTTCAGGCCTTCTGTGGACTCTGGTTCCAGTTCAGTTTTCAGAGCCCTTGTAGTGTTATTTGGATATTTGTTGCAAGTGAATCAACCAACGGCCAATCTGGAATGTGGGCAATGTTCTGCTATGAAGAGTTTAGGTCTCAGTGTCTTTGGTACGTTAGAGCCACGTGTAGGCATGCACAGCTCATGTGTCTGAGGACAGGGGAAATACAGGAATTTGCTACCCTCTAATCACATGGTGGTGGTTTTTTCTGGTGACCAGACACTCCCTTGAAACTATACAGAACCTTCACAATGAGTGATCACTAGCATAACAAAGTTACTTCTATGACTCAAGAAATGGACAAAATTATAATGATTTTTGAAGCTCCTTGCCAGGAATCAGAGGTAAAGATCAAATATATCTATTACAACACAGTTTTCAGTCACCAGGTGGTGCTAGTGGTAAAGAATCCCCCTGCCAATGCAGGAGATGCAAGAGATGCAGGTTCGATCCCTGGGTGGGGAAGATCCCCTGAGGTAGGCAATGGCACCCTGCCCCAGTATTCTTGCCTGAAAAATTCCATGGGTAGAGGAGCCTGGTAGGCTATAGCCCACGGCACTGCAGAGGGTCACATATGGTTAAGCACAGAAAACAAAAGCAAAAAGTTAAGCACAGTTTGAAAAGTATCAGAACTTAGATATGGCAGAAGTATTAGAATTATCACACTGGAAACTTTTTAAAAACTCTGACTGACATGCTAATGACTCCAATGCAAAATATAGACACCATGAAGAATAAATAGGTAGTGTAAGGAGAACATAGAAATTATAAGAAAGGAAAAAAAGAAATGTCAGAGAATCAAAACACTTACCAAAATAGAGTGTCTGATGATCTCATTAATACATGGCTGAGGAGAGAATCTCTGAGTTTAGGACATAGCAACAGAAACATCCAAAACTGAAAAGTTAAAACAAAACAACTGAAAAAAAAAAGAAAAGAAAACCCAAAACAATATCCAAGAACTGTGGGATAACTACTAAAAGTGTAACATGTAATGGGCACACCAAAAGGAGAAGAAAGAAGTAGAAGCAATATTTTAAGGAACGGTGACTGAGAATTTACCCCAAATTAATATCAGACACTAAAGCACAGATCTAGGAAGCTTGGAGAAAACCAAGCAGCATAAAACTGCGCGCACACACAACATCAAATACATCTGGGTATATCATAGTCAAATTGCAGAAAGCCAAACAAAAATTGAGAAAAAATTTGGAAAGAAGCAAGAAGAAAAAAAATTACCTTGCCACCTTTTGTTTCCAAAGAAGCCAGGTAAACAAGCAGAGTGGAGTGAAATGTTCAAATTGTTGAGACAAAAAGAAATTATCAACGTAGAATTATATATTCTCTGAAATCCCATTCACAGTGAAGGGGAAATAAAGATTTTTTCCTGGAAAAAAACCTTCAGGGAATTTGTAGCCAGGAGACCTTCCTTGTAAGAATGTTAAAATAAGGAAAGAATAGAAAGAGGGAAGGAAAGTAATATAGGTCAAAAACTAGGACCTACTTTGAGGAATAAATGAGAAAATTTTAAATGTATCTTTCCTATTCTTAGTTGATCACACTGGTAACAGCTTGTTCAAAATAATGACTGTATTAATTTCTTGTAGTTTATGCATAAGTGGAATGAATGACAGTAACAATGTAAGGGACAAGAGTATAATTAGGATTATTTTGTTGTTATAAGATATTGCACTATTCTTTTGAGGTTTACAGTATTAATTGAAAGCATATTTGAGCTAGTTGTAATTTTGTATTACAAGCTTCAGGGCAATCACTAAAAATATTTTTTTAAAAAGAAAGAAGTGCAATGGATACAAGATAGGAGAGAAAATGCAATAATCTAAGCTACCCAACTAAAACTACATAAGGCTGAAAAAATAGAAGACAAAATGGAAACAAAGAACAATAGCAACAAATAGAAAACATTAACATACATGGCAGATATTAATTCATCTGTTTAAATAATCATCTTCATGTCAATGGTTTAAATATACCAGCTAAAAGAAATTGACAGAGTGAAACAAAAACAAGATCCAATTTTGTATTTTCTATAAAAAATCCACTTTAAAGATGAAGATACATGTAGTCAAAAAAAGAAAAAGGAAACGAATGGAGAAAGATATTCCTTGTGAACACTAATCAAAAGAAAGCTGGAGTAGCTACACTATATTAATTTCATGCAGAGCAACTTCTAAACAAGCAAACTTACCGGGGAAAAAGAAGAACATTACATAGTCATAAAACAATTACTTCTCCAAGAAGACATACCAATTCTTTTGTATGTGAACCTAACAACAGTGTCAAGATGTAAGGTAGAACCTGATAGAACTGCTAGGAGGGACAGGTGAATTCACTATTATGGCTGAAGACTTCTGTAACCCTCTGTCAGAAATGGGCAGAGCCATCTGGCAGAAAATCACAACACAGTTGTACTAACAGCACCGTCAATCAACTGTACACAAAATAATTGACATTTATAAGCTACTTTATTTAATGACAGCAGAATATACATTTGTCTCGAGGTTATGTTAAATATTTGCCATGTTAGACCACATTCTGAAAAATTATAGCTTAAAAAATTAAAAGAATAGAAATCATATAATGTATGCACTCAGGCCATAGTGGAATTAAACTAGAATCAGATGGCTACATAGAAATATAACTAGAAAATTCTAAATACAGGAGATTTAACAACACATTTCTAAACAATACATGAGTCAAAGAGGACATTTCAAGAAAAATTTAAAAATATTTTAACTAAATGAAAATATAACTTCAGAATTTGTGACATAGAGTAAAATAAGTGTTTAGTGGAAAGTTTACTACATTGAATGCACATATTCAAAAAGAATAAATACCTAAAAACAAATATCTAAGCTTTAACCATAGTAAACTAGAAAAAGAAAGGAAAATGCAAAGTGAAAAGAAATGAAATTAAACAGCAGAAATCAATAGAGATGATCAATGGAATCGAAAGCTGGCTCTTTGAAAAAGATCAATAAAATCGATAAGCCTTTACAAAACAGAGCTGGTTCTTCAGAAGATATAAATAAATTTGATAAACCTCAAGTGAACTGAGGAAAACAGAGAGAAGATACAAATCAATAATATTAGAAATTTTAAAAGGGAAAATACTACAGAATCCTTGGATATCAAAAAGATAGTGAAAGAAAATTCTGAAAATTCTTAATTCTACAAAGTCATTGTACAGTCTTGTTTCACTTGGATCTTAACAGTCTGTGGGATTGCAGAATTGTCAGGACTGAGCGACTAACACACACAATACTACAGAGTCTTTGGACGTCAAAAAGATGGTGAAAGAAAACTATGAAAAATATTAATCCAACAGACTCATTGTACAGTCTTTCTTCACTTCGATATTAACGTCTATACATTTTACAAGCACACATACTGAAGAAGGCTAATGTTTCTAATTACTATAAAATGTATTGAGCTACATATGGTTCATTATTTTAAAGCAAGTTAGCTGGAGTTCCTTTTGTTCAACATCTGGAAGAAAACTATTGTTTTTATTCTAGATCAGCACTTTTGAATCAACTTTCTACAGTGGTGGAAATATTCCACATCAGTGCAACCACAATTGTAGCCACTAGCCACATGGAGCTGTGAGCACTTGAAATGTGGCTAGATTTAAAATTTTTATTTAATTATGATTGATTTAAATTTTAATACTCAAATGTGATTAATGACCATCCTATTGCACAGCAGTTCTAAAGGCTTCCCTTGTGGCTCAGCTGGTAAAGAATCCGCCTGCAATGCAGGAGACCTGGATTCAATCCCTGGGTTGGGAAGAGCCCTGGAGAAGGGAAAGCCAGCCCACTACAGTATTCTGGCCTAGAGAACTGCAGGGACTATATAGTCCAGGGGGACACGAAGAGTCAAACACGATAGAGTGACTTTCACATCACTTCATTTCTAAAGGTGTGGTTTGGATTTAGACCTTAAAGCACTTAGAGAAGAATTTTTTCACCACTGTTTTTTACCACCAATGTCAGGAGTGGAGTAGCAAAAATCAACGCATATTTGAACACAAATTCTTGTTTATGTTTTGTGAAAAAGTGTACAGTTATAGATGGTAGACAATGAACAGATATTTATTTGTTGTGTTTACACAAATGAGTCGGAGAAGGCAATGGCACCCCACTCCATACTCTTGCCTGGAAAATCCCATGGATGCAGGAGCCTGGTAGGCTGCAGTCCATGGGGTCGCTAAGAGTCGGACACGACTGAGCGACTTCACTTTCACTTTTCACTTTCATGCATTGGAAAAGGAAATGGCAACCCACCCCAGTGTTCTTGCCTGGAGAATCCCAGGGACGGGGGAGCCTGGTGGGCTGCCGTCTATGGGGTCGCATGGAGTCGGACACGACTGAAGCGACTTAGCAGCAGCAGCAGCAGTAGCAGTAGAAGTACACAAATGAGTACCTGAACAAGGTATTACTCAAGGATTGATTTCACAAGATCTGATGCTTGTGGTCATGCAGAAGATATTATGTTGGAAAAGCCGTAAACATGCAGTGCAAGATCAAAGCCTCGACAACAATTCTAATTGCGGAAGAACTACGGTAGAAGCGTAATTCATGGTTACAAAGATGGGCTTTGAGAATGAACAAGACAGTGTGAGTATCGGTTGGCCACTGGTAGCTGTGTGATACTGCCAAGTTACATAGACTCTGTGAGATTCATTCATTTTACTACTAAAGTAAAATGAATAATAATAATAGTTTAATAACTTTTAGGATACAATGACTTGGACAATATATATGCTATATATGTTAAATTTCATATAATTAACTGCTTGTTGTGTGTCTTAAGCATAGAATATACAGATTCAAGAGATGTAAATATTTAAAAAAGAGCATCTTTGGTATGCAGGAAAAATTACTTTGCTAGTAAACAAGTAAATAGATCTCCACTATCTCCCAAGGCATAAGAATGGAAATATGTTAACTACTGATTTACAAGTGCCTATGAATATAAGTTTATACCACTGGGAGGCAGTATAACATTAGATTAAACAGGACTTTAGCACAGAAACAGTTTTCTTGCCTGGAGAATCCCATGGTGGGCTACAGTCCACGGGGTGGCAAAGAGTTGGACGTGACTGAGCGACTTTACTTTCACTTTCTTTCACTTTTTAGGACAGAAACAAATTTGTGTACCAATCTCAGCTATTTTACTCAGTGATTCTGTGAATTCAACCAGATAGGTAATTTGTTTGTTTTTTTTTTTCTTTCCAGATATGGTAACCTTGTTAAAGCTCAACACTCAGAAAACTAAGATCATGGCATGCGGTCCCATCACTTCATGCCAAATAGACAGGGAAACAGTGGCTGACTTCATTTTGGAGGGCTCCAAAATCACTGCAGATGGTGATTGCAGCCATGAAATTAAAAGACACTTACTCCTTGGAAGGAAAGTTATGACCAACCTAGACAGCATATTCAAAAGCAGAGACATTACTTTGTCAACAAAGGCCCGTCTAGTCAAGGCTATGATTTTTCCAGTAGTCAGGTATGGATGTGAGAGTTGGACTATAAAGAAAGCTGAGTGCAGAAGAATTGATGCTTTTGAACTGTGGTGTTGGAGAAGACTCTTGATAATCCCTTGGACTGCAAGGAGATCCACCCAGTCCATCCTAAAGGAGATCAGTTCTGGGTGTTCATTGGAAGGACTGATGCTGAAGCTGAAACTCCAATATTTTGGCCACCTGATGCAAAGAGCTGACTCATTTGAAAAGACTGTGATGCTGGGAAAGATTGAAGGCAGGAGGAGAAGGGGATGACAGAGGATGAGATGGTTGGATGGCATCACCGACTCAATGGATATGGGTTTGGGTGGACTCCAGGAGTTGGTGATGGACAGGGAGGCCTGGCATGCTGCAATTCATGGGGTCTCAAAGAGTTGGACACGACTGAGCACCTGAACTGAACTGAACCTTTTTAAGTCAAATATAAAGTGGAAATAATGATGTCTGTCTTGACTGCATCACAGTAGAGCTTGTGGTAAGGCATCTTCAATTTTATTAATAACATATTATACATACATATTCATCCTGCCCATCGTTTTGTATGATGTACTCTGCATGTAAGTTAAATAAGCTGGTGTCAACATACAGCCTTGACATATTCCTTTTCCAGTTTTGAACCAGTCCATTATTCCATGTCCAGTTCTAACTGTTGCTTTTTGACCAGTTTCTCAGGAGGCAGGTAAGGTGGTCTGGTACTTCCATCTCTTTAAGAATTTTCCACAGTTTGTTGTGATTCACACAGTCAAAGGCTTTAGCATAGTCAATGAAGCAGAAGTAGACGTTTTCCTGGAACTCCCTTGCTTTCTCCACGATGTAACAGATACTGGAAATTTGATGTCTTCCTCTGCCTCTTCAAAACCTAGTTTGAACATCTGGCAGTTTTCCGTTCATGTTCTGCTGAAGCTTAGCTTGAAAAATTTTGAGCATTACCTGGCTAGCATGTGAAATGAGCTCTATTGTACAGTAGTTTGAACATTCTAAAAGAAGGGCACTGCCCTTCTTTGGGAGTGGAATGAAAACTGACCTTTTCCAGTCCTGTCTGTGGCCACTGCTGAGTTTTCTGCTGACATAGTGAGTGAAGCAGTTTAAGAGCATCATCTTTTAGGATTTGAAAGAACTCAACTGGACTTCCGTCACCTTCACTACCTTTGTTTCGGGCTTCCTAAGGCCCACTTCACTTCACACTCAAGAATGCCTGGCTTTAGGTGACTGACCACATCGTTGTGGTTATCCAGGTCATTAAGACTTTTTTGTACAGTTCTTCTGTGTATTCTTGCCACCTCTTCTTAATCTCTTCTGTTTCTGTTAGGTCCTTGCTATTTCTGTCCTTTACCATGCCCATTCTTGCATACAATGTTCCCTTGATAGCTCCAATCTTCTTGAAGAGATCTTTAGTCTTTCCCATTCTACTGCTTTCCTCTATTTCAGTATAAGTATGCATTTTATTAATATAGAAACCTTTTTAATAATATTTCAAAATATTTTATATATCAAGAAATTTTGGACCAAGCAAATCTCCTTCAAAGAATTTATCATAAGGAAATAAATGGATTCCTATATGATACTTATTTCAAAAATATTTAAAAGAGTAAAATAATTATAAACAACTTTAATGTCTATATATAAGAGCTAGGTTAAATTATGGTACATTTATACTATACACTTAGCAAAGGAAACAGCAACCCAGTCCAGTATTCTTACCTGAAAAATCCCATGGACAGAGGAGCCTGGGGGGTTATTAAACAATACTACAGAAAACAATACAGACATTAAAAACAATAATGTAGTGCTACAAATATTGCTATAAAGATCTACAATGTTATTTTTTTTTAATTTTATATTGCAGTATAGCCAACTGACCATGTTTTGATAGTTTCAGATGCACAGCAAAGGGACTCAGCCATACACATACATGTATCCATTTCCTTCCAAACTCCCCTCCCTTCCAGGCTACCATATAACATTGAGCAACGTTTACTGTAGTATACAGCAGGTCCTTGTCAGTTATCCATTTTAAAAATAGCAGTGTGTACATATCTATCCCAAACTCCCTAACTATCCTTCCCCACATCCTTCCCCATGGCAACCATATATTTATTCTCTAGGTCTGTGGGTCTGTTTTGTAAATAAGTACATTCATATCATTTCTATTTAGATTCTGTATATAAGGGATGCCAAACAGTATTTCTCCTTCTCTGTCTGACTTACTTCACTCAGTATCACAATCTCTAGGTCCATCCATTTTGCTGCAAATGGTGTCTTGTTCTTCTTAACAGTAAGTAATATCCCACTGTGTATATGTACTGCATCCTCCTTATCCATTCCTCTGTCAATGTACACTTATGTTGCTTCCTTATCTTGGCTATTGTTAACAGTGCTGCAGTGAACATTGGGATGCATGCATCTTTTAAGACCATGTGTTTCTCAGGATACATGCCCAGGACTGGAATTGCAGAATCATATGGTAGTTCTGTTTTTTGTTTTTTAAGGCCTCTCCATACTGTTCTCCATAGTGGCTATACCAATTTACATTTTCACCGACAGTGTAGGTGGATTCCCTTCTCTCCAAACACTCTCTAGCATTTATTGTTTGGAGTTTTTGATGATAGCTATTTTCACTGGTATGAGGTGATATCTCATTGTAGTTTGTTTTACATTTCTCTAGTAATTAGAGATGTTGAACATCTTTTCATGTGTCTCTTGGCTATCTGTGTGTCTTCTTTGGAGAAATATCTATTTAGGCCTTCTGCTGATTTTTCTATTAGGTTATTTTGATGATATTAAGCTGTTTGCAATTTTTGGAGACTTAATTCCTTGTCATTCATATCACTGGGAATATTTTCTCCCAATCTGTGAGTTCTCCTAGTCTTTCTAAATTTTGTCTATGGTTTTCTTTGCTGTCCAAAAGCTTTGGAGTTTAATGAGGTATTATTTGTTTATTTTGGTTTTAGCTTCCATTAATCTGCAAGATGGTTTGAAAGAGATATTGCTGCAATTTATGTCAGAGAATGCTCAGCCTATGTTTTCCTGTAGGAGTTTTATTGCTTCCCATTTCACAATTAGGTCTTTAACCCATTTTGAGGTTATTTTTGTGTATGGTGTTAGAGCATAATCTACTTTTTATGTAGATTTTTAAAAAAAAACATGTTTTTTTAACATGTTGCTGCCCAATGTTTTCAACAATTGAAGATACTGTCTTTCCACCACTGTGTAGGCTTGCCTCTTTTGTCATAGATTAACTGACCATAGGTGAGTGGGTTTATTTATGGGCTTTCTATCCTCTTCCATTAATTTGTAGGTCTATTTTCGTGCCAGTATCACACTGTTTTGAAGACTATAGCTTTGCCCTATTGTCTGTAGTTAAGGAGACTGATTCTTCCAGCTCTGTTTTTCTTTCTCAAGATTGGCTATTCAGGGTCTTTTGTGTTTCCAAGCAAATTGTAAAACCTTTTGTTCTAATTCTGTGAAGAATGCCCTTGGCAATTTCATAATAATTACATGAAATCTGTCGTTTGTTTAGGGTAGTATTGTCATTTTCACAATATTGATTCTTCCAATTTAAGGACATGTTATATCTCTTCATCTCTTTGTGTCATCTTTGATTACTTTCATTAGTATCTATTAGTTTTCTGAGGACAGGCCTTTTGCCTCTTAGGTAGATTTATTCCTAGGTATTTTATTCTTTTTGCTGCAATGGTAAATGGAATTATTTCTTGGATTTTTCTTTCATAATCTTATGTTGTTAGTGTAAATGAATGCAAGAGATGTCTGTGTATTAATTATATATCCTGAAACATTACTAAATTCATTGATTACCACTAGTGGTTTTCTGGTGGCATCTTTAGGATTTTCTATGTATACAATCATGTCATCTGCAAACACTGACTGCTGTCTTTCTCGTCCAGTTTGGATACCTTGTCTTGTTCCTGATCTTACAGGAAAGGCTTTCAGTTTTTCACTATTGAGAATGACGTTTGCTGTGGGTTTGTTGTATATGACCTTTATTATATTGAGGTAGGTTTCCTCTGCCCATCTTCTGGAGCGTTTCTTTAATCATAAATGGGTATAAAATTTTGTCAAAAGCTTTCCTGCATCTTTGGAGATGATCATAAGGTTTTTATCCTTCAATTTGTTAATATGATGTATCACATTAATTGATTTGCATATATTGAAGAATCCTTGCCTCCCTGAGCTAAATCCTACTTGATCATGGTGTATGACCCTTTTAGTGCATTGCTGGATTCAGTTTGCTAGTATTTCATGGAGGATTTTAGCATCTATGTTCATCAGTGTTATTGGCCTATAATTTTCTTTTTTGAAATACCTTTGTCTGGTTTTGGCATCACGATGATGGTGGTTTCTTACAATGAGCTTGATGGTGTTCCTCCCTCTGCAATTTTCTGGAAGAGTTTGAGAAGGATGGATGTTAGCTCTTTGCTACATTACTATTATCTGAAGTCTATAGTCTAGGGTTCACTCTTTGTGTTGTGTATGCTACAGATCTTGAAAAATGCATAATGACTTGAATCCATCATTGCAATACCATATAGCATAGTTTCAGTGCCTTAATAGTCCCCTGGGCTCCACCTTTTCATTCCTTTCAACCTCTCCACCTTGGCCCTTCAGACAGATCTCTTCACTGTCTCCATAGTTTTGCCTTTTCCTGAATTTGGAAAGATTACTTGTTGAAATTTACAGTATGTAGCCTTTTCAGATTGACTTCTATCACCTAGTAGCCTGCATTAAAGGTTCTTTCATGTTTTTCCTGAATTAAGTGCTTCTTTGTTAAGTCCCAGGATATTATGCCATTGTTTGGAGAGTCTAAAGTGTGTTTAGTCATTTATATATCGACAGGCATCTTGGCTGTTTCCAAGTTTTGGCGATCATGAATACAACTGCTAGAAACATACCTGTGCATATTTTGCAAAAACATTCGTTTTCAAATTATTTGTGTAATTTTTGGATCATATGATGAGCATATGATCAAAAAGTGAGATTTTTGGATATGATGAGTATAACAATGTCTTAAGAAACTGCCAAACTGTCTTCTAAAGAGTCATCTGCTTTTTATTATCAACACTTGGTGAAACTTCTAAATCATTTCAAGGACTAAAGTAATTCACTAGAAAAAAAAATTGTTCAAAGGCCACTTTCTGCAGTTACTGTCTTGTTTTAAGAATATGTTTGTAAAGTCTAATCCAACTGAACCAACCTCACTGTGGACAGATTCTTAGCTTTGATATCTGATCACCCCAAAAAAGGGTGATGAAAACAGGTGATGACATATTGAAGATCATTTAAAAATTAAAAAGAAATATCCATGGTTCACACATTCAAAATGGAGCCAGGTAGCCATCCATGGATGTGGTGTCAGACATATTCTTAAATCTCTGAGAACTTGAACTTTAGGGACTATATCAAACTCAAGAATACCACCAGCATTTTTTTTTTTTTTTTTTTTTGGACATGCCCTGTAGCATGCAGATGGAATGTGTGCCCCATGAAGTAGAAGCTTGGAATCTTAACCACTGGACCACCAGGAAGATCCCAACGGTTCTCAGAACAATGTCTGCAGCTGCAAGCCAGCTGCAAACATAATTTCAAAGTACCCTCTTCCCCTACATGCAACTATGTAACCATTTTGACCTCCAATCAATTCTTACTTAAAGAAGCACCTTTATTTCTTGCCAACTCCAATCCTAATTCTTGACAATTTATGTAGCATTGTAGTTTGGGTTTTTATACATTTCCCCTATTTTGTAATCCAGGGGTAGTTTCAATGATTTTGATCTGTGGCTCCTGAGAGATAACACTCCTAACAAACCACAAATCAAGGCCTTCTGAATATGGATGTGTGTCCTCAACCAGAGTTTTTGTCCTGGTCACCTCAGGACAGAAAAACCAAGAAGTCTTGGTTACCTCAGATTGAACCTCAAAGAGACAAAGCCTGTCTGCATCTCTGCTAGGCCAAGGTGATTTCCAGGCTGTGACACCTTCTGCAGACTTTTTTTTGCTCTGCCAGGAAGGCACCCAGAGTGGCAGACAGCCTGAGCAGAGGTTCATTCTCTTAGATCCACCAGTAGTCCACCAGCCCCCATCAGACATTTGGCAGTTTGAAGAGGAGCCCAAGACCAGCAACCTTCAGGCATCCTGTTTCCTCCTGTTCTGACTTCCTCTTCTGGCTTGAAGCCCTGAGAAACAAATCACAGGAAGCAGAGCTGGATTGAAACAAAGCCAGTAAAAAAAAAAAAAAAAAAAATCAATAAATAAAACAAAGCCAGTATGTGACATCCAGACTGAGGGATACCTAGTGTAATCTGGTCTACCGTCAGACTTATTTTCTGGTCCCTGTATCTGGTGCCTCCCCCATGTCTGGGCAGAAGACTGAGGCCTGGAAGTGAGAGACTACCCAGGAGAGGCCGTGGATGGTGAGGGGTGTGTGTGAGGATCCAGGAAACCGGAGGGCGTGGCAGTAGCAGCAGTGTTTGCAGTCCTGAGACCAGCCAACCCCTTTGGCAAGCGGCAGCCCACAGTGAAGAGGATCTGCCACCAGGAGCGCCAAGGAGAGGATGAAGAAACTGCCTTCCCTGCTTTCACTCGGCCATGACTGAACCCATGTACAACTCCCTGTGTTCTTGTCTTTTGAAGTAGAATGCCAGCTCAAGAGTCAGTCATCAGGAAATATGAAGATGCAGAAACAAATACTAGGTGTTGGGCTGGGGAATCGGTAGCAGTTTAGATTATAATTCTGCCATATGGCTGAATCACTGAACTCCAAGTTCCCTGAAAGATATAGACAAAGGCATGACACACATTCCTAAGGTGTTTTTACAGAAGTGGATCCTCTCCAGATGAAAACTGCTGACCATCACAACATTGATCCTAGACTGGTTGAGACCAGAAGACTGAAGATGCTTGAAACTTCATCTGGATGCCAACCAATCTGAGAATTGTCCTTGCTCTGCTCCTTGAACATTATAAAACTCCTCATGACCACATAGTCTTGAGGGCATTAGCCTGCTCTGGTCCCCTTTGCCTGGAAAAGAAATTAACGGCTATTCTTTTGTACTTCACCCAAAACGGTCTCCATGTTTCTCCTTGGCATCCGTGAACAGAGGCCAAGTTTTGGCAACATGACCTCTCCAGGGCTTTGTTTTCAATGTGAGTATCTGATCTAGTAACTAGTATCTGAACTAGTTACCTAGTAACTAACTAGGTATGTAACATAGTTGCTGCAATAAATAACCTCCTAAATTTCATTGATAGCACAGTATATATTTACTTATCTCTTATGCAGGAATGAGTACCTGGCCTGGACAGGTAATTTGGGAAAATATAACCTGATTTCTCCCCAGATAGCTGTGCCCCTAAGCTGCCCTCTGCATGGGAGTTTGCAGAATGTTAGCAGATGACTGGGAGATTCCTTGGGACAGGTCCTGTGGTCTGGGGATTAAGGGCTTTGAAAAGCTGGGAGAGGGTGGCCAGTGTTCCTAGTGAGCTGGTTAAGGATATTGCCCCCCTTTTTTTCTCAATATAGCCTGCCCCCCAGGAATGGCATCTTAATTGGAAACTAGAGATCCCTCTGGAACTGGCCTGAATCCCCCTCTTTTCCAGGAACACAAATGTCCAATGTTTTTGGGGAGATTTCTCTTTAAGCTTGGTTTGAATGTCCTCAAGGTCTCTCTGGCAAAATAAATGTGTTTTAAAAGAAGTTCCCCTCTTGGTGTCATACAGGTTAAGTGAGCGTGGTTAAGTGTTATGTGTTGTGAGTGTGGTTAAGTGTTATGTGTTGTGAGAGTGGTTCTGTTAAACTGGCCTGAGGTGATCTTCTAGAGGAGCTTCTCTGGTCCCTTTAATTTGGAATGAAGAATCTTCATTCTGTTGGGGATCTTCCATCTGTTGGGGATTTAGTTCTATAAAGGGCTTAAAGATATTGTTATACATATATATGCCTCGAGGTAGAACCAGAATCCTTCCCCAAGCCTGCTCTTTTGTTTCTTGGCTGTTCCTCCTCCCTTGTCTTGTGTCCCTTTCCTTCCCTGATTAGCACCTGTTCTAATCTGCTGTTTAGAACTCAAGGGAAAATTTGAGAAAGTAACACTGATATATATAAACTACCACGTGTAAAACAGATAGCTAGTGGGAATCTGCTATATAAAACAGGGAGACTAGCCTCTTGCTCTGTAATGACCTAGAGGGGTGTAATGTGGGGAGGAGAGGTGGGAAGCTCAAGAGGGAGTGGATATGTATATATATATATATATATATATATAGTTATGTCTGATTCCCATTCTTGTATGGCAGTAACAAACACAACATGGTAAAACAAGTATCCTCCAATTAAAAATAAATAATAAAAAGAAATACCATAGGAAAATGTAAAAAACTATTAAAAAAAAAAAAGAACACAAGGAAGATCTTAGGGCTGGAGTCTCTAACCTACAAACAAGAAATGGGGGGCAGAAAGACTTCCCTACCCAGGAGCCCCACAGGGTCCTGCTCGGTTTCATTCCTGGGTTGTTTTTTTTTTTTTTTTTTTGGGGGGGGGGGGTCACTTTCTCCACATCAGGGGTCATACTTCTCTGCTTCTGTGCAATCTTTGCACTCCAGAGATTGTGAGTTTTTACCTTTGGATGTTGGGTATTTTTGCCTTTCTCTAAATATTCTTGAATTTGTTCCAAGTGAAGTTAAATTATTTGAAAGCAGTTCTATCCTTTTGGGTCTTCCTTTTAAGATTTGGGTAAAGGAAAAATCCACAGTTCTTCCTCATTGGCTTTTCTTTCCTGTGAATCTCCATTATTATGCACACAGACCTCTTCACTTCTGACACTTCTGGACACCAAGTGCACAAGACTTTCCTACTAAACAAACGACTGTCTGTGACACTAGCCTGGCGTTCCACAATTTAGCTCACTTCTAACACTATCAACCTGGAGATAGCATCAGATCCCACAGGTTAAGAGCTCAGCCCCACAAGATTGCCCCCCCACCCCTACCTCAAGATGCCAATGCAGGGAGGAGCCAAGATGGCGGAGGAGTAGGACGGGGAGAACACTTTCTCCCCCACAAATTCATCAAAAGAGCATTTAAACGTCGAGTAAATTCCACAAAACAACTTCTGAATGCCGGCAGAGGACATCAGGCACCCAGAAAAGCAACCCAACTCTTCGAAAGGAGGTAGGAAAAAATATTAAAAACAAAAAAAAAGAGACAAAAGAGGGAGGGACGGAGTTCCGTCCCGGGAAGGGAATCTTAAAAAGAGAAACGTTTCCAAACATCAGGAAACCTTCTCACTGCCGAATCTGTGCCGAGATTTGGAAGCACAGAGGGCAACATAACAGGGAGAAAAAATAAATAAACAATTTAAAACTCGCAGATTGCGAGCCCTACGGTAACTCCCCCAGCAGAGAAGCAGCGCAGACGCCTGCATCCGCCATTAGCAAACCGGGGCTGGGCAGGGAGGCGCGGCGTGGGCTGCATCGCTGAGAGTAAGAATCTGGCCTGAATACCCTGAGCGCTATCTGAGCGAAATAATTTGGGCTAGCAAACCAGACTGTGGGATACCTACCACGCGAAAAGCCAGCCCTAACCTAAGACCGCCAGGCCCGCGCACGGAACAAAGGACTGAACAGAGATAGCCAGCTGCAGACCTTCCCCCTCCGGTGACAGGCAGCCAGAGCCGGAAGGGGGCAATCGCAGCCCCAGAGAGACATTATCTATAAAACTGTAAGCAGGCTTCTTTGCTAACTAAAACTTCTTGGGGGTCTGGACGGTCAACATCTGCCTGAGAAGGTGCGCCGGTTTTACATCCCGATAACCGAGTGGCGGGGAGGCGATAAGTCGCAGCATTGGCGCTCGTCTGGGAAGAGCAAATTGGCGCTCGGACCTGGGAAGAGCACAAAACGCAGGCCCAACTGAGTCTGCGCCTCTGAGGACTACCCGAGTGCCTGAACCTGAGCGGCTTGGACCTGGGAGGTGCATGCAGCCCAGGGCCAGCCTCGGATTGTTCCCGGCGGAACAACCTAGAGTCTGAGCAGTGTGGACAGGGAGGCTACACGCGCCGTGAGCGGGGGCAGACCCAGGGTGGCTGAGGCACTGCGAGCCCACGCCAGTGTTATTTGTTTGCAGCATCCCTCCCTCCCTCCCCACAGCGCGACTGAACAAGTAAGCCTAAAAAAAAAAAAAAAAAGTGTCCTCCACCGTGCCCTTTGAGTCAGGGCGGAAACCAGATACTGAAGAGACTAGCAAACAGAAGAAGATATAACAGAGGGAAACGCCTTGGAAGCTACAGGCAATAGATCAAAACCCTGTGATTACTACGGACTACATAGGAAGGGGCCTATAGATCTTGAGAAATATAAATCTGACCAAGGAACTAGCCAAAAATGAACTGAACCCACAACACCCACAAAAAAAAAAAAAAAAAGTCCTAGATATATTTTTATTATTTTTACGATCATTCTTTCTTTTTTTTTTAATTAAAAAAAAAAAAAAATTTTAAGTCCTCTATTGTTCCTTTAATTTTCACCTTTATATCCTATTACTTTGCAAAAAAAAAAAAAAAAGACCCTATTTTTTTCTTCTTCAGCAAACTTCATATATATGTATTTTATAATTTTTTGACCTTGTTTTTTTTTTGTTTGTTTTTGTTTTTTTCTTCTTTTCTTTAACATTATATTTTTGAAATTCTAAACTCTACTCTAGATTTTTAATTTTCGCTTTTTGGTATATGTTATCAATTTTGTACCTATAGTTTTTTTTTTTTATATAATTTCTGTGACTTTTTTTTTTTTTTTTTCTTCTTCTCTGTTTCTTTCTCTTCTTCTTTTATATAACATTGTATATCTGAAATTCCAAACTTTACTCTAGATTTTTAATTTATGCTTTTTGGTATTTGATATCGATTTTGTACCTGTATTTTCTTTATAATTTTTGTGACATTGTTCGTATTTGTTTGTTTTCTCTCTTTATTTTTCTTCTTCTTTTTTTTTTTTTTTTTTTTTTTTAACATTGTATTTTTGAAATTCCAAACTCTACTCTAGATTTTTAATTTTTGCTTTCTGGTATTAGTTATCAATTTTGTACTTGTACTTTCTTTATAATTTTCACGACCTTGTTGGTTTTTGTTTGTTCGTTTTTTCTCTCTTTCTTTTCCTTCTTCTTTTCTTTAACATCGTATTTTTGAAATTCCAAACTCTACTCTAGATTTTTAATTTTCGCTTTCTGGTATTAGTTATCAATTTTGTACCTGTACTTTCTCTATAATTTTCGCGACCTTGTTTGTTTTTGTTTGTTCGTTCTTTCTCTCTTTCTTTTCCTTCTTCTTTTCTTTAACATCGTATTTTTGAAATTCCAAACTCTACTCTAGATTTTTAATTTTTGCTTTTATGTATTTGTTACCAATTTTGTACCTATAAGGACCCAATCTTCAGGACCCATTTTTCACTAGGGAGTGAGATTACTGGCTTGACTGCTCTCTCTCCCTTTGGACCCTCCTTTTTCTCCACCAGGTCGCCTGTGTCTCCTCCCTAACCCCTCTCTACTCTACCCAACTCTGTGAATTTCTGTGTGTTCCAGACGGTGGAGAACACTTAGGGAACTGATTACTGGCTGGATCTGTCTCCCTCCTTTTCATTCCCCCCCTTTTATCCTTCTGGCCACCTCTGTTACCTTCCTCCTTCTTCTCTTCTCTGTATAACCCCGTGAACATCTCTGAGTGGTCGAGTTGTGGAGTGCACATAAGGAAGTGACTACTGGCTAGCCCACTCTCTCCACTACTGATTCACCTCATCTCATTTGGGTCACCTCTAACTCCCTCCTCCCTCTTCTCTTCTCCATGTAACCCTGTGAACCTCTCTGAGTGACCCGCACTGTAGAGAAACTTATCATCTTTAATGTAGATGTTTTATCAATGGTGCTGTATAGAAGGAGAAGTTTTGAAACTACTGTAAAAATAAGACCGATAATCAGAAGCAGGAGACTTAAGTCTAAACCCTGACTCCAGGGAACTCCTGACTCCAAGGCACATTCATTGACAGGAGCTCATCAAATGCCCCCATACAGACACTGAAACCAAGCACCACACAAGGGCCAATAAGTTCCAGGGCAAGACATACCAAGCAATTTCTCCAGCAACAAAGGAACACAGCCCCGAGCTTCAATACAGGCTGCCCAAAGTCACCCCAAAACTATAGACATCTCATAACTCATTACTGGACATTTCATTGCACTCCAGAGAGAAGAAATACAGCTCCACCCACCAGAACACCGACACAAGCTTCCCTAAGCAGGAAACCTTGACAAGCCACCTGTACAAACCCACACACAGTGAGGAAACGCCACAATAAAGAGAACTCCACAAACTGCCAGAATACAGAAAGGACACCCCAAACTCAGCAATTTAAACAAGATGAAGAGACAGAGGAATACTCAGCAGATAAAGGAACAGGATAAATGCCCACCAAACCAAACAAAAGAGGAAGAGATAGGGAATCTACCTGATAAAGAATTCCGAATAATGATAGTGAAATTGATCCAAAATCTTGAAACTAAAATGGAATCACAGATAAATAGCCTGGAGACAAGGATTGAGAAGATGCAAGAAAGGTTTAACAAGGACCTAGAAGAAATAAAAAAGAGTCAATATATAATGAATAATGCAATAAGTGAAATTAAAAACACTCTGGAGGCAACAAATAGTAGAATAACAGAGGCAGAAGACAGGATTAGTGAATTAGAAGATAGAATGGTAGAAATAAATGAATCAGAGAGGATAAAAGAAAAACGAATTAAAAGAAATGAGGACAATCTCAGAGACCTCCAGGACAATATTAAACGCTACAACATTCGAATCATAGGGGTTCCAGAAGAAGAAGACAAAAAGAAAGACCATGAGAAAATACTTGAGGAGATAATAGTGGAAAACTTCCCTAAAATGGGGAAGGAAATAATCACCCAAGTCCAAGAAACCCAGAGAGTCCCAAACAGGATAAACCCAAGGAGAAACACCCCAAGACACATATTAATCAAATTAACAAAGATCAAACACAAAGAACAAATATTAAAAGCAGCAAGGGAAAAACAACAAATAACACACAAGGGAATTCCCATAAGGATAACAGCTGATCTTTCAATAGAAACTCTTCAAGCCAGGAGGGAATGGCAAGACATACTTAAAATGATGAAAGAAAATAACCTACAGCCCAGATTATTGTACCCAGCAAGGATCTCATTCAAGTATGAAGGAGAAATCAAAAGCTTTTCAGACAAGCAAAAGCTGAGAGAATTCTGCACCACCAAACCAGCTCTCCAACAAATACTAAAGGATATTCTCTAGACAAGAAACACAAAAACGGTGTATAAACTCGAACCCAAAACAATAAAGTAAATGGCAACGGGAACATACTTATCAGTAATTACCTTAAATGTAAATGGGTTGAATGCCCCAACCAAAAGACAAAGACTGGCTGAATGGATACAAAAACAAGACCCCTACATATGTTGTCTACAAGAGACCCACCTCAAAACAGGGGACACATACAGACTGAAAGTGAAGGGCTGGAAAAAGATTTTCCATGCAAATAGGGACCAAAAGAAAGCAGGAGTAGCAATACTCATATCAGATAAAATAGACTTTAAAACAAAGGCTGTGAAAAGAGACAAAGAAGGTCACTACATAATGATCAAAGGATCAATCCAAGAAGAAGATATAACAATTATAAATATATATGCACCCAACACGGGAGCACCACAGTACGTAAGACAAATGCTAACAAGTATGAAAGGAGAAATTAACAATAACACAATAATAGTGGGAGACTTTAATACCCCACTTACACCTATGGATAGATCAACTAAACAGAAAATTAACAAGGAAACACAAACTTTAAACGATACAATAGACCAGATAGACCTAATTGATATCTATAGGTCATTTCACCCCAAAACAATGAATTTCACCTTTTTCTCAAGCGCACATGGAACCTTCTCCAGGATAGATCACATCCTGGGCCATAAAGCTAGCCTTGGTAAATTCAAAAAAATAGAAATCATTCCAAGCATTTTTTCTGACCACAATGCAGTAAGATTAGATCTCAATTACAGGAGAAAAACTATTAAAAATTCCAACATATGGAGGCTGAACAACACGCTGCTGAATAACCAACAAATCACAGAAGAAATCAAAAAAGAAATCAAAATTTGCATAGAAACGAATGAAAATGAAAACACAACAACCCAAAACCTGTGGGACACGGTAAAAGCAGTCTTAAGGGGAAAGTTCATAGCAATACAGGCACACCTCAAGAAACAAGAAAAAAGTCAAATAAATAACCTAACTCTACACCTAAAGCAACTAGAAAAGGAAGAAATGAAGAACCCCAGGGTTAGTAGAAGGAAAGAAATCTTAAAAATTAGAGCAGAAATAAATGCAAAAGAAACAAAAGAGACCATAGCAAAAATCAACAAAACCAAAAGCTGGTTCTTTGAAAGGATAAATAAAATTGACAAACCATTAGCCAGACTCATCAAGAAACAAAGGGAGAAAAATCAAATCAATAAAATTAGAAACGAAAATGGAGAGATCACAACAGACAACACAGAAATACAAAGGATCATAAGAGACTACTATCAACAATTATATGCCAATAAAATGGACAACATGGAAGAAATGGACAAATTCTTAGAAAAGTACAACTTTCCAAAACTGGACCAGGAAGAAATAGAAAATCTTAACAGACCCATCACAAGCATGGAAATTGAAACTGTAATCAAAAATCTTCCAGCAAACAAAAGCCCCGGTCCAGACGGCTTCACAGCTGAATTCTACCAAAAATTTAGAGAAGAGCTAACACCTATCCTGCTCAAACTCTTCCAGAAAATTGCAGAGGAAGGTAAACTTCCAAACTCATTCTATGAGGCCACCATCACCCTAATACCAAAACCTGACAAAGATCCCACAAAAAAAGAAAACTACAGGCCAATATCACTGATGAACATAGATGCAAAAATCCTTAACAAAATTCTAGCAATCAGAATCCAACAACACATTAAAAAGATCATACACCATGATCAAGTGGGCTTTATCCCAGGGATGCAAGGATTCTTCAATATCCGCAAATCAATCAATGTAATACACCACATTAACAAATTGAAAAATAAAAACCATATGATTATCTCAATAGATGCAGAGAAAGCCTTTGACAAAATTCAACATCCATTTATGATAACAACTCTCCAGAAAGCAGGAATAGAAGGAACATACCTCAACATAATAAAAGCTATATATGACAAACCCACAGCAAACATGATCCTCAATGGTGAAAAAATTGAAAGCATTTCCTCTAAAGTCAGGAACAAGACAAGGGTGCCCACTTTCACCATTACTATTCAATATAGTTTTGGAAGTTTTGGCCACAGCAATCAGAGCAGAAAAAGAAATAAAAGGAATCCAAATTGGAAAAGAAGAAGTAAAACTCTCACTATTTGCAGATGACATGATCCTCTACATAGAAAACCCTAAAGAGTCCACCAGAAAATTACTAGAAATAATCAATGACTACAGTAAAGTTGCAGGATATAAAATCAACACACAGAAATCCCTTGCATTCCTATACACTAATAATGAGAAAACAGAAAGAGAAATTAAGGAAACAATTCCATTCACCATTGCAACGGAAAGAATAAAATACTTAGGAATATATCTACCTAAAGAAACTAAAGACCTATATATAGAAAACTATAAAACTCTGGTGAAAGAAATCAAAGAGGACACTAATAGATGGAGAAATATACCATGTTCATGGATTGGAAGAATCAATATAGTGAAAATGAGTATACTACCCAAAGCAATTTATAGATTCAACGCAATCCCTATCAAGCTACCAACGGTATTCTTCACAGAGCTAGAACAAATAATTTCACAATTTGTATGGAAATACAAAAAACCTCGAATAGCCAAAGCGATCTTGAGAAAGAAGAATGGAACTGGAGGAATCAACCTACCTGACTTCAGGCTCTACTACAAAGCCACAGTTATCAAGACAGTATGGTACTGGCACAAAGACAGAAATATTGATCAATGGAATAAAATAGAAAGCCCAGAGATAAATCCACGCACATATGGACACCTTATCTTCGACAAAGGAGGCAAGAATATACAATGGATTAAAGACAATCTCTTTAACAAGTGGTGCTGGGAAATCTGGTCAACCACTTGTAAAAGAATGAAATTGGACCACTTTCTAACACCATACACAAAAATAAACTCAAAATGGATTAAAGATCTAAACGTAAGACCAGAAACTATAAAACTCCTAGAGGAGAACATAGGCAAAACACTCTCCGACATACATCACAGCAGGATCCTCTATGACCCACCTCCCAGAATATTGGAAATAAAAGCAAAAATAAACAAATGGGACCTAATTAACCTTAAAAGCTTCTGCACATCAAAGGAAACTATTAGCAAGGTGAAAAGACAGCCTTCAGAATGGGAGAAAATAATAGCAAATGAAGCAACCGACAAACAACTAATCTCAAAAATATACAAGCAACTCCTACAGCTCAACTCCAGAAAAATAAACGACCCAATCAAAAAATGGGCCAAAGAACTAAATAGACATTTCTCCAAAAAAGACATACAGATGGCTAACAAACACATGAAAAGATGCTCAACATCACTCATTATCAGAGAAATGCAAATCAAAACCACTATGAGGTACCATTTCACACCAGTCAGAATGGCTGCGATCCAAAAGTCTACAAATAATAAATGCTGGAGAGGATGTGGAGAAAAGGGAACCCTCTTACACTGTTGGTGGGAATGCAAACTAGTACAGCCACTATGGAGAACAGTGTGGAGATTCCTTAAAAAACTGGAAATAGAACTGCCTTATGATCCAGCAACCCCACTGCTGGGCATACACACTGAGAAAACCAGAAGGGAAAGAGACACGTGTACCCCAATGTTCATCGCAGCACTGTTTATAATAGCCAAGACATGGAAGCAACCTAGATGTCCATCAGCAGATGAATGGATAAGAAAGCTGTGGTACATATACACAATGGAGTATTACTCAGCCATTAAAAAGAATACATTTGAATCAGTTCTAATGAGGTGGATGAAACTGGAGCCTATTATACAGAGTGAAGTAAGCCAGAAGGAAAAACATAAATACAGTATACTAATGCATATATATGGAATTTAGAAAGATGGTAACAATAACCCGGTGTACGAGACAGCAAAAGAGACACTGATGTATAGAACGGTCTTATGGATTCTGTGGGAGAGGGAGAGGGTGGGAAGATTTGGGAGAATGGCAATGAAACATGTAAAGTATCATGTGGGAAACGAGTTGCCAGTCCAGGTTCGATGCATGATGCTGGATGCTTGGGGCTGGAGCACTGGGACGGCCCAGAGGGATGGTATGGGGAGGGAGGAGGGAGGAGGGTTCGGGATGGGGAACACATGTATACCTGTGGTGGATTCATTTTGATATTTGGCAAAACTAATACAATTATGTAAAGTTTAAAAATAAAATAAAATTGGAGAAAAAAAAAAAAATAAAAAAAAAGATGCCAATGCAAGTGGCAGGACCCAGGTTACAACTCCTGTTCAATTTGCCTACAAATCAAAGAGATTATGAACCCTTCTCGATTTCGATTAATTTGCCAGAGTGGCTCATAGAGCCCAGGGGAACACTTGTGCTTACCAGTTTATAAATGGGTGTGATAAAGGACACAGACAAACCACTAGATGTAGAGATTATACAGGGTGAGATCTAGGAGGGTCTTGAAGGTAGGAGCCCACACAGTGCCAGTCCCTGCACACAAGAAAGACTTTTCTTTGCCAACACATTCATGGATATCTCTGCTGTGTATACTTCACATTCTTTCTTTCTGCTGTGTGCTGTGCTTAGTTGCTCAGTGTTGTCTGACTCTTTGAGACCCCATGGACTGTAGCCTGCCAGGCTTCTTTGTCCATGGGGATTCTCCAGGCAAGAATACTGGGGTCAGTTTCCATGCCCTCCTCCAGAGAATCTTCCCTATCCAGGGATTGAACCCAGGTCTCCTGCATTGCAGATGGATTCTTTACCAGCTGAGTTACCAGGAAAGCCCAAGAATACTGGAGTGGGTAGACTCTCCCTTCTCCAGGGATCTTCCCAACCTAGGAATCAAACTGGGGTCTCTTGCATTGCAGGCAGATTCTTTACCAGCTGAGCTACCAGGAAAGCCCCCATGTATACCTATCAGAGCTCAAAAATGTAGATTACCTTAATAGAGAAAAATTGTTTCTCATGGGGATAAAAAGAGGTAAAGGGTGGGAGGCTAGAACTTTCTTTCCCTTCCATCCAATTTGTTCTTCCTAAATAAATTCTAATATTACATCTTTTTTTGCCCCTCTGTCTCTCGGAAAACTGACTTTCCACCTTTGTTATGGTTGTGAATAAAACGCTTTTGATCCAGAGATGTGCATTAAAATACATTTGTACAGAGAGATGTGCTGGGAAATGAAGCTTTCTTTGAGAGGCCATCATTTGCCAATCTTCATCTGGCTGCTGTGAGACCACTGGAAAGCACAGCATTATCTGCACAAGGCTGGGACCGCTTCTTCACCACGGGGCCTCTTTGTCAGTCAGTCTCTGTTGTTTGTCATATCGCAGAAGTTTGTCCAGAAGATCTAGGGCCTCAGGGCTGATAAGGCTTCTGTTTTCACTATGGATAAAATGTTTCCAGCGTTTCCATGAATGTTGTCCAAAATATCGTTGAAGTGTAGATCTAGGTCTATGTGATACTTATTCCGATTCCCACGTAGCTCCTCTGTACCCAGAACTTTGGCGATGTGAACAAGCTGGTCATAGTCCTCCTGTCCATGAAAGAAGTGCATGCGTGCTAAGTCACTTCAGTCATGTCCGACTCTTTGCAGCCCCATGGACGGTAGTCCACCAGGCTCCTCTGTCCATGGGATTCTCCCAGGCAAAAATACTGGTGCGGGTTGCCATGCGCCCCTCCAGGGGACTTTCCTGACCCAGAGATCAAACCTGAGTCTCTTACATCTCTTACATTGGCAGGCAGGTTCTTTACCACTAGCGCCACCTGAAAGCAGGGTTCCTTTCGAAAGATCATGCTTGCTAACATACAGCCCAAACTCCACATATCCAAGCTGTACTCATACATCTGCTAGTCCACAAAGTGCTCTGGTCCCATGAAGTACCTGGAGGTCACTTGGACATTGTAGTCCTGGGCAGGATGATAAAGTTCCCCTCCAGACCCCAGTATATCAGTCACAGTTTTTCTTGTGGTGCTCTTTCATGACATCGTGAGGTTTCATATTCCTGTGCATATTCCCTTGATGTGGCAAGTAATTCAGAGCTTTAAGTAGTTATAAAATAAGGGTATTTTTTTATTAAGGACATGTAAAACCAGATATCAAAATCTGTCAGGATATGGGACAGATCTTAAAATCTGTATTATTGATATATTCAAATACCAGAGCTGGTCTTTCCAACACAGAATCCTTCATGGTGTTAACCAGCTAAATGATAGTTGTTCCACCAGGAGAGTCCTCCAGAATGGTCAACTTCTCGTTTTTTCATTTTTTTCTTCCCTGGCTTAAGGATTTTTAAAATCACTCTGTCACTGTCGGTGATGTTAACGGCCTCAAATACTTCACTATAATTTCCCCGACCCAAGTTTTCCAACCAGCTGGTTTTTGTTGATCAGCTGCTTGGTCGTGTCCGACTCTGTGACCCCCATGAACTGCAGCATGCCAGGTTTCCCTGCCCTTCACCATCTGCCAGAGTTTGCTAACACTCCTGTCCATCCAGTCAATGATGCCATCCAACCATCTCATCCTCTGCCACTCCCTTCTCCTCCTGCCTTCAGTCTTATCAGGGAGTGAGTCAGTTCTTTCCATCAGGTGGCCAAATTATTGGAGTTTCACCTTCAGCATCAGTCCTTCCTATAAACATTCAGGGTTGATTTCCTAAGTTTAGGATTGACTGGTTAGGTGTCCTTGCTGTCCAAGGGACCCAGCTGGTAATCATCTTGATTACCTCAGCGCAGTAAGTGCTCCTAAACTTCCTAGCCCCTGTAGGAAGGCTCTGTACGTCATAGCCCCTGTAGTCCCTGTTGCTCAAGGGAGGCTGGCCAGGCAGGCGGAGGCGGGGCCGGCGGGCGGAAGCCCAGGCAGCATCCTGCGGGCGGAAGCCAGGCCAAGGCGGCAGCGGGTTGGCAGAGGCCGAGGGGGTGGCCAAGCGGAAGAGGAGGTTGACGTCACTGCCGGAGAAGGAGGAGCGCAGCTGGCCCAGGGGCAGGCAGCCACACCAGGGTAGGTTTGCGAGGGGCAGGCGGGCGGCGGGCCTCCAGGGTCGCTGGCCTAGCTGCCCAGGCTTTGGAGCAGCCGGAAGCCAGGCGTGGCAGGCGGCCCTAGGGCTTCAGGCAGCCTCCCTGGCTTGGCTCTCAGCTGCGAGTCTACCCTGGGGTCATGGGCACCAGCAGAGGCAGCTGCCCCTGAAAGTCACGGGACACGATTTAATCCTTGTAGAAATGAAGTTGCTCAGTCCTGTCTGACTCTTTGCGACCCCAGAGACTGTAGCCTACGAGGCTCCTCCGTCCATGGGATTTTCCAGGCAAGAATACTGGAGTGGGTTGCCATTGGCAAATGCCTATGGCAAGTGCCAGTTTGTAGTTGACAGGGTTTTGTTTGTTTTTTTTTTTCCCCCCTCCATCCTCATATACACGTGATCGGTAAGCTGCTGGATATACAAAGGGAACACTGTACCTCCCTCGAGTTCTCTCCCTTTTGTCTCTCTCTCTTCTGATACTCTGTAGTCTTACCCCTGTGCTTCTCCTGTTCACCTCAGGGAATCTCTTGGCATTTTGTTGGTTTCCCTCTGCTTTGGAAAAGATCCTGATACTGGGAAGGATTGAGGGCAACAGGAGATGGGAAGGACACAGGGTGAAATGGTTGGATGGCATCACCAATTCAATGGACTTGAGTTTGAGCAAATTCCAGGAGATAGTGAAGGATAGGGAAGTCTGGTGCGCTGCTGTTATGGGGTTGCAAAAAGTCTGACGACTTAGCATCTGAACAACAAAAACCCACCCCTACAAAGTTGTCTATGGGCTATAAGCTGGGGCAAGTGTAAGGCTCACTGTCCTTCATTGAAAGGTGCGCAGTGATTGAAAAGGATTTTTTCTAACAGTTTTTTTTATTTTTAGTTTTTTCTTTTTAGTTGATTCAGACAGGAAAGTAAATCTGGTCCCTGTTACTCCATTGTGATAGGGAACAAAAGTCTGTGGGGTAGATCTTTCTAAGTTAAAAGCACTTTGCATTTTAAATTTAAGATCTTGTCAACATTAAATTTAAAGGTCTTGTCAATTTCACTTATCTTGTTGCTGCTTACTCATTGAATGAGAGTTTCCTGCTTTACTTCTCAGTTCCTGTTTTGGCAACCACGTGAAAAGCAGTGCCGAATACTCTTGCTTACTAGAAACATTACTCTGACAGAGACTTTGAAAATGTTCCTGAGTGACCCTACCTCCAGAGGAAGTATGGAAGAGGGGAGATCTGGTGAGTGAAAATTGATAAACTTGGACAAAACAAAATGAGAGTTGAGGGAGGAGGAACTCTTATACCACCAGCCACTGACAGGATAGAAATTGCACTTTAGGAATATCAGTACTTCACAGTTAACCTCCACAGAAGGAGATACGTTTTGAGAGTCTAGAGGTGGGTGAGACGACAGGTGTGTAATTGTCACATCAGGTGTTTTGTTACTGGCATGTTACTTAAATATTTCTGCACAGATTAGGTTACAGAATTTTAAGAGAAAAATGTTCTCTGGATTTATTTTATTAGTCCTCATATTTTTCCCATGTTGCAGGCAATTTTCACTCTGGCAAGTTACATTATGATATTAAATAACAGATGTTTATATTCCAGAGGTGATGGCAAACAGATACCAACAATTTTGTAATACATATACTAATAAAAGTTGCCCGTATCTACTGTGTAGCACAGGGTACTCTGCTCAATATTATGTAACGAACTAAATAGGAAAAGAATTTGAATAAAAATAGATTCATTTATATGTTAAAAAAATTAACCATGACACCTATTCTGTAGTCTGATTAAATGTAGTAGTGAGGTATTTAGAACCTGTTATTTGCTATTTGCTACAAAGACAGATTGTATTTAGACCCTGCTTTCAGGACTTCATCGTCTCAGGGACAGACAAATGAATTTACTATCATTTGATGTGATCTGTGCTACAATGCATTTAATGAAACCTAGGGAGTTGGTGATGGCTGCTGCTTCTGAAGTTTTTTTTGACTTGGGCCTTGAATGATGGTATCACATTTTCTGGAGGAATAGGAGTAAAAGTCACAATTTCTTTTTCTTTTTTTAACTTTAAGTAAATACAAAACTGTGTTTTCTTTCCATTGGGCACAAAAGTGCCCTGCAAAGTTTCCTTTTGGAATTAAGGGTAAATGTGATTCAGTAATATCATTAAGTGTTTCAGCTGAAATCTACTAAGGCTCCTATTTGTGTCCAAATAATTTTCTTTGTCTTTCCCTCTGTCTCTTTCCCTCTTTATGTCTCTTTCTCTCTCTCACGAGGTCTGGTATACTTCTGTATTTATATATAGTGTTATTTATATATATATATCAGTTCAGTTCAGTTGCTCAGTTGTGTCTGACTATTTGGGACCCCATGAACTGCAACTCGCCAGGCCTCCCTGTCCGTCACCAACTCCCAGACTTTACCCAAACTCATGTCCATTGAGTTGGTGATGCCACCCAGCCATCTCATCCTCTGTCATCCCCTTCTCCTCCTGCCCTCAATCTTTTCCACCATAGGGTCTTTTCAAATAAGTCATGTCAGCTCTTCTCATCAGGTGCCCAAAGTATTGGAGTTTCAGCTTCAGCATTAGTCCTTCCAATGAACACCCAGGACTGATCCCCTTTAGGACGGACTGGTTGGATCTCCTTGAAGTCCAAGGGATTCTCAAGAGTCTTCTCCAGCACCACAGTTCAAAAGCATCAATTCTTCTGTGCTTAGCATTCCTTATAGTCCAGCTCTTACATGGCTACTGGAAAAAGCATTAGCCATTTAAGATCCACTATGATCAAAGGACCAGAGTATGAAAATAGAGAGAGAGATAATAACAGAAGTATACTATATATATACACACACATATATATAGTATATATACTCATGTATATACTGTAATAGTTTATATACTGTAATATATACTATATTCTATAATGTATATAATAGTTTATGTATATTATACTTCTCTGTATATACCATATGCTATATATGGTATATATAGTATATAGATAGTATATATGTGTATGTATAAAACACATGTATGTATATATGCATACATATATGTACATACATACATCTAAGTATACTACGTATACTATATATACATGCTATATGTATATATACTATGTATACTATAACATACTATATAGTATACTATATATAGTATACATAGCATACTATGTGTATATACACACACATGTACATGTATGTATACATATATGTACATGCATATATGTACATGCATATATGTACAGGTATATATGTATAGTATATACATATATGTGTGTGCACACATGAATACGTATACATGTACATGTATACATGTGCATATACACGAACATGTGCATACATGTACACATATACATGCACATGTACACATATGCATACATACACACACGTACACCGATATACATATACATACACGTACATAATGTATACATATACATTCACATATATGCATATGTATATATGTATGCATATATGTACACACATACATATATGGTATATATACTATATACTCTGCTCATGTTGTTGCTGCTAAGACGCTTCAGTCATGTCCGACTCTGTGTGACCCCATAGATGGCAGCCCACCAGGCTCCTACGTCCCTGGGATTCTATAGATTATATATACTATGATTGTTTACATACTATAATATACTACAATTTTCGTTATCTGGTCCTTTGATCATAGAGGATCTTAAA
Source organism: Bos indicus (assembly GCF_029378745.1). Classification (NCBI taxonomy): domain Eukaryota; kingdom Metazoa; phylum Chordata; class Mammalia; order Artiodactyla; family Bovidae; genus Bos; species Bos indicus. The sequence continues at coordinate 100,222,052 of NC_091764.1, forward strand.
TGGCTAAGCTTTATATCATCCTTTTTAGAGTACATTACAAAGTAGTTTATATACTACCAGACATTGTCAGTAGTGGTATAAAAATATGAGTATCTTTTAAATATAACCATTTTAGTTCAACAGTTTTGATTTAATGAGAACATCAGAGTATTAATGTAACATAGTGATTGATTATTAAAAGTATTTGTTGAAATACAGTACCTCTCTGGTTAATGTTATTATCGATATCACCGCATTAAAAAAAATTGTAACCTCCTGTCACTTTCCCCTGATGTCAGCTGAGAATTAATTTCTTACTGTTCTCTAAAGAGACTTTTGTTTAATAAAGCCATGACTAATAATTCACAAAAAAAGGTAAACTGCAAAAACTAGGACTATTGGTGAAACTGTTTGGTGTCATTACAGGAGCTCCAAAGAGCTCCGGTATCACAGTTTTTTATCTTTGAGCCTAGAAAGAATTCACTGAGAGGCAAAGTGATGAATAAGTGAAAGTCGCTCAGTCGTGTCCGACTCTTTGCGACCCCGTGGACAGTAGCCTGCCAGGCTCCTCTGTCCATGGAATTCTCCAGATCAGAACACTGGAGTAGGTAGCCCATCTCGTCTCCAGAAGATCTTCCCAACCCAGGGACTGAACCCAGATCTTCCATATTGCAGGCAGATTCTTTACCATCTTAGTCACTAGGGAAGCCCTGGTGATAGATAAGAAGTGATTTATTAGAATGGAACAATTGTGAGGCTTTCGAGTGGGTGGGCAGTGTCCTCCTGCACTGCAGAACTTACTGGGCTACGGTCAAAGGAAAAGTAGGTGGTGGAGAAGACCTTCTTTCTCTTTCCTGAGTACATGTCATGCTTCCATCATCAGCTCCTCTCTGTTCTTCTGTGAGATAATTTCTAATACCATTTTTCAAACTAGAAATTTGAAGATTATTGTGTTCAGAGTGTAATATAAAAGCCATATGAATTTAAAGGGAGACAGTAAGAGGACACACCACAGGAGAGTGTAAGGGAAGAAGATATTTTCCTCCGCTCTTCTGGTTAAAGAATTAAATTGACATGAGACAGATATCAAATATCAAACAAAAGTTTGCAGACTAATGAAATATATGCACCTTAATGTTGAGAGTTACCTTTTATTCGATGAGAATTTTTAGGTCTTCAAGCCTGGAAGACAATGTCTCATGTAACCCCATAAAAATTGCTCTGAGGAGAGCGGGGAGGAGTCAGGTTATGTAGAAGTTTGGAACAAGGGGCAGGTAATCTGAACATCCAGATTATTGTGATTTAAAGAAAACCAGATATCCCAAGTTAAGGAATGTAGTGATTTCTTTGTACTAGAAGATGCAAGAGTCTGGGCTCACTGAAATCATTCCCTTGATATGCACCTCAGCTGTCTGGGGCTGGTCTCCTGCACTTGTCCTTAGTGCTTACGGCAGGGAGTGACTGCACTTAATGACTGCCAGGTAGGAACCATCATTCTCCTTCCTAAGCACACTCCAGGCTCAGAATTTCACATTTGGAGGGTCAAAACTGCTGATGGCTGTGACATCCTTGTTTATTGATATGGCAAGAAATTCCACATCTCAAGTTGAATCATATGTATACATGAGACAGACCCAGGAAAACTGAGTAACTCACCAAAATGGCCAATAGCTTCACCTTAAATAGCATCTTCAGCTAAAGACAAAAGATGTTGGGGGTAGTGATTTGGGACTTCAGAGAGAAGGAAATGGAAATGGAAAAGCAAAAATTTGGTGAATAAATGTTTGCAGGGCTGTGCAAGGACAAAGATCTTTAGGGCCACGATGGATTCTGATCTCTAGGCCCTGTCCAGTCTCCCCCACCCCACTCAGGCCCATATTCTTTGCAGATATTTCTGGTGATAGCTCTCTTCTAAACAGCCCCTCTATCTAAATTTATTAAGACAGATAGGGCGAAGATCAAACATTTTTTCTGGATTTTGGGGGCCTTACTGATTTCCAGGTTGAAATAATCTACATACTGAAGAGACATTTTTGGGGTGGCGAATTTTATTTCCATACAAAAAAACAGAACAGAAGTAAGTAAGCAAGAAAGAGAAATGAAACATGAAACAAGGGAGAGTGTTAGGAGAAAGATATAGAGAAATAAGAAGAAAAAAGGAGGACTTTTAGAATACTGTACTTAGTCACTCAAGTCATGTCTGCCTCTTTTCAACCCCATGGACTGTAGCCTCCCAGGCTCCTTTGTCCATGGGGATTCTCCAGGCAAGAATACCATGACCTCCTCCAGGGGATCTTCCCAGCCCAGGGATCAAAACCAGGTCTCCTACATTGCAGGCAAATTATTTACAGCTGAGCTACCAGGGAAGCCACTTTAGGAGTATTCAGTTCAGTTCAGTCGCTCAGTTGTGTCCGACTCTTTGCAACCCCATGAATCGCAGCACGCCAGGCCTCCCTGTCCATCACCAACTCCAAGGCTTCTCCCAGACTCACGTCCATCGAGTCAGTGATGCCATTCAGCCATCTCATCCTCTGTCATCCCCTTCTTCTCTTGCCCCAATGCCTCCCAGAATCAGAGTCTTTTCCAATGAGTCAACTCTTCGCATGAGGTGGCCAAGTCCTGGAGTTTCAGCTTCAGCATCATTCCTTCCAAAGAAACCCCAGGGCTGATCTCCTTCAGAATGGACTGGTTGGATCTCCTTGCAGTCCAAGGGACTCTCAAGAGTCTTCTCCAACACCACAGTTAAAAGCATCAATTCTTCGGTGCTCAGCCTTCTTCACAGTCCAACTCTCACATCCATACATGACCACAAGAAAAACCATAGACTTGACTAGACGAACCTTTGTTGGCAAAGTAATGTCTCTGCTTTTTAATATGCTATCTAGGTTGGTCATAACTTTCCTTCCAAGGAGTAAGCGTCTTTTAATTTCATGGCTGCAGTCACCATCTGCAGTGATTTTGGAGCCCAGAAAAATAAAGTCTGACACTGTTTCCACTGTTTCCCCATCTAGTTCCCATGAAGTGATGGGACTGGATGCCATGATCTTCGTTTTCTGAATGTTGAGCTTTAAGCCAACTTTTTCACTCTCCACTTTTAATTTCCTCAAGTAGCTTTTTAGTTCCTCTTCACTTTCTGCCATAAGGGTGGTGTCATCTTCATATCTGAGGTTATTGATATTTCTTCCGGCAATCTTGATTCCAGCTTTTGTTTCTTCCAGCCCAGCATTTCTCATGATGTACTCTGCATATAAGTTAAATAAGCAGGGTGACAAGGGGCAAATAGGAGATTCGTTGGATAGAGTTAAGTGGAGATTCACATCTTACTCTTCTAACAATGAGAAAAATTGTGGAAGTGTAAACTTAAAAAAGTATTCACAACCTAAAAGTTGAGAGTATTACCGAGCCCAAGTTCACTCTGCTCATCCCTGACAATAGGCTAATAAATCAGAGAGACAAGGTGTTGAGGCAAGGAATATGACTTTATTCAAAGAGCTGGCTGACCATGAAGTTGGCTGACTAACATCTTGAAATAACCATCATGTTGGGGTCTGGATGCCAGGTTATTTTATGGATCAGAGGTGGGGGGAGATGAGGAATCAAAGTAAAAAAAAAATAATTGATTTTTGTCGGTATCTCTTAGAATAGCAGGCCTCACGCAGAGGGATGTGTTAGTTTCACTTCTTTACGTCAATCTTGGGTGGTGTGACATGAAATATTTGCTCTGATATCAATAAACAAAGATGAAACAGCTCTTTGCAGTTCTGGCCGCCAAATATGAATTTCTCAGTCAGGCTGGTAATCAACAGAGGAGGGGTGCAATTTCCCACACAAAGAACAAGAATGTCATAGTCCTTCACAGATGAGAGACATCAGGCTCTCTCCCTGTGAGCCAAACAAAGGCACCCCAGCCCAAGAGGCAGGCAGAAGTGGGGCAGGCAGGGCTCCCTGAGGCAGGCCAGTGTGTATGCCTGTAATAACAAAAGCAGTGAAATGAGAGTTAAAGTCGAAGAAACAGATCCTGTATGGAGTCAAAATTAACCTTTCCTGGTTACAAGAGTTATGTTTTATTCAGTGGGAACTTTTAGAACTTAAGCCAGGGAGAGAGCATCTCAAATAACCCTGAGAGAACTGCTCCAAGGAGGCAAGAGAGGAGCCAGGTGGTATAGAAAGGTTGCAACAAACAGCATGTAGCCTTTGAGTATCAAAAGATGTTTTTGTAAATTAAAGAAAACCAGATATCCCAGGTTAAGGAATTTAGCACTTTTCTATGTATGCTGCTGCTGCTAAGTCGTTTCAGTCGTGTCCGACTCTGTGCGACCCCATAGACGGCATCCCACCAGGCTCCCCCGTCCCTGGGATTCTCCAGGCAAGAACACTGGAGTGTGTGGGGTTCAAGCCCCGGTGGATCCAGGAAATTCGAAGCGGGGACAGCGTCGGCGAGATCAGGAAACAACTGCTTAATTAAATGTTAATTAAGGATATAAGAGTAGTAGAATAAGAATAGCTCAGTGAGGAAATTCAGTGGAGAAAAGAGGCTGAAATAAGGATAGCTCAGTGAGGAAATTCAGTGGAGAAAAGAGGCTGAATAATTCAGCCAGAAGGTGAGAGAAAGAACGACATGGGGAGACCAGTTTCGGTGAACAAGGCCCACACTTTATTTTCCAAAGTAGTTTTTATACCTTAAGTTATGCATAGAGAATAATGGGGGAAGGGATAGAGTCATGCAGTAAGCCAGGCTTTCTTCCTGCAAACTTATCATATGCAAAAGTTTAGGTGATTTGCATCATCTTCTGTCCCGGAGGCCTGTTAACATTTTAAGACTCTTCGGAAAAGTTATTTTTCTCTAAAGGTGATTATTCTAAAGTCAGGAGCCAGCCTCCAAAAAGCATTGGATACAGTTGCATTCCTATAGGGCAAAGGTGAGGTGGGCTCAGTCAAGAAAAGAATTAACTCAAGGGTCCAAGGTTACAAACACTGAGGCTACTACTTACATTTCTATACACCCATTATATCAATCAATACACTGCCAAGGACACAGTAGATAAGGGATATGGAGACTTAGCAGCAAACATTGGCCCAACAAGTGAAAAACCCTTCACCAATACAATTTCTAATCAATCATTTAACTACTCAAAGGAATCTCTGTTTAGACAGTTTAGAACATCTCTTGCCTCTCACAGTTGGGAGGCTCTGAACAATCACATGTGGCAGGAAAAACCTATTCAGGCAGGCTAGAGGATTTCCAAAGGAGTTTGTAGGTTGAAACACTGCCACACCCAGGAATTATTAACTGGAGCTGTAAGCTAACTCTTTTTTCAGAGAGAGGTAGTGGGGGACAGCCCCCCGTAAAGTCAGAGGTATAGGTGAAAGCACGAAGCAGAAAGTAGGCACTCTGGTTTTGGGGGTAGATGCTCGAGAATTTCCAGGGAGATTCCTGAGGCTTGATCCCGCCTTTGCGTATGCCAAGCCTCCTTCCTCATGACCTTTGCCACGGGCGGAACTCGCTCCCAGCAGGTGTGGGTTGCCATTTCCTTCTCCAGTGCATGAAAGTGAAAGTGAAGTCACGCAGTCGTGTCCAATGCAAAAGTCTGGTCTCACTGAAATCATTTCTTTGATATGCACCTCAACTATCTGGGGCCAGTATCCTGTGTTTTCATATCCTGAGTTCCTTCAGGGCTCAGCATAGAGAGTGGCTGCAGTCTGAGGGCTACTAGAAGGAGGGATTTCTCCTCTTCCTAAGTTCCTTCAAGGCTCACCAGCTCACCATTCTATGATGACTGCGATTGCTGATTACTGTGGCATCCTTTGCTTACTGTTATGGCTGGAAATCTTCCATTTCTCAGAAGTCATAACATACGGAATTTCAAGACAATTTTGCTTTAATGCAGAACCGGAAAGAATGAAGATGGAAAGTTTCATATGGAGCCAAAATCCAAATGCCATTGTATAGCATTTAAAGAAGTCATTCCTATATTTTTTCTCCCTGCCTAGCATTTAAACTGAGGGTCCTGAACATCCTAGGTGATAGAGGTGCAATGAGTGAAATGTGGCAGTTAAAAAAGTTAGCAGGAACTTCTTAAAAGTATAATTAACATTCAGTAAAATTCACCTTTTGGTGTACATTTCTATGAGTTTTGACAAATACATATAATCATGTGGCCACCGCACAATAAGAGTACCCCCCACACCCCCTAACACACACACACATGCTCTCTGTATATATTTCTTTCCTCTCTCCTCATCATTTGGCAACCAATGATTTGTTTTCTATTTTGATACTCTTGCATTATAAGAATGCCTACAGAGTCAGGCTTTTCTCACCAGCATAATGCATTTGAAATTCATTTATATTGTACTGTATATCAATAGTGTAGACTTAATAAAGAGAGACATTATTCACAAGGACTTTCACAATAGGAAACACTCAGTGAAAAAGATTCTCATTTTTAAGTAAGGCAAGGAGGGGAACAGAACACTGTTTGGAAGGGAGAGCGAGGTGGAAGAGCAGGTGGCATTTCCAAAGTCACACTTCTCACTTGTGTTCTAGGGACATGAGGTAGTGATCACACATGAGTTGGGAAGCATCTCACTGCTTTCTTTAGTGCCCTTTTACATTTTCAGGCAATCCAGAGTTTTCGGAGTCTTTGGGGAAGAGAAAGTCTCAGTAAAATTTACTGAGTCAAAGCAAAATAGTAAATGAGCGATTGTCTAGTCAAGGCTATGGTTTTTCCTGTGGTCATGTATGGATGTGAGAGTTGGACTGTGAAGAAGGCTGAGCGCTGAAGAATTGATGCTTTTGAACTGTGGTATTGGAGAAGACTCTTTAGAGTCCCTTGGACTGCAAGGAGATCCAACCAGTCCATTCTGAAGGAGATCAGCCCTGGGGTTTCTTTGGAAGGAATGATGCTAAAGCTGAAACTCCAGTAGTTTGGCCACCTCATGCGAAGAGTTGACTCCTTGGAAAAGACTGTGATGCTGGGAGGGATTGGGGGCAGGAGCAGAAGGGGACAACAGAGGATGAGATGGCTGGATGCAATCACTGACTCGATGGATGTGAGTCTGAGTGAACTCCAGGAGTTGGTGATGGACAGGGAGGCCTGGGGTGCTGCAAATCATGGGGTCTCAAAGAGTTGGACACAACTGAGCGACTGATCTGATCTGATCTGAACTGAAGCATGGAGTCAAGCTTTTCTTTTTTCTTAGTACAAAGTGGTCTTTATTTACCTTTTTCCCAGCTGAAGGATATTGAATTGTTGCCAGTTTTTGGTGACAATAAATAAAGTTATTATAAATGTTCAAGTATAGGTTTTTGTGTAAATGGAAATTTCCATTCCTCTTGCATAGATACCTAGGGATGGCATTGCTAGGGCATGTGGTGAGGTTATGTTTGCCACACCTCACTGCCAACCTGTTTTCCAAAGTGGCTGTACTGTTGCATTTTCAACAGTTTATGAGAATTCCATTTGTATCATTTCTTCACCATCATTTAGTTTTGTTATTGTATTTGCCACTCTGATACACATCTTGTGGCAGCTCACTGGATTTCATGTTTCCCTAGTGACTGGTTGGAGCTTTCCAGGTGGCTCAGTGATATAAAGAATCCCCCTGCCAAGCAGGAGACATAGGTTTGATCCCTGGGTTAGGAAGATGCCCTGGAGAAGGAAATGGCAAACCATTCCAGAATTCTTGCTTGGGAAATCCCGTGGACATAGGAGCCAAATCCTACAGACAGGGGAGCCTGGCAGGCTACAGTCCATGAGGTTGCAAAACAGTCAGACAAGGTTTAGAAACTAAACACAACAATGACTGGCTATGTTGGTTTCTTGATTCATGGGAGCCAGCAGGAGTGATAGGAGCTGCCTATGGCCACACAAGTCCACAGTCCCTAGGGTGAAAGGTGGCCTGGGTTACCAGGACCCTGCCAGGAGCCTAATCTCGCAGTAGTCACTTGGCTCACTGGAGCTGGCAGACACTGGGGAGAGGGGACCTTGGTTAGTGAGTCTACATGGTGTCACCCAGGGCTGAAGGAGTCAGACTGATGTGATGCTAGAGCAGGTAGACCTGGAATCTGTAGTGAAGTCAAGCACCGTTTTACTTTCTTTTTCCCACAGGGAGAGGGTCTCTCTCTGTGCTGGACTGCAGAGTCCTGAGGGAAGGGTTTGGGGGGCCTGGTCCCCAGGAGTTCACCAGGAGTCAACTGTTACAGGAGCCCCACCTGGAGCTGCTGGAATTGGCAGGTGCAGCGGGGAGACAGGAGCTTGGCTCCTAGGAGCCCACAGGAAACCCAGGGTGGAAGCTGTCTGAGACTGCATTATGTGCCAGAATTGCTGGAGTGCAAGGAGCTGGGATGAGACAGAGAGTGGGTGTGCTTGGAATCCTTGTCTCTTGGGAAGGTCTTTTCATGTGCAGATAATTTTCAAATTACTATTTCTAGTGGGAGGTGAGTGGATACCATGTCTAGAAACACTTTCACTTCTTCCTAATCTCTATATGTCTTTTATTTACTTTTCTTGCCTATTGGCACTGATAGAACCTCTAGGGAAATGTTAAATTGGATTGGTGAGAACAGGCATCCTTGCCTTGTTCCTGACCTTTAGAGGAAGGCATTCACTTTTTCACCATTAAGTATCATGTTAGCTGTACTATTTCTATGAAAAGTGAAAGTTCAGTTTGTAATTTGCTGGGCTTTGTTATTTGGGATGACTCACGTTTCTCCACATTTTATGTCTATGCATGCATGCATGCATGCTAAGTTGCTTCAGTCACGTTCGACTCTGGGTGACCTTATGGACAGCAGCCCACCAGACTCCTCTGTGCACGGGATTCTCTAGGCAAGAATACTAGAGTGGGTTGCCATTTCCTTCTCCTTTTATGTCTATATCGATGGTCATATCCTTTCTCTTCTCTTGTTCTGTTAATGTGATGAATTACATTGATTAGTTTTCTAATGCTCCTCTTAGAACTTCTAACCAAATTTGTTATTTGTGGAGGTAAATCTGGATTGTGTGCATGTTTCATTTTCATTCTGATTTCTAGTCTGTCTGTCTCTTACTCTCTTATTAGCTCTTCTTACAATAACTGGAAGGCTCTCCAGGTGAAAAATGCTGTTTCTCTTATCTCTGGGTCGCTTTTGGGCCATGGCCATCTCTCCTGGACATGGACCTTTTGTGAGAGATTTTGGCAATAGGGGAGGTGAGGTACAGTGGATTTTACATGTTGATTCTGTGATAAATTTAAGTTTTTCTTTTAATGCTTCCTTGAAATTGAGATTATGACATTTCTATTTACAGATACAGATCTCCGAAAGATACGCCTAGCAATTATATCTCCTGTTACACCTACCAAGCTTTGCTGCTGCATCCTGATTATTTTTATACTTGTAGCTCTAAATGTGGTGACATTTTCCACTCTTCTGGCAGGTGAGTTACCTGTTCTCCAAACCTTACCATGTTCTTTGCACATTCACATTGTCAATAAATATTTATTGAGCTCCATTATGTGCCAGGGTGTGTGATATATTTGAGGTATATCAGTGAAGAAAACATAAAAAATTCCCAGGGAACTCCTATTCTATTAATAGCAGGAAGATGCAGATATTCTAATATAAGGTAACAGATTGACATGAATATAAGTGTCCAGCATAAGCCTCCTTGACAAGATGACTTTTCAGCAAACTTGAAGGAGATGAAGGAGCCATGTGGCTACGTGCAGAAAGCATTCCAGATGATGAAACAAGTAGAATGAAAGGAAAAATCTCCTGGTAGGTTTGGGGAACAGCATGGAGGCTTCTATAGCTGAAGCAAGGCGGGAATGAGGAAGAGTAATGGGCTGGGGGTCAGGGAGGTCACAGCCTAATGAGGCAGGTAAAGACTTGAGCTTTTAATCTGAGTGCAGTAGGGGGTATCAAGAAAAGGGAAATTGTAGGAGAGGAATGCCATGATCTAAATTTCATTAGAATAAAATCATTTTGACTGTTGGAAGAAAAGTTAGACTTTGGGAACACCTACTAGAGTAACCTTACAGAAATCCACACCAGAGGGGACTATGGCTTGGCCCTGGTGATAACAGTGGAGGTGGGACCTGGTGGCACAATCTATCTCGAAAGTTGAACCAACAGTATTTCCTATAAGATTGGATAAGGGAGGAAAAAGTGAGGTTATGAAGGAAAAACACTTATTCTTCCCATAGCCTATACTCTGATATCTTGCTGGTTTCAGAGCATCTAACAAGGGCCCAAATATTTTTATACATATTTAACAGAAATACATATAAAGGAGCATTTCCAGAGACACTGGAAATACTACATCATATTTTGGTACTAAAATCAATAGTTGAACTATGCCATGTTTTGTCTACTAGAAGGTTTTATACCCGTAAGAGATGTAGCATAGTAAAATCTAGGAAAGGTAAGGAGTTTGCCCTTCTTTTGTCAAGAGTAAGAAGGACTGATATTAAGGAAGATGTGGGGAAAAGGAAATCTGTATGATGCTAAGAAAGCGTACTACAGGAATTAAATGCTACAGATACTGATTTCCTTAAAACCACTACTCTCCATGGACCCCTGAGAAGTGAGATGCACAGATTCTCTGCTTGAAGATCAGTGGACTGATGGCTTTTGTGCCTGAGATAAGACTGTTAGTGATGACTGGGAGGCAACAATCAAATATACAATATGTACTTTAAGACTGACCTCAAGGAAAAAGTCACCATATAAAAAATATATATTCATATGTTAGTTTTCACAGAACATTCTTTCCAAGGCAAATTCTCAATCTAATAAAATCATTTAGGAAAAAACAACTACCACAAGCTTTTGTGCCTGAGATAAGTCTGTTAGTGATGACTCTGGGGGGCAAAAATCAAATGTAAAATATGTACTTCAAGACTGACCTCAGGGGAAAAAGTCACCATAAAAGAAAAAAATATATATATATATATATATTCATATGTTAGTTTTCACAGAACATTCTTTCAAAGGCAAATTCTCAATCTAATGAGATCATTTATTAGATTACTACACTAAGCTAGTGGTTCCTACACTCAGCAAGTGACCACAGATCTCAATATTGCATTTTCCAAGAAACCAAAAAAAGAAAAAAGATCTCAGAAAAGTCTGCTCTTTTGGCAAGCAGCAAAGTACAATCACTTTTCCACACACTAAGTAGCAGTCGGTGTTTTATAAATGGTGAAAGCTGGTAGCATTTCATGAGGCATTAGAAATATTAGTTGGAAGTTCATTCAGTTCAGTTCAGTTCAGTCACTCAGTCGTGTTCGACTCTTTGTGAGCCCATGAATCGCAGCACGCCAGGCCTCCCTGTCCATCACCAACTCCTGGAGTTCACTCAGACTCACGTCCATCGAGTCAGTGATTCCATCCAGCCATCTCATCCTCTGTCGTCCCCTTCTCCTCCTGCCCCCAGTCCCTCCCAGCATCACAGTCTTTTCCCATGAGTCAACTCTTCGCATGAGGTGGCCAAACTACTGGAGTTTCAGCTTCAGCATCATTCCTTCCAAAGAACACCCAGGACTGATCTCCTTTAGGATGGACTGGTTGGATCTCCTTGCAGTCCAAGGGACTCTCAAGAGTCTTCTCCAAACCACAGTTCAAAAGCATCAATTCTTTGGCTCTCAGCTTTCTTCACAGTCCAACTCTCACATCCATACATGACCACTGGAAAAACCATAGCCTTGACTAGATGGACCTTTGTTGGCAAAGTAATATTCATTACAGCTCAGCAATTCTGCATATAACCCAGAGTTGGGTGGCCTCCATAAAGAGTGTTTAGTACATAGACAAGCATCTGAGAATATGACTCTGGAAGCAAAATAATATGAAATTGTGTAATGTATGGTGCCAAAATACATATAAAGTAAAACTGTGCATTCTGATACACAAACACATTGGGCATGGAAGACATTTCTAACAATCTGTCTGCCTATGGAAAGTAGGTCCTGTTCAGATTTTAAGAAAAACAAAATGCTGTTTGCACAGCCATAAAAGTACAAGAGTCTAGTTTATATTTGGCCATGTTTTTCTTCAAACTCCTCATTTTGGATTTTAGTTTTGTTGTACCTACATATATGAATACATGTGTGTATATGTGTACAAACATACATATGTTATATTAAAAAAAAAAAAGACCAACCTCAAAATGATAAGTGGAGTAATAGGTAAAAGGGATGAGAAATTTGTTTGTTATGCTTCACTGCATCTGTCCAACTTTTAGTGAGAACCAGAGAGCTGGTTCCACAAATCTATATGTAATGAATGGTACCAACGTACATATAAAGAAAAACTATTCTTTGGGAAAAACAAAGGAGTTTAGACTTGGAAGACATTTCTAAGAATCTGTCTACCTATAGACAGTAGCCCCTGTTCAGATTTTGAGAAAAAAAAAAATGCTATTTGCCAAGGTCATAAAAGCACAAGAGTCTAGTTGTTCTTTGGCATGCTTTTCTTCAAACCCCTCATTTTGGAATTTAGTTATACTGTACTGCGGGGAGCCGGTGAGGCATTCCACTCGTGACAAAGGTCATGAGGAAGGAGGCTCGGCATACGCAAAGGCGGGATCGAGCCTCAGGAGTCCCCCCGGATATTCTCGAGCATTTTCCCCCAAAAAACCAGAGTCTGCCTACTTTATTGCTTTGTGCTCTCACCTCTGACTTTACTGGGGGCTGTCCCCTACCACCATCTCTCTCTCTGTGTGTCAAAGAGTTAACTTACAGCTCCAATTAATAAAGTTCCTGGGCAATTAGGAGTGTTTAAATCCAAACCCCTCTGATGGCTCTCTAACTCGCCTGACAAGTTTACCCGGACTCCTGCAGCTATGCATACGATTGTTTACAGTCTCCCAGGAGAGGCATGGGAAGCTTAAGATATTCAAATAGCTTAGAGCCTCTCAGAGAGTTAAAAACTGTCAGAATAAACTAGTAAAGGATTTCATTGATGAGTCAATGCTTGTTGCCAAGTTTTCACATCCCCTGAATTGTATCCTTGAATATGTATCAATTAATAGTGGGTATGTAGAAAAAATAAGTAGTGGCCTTGGTGTTAGTAACTTTAGACCCTTAAGGTAATAAATTCTTTCTTTGTTGTAAACCCATTACACATCCGCCCTATAGGAATGCAACCTTATCTTTGGAAGATGGTGCCAAACCTTGAAATAATTACTCTTAGAGAAAGTAAGTCTTTGTTGATAAGTCCTTGTCAAGAGTCATAAAATGTTAGTAGGCCTTCTGGCCAGAAGATGATGTAAATCACCTAAACCATTTGTATACGATACATTTGCAGGAAAGAAACCTTGGTTTTTGATAAGAACCAAAGACTGCTGACTTTGCATCCCCTATTATCCTCTATGTGTAACTTAGGGTATAAAGCCCCTGTTAAAAATAAAGCTACGGGCCTTGCTCACCAACGCTTGGTCTCCCCATGTCATTCTTTCTTTTAACTTCCAGCTGAGTCTCCATCTGGAGCGCGGAACCCACCACGCTGACTAATCATGCCTGGGCTTCTAAGACCCACTCGAGAAGGTGTCTAGGGTGAGGCACCTTCCGCTATTCGAGAGGGCGCCTGCGGCCTACGTCAGTGGTGCAAACTTCTTGTCTTGAAGTTTTATTGGTCTCCCGCGTAAACCAAGCTACTCAGCTTCTTTTCTCCACTGAATTTTCCTACTGAGCTATCCTCATTCTATTGTTCTCTATATCTCTAATTAGCATATAAATAGTCGCCTAGGCCGTCTCTCCTTCGAATACCCTGGATCAGCTGGGGCAGGTCCCCAGCACTGTACCTACATATACATGTACACCCGTGTATCTATGTATATATACATATGTAAAAAAAGACTGACCTCAGGGTGGTAAGTGTAAAAATAGATAAAATGGATGGGAAAATTTATTTGTTATGCTTCACTGTGTCTGTCCAACTTTTAGTGAGAAGCAGAGAGACAGACTTACAAGTTCTGTACGTCACCTGCCCAAAAGGATGGATTGGATTTGGGAATAAGTGTTTTTATTTTTCTGAAGAGTCAGAGAATTGGACATTGAGTCAGATATCCTGTACTTCACTGGAAGCTGTTCTTGCTCAGTTTGAAACTGAGGAGGAGCTGGTAAGGAATATTTTTGGATCATGTTCTTTGTTAAATACTTAGCCCCTGAGAAGGATATAGGCCACACAGGGTGACAGCTGAAAGAAGAGGAAGGCTCCCATTCCATGCAGACTTGGGGGCTTAGAGTGCATATTAGTGCCTGATATTTCTTGGGTATGTTCTCTGCCTGGAACTCTGTGAGACGATTTGGACACATTCTGTCATGTAATCCTCATAGTTAATCTTCAAATTAGATATATTGTTCCCATTGTAAAAAAGAAGTATGGTAATCATGTAATTTATCATCCAAGTTGGGACATTTTGGGGAGTGAAAGGGACAATATTATGTTGGAACCACAGGCATAACCTGGGACTTTCCCAGTCAAATTGAGATGTGTGATCACTTTAATGTAATTTAGGATCAGAGACATTTGAGTGACTTAAGCTGAGAACTGGGGGCTAGTCTTCTCCCTTCAATGTCTAAGCTTCTCAATCTTACCAGGCTGTCATCCAAAGAGAGAAGGCTGGGGGGAAGAGGTCTCAAGAGTAAAATGAAGGAGACATATGTTTTTGCTTTTGGTGTTTTATAATAGAACTTTCTCAAAAGATACAAAGGCCCTTCTGACCATTGGATTGGCCTTAGCAGAGAATCATCACATCATGCTTGGAAGTGGACAGACAACTCTAAATATAATGCCTCGTAAGTTTTTAGACTGCCTTCTATTCTGTGTGGTTATGGGTGTGATTTGTATTTATGGGGAGGTAAATTTAATATCATGGAAAGTTTGCTGCACTATGAGGTATAAAATAGAAATCCTTTGTATGCTCTTCTGTTTATTATCTGTGCCTTTGGGAAAACTTTATGTATCATGTTTTTAATTGAAATCTTTAGCATGATGATGACATTGGACATAGTTCTTCCACTTTCACCCACTGACTTAAACTGTGCTGAAAACCGTATTTAGAATGTAGAGAGAGCAGCTGAGGTACTCTGGGATCCTCCTGTCTTGGAAAGCCACCGAAGAGTTGGTACCCACAGACCCTCAGTCCACTCTGCCCGCTGCCCTGTCCATTCCTGAAAGGAAGGTCATCAAAGAACCAATACGAATCCCTCCTGTGATAATTTATCCCTGGAAGGAACTTAGTAACACATCTTGGGTTGTGAACACTTCAGTGGGAATGTGTTAAATGTAACCATTACTTTGGAGCATATAGAATATAAGGGGCAATCACTTCCCTCAATCAAAGCTAAGCCCATTTAAGAACTTACTAGTAAGCACATATGTTTATTTTCACACATGTATGAAACAGGTCAGGAGAACACTGAAAATCATGTTCCCTGAAAGCTAATTAAAATAATCAGTAAACGATCAAAAATAAGAATAGAAAAGAGTTTTATTTGAGCCAAGTTGAGGACTAGCCCAGAAGCCCACTTCCCAGATTTACTCTGAGAAACTGCTTCAGAGAAACAGGGTTTCTGGCTCTGTTTTATATCTGGTCAGAAAAGAGAACATTAAGCAAGTCAGAGTTACATTCCTTCAAGGTTTTGCTTAAAAAAAAAAAAAAAAAAGAATAGACCAGCAAGTACATGGTGGGTCAATACGGCATTGGCACCTGGGAAGGGAGTCTTATCATCGAAGCAGGACCAGCGTTGGTGTCTCAAGAAGAGGGACATTTAAACTTTATTTTTACTTTGGACATTCTTTACTTCTGGTCAGTGTGCCCTTTTGTGTAATAATTAAAGTAGATGTACAGCGGATGTTTATTATGGCACAGACAGACTATTTTATAGCATAAAATTCAAGTTAAGTCATGTATAAGCCAGAATGACTTACCGATATTTCAGTATGTGACAGTTTCTTTTATCACCACCCATGGCAGCAGTTCACTTGGCTACAACAGCGAGCCCTAGTTAAATACCTAGTCAACAACATAACTGAATTTGGGATGGATGATAATAATCTTCCAATTTTCCAGCAGCGACTTTCAGAATATAAAAGGAACTGAATACAGAAATGGTGTATATTTACTCAGAAGCCTTATGAACATCAGATTCTCATTTTTCTCTTGTCCACATTAAAAATACCTGGAGTGGGGGTGCTAAAGATTGTAGAGGAGAAATAACTGTAGATGTCCAGCCTATGTTTTTTTAACATTTTCATGTTTGGTTTTAGGTTCATCATCACAGGAGATGGGGAACGTGGCTACCTGAATGACCTTGGAATTAGCAGTGCCAGAAGCTATACAGATAGAAAATGGATTTGCAGCAAACAAATAACGTCTCCATGTCCTTAAATTCTTCAAGGCATTTTTAGGGAGCTGGCTCAGAAGTTATTGGGAAGATCCCCTGGAGAAGGAAATGGCAACCCACTCCAATATTCTTGCCTGGAGAATCCCATGGAGGAAGGAGCCTGGTAGGCTACAGTCCATGGGGTCACAGAGTCAGACTCGACTGAGCTACTTCACTTTCACTTTCACTTTCATCCCTAAGAGATGCATTAAAAACTGTTTGTATATAAACATTTATAATAAAATTTTATTATTTTTATTATAAATATTTATGTATATATTATAAACAGTTGCTCTATTGCTTGCTCTGCCAGAAATATCAGCAATATATATTTATAGTGTTTGTTAACCACACAGAAGCAAGCTATACTTGAATGAGATGTGGATTTGGAAGAGTGAGATTCTAAGTTAAGTAGGTGTTAAATAATATGTGTTGATATTTATGTTTTGAACCCATAAATATGAAAGAATTCCCTTTTTTCCATACAAACAGCACTTTATTAGCACATGTGAGACTATAAAAATGACTATGATAGCTGAAACTATGCACAATTATTTTAATAACAAATGAGAAATGTTACCATTGGTTAACACATTCAAAATTCGCTTACTGTCAGTTCCAAATGTACATGGTCACTTTTTTTGGACTTCCCTGGTGGCACAGTGGATAAAAATCTGCCTGCCAATGCAGTGGACACGGGCTCCAACTCTGGTCCAGAAAGATTCTATGCACCACAGAGCAGCTAGGCTCTTGTGTCACAGCTACTGAGCCTGCTCTCCAGAGCCCGTGAGCCACAACTATGAGCCCGAGTGCAGCAGCTACTGAAGCCTCACGCCTAGAGCCTGTGCTCCACTGCAGGAGACGGCACCACAGTGAGAAAGCCACACACTGCAGTGATGGCCCAGTGCCGCCAAAAACTAATAATTAATTAATTAAATTAAGAAAACAAATCTATAGAGAAGTTTTTAACACTACTAAGACTAGGGAATTCCCTGGTGGCCCAGTGGCTGAGACTCTGCTGCCAGTGCAAGGGGACTGCTGGATCCCTGGTCAGGGAACTAGAACTTGCATCCCGCAAGCGAGAGGTCCCACTTGCGGCAACTAAAGATTCCACATGCTGTACAACAAAGTGAATCCGATGTACCTCATGTGGAATCTTTAGTTGTGGCATGTGGGATTTTGCTCCAATAATAATAATAAATTATCCATTTACTTCAATAAGTAGGAAACGAAAGAAATCATATAATTGGGGGAAAAAAAAAAACAACTAGGTTTTACATACGAAAATGAATATCAAAGATCCCACATGCTGCAACTAAGATCTGGGGCAGCCAAAAAATTTAAAAGATTACTAAGACTAATATTACTTTAAACTCTGTATTTTAAGGCATTAGAAATACTGTAAAGGTGCCTTTTACACTTTAATTCTCAGTGTTTCTGTTTTAAATTACAGTGTGCTAAGTAAACATACCTATAAACAAATTCCAATCTGTTTTTTACACTTTATTGGATTTTTAAAATCCTGCTTTCACCCCATTTAAATCACAAATAGTGAATTACCTCCACTCATTACCCAAGTGATACCCAGTCTCACAAATGTTTATGTATGATTGAGTTTTAGAAGCAGAATGTACATAATACACTAACATAGCTTTAGACAAACATTTCCATAAGAAAAATGCATTGGTTAGCTCAAGGTTTGAGAAAAGTTAAGTTCAGGTGGAGCCAGGTGTTGTCATGGCAACACAGAATTTTAAGGAAACCTCCTTTTAAATTTATATAGAGAAGGGGAAGAAATCTAACACTTGTTTGTTTTCTCCTGCCGCTTAAGAGAGAGTTAAAAAATGTCTGACACTTGCAGCCTATTTCCTCTGTTTGGAGACCCCTGGCCTTCCTGCCTGCTACCCTCTCATTGTGACCTTTATAAATTACTTCAAAGCAGAGGTACTTCACATGAAAAATAAATCGATCACCAGTTTCACTGGCTAGTTTAAAGATTCAAATGAGGTAACAGCTGAAAGTTTCTTGTTACTCTATTTGACTCTTTAAATATTTAATACATAGTTTTCTTTCATCATTGCTCTATGGAAATGAAAGTAAAAATAGCTCCAATAGCATTTTGTGTTATTTTTTTGTGATGGGTGTTAGATTAGCATTTAATTTGTATATGTGTGTGTGTGTGTTGTATGTTCAATTGTTCAAGTACCATTTTTTTAAAAAGACTACTTTTTCTCTGTTGTATTTGTTTTTTTTTTTAATTTTATTTTTATTTATTTTATTTTATTTTTTAACCTTACAATATTGTATTGGTTTTGCCATATATCAACATGAAGGAGGAGGGTTCAGGATGGGGAACACGTGTATACCTGGGCGGATTCATGTTGATATCCGTTGTATTTGTTATAGCCATGCGTCTGGGAAACAAACTTACTCAGAAGGACAATGCAGATAGTGGAGTGCAGTTTATTACACCTGCAGGCCCAAGGCAGAGTCTCCTCTTAGCCAAGGACCCCGATCAGTTTTTGTGAAAACCTTACATACCCTAAGTGTACGTGCTCAAACCCACCTCCCCAGATTCCTTGAAACTAGTCAGGACAAGATAAAAGAGAGATAAGATCAAAGTTAACCCATGATTCATGTGTCATAAGCCTAGATAGTTAAACAGTGAACATTTATCAATAGGCCTGTGGTCGTATCCCGATAAGCATAATAGGATTTATGACTTTGTTCTGTTACAGAGATAATTAGCATAGTCTTTTAGATGATGGAGAGTCTAGGTACAAGTCCTGAGGCTCCTTCATCCGGGGTCTGGTTTTCCATCGGTATATCGTTTCCATAGATACTGGGCATATAGCTCAAAGTCCACAGTCCAGCCCAAGATGGAGTCCTGCTTTCAAGATGGAGCCTGTTCTGTTTCCTCCTTCATATTGCCTTTGCTCTTTGGTCCAAGTTCAGTCGACTGCATTTATGAGGGTCTATTTCTGGTCTCTCTATTCTGTCCCATTGATCTGTTTGTCTTATTTCAGCACACTAACTTGCTTACTGTAGCTAGATAGTAAGGCTTGACATTGAATAGGGTCCATTCCCCAATTTTCTTCTTCAGTATTGGGTTGGCTATTCTGGGTATTATGACTCTTCATATAAACTTTGGAATTATTTTGCCAAAATCTATAAAATGACTTGCTGCATTTTTATTGTGAGTATATTGAACCTATAGATGATGTTGTAAAGAACTGACATCTTGAAAATATTCTGTTTTCCTATCTACAGACATGGTGTATCAGCTGATTTAAATTCTTTGATTTTGTTTACCTGAGTTCTGTACTTTTCTTCATATGGAACTTGTACACATTTTGTTGGATTTGTACCTAAGCATTTCATTTTTTTAGAGTACTGGTATAAATAAATGATATTTTGTTCCTAATTCCACATTTTGCTTGCCAATGTTGGTGTCATAGAAGTCAGTTGACTGGGATATTCTCTTTACATTCTTGGACAGAAAGCTACTCAGTCTCAAATGCAACTCAAAGTCATGACTCTCTACTCGCATGTGCTCGCATGGTTTTTCTTTCTGGTATTACTACCCTCATAGTAGCATAAACTATTGTTGACTGAAAATATGCACAACCTATAAGTTGGGAATTATGTTTTCTTCAACAGACTTACCGAGGACTATAGCCCATGATTATCGTCCACTTAGATAGCTAAGGGGACTGTTCCCAAGGGGTAAGTTGTAAGGCAGGAGCTAGAATATATAGGAGCTTCTGCTGAGAAAACACCCATGTAATTGAACATCATCAATATTCCATTGTATGCATGCACAGTGTTTTAAACTTTTGTTCATTAAAACCTTTGTCTTTGTTCTTAGTGGCCCCAGAAGTTTGAAGGATACTAGGTCCAATCAGAATTATCATATGCTGGGCCTCCTTAGTTCTCTGAGACAGGCAAATTGGAAACCAGATTCTTGGGTAACAGACTAAAAAGTTGTGGTGCAAGTTGTGTGGTCCAACTTCTTCTAATGAGAAGCTGGAAGTGGACATTATTATCTCTTCTTTCTGCTCTGAGATGAAGGAAGGAGTGATATAAAGTGCTTTCAGAGTGCTCATTTAAAACCACCCCTTTGCCATATGAGCCAGTGATCCCACACCTGGGCATATGTTCAAAGAAAGCAGTAATTTGAAAAGATACATGCATCCCAATGTTCATAGCAGCGCTATTTACAATACTCAAAATATGGAAGCAATCTAAATGTCCAGCAACAGACAAATGGATTAAGAAGATGTGGTACGTACTTAACAATGGAATATTACTCAGCTATAAAAAGGAATGAAATAATGCCCTTTGCAGCAACATGGGTGTGTCATGGGAGTGTGTAATTTCCTTGGTTCTGTCTCATCACAACAAAAATTTGAAGTGACGGATGTTAAAGCCCTTGGACAGACCGTGTCACAGCTCTTGGACAGATCAATGTTATAGATCTCAGAGGAATCAGTGTTACAGCTCCATGTTACAGCTCAGTTTTATTAGAAAATAAAAGAAAAATACATCCTCGAGGTGTGAGTGCATGCCAACCCAAAAGACACAAAGAGAAGAGAGCAAGGGACACCATGCCCTTTAGCTCCTCTTTTTTATATGTTTTTCCTACCCCCTGTCCACCCTGGGTCTGCCCTATGTAAATTGGGCTAGCCAGGAGTGCTGTTTTTTCTACCTGATGTCCTCACTCCGGTCTTCGGACCTTCCTTTGTTCTATTTTTGCGGGTTTTTCCCTTTCTTGTCTTTTAGCCACCTCCATTCTGGACTCCCTTTTCCTATTCTAACTACCTAACAGATGGACTTAGAGATTGTCATACTAAGTGAAGTAAGTCAGACAGAGAGAAACAAATATATGATATCACTTATATGTGGAATCTAAAAAAAAATTAAAAATGAATTTATTTATTATACAAAAGAGAAATAGATCCATAGACACAGAAAACAAACATATGGTTACCAAAAGGGAGATTAAGGGAGGGATAAATTAAGAGATTGGGATTAATATATGCATATTGTTCAATATAAAATAATCATCAAGGACCTACTGTATAGCACAGGAAACTGTACTTAATATTTTGTGATAACATATGACAGAAAAGAATCTAATATATATATATGCATATGTATACTAGATATATATATATATATATAACTGAATCACTATACTGTACACACACAGCGTTGTAAATCAACTATATCTTAATTAAAAAAAAAACACAACACTGTAAATCAACTATACCTCAATTAAAAAAAAAAAAAAGGCCCCTTATTCTTTGTAGTCCTCAGGAAAAGAGGTATGCCTAGCCCCTTAGGTAGCACCTGGAAAAACTGAGATACTAGATATGGAGTCCAAACTTTTTGCTCCTCAGGGAGAATCTTGGAGCAGGACTTACTCTCCTGATTTTATGTTGAGGTGAAGGGGATGGGGAGTGTGGTGGAAAAGTGTTGTCAGCTTTTCCTACTAGTTTTGATGTGGTTAGTTTCACAATTACTCTGCCTCTTGAACAGTTTCTGGATTTCTCACAGAAGAATTCATCCATGTGTGACTGTTGAACTTGTGTATTTTAGTAGGAAAAACAGTCCAGAACCTATTTTGCCATCAAGTTGGTCACAGTGTCTTTTAATACTAAGCATGCATCTTTGTAATAGTCAAACCTATGAAGAACCAGAAGTCATAAGATGGGTGTAAACAAACATTGTATCAGATCAGATCAGATCAGATCTGTCACTCAGTCGTGTCCGACTCTTTGCGACCCCATGATTCGCAGCACGCCAGGCCTCCCTGTCCATCACCAACTCCCAGAGTTCACTCAGACTCATGCCCATCGAGTCATTGATGCCATCCAGCCATCTCATCCTCTGTCGTCCCCTTCTCCTCCTGCCCCCAGTCCCTCCCAGCATCAGAGTCTTTTCCAATGAGTCAGCTCTTCGCATGAGGTGGCCAAAGTACTGGAGTTTCGGCTTTAGCATCATTCCTTCCAAAGAAATCCCAGGGCTGATCTCCTTCAGAATGGACTGGTTGGACCTCCTTGCAGTCCAAGGGATTCTCAAGAGTCTTCTCCAATACCACAGTTCAAAAGCATCAATTCTTCGGCGCTCAGCCTTCTTCACAGTCCAACTCTCACATCCATACATGACCACAGGAAAAACCATAGCCTTGACTAGACAAGCCTTTGTTGGCAAAGTAATGTCTCTGCTTTTGAATATGCTATCTAGGTTGGTCATAACTTTCCTTCCAAGGAGTAAGCGTCTTTTAATTTCATGGCTGCAGTTACCATCTGCAGTGATTTTGGAGCCCAGAAAAATAGTCTGACAAACATTGTAACAGCCATACAAAGGCTTACAACTCAGCAATCAAAAGGAATGGGCAGTTGATACATGGAACAATTTGATTGAAGCAATGAAAAAAGAAAAGCTAGTCACACAATTTTACACATTGTTTGATTCCATTTTTTATAACATTATTGCAATGACAAATTTATAGAGATAAAGAACAACAGCTAAGGACGATGATAAGAGAGGAAAGAGGAGTGTGGCGATGAAAGAGCTACAGGCTGTATCTATGTGGTGATGGAATCATTCTGTATCTCCACCATGTCAGTGTCCACATCTTAGCTGTGATTTCACACTTTAGTTTTTAAGATGCTACCATGGGGTCCACTAGGTAAAAGGGACCTAATATTTTCTGTAATATTTCTTACAACTGAGTGTGAGTCTGTAATGATCTGAAAAGTTTTTTTGAAGCTTAATTTAAAAAAATGTAGGTATAATAAAAAACAATTGAGGTTCAACCGCTCACTGCTCCAAAAATCAATACTCGAGGGAAGCAAATACTGGTAGAAAGGAAATTTGCTTTTAATCAGAATGCTGTAAATCTGGAGAGACGGTAGACTCAGTGTCCCTGAGAACCACCTCCAAGATTCTGCTCAGCTCTGAAATATTTTAAAGGGAAAAGGGAAGTAATGTCAGTTAATCCTTGAAATAAGGGGTCAGAGTCATCACTATCCTCCAGTGTGTGGGCTTGTTGGCTTCTTGGCTGCTTGTGACCTTTCTTTCTAAGATATCTTGTTTACACTCTTCATGAGATTACAGAAACTAGGGAAAGAGGTAAGATCATCTGTTAATTGGAAGCTAATGGTTTGAAGACAGAGATAAAACAAGGGGGCCTTAGGCATGCAAGGTGCTCTTTGCAGAAAACAGATCTCAGCAGTGAGAAATGGAGTATTTCCTGCCATGCCAGTAAACAAGGATCTCACAGGCCTCAGTAGTTGCCGCCCTCTGATGTTAGCCTGTGAGAGCTAGGGAAACACAGGAAGGAGAAGAATACCTGCTATCTATCAACCATCAGACCACAGCCACTACCCTATGGTGAGCCCTGAGGGAAACTTTAGATGTGAAAACACAGAATATTGGCCCCAGATAGGTGAGGTGGATAGGAAAGGAATGATTTCAGTGAACCCAACTCTTGCATCTTCCAGTATGTAGAAAAGTGCTAAATCCCTTAACATCGGATATCTGGCTTTCTTTAATGAACAATAAAATCTTTTGATTTCAGACTTCCTGCCCTTTGTTGCAAACCTTCTGTATAACCTGGTTCTTCCCTTTCACCTCCTCAGAGCAGTTCTCTCAAGGCTACTTGAGAAGTTGCCTCCCAGGCCTAAAGTCCTAAAAATTCCCATCAAATAAAACACAACTCTCAACTTTTAGGTTGTGAATATATTTTAAAGTCGACAGCAGGGGGCTCTTTTCCTTGTCATTAGAAAAACTGTATTGTAAATGACTTTTAATCAGATACCCCCATGCTCTACTCATCTCTGACCCTTGAGCACACCTTACAAATATTTTAATCATACAGCAACTTGGCTAACTTGCTAGTTCTTTTCATAGATTAAAGAAGTAGGAATTGAGAATAAGTAATTAACAGATGATCAGATCTCATCCCTAGCTTTTTCTTCAGCGATCTTGATGGGGACAGAGTAAATAGCTAATCCCACTAGGGGATTATAAATTAAAAAAAAAAAAAAAGTATGAGAGACCCCTGTAAGTTAAAGCTAATGGTGTGAAGGATCCTGTAAGTTAAGGATCACTTAAGAAAATAGATTTGCTCAACCAGAAAACCAGCAGGTTTGCTTAGCACCAAAACCATGAAGTATGCCCCGAAACAATAAAAGAATGGTGGCACAAAACCCACATCCTGCCCAGTGAACTCCTTAAGTTAATGACTCCTAGAATATGCTTTCTACACACATTAAAAAAAAACAAAACAATAATTTATGTAAAGGTGACATTTCAAAGCAAAGATCCTTATTGTATTGAGGCCTGAAATAGTTCCTTAGTGCCATGACAATCCTGGTTTGATCATTTAGGGACAAGAAAACTCCCCAGACCAACCTGAAGGAGATGCTGATAATGGAAGCATGATGTCTACTCAGAAATGAGGAAGAAAGTGATTTTGCCCCTCCCCACTTTCCCTTTGATTATAAAACGGTAGCTGATTTAGTTCTTGTTGCAGAATCCTCTCACCCACCTGTTTCTAAGCCTCACAAATGTCCTGTTCTAAGAAATCACCTCTTATCTATCGCTTTGCCTCTCGCTGAATTTTTTCTGTGCCTAAACATAAATGAACAGAGTTCTTCAGAGCACCCCGCCCTCCCAAAATGCCACCCAAGAGTTTCAGTCTCCCAGATAAGCCATGTGAACAAGATAGAGGAAGGAGTCTAGAGGAAGACTGCCAGGAGGCCACAAGCCTGCATGCAGTGGGGGGTGGCGGTTCCCCTGTCTCAACAAGAAACTGAGATCACTTCCTCCCTTTTCTTTACAACTTTCAGGGCCAAGAAGAATCTTCGGAGGTGGTTCTGGGGGGACATTGAGTCTACCATCTTCTCGGGTTGCCGGCTTTCTGATTAAAGACAGCTTGTCTTTCCACAAATGTTCATAAGTTTGACTTGGTAAGCCATGAGCAGCTGGGCCCAATTCAATTGGTAACTTGTAGAGAGCTCTTTCCTGCGAAGAACTCTTTCCTGCCAAAAGCTGCTTACAATAAAAGCTAGATTAGATGAAGGAAAAAACCAATTCATCCCTTCCATGCACATGGAGTTAGAATCCACTACATCATTTGCACAGTCAAGTGCAAAATAAAAAGGGTGGAGTGCTTTGTTTAAATTTGTTAATAATTTTAAGATATCAATGGTAGGGCATTTAGTCAAGTATGAAGCCCCTTTTCAGAATGGAAAAGTGTGCTCCCAGATGGTCTGCATGTCCACATAGCTGATGGTGCACACAGAATCATTTTTAGTTACCATTCACCACTGACTGTGCACACTTTATATTCTTGCTTCTTGAAGAGGGTACTTTCCTCTGCTGAGCTACCTAACAGGAGTTGCTTTGATTATTGGGTTTCACTCGTTTCTCTCAGATATTTTTCACGATGCACAAGGACAAAATATACTTTTCTCCTACCATTGAAGAAACAGTCGCATTCAGAATATTTAAACTCAGTCACTGGCCAATTAGAAGAGTCAATGGTCAGTGTTCTACACTTGGGGGTTACAGCTTTATCTTGAAGAAGGAATTCATCGGGCCTGGACTCCATCTTAGGCCTGTTCATGTTGATCATGCTCGGCCACCTCTCCAACAGACTCTGAACTCTGTGTTTAGTGTCTATGAAAATGACAACAGAAGGATAAGATCCCCTCCAGACAGGGGAACCTTGAAGATCATATCTAGGTTATTCATCACCTAAGAGAAAATATACACTAATCACCCCTTCCTCCAGACAGGCCATAAATGTTTCTGTATCTATAGGAGTGTAACCTCGGGTTTATTGATTATTGGCTAATTGTTTGACTGTTTGAGCACATGAGCACATAGCACGTGAATGATGGGATTATTGGGATTGTATTATCCTTGGTTTATGTAAGTCTCAAGGAATTTGGAGTGGTGGGTTCAGACACGCACACTTGGGGTATAAAAGATTTTCACAAATGCTGGTCAGGGTCCTTGGCTAAGATGAGACTCTGCCTTGGGCTCGCTGGTGTAGTAAACTGCACTCCACTATCTGCATTGTCCTTCTGAGTGAGTTTGTTTCCTGGAATGCATGGCTACAACATTTGGTGCATTGGCCAGGAAACTCCTCACATTGAGGAGACAGGTCTCATTTGAGGCCACCCCAAGGCTTTGTGGCTTGAATCTCCTGGAGGGGTGAAGGTACCTCGCCCCTCTGAAAGAATTTAGCCTTTCAATGCCTGGTTTCTTCGCTTTGGCAGGTAGTGAACAGCAGCAAGGGAACTGAGCACTCAGGTGAGGAGGAACCCACCTGGCAGGGTGGAAGAGGGGGCCTGATCACTCCCCTGGGAGGGACTAGAAGGGGCACGGACCCATAGGGGCCTGGAATAGGCAAGCAGCAGCGATTGCTTGGTACACAGGTCGACAAGCGTGCTAGGGTTTAGGAAGGAAATTTGTAAGGTCATTTAGGAGGTATGTCCACACCGTCTCAGGGAAAATTATTACCAGCGATCGCCAGGGGATTTTTAGGATAGGAAACTGGTCCTTGTATGCTCGTATTCTGCACTCCCCCAGAAGGTGTCCTGTCTGCTGTGAAATTCTTGACCCCCTCGGAATTGTTAGGCTAAAAGAAAGGGGATACGTAAATGAATATGAATTGGCTTTTCCAGAGATGGCTGGGACGTGGGATATTTAACCCATCTGTGTTTTCATCTGCGCCTGATCAAGCCCATCAAGGCAGAACGGACTTTAAGGGAGAAACAGTCTTGGACCACGTGGTGTTCTGGTTTGGCTGTGCTGACCGGCAGGTGAAGGCACGCCGATCCCCCTTCTCCTTCTGGGATCTGGCAGGTAAGGCTTTTCTCACCCCAATTGGGAAGGAGGCAGAATGGCAATTTAAGTGTCATTGAGTGGAAATATCAGAAGTACATAGGGTACTGAGAACTTCGTAGACAGAACGAAAAGGAAAAGTAGAAGAAGGTCTGAGAAGGTAAGCGAGATGGGAGGAAGTGAATCTAAGACAACTGTATTGGAGCACATGATTAAAAAATTTAAGAATGGATTAGGAGGAGACTATGTGGTGAAGATGAAGCCTAACCGCCTCCATATACTCTGTAAGGTAGAATGGCCCTCTATGGGAGTAGGATGGCCATCAGAGGGCACCATGGACTTAAAAATAGTGAAAGCAGTCTATACAGTAGTCACAGGAGAGCCAGAACACCTGGATCAATATCCATATTGATCTCATGGCTAGGGTTAGCCCAAGACCCGCCTACTTGGACAAGGTTCTGTATCCAGAAAGGAAAGGGATAAATAATAATGGCACAAAAATTAACTGATGATAAAAAAGGAAATTCTACAGGATTTGGACGGGACGACGTGACCCCCGCTCCATACTGGATAATGACATGTCTGCTTCCCAGTGCTCCACCAGGACCGGAGGCCGCCTTAATGCCCAATCCAGGGCCAGGTGAAGTCCTGCAGCAGCCGCTGCTCCTCCACCAGCTCTCCCCTAGGTTGTACAGCCGCCACCTCGGAAGGCTCCAATCCCAGTGACAGAAGCCTCTGGCCAGCACTTCCAGGATCCGACTCCAGCCAAACCGCCCAAGCTATACCCGCCTCTCCCGGTGAGTACTGACAAGAAGGGGAGGGAGACGTTGGAATTAAGCAGAGACTGCGCTCTGGCAGAGAGCTGGAGGGAACGAAAGAGAACAGACAAGAGATTTACAATGCTAGCTGCTGCTCTGGGAAAGCTTATCTCGGGCCCTTCAGAAAACCTCATCTGCCCCAGGGACAGGACAGTCCTTCAACCATTCCCAAAGGAGGCTCCGGGCCCCGTTACAGCCAAACCAGTGTGCCTGGTACCAAGTTTTTGGCCACTGGAAGAATGAATGCACTAAGACAAGGAAGGAAGAGGAAGCTCCTGCAGTTGTGGAGCTTGTTGGCTTGGAAATTAAATAGGGCTTCCAGGGCTCAGAGATATCAGATCTCCGAGAGCCCATGATAACCTTAAAAGTGGGGGACCAAAACATTGACTTCATGGTGGATACAGGAGCAGAACTGTCAGTAGTAACAAAATCTGTGGCACCACTGTCCAAAAAGACTACCACTGTAGCTAGGGTATCAGGAGAAGAGATGATTAAATCATTTTGCCAGCCCAGAAAATGTCAGATGGGGTGGTGGGGGCGGGGCACCAAATGATTCATGAATTCTTCTACATTCCTGAGTGCCCAGTACCCCTGTTGGGAAGACACTTGCTCTCCAAACTGGGAGCACAAGTAACTTTCTCCCCTGAAGAGAGGCCCACCTTCTGGATGGATACTATGACTTATTTGCTCTCTCTCATTACCACCCCAAGATGAGTGGAGGTTGCATAAGCCTCCAAAGGAAGAATCAGGTGGGCCGGAAGAGCATAAGAGAGAGCTAACTCAATTATTCCCTGAGGTCTAGGCAGAAGACAAACCCCCTTCCCCACAGGCTGGCTAAACATATAGCCCCAGTGATAATAGAACTCAAACCAGGCACCATCCAGGTTAGAAAGTGCCAGTACTCGCTACTGATAGAGGCCTGGGCTGGCATACTGCCCCACATCAATAGATTGAAATAAGTGGGCATTCTAGTAGAGTGCCAGTGGGCTTGGAATACACTGATCCTGCCAGTCAAAAAGGAAGGAGGACAGGCCTATAGGCCTGAACATGATCTCAGGCTAGTCAACCAGGCTACTGTGACTTTACACTCCACTGTTCCAAACCCCTATACCTTACTTAGCCTCCTCCCACTGAGGACTAAAGTTTACACTCATCTAGATCTCAAGGATGCCTTCTTCTGTGTACACCTCGCCCCAGCGTCACAGCCCATCTTTGCCTTTGAATGGGAAGATCCAGTTGGGGGCACCAAACAACAGCTCATCTAGACTCCCTCACAAGGATTTAAGAACTCCCCAGCCATATTTGGGGAAGCCTTGGCTTCTGACCTGAACTCATTCCATCTGGAAGAGTATGGATGTTGGCTCCTACAATATGGAGATGACCTGCTGCTGGCTGCCAAGACCAAGGAAAAATGCTGGAAAGAGACAAAAACACTGCTCCAGCTGCTGATGGAAGCAGATTACCAGGTGTCAAAGAAGAAGGCACAGATCTTCAAGGAGGAGGTAAGGTATCTGGGGTTTGTTTTAAAGAAGGACACAAGGTTCCAGACCCTAGTTGGGTCCTATATACTGATGGCACTAGCCTGATAAAATGGCTGTCAGGTTAGCCAAAGTGGAAGGGGCCATCAAGACTGAAAAGGCATGGTGAGAATTGCCAAGTGGCAAATTATTGGTACCAGAGGAGCTGGCACACAATCTACTAAGCCAAACACACCAAGCAACCTACCTAGGCCATGCTGCCTGCTCACAGGTTAATGCTGCCTCTCAGGTATTCAGACAAAACCTCCAGGTATTTAGCTGAAAGGCATGCTGCCCTTTGAACACCTGGGAGTGGACTTCACTGAAATGAAACCTCACCAACACTACCATTACCTGCTGGTCATGGTATGTACATTCTCGGGATGGGTAGAAGCTTTTCCTACCTGGACTGAAAGAACATCAGAAGTAGCCCGCTGCCTGCTTAGGGTAATAGTTCCCAGATTTGGACTTCCTACCACGTTGGTTCAGACAATGACCCAGCTTTTGTAGCTGATTTAGTACAATACCAGGGTCCAGCCCCGGTAGGATCCAGGGATTCCCTCAGGAGGACAGCGTCGGCGATTAAAAGGATAGATAAGAGATAATGAAAGAATTTTGCAGTTAAGAAAATAGAGGAGAGAAAAGAGGCTGATATTCCTTGTTTTACGCAGAAAGCCAATAAAGCCCCAGCACGAGACTTGCTCTGTTCACGTAGGCCGCAGGCGCGCTCTCGAATCATGGAAGGTGCCCCACCTTAGGCACCTTCTTAAGTGGATCTTAGAAGCCCAGGCAGGAAAGTGAAAGCAGAGGGCCCCTGAGCTCCAAGGGATCAGCCTGAAAAGGAAAAGGAAAGAGAAAGAACAACATGGGGAGACCAAGCCTGATGAGCAAGGCCCACACTTTATTTTTCAAAGTAGTTTTTATACCTTAAGTTGTGCATAGAGGTTAATGGGGGAAGGGGTAGAGTCATGCAAGGTCAGCAGTCCTTGATCCTTATCAAAGCCAGGCTTTCTTTCTGCAAACTTATCATATGCACGTTTTAGGTGATTTACATCATCTTCTGACCAGGAGGCCTGTTAACATTTTATGACCCTTTCTTTAGAAAACTTATTTTTCTCTAAAGGTGATTATTCTAACGTCAGGCGCCACCCTCTGAAAACATTAGATAAAGTTGCATTCCTATAGGGCAAAAGTTTGGTGGGCTATAACAAGAAAAGAATTAACTCAAGGGTCCAAGGTTACAAACATTAAAGCTACTACTTACATTTCTATACACCAACTATATTAATCAATACACTCCCAGGGACACAGTAGGTAAGGGATATGGAAACTTGGCAGCAAGCATTAGCTCAAAAAAGAAATCATCTACTAGTTCTATTTTAACAATTTTAACTCTCTGAGAAGCTCTGCATTGTTAGAATATCTTATGCTTCCCGTGCCTCTCATGGTTGGGAGGCTATGAATCTGAACAAACCTGTCAGGCAAGCTAGAAAGTCATCAGAGGGGTTTGAATTGAAACACTCCTATTATACCCTTTTCATACTGTTCATGGGGTTCTCAAGGCAAGAATACTGAAGTGGTTTGCCATTCCCTTTTCCAGTGGACCACATTCTGTCAGATCTCTCCACCATGACCCACCCATCTTGGGTTGCCCCAAGGGCATGGCTTAGTTTCATTGAGTTAGACAAGGCTGTGGTCCTAGTGTTATTAGATTGACTAGTTTTCTGTGAGTATGGTTTCAGTGTGTTTGCCCTCTGATGCCCTCTTGCAACGCTTACCGTCTTACTTGGGTTTCTCTTACCTTGGGCGTGGGGTATCTCTTCACGGCTGCTCCAGCAAAGCGCAGCCATTGCTCCTTACCTTGGATGAGGGGTATCTCCGCACTGCTGCCCTTCCTGACCTTCAATGTGGGATAGCTCCTCTAGGCCCTCCTGCACCCGCGCAGCTATGGCTCCTTGGACGTGGGGTTGGTCCTCCCGGCCACCGCCCCTGGCCTCGGGTGTGGGGTTGCTCCTCCTGGCCGCTGCCCCTGGCCTCGGGCTTAGGGGCGTAGGGTAGCTCCTCCCGGCCACCGCCCCTAACCTCGGATATGGGGTAACTCCTCTTGGCCGCCCCCCCTGACCTTGGATGCGGGGTGGCTCCTCACAGCCATTCCTGCACCGTCGCAGTCTGGTACTCTCGGCCGCTGCCCCTGACTTCGGACGTGGGGTAACTCCTCTTGGCCTCCGGCCTTCGGGCATGGGGTCCTCCTGGCTTGTGGCCCTGACTTCAGACGTGGGATGGCTCCTCTCGGCCGCACTGAGCGCGCCGGTCGCAGCCACCTGTGCTTAGCGTGCCGGTCACAGCCACCTGCACTCAATATGCCAGCAAATTTGGAAAACCCAGCAGTGGCCACAGGACTGGAAAAAGTCAGTTTTCATTCCAATCCCAAAGAAAGGCAATGCCAAAGAATGCTCAAACGACTGCACAATTGCACTCATCTCACATGCTAGTAAAGTAATGCTCAAAATTCTCCAAGCCAGGCTTCAGCAATATGTGAACCGTGAACTTCCTGATGTTCAAGCTGGTTTTAGAAAAGGCAGAGGAACCAGAGATCAAATTGCCAACACATGCTGGATCATAGAAAAAGCAAGAGAGTTCCAGAAAAACATCTATTTCTGCTTTATTGACTATGCCAAAGCCTTTGACTGTGTGGATCACAATAAACTGTGGAAAATTCTGAAAGAGATGGGAATACCAGACCACCTGACCTGCCTCTTGAGAAACCTATATGCAGGTCAGGAAGCAACAGTTAGAACTGGACATGGAACAACAGACTGGTTCCAAATAGGAAAAGGAGTACGTCAAGGCTGTATATTGTCACCCTGCTTATTTAAATTATATGCAGAGTACATCATGAGAACACTGGACTGGAAGAAACACAAGCTGGAATCAAGATTGCCGGGAGAAATATCAATAACCTCAGATATACAGATGACACCACCGTTATGGCAGAAAGTGAAGAGGAACTAAAAAGCCTCTTGATGAAAGTGAAAGTGAAGAGTGAAAAAGTTGGCTTAAAGCTCAACATTCAGAAAACGAAGATCATGGCATCCAGTCCCATCACTTCATGGGAAATAGATAGGGAAACAGTGGAAACAGTGTCAGACTTTATTTTTCTGGGCTCCAAAATCACTACAGATGGTGACTGCAGCCATGAAATTAAAAGACGCTTACTCCTTGGAAGGAAAGTTATGACCAACCTAGATAGCATATTCAGAAGCAGAGACATTACTTTGCCAACAAAAGTTCGTCTAGTCAAGGCTATGGCTTTTCCTGTGGTCATGTATGGATGTGAGAGTTGGACTGTGAAGAAGGCTGAGCACTGAGGAATTGATGCTTTTGAACTGTGGTGTTGGAGAAGACTCTTGAGTGTCCCTTGGACTGCAAGGAGATCCAACCACTCCATTCTGAAGGAGATCAGCCCT
Source organism: Bos indicus (assembly GCF_029378745.1). Classification (NCBI taxonomy): domain Eukaryota; kingdom Metazoa; phylum Chordata; class Mammalia; order Artiodactyla; family Bovidae; genus Bos; species Bos indicus. The sequence continues at coordinate 100,255,073 of NC_091764.1, forward strand.
GGGGTTTCTTTGGAAGGAATGATGCTGAAGCCGAAACTCCAGTACTTTGGCCACCTCATACGAAGAGTTGACTCATTGGAAAAGACTCTGATGCTGGGAGAGATTGGGGGCAAGAGGAGAAGGGGACGACAGAGGATGAGATGGCTGGATGGCATCACTGACTCGATGGACGTGAGTCTGGGTGAACTCCGGGAGTTTGTGATAGACAGGGAGGCCTGGCGTACTGCGATTCATGTGGTCACAAAGAGTCAGACACGACTGAGCGACTGATCTATTATGCCCAGGAGACTTATTAACTAAAGTTTTAAGTTGATTTTCTTACAGAGAAAGGTGGTCGGGGATAGCCCCCCGTTAAATGTCAGAAGAGTTGGTGAAAGTCGTGAAATAGTAAAACAGACAGATTTTGGTTTTGGGGTAGATGCTCGGGCAGGTACAGCGGGGCCCCTTGAGCCCTGACTCGCTTTTGCATATCAGGCCTCTCCGCATGACTTTTGTCATGGATGGGAACTCCCGTGCTGGCTCCTGGCAGTACAACAAGTAAGCAAAACTTTAAACATCAAATGGAAACTGCACACTGCATATAGGCCCAGAGTCCTGAGATGGTGAAATGAACCAACCGGACATTAAAGAGACTCTCCAAGTGGATCATAGAGACTCATTGCTCCTGGGTGGACTTGCTTCCAACGGCTCTGCTCAGACGCAGGATGATCCCACAGTCCCAAGGCATATGGAGATATGAAATTGTGTATGGGAGGCCCCCTCCCATAATAAAACAGGTGTCAACAAATTTGCCTCAGGTAAGGGGGAATAGGATTTCACAGCAGATGGAACTGGGTAAGGTAATAAGTCGGGTAACTACATTTGTACAAGAAAGGGTGCCATTCCCCCTTGGGGAACAGATTCATGAGTTTACGCTTGGTGACCAAGTATGGGTCAAAGATTGGAAACATGATTTGCTAGCCCCTTGGTGAAAGGGCCCTTATGTTATTCTAACTACCCCTACTGCAGTTAAAGTTGCAGGTATTGTCCCTTGGATCCAGGTGAAGACATACCGATCCCCCTTCTCCCTCTGGGATCTGGAAGGTAAGGCTCTTCTCACCCCAGTTAGGAAGGAGGCGGAATGTCAATTTAAGTGTCATTGAGTGGAAATATCAGAAGTACATAGGGGACTGAGAACTTCGTAGACTGAACAAAAAGCAAAGGAAAAAGAAGGTCTGAGAAGGCAAGCAAGATATGGGGAAATGAATCTAAGGCAACTGTATTGGCGTGCATGATTAAAAATTTTAAGAATGGATTAGGAAGAGACTATGGGGTGAAGATGATGCCTAACCGCCTCTGCATACTCTATGAGGTCAAACGGCCCTCTGTGGGAGTAGGATGGTTACCAGAGGGCACCATGGACTTAAAAATAGTGGAGGCAGTCTATACAATGGTCACAGGAGAGCCGGGACACCCGGATCAATATCCATATACTGATATATGGCTATGGTTGGCTCGAGATCCTCCCCCTTGGGCAAGGCTTTACATTCAGAAAGGGAAAGGGAAAATAATGGTAAAAAAAGAATTGACTGATAACAAAAAAGAAATTCTGCGGGGTTCGGACAGGGATGATTTGCCTCTTCCCACATACTGGATGAGGCGCCTGCCATCTAATGCTCCACCTGGACCAGAGTCCGCCTCACACAATCTAGGGCCTGCTGGGGCTCCTGCAGCTTCCCTCCCACCAGCTCCTTTGGAGAAGGTAGAGCTACCACCTTGGCAGGCTCTGATCCCTGGGATAAGGAGCCTCTAGTCAATGCCCACAGGATTCAGCCCCAGCAGAACCTCCTAAGCTATACCCACCCCTCCCAGTGAGTACTGATGGGAAGGGGGAAGGAGACACTGGAATTAAACAGAGGCTGCACTCCACCAAGGAGGCTGGGGGAAAGGGCTCCACTACAAATGCCCCTCAGAGAGCTTCAACAGCCCCCAGTTCAGGGAGCAGACGGACATTACCACCAGCCTCCGATAGCCTATTATTACAAGCCATTTTCCTCAATGGACATATTAAATTGGCAGAAACACACTCCATCATACTCGGAGGAGCCACAAGCCATGATCAGGCTGTTGGAGACTATTTTTCGAACCCACTGCTCTACATGGGATGACATAATCCAACTACTAGTCTCCCTTTTCAGCACTGAGGAAAGACACGGGATCCTAACTGAGGCCAGAAAATGGCTAAGAGAAATGGCACCTGACTGCAAACCTGCAGCAGTGGACAGAACTAGCCACCCCCGATGAGAGGCCCAATTGGGACTATAACACAGAGGAAGGGAGGGGCCACCTGGAGAGATATTGGCTGGCTATTTTACAAGGCCTGAAGAGGGGGGCCTGAAAGCCCATGAATATGGCAAAGCCCACTGAAATAATTCAAAAAGAAACTGAATCACCCTCTGAGTTCTACAAAAGATTGTGCGAGGCTGATAGGCTCTATACACCAGTAGAACTTGAGGCTGCTAGATTTCAGATGATGGTAAACACAGGCCTTGTGTCTCAAGCCCACCCCGATATCAGACGCAAGCTTCAAAAGGTAGACAGACTACTGGCCATGACTCGCTCACAGTTGATTGAGATCACTGATAAGGTATTCAGGAATAGAGACACGGAGGTTGTATGACCCTTCAGGAGAGAAGTCAGATGAGTTAAATAATCGAGAAAGAGAGTTGATCCAACAGTTCCCTGAGGTTTGGGTAGAAGATAACCTCCCCTCTTCCGGCTCACCAAATATCAAGCTCTGGTGGTAATAGAACTCAAACCCAGTGCCATAACAGTCAGGAAACGTCAGCACCCACTACCGCTGAAGGGGGTTGGCATTTTGCCACATATAAATAGGCTATGACAGGTGGGCACCCTGATTGAATGTCAGTTAGCCTGGAACACACCAATCTTTCCTGTTAAGAAGAGGAACTAGACTGCAGGTCTGTGCAGGACCTTAGACTGGTCAACCAAGCCACTGTGACCCTACATCCCACCATTCCTAACCCCTATACTTTACTTAGCCTCCTCCCACCTAGTGCTAAGATCTATACTTGTTTAGATCTCAAGGATGCCTTCTGTATATGCCTTGACCTGATATTTCAACCCACTTTTGCTTTTGAAAAGGAAGACCCAGCAGGGGGCACCAAACAACAGCTTACATGGACTCAGCTCCCACATGGATTTAAGAATTCCCCAACCAACTTTGGAGAAGCCTTGGCTTCTGACCTGGACTCATTCCAGCCAGAGAGGTTCAGATGCAGATTGCTACAATATGTGGATGACTTGCTTCTGATTGCCAAGAACAAAGAGGACTGCTGGGAAGGGATCAAGGCTTTACTGGAGCTCTTGATGGAGTCCGGCTACTGAGTCTTGAAAAAGAAGGCACAGATCTGCAAGGAGGAGATAAGGTATTCGGGATTTGTTGAGAGGAGGCACAAGGCTGTTAGACAAGTCCAGAAAAGACATCATTTTGAGAATCGCACAACAAAAAACCAGACAACAGGCCCAAGAGTTCTTGGGAGCCATTGGGTTTTGTAGGATTTGAATTCTGGGTTATTCCCAGATGGTCCAGCCATTATATGAACTCTTAACTGGACCAGAAGGAGATTCACTGAATTGGATTGAGAGACAGCAGCAGGCCTTTGAGGAACTAAAGCTGGCAAGTACATCAGCACCCGCCTTGGGCCTGCCAGGCCTTACCAAACCGTTTACTCTTTACATAAATGAAAAAGACAAGATGACTATGGAAGTGTTGACCCAGCCTATGGGGACATGGGACAGACCCATGGCTTATCTCTTGAAACGACTGCACAATATTGCCACTGGGTAGCCAGGATGCTTCCAGGTGATTTCTTCATTTGCCTTACTAGTCCAAGAGACAACCAAGCTGAGTTTGGGCCAGGACTTAACCATAAAAGTCCCCCATGAGGTCAACACTCTCCTACAAGAGGACCGCACAAATAGCTGTCAACATCTCAGATTACTCAATATCAGGGACTTTTATGTGAGAACCCCCATGTCACTATTGAGCCTTGTCAAGCAGAAGGTGGACCCTCACATGATTGCAAAGAAATCCTAGAGAAAGTTTATGCTAGCAGACCTGACCTGAGAGACCAGCCAATCCTGGACCCAGATTGGGTCCTGTACACACCAGCCTGGTGAAACAAGGACAACGGTTGGGATATGCAGTAGTCACAGAAGAAATCATTGTCGAGGCTGGCTCCCTGCCATCACACTGGTCTGCTCAACAGGCCAAACTATATGCTCTAATCTGGGCCCTCCAGCTGTCAGAAGGTAAGAAGACAAACATTTACACTGACTCTAGGTATGTTTTTATGGCACCCCACTCCAGTACTCTTGCCTGGAAAATCCCGTGGACAGAGGAGCCTGGTAGGCTGCAGTCCATGGGGTCACAAAGAGTCAGACATGACTGAGTGACTTCAATTTCACTTTTTGCTTTCATGCATTGGAGAAGGAAATGGCAACCCACTCCAGTGTTCTTGCCTGGAGAATCCCAGGGATGGGGGAGCCTGGTGGGCTGCCGTCTATGGGGTCACAGAGTTGGACATGACTGAAGCGACTTAGCAGCAGCAGCAGGTATGGTTTTTCTACTTTACATGTGCATGGGGCTTTATTTAAGGAGAGAGGTCTTCTGACAGTCAACTGAAAGGACATTAAAAACAAGGAAGAAATCTTGACTCTATTAGATGCTGTATGGGAACCTGAAAAGGTAGCAGTGATGCGTTGTTGGGGTCACCAAAAGGAAGACACCCCACAAGCATGGGGGAACCGACTAGCAGATAAAGCCACAAAACATGCGGCTGAGGAATTTGGGGCTGCTGGTGGGGGATCTATCAGAACCTTTGTTAACTTTGACTCTCCTACAGTATACCCCAGCCCGAGACCAGCTGGCTGAAGCAGAAAGGGCCACCAAAAATGAAAAAGGTTGGTGGGAACTGCTGGATGGCAGATTACTGGTACCCGAGGCATTAGCCCCCACACTGGGATCTCAGGTTCACCAGATAACTCACTTGGGATATGACAAAATAGAAGAATTAATTCGAAAATATTTCCTAATTCCACGACTTTCCTCCTTGTGTAGAATGGAATCCCAGAACTGTTCTGCTTGCTCGAAGGTCAATGCTGCCCTTGGACATAAACAAAAATCCCCGGGGATACAACTAAAAGGCACTCTGCCTTTTGAACATATAGAAGTGGACTTTACTGAAATGAAAACCTGCCAACACGGTCGCTATTTACTGGTCATGGTATGTACCTTCTCAGGATGGATGGAGGCCTTCCCTACCCGAAGTGAAAAGCAAACGAAGTGGCTCACTGTCTGCTTCAAGGAATTATCCACAGATTCACGTCCCCAACCAGCATAGGATCAGACAACAGCTCTGCCTTCGTAGCCGACTTAATTCAACAGGTTTGCAAAACTCTAAATGTCAAATGGAAATTGCATACAGCATACAGGTCCCAGAGTTCCAGAATGGCAGAAAGAACCAACTGAACTCTTAAAGAAACACCAAATGGATTATAGAGACTGACTGTTTATGGATGAACTTGCTTCTGGTGGCCTTGCTAAAATTAAGGGTGACCCCGTGTTCCCACAGTTATCCGCCTTATGAAATTATCTATGGGAGACCCCCTTCCATAGTGAGACAGGTGTCAACAAACTTGCTACAGGTAAAGGAGGATGGGATTTCACAGCAGATAGAACAATTGGGTAAGGTAATACATCAAATAACTAAGTTTGTACAAGAAAGAGTGCCGTTCCTTCTTGGGGAACAGAGTTACGAATTTGTACCCGGCAATCAGGTGTGGGTCAAGGACTGGAAACAGATTCCTTGGCCCCACATTGGCAGGGTCCATATACTGTTGTTCTAACCACCGCTATGGCAGTTAAAGTTGCAGGTGTCACTCCCTGGATTCACCACACGAGGGTGAAGACAGCATACCACACAGACCTGGAGAACACCGAGTGGACTGCACAGAAGGACCCCACTGATCCATGTGAAATCAAGATCATCTTGAGATAGAAGAAAAAGAGATGAAACTCTACAACGAACTCCTGCGAACTCTACAACGGACTTTCTGGTATCATCTTGAGACTAGCCATAGTTTCTGCAAAGGACAATGTTTTCATTTCATGGGCACATTCCTATGCTGACTTCATTAAAAAAAATTAACTGCGGGGTGTGTGAAGCCATGCCCATGTCTGTCATGGATGGACTCCCTTGGTGGGTATCACCTCTACAGAGGGGTGATATGCCTAGCTTATGTGATTTTTTGCATCAGGCAAAACAACAAAAATCGAGTATGGAAACCGTAATCACCACCCACTGGTTATGTGGGACTAATTTATGGCCTTGGCTGCCCCCAGGATGGATAGGGATGTGTACTTTGGGTCTAGCCTTTGCCCATGGAAACATCAGGTCAACAATACAAGAACCTTTAAATTTACCCTCCTGCAGGCTAGATGGTCATGATCAGTTTTCCACTGGTATGATTATTTGTCTGCTATATTTGTTCCCTCATTGGGTACTACGGACATAATCATCAGAGTTGAAGTTCTAGCCAATTTCACCCAAAGAGCCCTAAATGACAACCTGAGAATGATTCAAGCTCTAAATACTGAACAAATACAAATGAGGAAAGCGGTAATTCAAAATAGAATGGCTTTAGACATACTTACAGCCACTCAAGGAGGGGCCTGTGCTATAATCAAAGTTGAATGTTGTGTATATATTCCTGATTTATCTGACAATATATCAGCCACTCTAGATGGCATGAAAGGTCAAGTAAAAGCTATGTCTGATGATAATCTTCCTTTTTGGGCTTCTGTTCTCTCACAGGTGAAGGGTGTTTGGTGGAAAACTATATGAGCCATTGTTATAGTTGCTCTGTTGATTCTGTTATGTCGACCTTGTATTCTCCAATGTGTTGTTAACTTTATATCACAGAGGCTGACTTCATTTACCCAAATATATACCAGGAAACCTAAAATGCAGTACATCCTGATGAGTGATGCTCACACTGGAAGTTGAGAGCATCAAGAGAGGGGAATGAAGGAGGAAAGGAACATGCTGAGCTGACTCCATCTTGGAAAAGAAGGAAACTTCATCTTACGTTCTCAGTGAAACTTTGAACTATGTTATAGCCATGGAGATAACATACCTACAGCCTAACAGGCCTCCTGGACTGATAAATACAAGATTCCATACCAAGATTTCCCATTGCCAGAAAGAATGTAATAATGCCCTATGTAGTCAGTCACCACTGTAATCTTTATGCTACCCATTGGTGTAGGCTACAATGTATAACCAGCGGACCTTTCTGATTATGAATCATGGCTGTAACATGATTGTATCTCCCTTTGACATTTTCCAGAGTAGGATTGGGGAATTTGGTGATGTGGGCTTATTCCCGTACACTTAGGGTATAGAAGGTTTTCACAGAAATTGGTCGGGGTCCCTGACTAATGAGGAAACTCTGCCTTGGACCCGCCAGTGTAATAAACCACACTCCACTATCCACATTGTCATTCTGAGTGAGTTTGCTTTCCGGAGCATCTGACTGCAACATAGAGAGTTGGGATGGACATGTACACACTGCTATGTTTAAAATACATAGACAACAAATACTTACTATACAACACAGGGAACTCTGCTCTATGTTACATGGCAGGCTGAATAGGAGGGGAGTTTGGGGGAGAATGGATACATATATATGTATGACTGAATCCCTTTACTGTTTACCAAAAACTATCACAACATTGTTAATTCTCTATACTCCACCCCAAAATAAAAAGCTTTTTTTTAAAAGAAAGAAAAGACTTAATGATTAAAAAGTTGTAAACATGTAGTGACAAAAATAACTGGGGTCAGGAAAACTGATAACAGTTTTACAGTAATCAGCCATATAGCAGTCAAAGAATCTTTACCTCCTCTCTGAATTACCAGGATAGTACTATCTGACACACATTTCCAGAGATGCTTAAACCTCTACCAAATGGAAGCAGTTAACTGCTTGATGCCCATAAACAGTGGCCCTCAGAGCTACTGGAGCCCAAGGATTGATAATGTTAACCCCTGTGATGCCACCCTGGTTCATCACCATCAGACAATCAGAGAAATGAGAGGATCACACACCCTGAGAGGCTCACACACCCTCACTCCCCTCCCCCAGCATGCCTTTAAAAATGCTTTCTTGAAACCCATTGAGGAGTTAGAGTTTTTGAGCACTAGCTGTCCTGAACTCCTTGTCTGGTACCTGCAGAAAAACTTCTTTCCTCGGTGAAATTAAAACAACTGTGTACTTTCTCCCCTTACACTGCAGCTCCCTAGGAACCATGTAAAAAACATCACTGTGTCTTATGTATGGTATCAGGTATAGGGTTTCATGGTGGTTTAGTCGCTAAGTCGTGTCTGACTCTTAGGACCCCATGGACTCTAGCTGATGAGGCTCCTCTGTCCATGGGATTCTCCAGGCAAGAATACTGGAGTGGGTTGCCATTTCCTTCTCCAGAGGATCTTCCCAGTTCAAGAATTGAACCCTGTCTCCTGCATTGCTGGCAGATTCTTTACTAACTGAGGCCTTCCTGGTGCTCAGATGGCATAGAATCCACCTGTAATATGGGATACCTGGGTTGGGAAGATACCCTGAAGGGGGAATGGCTACCCACTCCAGTATTTTGGCCTGGAGAATTCCATGGACAGAGGAGCATGGCAGGCTACAGTCCATAGGGTTGCAAAGAGTCAGACACGACTGAGCGACTTTCACTTCACTTCACATAGGGTTTCATAAGGAAGTAAACAGGAAGATAAAGTTTAGGAATTATAAAATTCACAGTTTAAAAATGAGATTTTTGTGTTAAAGAGAGTTATTTTCTCATACTTCCTCTTTCATCACTTGTGCTCAAAAGTGAAAGCGTTAGTCACTCAGTCATGTCCAGCTCTTTGTGACCTTATGGACTGCAGCCTGCCAGGCTCCTCTGTCTATGGAGTTCTCCAGGCAAGAATACTGAAGTGGGTAGCCATTCACTTCTCCAGGGGATCTTCCTGGCTCAGAGATTGAACCTGGGTCTCCTGCATTGCAGGTAGATTCTTTACCCTCTGAGCCACCAGGAAAGCAATTTTTGCTTGAGCCATCTTAAATTTCAAAGGATTATCCAACTGCTATATACGTTCTCTTCTCTTTTGCAGTTCCCTTCAACTGAAACATTTCTCCCTTCAAACTCAATGCCTTACTTTTTAGTTTAGCCAATGTATACTCAAGTCTTCAGTCTGTACATTTATTTGACATTTCCTTGGGAAAATCTCCCTGAGTTAGATATCACATTAAGTTCTCTCATAATAACTTACTCCACTGCCTTTTGTAATTTGTATATAAAGTTTGTGACTTTATATACCCAGTAAATGTTTCAGTTTTCTATTAAGTTGCTCAAATGAAGGAATCACATCTCTTCATTATTATACATTCAGAACACATCATGAAGCCCAGTAACACAAACATATTAAACTTCAAAAACATGTTCTAACTGGTAAGTGAATAACCATATCAATGATATGGACTATTACTTTTTAATGACTTTCCTAAGAATCAGGAGTGGTTACAGCAATGTGAAATTGAGGGACTTTATATTCACAGACTCTGTGACTAACCCAGAAATGCCATGAGTCAACACTAACATTTATTTGCTGCCTTAATTTCAAACTAACTTTCAAATGAGATCATTTAATCATGGATTCTGTCACCAATTTGAGAACAAATTTACTTGGTCTCTCAGTCAAAAAGCTCATCTTAAAATAAAAGTAATAATAACAGCTTCATTATGTAGTTGGACCAATTACTTGAGACACATTCACATCTTTTTCCAATGTTTCTGGATCATGGCAAGTGATAATAAACTGTAGCTTTTTGTTATCACATCATGATAATAATGATAATTATGAGCTCTGTCAACTGTTTGGGAATTACAATAAAATGAAATTTATTAAGGTTTACTTCCTTTTCTCTTTGACAACAAAATCTTGAAATGATGTAAAAAGGATAAACTTGAGAAAGTTCTTATGTACTTCTGTCTTTAATAATGCAAGTGGATACAGACCAGCTGATGCTGAGAAAAATTAGAAGAGCAGGATCCAAACAAACAAAATTTTTTTAAAACATTGGAAAGTTTTCAAGATAAATGAAGAAACAGGAAAGATTCAGACGTAAAAAAATAATTTGGGAGTTACTCTTCTCCTAGCAGTATTTTGGTGAAGAGTCATCTGCTCAGAATCTGGGCAGAAAGTCATGGCCAGCAGACACTGTCTTAGTTGAGATAAAAATTGCTGTCAATTCACTTGAAAAAACCCTGAAGACAAAAGAGGGCCAAAGATATTTAGCTTAATATTTTTCCTTCAAGCTACTTGCCAAATTACTAAACTTCACAGGGAAAGAGGCTAACAAGAAAAATGTGAAAAGCAGAGTAGCGTGTTGAGAGTCGTAGCATTGAGGAGAAAAAATTCAATCTCCAACAAGGAAAGGAGCTTTAGTAATAATCCAGGCTCTCAGAATTTCTAGAGGTCTGGCCATGGGTGCTAAGATAAATAAGAAGTGTTGGAATGGTAGAAAACAACAAAATATTAATTGATTACAAAGACAAGAGAGAAACTTTACAATGAAGTCTGATAAAATGAAAGTGAAAGTCGCTCAGTCATGTCTGACTTTGGTGATCCCATGGATGGTAGCCTGCCAGGCTCCTCTGTCTGTGGAACTCTCCAGGCAAGAGTACTTGAGTGGGTTGCCATTAATAGGCACCATATTAGCCATGTGAACAAAGTAAGCATCATAACAATGGAACAAAAAACTTCATCCTCTGAAAGAATGAACAAAGCTTCACTACATTATTGCTCTGCTATTCCTGCCAAGGAGACATAACTTGAATATAACTATGAGAAATAATCAAACAAATTTAAATTGAACATTTTACAGAATATCCAGCTTGTAATATTTAAAAGCATCATCTTATGAATGTCAAAGGTTAAGGAAGTCTTCTAGATGTTGAGAGATTAGTCAAAGTAACTAAATGCAGAAAATATTTCTGATCTGGATATTTAACTCAAAAGAACAGTATTTGACAATTGGCAAATGTTATAGAGACTTAGAGATGATAGTACTGTGACAGTATTAATTTGTTGATTGATAATTATACTTTAATTAAGTAGGTTATATATTTTGTAGGAAATACATATTAAAATATCCAACGATACTTGAAATTTTATAATGAAATTCATCAAATTGGCAACTAATTCTCAAAAGGTTTGGGGAAAAAGTAAGTTTTTTCCACTGTACATATAGGATTCTTATAAGTTTGTGATAGTTTCTAAATTTAGATAAAAATTGCATAAAGTCAGCAGTAAACCAAAAACATTAACACTTTTTTACCCAGAATATCCAGTTTAAAAGTATATCATAGAAATAAAAATGCTACCATTTAAACAGATATTCAGAATACTGCATCATAGTTTATAGAAGCAAAAATCTGAAAAAAAAGTTAAAGTTAATGTTCATCAATAAAGGAATGTAAAATATAAAGCCATGTGCATGTATGCTAAGTCGCTTCAGTTGTATCTGACTCTGTGCTATGGACACAGCCTGCCAGGCTCCTCTGTCCGTGGGATTCTCCAGACAAGTACACTGAAGTGGGTTGCCATGCCCTCCTCTAGGGGATCTTCCAGACCCAGAGATTGAACCTGTGTCTCTTACATCTTCTCTTACATTGGCACATAGGTTCTTTACCACTAGTGCCACCTGGGAAGCCCCATAGGAAGTCACACTATGATGTAACTCAGAACTATATGAAATTTGCATAGGATATTGTTAACAATTTTAAAAAAAGCAAAATAACAGAAAAGCAGACATAATTTATTCACATTTGTTGTAAAAGAAAAGATGAATTACATCATGAATATAAATGTATGGGTTCACTTTGGATTATATTATCACATAAAGAATCAGAGGGTATATTTTAGATTGTTAACATGAGTTACTCTGTGACTAGGACCCATGAACATGACTGAGGGAAAATAGAGAAGCCAGGGGGTGTTTAATTGCAATTTTAAATTCTTATTCCTAAAGATTCATGTTAGATCAAAATTTTGATCCTTGATAACTCACTGTCACTTTTAAAATTTTAATATTGGCAAATCCATTTGAAAACACTGCTGCAAGTTTCAGAGTAAATTCCATTTTCTTTGACGGCAGCACAGCTATTTTCTTGAGCTGGTCCTTTTATGAAAAATCTGAAAAGGAGAAGATAAAGATATTATTCATCATCATTGCTGAAGACATCCATTCTGTTCTCAGTTAAAAACCTCCCTTAATTAAAAGATAATTCAAATATTTAAGGCATTTTCAAATACTTAGAGTCATGAAACATTTCAATACCTCTGTAATTTAGTATTACTGTCTGTGATAGAGAATTCCAAAGTCTGTTTGTAAATGACAGAGCTAAGAAGATATCTGTGCTCACATTCTATCCTAGTCTTCTTTCCATTGTTCCATGTCATCCATTTAGATTAAAAACTGGGAGTGTCACATGAGTAGCTCATTAAATCTTTCTTGGTTTTTCATATCCATTTGTACAATAGTGATACAAATATTTACCTCATTATGTTGTTACAGAGGTTAAATGACTAGATGTTTGTAAAGAACTTAGTACACAAACTGACCCGCTTGCATTGGTGGTTCAGTGGTAGAACTCACCTGCCACAAACTGATCCATGTAAGCCCTAAGTAAATTATACACTTATTGTAATACTTATCCATAAAGTGATGTGTTGAATACAATAATGAAGTTATATATAAAATATTGTACTGTTAGTGATTTAGTCTGTTAAGAATTTATTTAAACTGAGAAAAAAGGTTTAAGAAGGGGTCACAGAAAAGATATACATGATTTTCAAGGCTTCCAGAATAATAGCGGAAAAGTAAGTGTTGGATTTTCATATTGGAAAATACACCTACATTTGAATTTATATATGTTTATGCTTGAATTTTGTATTGAATGTTTGTGAACAAAAATCCCTAGGCATAGTCCAGAGTTAAAACTCAATCCTAAAGGTAGTGTTTAGTGGATTTGGCATAAGGAAGAAACCTAAGTTAGCATCTTCATAAGTAGCCAATCAGGTCATGTCCATTGATACAACTTAGATCTCACCCATAATTTTATTCTCCATTCCAAATAATGTCTTCAGTTGACTTCCTTAGATTTATTAATTTAGTGCAGTGAGATAGAAAATGTGTGTGTTGTTCAGTCGTGTTCGACTCTTTGTGACCACATGGACTGCAGCTCACCAGGCTCCTCTGTCCATGGAATTCTCCAGGCAAGAATACTGGAGTAGGTTGCTATTCCCTTCTCCAGAGATAGAAAGTAAGTAATATTTATTACTTCACTCCTTTATTACTTAAGTAATAACTTATTAAGTATTAACTGAGTAAGTAATAACTGATTACTTAATAACTTAAGTAATTACTTAATAACTTAATAAGTAATAACTTAATTACTTAATAACTAATAACTTAATTACTTAATAACTTAAGTAATAACTGATTAAGTGCTTAATCAATATAAGTAACTACTTCTTACTTAAGTAATAAGGACAATAACATAATAGTATTCATTAACCAATAGTACTGGTTACCATAGTGAATGTTTCTTTTCACTGCTGTAATAAATTGTCAAAAATGTGGTGGCTTAAAGCAGCACAAATTTTTATCTTACAGTTCTAGATATCAGAAGCTCAAAGCTGGTCTTAAAGAACTACAATCAAGTGTCTTTGGAGCTGTCTGCTGCAGTCACTGGGGAAAAACTTGCTCATTGCCTTTTGCAGGTACTAGAGGTTGCCTGCACTCCTTGGCTATCAGACAACTTGGACCTCTGCATTTATCTTCAAATCTCCTCTGAGCCTGCCCCTACTTTCTCCCTCTCATAAGGACTTGTGATTACATTGGGCCCACCTGAATAATCCAGCATAACACTTCTATCTCAAGATTATTAATTTAATCACACTCATGAACTCTCTTTTAGACTTAAGGTAACATTCACAGAATTTGGGGATTAGAACATTTAGGGGCACCATTACTTTGCCTACCAACATAGGGATAATATTTGAGTTTGCTGGTCCTACTATAGTATAATATAATTTTATAAATTAATACAAGTGCACAAAAGCATTCATAAAATTTTCAAAATCTCAATAATCTCCTGCAGCTGCTGAGAGCATTTAGGATTATTTTGTTTTGTCTTGTATTTCTTATTTGTTTTTTTAGCATTGTGATGATCTTACAGTATAAAAAAATCATGTAGAGGTTTTTTTTAATTACTAAAAATGACTAAAAGAATCATTGATACCAGGGAAGGAACCAAGGAGGAAAAGGGAGAGGATGACATTGGGAGATTGGGACTGACATACATATACTATTTGATACCATGCATAAAATGTATAAAAAAGGTAGCTAATGAGAACCTACTGTATAGCTCCAGGAACTCTACTCAGGGTTCTGAAGTGACTTAAATGGGAAGGAACTCCAAAAACAAGGATGTACAGCTGATTCACTTAGGTGTACAATAGAAACTAACACACTATTATAAAGTAACTATAGTCCAATAAAATTAATTTTAAAGATAAAAATTAAAAAAGTATTGAGAACTTTGAAAGCAGAAGACTACATTGTTTCAATGTACCTTTCCCTTATAAAGTGTGAGGAGTTTTAAAATCAATAAGTGAACAATCATTATTGTTTTCAAGTCCTTTTGCTTTAAAAACCAAGCCAAAATTTGTCATTACTCCAGCCAACATTCATTTTCATCCTTTCAGATTCTTTAGTACCAAGAACTATTTGAGTTCATTTTGATATGTTTATAGATGCTTTAAGGAGATAAATTCTCTGATAGACAATAGATCATACTGCCTTTTGGGAAAGACTCACATCTTTGAATCCAAAGGAGAATCATCCACCCAGGTCCATGTTCTTTTCAGGGAAGTAAAGTTAAGCCCAATCCACACATAGTTTGATTGTTTTAGAGTTTTCTGTATAAAAGCCTAAAAAGTGGGTGATGAGTAATTAAATGAACAGGATAGCTTAATGATTTAGACATACTAAATAAGATTTTAGAATTCTACTGGACAACTCACACTCTACAGGAAGGCTTTTATCCTAGTCAATCATCTTATTTACACATACATTATATATCATATGGACTTCCCTGGTGGCTCAGCTGGTAAAGAATCCTCCTGCAATGTAGGAGACCTGGGTTTGATCCCTAGGTTGGGAAGATCCCCTGGAGAAGGGAACAGGCTACCCACTCCAGTATTTTGGCCTAGAAAATTTCATGGGCTGTATAGTCCATGAAGTTGCAAAGAGTCGGACACAACCAAGCAGCTTTCACTATATATCATGTACCAGGACATACGCTGTGAAGTGAAAGTGAAAGTGGCTCAGTCGTGTTTGACTCTTTGCGATCCCATGTAGCCCACCAGGCTCCTCTGCCCATGGAATTTTCCATGCCAAGATACTGGAGTGGGTACCTGTCCCTTCTCCAGGGATAGAACCACGCAATCGAACCACCGTCTCCTGCATTGCAGGAGGATTCTTTATCAGCTGAGCTGCCACTACCTATAAATTAAACATCAATATTCAGACCATAATTACCCCAAGTCAAGGGAAGCACTGGATTCCAGCTCAGAATTTAAAAGGGGACCAAAAGTTCAGTAGCCAAGATAAAAGATAATTTAATGAAAAGGTAGGAAGAAATTTGAGATAAGCCATTTTAATGGCAAAGCAGCAAGTATCATAAGCTTGATACTAAACCACTTACCAGTTCAAGTTGGTTCTGAATAATTAGTAGATGAGATTTTTCCCCCAAACAATACTTATAACTGTCACTCCAATTTTTCATCTCATTAGAGAACCAATAGCACTTTTCTTGATATTTCAGCCATTCTGATGAGCACATTCCTACAAATTGACAGTGAAAATACTTGCATATTGTATGAAAAAGAGTAGAGCTATGATAAAATCATAACAAAGTGTTCAGACTCAGACAAGTTATCCAAAATACAAATGAGAGTCCATGAAAATTAAGAAAACTGATTTATTTTAAAATATTTCTTTTATATTTTTGTGTGTGTCAGCTCTTCATTGCAGCATGCAAGCTTCTCTCTAGTTGTAGCAGGCAAGCTCAGTAGTTATAGCATGCTGGACTAGTTGCCCTGGGGCATCTGGGATCCTAGTTCCTCAACCAAGGGTCTAAACCAGGTCACCTGCATTGGAACTTAGATTCCTAACCACTGAACCATCAGGGGAAGTCCCAAGAAAATTAATTTAGTAAGATGAAGCAAAACCTGTGTGTGTGTGTGCTAAGTCACTTCAGTTGTGTCTGACTCTTTGCCACCCTATGGACTGAAACCCACCAGGCTCCTCTGTCCACGGGATTCTTCAGGCAAGAATACTGGAGTGGGTGGTCATGCCCTCCTCCAGGAGATCTTCCCCACCCAGGGATAGAACCTGCATCTCTTATGTCTCCTGCATTGTCAGTAGATTTTTACCACTATTGCCACGTGGAAAGTCTGAAGCAAAACCTAGACAGATATAAAGGGATTTTTTTTTCATGTCATAACCTAATATGATTACTAAAATAACATGTACCAGTCAAGATATACATAGCATTAACGCTATGAGAGATTAACTATTATCTATACCATTTGCCGGAGAAGGCAATGGCACCCCACTCCAGTACTCTTGCATGGAAAATCCCATGGATGGAGGAGCCTGGTAGGCTGCAGTCCATGGGGTCGCTAAGAGTCGGACACGACTGAGCGACTTCACTTTCACTTTTCACTTTCATGCATTGGAGAAGGAAATGGCAACCCACTCCAGTGTTCTTGCCTGGAGAATCCCAGGGACGGGGGAGCCTGGTGGGCTGCCGTCTATGGGATCGCACAGAGTCGGACACAACTGAAGTGACTTAGCAGTAGCAGCAGCATACCATTTGCTTAGCATTTATCCACATAATGTTTTAGAAATCTTTCTCATTGCTTTATGTGTGTAAATTGTTTTTAATATTTCCTTTTTGATATTAAGTAACATTGAGATGAATAACAATTTTTTATCCTCTTTATAATTGCAGGTCCTTTGATTTTCTTAAATTTAAATTAAGGCATTCTCAAATTGAAACTGAGACTTTCAGAATAACAATGAAGAAAAATGTAGTATAATATAAAAATATAAGCACGGATCAACATAACTGTTCAAACTTCTGGCCTTTACAATCTCTTTATTTTCTGAGACAAAATTTATGTAACATAAAATTCACAATGCTAACCATTTTAAAGTACAAAAGCCATGGGTTTTATAACATCCAAAAGATGTACAAACATGATGCACACCTATCTAACTCCAAAATAGTTTTCTCACCCCAAAATGAAAAGAGGAGTGTGGGATTTCTCTTTAGGGTGATGAAAATGTTTTGGAAGTAGATAGATATGATAGTTGCACATTTGAATGTCATAACACCATTGATGTTTAATTTTAAATAATTATATTTGTTAACATTACCTGAATAAGAAAATTAACAGGAAATTAATTTCTTATAGTTAATTATGCAGTATTTAGACTGACTTTAATGAATGCTTAATGGTGTCTATTTGATTCCATGTTTACCCATCAAAGCTTTCTTACTTCTGAAAAAGTTTCATTACATAAAGGGAAATTAGATAGCCAGAGTATAAAAAAGCGGTAAAATTATAATATTTCAATTGGATGAGGACTTGTACATGTAAACAGACAAGTAATCTGAAAGAAAAGAGTGTTAATAAGTAAATATAATACATACGACATTTTTACATGGGATAAGGAAACTGTAAACTAGTGGATTTCAGAAAAATTCTTTGACAAGTAATTATAGAATAAATCAACTGTACCTTTTTCACATATCAAACTATCAAATAAAAGTCAAAGGTTCAAAGAATAAGTGTTAAAAATTTAAACTAAAAGAAAAGTTGAAAGTAGGAAGAACAGTTTCCCAAAAGTCTGGATGGTTGGAAGTTCTAACTTTAAAATCATAACAGATAGCCTGTTAGATATAATTACTTTTATCCATTTTGTATTTGAAAAAAGGATAAATGAGACAAAAAATAGTTATTTACATCATTCCTTACGATCACAATTAATTTTCATGTTTATATATTTCAATATGATTTTAAATTCCTAGAGGGAAGGGCCTTTTTATGTTGTTTTACAGCTGTCCTTCCACAACAACAACAAAAAAAATTTAAAAATATGTGAATCAAGTTTTGAGTAAAAAGTAGATTTATATCAAGTCTTCATTAATTTAGTCTACTGCATACCTCTTCAATGGGATTTTTTTTTTCAAACTTAGAAAATCCAAATGATTAAAAGTGATAGAGGCCAAAGCCTTGAGAAATACCTTTATGACCTGTAGCTCTAGAAACACAGTGGTCTGCATCTTTCTTATGTATATTGCCTCTTGTGTCACTATTGACTTCCAAGTATCCAGTATCATCATGCTGGGTGATGTTTGAATTATACTGTTTTAGGCATTTTGGCAGCACTTCCTGAGAAACTTGAAAAGAGGATTATTTTAAGGTTGAGAAAACATCTTCTCTAGGCAATGTCTCAGAGACAAATTCTTCAGAACAATTCAGATGGTTGGAACAAGAAATAACTGAAGGGATAATGATAAATTTTCTTTTAAAACATGTTTGTGTTTAATGAAAAGTGAATTAAAGTGTTACACAATGAATTCATGTATAGCACCTGTATTTGCTTAGGATCTATTCTGTGCCAGGTATTGTCCTAAGAATTTGTCATACAATAATAAATACAGCAAAGTTCTAGTTCTAGGGGTTATGCATGCTCTTTCCATGCTTTCTTTTTTTTTTTTTTTTCCATGCATTTTTTAAGTGCACCAACAGGTGCATTTTCATTCATTAATTAATTCATTCATTATTTAATTATTGGAATATGGTGGCTTTACAAATGTCGTGTTAGCTTCTGTTGTACAGCATAGTGAATTAGCTATATATATACACATATATTCTCTCTCTTTTGAGCCTCTCCACAGCCATCCCACCCCTCTAGGTCATCACAGAGCACCGAGCTGAGCTCCCTGTGCTGTACAGCAGCTTCCCACTAGCAATCTATTTTACACATGGTCATGTACATATGCCAGTGCTACTCTCTCAATTCGTCACACCCTCTCTTCCCACTCTGTGTTCACAAGTCCGTTCTCTACATCTGCATCTCTATTCCTGCTCTGCAAATATGTTCATCAGTACCATTTTTCTAGATTTCATATATATATATATGTTAATATACAATATTTGTTTTTCTCTTTCTGACTTACTTCAGTCTATACGTTGTATTTAGCCCAGTCTACCCTAAATTTTTTTAATGTTTTTTCCACTAAAATATGGGATTTCTCACCATGACTATTCCTTTTTTTTTTTTTTGAAGGATTTGTAGCAATGTTTGGAGTCTAAAGATTGTTCAGCAAATATTTGGACAACATCAAGAGTAAAGTGAATTCAACCTTAAATAATAATGTATAATTTTTTAAGAAAAATAATGTAATTCAATCTATTCACAGATATCTAAGAAATCCTGAAGTATGATTTCAAATACATTACATACACACACACTTACATACACTTTTCTCCTAGTAAACTGTATGCCACTTGAGGACAAAATATGTACCTGATTCAAATACTTAATCAATATGTTACTGTGGGGCATAATATATTGCTTTATACATAGTTAAATCATTAAATCTTTAAATTTAATCTCGTTAAATCTTTGTTAGTGTAAAGAATAATGAATGAATATGAAAAGAGTAATAAGAAACAAGTAAACATTTTTCATTTTTTTATTTAATTAAGATCATTTAACTTACCTAACAGACTCAGGGTGATCAAAGTCAAAACCAGAATGCCATTTAGTCCTCCAGATATCCCCAATAAGATTTTATATCGGTGTGACATCACAGAACAGTCTAACAGATTAATCACATAAATTAGCTTGGAAAGTGCATTCCTGTGAAGTGATGGCAATTGTAATAACAAGGTTGTACACAATATAGATTTTGAATATCATAGAATATTAGGCAATAGCAACATAAAATCTAAGGAAACAGAAAAATACATATTTATCTTATTTAGCAATGATACTACTCCGGATGATCAGAATGGTGGGAAGAGAAAAGCTACCTTTGAAGTTGCCAATCCTGGTCAGGAAAGAGTGTAATAAATCACACAGAACAGTATCTCAGGGAATTAGTGCACACCTTTTCTCTTATAGTAATATTAACAAAAATAGTAAAATAAGTTTTATCAGAGTTCAATTAAGGAATATTTTACATTTCCCAGATTGCTTTTGGATATTTTGATATAGTACTAATGATAGTCAATAAATTTCAACACATGTAATAAAATGCCATTATATTAAAAATCAAACAAATGATTATCAGAAAATGTTAGGATAAAGAGTGTAGAAGCCTATTCAAATTCAACTCAGACTTAATTATTTCTCCTAAGTATCATGGGATAACTTTCAAAATATGAATTTAAGGCATGTTAAATTCAGCATTATGAAGAAACTAACATTTTCATTACCCTGAGAAGTGGTATAATTTAACTTAGAAGCTTAGAACACAAGCACTTTACCATCAAAAACAAATGTATTTTAAACAAGCAAAAACCAATGATTTTTAAGAGTGTTCACACAAAAATCTTAAACATATTAGTAGTAGTCAAAACATACCATGATTATGCTGAATTTATTCTAGGAATACAAGAGCTGTTCAATAGTAAGAAATCCATTCATCTCACATTCATAGAGCTTGGGTAAAATATATCATCATCTTACAGAAGTAAAAAGCAAATAATATCCACCACTTTATGCTAAAAATTAAAGATGAAATTGATGGGCACTTTTTAAAGAGAATAGTTCTTTGCCTAATGAAGCTAACATCATCCTTAACAGAGACACATCACCAAAATAAAAAGCAAACAAACAAAACAGTCAGTATATCATGAATACAGACTTGAACAAGTGGAAATTCAGCCATGAGTGCTTTGAAGGCTAAATGTCAGAGATAAATGTTCCTTAAGTTGATTGATAAATTAGGAAGCATTTAATATACCATAAAACTACATCTCTTTTTTATTTTTTATTTTGTTGTTTATAATGAAAGTGTCTGCAAAATGTATTATAAAATTATTCGGAAAATAAACAAGTGAGAACAGTTAGGTAAACACTGAAAAAGATGGAAATATAAAATTGTTGATTAGATTAAAATGTCATGTCTAATTCCCAATTTTACAAAATGTTACCAAAGTTTACTAAATACCAGCAAAACATATTAGTAAATAATGATTATTAGCACATGCCACTTAAATTACTAGGAGTTGCAAATTTATTATTTTACATTTTCCTGACCTCTTTTTCTGTGCTAAGACACATTTTGGTTTACAGATGCCATCTACAAACTGAATGTGAGAAACGTTTTCACGGAAGAGCCCCTACATTTTGTGGTCTTTCGTGTTAATATCTCTATTGTCCAAACAAGTTTTTTCACCTGATGAAAAACATATTTAAAAATTTTTGACATGCTGAATTAAAAGTTGATACTTTAAAATGTCATTATTTTATAAATGGTAAAAAGGTGAATGACTGGCACCAAAGATTCACTTTTTAATTATTAATTTTAACTAGATGTGTATATTTCCTAGGTATATCCTTAATAATATGAGGCAAAATATTACTTCAAAGCAAATAGCTGTTAGTCCCATATTGATAAAGAGAAAGAGAGAAAAGATAGACGCAGAGACAGACAATGGAAAAATATCACAAAAATGAAACAGTCCAAGAACAGAAAAACAAAAAACAATAATGGAAACTTCTATCCACATTAATATTCATATGAATATTATTGTTCAATCTCCAAGGCACGTCCAACTCATTGCAACCCCATGGAGTGCACCATGCCAGGCTTCCTGTCTCACACCATCTCCCAGAATTTGCTTAACTTCATGTCTATGGCAGGGCTCATAGATTTACGAAGTTTCTCAAACCCCTTCACCATAACAAGGCAGTGATCCAAGAAAGGGCACATGAATATCAACTTATAGTAAATCCTCACGCATATTAATCCACAACAATTAAAAAAAAAAAAAACCTGAATTCCATACCTTGACATTTAAATTGAAATGTTTGGATAGAACTCCTTTTCTTCAACTGTGTGTTCAAGGTCATGTATGTTTCTTCATCTTGCATCTTCAAATGTGGGTGGATGTGTATGTAAAATTTTATGTTTTGTTTTTTTAAATATGCAATAAGAGAAGAATAATAAACCCACTGCTAATCAGAAACTGGCCTCAAATGGTCCACTCAAGGTACATACAACAGGTTCACAGTTTCATCCACTGGTCGAAAACCTCAAAGGAAATGCTATTTTTGATTTCCGAGCAAAGATAACACATAATTTCTCAACTGTCCACCACACATTGAACTTAATATAATGTTTTTTTTTCTTTTAAAACTTCCTCCTGATAAATTTGTAAGGTCAGGGAAATGAAAATTATACACTTCTTCAGTTCAGTTCAGTCGCTCAGTCATGTCCAACTCTGCGACCCCATGAATCACAGCTCACCAGGCCTCTCTATCCATCACCAACTCCCGGAGTTCACTCAGACTCACATCCATCGAGTCAGTGATGCCATCCAGCCATCTCATCCTCGGTCGTCCCCTTCTCCTCCTGCCCTCAATCTCTCCCAGCATCAGAGTCTTTTCCAATGAGTCAACTCTTCGCATGAGGTGGCCAAAGTACTGGAGTTTCAGCTTCAGCATCATTCCTTCCAAAGAAATCCCAGGGCTGATCTCCTTCAGAATAGACTGGTTAGATCTCCTTGCAGTCCAAGGGACCCTCAAGAGTCTTCTCCAACACCACAGTTCAAAAGCATCAATTCTTCGGTGCTCAGCCTTCTTCACAGTCCAACTCTCACATCCATACATGACCACTGGAAAAAACATAGCCTTGACTAGACGGACCTTTGTTGGCAAAGTAATGTCTCTGCTTTTCAATATGCTATCTAGGTTGGTCATAACTTTCCTTCCAAGGAGTAAGCGTCTTTTAATTTCATGGCTGCAGTCACCATCTGCAGTGATTTTGGAGCCCCCAAAAATAAAGTCTGACACTGTTTCCACTGTTTCCATCTATTTCCCATGAAGTGATGGGACCAGATGCCATGATCTTCGTTTCCTGAATGTTGAGCTTTAAGCCAACTTTTTCACTCTCACCTTTCACTTTCATCAAGAGGCTTTTTAGTTCCTCTTCACTTTCTGCCATAAGGGTGGTGTCATCTGCATATCTGAGGTTATTGATATTTCTCCCGGCAATCTTGATTCCAGCTTGTGTTTCTTCCAGTTCAGCATTTCTCATGATGTACTCTGCATATAAGTTAAATAATCAGGGTGACAATATACAGCCATGACGTACTCCTTTTCCTGTTTGGAACCAGTGTGTTGTTCCATGTCCAGTTCTAATCGTTGCTTCCTGACCTGCATATAGGTTTCTCAAGAGGCAGATCATGTGGTCTGGTATTCCCATCTCTTGAAGAATTTTCCAGTTTATTGTGATCCACATAGTCAAAGGCTTTGGCATAGTCAATAAAGCAGAAATAGATGTTTTTCTGGAACTCTCTTGCTTTTTCCATGATACAGTGGATGTTGGCAATTTGGTCTCTGGTTCCTCTGCCTTTTCTAAAACCAGCTTGAACATCTGGAAGTTCACGGTTCACGTATTGCTGAAGTCTGGCTTGGAGAATTTTGAGCATTACTTTACTAGCGTGTGAGATGAGTGCAATGTGTGGTAGTTTGAGCATTCTTTGGCATTGACTTTCTTTGGGATTGGAATGAAAACTGACCTTAGAGCCAAATTAATAATAGCTAGTTGGTCTTTTGCATTAGCTTAAATAGGTGAATTTTCAATTATATTCCCAAATAGATGGATGTTTGATTTATTATAATATCTTGCAATTACTCAACAGTTAAATTCTTTCCTGATCTTAAAACAACACTGATTATAAATTATACCAGTAATTTAATAGTATAATTTAAAGAAAAAAACACTGGCAATATTTTTTGGCATTCTAAAGACCCTTATAGAAGAAAGTGAAGAGAAACTAAAAAGCCTCTTGATGAAAGTGAAAGGTGAGAATGAAAAAGTTGGCTTAAAACTCAACATTCAGAAAACAAAGATCATGGCATCTGATTCCATCACCTCATGAGAAATAGATGGGGAAACAGTGGAAACAGTGTCAAACTTTTTTTTTTGGGGGGGGGCTCCAAAATCACTGCAGATGGTGACTGCAGCCATGAAATTAAAAGACGATTACTCCTTGGAAGGAAAGTTATGACCAACCTAGATAGCATATTGAAAAGCAGAGACATTACTTTGCCAACAAAGGTCTGTCTAGTCAAGGCTATGTTTTTTTCAGTGGTCATGTATGAATGTGAGAGTTGGACTGTGAAGAAGGCTGAGCACCGAAGAATTGATGCTTTTGAACTGTGGTGTTGGAGAAGACTCTTGAGGGTCCCTTGGACTGCAAGGAGATCTAACCAGTCTATTCTGAAGGAGATCAGCCCTGGGATTTCTTTGGAAGGAATGATGCTGAAGCTGAAACTCCAGTACTTTGGCCACCTCATGCGAATATTTGACTCATTGGAAAAGACTCTGATGCTGGGAGGGAATGGGGGCAGGAGGAGAAGGGGACGACCGAGGATGAGATGGCTGGATGGCATCACTGACTCGATGGACGTGAGTCTGAGTGAACTCCGGGAGATGGTGATGAAAAGGGAGGCCTGGCGAGCTGCGATTCATGGGGTCGCAAAGAGTCAGACACGACTGAGCAACTGAACTGAACTGAACTGAAAGACTCATGTAAAAACAAATTTACAAATTTGAAACTTCTAAATTTTCAAGAAGAATTTAGGAAACAAATCATATTATCCAATGACCTTTCCTGGTATTCAAAGAGGTTGCCCAATATTCATGAGATAGTGCAGGTATTTGAGATGTTTTTTTTTCTCTTAGCTTTAGCGAGGTCTAATTTACTTACAGTGAAATCCATCCATTGTTGGTACATGACTGGATGATTTTAAACAAATATATAGATGTGTGTTTCTGACTCTTTATGACCCCATGGACTGTAGCCCAACAGGCTCCTCTGTCCATGGGGATTCTACAGGCAAAAATACTGGAATGGCTTGCCATGCCCTCCTCCAGGGAATCTTCCCAACCCAGGGATCGAACCCAGGTCTCAGGCATTATAGGTGGATTCTTTACCATCTGAGCCACCAGGGAAGCCCATAGATGTGTGTAACCATCACTAAATCCAATTTTGGAACTTTTCTATCACTCTAAAAACATTCCTCAAGCCCAAACTAAAAAGAGTCCTACAGTTCCGGAAACACTAATTTAATAAGTTGAGATAGAGTTTAAAATGTGGGCAACTAAATTCCAAATATCTGACAATTATAGCAAATCTAGAATGGAACCCCAGAGATTTTAACCTAGAGGCTTCACTGGTGAGACAGAAAACTGTGGAGAGAGAGCTGACTACACCAGACATCCTGAAAGGAGCACAGCCAATCCTGGCCTCACAGAAGGACCCAGGGCCCATTAGCCATGACTCCTAGCACATTTGTCTGTTTTTCCTGCTGGGCACCAATTGTGCAAAGGCAAGTAGAAGGCACAGGACACTGTCCCTAAGATGAGTCTCCTCAGATGAAAACTAAGATACAGAAGGTTGAGAACAGAGCTGGAGGGGGAACCAATGGTATAACATTTGCTATGATCTTCCTTTTCAAGTCTGTGCTTAGTCGCTCAGTCACATTTGACTCTTTGTGACCCCATGGGCTGTAGCCTGCCAGGCTCCTCTGTCCCTGGGGATTCTCTAGGCAAGAATACTGATGTGGGTTGCTATTTAATATTGCCTCCTCCGGGAGATCTTCCCAACCCCAGGACTAAACCCAGGTCTCCTGCATTGCAAGCAGATTCTTTACCATCTGAGCCACCAGGGAAGCACCATTTTCAATTTAGCAGTAGCTTAATAGTTATTGAATTCAATATTTTCACAGTTACTGCAGGGTTATTTTTGTTACTGCTTCTCTATTATACATTTTTTCCACCATGAGTCTTCAATTTTGTGGTATGTTTATCAGTAATTAGGCAAAGTGATCTACCCTTTGGATGTCAGTCAGCTTCTTTCTTCAGCCATCCTGTAACCTATAAAATGGGCACCTAAAAAACTGTCTAAAACTCCAAGGATGGGGACTTTACTGGTGATCCACTGGTTAAGAATCCACCCTGCAATGCAGGGAACATGGGTTGATTCCTAGTTGGAGAACTAAGATCCCATGTGCTGTGGAGCAACTAACGTCACACAACACAACTGGAGAGTTTGGGCTGCAACAAAATACCTTGCATGACACAAATGAAGATACTGCATGCCACAATTAAGACCTGACACAGAAAAAAAAAAAAAAAAGAAAAGAAAATTCCAAAAAACAAAAATAAAAAAATACCAACAAGGTTGGAAGCTATCTAAATGTTCATTAATATTGTTGTTCAGTCACTAAGTCATGTCTGACTCTCTGTGGCCCCATGGACTGCAGCACTCCAGGCTTCCTTGTCCTTCACTATCTCCTGGAGCTTGCTCAAACTCATGTCCATTTAGTCAGTGATGCCACCCAACTATCTCATTTTCTGTCTTCCCCTTCTCCTCCTGTCCTCAGTCTTTCCCAGTATCACAGTCTTTTCCAATGAGTCAGTTCTTCACATCAGGTAGACAAAGTATTAGAGCTTCAGCTTCAGCATCAGTCCTTCCAATGAATATTTAGGACTGATTTCCTTTAGGATTGACTGATTTGATCTCCTTCTGTCCAAGAGACTCTTAAAAGTCTTCTCCAGCACCACAGTTTGAAAGTATCAATTATTTGGCACTCAGCCTTCTTCATGGTCCAACTCTCACATCCATACATGACTCCTGGAAAAACCATAGCTTTGACTAGACAGACCATTGTCAGCAAAGTGATGTCTCTGATTTTTAATATGCTGTCTAGGTTTGTCATAGCTTTTCTTCCAAGGAGCAAGCATCTTTTAATTTCATGACTGCAGTCACTTTCTTCAGTGGTTTTGGAGCCTAGGAAAATAAAGTCTGTCACTGTTTCCATTTTTCCCTCCATTTATTTCCATGAAGTGATGGGACAGATGCCATGATCTTCATTTTTTGAATGTTGAGTTTTAAGCCAGCTTTTTCACTCTCGTCTTTCACTTTCATCAAAAAGCTCTTCAGTTCCTCTTCACATTTCTGCCATTGCATATCTGAGGTTTTTGATATTTCTCCCAGCAATCTTGATTCCAGCTTGTGATTCATCCAGCCTGGCATTTCACATGATGTACACTGCATATACGTTAAATAAACAGGGTGACAGTATGCAAGCTTGATATACTCTTTTCCCAATTTTGAACCAATCTGTTGTTCCACATCTGGTTCATGGAACCTAGGTTGAGCCTGCTCCAGGTTTGGAGCCAACAAAGAAGCCAGCAGGTTTAACGGGCTCTTCCTGATATGCTTCTCTCTCTAGTATCTCTTAACCTGGGGCCACAGGAATGAGTGAAAATGAGGGGAGTAGAGATAAATATGTGGGAAAGTGTTGCAGGACCAGACACTTTAAATACTCTTATTTTTAACCAGTGTTTTATTTTTTAATTAATTTTTACTGGAGTATAGTTGCTTTAACTGTTGTGTTAGTTTCTGCTGTGCAGCAAAGTGAATCAGCTCTTCGTATACATAAATCCCCTCCCTTTTGGATTTTCTTCCCATTTAGGGCACCACAGAGCACTGAGTAGAGTTCCCTGAGCTATGCAGGAGGTTCTCATTTGTTATCTCTTTTATACATAGTAATGTGTATGTGTCAATTCCAGTCTCCAAGCTCATTCCACTTCTCCCCCTTTCCCTGCTTCGTGTCCTTTTGTTTGTTCTCAATGTCTATATCTCCATTTCTGTTTTGCAGTTAAGATCATCTATATCATTTGTTTCTAGATTCCTCAGGTATGCATTAATATACAACATCTGTTTTTCTGTTTCTGACTTACTTCACTCTGGAGGACAGTCTCTAGGTCCACCCACATCTACAAATGATCCATTTTCACCCCTTTTTTCAAATGCTTCCTTTTGATTCATACATTGATACTCTAAATGCTCTTTCTTTCTCTTGGATTGCTTCTGGGGAATTTTCAGAAGTTCTGCTTCTGAGGAACTTTTTCTTCAGTTCCTTACGTGGTGTTTCCTTTGGCAGTCCTACCTGGGAATCATGGTACTGCATTCACACAACTCCCTATATGTCACTTTCTGCTTCCTACCCTGAACTCTCATGATCTTCTCATTAAGGTTGACTTTCCATGGCAAGAAGCACCTTAAAGTGAATTTCATTTCTGAATTCTAAATGGCTGGTTCCTTTTCATAAGATCCACACCCAAGAAAAAGATTCAATCTTACTGTTGGTGGGAGGGCTGGTTACTCTCATCATATCCACTTTTACTCTGTGGTTATATGTAGTTCTAATCGCACATCCTTTCACACTGAAATCACCAGTGTCTGAATCTTCCAAATCTCTAATAACACTACCTACATATGTCAGAATTCTCACCTGGCTTAAGGCAAAAAATAAGTTCTTCTGCTTTCAATCACGGAAGGATGTGGGCAGGAGCAGGGTGGCATGTGAAGTACACTGACTACTCACCCCAAATAATTCTCACTTCTCGATTTCTGAACACTCATAAACATTTTTTTTTTCTGGATTTCTTTACTTCCTTTCTTCTTCTTCTTTTTTTTTCCCCCGAGGAAAGAAACTTAACTTGAGATCTATCCTCAACAAAATTTTAAGTACACAATACAGTACTAACTACACTACACTATCGTGAAGCACACCTGTAAAATGTTTATTTTGGGTAATTGAAGCTTTATACCTGCTGAGTAATAGCTTCCTATTCCCTGTCCCACAGCTCTTGGCAACAACTGATATTTTTCAAGTACAGTGGTCGTAAAACAAATGAAAGTAAATAGTTGCATTGTATTTAAAATATTAGATTAAAATAATAATTAGTTTTGAAATAAGAATTTAATTTTTTTAGGAAAAAATCTAATTTCAAAGAATACAATCATCCAGTATCTGCTTTCAGTCTACAATGGAATTAAACTAGATGTCATTTAAAAAGATAACTAGAAAAGGATATAGTTGATTTACAATGTTGTGCTGGTTTCAGGTGTACAGAAAATTGATTCAGTTATGTGTAGCAGATATTCATTCTTTTTAAGACTCTTTTCTTATATAGATTATCCCAGAATATTGAGTAGAACTCCTTGTCCTTGTTGATTGTCTATCTTATATAATATATTGTGGCATGTGTGTTCATTCCAGCTACTGATTAATCCCCTCCTCCCCATGTTTCCCCTTGGGTAACCATAAGTTTGTTTTCAACATCTGTAAGTTTGATTCTTTTCTGCAAATAAGTTCATTTGTTTCTTTCTCTCTCGCTCGCTCACTCTCTCTCTCTCTCTTTTTTTTTTTTTGGCTATGCTGGCCTTCAGTGTGGCATGCAGGCTCTTTCTTTCATCATGCAGACTTCTCTAGTTGTGGCATACAGGTTTAGTTGCCCAGCGGCATATGAGATCTTAGTTCCATGACCAGGAATCAAACCTGCATACCCTGCATTGGAAGGTGGATTCTTAACTTCTGGACCACCAGGGAAGTCCCAATTTGTTTCTTTTCTTTTTTTTTAAATTGCATTCTACATATGAGTGATATCATATGATGTTTGCCTTCCTCCAACTGACTTCCTTCACTTAGTATGATAATCTCTAGGTTCACTCATGTTGCTGCAAATGGCATTATTTCATTCTTTTTTATGGCTGAGTAATATTTCACTGTAAATATAGCACCACATCTTCTTTATCCATCCTCTGTCAATGGACATTTAGGTTGCTTTCATGTCCTGACTATTGTAAATAGTGCTGCTATGAACATTAGGGCACATGTATCTTTCAAATTATTGTTTTATCCAGATATATACCCAGGAATGGGATTGCTGGATCATATAGTAGTTCCACTTTTAGTTTTTTAAGGACCCTCCATACGGTTCTCCATAGTGGTTGTAACAATTTACATTCATATCAACTGTATAGGAGGCTTCAATTTTCTCTAAATAACACTTGAATCAAAGAAAACTCTCAAGAGAAATTTAAAATATTTGAACTAAATGAAAATAAAAGAGACGTTATCAAAACTAGTGAGATGTAACAAAATCAGAATCATCTCTGATTCTGAATGATCAGAATGACCAAAATGAATCAGGATGGATGATCTTTGTTTCCAAGACAAACCATTCAACATCACAGTAATTCAAGTCTATGTTCCAACACATAATGCTGAAGAAGCTGATTGAGCAATTCTATGAAGAACTACAAGACCTTCTAGAGCTAACACCCAAAAAAGATGTCCTTTTCATCATAGTAGACTGGAATATAAAGATAGGAAGTCAAGAGATACCTGGAGTAACAGGCAAATTTGACCTTGGGGCACAAAATGAAGCAGGGCAAAGGCTAACAGAGTTTTGCCAAGAGAACACACTGGTCATAGCAAACACCCTCTTTCAACAACACAAGAGAAGACTACACATGGACATCATCAGATGGTCAGTATCAAAATGAGACTGATGATTTTCTTCGCAGCCAAAGATGGCTGTATGACAGCTCTATATAGTCAGCAAAAACAAGACCAGGAGCTGACTGTGGCTCAAATCATGAACTCCTTACTGCCAAATTCAGACTTAAATTGAAGAAAGTAGGGAAAACCACTAGACCATTCAGGTATGACCTAAATCAAAGCCCTTATGATTATACAGTGAATGTGACAAATAGATTCAAGGGATTAGATCTGATAGACAGAGTCCCTGAAGAACTATGGATGGAGGTCTGTGACATTGTACAGGAGGCAGTGATGAAGACCATCCCCAAGAAAAAGAAATGCAAAAAGGCAAGACAGTCATCTGAGTAGATCTTAAAAATAGCTGAGAAAAGAAGAAAAGCAAAAGGCAAAGAAGAAAAGGAAAGACATCCCATTTGAATGCAGAGTTCTGAAGAATAGGAAAGAGAGATAAAAAGCCTTCCTCAGTGAACAAGGCAAAGAAATATAGGGAAAAAAATAGAATGGGAAAGACTAGAGATCTTTTCAAGAAAATTAGAGATACCAAGGGAACATTTCAGGCAAGGATGGGCACAATAAAGGAGAGAAATGGTATGGACTTAACAGAAGCAGAAGATATTAAGAAGAGGCGGCAAGAATACACAGAAGAACTATACAAAAAAGATCTTACTCACCCAGATATTCACAATGGTGTGGTCATTCACCGAGAGCCAGACATGCTGGAATGTGAAGTTAAGTGGGCCTTAGGAAGGAAGCATCACTATGAACAAAGTTAGTGGAGGAGATAGAATTCCAGTTGAGCTATTTCAAGTTCTAAAAGATGATACTGTGAAAGTGCTTCACTCAATATGCCAGCAAATTTGGAAAACTCAGCAGTGGCCACAGGACTAGAAAAGGTCAGTTTTCATTCTAACCCCTAATAAAAGCAATGCCAAAGAGTGTTCAAACTACCACACAATTGCACTCATCTCATACGCTAGCAAAGTAATGCTCAAAATTCTCCAAGCCAGGCTTCAACAGTATGTGAACTGTGAACTTCCAGATGTTCAAGCTGGATTTGGAAAAGTCAGAGGAACTAGAGATCAAATTGCCAACATCCACTGGATCATCAAAAAGCCAAGAGAGTTCCATAAAAATATCTACTTCTGCTTAATTGACTATGTCAAAGCCTTTGACTATGTGGCTCACCACAAACTATGAAATATTCTTCGAGATGAGAGTACCTGACTACCTGACCTGCCTCTTGAGAAATCTGTATGCAGGTCAGGAAGCAACAGTTAGAACTGGACATGGAACAACAGACTGGTTCCAAGTTGGGAAAGGAGTACACCTAGGCTGTATATTGTCACCCTGCTTTTTTAACTTATATGCAGATTATATCATGTGACTTGCTGGGCTGGATGAAGCACAAGCTGGAATCAAGATTGCCAGAAGAAATATCAATAACCTCAGATATACAGATGACACCACTCTTATGGCAGAAAGTGAAGAAGAACTAAAGAACCTCTTGATGAAAGTGAAAGAGGAGAGTGAAAAAGCTGGCTTAAAGCCCAACATTCAGAAAACTAAGATCATGGCATCTGGTCCCATCATTTCATGGCAAATAGATGGGGAAACAATGGAAACAGTGACAGACATTTTTGGGGGTTCCAATATCACTGCAGATGGTAACTGCAGCCATGAAATTAAAGACACCTGCTCCTTGAAAGAAAAACTATGACCAACCTAGACAGAATATTAAAAAGCAGAGACATTACTTTGCCAACAAAGGTCCATCTAGTCAAAGCTATGGTTTTTCCAGTAGTTATGTATGGATGTGGGATTTGGACTATAAAGAAAGCTGAGCGCTGAAGAATTGATGCTTTTGAACTGTGATGTTGGAGAAGACGAGAGTCCCTTGGACTGCAAGGGGATCAAACCAGTCAATCCTAAAGGAAATCAGTCCTGAATATTCATTGGAAGGACTAATGCTGAAGCTAAAACTCCAATACTTTGGCCACTTGATGTGAAGAACTAACTCATTTGAAAAGACCCTGATGCTGGGAAAGATTGAAGGCAGGAGTAAAAGTGGATGACAGAGGATGAGATGGCTGGATGTCATCATTGACTCAATGGCCATGAATTTGATCAAGCTCTGGGAGTTGGTGATGAACTGGGAAGCTGCTGTGCTGCAGTCCATAGGGTCTCAAAGTGCTGGACATGACTGAATGACTGAAGTGAACAAAACCAGTCCTTAGAAGGAAGTTTATATAATTTAGTGTTTATATTAGAAAAGAAGGGGTTTCCCAGGTGATTCTAGTGGTAAAGAATCTGCCTGCCAATTTTGGATACTAAGAGACATGGGTTCAATCCCTGCATCTGAAAGATTCCCTGGAGGAGGTCTTGGCAACCCACTCCAGTATTCTTGTCTGGATAATCCCATATACAGAGGAGCCTGGTGGTCAACAGTCCATAGGGTCACAAAGAGTCAGACAAGACTGAAACGACTTAGCATGCATGTACATTAGAAAAGAAGAGAAATTTAAAATCAATAATCTAAGTTTCCATCCTAGAAAACTAGGGGGGAAAAAGGAAAACTCAAAACAAGCAGAAGAAAAGAATTAATAAGAAATAGAGCAGAAATCAATGACATTAAAAACAGGACATGAATATAGAAAGACAATGAAACCAAGAGCTGGCTCTTTGGAAATACCAATAAAACTGATAAGCCTCTGCCAGGGCTATGAAAAAGAAGAAGACAAAATATACTAATATAAAAAATGTAGTAGGAGACATCACTACAGATTCCATGGACATCAAATGATGATACAAGAGTAGTATGAACAACGTTAAGATTACAAACTTGATTACCTAAATTAGGTAGGCCAAGCCATTGAAAGATAAAATCTTCCAAAGCTCACAAATGAAGAAATGACTGGATATGAAGATAAGATTTGGTGAAAATATTCTGTTTGGTGAAGGAAGATATTTTCAGGGAGAACAATACGAGAACCTCCACTTCAGTCTCCTCCCAGATGGGTTTATCTCACAATCACAGGGTAGCAGGCTCTTTCTGTAAGGTCTTACATAACCACTAGAGGGCACTAACTCATAAGAGGAACCGAGGTACGCCTGGAACAGTCCTTGTTGAAATTTAAAAAAAAAAAAAAAAAAGAGGCTGAAGGCAGCATTGTCAAGTTAGCCTGTTGATTTCCCTTACTCCTATGCAGTAATTTAAAACACAAAATCTTCAAGCTGTGTGTTTAACTCACTGAATCCCTGGCATCTATTAATATAATTCTTTTCCTGAGACATACAAAGACAATCAATCTAGTTATCTTTGTTTAATGTTCAGTGATCATCTACACTGATCTGGTCTTTGGGTTCAGTACTCAGTACTGCTATGTAATGGATGTGAGAGTTGGACTGTAAAGAAAGCTGAGCACCTAATAATTGATGCTTTTGAACTGTGGTGTTGGAGAAGACACTTGAGAGTCCCTTGGACTGCAAGGAGATCCAACCAGTCCATCCTAAAGGAGATCAGTCCTGGGTGTTCATTGGAAGGACTGATGTTGAAGCTGAAACTCCAATACTTTGGCCACCTGATGTGAACAGCTGACTCATTTGAAAAGACCCTGATGCTGGGAAAGATTGAAGGAGGGAGGAGAAGGGGACGACAAGGAATGAGATGGTTGGATGGCATCACTGACTCAATGGACATGAGTTTGGGTAAACTATGGGAGTTGGTGATGGACAGGGAGGCCTGACGTGCTGTCGTCCACGTGGCCTCAAAAGGTTGGACATGACTGAGGGACTGAACTGAACTGAATATCTGCCTTCATTTTCCAAGTTTATTAT
The DNA here is from genome assembly GCF_029378745.1 of Bos indicus. NCBI lineage: Eukaryota > Metazoa > Chordata > Mammalia > Artiodactyla > Bovidae > Bos > Bos indicus. Next base: position 100,289,768 of record NC_091764.1, read on the forward strand.
ATAGAAAAATAGATCATTCTTTTAAAATTTAATTTTTAGGACTACTTTCCTTAGCAAAATATTTAAATTATTTAAATGAAATGAATTAATTTAAATTTAGGGTTTTTCTACATTATTTAGTAATATACAAAATAGCTAAATATCCATTTGAAATATATGGCTGAAAATAATAAATATCTATGCTATTGATTTAATAGTGCAATTGTATTAAAGTCAGCTCACCTGAAATCAGTAATAATGCTTCTTTTTTCAGTTTTATTGTTTAAAAAATATATGCACCACAAATAAATTTTATTGCTTAATAAGCAAGTTTCTGCTTCAGAATACTATTTACCAAAAAAACTATATAAAAAAAAACTTTCAAAAAGTAACTTACAAACACTTAAATTCAAATACCCTCAATCTCTTTAGGAAAGCCTGTGTCAAATATCCTTCTTCTCAATAGGCCTTAAGACTCTAATGTAACTGTAAAATGTTATGTTTCCATTTCTCCATTTACTGGGAGAGTCCTCATTTTTAGTTCTTTTAAACAAAAGATGAAATAAACATTTAAAACTCTGTGATCCTGAATAAATTAGAACTAGATATGGACTTTTTCTTTTTCATCACTCATACATAAAAATATACATATATATCTATGGGAGGAAATTATCAAAAATCTCACCAGTGAGTATGAAATTTCCATGCAGGCTCATGAAAATAACATCTCACATAAACCGTCCACTGTCATTTTAGATCATGTAGCAGACTGCATATTAGTAACTGCATATTAGTTACAAACATGACTAATTTAAATAAAACATCCAAGAAAGTTAATATAGGACAAAGAACAAATTTTATGCATATTTCATATCAGAGAAATGATAGTGGTGAAGTCAGCGGGAGTGCTAAAGGTAGTGAAGATGGTAATTTTGATATTAATGATATTATTCTCTCTAGAAGTCAAATGAAGTTTGTAAAGGAAAGGATAAGATCAATTGTATCAAATTCTTCTGAGAATTCCAGTAATAAGAAAATTGAGTACTGAATACAGAATATAGCAGTAGGTCAATAATGATCTTGACAATATTGGAAAAATGATTTTAAGATTTATCCAAATCAAAACCACAATGATGTATCATCTCACACCAGTCAAAATGGCCACCATTAAAAAGTCTACAAATGATAAATGTTGAAGAGGGTGTGGAGAAAAGGGAACCCTGTTACACTGCTGGTGGGAATCCAAACTGGTACAGCCACTTTGGAGAACAGTGTGGAGATTCCTTAAAAAACTGGAAATAGAACTTCTATATGACCCAGCAATCCCACTGTTGGGCATACACACCAAGGAAACCAGAATTGAAAGAGACACATGTACCCCAATGTTCACTGCAGCACTGTTTATAATAGCCAGGACATGGTAGCAACCTAGATGTCCATCAGCAGATGAATGGGTAAGGAAGTTGTGGTACATATACACAATGAAATATTATTCAGCTTTAGAAAAAAGGGCATATTTGAGTCAGTTCTAATGAGGTGGATGAAACTGAAGCCTATTATACAGAGTGAAGTAAGTCAGAAAAAGAAACAACACAGTATATTAACACATATATATGGAATTTAGAAAGATGGTAATGACGATCCTATATGCAAAGCAGCAAAAAAGCTGCAGATATAAAGAACAGACTTTTGGACTATGTGGGAGAAGGCAAGGGTGGGATGATTTGAAAGAATAGTATTGAAACATGTATATTACCAAATGTAAACTAGATGACCAGTGAAAGTTCGATGTGTGAAGCAGGGCACTTAAAGTCAGTGCTTTGGGACAACCCAGAGGGATGGGGGAGGGAGGGAGGTGGGAAGGAGGTTCAGGATGGGTGGACACATGTGCACCCATGGCTGATTCATGTTGATGTATGGCAAAAACCACCACAATATTGTAATTATCCTCCAATTAAAATAAATTAAGTTTTTTTAAAAAAGATTTATCTAGAAACAGACAGCAGAAAAGTCAAGATTACTTGCCTTCTGAAGAAATAACACTATAGTATCTTCAACTACCAGATATTACAAATAAAAACAACAATAATATTAATGTCTTCCCAAGCTAAAACACAATCACTGTATTAGGTCTCAGCTCAATTTTTAATTTTTGATTAGTCAGACTAGATATAAAGACTAGGCGTCAATCAAGTAGATCTGTCAGAATCTCATGCAAAGTCCAACCAGTTCATCCTCACAGTATGTCCGCAGTCTACACGCCAGTATTCCTTGAATTTCCATCATTCTCCTATGACAAAGATATGAACAGTCTCAAGGATGGAAACAAATTACAATAACTGTTTGATGATCACCTGATACAAGAGAAATCAGTGCAATACAAACTGTATGAAAAACTTTGATTACCCAGACTAGATTCTTTAACAAGATACCACCAATGTCATCTGCCTGGGGAGCGGGGATGGGGCCGGGGGGAGAGATGGGGGCGGGGGTGGTGGTGTGTGGAAAACAGGAGATTTTTCCACAAACTCAAGTTGGGTATATAAGGTGCTGGGTGGGCTTAGTTGTTCAGTTGTGTCTGACTCTTTGTGACCCTGTGGACTGTAGCCTGCCAGGGAGTTCTCCAGGCAAGAATACTGAAGTGGGTTACATTTCCTTCTCCAAGGAATCTTCCCAACTCAGGGATCAAACCCAGTTCTCCAGCATTATGGGAGGATTCCTTACCACCTGAGGCACCAGCGATGAACCATTCATAAGGAGGTTTGGGGGGAGCGAGAGTCATGGCACCTTCCAAACCAGGATACAACTGAAAGGATATGTGGTATCTCAAAATTATAAGACTTCTGTTTCTTATTCTTAGAGTTGGTATATGCACATTACTTTTCCAGGATCTAATTCTTGCCTGGGCACTACTGTAGACAGAAATGTGAAACCTAGAGGAAATCAGAATGATTCAGGGAAGTCCTCTCTGACCATCTGTTCTAATACAACCACCCTCAATCTACTCATTTGGTTGCTATCACATGCACAGATTTATCTATTTATTCATTCATTCAAAAAATAATTACTGAGTATCCACTCCCTGGCAATGTGCTAGGTGCTGAGGATGGACCATTGAACATGCTGTTGTATTCAACATCAACACTGATGCTCTCATCCTGCTTACATGCAAACGGAGGGAGATAATAATGAAATGATCAAGAAAACAAACAAACACTGTGTAATAATTTAGTTGATGAGAAAATGGCAAGTTTTTCTCATCAATGATGAAAAATAAAGCAAGTTTCCAACATAAAAGTTGGGGTTGATTTGAAATTTCTGCAAGGTAAGAAGTTGAAAAATCACAATTAAATAATAGGCAAAAGTCAGTTGAAATACAGCAGTCGCAGTGGAGGTGGAAACTTTATATGTATCAAGAAATAATTCACAGATGGATAAGATGTAGTAACTATGACAAAAAGTGGAGTTACTGATGCTTCAGGGTATTTTTGGCCTGAGTTACTGGGATGAAAATACCATTAATTGAGGGACTTCCCTGATGGTCCAGTGATTGGGACTTTAACTTCTAATTCAGGGAGCATGGGTTCAATCCCTCATCTGGGACCTAAGATCCCACACGCCTTGTGGCCAAACAACCAAAACAACAGAAGCAATATTATAGCAAATTCAATAAAGACTTCAAAAATGGTCCACATCAAAAAATCTTTTTCAAAAAAACATTAATTGAGATGTGAATGAGTGGAAAATAACCTTGTATGAAAGGCAAATTTTGAAGATCAGTTTTGAACATTTTGAGAACAAGGTGCTTATTTAATTATGGAGTAGGAAGGTTGGGTAAGCAGTTGATGGACAGGTATGGAAAGAATAGACTTGTGGACATAGTATGGGAAGGAGAGGGTGGGATGAACTGGGAGAGTAGAACTGAAACGTATGCATTCAGTTCAGTTCAGTCACTCAGTCATATCAGACTCTTTGATACCCCATGGACTACAGCATGCCAAGCTTCCCACGGACCATCACCAATTCCCAGAGCTTGCTTAAACTCATGTCTATTGAGCCGGTGATTCCATCCAACCATCTCACCCTCCGTCATACCCTTCTACTCCTGCCTTCAATGTTTCCCAGCATCAAGGCCATTTCTAATGAGTCAGTTCTTCTCATCAGGTGGCCAAATTACTGGAACTTCACCTTAAGCCTCAGACCTTCCAATAAATATTTAGGACTGATTTCCTTTAGGATAGACTGGGTTGATCTCCTTGCAGTCCAAGGGACTCTCAAGAGTCTTCTCCAAAACCACAGTTCAAAAGCATCAATTATTAGGTGCTCAGCTTTCTTTATAGTCCAACTTTCGCATCCATACATGACTACTGGAAAAACCAGAATCTTGACTAGATGGACCTTGTCAGCAAAGTAATGTCCCTGCTTTTTAATATGCTGTCTAGGTTGGTCATAGCTTTTCTTCCAAGGAGCAAGCGTCTTTTAATTTCATGGCTGCAGTCACCATCTGCAGTGATTTTGGAGCCAAGAAAATAAAGTCTGTCACTGTTTCCATTGTTTCCCCATCTATTTGCCATGAAGTGATGTGACTGGATGCCATGATCTTTGTTTTTTGAATGTTGAGCTTTAGGCCAACTTTTTCACTCTCCTCTTTCACTTTCATCAAGAGGCTTTTCAGTTCCTCTTCACTTTCTGCCATAAGGGTCGTGTCATCTGCATATCTGAGGTTATTGATATTTCTTCCAGTAATCTTGATTACAGCTTGTGCTTCATCCAGTCTGGCATTTTGCATGATATACACTGCATATAAGTTAAATAAGCAGGGTGACAATACACAGCCTTTCTGTACTCCTTTCCCAATTTGGAACCAGTCCATTGTTCCATGTCTGGTTCTAACTGTTGCTCCTTGACCTGCATACACATTTCTCAGAAGGCAGGTAAGGTGGTCTGGTATTTCCATCGCTTTTAAGAATTTCCCACAGTTTGTTGTGATCCACACAGTCAAAGGCTTTGGCATAGCCAATAAAGCAGAAGTAGATGTTTTTCTGGAATTCTCTTGCTTTTTCTGTGATCCAATGGATATTGGCAATTTGATCTCTTGTTCCTCTGCCTTTTCTAAATCCAACTTGAATATCTGGAAGTTCTCAGTTCACGTACTGTTAAACCCTGGCTTGGAGAATTTTGAGCATTACTTTACTAGCATGTGAGATGATCGCAAATGTGCAGTAGTTTGAGCATTCTTTGGCATTGCCTTTCTTTGGGGTTGGAATGAAAACCGACCTTTTCCAGTCCTGTGGCCACTGCTGAGGTTTCCAAATTTGCTGGCATATTGAGTTCAGCCCTTTCACAGTATCATCTTTCAGGATTTGAAATAGCTCCATTGGAATTCCATCACCTCCACTAGCTTTGTGCGTAGTGATGCTTCCTAAGGCCCACTTGACCTCACATTCCAGGATGTCTGGCTCTAGGTTAATGATCACATCATGGTGGTTATCTGGGTCAGTAAGATCTTTTTTGTATAGTTCTTCTGTGTATTCTTGTTACCTTTTCTTAATATCTTCTGCTTCTGTTAGGTCCATACTGAAACATATACAGTACCATATGTAAAATTAGACTGCCAGTGGGAATTTGCTGTATGACACAGCAAGCTCAAATCAGGTGGTCTGTGACAACCTAGATGGGTTGGATGGGTTGGGAGATGGGAAGGGACATATGTATACCTATGGCTGATTCATGTTGCTGTATGGCAGAAACCAACACAATACTGTAAAGCAATTACCCTACAATAAAAGTAAATAAGTTTTGAAAGAATATAGGTAGTTTTTAGACCATGGAGCTGGATGGGCTTGTCTGAGAAGCTGATATAGATAGAGTATTATAAGAAACAAAAGAAAAAAGAAAGGATTCTACAGACAGAAGGAATATCTAGTGGCTTAGAAAGAGAAAGAGTTTCATGTAAGTCAAATAGAGAGAGAAAGTGAGAAGAGAGTGAGAGAGAGAGGAGAGATGGAGGGAGGGAAAAATAAAGAAATCTAGAGTTATAGGAACCCCCCTGGCAGTCCAATGGCCAAGACTCTGCATTCCAATGTGGGGGATGTGGGTTCAATCCCTGGTCAAGGAACTAAGATCCCACATGTCACATAGTGCGGGAAAGAAAAAAAATCTAGAGTTACATATACTTTAAAAAAAGACGTTTAAACAAATCTTTGTGTTATTCTCCAGCTAGATAGATCTATTCAGTTTCAGATATAAGGTAGACACAAAAGTGGATTAAATTATAGAGGAATAACCAAATTGTATTTGTTAACTCACATAGCTGTGACAAGAAACATGAAATAGTGATTCTGCTGTTACTAAAAGAAATTTACAATCTCATTTGTGCTCCTCCAGAAACAAACATTTAAAGAGAGAAAAAAAAAAATATATATATATATATATAGGCATCACTGAATTTAAAGGTACATCAGGTTCTATATTTCTACTCCTTATTAATATTCTCATTTTATCCTTTTCAATTAACTCAGTTGTTTGCTTTTTTGACCTATGTTTTGTATTAGGGTTTTCCTATAGAAGTGTTATAAACCAGACTCATTATAATAAGTTATATTTAGAGTATCAAGCTATGACCTTAGTTACCTCTTTTTCTTAAGATTTGATTGAAATTGTAAACTTCCATTACCTTTAAAAAATACCCTTGAAATGTGTAACTTCCTGTTTCTAAGAAAAGAAGTTCAATTAACTTCCTATAAATTGCATAGCTTTTGTGATGAAATCAAGAGAAACATGTACAGGAAACAGATGTGTGGGAGTTACATCTTTATTTGAGTACAAAAAATTCTGAGATTTTAGTGAAAAATGAGTTTTCTTAAAACCTGGCAAATTGAAAAGTTACTCCAACATTGAAAGTAAGATGTTGCCTATATTGTCTATTTATTATGCAGCCCCTTTGCAAGATTTATTGGGCTTCCCAGTGGCCCAGTGTTAAAGAAACCGTCTGCAATGCAGGAAACATAAGAAATGTGGGTTTGACCCCTGGGTCAGAAAGATCCTCTGGAGAAAGGAATGGCAATCCACTCCAGGATTCTCACCTGGGAAATCCCATGGATAGAGAAACCTAGTGAGCTACAGTCGGTGGGGTCACACAGAGTCAGACAAGACTGGAGCGAATGAGCATGAACAAGATTTATTATTAAATATCTCCTTTTAACCAACTTATGTAATTGTGTCATTTTAGAATTACACTTTTGCAGGTTCAGTTCTGATCAGTTGCTCAGCCATATCCGACTCTTTGTGACCCCATGGGCCGCAGCATGCCAGGCCTCCCTGTCCATCACCAACTCCTGGAGTTTACTCAGACTCATGCCCATTGAGTCGGCGATGCCATCCAACCATCTCATCCTCTGTTGTCCCCTTCTCCTCCCACCTTCAATCTTTCCCAGCATCAGGGTCTTTCAAATGAGTCAGCTCTTCACATCAGGTGGACAAAGTATTGGAGTTTCAGCTTCAACGTGAGTCCTTCCAATGAATATTCAGGACTGATTTCCTTTAGGATGGACTGGTTGGATCTCCTTGCAGTTCAAGGGACCCTCAAGAGTCTTCTCCAAAACTGCAATTCAAAAGCATCAATTCTTCAGTGTTCAGCTTTCTTTATAGTCCAACTCTCACATTCACACATGACTACTGGAAAAGCCATAGGCTTGACTAGATGGACCTTTGTTGGCAAAGTAATGTCTCTGCTTTTTAATATGCTGTCTAGTGAGTGAACTCCAGGAGTTGGTGATGGACAGGGAGACTTGGCGTGCTGCGATTAATTGGGTCGCAAAGAGTCGGACACGGCCGAGCGACTGAACTGAACTCAACTGAACTAGGTTGATCATAACTTTCCTTCCAAGGAGCAAGCGTCTTTTAGTTTCATAGCTGCAGTCACCATCTGCTGTGATCTTGGAGCCCCCAAAAATAAAGTCTGCCACTGTTTACACTGTTTCTCCATCTATTTGCCATGAAGTGATGGGACCAGATGCCATGATCTTAGTTTTCTGAATATTGACCTTTAAGCCAACTTTTCCACTCTCCTCTTTCACTTTCATCAAAAGGCTCTTTAGTTCTCCATTTTCTGCCATAAGGGTGGTGTCATCTGCATATCTGAGGTTATTGATATTTCTTCCAGCAATCTTGATTCCAGTTGTGCTTCATCCAGCCCAGCGTTTCTCATGATGTACTCTGCATATAAGTTAAATAAGCAGGGTGACAATATACAGCCTTGACGTACTCCTTTTCCTATTTGTAACCAGTCTATTGTTTCATGTCCAGTTCCTTTTTTTTTTCCCATTGTTACTTAAGTTTTATTGGCTACATAGTATTTTACCAGTTAGGTATTCCATTACTATTAAACTATGGAATAGTTTATTCCACATGTCCAGTTCTAACTGTTGCTTCCTGACCTGCATACAGATTTCTCAAGAGGCAGGTCAGGTAGTCTGGTATTCCCATCTCTTTCAGAATTTTCCACAGTTGATTGTGATCCACACAGTCAAAGGCTTTGGCATAGTCAATAAAGCAGAAATAGATGTTTTTTTCTGGAACTCTTTTGCTTTTTCGATGATCCAGGGGATGTTGGCAATTTGATCTCTGGTTCCTCTGTCTTTTCTAAAACTAGCTTGAACATCTGGAATTTCACAGTTCATGTATTGTTGAAGCCTGGCTTCCAGAATTTTGAGCATTACTTTACTAGCGTGTGAGGTAAAATGATTTATTTATAAGGTTTATATCTCAAATTGGGCTGTAGACATTCAAGGCAAGGACCATGGCATTCATCATTTTACTTCTCATGGTTCTTACCTTTTTGATATATATTGAGAAGCATGGTACTCTAGTGTTTTGCAGTTAAAAGTCTCAATAAATAAGGATTTTCCTATTTTATTAATCAATTTAATATTGGATAAGCAACAGAGGATGAGATGGCTGGATGGCATCACCGACTTGAAGGACGTTAGTTTGAGTGAACTCCGGGAGTTGGTGATGGACAGGGAGGCATGGGGTGCTGCAATTCATGGGGTCACAAAGAGTGGGACACGACTGAGCAACTGAACTGAACTGAACTGAAGCTATATTGTATTTTTGAATATTAGATGTTTATTGAGTTTAGCATTAAATTGTCTTCAATTCAGTATACCTGTCATTCAAACCCATTAGTCATTGGCCTTTGAAAAAATGTATACATATATATAGGTTTTTGCCATTTCCTTCTCCAGGGGAATGATAATTATAAATATAAATTTTGTCTTCTCGGCATCTTCCTTCCTATTTCTTTGGAAAAATTTTCAGCTCACATAATGTGGTCTTGGGAGATTGTCAACCTGATTGTACCATTCTCTTGGTTAAAGTGATTACTTTAAAAATGGGCAGCTGACCAATAGACACATGAAAAGATGCTCAACAGCAACTAATCATCAGGGAAAATGTAAGTCAGAATCACAATTAAATATCACCTCACATCTGACAAAACAGTTACAAAAAGAAAACAAAAAAATAAGTGTTGGTGAGGATGCAGAAAAAAGAGAACTCTGCTGCACTATTGTCCGGAATGTAAATTGGTGTGGTCATTGTGGAAATAGTATGGAGAGTCCTCCAAAAATTAAAAAAGAATCATATGATCCAGCAATTCCATTTTATCTGAAGAAAATCAAAACATTAATTTGAAAAGACGTAGGCACCCCTATGTTCACAGCAGCATTATTTACCATAGCCAAGAAATGGAAGCAACCTAAGTGCCCATCAGTAGATGGATGGATAGAGAAGATGAAATAAAATATTAGTCAGCCATAAAAGAGAATGAAATCTTGCCATCTGCAACAACATGGATGGATCTAGAAGGTATTATGCTAAGTGAAAGATCACACAAAGACAAATACTGTATGATTTCTCTTATAATGGGATCTAAAAGAAAAATGAACAAAAGTAATGAAACAGAAACCAAGTAATATGCACAGAACAGTTGGTTACCAGAGGGAAGGAGAGTGGTTGGGGGTGGGACATAGGTAAGGAAGATTAAGAGAAACAAAGTTCCCTCACTTTTCTTTTTCTTTCTTTTCTTCTTTTTTTTTTTTTTGATGCTGTCTGTGTTCTTTCTTCCTTTTTTTTTTTTCTATACAGTAGAAAAGAACACAACATTGTAAATCAACCATACTTCAATAAAAAATAATTTTAAAAAGAGATACAAATTTTAAGTTGAAAAATAAATGAGTCACAGTTATGGGAGAGGGAGAGGGTGGGATGATTTGGGAGAATGGCATTGAAACATGAATAATATCATATATGAAACAAGTCACCAGTCCAGGTTCGATGAACGATACTGGATGCTTGGGGCTGGTGCACTGGGACGACTCAGAGGGATGGTACAGGGAGGGAGGAGGGAGGAGGGTTCAGGATTGGGAACACGTGGATACCTGTGGCGGATTCATGTTGATATATGGCAAAACCAATACAATATTGTAAAGTTAAAAAATAAATAAATTAGGGAAAAAAAAAGAAATGTACTATCTGGGGAATATAGTTAATAATTAAGTAAAATCTTGTTTGGTGACAGATTAAAACTAGATTTATTATGTTTTGAAATTTAGAGGAATATTGAATCACTATGTTGTGTATTAGGAATTAATATAGTGTAAGTCAACCATACTTCTAAAACCAACAAACGCATAGAAAAAGAGATCAGATTAGTGGCTATCAGAGGTAGAGGAAAGGGGATAGAAAGGAAATTGGATTAAGGTGATTAAAAGTTACAAACTCTAGCTGCAAGATTAATAAGTACTAGGAATGTAGTGTACAATATGATAATTAACACTACCCTACATTATATGTGAAAAGTATTAGGAAAGTTAATCTTAAAAGATCTCATCTCAATAAAAAAATTATTTTTCTATTTCATTTTAGTTCAATTCAGTTTAGTCTCTCAGTTGTGTCCGACTCTTTGAGACCCCATGAATTGCAGCATGCCAGGCCTCTCTGTCCATCACCAACTCCTGGAGTTCACCCAAACTCATATCCTTCGAGTCGGTGATGCCATCCAGCCATCTCATCCTCTGTCGTCCCCATCTCCTCCTGCCCCCAATCCCTCCCAGCATCAGAGTCTTTCCCAGTGAGTCAACTCTTTGCATGAAGTGGCCAAAGTACTGGAGTTTCAGCTTTAGTATCATTCCTTCCAAAGAACACCCAGGACTGATCTCCTTTAGAATGGACTGGTTGGATCTCCTTGATGTCCAAGGGACTCTCAAGAGTCTTCTCCAACACCACAGTTCAAAAGCATCAATTCTTCGATGGTCATTTATGTTGTATCTATATGAGATGACTGATATTCAGTCAACCAGTTGTTGGAATCATTTCATGATGTATGTAGGTCAAATCACTGTGCTGTACACCTTAACACTTCTGTAAATAAAATCATGTATGCTTTGCTTTTATATGAGTCATTTTTATGTTTTCTACAAATGTGGGGGGGAGGCAGTTCATGCAAAATATGCACTTCCATGTGTTTCCTGGAGAATCAAAACATTCATCTTAAGTACCTTCTGAAACGTCAGATGCAAGAGAGTTGGAAAAGCAGGTATTACCAAGACATAGGCTATCGAAAAATTATGCATTTGCTCATTCCTCCTGTAGTACTGCTCTCAGGGAGAAAAGATTACATGGATAATCCAAAAAATAAATAGAGCAAGGATGAAACTCTACTTTTTTTTTTTTTTTTTTTTTTGCTATTTTGCCCCCAGTGTTTCTTTAGACTGTGTTTTAGGTCAGGTTCCTCAGGAAACAAACTCTCAGGTGGAGCTTTGCATACAGGTGGTTAACTAGGGAGGTACCCCAAAATCAACACCTGTGGGAGAGAAAGAGAAACTTCTGTCCGGGTAGAGAGAAACTGAACTGTGTGACTCAGTCCAAACAAAACATTTAGTTGCCACCATAGGGAGCTCTGAATCTGAGTGGTCCTTAAGGCAGGTCTGGCATAAGGCAAGTTTATAGTCTTGCATGGAATAATCATTTGGTGCAGTTATTTCTGAGGGAGAATGTGCCTTTGAGAAGGTGGTATGTTTTGGCTGAAAGCCATACCATAGAGATTCAGCTGAAAACTTTGAAACACCAATTCCTATCAACTGAGGGAATGAATTCTTCAGTCAAGGATGGGGCCATGCCACTGCGTCTAACACAGATAGAAAATTATTTTCTAAACCAAAAGACATAAAAGTAAGAATATATATATATAATTTTCTTGATTAGAATCCTTTGCTTAGGACTAGAATCATATATTAAAATGTCTATTAAAAATACCCAGTTGACTCCCCTACAAGGTCTAGAAACTGACCTCATCATGTTGATTCTCTCCAAGTCCAGTCTTATTCTCTATGTTACTTAAGGAACACTGCCTGCTGCACACAATTTTCTTTTTTGTTTTTTTGTTTTTTAATTTTATTTTATTTAACTTTACAATATTGTATTGGTTTTGCCATATATCAAAGTGAATCTGCCACAGGTATACATGTGTTCCCCATCCTGAACCCTCCTCCCTCCTCCCTCCCCATACCATCCCTCTGAATTGTCCCAGTGCACCAGCCCCAAGCATCCAGTATCGTGCATCGAACCTGGACTGGTGACTCATTTCATATATGATATTATTCATGTTTCAATGCCATTCTCCCAAATCATCCTACCCTCTCCCTCTCCCACTGAGTCCAAAAGACTATTCTATATATCAGTGTTTCTTTTTGCTGTCTCATATACAGGGTTATTGTTACCATCTTTCTAAATTCCATATATATGCATTAGTATACTGTATTGTTTTTCTTTCTGGCTTACTTCACTCTGTATAATAGGCTCCACTTTCATCCACCTCATTAGAACTGATTCAAATGTATTCTTTTTAATGGCTGAGTAATATTCCATTGTATATATGTACTTCTGAATCAAAACACAAGGACGATATCTGACTTTCTATTTCTGCATCTCCTCTCCTTGAATTCCTTTATCAAGTTAATCAAAGACTTCTTTACTAATTGTGTCTTTAATTCAACAACTTTCCTTCATTTCAACTGCCACCACTTTAGACTTGAACACAATCACATCTTTAAGACAACTGTTTGTTCCAGTACATCCTATACAAGTCAGTCTGAGTGATCCCTCTAAAAATGAATATCTGAACCCAGTTAGTAGCCAACCTAGAACACTGCAGAGATTTACCACTGTACTTAGAATAATTCTAAACCATTTAACAACATTTATTTGGCCCTTTGTAATTTGGCTCTAACTTTTGCTTCACTCTCTAGTCTCACTTTATTCTGGTTATTGGATTTCTTTGTATGTGTGTGTATAGCTCAGTCATGTCCAACTCTCTGTGACCCCTTAGACTGTGGCTCTCCAGACACCTCTATCCATAGAATTCTTCAGGCAAGAATACTGAAGTGGGTTGCCATTTCATTCTCCAGGGGATCTTCCTGACCTGGAATAAAATCTGGGTCTTCCACATTGCAGGCAAATTCTTTACTATCTGAGCCACCAGGAAAGCCCTTTGGATTTCTTTCAGTCTCTCTAATTGACTATTCCTCCTCCCATCTTTGAGACTTGTACTATTTGTCCCAATCAAAAGCTCTTCTCCTGTCTTACTTCAGTTTAGTTCAGTTCAGTTCAGTTCAGTTTCTCAATCATGTCCAACTCTTTGCAACCACATGGACTGAAGCATGACAGGCTTCCCTGTCCATCATTGACTCCTGGAGTTTACTCAAACTCACGTCCATTGAGTCGGTGATGCCATCCAACCATCTGATCCTCTGTTGTCCCCTTCTCCTCCGGCCCTCAATCTTTCCCAGTGTCAGGGTCTTTTCAAATGAGTCAGTTCTTCCCATCAGGTGGCCAAAATATTAGAATTTCATTCAACATAAGTCCTTCCAATGAACACCCAGGACTGATCTCCTTTAGGATGGACTGGCTGGATCTCCTTGCAGTCCAAGGGATTCTCAAGTCTTCTTCAACATCACAGTTCAAAAGCATAAATTCTTCAGCTTTCAGCTTTCTTTATAGTCCAACTCTCACATCCATAAATGACTACTGGAAAAGCCATAGCTTTGACTAGATGGACCTCTGTTGGACCTGTCTTATTTACCACATATTAAATATGAAGTGAACTTTTACTCCTCATATTAAATATTACTTTTTACATAATGCTATCCTCATACTTGAGTAAACTCCCCAATATGTTTCTATGTGCTGTGCTGTGCTTAGTTGCTTAGTCATTGTGATCCCATGGACTGTAGCCTGCTAAGCTCTTCTGTCCATGGAGATTCTCCAGGTAGGAATACTGGTTAGCTCTCTTTATTTTTAATTATGTGTTTGTCTGGCCAAACATCAGTGGAAATGGAGTTATGACCTACAGAAAGTTATCCCTTTATAAAGTCAACAAGAATATTAACTAAATTATCAAAATGAATTTTCTTAGGACACTGGAAATTCACAAAGACTTGCAAAAATCTACTACAACTTATTCAAGAAAACAGCTGCATCTCCTTAAGAACAGGGACTTCAGGGGAGTTTTCACTTTGTCATCCGTTTCTTCTCAGCCACATAGTAGACTTGGAACCCAACAGTCTTGCAACTACAGTAGCTGTGAAAACCAGTGACCGAACAGGAACTGGAAAGGACATTAACAATTTGGAGGTCCTCAAAACTGATTATCAGAGTAGTCATTATTTGAACCAGCTGGCACTTCCCTGGTAATTCCCACCTGTAGGGTAAATTTTTACTTGACCTGAAACAGTCAAACAGAGCTTGCTCAGTGAAGCCAGCTTTTTCCCCAAAGACATTTGTCAAAAACTATCAGTACCAGTTGTTGAAAATTATACCTTCCTGATGTGGAAGTAAGTGTTGGGGCAAAGAAAAGTCTGATAAAGGTAGTTTAAGAGAGAAACTTGGGGGATACGACTGTCATAGAAGGCTTTGAAAAATTTAACATGCTTTTAGAAATATGGAAAGTGACATTCAAGTATAAGGCTGTGAACATGTTCAAGAAAGACGTGATAAGGCACTAAATTCTCACTTCTGACTGACAAGGCTCTATACAAATATTAACACAAAGCTTTTCAGTTGGCTATTTTAAATATTTTCAAAGGAATAAGGCAACCATGCTCTCAAGCATGTATGAGAATAATGTCTTAGCAAGTAGAAAATCTCAGTAAAGATACAGAGAAACAAAAATACACAAAAGAAACAAATAGAATTTCTGGAGTTGAAAATTACAAGAAATGAAACTAAAAACTGACTAGCAGGGCATAACAGTGGTTTTGGCTAAAGAATCAATGAACTTGAGAGTAAATTGACTGAGAGTATCCAGTCTGGGAAAGAGAAGAAAAAAAAGAAGAAGAAAAACCTCACAGAGGTTTGGAACACTAACAAGCAAATCTATGTAGGCATATAGGAGCACCAGAGGGGGAGGGATGGAAAGGAGTAGAAAGTTTTTAATTATAATTACATAAATTTCAGGTGTACAGCATTATAATTCAATGTATATGTACACAACAGAGTGATCACTAAATACTAACCATCATCATGCAGTTGCCCTTCTTCAGTCATTTAACCCATCCCACCATCACCTTCCCCTCTGGTAACCAATAATCTGACTGCTATACCTATAAGTTTGTTTTTGTTTATTTTTGTTTGTTGCTAAATTTTTTTGATTCCACATATAAGTGAAATCATATGATATTTGTCTTTCTACCTCTGAATGTTTCACTCAGGCTAATGCCCACATATGTAGATGTTTATTTCTGGCCTCTCAGTTCTGTTTGAGCAATCTCTGTGTCTCTTTTTGTGTTGGTACCACACTATATAACTATAGTATATATAGCAGTTTCTCATTGTTTTGTAGTATGGTTCAACATCAGGCTGAGTAATATTTTCAGCATTGTTGTTCTTTCTCAAGATTGCTTTGACTATTCATGGTCTTTTTGATTCCATACAAACTTTAGAATTATTTGTTCCAGTTTTGTGAAAAATGTCATGAGTATCTTGATAAGCACTACATTGTAGTTGTAGTCTGTTTTTGGCTTCCCTGGTGGCTCAGACGGTAAAGCGTCTGGCTGCAGTGCTGGAGACCCAGGTTCGATCCCTGGGTTGGGAAGATCCCCTGGAGAAGGAAATGGCAACTCACTCCAGCACTCTTGCCTGGAAAATGCCATGGACTGAGGAGCCTGGGAGGCTATAGTCCATGGGGTCACAAAGAGTTGGACATGACTGAGCGACTTCACTTTTTGGGTTACAGACATTTTAACAATATTAGTTCCCAATCTATGAGCACAGAATATTTTCCATTTATTTGTGTTTTCTTCAATTTCTTTCACCAATACCTTATAGCTTTAAGTACAAACCTTTTACCTACTTGGATAAGTTTGTTCCTAGGTCTTTTATTCTTTCTGGGTAGTTGAAATGGAACTTATTTTCTCTTTTGGATAGCTTGTTATTAGTATGTAAAAATGCCAGACATTTCTATATATTGATTCTGTATCCTGTAACTTTGCCAAATTCACTTACTACTTCTAGCAGGATTTGGAGGTGGAATTTTTAGGGTTTTTCTATATATAGCATTGCTCAGTCATGTCTGACTCTTTGCGGCCCCATGAACCACAGCATTCCAGGCCTCCCTGTCCATCAAACCCACGTCATGGAGTCCACCCAAACCCATGTCCACTGAGTCAGTGATGCCATCCAACCATCTCATGCTCTGTCATCACTTTCTCCTTCTGCCCTCAATCTTTCCCAGCATCAGGGTCTTTTCAAATGAGTCAGCTCTTCGCATCAGGTGGCCAAAGTATTGGACTTTCAGCTTCAGCATCAGTCCTTCCAATGAACACTCAGGACTGATCTCCTTTCGGATGGACTGGTTGGATCTCCTTGCAGTCCAAGGGACTCTCAAGAGTCTTCTCCAACACCACAATTCAAAAGCATCAATTCTTCTGGGCTCAGTTTTCTTTATAGTCCAAATCTCACATCCATAAATGACTACTGGAAAAACAATAGCGCTGACTAGACAGACCTTTATTGGCAAAGTATTGTCTCTGCTTTTTAATATGCTGTCTAGGTTGGTCATAACTTTCCTTCCAAGGAGTAAGCGTCTTTTGATTTCATGGCTGCAATCACCATCTGCAGTGATTTTGGAGGCCCCCAAAATAAAGTCAGCTACTGTTTCCACTGTTTCACAATCCATTTGCCATGAAGTGATGGGACCAGATGCCATGGTCTTAGTTTTCTGACTGTTGAGCTTTAAGCCAACTTTTTCACTATCCTCTTTCACTTTCATGAAGGGGCTCTCTAGTTCTTCTTCACTTTCTGACATAAGGGTGGTGTCATCTGCATATCTGAGGTCATTGATATTTCTCCCAGCAATCTTTTCTCCAGCTTGTTCTTCATCCAGCCTGGCATTTCTCATGATGTACTCTGCATATAAGTTAAATATGCAGGTGACAATATACAGCCTTGATGTACTCCTTTTCCTATTTGGAACCAGTCTGTTGTTCCATGTCCAGTTCTAACTGTTGCTTCCTAACCTGCATACAGGTTTCTCAAGAGGCAGGTCAGGTAGTCTGGTATTCCCATCTCTTGAAGAATTTTCCAGTTTGTTGTGATCCACACAGTCAAAGGCTTTAGCATAGTCAATAAAGCAGAAATAGATATTTTTCTGGAAATCTCTTGCTTTTTCCATGATCCAATGGATGTTGGCAATTTGATCTCTGGTTCCTCTGCCTTTTTTAAAACTAGCTTAAACATCTGTAAATTCACGGTTCATGTATTGTTGAAGCCTGGCTGGGAGAATTTTGAGCATTACTTTGCTAGCATGTAAGATGAGGGCAACTGTGCAGTAGTTTGAACATTCTTGGGCATTGTCTTTCTTTGGGATTGGAATGAAAACTGAGCTTTATTAGTCTTGTGGCCACTGCTGAGTTTTCCAAATTTGCTGACATACTGAGTGCAGCATTTTCACAGTATCATCTTTTAGGATTTGAAATAGCTCAACTGCAATTCCATCACCTCCACTAGCTTTGTTCATAGTGATGCTTCCTAAGGCCCACTTGACTTCACATTCCAGTATGTCTGGCTCTAGGTGAGTGGTCACACCATCATGATTATCTGGGTCGTGAAGATCTTTTTTTGTATAGTTCTTCTGTGTATTCTTGCCACCTCTTCTTACTATCTTCTGCTTCTGTTAGGTCCATCCCATTTCTGTCCTTTATTGAGCCCATCTTTATATGATGGTATCTAATTTTCTTGAATAGATCTCTAGTCTTTCCCACTCTATTGTTTTCCTGTATTTTTTTGCACTGATCACTGAGGAAAGCTTTCTTATCTCTCCTTGCTATTCTTTGTAACTGTGCATTAAAATTGGTATATCTTTCCTTTTCTCCTTTGCTTTTTGCTTCTCTTCTTTTCACAGATATTTGTAAGTCCTCCTCAGACAGCCATTTTGCTTTTTGGAATTTCTTTTTCTTGGGATTTGTCTTGATCCCTGTCTCCTGTACAGTGCCACAAACCTCTGTCTGTAGATAATCAGGCACTCTGTCTATCAGATCTAGTCCTTTAAATCTATTTGTCACTTCCACAGTATAATCATAAGGGATATGATTTAGGTCATAGCTGAATGGTATAGTGGTTTTCCCACTTCCTTCAATTTAAGTCTGAATTTGGCAATAAGGAGCTCGTGATCTGAGCCACAGTCAGCTCCTGGTCTTGTTTTTGCTGACTGTATAGAGCTTCTCCATCTTTGGCTGCAAAGAATATAATCAATCTGATTTCAGTGTTGACCATCTGGTGATGTCCATGTGTAGAGTCTTCTCTTGTGTTGTTGGAAGAGGGTGTTTGCTATGACCAGTGTGTTCTCTTGACAAAACTCTATTAGCCTTTGCCCTGCTTCATTCTGTACTCCAAGGCCAAATTTGCCTATTACTGCAGGTGTTTCTTGACTTCCTACTTTTGCATTCCAGTCTCCTATAATGAAAAGGACATCTTTTTTGGGTGTTAGTTTTGAAAGGTCTTGTAGGTCTTCATAGAACCATTGCACTTCAGCATTAGTGATCTGGGCATAGATTTGGATTACCATGATATTGAATGGTTTGCCTTGAAAATAAACAGAGAATGCATCCAAGTATTGGACTCTTTTGTTGACTATGATGGCTACTCCATTTCTTCTAAGGGATCCCTGCCCACAGTAGTAGATATAATGGTCATCTAAGTTAAATTCACCCATTCCAGTCCATTTTAACTTGCTGATTCCTAGAGTGTCGACATTTACCCTTGCCATCTCCTGTTTGATTACTTCCAATTTGCTTTGATTCATGGACCTAACATTTCAGGTTCTATGCAATATTGCTCTTTACAACATCGGACCTTGCTTCTTTCACCAGTCACATCCACAACTGGGTGGTATTCTTGCTTTGGTTCTGTCCTTTCATTCTTTCTGGAGTTATTTCTCCACTGATCTCTGGTAGCATATCGGGTACTTACTGACCAGGGAGTTCATCTTTAAGTGTCCTATCTTTTTGCATTTTCATACTATTCATGGGGTTCTCAAGGCAAGAATACTGAATTGGCTTGCCATTCCCTTCCCCAGTGGACCACATTTTGTCAGAACTCTCCACTATGACCTGTCCATCTTGGGTGCCCCTAAACAGCATGGCTTAGTTTCATTGAGTTAGACAAGGCTGTGATCCATGTGATCAGATTGGGTAGTTTTTGTGATTGTGGTTTCAGCCTGTCTGACCCCTGATGTCCTCTTTCAGCACTTACTGTCTTACCGGGCTTTCTCTTACCTTGAATGTGGGGTATCTCTCACAACCGCCACTCCTGACCGTGGACATGGGGTATCTCCTCTCAGCCACTGGCCACCCCAGCACCGTGCAGCCACCACTCACCAGGATATACTGGAACAAGTTATGGACATCACCAGATCAGATCAGATCAGATCAATCGCTCAGTCGTGTCTGACTCTTTGTGACCCCATGAATCGCAGTACGCCAGGCCTCCCTGTCCATCATCAACTCCCGGAGTTCACTGAGACTCACGTCCATCGAGTCAGTGATGCCATCCAGCCATCTCATCCTCTGTCATCCCCTTCTCCTCCTGCCCCCAATCCCTCCCAGCATCAAGGTCTTTTCCAATGAATCAACTCTTTGCATGAGGTGGCCAAAGTACTGGAGTTTCAGCATTAGCATCATTCCTTCCAAAGAAATCCCAGGGCTGATCTCCTTTAGAATGGACTGGTTGGATCTCCTTGTAGTCCAAGGGATTCTCAAGAGTCTTCTCCAACACCACAGTTCAAAAGTATCAATTCTTCAGCGCTCAACCTTCTTCACAGTCCAACTCTCACATCCATACATGACCACTGGAAAAAACATAGCCTTGACTAGATGAACCTTTTTTGGCAAAGTAGTATCTTTGCTTTTCAATATGCTATCTAGGTTGGTCATAACTTTCCTTCCAAGGAGTAAGCATCTTTTAATTTCATGGCTGCACTCACAATCTGTAGTGATTTTGGAGCCCAGAAAAACAAAGACTGACACTCTTTCCACTGTTTCCCCATCTATTTCCCATGAAGTGATGGGACCAAATGCCATGATCTTCGTTTTCTTAATGTTGAACTTTAAGCCAACTTTTTCACTTTCTTCTTTCACTTTCATCAAGAGGCTTTTTAGTTCCTCTTCACTTTCTGCCATAAGGGTGGTGTCATCTGCATATCTGAGGTAACTGATATTTCTCCCAGCAATCTTGATTCCAGCTTGTGTTTCTTCCAGTCCAGCATTTCTCATGATGTACTCTGCATATAAGTTAAATCAGCAGGGTGACAATATACAGCCTTGATGAACTCCTTTTCCTATTTGGAACCAGTCTGTTGTTCCATGTCCAGTTCTAACTGTTGCTTCCTGACCTGCATACAAATTTCTCAAGAGGCAGATCAACACCAAAATCAGATTGATTATATTCTTTGCAGCCAAAGATGGAGAAGCTCTATACAGTCAGCAAAAACAAGACTGGGAGCTGACTGCGGCTCAGATCATGAACTCCTTATTGCCAAGTTCAGACTTAAATTGAAGAAAGTAGGGAAAACCCACTAGACCATTCAGGTATGACCTAAATCAAATCCCTTATGATTATACAGTGGAAGTGAGAAATAGATTTAAGGGAGTAGACCTGATAGATAGAGTGCTTGATGAACTATGGACTGAGGTTCATGACATTGTACAGGAGACAGGGATCAAGACCATCCCCATGGAAAAGAAATGCAAAAAAGCAAAATGGTTGTCTGGGGAGGCCTTACAAATAGGTGTGAAAAGAAGAGAAGCAAAAAGCAAAGGAGAAAAGGAAAGATATAAGCATCTGAGTGTAGAGTTCCAAAGAATAGCAAAAAGAGATAAGAAAGCCTTCCTCAGTGATCAGTGCAAAGAAATAGAGGAAAACAACAGAATGGGAAAGACTAGAGATCTCTTCAAGAAAGATCTCTTCATTTTAGAAATACCAAAGGGACATTTCATGCAAATATGGGCTCAATAAAGAACAGAAATGGTATGGACCTAACAGAGGCAGGAGATATTAACAAGACGTGGCAAGAATACACAGAAGAACTGTATAGAAAAGATTTTCATGACCAAGATAATCACGATGGTATGATCACTCACCTAGAGCCAGACATCCTGGAATGTGAAGTCAAGTGGGCCTTAGAAAGTATCACTATGAACAAAGCTAGTGGAGGTGATGGAATTCCAGTTGAGCTATTTCCAGTCCTGAAAGATGATGCTGTGAAAGTGCTTCACTCAATATGCCAGCAAATTTGGAAAACTCAGCAATGGCCACAGGACTGGAAAAGGTCCATTTTCATCCCAATCCCAAAGAAAGGCAATGCCAAAGAATTCTCATACTACCACACAATTGCACTCATCTCACACGCTAGTAAAGTAATGCTCAAAATTCTCCAAGCCAGGCCTCAGCAATACGTGAACTGTGAACTTCCAGATGTTCAAGCTGGTTTTAGAAAAGGCTGAAGAACCAGAGATCAAATTGCCAACATCCACTAGATCATGGAAAAAGCAAGAGAGTTCCAGAAAAACATCTATTTCTGTTTTATTGACTATGCCAAAGCCTTTGACTGTGTGGATCACAATAAACTGTGGAAAATTCTTCAAGAGATGGGCAATCCAGACCACCTGACCTGCCTCTTGAGAAACTTGGACTGTGAAGAAGGCTGAGCGCCGAAGAATTGATGCTTTTGAACTGTGGTGTTGGAGAAGACTCTTGAGAATCCCTTGGACTGCAAGGAGATCCAACCAGTCCATTCTAAGGGAGATCATCCCTGGGTGTTCTTTGGAAGGAATGATGCTAAAGCTGAAACTCCAGTACTTTGGCCACCTCATGCGAAGAGTTGACTCATTGGAAAAGAGTCTGATGCTGGGAGGGATTGGGGCCAGGAAGAGAAGGGGACAACAGAAGATGAAATGGCTGGATGGGATCACCGACTCCATGGACATGAGTTTGAGTGAACTCCAGGAGGTGGTGATGGACAGGGAGGCCTGGCGTGCTGCGATTCATGCGGTCGCAAAGAGTCGGACACAACTGAGTGACTGAACTGAATGAACTGAACTGAGAGGGAAATGTAGTGATGTAAACACCTATAGTAAAAAAAAGAAGAGAGATCCAACTCAATAACCTAACTTTCACCCAGAAGATATTAGAAATAGAGCAGCCAACCAAATCTACAGCAAGATGATAGAAGGAAATAATGAAATATGAGAAGAAATGGAGAATAGGAAAACAATAGAGAAAGATCAGTGATACCAGAAGGGTCTTTTATAATCAGGAACATATTAAAACTTTGACTACAATGAGTAAAAGAGACAAAACTAAATTACTAAATATCTGCCTTACTTGACAGTCTGTGTACTCTTTATAAGCATAGGTGTCATGGTTGCTTTGCCAATTCTGTATCCCAAGGACCTATTTCAGTGTTATGCATAACGTAGGTGCTCATTAAATATTTGCTAAATGAATCATCCATTTGTGATTTCCTACCTAAGGGTCTACCACTTGTATCACAAGACATGTTAAACCTCTCAGTTTCTGGCTTGTATTACTGATATGAACTATCCTTATTTTGGTTCCTTTTATCTGGTTTTGTTGCTCCCCACCCATTTCCTTAAATTCTCTGCTATAGAAAATGTCTATGGTGTTTGGACAATAGTGCTTTAAATTTTTTTCTAGTTACCTGGTGTGGTTTTAAAATTTCCTGTTAGGAAACTAAGATAAACGTAAGCTAGGAACGTAAAGTTCCAGACTTGAACACGAAGATAAACAGAAAAGATTTCTTTTTGATAAATATTTTGCAGTAATCACTTCAGATCGTTATGGTTTACCAGCCCATAGACAATTCCTCACTTCATCCATCCTTACAGCAATCAGAATCAATAGGCTCTTCCATGTAACCCTGGTGTTTCAGGAGGCAGTGGCTACCATTTTTTAACTCAGAAAATAAATCCTAACTGGTCTCCATAATTATGATGATATCAGTTCTTTGCCAGCAATTGGATTATAAAAGATCAGTGAGGTATAACAGCTCACATTTGTTAAGCACCAACTTTAAGCCATGCACTATTATAAGTGTTTTACATGTATAAGCTATTTTTTTGCAACTACTTTATGTGATAAGTATAAATATTATTTCATTGTAAAGTTAATAAAATTGAGGTACAGTTAAAATTACTAAAATTTAATTAGTATAGATTTGATACTCCCTGATAAAGAGGAATTGCCCAAATTATCTGGAATAGACTTTCTCAGAGATATGCAACATCTAGGCTAAAATATTCAAATTACCAAAGATTTTTGAAGAACCTGAAAAAAAATACTCTAGTAACTAGAACATGAGTTATCTCCAGGCAGGAAGAAGTGTAAGAACTAAGAAGAGAAGAGAAGGTTATTTCAAAAGATATGCCAATAACAATGGCCTGAGTGGAGAAAACAGAAATGCTCTCAAGTTTCCAGCAAATTCCCACTGACAAATCACATTCACTTCATCTCAGTAGAAGTGAAAGGTTAGATATTATAGAATATAATATACATTTGCATATTTATTTCTCTTTTTTGCTGGTTGCCCTCATGTCTTCAATGTCAGGAATGAAAGAGTAACTATTATTGCATATCTTGTAGACATGAAAAGGATAATAAAAACATTTAATGAGCCAACAAATTTAGCAATTCCAATGAAATGGCCAAAATCCTTGAAATTGCAATTTAAAATGTCACAGAAAATTGCCTTATATCTTTTAAAAAACTTGAAATTGTCATCAAAAATCTTCCCTTACAAAACAGAACAAACAACAAAAATCTTCAAGTCTGATGATTTTATGTGTCAACTCCTGTAAACAATTAAAAAAATAATTTCAAATATAAAGTCTTTCATAAAAATAGTGAAACACTACCAAATCTGCATTTTCTAAGGCTCCAAAATCACTGCAGGTGGTGACTGCAGTCATATTAAAAGACGCTTGTTCTTTGGAAGAAAAGCTATGACAAAACTAGACAGAATAGTAAAAAGCAGACACACCACTTAGCTGACAAAGGTCTGTATAGTCAAAACTATGGTCTTTCCAGTAGTCATGTACAGATGTGAGAGTAGGACCAGAAAAAAGGCTGAGTGCCTAAGAATTGATGCTTTCTAACTGTGGTGCTGGAGAAGACCCCTGAGAGTCCCTTGGACTGCAAGAGATTAAACGAATCAATCCTAAAGGAAATTAAACCTGGATATTCATTGGAAGGACTGATACTGAAGTTAAAACTCGAAAACTTTGGCCACCTGATGCGAAGAGCTGACTCATTGGAAAAGACTAATGCTGGGAAAGATTGAGGGCAGGAGGATAAGGGGACAACAGAGGATGAGGTGGTTGGATGGCATCATGGACTCAATGGACATGAGTTTGAGCAAATTCCAGGAAATAGTGAAGGACAGGAAAGCCTGGTGGGCTGCAGTCTATGGTGTTGCAAAGAGACAGACACAACTCAGTGACTGAACAAAACAACAATCACTGTTTACATTTTCTAAGTTATCCAGCTCTTCTTACTAACAGTTTTCACATACACATTCTTCTACATGTGTAATCATCTAAGATATATCATATGTAATGATATAATTAACTTATTTCTACCTTCAGTTTCTACCCACTCCCCTCTTCCTCTCTGAGAAATGTCTACTACTGCTGTAGCCAGAAATTATTTATTTTTTCTATAAAAATTTTAAACTAAACCATTCATTTTGCAAATTATCTAGTATGACATTAGCACATATTTCTATTACTGCCTTACATGCTTTTCCAATCTTTATTGTATTTAGATTTGTGGGATTATATCTCCTATCTATGTTGTTGGGTCTTAGAGAACTGTGATTAGATCACAGATTTCTCTGTGTCCTGTACGACACACCCGTCACAGTGTTTGGAACCTTGCAAACAATAAAAGTATTTTGTTCAAGGACTAATTTATTGATTAACTACAGGTGTATTAGCGTTTAAGATAACTGAAGTGTTTCTTTCTATAGATAGGGGAAAATACAGTGTAATTCTTTTCTCTTAGTAAATTTCCTACTGCCATAGGTTTACACAAAAGATTTAGCTATAAAGCCCAATTTATACAGCACTGCTTCAGCTGAATTTGTTCTATTAGTCCTGGACAATTATATTACCTACAGACATTAATAATCATGGCCCAGATAATCATGATGGTGTGATCACTCACCTAGAGTCAGACATCCTGGAGTGTGAAGTCAAGTGGGCCTTAGGAAGCATCACTATGAACAAAGCCAGTGGAGGTGACTGAATTCCAGTTGAGCTATTTCAAATCCTAAAAGATGATACTGTGAAAGTGCTGCACTCAGTATGCCAGCAAATTTGGAAAACTCAGCAGTGGCCACAAGACTAATAAAGGTCAGTTTTCATTCCAATCCCAAAGACAGGCAGTGCCAAAGAATGTTCAAACTATTGCACTCATCTCACATGCTAGTAAAGTAATGCTCAAAATTCTCCAAGCCAGGCCTCAGCAATATGTGAACCATGAACTTCCAGATGTTCAAGCTGGTTTTAGAAAAAGCAGAGGAACCAGAGATCAAATTGCCAACATCCACTGGATCATCAAAAAAGCAAGAGAGTTCCAGGAAAACATCTATTTCTGCTTTATTGACTATGCCAAAGCCTTTGACTGTGTGGATGACAATAAACTGTGGAAAATTCTTCAAGAGATGGGAATACCAGACCACCTGACCTGCCTCTTGAGAAACCTGTATGCAGGTCAGAAAGCAACAGTTAGAACTGGACATGGACCCTTTTCCCCTACCCCGTGTTTCCCCGTGTGTCCTGAGCACCACGGCGACACCATGTTGGGCATGATCAAGAACTCGCTGTTCGGGAGCGTAGAGACTTGGCCTTGGCAGGTCCTGAGCAAAGGGAGCAAGGGAGATGTCTTCTATGAGGAGAGGGCCTGTGAAGGCGGGAAGTTTGCCACAGTGGAAGTGACAGATAAGCCTGTGGATGAGGCTCTGAGGGAGGCAATGCCGAAAGTCATGAAGTATGTGGGAGGCTCCAATGATAAGGGACTCGGAATGGGGATGACAGTTCCTATTTCCTTTGCTGTGTTCCCCAGTGACGATGGGGACCTACAGAAGAAATTAAAAGTCTGGTTCTGGATTCCAAACAAGTTTCAAAGCGACCCACCAGCTCCCAGCGATGACAGCATTAAGATCGAAGACAGGGAAGGCATCACTGTCTATTCCACGCAGTTTGGTGGTTATGCTAAGGCAGCTGATTACGCTGCCCAAGCCATCCAGCTGCGGTCCGCCCTGGAGAGCACAGCCAAGTACCAGACTGACTTCTACTTCTGCACTGGGTATGACCCTCCCATGAAGCCCTACGGACATCGCAACGAGGTTTGGCTGGTGAAGAGCAGTGAATGAGTCACTGGCTGTGCCCCAAGCTCCGCGGGGGTCTGCATCTGTGCCCACTTCCCCTGGGAGGAAGCAGTGCACCCGTGCCGCTCCAGCAGAACCAACTTCCCTTCAGAGCCAGTCACTGCCAATTTCCTGAGATAAGCACGGTCCAGATGCTGAGGCTCTGTTTCTCTTGGTGGGAAATAACATACCCACGATACACATGCGTCCTTCTAACTGACTTATAGACAATTCAGTGGTAGGCCAGAAAAACCCAGCAGCATTTTTCCAGCTCTCTGGATCCCCTAAAAACAGATATTTACAAATCATGAAAACTGTATTTTTATTAATCCATGGAAGAAGTGTGATTTACGCGTGATCTTTCATATGTAATTCTTAGAAGAGCTTTCTTTAAAAAGAAGCCAAAAATAAAGATCTTTGACTTAAAACAGCTGAAACAAACAAAAAAAAAGAACTGGACATGGAACAACAGACTGGTTCCAAATAGGAAAAGGAGTACATCAAGGCTGTATATTGTCACCTGCATATTTAACTTATATGCAGAGTACATCATGAGAAATGCTGGACTCATTGAAGCACAAGCTGGAATCAAGATTGCTGGGAGAAATATCAATGTCCTCAGATATGCAGGTGACACCACCATTATGGCAGAAAGAGAAGAACTTAAGAGCCTCTTGATGAAAGTGAAAGAGGAGAGTGAAAAAGTTGGTTTAAAGCTCAACAGTCAGAAAACTAAGATCATGGCATCCAGTCCCATCACTTCCTGGGAAATAGATGGGGAAACAGTGGAAACAGTGGCTGACTTTATTTTGGGGGGGGCTCCAAAATCACTGAAGATGGTGACTGCAACCATGAAATTAAAAGATGCTTAATCCTT
This sequence comes from Bos indicus, assembly GCF_029378745.1. NCBI lineage: Eukaryota > Metazoa > Chordata > Mammalia > Artiodactyla > Bovidae > Bos > Bos indicus. The sequence continues at coordinate 100,317,625 of NC_091764.1, forward strand.
GGAAGGAAAGTTATGATGAACCTAGACAGCATATTAAAAAGCAGAGACATTACTTTGTCAACAAAGGTCTGTCTAGCCAAGGCTATGGTTTTTCCACTAGTCATGTATGGATGCGAGAGTTGGACTATAAAGAGAGCTGAGCGCTGAAGAATTGATGCTTTTGAACTGTGGTGTTGGAGAAGACTCTTGAGAGTCCCTTGGACTGCAAGGAGATCCAACCAGTCCATCCTAAAGGAGATCAGTCCTGAGTATTCATTGGAAGGACTTATGTTGAAGCTGAAACTCCAATAATTTGACCACCTGATGCAAAGAACTGACTCATTTGAAAAGACCCTGATACTGGGAAAGATTGAGGGCAGGAGGAGAAGGGGACGACAGAGGATGAGACGGTTGGATGGCATCACCGAATCAATGGATATGAGTTTGGGTAAACTCCGGGAGCAGTGATGGACAGGGAGGGCTGGTGTGCTGTGGTTTGTGGGGTCGCAAAAAGTTGGACATGACTGAGCGACTGAACTGAACTGAACAGACACTAATGTGCCTTTCTTAAGTTGGCCCAGGCACCCTACATATTTGTCTTTTTTTTTTTTTTTTTACTTCAGAAGAGCTTTAATCATGAAATATAGTCCAAGAAAAAGAGGTATCACTTGCATCAGTGCAACTCACATTTGCCTTGCCTTTCTCTTTTAACAGTCTTTGCTGTATTTGTCTTAGCAAAGTGACAAATTATTAGCCATTTGGAGTGTATGACATTAAAATTTCCCTGTAAGCAGAATTCACTTTTATTTAACAGGTCCATGGTGCTAATGATCCATCTTCTGGTGATCATTCATATTTTATAAATCACCAACTGAAAGCATTAGTTTTTAAAATAATTCTTGATCTTAAATTCTTGGTTTTAAAATCTACTATAAAGTTTGTATCTATAGTATTTAAATAACTTGCAATCAATTTATTGATTACATAACAAATTTCTAGTTGTCTAACTTAAGGGCAGTAATCTTGCAGGATGGAAATGCAGCAACAATGACAGCCACATAAAAAACACTATGTGAAACAAGAGTTGAAATATGGGTTCAAATGTCATATTGGTTAGTAAAACGCACCTCTAGTGAGCAAACTATTTATTTGAGGTTTAAAAAATCTCTTACATTTGTTTCTGTACAGTGTTCACAGTGCATATATTTAAATTGAGCTTGCTAAATGAATTAATTCTGAAATATTGAATTAAATCAATTAAATGTGTTTAGTTAAGAGTTTTTTTTAATGCTTCTCATATTTCCCTTTCACTGTTTGTGTCTTCTTACAATCATTTATCATAGAAATTCTTCTTAGATATATATATATAAAATATATAATATGTGACATATATTATATGTCATATAATTGAAACATTTCTCTAGCAATAGATATTTTAAGATATTTGAAAGAAAAGATGTTATGTGAAAGGATTAGAGAGATTACACCATTCATAGGAATGGGGAATATAGATATGTTATGAAGAACCATGTGAGATGGAAGGAGAAAATAAAATCATCAGTTAAGTAGCAGCATCAGTAGACAAGAAATAAAAATTATAAGCTTGACAATAAAGGATAATTAGTTTTGAGGTGACTTTTAAAAAGCAGTCAAAGTTCAAATTGAATATAATCAGAAATAATATATCCATGAATTATAGTTGTCAGGTATATTCACTTTCAAAATGACTATATATGTGTGTAATTGTGTGCTTTTGTATAGAAATATACGGTAGGAAAAAGGGAAGATAGTATTTCCACAGCAAGAGATTTTACCTTACATTTCTGTAAATATAACTGAATTATAATACTCTTCTTTTATCATAAACACAGAATTAGCTTGGGTAAACATTACATTAATACTAAATCTTTGTCAGTTTGCTTTTTGCATTTAGGTCTACAATCCATGAAGAAGTTATTTATGTATGGTATCATAGGGATCAAATTATCTTTTTTCATGTGATAGCTAAGCACTTCAGACCACAAAATTAACATAGGTTGCCTACACCTTACAACAAACACTACTTCTGTCTATTAAGGCAACATCAAGCTAGAAAAGAAAAACTAGGACCAGTGTCCAAGCCCAATTATTGGAAACAGGATCACCTAGTCAATACCTTGATATATCATTAAATAGTCTTTATTTGTGAATGGATATCTCCACTTTGTTCCATCAATTCAGTCAGTTTAGTCGCTCAGTCATGTCCAACTCTTTGCAACCCCATGGGCTCTATGCAGCACACCAGGCTTCACTGTCCATCACCAACTCTCGAAGCTTGCTCAAACTCATGTCCATCAAGTCAGTGATGCCCTCCAACCATCTCATCCTCTGTCGTCCCTTTCTCCTGCCTTCAATATTTCAGGGTTATCATAAGGGTTTTTCCCAGTGAGTCAGTTCTTCGTATCAGGTGGCCAAAGTATTGGAGCTTCAACTTCAGCAACAGTGCTTCCAGTGAATATTCAGGACTGATTTCCTCTAGGATGGACTGGTTTGATCTCCTTGCTGTCCAAAGGACTCTCAAAAGTCTTCTCCAACACCACAGTTCAAAAGGATCAATTCTTTAGTGCTCAGCTTTCTTTATGTTCCAACTCTTACATCCATACATGACTACCAGAAAAACCATAATATGACTATATGGACTTTATTGGTAAAGTATTATTTCCATTTTTTAATATGCTGTAAGTGTTGGTCATAGTTTTTCTTCCAGGGAGCAAGTGTCTTTTAATTTCAAGGCTGCAATCACCATCTGCAATGATTGTGGAGCCCAAGAAAATAGTATAGGACATAACTTTATTCTATATATCTGCTTTTCTTTCTGTAGCATGGCATTACACTCTCTAAATTACTATAGGTTTGTAACTATTGATGACTGGTAGAGCAAGTTTTACAATCTTGTCCTTTGTTAGGAGTGCCTGGCTTACTTACAGATGTGTGAAGAATTATGTAAACTTATGTCAGTTTGTCAACTTTATTTAAAAATTTGTTAAGATTTTTGAATGGGATTGCAATGAATTTAAAAATTAATTTGAGGTATTTCCCAAGATGGCGGAGGAGTAGGACAGGGAGAACACTTTCTCCCCCACAAATTCATCAAAAGAACATTTAAAGGCCGAGTAAATTCCACAGAACAACTATTGAATGCCAGCAGAGGACATCAGGCACCCAGAAAAGCAACCCAAGACTTCGAAAGGAGGTAGGAAAAAATATAAAAGACAAAAAAAGAGACAAAAGAGGGAGGGACGGAGTTTCATCCCAGGAAGGGAGTCTTAAAAAGAGAGAAGTTTCCAAACACAAGGAAACCTTCTCACTGCCAAATCTGTGCCGAGCCTTGGAAGCACAGAGGGCAACATAACAGGTAGGAAAAATAAATAAACAATTAAAACCTGCAGATTGCGAGCCTTATGGTAACTCCCCCAGAGGAGAAGCAGCGCAGACGCCTGCACACGCCACTAGCAAGCAGGGGCTGGGCAGGGAGGCGCTGCGTGGGCTGCATCGCTTAGAGTAAGGATCTGGCCTGAATACCCTGAGCCCTATCTGAGCGAAATAATTTGGGCTAGCAAACAAGACTGTGGGATATCTACCACGCGAAAAGCCAGCCCTAACCTAAGACACCACCAGGCCCATGCACAGAACAAAGGACTGAACAGAGATAGCCAGCTGCAGACCATCCCCCTCTGGTAACAGGCAGCCAGAGCCAGAAGGGGGCAATCGCAGCCCCAGAGAGACATTATCTATAAAACTGTAAGCAGGCTTCTTTGCTAACTAAAACTTCTTGGGGGTCTGGACAGTCAACATCTGCCTGAGAAGGTGTGCCGGTTGTACACCTAGATAACCTAGCGGCAGGGAGGTGATAAGTCGCAGCAATAGCGCTTGCCAAACACCTCATCACCTGAGCTGCTCGGACCTGGAACGGGCACAAAACGCAGGCCCAACCGAGTCTGCGCCTCTGAGGATTACCCGAGTGCCTAAACCCGAGCGGCTTGGACCTGGGAGGTGCAGGCAGCCCAGGGCCGGCCACGGATGGTTCCTGGCAGAGCAACCTAGAGCCTGAGCAGTGTGGGCAGGGAGGCTACACGCGCCGTGAGCTGGGGCAGATCCAGTGTGGCTGAGGCACTGTGAGCACACGCCAGTGTTACTTGTTTGCAGCATCCCTCCCTCCCTCCCCACAGCGCAACTGAACAAGTGAGCCTAAAAAAAAAAAAAAAAAAAAAAAAGTGTCCGCCACCGTCCCCTTTGATCAGAGCAGAAACCAGACACTGAAGAGACCAGCAAACAGAAGCTATAACAGAGGGAACCGCCTTGGAAGCTACAGGCAACAGATTAAAACCTTGTGGTTAGTACCGACTACATTAGGAAGGGGCCTATAGATCTTGAGAAATATAAGTCAGACCAAGGAACTAGCCAAAAATGAACTGAACCCACAATACTCACAACAAAACCAGAGAAAGTCCTAGATATATTTTTACTATTTTTACAATCATTCTTTTTTTTTCTTTTAATTTTTTAAAAAAATTTTAAGTCCTCTATTATTCCTTTAGTTTTCACTTTTATAACCTATTACTTTGTAAAAAAAAAAAAAACTTATTTTTTTAAAGCAAACTTCATATATACATTTTTTATAAATTTTTTGACCTTTTTTTTTTCTTCTTCTTTTCTTTAACATTGTATTTTTGAAATTCCAAACTCTACTCTAGATTTTTATTTATAGCCTTTTGGTATTTGTTATCAATTTTTTACCTATAGTTTTTTTTTTTTTTTATAATTTCTGTGACTTTTTTTTTCTCTGTTTCTTTCTCTTCTTCTTTTATATAACATTGTATATCTGAAATTCCAAACTGTACTCTAGATTTTTAATTTATGCTTCTTGGTATTTGTTATCAATTTTGTACCTGTATTTTCTTTATAATTTTTGCGACTTTGTTTTTGTTTGTTTGTTTGTTTTTCGCTCTTTATTTTTCGTCTTCCTTTTTTTAACACTGTATTTTTGAAATTCCAAACTACTCTAGGTTTTTAACTTTTGCTTTTTGGTATTAGTTATCAATTTTGTACCTATATTTTCTTTATAATTTTTGCGACCTTGTTTGTTTTTGTTTATTCATTTTTTCTCTCTTTCTTTTCCTTCTTCTTTTCTTTAACATCGTATTTTTGAAACTCCAAACTCTACTCTAGATTTTTAATTTTTGCTTTTATGTATTTGTTACCAATTTTGTACCTTTAAGAACCCAGTCTTCAGTACTCATTTTTCACTAGGGAGCGAGATCACTGGTTTGACTGCTCTCTCTCCCTTTGGACTCTCCTTTTTCTCCACCAGGTCGCCTGTGTCTTCTCCCTAACCCCTCTCTACTCTACCCAACTCTATGAATCTCTGTGTGTTCCAGATGGTGGAGAACACTTAAGGAACTGATTACTGGCTGGATCTATCTCCCTCCTTTTCATTCCCCCCTTTTATCCTCCTGGCCACCTCTGTCTCTTTCCTCCTTCTCTTCTCTGTATAACTCTGTGAACATCTCTGAGTGGTCCAGTTGTGAAGTGCACATAAGGAAGTGATTACTGGCTAGCCCACTCTCTCCTCTATTGATTCCATCTCATCTCATTCGGGTCACCTCTAAGTCCCTCCTCCCTCTTCTCTTCTCCATGTAATGCTGTGAACCTCTCTGGGTGACCCTCATGGTAGAGAAACTTTTCATCTGTAATGTAGATGTTTTATCAATGGTGCTGTATAGAAGGAAAAGTTTTGAAACTACTGTAAAAATAAGACTGATAACTGGAAGCAGGAGGCTTAAGTCCAAACCCTGACTCCAGGGAACTCCTGACTCCAAGGAACATTAATTGACAGGAGCTCATCAAATGCCTCCATACCTACACTGAAACAAAGCACCACACAAGGGCCAACAAGTTCCAGGGCAAGACATACCAAGCAAATTCTCCAGCAACAAAGGAACACAGCCCTGAGCTCCAAGATACAGGCTGCCCAAAGTCACCCCAAAACCATAGACATCTCATAACTCATTACTGGACACTTCATTTCACTCCAGAGAGAAGAAATACAGCTCCACCCACCAGAACAGAGACACAAGCTTCCCTAACCAGGAAACCTTGACAAGCCACCTGTACAAACCCACACACAGCGAGGAAATGCCACAATAAAGAGAACTCCACAAACTGCCAGAATACAGAAAGGACACCCCAAACTCAGCAATTTAAACAAGATGAAGAGACAGAGGAATACCCAGCAGATAAAGGAACAGGATAAATGCCCACCAAACCAAACAAAAAAGGAAGAGATAGGGAATCTACCTGATAAAGAATTCCAAATAATGATAGTGAAATTGATCCAAAATTTTGAAATCAAAATGAAATCACAGATAAATAGCCTGGAGACAAGGATTGAGAAGATGCAAGAAAGGTTTAACAAGGATCTAGAAGAAATAAAAAAGAGTCAATATATAATGAATAATGCAATAAATGAAATTAAAAACACTCTGGAGGCAACAAATAGTAGAATAACAGAGGCAGAAGATAGGATTAGTGAATTAGAATATAGAATGGTAAAAATAAATGAATCAGAGAGGATAAAAGAAAAACGAATTAAAAGAAATGAGGACAATCTCAGAGACCTCCAGGACAATATTAAACGCTACAACATTCGAATCATAGGGGTCCCAGAAGAAGAAGAAAAAAGAAACACCATGAGAAAATACTTGAGGAGATAATAGTTGAAAACTTCCCTAAAATGGGGAAGGAAATAATCACCCAAGTCCAAGAAACCCAGAGGGTCCCAAACAGGATAAACCCAAGGCGAAACACCCCAAGACACATATTAATCAAATTAACAAAGATCAAACACAAAGAACAAATATTAAAAGCAGCAACGGAAAAACAACAAATAACACACAAGGGAATTCCCATAAGGATAACAGCTGATCTTTCAATAGAAACTCTTCAAGCCAGGAGGGAATGGCAAGACATACTTAAAAAGATGAAAGAAAATAACCTACAGCTCAGATTATTGTACCCAGCAAGGATCTCATTCAAATATGAAGGAGAAATCAAAAGCTTTTCAGACAAGCAAAAACTGACAGAATTCTGCACCACAAAATCAGCTCTCCAACAAATACTAAAGGATATTCTCTAGACAGGAAACACAAAAACGGTATATAAATTCAAACCCAAAACAATAAAGTAAATGGCAACGGGATCATACTTATCAGTAATTACCTTAAACATAAGTGGGTTGAATGCCCCAACCAAAAGACAAAGACTGGCTGAATGGATACAGAAACAAGACCCCTACATATGTTATCTACAAGAGACCCACTTCAAAGGAGGGGACACATACAGACTGAAAGTGAAAGGCTGGAAAAAAATTTTCCATGCAAATAGGGACCAAAAGAAAGCAGGAGTAGCAATACTCATATCAGATAAAATAGACTTTAAAACAAAGGCTGTGAAAAGAGACAAAGATGGTCACTACATAATGATCAAAGGGTCAATCCAAGAAGAAGATATAACAATTATAAATATATGTGCACCCAACACGGGAGCACTGCAATATGTAAGACAAATGCTAACAAGTATGAAAGGAGAAATTAACAATAACACAGTAATAGTGGGAGACTTTAATACCCCACTCACACCTATGGATAGATCAAATAAACAGAAAATTAACAAGGAAACACAAACTTTAAATGATACAATAGACCAGTTAGACCTAATTGGTATCTATAGGACATTTCATCCCAAAACAATGAATTTCACCTTTTTCTCAAGCGCACATGGAACCTTTTCCAGGATAGATCACATCCTGGGCCATAAATCTAGCCTTGGTAAATTCAAAAAAATAGAAATCATTCCAAGCATCTTTTCTGACCACAATGCAGTAAGATTAGATCTCAATTACAGGAGAAAAACTATTAAAAATTCCAACATATGGGGGCTGAACAACACGCTGCTGAATAACCAACAAATCACAGATGAAATCAAAAAAGAAATCAAAATTTGCATAGAAACGAATGAAAATTAAAGCACAAAAACCCAAAACCTGTGGGACACTGTAAAAGCAGCCCTAAGGGGAAAGTTCATAGCAATACAGGCATACCTCAAGAAACAAGAAAAAAGTCAAATAAATAACCTAACTCTACACCTAAAGCAACTAGAAAAGGAAGAAATGAAGAACCCCAGGGTTAATAGAAGGAAAGAAATCTTAAAAATTAGGGCAGAAATAAATGCAAAAGAAACAAAAGAGACCATAGCAAAAATCAACAAAGCCAAAAGCTGGTTCTTTGAAAGGATAAATAAAATTGAAAAACCATTAGCCAGACTCATCAAGAAACAAAGGGAGAAAAATCAAATCAATAAAACTAGAAATGAAAATGGAGAGATCACAACAGACAACACACAAATACAAAGGATCATAAGAGACTACTATCAACAATTATATGCCAATAAAATGGGCAACGTGGAAGAAATGGACAAATTCTTAGAAAAGTACAACTTTCCAAAACTGGACCAGGAAGAAATAGAAAATCTTAACAGACCCATCACAAGCATGGAAATTGAAACTGTAATCAAAAATCTTCCAGCAAACAAAAGCCCAGGTCCAGACGGCTTCACAGCTGAATTCTACCAAAAATTTAGAGAAGAGCTAACACCTATCCTACTCAAACTCTTCCGGAAAATTGCAGAGGAAAGTAAACTTCCAAACTCATTCTATGAGGCCACCATCACCCTAATACCAAAACCTGACAAAGATCCCACAAAAAAAGAAAACTACAAGCCAATATCACTGATGAACATAGATGCAAAAATCCTTAACAAAATTCTAGCAATCAGAATCCAACAACACATTAAAAAGATCATACACCATGACCAAGTGGGCTTTATCCCAGGGATGCAAGGATTCTTCAATATCCGCAAATCAATCAATGTAATACACCACATTAACAAATTGAAAAATAAAAACCATATGATTATCTCAATAGATGCAGAGAAAGCCTTTGACAAAATTCAAAATCCATTTATGATAACAACTCTCCAGAAAGCAGGAATAGAAGGAACGTACCTCAACATAATAAAAGCTATATATGACAAACCCACAGCAAACATTATCCTCAATGGTGAAAAAATTGAAAGCATTTCCTCTAAAGTCAGGAACAAGACAAGGGTGCCCACTTTCACCATTACTATTCAATATAGTTTTGGAAGTTTTGGCCACAGCAATCAGAGCAGAAAAAGAAATAAAAGAAATCCAAATTGGAAAAGAAGAAGTAAAACTCTCACTGTTTGCAGATGACATGATCCTCTATATAGAAAACCCTAAAGACTCCACCAGAAAATTACTAGAACTAATCAATGATTATAGTAAAGTTGCAGGATATAAAATCAACACAGAGAAATCCCTTGCATTCCTATACACTAATAATGAGAAAACAGAAAGAGAAATTAAGGAAACAATTCCATTCACCATTGCAACGGAAAGAATAAAATACTTAGGAATATATCTACCTAAAGAAACTAAAGACCTATATATAGAAAACTATAAAACACTGGTGAAAGAAATCAAAGAGGACACTAATAGATGGAGAAATATACCATGTTCATGGATCAGAAGAATCAATATAGTGAAAATGAGTATACTACCCAAAGCAATTTATAGATTCAATGCAATCCCTATCAAGCTACCAACGGTATTCTTCACAGAACTAGAACAAATAATTTCACAATTTGTATGGAAATACAAAAAACCTCAAATAGCCAAAGCGATCTTGAGAAAGAAGAATGGAACTGGAGGAATCAACCTACCTGACTTTAGGCTCTACTACAAAGCCACAGTTATCAAGACAGTATGGTACTGGCACAAAGACAGAAATATAGATCAATGGAACAAAATAGAAAGCCCAGAGATAAATCCACCCACGTATGGACACCTTATCTTTGACAAAGGAGGCAAGAATATACAATGGATTAAAGACAATCTCTTTAACAAGTGGTGCTGGGAAATCTGGTCAACCACTTGTAAAAGAATGAAACTAGAACACTTTCTAACACCATGCACAAAAATAAACTCAAAATGGATTAAAGATCTAAACGTAAGACCAGAAACTATAAAACTCCTAGAGGAGAACATAGGCAAAACACTCTCTGACATACATCACAGCAGGATCCTCTATGACCCACCTCCCAGAATATTGGAAATAAAAGCAAAAATATACAAATGGGACCTAATTAAATTTAAAAGCTTCTGCACAACAAAGGAAACTATTAGCAAGGTGAAAAGGCAGCCTTCAGAATGGGAGAAAATAGTAGCAAATGAAACAACTGACAAACAACTAATCTCAAAAATATACAAGCAACTCCTACAGCTCAACTCCAGAAAAATAAATGACCCAATCAAAAAATGGGCCAAAGAACTAAATAGACATTTCTCCAAAGAAGACATACAGATGGCTAACAAACACATGAAAAGATGCTCAACATCACTCATTATCAGAGAAATGCAAATCAAAACCACTATGAGGTACCATTTCACGCCAGTCAGAATGGCTGCGATCCAAAAGTCTACAAGCAATAAATGCTGGAGAGGGTGTGGAGAAAAGGGAACCCTCTTACACTGTTGGTGGGAATGCAAACTAGTACAGCCACTATGGAGAACACTGTGGAGATTCCTTAAAAAAACTGGAAATAGAACTGCCTTATGACCCAGAAATCCCATTGCTGGGCATACACACTGAGGAAACCAGAAGGGAAAGAGACACGTGTACCCCAATGTTCATCGCAGCACTGTTTATAATAGCCAGGACATGAAAGCAACCTAGATGTCCATCAGCAGATGAATGGATAAGGAAACTATGGACCATATACACAATGGAGTATTACTCAGCCATTAGAAAGAATAAATTTGAATCAGTTCTCATGAGGTGGATGAAACTGGAGCCTATTATACAGAGTGAAGTAAGCCAGAAAGAAAAACACCAATACAGTATACTAACGCATATATATGGAATTTAGAAAGATGGTAACAATAATCCTGTGTATGAGACAGCAAAAGAGACACTAATGTATAGAACAGTCTTATGGACTCTGTGGGAGAGGGAGAGGGTGGGGAGATTTGGGACAATGGCATTGAAACATGTAAAATATCATGTATGAAATGAGTCGCCAGTCCAGGTTCGATGCACGATACTGGATGCTTGGGGCTGGTGCACTGGGACGACCCAGAGGGATGGTATGGGGAGGGAGGAGGGAGGAGGGTTCAGGATGGGGAACACATGTATACCTGTGGCGGATTCATTTCGATATTTGGCAAAACTAATACAATATTGTAAAGTTTAAAAATAAAATAAAATTAAAAAAAAATTAATTTGAGGCTTTCCTAGCAGTTCACTGGTTTAAGACTCCACTTCCACTGCAGCGGGCATGTGTTCAACCACCAGTTGGGAACCAAGATCCAGCATACTATGCACCATGGCCAAAAAGTTTTTTTAATTAATAAAGAAGTAAATTCAAGAAGAATGCCACACTTACAATATAAGCTCTCTAATCCTTAAACAGGATATGTCTATTATTTGTATCAATATTTCATAGTTTTGTTAAATGTCTTTTGCTAGACCTATTCCGTAATATTTGATTTTTGATACTGTTGAAATTATCTTTTTAAAAATATTATTTTATATTCTTTATTGGTTTCTATAAATTCAATTATATACATATAGTCTTCTACTTTCAAGAAAATTAGCTAAACTGTATTAAATATTCTGATAGATTATTTAACAGTTTGTAGATTCCTTGGCATTTCTTATGCACTCAATAATATCAACTATGAAAACTAAAATTTATGAATCTATTTCTAGGACTATATGAAGTATTTTCCCTATTCTCCCCACTTAAGTGCAACAAAATCCTTGAATATTACATATAAAAGTTCCACAAGAAAAATGAAAGATGGTGAGGATAAGACTGATTGGAAAACTCAGGACCAGAAAAATGGTACTGAGAGAGTCATTTCCTAGGCAGGTTGATAAGAAGTCTAGGGGTCCCCAAGGAGAGAGTGGTCTGGAGTTTTCAAGGAGGAAGAAAGGACAAACTTTTTTTTCCTTCTCTACATTCCTTAGAATTATATAACAATAATGTGTCCTGCCTGAGGACAGTCTCTGGATTAAACCTTCTGGCCAATTCTGTTATCTTAAAATGTAAATTATGGGAGTAGGTCTGGTGAGGTCTTTACAACCTCCAGACATTCTTTGGATTCATTGGAGAGTATATAACTTCATTGCTAACATTAGCAAGGGGGTACTCTTTCTGCCCCCTTCTGATGGCTATGTCAGAAGCTTTCTCTATCTCCTTTATACTTTAATAAAACTTTATTACACAAAGGCTCTGAGCAATCAAGCCTCGTATCTGGCCCTGGATTGAATTCTTCTCCTCTGGGGGCCAAGAATCCTGGTGTCTTCACGTGATTCAACAACAACCTTTCAGTACAGTGGTGGGTGTTCTCTTTTTGTCTCACTTGTCCCAGAGACACAGAGCTGAAGAATCCAGCAAGCCAAAAATGCTAACCAGTGCAAACAGGAAAATGTCCATACCACAAAACCCTGTTTTCCAGCAAAAATCCAAGAAAAGGCAAACTAGCAAAACAGCAAACTTTTAGTGAATAGCTACTCTACTCCAGTCAAGCACTGTGAAAAAAATTATGGTCCTACTGTCATCCACACTAGCACACTCCAAGGTTCAAACTTGAATTTCCACACTTTCCAGCCTATAAAAAACCTTCCAACTGCACCCTCTCCTGATGAGGTGGCATTAGAGAAAGCCATCCAGGGATCCAGGATCATGTTTTTGCATTTATTTTGTATTGGAATATACTTGCTTTACAAAGGTGTATTAGTTTCTGCTGTTGTTGTTCCATCAGTCACTCAACCATGTCCAACTCTTTGCAATCCCATGGACTGCAGCATGCCAGGCTTCCCTGTTCTTCACTGTCTCCCAGAATTTGTCAGACTCACGTCTATTGAGTCCATGATACCACGACAGAGTGACTAACACACACACACACACACACACACACACACACACACACACACACACACACATCTCTTCTTTAATGTTTGGTAGGTGGGAACATAAAACTGTATTTCCTTAGTCATGTCTGATTCCCTGCAACCTGTAGACTGTAGCCCACTAAGTTCCTCTATCTATGGAATTTTCCAGGCAAGAATACTGGCATGGGTTGCCATTTCCTTCTCCAGTGGATCTTTCTGCCCCTGGGATCAAACCTGCATCTCTTATGTCTCCTAAATTGGCAGGTTGGTTCTTTACCACTAGAGTCACCTGAGATGCCCCAAACTATCTGAGTATGGTGTGTTTTACTTATGTTTTTGTGTTTCATTTATTTCCCAAAGAAGATGTATTCAATTATGGATTCAATCTATTTAAAATTTATAAAACCATTAAGATTTTTAAAAATTCTTGTTTTAATTGTAGAAGAGGTTTATCTAGGATATGCCCATTTTGCTTAAATTGTCAAGTGTGTTAGCTTAAAACTATACATAATACACTTATGACATTTCATGCCTGCTTTGACCTTCCCTTTTTCATGGGTTTCATCTTCCTTCCCTAACATCTTGCCTCAGTAAAGGACAGAAAAATCTATCAAGAAATAGTTTAATACATTTGAACTTCAAATTTATTGAGCAAAAGAGTGGTCATAATTCCTGAGTGTCTTCTACCTGCCGACAAATGTTCGTACAGTCAAAGTTGTGGTTTTCCCAATAGTCATGTATGGATGTAAGAGTTGGACCATAAAGAAGGCTGAGTGCTGAAGAATTGATGCTTTAAACTGTGGTGTTGGAGAAGTTTCTTAGGCCCTTGGATTGCAAGGAGATCAAACCAGTCAATTCTAAAGGAAATCAACCCTAATATTTATTGGAAGGACTGATGCTGAAGCTCTAATATTTTGGCCACCTGATGTGAAGAACCAGCTCATTAGAAAAGACACTGATTCTGGGAAAGATTTTGAGAAGGGGGCAACAGAGCATAAGATGGTTAACTGGCATCACCATCTCAGTGGACATGATTTTGAGCAACTCTGGGAGATGAAGGACAGGGAAGTCTGGCATGCTGCAGTCCATGGGGTCACAAAGAGTTAGACACGACTGAGCAACTGAACGATGATGTCTTCTGCCTGGAGGTTTTTCTCTCACTATGTTAGTAGATATAAATATATCCAAAGGAGGTGAGAGAAGCAGTTCTGTTGAAATTCATCATGCATCTATCAAGATTCACATACAAATAGAATTATTTGTTTCATCATTTAGTGACACAGGCCCTTATCTACCTAAAATTTCTACATGTTATATTTGCTATTTCTATACTACTATCTTTGAGAATATTCTCCCAAAATATTTTCTACATGTAAGTAGACTGGAATTAATTTACATAAAGATATATCTTATCCTTGGTATAGTTCTTTTATGTCCTTTACTTTCAAAAATAGATTTTTCAGAGTCCAGGTTTACATAATAATGAACATTGTATTTCACCTTTACTATGTCAAGTTAGGAAGAAGAAACATACCAGCTCATACTTTCCAAACCAACTCATTTCTGTGTTTGAGAAGATATTTCACCAAAGAGGAAAATTAGAAAGTTCAAAGAGTCAATTCAAAGAGAAGAGAAGGTAAGAAAGTGGTTAGCAGTGGAAATTCCCCACTTATTTACTTAAGGCTACCTCTTCTGAGCTTTTATGGTAACCAATATGAGATCACTCACACACCTGTGATTTCAAAATAAATTTGACCAATTTGCATAATTTGTTTTAATTCAAACAAAAAATGGAAGCCGTGATTCTCAAGAAGATTAAAAGTTGTTTAGAAACCTAACTCACCCATTGAAAGAAAAAGGAAACTTAAAAAAAAAAAAAAAAAAGATGAACAGGTTGTCTCCGGAAATTGTATCAGGTCTGAAGTTTGCGGTTTCTGTAAACGTAGGCCACCAAAAAGGATTCTGCTGAACTGCTGCCCAATAAGGACTGTATATCCTGTCTTCTCTGTACCACTTTGCATGCAGCTCACATTACTTCATTTCCTTTCTGGAACCTTCCCCCGGATTCTTCATATAAGGTCAAACGTGAAGGAGAACTGTTTTGAGTTGTAGTGGCTTCTTCCAAATTTGTCCAGGCACTAATTTCTCTATCTAAGTCTCAGTTTTCTCAATTGAACTGTGAAATCTTAATGATAATCTTTGCCCTGTGATAGCCCTCAAAGTTTTGATATGTTCTTTATGAAATGAAACTTCAGAAAGATCTCTAAAAAAGTGAAAGTTATATATTATGACCATGTATGTTTTGTAAGGAAAGAGTGTATTTGCACAAGTTTGGTTTCTTTAGGGTTTTTATGTGTTTCTTTGCTTCAGAGAACTGAATCCATCAGGGGTGACCACACAGGAAGCTGGCT
This sequence comes from Bos indicus, assembly GCF_029378745.1. Taxonomy (NCBI): domain Eukaryota; kingdom Metazoa; phylum Chordata; class Mammalia; order Artiodactyla; family Bovidae; genus Bos; species Bos indicus. The sequence goes on from NC_091764.1 coordinate 100,333,091, forward strand.
TCCATATTTAGATGAATAAAGAGCAACCGAAATACCCTCTGACCCCAAAGTCTCTCTTACATCGCCCTGACCCTGTACACTTTGCTTTGTCCTATTTAGTGCCATTTCATAGGTGAGCTATCTTTCTTTGATTTAACAAACACTGATTAGTAATATAAACATAGAATTCACATGGGAAGACACTCTTGCAAGAGAAACTATAGGCTTTTAATAATTACATCATGACAACAGGTATCAACCAGAATTGTGCTTGGTAACTCCTATTCATTGTTCACACCTCTGCATGGATTTAAGTTGACTGCTTTCTCAAATATAAGGCAGATTTCTTACACCTAAAAAAAAAACGACTGCAGAAGGGGAGGGAGGAGTAATGCGGATTCATTTCGATATTTGGCAAAACTAATACAATATTGTAAAGTTTAAAAATAAAATAAAATTTAAAAAATTAATTTTGCAATGAAATTCAAGTTATTGCAGAAGACTTGAATTATATCAGGTATGAGGTATTCAATTAAGTATTGAATTGAATAGTATGAGGGCCAGTGGATACACCTAAGAAGCCCATCAATAGTATATGTTCTTGGTAATTTGATTAGGTTTTATGTTTTCAGCGTCTGATTACTCCCACCTTGCAAAGTGTTAATTTCAACAAAATACTGCTTTCATAAAAAACAAATAGAGAAAAATGATTTAAGAACAAAAATAACAGATTTTGATCAATGTTATAACATTTAAAGACATTTATTTTCATAAAATCAGATCACCAGACATCAGTTTTCTGTGTACAATGGCACATGTAACATATAATACACATATTATACATATATATATAGGGAAGATCTATTACATGTATTACATAGTAGTGTATATAACATGTAGTACATATAGTATACATATGTTATTACATACACTATACATAAATATACAATACGTATAAAGTATTTATGCATGTGCATATATATATAACCATGTTTATATAAGTATATATGTATAGTATCCATTCACCTGATTATGACTGAAGAAATAAGAAAACTTGAACACAAATAAGTGTTTTGGTGTCACAAAAGCTGTTAGAGTTATAAGAGACTACAACTTCTTCACCTGTAGTCTAGACAGACAAGAGTCACATTAAGTCATATCAGCAACTATACTGTGACTGCTCAGTTATTATCTGTTAACATCTTCCATCAAAGGAGGAATTTTTCTTTCCCATGATCTTAATCAAACTGTTATTTCTTCACTTATTACTAAAGGCCTAATCTATGCAAACACAGTGGTAGAAAACTAATTTTCTCATTTATGATGTTTTCTTTATAAAAGCCTTATAAGTTGGATATTATATTTTCATTGTACACTTAACAAAGCCAAAGTCCAGTAGAGTTGTATATCTGCAAATCTGCATAGGTAACAAGTGCTTGAGTTGATATTCACATATATTATTTGATGTATCCATCCAGCAAGTATTCGTTGAACTCCTATGTTCTAAGCTCTATTCTAGGTACAAGAGATGCATTGTTGTAAAATACAACCATGTCCCTGCTCTTAAAGACCTTACTTCCCAGTGAGGGAAGTAAATAAAACAATTGATAGTTTAGAAAATATGCATTTATGTAAAAATTAAAAACAAAATCTCAGATGATGACATGTTCTATAAACTAAAAGAGTGAGATAATAGTGACTCAGTTAAGTTAGTCCCTCAGTTTTTCCAACTCTTTGCAACTCCATGGAGCACAGTATGCCAGGCCTCCCTGTCCATCACCAACTCCTGGAGTATAGTCAAACTCATGTCCATTGAATCGGGATGTGATCCAGCCATTTCATCCTCTGTTGTCCCCTTCTACTCCCACCTTCGATCTTTCCCAGCATCATGGTCTTTTCAAATGAGTCAGTTCTTCACATCAGGTGGCCAAAGTATTGGAGCTTCAGCTTAAGCATCAATCCTTCCAATGAATATTCAGGACCAATTTCCTTTAGGATGGACTAGTTGGATCTCCTTGCTGTCCAAGGGACTCTCAAGAGTCTTCTCCAACACCACAGTTCAAAAGCATCAATTATTAGGTGCTCAGCTTTCTTTATAGTCCAACTCTCACATCCACACATGACTAGTGGAAAAACCATAGTTTTGACTAGACGGACCTTTGTTGGCAAAGTAATGTCTCTGCTTTTTAAATGCTGTCTAGGTTGGTCATAACTTTCCTTCCAAGGAGTAAGCATCTTTTAATTTCATGGCTGCAGTCACCATCTGCAGTGATTTTGGAGCCCAAAAAGTAAAGTCTGTCACTGTTTCTATTGTTTCCCCATTTATTTGCCATGAAGTGATGGGGCTGGATGCCATGGTCTTAGTTTTCTGAATGTTGGGTTTTAAGCCAACTTTTTCACCCTCCTCTTTCACTTTCATCAAGATGCTCTTTAGTTCTTCTTCACTTTCTGCCATAATGGTGGTGTTAAATGATAATTACTAGCCTGCAGTGGTGGAGAAGGCAATGGCAACCCACTCCAGTACTCTTGCCTGGAAAATCCTATGCACGGAGGAGCCTGGTAGGCTGCAGTCCATGCGGTCGCGAAGAGTTGGACACTTACTGAGTGGCTTCACTTTCACTTTTCACTTTCATGCATTGGAGAAGAAAATGGCAACCCACTCCATTGTTCTTGCCTGGAGAATCCCAGGGACGGGGGAGCCTGGTGGGCTGCTATCTATGGGGTCGCACAGAGTCGGACATGACTGAAGCGACTTAGCAGCAGCAGCAGCAGTCTACAGTGGTGGTGTACTTGCTAAGTTGTGTCCGACTCTTGCAACTCCATGGACTGTAGCATGCCAGGCTCCTCTGTCCATGGGATTCTCCAGGCAAGAATACTGGACTGGGTTGCCATTTCCTCTTCCAGGGGATCTTCCCAAACCATGAATTGAACCTGGGTCTCCTGCATTGCAGACAGGTTCTTTACCAACTGAGCTACAGGAGAAGCCCAAGCCTACAGTAGATGTTAATTTCCTACCCACTTGACCATAACATTTTCACAAAGGCCTTATTCTGAAAACAGAATATCTTTATTCAAGTCACATTAATGACAAAATTTGAGTACTAAAATTATTAATTAGAGCAGTATTTTGATCCTCTCCTTAAATCACTGGATATAGACATTCTGTATTTATTTTTGCATTGAGCTTATTAATTTACCTGGATGACATTGATACTATGATAATATATTTTTATAGTAATTATACTCTAATCTAGCAAATGGAAGAAAAATAGAATAAAAAGATATTACTGAGGGGAAATAAGGCAGTCCAAATGACAGTAATATATAACCTGAAAATTGAGATAAATGAAATAGATCATTTAAGATAAACAATTTTAGAACATAGAAAGGAAGTTCCAGCCACAAGGTTTCTATTTCCTGCATTAAAGCAACTACTTACTAGATAATAACTTAAGAAATTAGTTCCCAGGGAAGAAGTGAATGGCACATTTCTAAAAGCCAGTTTATAGCTCGCTAAGTAAAACACTTCCAGACTGGAGAAAGATCCATGAGGATAGATTTTTTAACCAACAATAAATCTTCTAACCCCAAATGGTGTTGGGTTCATAGCAGATGTTCAATGCATATTAGTTGTTAAACGTATGATTTAATGAATGAATGAGATTCCAGGGAAATATGACTCTTCAAATTATTTCCATCTCAAATATAGGAATCTCTAACTTTTAATTCTTTACTTGGATATTCTATTTCCTAAACTATTTGTTTTCTACAAATTTAAAAAGGATATCTCAGATTCTGGGAAATTCCCGCTTGCCTCTTCATATTGCACCTACAGTTGTGAGAAAGCACATTTCAGATGGCAGGGGAAACCCATAGCTCACCACAACAACACATTGTAAACTGTCTGAGCCTCTGGAGCATAAATTAAAGAGAACAGGAGTATCTGAGCGATTAGGAGGTGAGAGGAAGGGGGTGGAGACAACATAGCTGAATATAAATGCTGAGGTATCTCAAAGACACAGAGACGGAACAAGAGCTCCAGCAGAGACTTTCACTGTAGGTTGGCTCCACGTGGGATTAATCAGGGGGATTGTGACAAGGATGAAGATGAATTCTGAAGATTTTTCTGCAACAGAGACCAGCTCCTTGCACCTGAAAAGAGAACAACAAAGTAAGTCGATTCTTTTTCTCTAAATACTGGTAATATCTACATCTATGTTTATATCTATCTATGATATACACCAGTAGTTAGGGAGAAAATCAAGCTTGCCTTTTGTGGAAAAACTTGGCTATGTTCTATTTGATCAGGATACAAGAGAAAGTGGGAAGAAGTAAATATTTCTTTATCTATGTGAACACAGAATACCTGAGACACAAAATGAAATCACAAAGGTGAATTTTAGAAACTTCTTAAAAATCTACGTCTTTGTTTTATTTTATACCATCTCAGTTTTTCAGATTTAATTAGAAAATCCCCTCCCTAGCCCAGTGAAGTATCATTTTTTCATAGCCATCTGGACATCCCTTAGGAAGCACTGCCTCTCTTTATGAAAAATTCTATTTTTCATTCTTGACTGGCTGAACCTTGTACCATTGTGTGATTTTCATGGGCTTTATCTTGTGTTCTCAAGAAAACATCCTCCAGTTGCTAGGAACACAGGTTTCCAGACTTTGAGAGAATAGCCATATAAGCATCTGAATATTTATAGTGTCCAAAGGCAATTTATTGTGAGAACCTCATAAAGAATTCTTGAAAACACAGTCTTCTTCTCTAGTCCTATGGGTACTCTTTCCCTCCATTTCACTTTTCTATTTGTTGTTGTTGCTGTTCAGTCACTAAGTTGTGTCTAACTCTTTGTGAACCCAAGGACTGCAGCATGTCAGGCTCCCCTGTCCTCCACTGTTTCCCAGAATTTGTGCATATTCATGTCTCTTGAGTCAGTGATGCTATCTAACCATCTCATTCTTTGCTGCCCCCTTCTCTTCCTGCCTTCAATCTTTACCAGCATCACGGTCTTTTCCAATGAGTCGGCCCTTTGCATCAGGTGGCCAAAGTATTGGAGCTTCAGCATCAGTCTTTCCAGTGAATATTCAGAGTTGATTTCCTTTAGGATTGACTGGTTTGATCTTGCCCTCCATGGGGCTCTCAAGAGTCCCCCAGCACCACAATTTGCAAGCATCACTTCTTTGGCACTCACTTTTCTATTTCACCTTTCTAATCGTGGACTTCAAATTCTATATGAATCAGACATTTTTCTTCCTTTCTTTTATTTTTCATCAAAATCTACACTTTTGCTGTATCACTTTTCTCATTTTCTGTTTGTCTAATCTATCCACAGACCTTTTCATCTCTTGTCACCAGGATTTTCCCATTGTTTTCCAATAACTTTTTTGGTGAAACTTTCTTGACTTATTTCATTTCTCTCTCTCTTCCTCTCATGTTAATGAGGTGCCCCAAACACTAGAAGGTAGGAACTAGAGTTTACTTGTAAACACAACTATCCAGTAACAAAGAATGTGTTCAGAACAACAGAGGTGAAAATACCTAAAGGAGGGGGTTGTTTTCTGAATATGTGTCTACTAGCATGGTTTGCTTTAGAAAAGCATTCATTGCCTCTGATAAAACTATCTTTCACTTAGGAACACAAAATCAAGTGTGGATATTGCAAGCCACACAAATTTTTTGGTGACCAGATACCCATAACTTGATGACTCAGCTGAACTTCCTGAAAGAAAATGTATATTTAAGAATAAAACCATTCAATAATAGCATAGTTGAAATAAGAAGGAATTAATTGTAGGAATTGTGAACTTTTCCTGAAATCATCCCAATCTTCTATTGAATACTTGATTTATGAATATTAAGTCTATGCTGCTCTTGTAGCTTTATCAGTGTGAACAATCTTTGAGCACCACCCTTGAGGGATTCAATATGTACTAGAGGATTTGTTTTCAAATTTCTCCATTAATGGACAGGGCTTGTAACCAAAGCGGAAGTATACTCTTAGGGGAATGTTTTGTTGCCTAGGTGATAAAACAAACTGTGAATAACAATAGCCCTAACTAATGAACTAATGATATAACTTAAAATCAGAGAATCACCTCCTCAGCTTATCCACTGGATGTCCAAGCCAACAGTGTGAGTCCAGTGGATAAGCCAGTGGACTCTGGCATCCATGAGCTACTTGGATGTGTTGATACCTGCTGAGGAGCCAGAGATGTTCCTGCATTGAGTTTGAGCCCCTTCATTGAGTCTCACATGGTGAGAAGTGAAACTAGACAGAGAGCTCTGAACTTGCTACCCTAACTACCAAGCGCTGCTTCTGGTAATAGTTGTATGCTGATGAGAAAATAAAGATTTGCTTTAACAAGTTGAGAGAAATAGAACCAGATAGGAGTGAAGAAAAGTCTTCTCTTGGAAAATTTGAAAGCAGATCTATGCTGGGAAAAACAACCTTCAGAAGAGGCAAAAGTTGTCTTAACATCCATTGCATAGTAAATTGCTTTGAAGGAAAACAGCATCTCTTTGTCTAGTTAAACCTTAAAGAATACAATTATAATATATGTTGATTTTCATAGCTACTCAGTACATATTTGGGCAAATATTTTATAATCTCATTATTGTGACTGGATTGTTTCATTTCTAGCCAAAAATAACTTATTCAAAATTTGAGGAAACGTAACTTATAAATTTCACATAAGAAGGTAGGGAGACATATATTTTTTTAAATGCCTCAAGAGAAAATCAAATATCTCTTTCTTACTTCTATAGCCTGCCTCATCATCCACTTTCTCTCTTCAGGTCATGCCACTGGGACTTATTCTGCAACATATCATGAAGGGTCCATTCAAGTTCCTATCCCATGTGCTGTAGTAAACGTGGTCTTCATCACCACTCTCATTATAGCTCTCGTTGCTCTATCAGGTGAGTCTGCACTTCATGAGTTCATCAAAAATTCTGATTAATCTTAAATCATCTCATTTTTCGTACATGGTCAATTTCCTAGGAAATATAAAATATGGTTCCACATTCCTTAGATAACTGATACAATACTTTTCTAGTTTTCTAGTGCTTTAGAACTATTAAAAATTGTCTATGATTTATATAATACCATGGGATAAAATTACATGTGAGAAGATATTTAACTCTGGAACAGAAAGGGTTGATTTAGATTCTAAACAAATTGATATTTAATTGGAAAAATGTGGGCTGCCCACTCATTGTTGATTAAAAAATGATATCTAAGCCATAGATTAATCAGGAATTGGACAGTCTCTTATCTCAAAAGACACACAATAGTGGGTATGGATAATTGAGATAATTAAGAATATATCTAGAAGCTTCCAAGAGCTAGTTTTGTTACGGTATTTGAAGCATACAGCTATACCAAGATTCATTTGTGTTTTATACACACATGAAATTTTACAATGTTAGGATACATTCCCCAGCCATAAACCTTTTTGTATTCTGAATTGCTACTCTGCTAGTATTCTCTCCTCCACCTTGCCATATAGAGTTATATCTATCACGTCTTCAAATTCTTCCCCCTCTGCATTCAAATGCAAAACCTTAATTGGAATTTATAATATAGGGCTGGCCATAAAATTCAGTTTTTCTGTTACCTTGAACCAACTTTTCAGCCAACCCCTATACCTTATACCCCTTTTCAACTAGAGTCAAAAGACTATTTTCAAGATTTTTAAATTTCCCCACCATTTTCTGACCAAAGTGACACCCTCTTATTTCTTAGACCTTGTACAATGATGATGAGGTACAATAAGAGATCAGATAAAGTGAAAAACTGCCTTCTTGCTCTCTATGGAATTTACCTTCCTTTTTTGATATCTTTAAATGGAGCATAACCTATAAAAATTCTGAATCAGTGTGCTGTACACCTGAAGCTAATATATTGTATGTCAACTATACTTCCATAAAATTTTTTTTTTAGTTCATCTTCTTTCCTCTCTTCCTTTATCACCTAGTAGAGTATCCCTGAACTACTTTGTACCCTATGGGTACTTGGTTCCTTGTGTTGCTAAAACACACCATTTTTATGTTCACAGTGGGCCAGTACAACTGTCCAGGACAATATGCATCATCAGCGCCACCAAACACCCATGTGTTTCCATGCTCAGATGATTGGATTGGACACAAGGGGAAATACTACCTTATTTCCAAGAAAACAAAGAACTGGACCTTGGCCCAAAACTTTTGCTCCAAACATGGTGCCACGCTTGCTGTCATTGATTCTAAAGAGGACATGGTAAGATGGCATTCAAAAAGAATTCCATAAAGTGTTGGTATTCTTTTTTATTTTATATAGCTAATCCGTGATTTTCTTCTGTTTCCTTCTAAGTGTAGATATTCTGTCTGTCTCTGACCCGGGAAAACTTAGTCACAAGAAACCACATGATCAGTCTAAGGTCCAAATGAGAGTCCAGTGTAGTCTTTAAGTGTGATGTGTTTAGCTTCAAAGATCAGAAATCCAAATGAGCTGAACCCACATCGCACTATTAATCATTAGTTAATACAAATGATCAGCTGAGCTACAATGCTTACTACTTGCAGATTTGAAAAACAGAATGTATTACATACATACCAAGAGGGGTGGTTTAACATACACTTCCTTTGTTCTTCCTTCAAGAACTTTTTAAAACAACATGTGGGTAGAGCTGAACACTGGATCGGGCTGAAAAATGAAGCTGGCCAGACGTGGAAATGGTCAAATGGCCAAGAATTTAACAACTGGTGAGTTTCAAGATATCTCTTTATGCTTCCAAGGCTGCCAGCTCCCAAAGCTGGCAGCTTTCCTGTTTTTTCTTTCAAAGTGTTGTTCTTTATGAGGGTTGTGCTCTTAGAAGCAGAGCTTTAACATTCTCTTTTGTATGTTATACTCTGTGGGAAGGGTCTCCAACCTCCAGGATCTAATGCCTGATGATTCAAAGCGGAGCTGATTAAAAAATATATAAAATAAAGTGTACCATAAATGTAATGTGTTCGAATCATCCCAAAACCATCCCCCTGCCCCAGTCCATGGAGAAATTATCTTCTATGAAACTTGTCCCTGGTACCAAAATGGTTGAGGACAGCTAAACTATGGAATTCTTAAAGAAGGGCTTTAATAGTAATATCCTTTTTTATCTGCTTGGAGTTCATACAATAAGTACTTCTAGTAACTTGATCTCAGTAAATTCTAGTGAAATAAGATTCAAATATTCCAGGTATAATTATGATGATGTGAAAAAAATTTCCAATCTAATATTTTTATTTAATTGACAAGATACTTTTTGGAAAGGAATTCCCTTTTAACTTTCCCAGTTCTCATATCCACAGGGATAAAGAACAATATTTCCAATACCTATTGATAATCAGAAGCTTCTATGGGTCTGAGAGAAAACTTGCCCCAAAATTAAAGATGCTTACTTAATTTCCATTACCTGTATATTTTCAAGTTTGAAGGACACCGTATAAGTTTAGTATTAATCTTTGTCACTCAGATGTGAATGAACTGTTAGGTCTCTAGTTTCATGAAAATGAGAGATTCAGAGAACTAGTTTAAATCTCTAGAAAAAGAATCCTTAGTATGCCCCACATCCACAAATGGGCACCAGGGGCTGTTACCCCCCATAACTGTATGAACTAATATGCATGATTGTTGAACGTGCGCACTTTCTGGGAAGTTTCTCGAAGGGTTTCTGCACTCAAAAATGAATAAGAGTCACTCTTGTAGTGACACACCAGCCAAATGAATGGAGCTCTTCACTCTTAAGTTTGTATCTTCTCTCCACATACTATTCTTTTCCATCTTTGTCTACTGTCTCTACAGATTGTTCTGTGATCATTTGACTGGCATACTTGCCTCATGCATTACATCTTAAAAAAAAAAAAACAACAAAAAAAGCAGAAGCCATCACCACCACCACAAAGTTGATTTTCATATAACTGAACGGAAATGATAGGCTGAAACTAATTCCGGTTTCTTTATTGTTTGACAGGTTCAACCTTACGGGGTCTGAGAACTGTGCAGTTCTGAACAGTGCAGAGATAAGCAGCACAGAATGTGACAAGAATTTACACTGGATATGTAGCAAACCCTCCAAATAAAGAGGAATCATATTTGCTTATAGACATTCTAACATGGAACTCTAGGAAATATGACAAGTGTGGGCAAATGCCGCTCTCTGGTCAGAAGTTTCCCATTAAGACTTTGTGAGAAAAAAACGTTTGTATTATTTGGGAAACTTTCTTCCACACAAGACTGGAAAAAAGGGAGAAAAATTCCAGGCATGTCTGCATTATGGAGTACTCCTGCCATGATCTGAAAGTGTCACAGGTGACTGATACATCTTGTCCAAGGATGAGATAAATGACTGCAAAGCTTTTGAGTGCACTTTATATATTTTTGATTCAGAGATAATAAAATAACTAGGTTTAGAGTTATTATTTATTGTTGAATGACTACAAACAATGTATGCCCTTCATGCATTTGTACTGTATGAAGGAATTAGATGGTGGTATTAAAAACTGAACATAAACAAAGAAAATTTTAACTAGCAGCACAGAGATTTAGTCTAAATGCATTTTGCTAACTCCAAGGACATTAGTAAATGGGCAAATGCTTATGAAATGAAGCTTTGTAATATTTCTCTCTTTTTAAAGAAGTTTGTCAAGTTTTTTTTTCTTTTTTTGTCATTTCTCCCCCAAAGAATGGGGTGGTTAGGTATTTATGTTATTTTTTTCACTTCTTCACTGTAAACTTGCCTTTTTCAAAAGTATATAAAGTATTGCCTTATATACAGTCTCTCACAAAGGTAAGGACAAGAAGAACATGAGGAATATTTGTAAAACAGATAAAAGTGTTGGAAAATGTGCAATATGTGATGTGGCAAATGTCTCTCAGGAAAAACTCTGTATTGTTCAAATCTGGAAAAATAATAGTTCTATCTGCTTATCAATTTGTGGCTTTCCTGATACAATTCTATCATGTGCAATACTTCATGTGAAATATTTCCTAAGTGCAATAAGGTGTGTTTATTTGTTTGTCTTTTGTATCCAGTGCAATTACAAGCTGCCTTTATGTATGTTAAAATAAAAGTAAAATAAACAAAATGGTTTCTAAGAAGTGGTGATTCCTACAAAATATATTAAAACTTACATCTCATACTAGAAAGAAAGAAACAGAATAATATAACATTTTTTGGAAGACATACCTATTATAAAACCTTAACTTTATAATGATTTGTACCTGGAAAGTTGTTTTCATGTGTGTTTTCAGAGAGCTCTATACAGAAAAAGTTCAGTAAATAGTCTAATTGACTTGAGAGGAATTTATGTCAGTTAAAAAATTTTCACTCTATAACTTCATTTTTTTCTTTTTTAAAACTTTTTTATTTTGTATTGGAGTATAGATGATTAATAATGTGATAGTTTCAGATGAACAACAAAGGGACTCAGCCATACCTATATATGCATCTCTCCTTCCCCCAAATCTCCTCCCATTAAGAATGCCACACAACATTGAGCACAGTTCTCTGTGTTATACAATAGGCCCTTGCTGGTCATCCTTTTTAAATATAGTAGCCTGTACATGTTGATGCAAATGTTGTCCAAGTGAGAGGGTCATTTTCTAGACAAGTTTCTCTCCCCAAGGAGAGAAGGGTCTGGAATTCTCAAGGAGGAAGAAAGAACAAACATTTTTTTCCCTCTACATTCCTTAGGATTATGTATCCTGCCTGAGGACAGTCTCTGGATTAAACCTTCTGGCCAATTCTGTTATTTTAGAATGTAAATTATGGGAGTAGGTCTGGTGAGGTCTTTACAACCTCCAGACATTCTTTGGATTCATTGGAGAGTATATAACTCCATTGCTAACACTAGCAAATGGGTACTCTTTCTACCCCCTTCTGATGCCTATGTCAGAAGCTTTCTTTATCTCCTTTATACTTTAATAAAATTTTATTACACAAAAGCTCTGAGCAATCAAGCCTCGTCTCTGGCCCCGGATTGAATTCTTCTCCTCCAGAGGCCAAGGATGCTGACATCTTTGCGTGGTTCAACAACAACCTTTCACGAGTTTCATCTCTACCTCACTAGTTGACCAGCTGTTTATTTAGAATTCGGTAGAAATTTCATTATTAGCTAGAAATTAAGTTAGCTAATACAAGAAAATGGACTTAGAACAGTACTTAGCTCAAACTGAACCCTAGTTCAGTTCAGTCACTCAGTCATGTCCGACACTTTGGACCCCACGGACTGCAGCATGCCAGGCTTTCCTATCCATCACCAACTCCCGGAGCTTGCTCAAACTCATGTCCATCAAGTCGGTGATGCCATCCAACCATCTCATCCTCTGTCATCCCCTTTGCCTCCTGCCTTCACTCTTTCCCAGCATCAGGGTCTTTTCAAATGAGTCAGTTCTTCACATCAGGTGGCCAAAATATTGGAGTTTCAGCTTCAGCATCAATCCTTCCAATGAACATTCAGGGCTGATTTCTTTTAGGATAGACTGATTGGATCTCCTTGCAGTCCAAGGGACTCTCAAGAGTCTTCTCCAATAACACAGATCAAAAGCATCAATTCTTTGGCGCTCAGCTTTCTTTATAGTTCAACTCTCACAGCGATGCATGACTACTGGAAAAATCATAGCTTTGACTAGACGGACATTTGTTGGCAAAGTAATGTCTCTGCTTTTTAATATGCTGTCTAGGATGGTCATAGCTTTTCTCCAAGGAGCAAGCGTCTTTTAATTTCAAGGCTGCTGTCACCATCTGCAGTGATTTTGGAGCCCCCCCCAAAACAAAGTCTGTCACTGTTTCCATTGTTTCCCCATATATTTGCCATGAAATGATGGGACTAGATGCCATGATCTTACTTTTCTGAATGTTGAGTTTTAAACCAACTTTTTCACTCTGCTCTTTCACTTTCATCAAGAGGCTCTTTAGTTCTTCTTCACTTTCTGCCATAAGGGTGGTGTCATCTGCATATCTGAGGTTATTGATATTTTCCCCAGCAATCTTTTCTCCAGCTTGTGCTTCATCCAGCCTGGCATTTCTCATGATGTACTCTGCATATAAATTAAATAAGCAGGGTGACAATATACAGCCTTGATGTGCTCCTTGTCCTATTTGGAACCAGTCTGTTGTTCCATGTCCAGTTCTAACTCTTGCTTCCTGACCTGCATACACATTTCTCAGGAGGTAAGGTGGTTTGGTATTCCCACCTCTTGAAGAATTTTCCACAGTTTGTTGTGATCCACACAGTCAAAGGCTTTGGTGTAGTCAATAAGGCAGAAGTAGATGTTTTTTCAGAACTCTTGCTTTCTCAATGATCCAACAGATGTTGGCAATTTGATCTCTGATTCCTCTGCCTTTTCTAAATCCAATTTGAACATCTGGAAGTTCATGGTTCACATATTGTTGAAGTCTGGCTTGGAGAATTTTGAGCATTACTTTGCTAGTGGGTGAGATGAGTGCAATTGTGCAGTAGTTTGAACATTCTTTGGCATTGCTTTTCTAAGGGATTGGAATGAAAGCTGACCTTTTCTAGTCGTATGGCCACTGCTGAGTTTTCCAAATTTGCTGGCATATTGAGTGAAGCACTTTCACAGCAACATCTTTTAGGATTTGAAGTAGTTCAGCTGGAATTCCATTACCTCCACTAGCTTTATTCATAGCAATGCTTCCTAACACTCACTTGACTTCGCATTCCAAGATGTTTGGCTCTAGATGGATGATCACATCATCATGATTATCTGGGTCGTGAAGGTCTTTTTTGTATAGTTCTTCCGTGTATTCTTGCCACATCTTCTTAATATCTTCTGCTTCTGTTAGGTCCATATCATTTTTGTCCTTTATTGTGCCCACCTTTGCATGAAATGTTCCCTTGGCATCTGTAGTTTTCTTGAAGAGATCTCTAGTCTTTCCCATTCTATTGTTTTCCTCTATTTATTTGCATTGATCATTGAGGAAGGCTTTCTTATCTCTCCTTGCTATTCTTTGGAACTCTGCATCCAAATGGTATATCTTCCCTTTTCTTCTTTGCCTTTCACTTCCCTTCTTTTCTCAGCTATTTGTAAGGCCTCCTCATACAACCTTTTTATATTTTTGCATTTCTTTTTATTGGGGATGGTCTTGATCACTGCTTCCTGTACAAGTCACGAACCTCCATTCATAGTTTCTTCAGGCACTCTATCACATCTAATCCCTTGAATCTATTTGTCACTTCCATTTATAACAGTAAGGGATTTGATTTAGGTCATACCTGAATGGTCTTGTGGTTTTCCCCACTTACTTCAATTTAAGTCTGAATTTGGCAATAATGATACGGTCCACAGGGTTGCAAAGAGTCAGACACAACTGAAGCAACTTAGCACACATCCCCACATTAGGCAAGATAATCCCCCCCCCCCAAAATTAATGATTTTGGAAAATATGAATATGTCATATTACAAGCAAGAAATTCTGATGGAATTACTGTTATAAGCTTTCAGATAGATTACCCTGAATTGTATAGGTAGCCACAAACTAATTACAAACATACTTTGTTTTATTGTGCTTTGCCTACTGCATTTTTCACATCTTGAAGTCTTGTGGCAACTCTGGATCAAACAACCTATCAGTGCCATATTTTCAACAGAATTTTCTCATTTCATGTCTCTGTGTCACTTTTTGGTAACTCTAACAATATTTCTTTATATTTATTATGATGATCTGGGGTCAGTAATCTTGGGTGTTTCTATTGCAAAGAGATTATGACTCACTGATGGTCCAGATGATGATTAGAATTTATCAGCAGAAGCTTTTAAGGTTAATTAGGTCCCATTTGTTTATTTTTGTTTTTATTTCCAATATTCTGGGAGGTGGGTCATAGAGGATCCTGCTGTGATATATGTCGGAGAGTGTTTTGCCTATGCTCTCCTCTAGGAGTTTTATAGTTTCTGGTCTTACGTTTAGATCTTTAATCCATTTTGAGTTTATTTTTGTGTATGGTGTTAGAAAGTGGTCCAGTTTCATTCTTTTACAAGTGGTTGACCAGATTTCCCAGCACCACTTGTTAAAGAGATTGTCTTTAATCCATTGTATATTCTTGCCTCCTTTGTCGAAGATAAGGTGTCCATATGTGCGTGGATTTATCTCTGGGCTTTCTATTTTATTCCATTGATCAATATTTCTGTCTTTGTGCCAGTACCATACTGTCTTGATAACTGTGGCTTTGTAGTAGAGCCTGAAGTCAGGTAGGTTGATTCCTCCAGTTCCATTCTTCTTTCTCAAGATCGCTTTGGCTATTCGAGGTTTTTTGTATTTCCATACAAATTGTGAAATTATTTGTTCTAGCTCTGTGAAGAATACTGTTGGTAGCTTGATAGGGATTGCGTTGAATCTATAAATTGCTTTGGGTAGTATACTCATTTTCACTATATTGATTCTTCCAATCCATGAACAATTAGCAAGGTGAAAAGACAGCCTTCAGAATGGGAGAAAATAATAGCAAATGAAGCAACCGACAAACAACTAATCTCAAAAATATACAAGCAACTCCTACAGCTCAACTCCAGAAAAATAAATGACTCAATCAAAAAATGGGCCAAAGAACTAAATAGACATTTCTCCAAAAAAGACATACAGATGGCTAACAAACACATGAAAAGATGCTCAACATCACTCATTATCAGAGAAATGCAAATCAAAACCACTATGAGGTACCATTTCACACCAGTCAGAATGGCTGCGATCCAAAAGTCCACAAATAATAAATGCTGGAGAGGGTGTGGAGAAAAGGGAACCCTCTTACACTGTTGGTGGGAATGCAAACTAGTACAGCCACTATGGAGAACAGTGTGGAGATTCCTTAAAAAACTGGAAATAGAACTGCCTTATGATCCAGCAACCCCACTGCTGGGCATACACACTGAGGAAACCAGAAGGGAAAGAGACACGTGTACCCCAATGTTCATCGCAGCACTGTTTATAATAGCCAAGACATGGAAGCAACCTAGATGTCCATCAGCAGATGAATGGATAAGAAAGCAGTGGTACATATACACAATGGAGTATTACTCAGCCATTAAAAAGAATACATTTGAATCAGTTCTAATGAGGTGGATGAAACTGGAGCCTATTATACAGAGTGAAGTAAGCCAGAAGGAAAAACATAAATACAGTATTCTAACGCATATATATGGAATTTAGAAAGATGGTAACAATAACCCTGTGTACGAGACAGCAAAAGAGACACTGATGTATAGAACAGTCTTATGGACTCTGTGGGAGAGGGAGAGGGTGGGAAGATTTGGGAGAATGACATTGTAACATGTAAAATATCATGTAAGAAACGAGTTGCCAGTCCAGGTTCGATCCACGATACTGGATGCTTGGGGCTAGTGCACTGGGACGACCCAGAGGGATGGTATGGGGAGGGAGGAGGGAGGAGGGTTCAGGATGGGGAACACATGTATACCTGTGGTGGATTCATTTTGATATTTGTCAAAACTAATACAATTATGTAAAGTTTAAAAATAAAATAAAATTAAAAAAAAAAAAAAAAAGAATTTATCAGCAGTATTTATTTAAGATTTTTTTTAATGTGGACCATTTTTAAAGTCTTTGTTGAATTTGTCTCTGTTTTACTTATTTATTTATTTATTGCCTCAAGGCATGTGCGATCTTGGCTCCCCAACCAGGGATGGAACTCACACCCTCTGCACTGGAAGGCAAAGTCCTAACCACTGGAGCGCCAGGGAAGTCCCAGAAGTAAAATATTTTTAAATTAAGGTATGTTCATTGATTTTTTTTCTTTAGACACAATGCTATTGCTCACTTAATAGACTACAGTATGATGTAAATATAACTTTTATATGCATCAGGAAACCAAAAAGTCTGCCTGACTTGTTTCCTTGTGACATATCCTTTATTGTGGTGGTCTGGAAACAAACCTGTACTATCTCTGAACTCTGCCTGTGTATGAGACTTTAAAAGCAGAGAAATGTCTCTGGCTAGAGTTAGAGAGACTGGCCTGAAGGAGAGGTCAGAGAGATTAGAAGCATTTTTGCTGGCTTGAAGATGGAGTAGGCAGCAGGATAAAGAAGGCCATTGGCCTTAAGAAGATGAGAGAGGCGGGCAGTCAGCAAGTAAGTGAAAATTAAACCACTTCAGCCAAAGAAACTGGCATTCCCAACTACTTGCACAAGCTTCAAAGAACACACATTGATAAAGAACATCGTAACACTGCTGGTAAAATCCATTATAAATCTCTGCTACCTACACTCAGCTTGGTTTAGTGATCCCTTATCCAACTCTGTTCTTTCTCCACCCCAAACATTGGCAGTTCAAACATTTCTCCACAGATGACTAATTAGATATCTTAGTTTACTGAGAGTTCATCTTAAGTTCCTGCTCTTTTAACCTTCAGGGAAGGGAAACCCTGCTGACACCTTGATTTTGGCCTCATAAACCCTAAGCAGAGAGAACTGAGTCACACTGAACGTGAACTTCTGAGTTATAGAAACATTAAGATAATAAATACATGTAATTTTAAAATGTGGGATTTGTGGTAATTTGTTATGGCATCAAGAGAAAACTAATAATTTTCATTTTCAGCTAGTTTCTGTTGAATAAAAATACAATTGATATTTTTTTTTTTTTAGTGTATATATCTCTTTATTATTTTTTTTTTATTCTTCCAATTTTATTTTATTTTTAAACTTTACATAATTGTATTAGTTTTGCCAAATATCAAAATGAATCCGCCACAGGTATACATGTGTTCCCCATCCCGAACCCTCCTCCCTCCTCCCTCCCCATACCATTAGCCAGACTCATCAAGAAACAAAGGGAGAAAAATCAAATCAACAAAATTAGAAACGAAAATGGAGAGATCACAACAGACAACACAGAAATACAAAGGATCATAAGAGACTACTATCAACAATTATGTACAATTGATATTTTTATATTCATTTTGCATATCCAGGGACCTCTCAACTCACTTATTAATTCTAATAATTTATCAGTAGGGTTACTTGAATTTTCTATAAGTGGGATTGCATCTATGGCTGATGTGTGCTGTGATTTTTCCTTTCAGATCTTTATAACTTTAAAAAATTTATTGTATTTGCTAAGGCCATCAGTAATCATGTTAAGTAAATGTGATGACAGTGAATATTTTGTCTTGTTCTCAATCTCAAAGAGAAAGTTTTCAACAATTACCTTTAACATGATGTTTAATATAGTTTTCTTTGCTTGTTTGGTTGTTTATTCTTTGCGGAGGGGTGGTGGTAGTGATACATATTATCAAACTAAGAAAAATTCTATTTCTTCTGAGATATTAATTTTATCATTATAATTTTTAGTTCTAAAATTCCATTTTCATCATTTTTTGTAATTTCCAAGTTTCAGCCTAAATTCTAATGTATTTTATTTCCTTGAACTCATTTTAAATATGCTATTATTTCAACTATTTGTATTTCTTTTTAAAATACAAAATATGTATATTTAAGAAATAATTATATGCAAGGCTAATTATCTTTAAATTATATTTGGATTTTCCTATGTCAAAGTCTGCTTGACTTTGTATTAATACTTTCAAGGTTATTAATACTTGTGGCTCAGCTGGCAAAGAATCCACCTGCAATGTGGGAGACCTGGGTTCTATCCCTGAGTTGAGAAGATCCTTGGAGAAGGGAAAGGCTACCCACTCCAGTATTCTGGCCTGAAGAATTCCATGGACTACTGTCCACGGGGTCACAAAGAGTTGGACACGATTGAGTGACCTTCATTTACTTACTTTACTTAGAGCCCTTGGAGGTCTTTAACTGCTATTATTTCTAATTGTTATTTTTCATGTTCCTTATTTACTCAAATACCCATTTTGTACCACTGTTGTGGAATACTAGATTCTGTCTGTGAAAGACTGTAATAAATGTCTTAGAACTAAAATAATATTATATTCTTTGACCAAGCCAGACTTAGTATTCCTCTTACAGTAACTAAATCTTAGGTTTCTTCCTGACTGCAGACTCCTGACCTCCCTCTTCTTAGAGCATTATTCAAAAAATTTTGTAATTGAAAATTCTTTCTCTGTTGCTTTCAGATATAAATTTTCTTCCAGCCTCTTGCAAGTTTGACAGCCCACAAATACTTTTCTCAGGCACCTGTGAGCCATCCCTTTGAAGTATAATCACCAAGGAGAGAGCAGCCCTGCCTCCCAGTCTCAATAGAAGCGTAGGAACCTAACCTAAGAGCAAAATGTATGTGCTGTGTTCAGCTGTATTCAACTTTTTGTGACCCCATAGACTGTAGCCCACAAGCTCCTCTGTCTATGGGATCTCCCAGGCAAGAATACTGGAGTGAGTTGCTATTTCCTTCTCCAGGGAGTCATCCCCACCCAGGGATCAAACCCAGGTCTTTCCCAATCCTGGCAGATTTTTTTTTTTAAAAAACCACAGAACCACCATAGAACAATGTGGCTAAAATACTGTTGAGCAAATAAGCACCAATAAGCCAACACAAATGGCCTAAGTACATTGACTACCTTCTAACATTCTCCAGCACCTTTGACTCCAACACTCAGAAATCCTCTTGCCTTTTGTTTCAGTAGAATTTATTTCAATTTCTTCACTTACTAAAATAGGCTTCAGTAAACTCTTCCTCTCCTATACAACTCATTCAGTATAATTTTTCTTTGGCATCTGGCAGAGGTTAAATTTGCTTCTAGCAAATCATCAGAGTCATGAACAATCTAGGATCCCTTCCTTTAACTTTAGATACTGAAGGGACTTGAAGTTGAGCTTGGTCTCCTTCAAAGACCAGCCTGCTTTCAGATCAGTCTTCCTCCTAGAGCGGTGTTTTTCAACCTGGGAGGATTTTGTTTCTCAAAGGATATTTAGCCATGTCTAGAGATATTTTTGATTCTTCAACATGGTACGGAGTAAAAGCAGGAGGAGGTTTGCTCCTGGCATCCAGAAGGTAGAAGTAAAGGAAATTTCTGAACAGGCCCCAACAACAAAGAATCATCTGACTTAAATTGTCAGTAGTTTCCAGACTGCAAACTCATGTCCTTGGGTGTAGATTTTGGTGAACCAACCCAGCCAGATATACTGATTTTTCAGTCCCTCAATCCCACTCGAAGACCAGAATTATTCTCACTTCTAAGACACCAAAGCCTTGTTCAGGAACTCAGTTTCTTTTGTCCGTCTTTGAAAATCTTCTATAGATAAAAGAGCTCTTCTTTCCTGGTTTCAGCTTCTTCTAGATTTGCATTATGCCAGTTTTCATTACTTTGCCATCTCACTGACGCCTTTAATATGGTTTAAAATATTTTACCTACTTTATAAGTTGCCCTCAGTAGGGACAGGCTTAGTATGACCTATTGAATGATTACCCATGCCTTTTATGACTAGCCAAATAAGACTACTTGAAGTCTCATGCTCCCTTTAAGAAATTTCTTCTGAATAATTCTCAAACTTATTGTTGAGTGCCTAGAAACTTGTTGGTTATTTTCTATCTCTGACACTGAACTGTTGTCCCAGGCTTTCCTTAGTCACATTTTGCTGAATTATACCTGATTCCATGTGGCACAAGTTTCAACTCATACTACTTGACTAAATTTGAGGACATCTGTTCCTTATATTATCCAAAGCACCAAAAATATAAAAGTGACAAAACTTCACACTGAATGATGATATTGTTCCAATAAACATAATTTTTAAATGCAATAATTATAACAGTTTTATTTGGTGCATCTCTCCGGTACTCTTGCCTGGAGAATTCCATGGACAGAGGAGCCTGGCGAGCTACAGTTATGGAGTCGCAAAGAGTCAAACATGACTGAGCGACAACTATTATTTATATCAGTGACTAAATAAATATGATCAATTTACTTAATTCTCACATTCTGACTCAGGTGTTACTGCTATTGGTGTTTTATGTAGAAGGAAACCAAGTCACAAGGAAATTAAGTACTTTGCCCAAAGTCTTTACATTTCAGATCTAGGACCCATAGTCAGACTGGGGGAAATTTGGCTTATTTAGGCATATAAAAATATGGAATATTTAAAACTGAGTGAAATTCCATGGACTGAGGAGCCTGGCAGGCTATAGCTCATGGGGTCGCAAAATAGCTTGCTGCTGCTGCTGCTGCTAAGTCGCTTCAGTTGTGTCCGACTCTGTGCGACCCCATAGATGGCAGCCCACCAGGCTCCCCCGTCCCTGGGATTGTCCAGGCAAGAACATTGGAGTGGGTTGCCATTTCCTTCTCCAATGCATGAAAGTGAAAAGTGAAAGTGAAGTCGCCAGTCTTGCCCGACTCTTAGCGACCCCATGGACTGCAGCCTACCAGGCTCCTCTGTCCATAGGATTTTCCAGGCAAGAGTACTGGAGTGGGGTGCCATTGCCTTCTCCAAATACCTTCAGATCAGATCAGATCAGTCACTCAGTCATGTCCGACTCTTTGTGACCCCATGAATCGCAGCAGGCCAGGCCTCCCTGTCCATCACCAACTCCCGGAGTTCACTCAGACTCATGTCCATCGAGTCAGTGATGCCATCCAGCCATCTCATCCTCTGTCGTCCCCTTCTCCTCCTGCCCCCAATCCCTCCCAGCATCAGAGTCTTTTCCAATGAGTCAACTCTTCGCATGAGGTGGCCAAAGTACTGGAGTTTCAGCTTTAGCATTATTCCTTCCAAAGAAATCCCAGGGCTGATCTCCTTTAGAATGGACTGGTTGGATCTCCTTGCAGTCCAAGGGACTCTCAAGAGTCTTCTCCAACACCACAGTTCAAAAGCATCAATTCTTCGGCGCTCAGCCTTCTTCACAGTCCAACTCTCACATCCATACATGACCACAGGAAAAACCATAGCCAAATAGCTTCCTACTGGCTAAACAAATCAGATTGCTGTTATTGTTTATGGTAACCACAATCGCACAGCGCCCTCTGCTGGTAGGAGGTTTTTTCCGCCGCAGTTTCCACTTTCTAAAACTTTCCAGTTCTTCAGGTGTGAAAGTGAAAGTGAAGTCAATCAGTCGTGTACGACTCTTTGCGACCCCATGGACTGTAGCCTACCAAGATCCTCCATCCATGGGATTTTCCAAGCAAGAATACTGGAGTGGGTTGCCATTTCCTTCTCCAAGAGATCTTCCTGACCCAGGAATGCACCCCAGTCTCTCGCATTGTAGGCAGACGCTTTATCGTCTGAGCCACCAGGGAAGGATCTCTTCAGGTGAGATCCTTTTAAAATCATCTACTCTTTTCCTAGGCTTCTCTAGTGGCTCAAACGATAAAGAATCTGCCTGCAATGCAGGAAACCTACGTTTGATCCCTGGGTCGGGAAGGTCCCCTGGAGAAGGGAATGGCAACCTACTCCAGTGTTCTTGCCTGGAGACTCCCATGGACAGAGGAGCCTGGTGGGCAACAGTCCATGGGTTTACAGAGTCAGAAATGATTGAGTGACTAACATAACAACAACTCTTTCCATAATCCCTATAGATCAGATCAGATCAGTCGCTCAGTCATGTTCGACTCTTTGTGACCCCATGAATCGCCGCACGCCAGGACTCCCTGTCCATCACCAACTCCCGGAGTTCACTCAGACTCACGTCCATCGAGTTAGTGATGCCATCCAGCCATCTCATCCTCTGTCGTCCCCTTCTCCTCTTGCCCCCAATCCCTCCCAGCATCAGAGTCTTTTCCAATGAGTCAACTCTTCCCATGAGGTAGCCAAAGTACTGGAGTTTCAGCTTTAGCATCATTCCTTCCAAAGAAATCCCAGGGCTGATCTCCTTCAGAATGGACTGGTTGGATCTCCTTGCAGTCCAAGGGACTCTCAAGAGTCTTCTCCAACACCACAGTTCAAAAGCATCAATTCTTCGGCGCTCAGCCTTCTTCACAGTCCAACTCTCACATCTATATATGACCACAGGAAAAACCATAGCCTTGACTAGACGAACCTTTGTTGGCAAAGTAATGTCTCTGCTTTTGAATATGCTATGTAGGTTGGTCATAACTTTCCTTCCAAGGAGTAAGCATCTTTTAATTTCATGGCTGCAGTCACCATCTGCAGTGATTTTGGAGCCCAGAAAAATAAAGTCTGACACTGTTTCCCCATCTATTTCCCATGAAGTGATGGGACCGGATGCCATGATCTTCATTTTCTGAATGTTGAGCTTTAAGCCAACTTTTTCACTCTCCACTTTCACCTTCGTCAAGAGGCTTTTTAGTTCCTCTTCACTTTCTGCCATAAGGGTGGTGTCATCTGTGTATCTGAGGTTATTGATATTTCTCCTGGCAATCTTGATTCCAGCTTGTGTTTCTTCCAGTCCAGCGTTTCTCATGATGTACTCTGCATATAAGTTAAATCAGCAGGGTGACAATATACAGCCTTGACGTACTCCTTTTCCTATTTGGAACCAGTCTGTTGTTCCATGTCCAGCTATAACTTTGCTTAGGTGTCTGTCAAAAACATCAGTGACAACTGCTTCATTTTCTAAAGCAGCAATACCATCCGTGGAGACAAAAAGCTGACCAAAATTTAAAAGGAAAAATTTTGCTCATTGGTAAATTTTTGATACTTATTTGTGCTGTTGCATGTGGATTTTGAAAAGTGGACTTTAAACCTATTCCTAGCAATCTGGAAGGTCATGCACATTTAGAGTATGAATGTCCAGGAATGATATCAAAAAGCCCAAAACTCTCACCTCTGACTGATCTTGAGATGCTGTACCAATCGGAATTGAAGGCCAAGGGAAGTTTTTAGCTGTCTGTGTGAGTGATGAAGCTGTGTCCATAGCCGCCCAGATTCTCTTAACAAAGACTGAGATTACACCTTAAAAAAAAGAAAAATCAATAAGAAAAAGATAGACAAGAAAATGCAAATTTTTAAAGGGGCAAAAGACTTGAAAGGGAGTTGCACAAAAAATAGACATCAAAATGTCACATCAGCTTTATCAAAACCCTCAAAATTGTCATCAGAGAAATGACATGAAAACTAAAAGGAGTGACTGTACATCTACTACAGTATCAAAATTTAAATTAAAAAATGAACAAGAATAAAAAGAGAATACCAAATGTTAGTGAGAATTTGTTTTAGTTGGAAAAAAGAAAAACTTCTAAAGGGAGTGTAAATTGAGGAGGACACCCTCAGTTTGACAATGTCTACTAAAACTGAACATGCAGGTAGCTCAGGATCCAGAAATTTGACTTATTTGCTAACAAAAATAAAAGTGGTATGCATATGAAGAATGGTGCAAAAACATTCACAGCAATTTTATTCATCACAGCCCTGAACTGGAAACAACACAGATGTCCATCAGCTATAAAACAGGTCAGTTGTAGTACAACTGTACTATGATGCTCTGTATCTGTGACAGCACAAATAAGGACTGAAAATCTGATGAGTAGAGCAGCTCGAAATAAAAGACTACAAACTGCGCAATTCTATTTTTATGAAGCTCTTTGAAACCCTGGAGTGACAAGGATTGCTATAAATCCTGAAGGTACTTCTTTACGGTACCTTTCTGCCTGGCTGGTCCATTTGTTCATCAGCCTTATTTGTTACTAAAACTAAATTAGTTTTTTTCTTTGATATTCAAGTCTCATTTCAAGTTTCTCTCTGATGAACTTCTAGGCTGCAGTAGAACCTCGTGCTTGCTCTGCTGGATAATTTTTTTGATTCATATATTAAATGTTAGTAAATGGTTCATCTAACTCACTAAAAACTCAGCTTCCTGGGGAGAGGATACTCTTTTGAATCTCAGCTTCTGGTTCCAAGAGAAGCCATTGAGTTTAGCCAGTGAGTTTGTATGTGTTGGTGTCAAATAATCTTTCAGATTTCTGATCAGCTCCTATCCTTCTGTGTGATTTTAGGTAAGTTACTTTGCTTCGTCATCAATAAATAAGGATAATAGTCACCTACCTTTTTATATTTGTTGCAATATGTGAGGTTTAAACAAGCTAATATCTGAAACACATGATGATCTTAATAAATGTTAATTTTTAGCTAATGCAATCTCCAGTATATTTTTACAGATTTAATGCAAATTAGTTTACTGTCTTTATGAGACTATCTATATTAAATTTGTGAAAAATTTATATAAATATTATAAGCTTTATATATATTTCATGAAAATTGATCTACTAATGGAAATACACTCAATGTTTCCCTGAACAGAAAATATTTGGAGATCTCTCTCTCTTTTGATGTATACCTCACAACATATAAATAAATCCAGCCAGGCACAGGAACATAAATTGGAATGATTCTGTGTATTTTAACAACAATGTGTCATCCGACAGAAAGTGCCACTAAAATACAGGGGAATTGTGACTACCCATCTAAACTTTCAAACTACATTTTAAGTTCACAAATATAAAAACCTATTCAGACAAATTACTAAAAACTGTCATTTCTCTAACATCATTTACGTTGTGTTTGTTGACAAAAATCTTTTGATTTTTGATTGAGAGAGTCAATTCCTAGGCAGGTTGATAAGAAGTCTGGGGGTCTTCAAGGAGAGAGAGGTCTGGAATTCTCAAGGAAGAGGAAAGGACAATTTTTTTTTTTTTTCCTCTACATTCCTTACCATACCGTTGACTGTTCAGTCGTGTCCGACTCTTTGCGACCCCATGGACTGTAGCCTACCAGGCTCCTCCGTCCATGGGATTCTCCAGGCAAGAATACTGGAGTGGGTTGCCATTTCCTTCTCCAAGGGATCTCCCCAACCCAGGGATCAAACCTGGGTCTCCTGCATTGCAGGCAGATGCTTTATCCTCTGAGCCACCAGGCAAGCCCCTACATTCCTTAGGATTATATAATAATAATGTATCCTGCTTGAAGACAGTTTCTGGGGAAAAAGCCTTCTGGCTAATCCTGTTATCTTAAAATGTAAATTATGAGAGTGGGTCTAGTAAGGTCTTTACAACCTCCAGACATTCTTTTGATTCACTGTAATAACTAATTAAAAGTATATAACCCCATTGCTAACACTAGTGAGGGGGCACTCTTTCTGCCCCCTTCTGATGCCTATGTCAGAAGCTTTCTCTATCTCTTTTGTATTTTAATAAGACTTTATTACACAAAAGCTCTGAGTGATCAAGCCTCGTCTCTGGACCTGGATTGAATCTTTCTCCTCCAGAGGCCAAGAATCCTGGCATCTTTCATAGTTCAGCAACAACCTTTCACTATTTTGGACAAATTTCTGTGCTGATAAATAAAAGATGTCTCAGGTATTTTAAATCAATTACTAGTTAGAGACTACTGGTCCCTCCATTTTTGCTTAAACCTTAATCTCACTTCGTGTATTTGAAATTAAAGATTCTATTTTTCTTTTAATGTAAAATTTCACTTTACATCTTAGAACATATTTCCTCTTTTGTAACCATCTCACATTCCTGATTTGCACACTTTCCTGTTCTTACAACTCCCCAAAATGTGGTTAATTACTTAACCCACTGTATTATCTATGTCTTGGACGTTAACCATTACAGACCTTCATTTTTTTATCATGATGTTGCATCTTATTTTTCTTCATTGCAATTTAACAATGTTGGTAGAAAAAGGGACTTTTCTAAATTCTTAAGGATGCATGCAAGCTATTGTTAAATAATCAGTCTTCCTTAAGCATTACTATTTTTAGTCTCTCTTTCTAAACACAAAGGTACCTCTCTCAGAGGTAAGTAGAAGAAAAGTAAAGTACCACAAAAGGATAAGGAAGAAGTTAGAAAAATACTGGCAAAGGAAGCCAGTGGTGTACAAGAAAAAGTAGGAATATTTGTATACTTTATTTATAGTTTATTAAACTATATCATATACTTTATTATATATTACAATGTTCAAAAATATAATAGTACTCTCATATGATTATATCTGTTATAGATTAGTACTTTGGCATTGAAAAGATAAATTTGTCCAAAGGTGTTTAACTGTTACATTTTGAAGTCAAGATTTAGGCCCAGGCTTTTAAAGTTCCAATCTAGCTTACAATAGACTGTGATGGAAACTTATAATCAAATAATGTAGAAAAAAAATGAAACTAAAACAATTTAGCCTTATAATATTCAACTTTTCAAACTTCTGTTTATAGAATACAATATGAATGAAAATGTGTTTAAAATGTAAACTCTATCAGCCACAATGAAATAACAAGAATCAGACTTATAATCAATTCGAAAATTTGTGGTTCCTGGAGAAGAAAACAGCAGCCCACTCTAGTATTTTTGCCTGGGAAATCCCATGAACAGAGGAGCCTGACAGGCTACAGTCCATGGGGTTCCCAAAAGAGTTGAACACAACTGAGAGACTGAGCACAGCACAGAAAAAATGAGAAATTAAAATCTATGCTTAATACATTGCATTCAGTGGTAAATTTCTGTGAACTTCATTTAAAAAATAAGATTTATTTTCTTTTATGACAGAACCTTGAGATATTTTGACATAGAGTTATTTCTATTTCATATAGATTATTTTTCAGTTTGGAAATCTTCTGCATAATATATGCTTCAACTTAGCTTGCTGTTAATATTATAAAGTGTACAAGAGAAGAAATAGCTTTAAAGGAATTTTAAAGTATTGCCTAGGTAATTACAATGCATTTCAAAGATGAGGATTCTGTCAATTCTTTCTACTACTTTCATTAAAAAAAAAAAATCCTCTTTTTCTTGTCCATCCTTCCCAGTTGTTATTCCACTTTAGAGAAAATGCTAGAAGGTCAAAGGGTTTCTGCCTGAAAATATGTCTGATCTAAAAGAGGAAGTGGTTTATAGAAGAAAGTGATGCAATCTCTTCTGTGGTACTATTGAAGTTCAAAATCATTCCAACTGAGGGCAGAAAACTAACTGAAGTGCAAGAAACTACTGCATGGAGAGTAGTTTTCTTTCAGATCATGCAAGTGTCCAATAATCTATTGCCTTGATTGATAAGGCTGAGCACATTGTTTTTATTTTTTATTCATTGAAGGAATCTACCAAACTTGGGAGAGAGGAAGGAAATTATCTGTCTCAATATATCTCATTTACAGGAGGTTTGCAAAAATATAGGATTCTTTTTAATTTCTGCAATGGCTGGAGAGATAGTCTATGCTGATATCAAACATACATCTTCAGAACATTCATCTTCACTCCAGAAATCTGGTAAGCTGAATCTAGAACTCTCCCTTGTTTCTGTCCTGTGTTTACATCTGTCTTACTGGAAATGTGCTAAGTCATTTTGTCGTGTCCAACTCTTTGCGACCCTATGGACTGTAGCCCACCAGTCTCCTCTGTCTGTGGGATTCTCTAGGCAAGAATCCTGGAGTTGGTTGCCACTTCCTTCTCCAGGAGATTTACTGGAAATAGGAGACTGGATGCAAAGCAAAATCTACTGAATGCCAGGGTAAAAGTGAAGGATTTTAATGACACAAAGTGTTCATAAGTTAATTGTAACTTTAGTCTTAATATGTAGACCTTTGCTTTTGGTTTCCATGAACTCTATTCCTTATATTTCTTGTGGTGGACATTTATTATATTCCTGTGGTGACATTGATACTCATAACCTCTTTCTGCTCTATAATTTTACTCATCCAAATCTGAAAATAACATGATAAACTCATTCACACTGAGGAAAATATCCCTGACAATTATTCACATTGTTATTTAGCCTTTTGGAAGTTGTGTATCGGTAGGATAAAAATGTTAAACTAAAATAAAAAGATATAAAATGTTAATATCTTATTCCTGAAGTTTAGAATTAATGATTATCTGAGTAACAGAATATTTTTGAAGCACAAGTAGATAGGCATACAGCTAAAGATAAGATTGTACCTTAATCACAAATCACCTAAAAACCAATAGCTTTTTCAAATCCAGTGTATGTTCTACATACATTCTATACAAATGAAGCTTTAGGGAAAATTCCATGTTGCATTTATATTATCTCCTCTAGGGTAAGAATTTTTGTATTGTTAAAGTTACATAAAATGTTTAAAGTCTCCACAAGCTTGTCCTTGTGGAATAAAATTGATGTCTTGCTTTCCTGTTATTCCCAAGTATCCATTTCTTCTTTCATATTTTTAAGCTTGCAGTTTTCAAGTGGATCTCATGTATGGTTTTCTCCAGTTGAAAGAAATTTCCTGTGTTTAAATGGTCTCTCTCTAACTTGCTCAATGGGGCTTCCCAGGTGGTGTTAGTGGTGAAGAACCCACCTGCCAATGCAGGGGATGTAAGAGATGTGGGTTTGGTCCCTGGGTCAGGCAGATCTCCTAGAGGAGGGCATGGCAAACCACTCCAGTATTCCTGTCTAGAGAATCCCATAGACAGAGGAATCTGGTGGGCTACAATCCATAGTGCCATAAAGAGTCAGACATGACTGAAGTGACTTAACACAGCACAGCACGACTTGCTCGATATGGGCTTATCTGCTTTCTTTTCTTGATAGACTGGGAGCTTTCATTTTATGTGAGCTAATGGAACTTAGTTTGAGAAGTAATATGGACGAAACCTGTATTCTTATTCCTCCATTTCCCACAAATCTCATATAACTGGTCCATTTTTCTAGAGATTGTTTTAACTCACTTTAAGCTACAAGATCAAGATTTTTGATTCTGCATGCCAGGATTTAATTTCGTCTATTCATGGAGAGAACATTACTTTTATCCTGGTCAAAAAAAAAAAAAAAAAGGAAAGAAAATGGTACAAATGAACCCATTTACAAAACAGATACAGAGTCACAGACTTAGTAAACAAATTTATGGTTACCAAGGGGAAAAGAAGGGAGGGATAAATTGGGAGATTGAGATTGACATACAAATTTATAAAATGGACTTCCCTGGTGGCTCAGTGGCAAAGAATCAGCCTGCCAATGCAGGAGACCTGGGTTCGATCCTTGGGTTGGGAAGATCCCCTGGAGAAGGCAATGGCAACCCACTCCAGTATTCTTGCATGGAGAATCCCATGGACAGAGGAGCCTGGCAGGCTACAGTCCAAAGGGTCATGAAGGGTCGGACACAACTAAGTGACTAAGCACACAAGTCAGCTATATTCCAATAAAAATTAATTTAAAAAAGAATAGAACAAGGAAAAGAGATTTGGGGACAATGTCTTTAATGTTATCTAGTCCAATTTTATTGTAATGTTAAAAATGAGGAAATATGAATGCATAAAAATTAAATTACCTACCTATAGTCATGACTAGAAGTCAAATATTTTATTACTCTTTCACTGCATATCTCTGTTGTGGATAAATGCAACTTCTGTTCCCATGTGTCATATTCAAGAGGGAAAGAAAGATGCTACAATCCAAAGTACAATCCAGATTTGCTACATTGGATTGTAATGTCCCACAGAGCCCTACACAATTGTCCCCGAGCTTTCTCTTCGAAGTTGCTAAATTTCACTTGTTTAACTCTGGTTGTTGACTTTCTCTTTCCTCTTTAGAATTATCATAGTCCTTCCTATTTCAGAGCTTCATGTCTGTTGAAACTCTCTCCCTGATCTCTTAATCTTTGTATTTCCACTGCCTCGCACAGTACTAAGTCCTTGGTGGGCAATGAATAGATGCTTGGTAGGCAGATGAATGTATAAATGGATTTTAAATAAATGGATCTCATTTATTTTAAATATTTTAAATATTATAGTTTCATTGGTTCTCCAAGACATAAAACAAGAGGGTACCCCCATGAAACTGAGTGAAATATCAGTGAGAAAAGGTAATACAATTAAGAATATTCTGGACTAAAACTCAGAAATTCATGATTTTCTTAAACTTTACTTCAGGGGCCTAAAGGAATGATATAGTACTCCTTGTATTAGTTCCATTCATGAACTCTGATGATTTATTCTCCAACTTTTTAGGTCTGAAATATCAGTTCTTCACCCTAGAAATGTGTGTTGGGATATTATCACATTCTTCTCACTATTGCCTAGTCAGGCACAATTTGCATCGTTTTGCCTGATAAAAGAAAATGCATGGACTTCTTTTAGTGTTTTGAGAATTTAATAAATTCTCATTAAAGATGTTTTACTTAATAATAATTTGAACAAGCACTCTCTAATAGTATTCTACTAAATAAGCATTCATGTTAGTCATTCTTGACATTTGATTTTGTAATTGGTTGTATTTTCACATCAGTTATAGTAGGCTCTCAGTTTGTGAAAGTATCAGTTGTGTCTGACTCTTTGCAACCTCATGGACTGTAGCCCACCAGGCTCCCCTATCCATGGAATTCTCCAGGCAAGAATGGTGGAGTGGGCAGCCATTCCCTTCTCCAGGGAATCTTCCCTATCCAGGGATTGAACCTGGGTCTCCCGCACTGTAGGCAGACATTTTACTGCCTGAGCCACCAGGGAAGCCCCATGTAGATGTGTATATATCACATATCTAGTGGAATTGATATACTGTAACTATTTTGGATAAGAGCCTCTTGGTTTTAGTCATCAATCAGCCCAGAGCTAAAAATGTCATTTCCTTTTTATGACTTATTTATCTGATTACAAGAGATAGAATGGATAGTGAACAAAGGTCTAATTTGGTAGTCAAGAAACCTGAGCTATGATCTCAACTCTACTATCAAGTAACTGTGTTTTGTGGACTTAAAAATCCCCATTTTAACATTCAAATGTTGGACAAGATTATCCCTAAAATTACTTTTATTTTAAAATGTATAATTTTATGAAATTGCAATTACATATAACAGGAAATAGGTTTATTGTATAAGAATGCATAAAAGAGACATAAAAGAATGGATCAACCCAAATAAGTGAGGGCTGTCAGTAAGTTTATTAGAGAATCTTGAGAATGTCAGTCTTATATAAAAACGTAGGAATGCAGAGAGTAAATCATAAGTTAAGATTATGAATGGTGAATCAAAAGGAAAAAAATATATTCATTCAGTTTTATAAATTCCCCCTTCTTCACAAATCAGGGGACCAAATTTGTATGTAAGAGGAATTTAGGTCTACATATTTCAAAGGAAAGTAACTCAAGAGCATAACCGACAAAGTTTATTCATCCCTTCCTTACCACCTAAGGAATTACTTAACTGGGCTTACTAGTGAAATTTATCCAATTTTATAGATTCTCACCACCACGGAATTTTCCTGAAAGTTGGGTGTGCAATGATTATCATTCTTCTTGTAATAGTAATTGTGCTGAGCATGCTTGGTAAGTAATTACCAATAACCTTTATTTACCCCAAAGTATTATTTTATCATGACCTGTTGTAATTGTGTTTGCTGTTAAAGTGGTTTCTACACAATTCAGTACAATTTCACAAAAAGCAGGAAATTTGGTACACAAATAAAATTAGAGATTTTCCATAGAACTTCATCATGTGATATTACATATATTATGGATTCATTTCATTGATATATGAAGGAGGCTAGATTTATATTTTATGATCAAAATCAGCTTCTCTGAACCATGTTCTGTGAAAGCAAACTAAACTATGAAGCATATTTCTGTTTAAGCTTATTCAAGATCTTATTCAAGCTTACTAAAATCATGGCATCCTAAAAGAAAAAAGAAAAAGAAAATCATGGCATCCTGAAAGTGAAGTGAAAGTCACTCTGTCGTATCCAACTCTTTGTGACCCCATAGACTATACAGTCTGTGGAATTCTCCAGGCCAGAATACTGGAGTGGGTAGCCTTTCCCTTCTCCAGGGGATCTTCCCAACCCAGGAATTGAACTGGGCCTCCTGCATTGCAGGCAGATTCTTTACCAGCTGAGCCACAAGGGAAGTCCCATTATCTACTCAGGGGCATCCTCAATCTTGCATCCATGGGTGAAAATTTTGTCTAAAACCAATCAATTCACTCAGGCACTTAAAAATTATACTCATATGCTGTGGATATAGTGAAATATAGTCCAACTTTATATGGCAATTATTTTAATTGTTTATTAAGTAAATGCTTGGAGAAAAACTTCCAGATGATGTATACTCTAAGGAATTCAGGTTTCCAGATTCAACCAAACCCTAGAACAGATCAAGGCAATATCTGCCTGTATTGTCCTTGTGAATGATATTAGTAATTATGTATGTCATTAGGTACTAGAGGTCAATGAGCAGAGTCAGAATTCTAGAACTGGACAGGGCCCTAGAAATCAACAAGGTCAAGCCTCCAGTTGAGGTGAACAGTGTAAAGCCCAGAGTGATAAGTGGTTTGAGTAGTTTAATATAACTAGGCAGTGGCCAAATTGGGACTTTAACATTGAAGGGATGAAGCAAAAAATACTTAACATTCAACACCTCTGCTGGGATTTCCCTGGCAGTCCAGTGGTTAAAACAACTCTGCATTTCCACTGCAGAGGGTGCAGGTTTGATCCCTGGTCAGGGAACTAATATCCCACATGCCATGGGGCATGGCCATTAAAAAAAAAATACTCTCTCTGTTATGTTTCTTTTTGGTATAGGTTAATAGATTTGCTTGTTATCAAAACAGTAGTTTGTTAGTAACGGATTTGTTACTATGATAGATTTTAAAGATTTAACTGATTAATACACACTATTGTGAAATTATAAATAACCAAAAGTAATTTCAGTGAAATGGCCATCAGAAAGACAAATGTCTTTCTCATGATAGAAAAGTACTCTGGGCTCACCCTGTCCTTCCATATGTAGACTTTAACAACCTCAAAAGGAACAGAATCATGAACTGAAATCAAAACACAGAAAGCTCTTTCCATGAATCAGGTGACACTTGGTACAGTTAATAGGAATTTACCAAACACAAACTATCCAAATGAAGCTTACATTCAAAGCTGGTTATTTTGTGTTTATTAAAATAAATATGAAAACTCCAGAAAAAAATCAAGTGAGTTTCCTTCTGGTCCCAGATCATATTTTACCAATTCCCCTAAATTTGATATTAATAAAATTAACATGAGTATGTGCAAAAGAAGGTCCAATCTTGGGAAAAGGAATTTTTTCCCATAAATTTTAATCACTTTAATTTCTCTGGAGTTTCCACATTAATCAACTTCACTGAGTCACTACAACCTAACTGTTTTCTGCTTTATATTTAATTAAGAAAAGATGTGTCTTCTTTCACTAGTTATTCAGTTCAAATCTGCAAGACAAACTGAAGTGGATAATGAATTAAAGAAGAAATATTGTACTGAGCAAAGTAAATCTGAAGCAAACAACTCAATAGGTAATGTTATTTTATATTGCCTAATTCTTGAGTTGACTATGATGGCTACTCCATTTCTTGTCAGGGATTCTTGCCCACAGTAGTAGATATAATGGTCATCTGAGTTAAATTCACCCATTCCAGTCCATTTTAGTTTGCTGATTCCCAAAATGTCGATGTTCACTCTTGCCATCTCCTGTTTGATCACTTCCAATTTGCCTTGATTCATGAACCTAACATTCCAGGATCTTATGCAATATTGCTCTTTACAGCATCAGACCTTGCTTCTATCACCAGTCACATCTACAACTGGATGTTGTTTTTGCTTTGGCTCTGTCTCTCCATACTGTCTGGAGTTATTTGTCCACTGATCTCCAGTAACTTATTGGGCACCTACTGACCTGGGGAGTTCATCTTTCAGCGTCCTGTCTTTTTGCCTTTTCATACTGTCATGGGACTCTCAAGGAAAGAATACTGAAGTGGTTTGCCATTCCTTTCTCCAGTGGATCACATTTTGTCAGGACTCTCCACCATCACCCGTCCGTGTTGCGTGGCCCTACACGCATGGCTCATAGTTTCACTGAGTTAGACAAGGCTGTGGTCCATATGATCAGATTGGTTAGTCTTCTGTGATTGTGGTTTTCATTCTGTCTGTCCTCTGATGGAGAAGGATAAGAGGTTTATGGAAGCTTCCTGATGGGAGAGACTGACTGAGGGGGAAACTGAGTCTTGTTCTGATGGGCGGGGCCATGCGCAGTAAATCTTTAATCCAAGTTTCTGTTGGAACAACAGACTGGTTCCAAATCAGGAAAGGAGTACATCAAGGCTGTATATTGTCATCCTACTTATTTAACTTATATGCAGAGTGCATCATGAGAAATGCCAGGCTGATGAAACACAAGCTGGAATCAAGATTGCCGGGAGAAATATCAATAGCCTCAGATATGCAGATGACACCACCCTTATAGCAGAAAGTGAAGAAAACCTAAAAGTCTTTTGATGAAAATGAAAGAGGAGAGTGAAAAAGTTGTCTTAAAGCTCAACGTTCAGAAAACTAAGATCATGGCATCCCGTCCCATCATTTCATGGCAAATAGATAGAGAAACAGTGGAAACAGTGGCTGACTTTTTATTTTGGGGGGCTCCAAAATCACTGCAGATGGTCACTGCAGCCCTGAAATTAAAAGACGCTTGCTCCTTGGAAGAAAAGTTATGGCCAATCTAGAGAGTGTATTAAAAAGCAGAGACATTACTTTGCCATCAAAGATCCATCTAGTCAAAGCTATGGTTTTTCCAGTAGTCATGTATGGATGTGAGAGTTGGACCATAAAGAAAGCTGAGCACCAAAGAATTAATGCTTTTGAACGGTGGTGTTGGAGAAGACTCTTGAGAGACCCTTGCACTGCAAGATCCAACCAGTCTATCCTAAAGAAAATCAGTCCTGAATATTCATTGGAAGGACTGATGCTGAAGCTGAAACTCCAATATGTTGGCCACCTGATGTGAAGAACTGACTAACTATAAAAGACCCTGATGCTGGGAAAGATTGAAGGCAGGAGAAGGGGACAACAGAGGATGAGATGGTTGGATGACATCATTGATTCAATGGACACAAGTTTGAGTAAACTCCTGGTGTGGGTGATGGACAGGAAGCCTGGTGTGCTGCCGTCCGTGGGGTCGCAGAGTTGGAAATGACTGAGTGACTGAACTGAACTGAACTGAACTGAATTCCTGAATAAGCAAGTGTGGACAGTAGCATGTATTTTACTTGGGTATATCTGAATAAAGGGGAAATTCCTCTACCCCTACAGAGGCATGGTTTAGACCATTGTTTTTCATGGGCCTATTACAGTTTTTGACAAAACTGTTTAAAGACTGAAGACAAATGAGAAAAATAAACTTGTATGTGTTTTAAATGAATTTAAAGGTACTATGTTGAAATCATTTTATTAGTATTTTTATTTCTACTGGGACATGTGCAGGTGTACAATATGGTAAAAAATATTTTCTTTCCTAAAATTCATGATCACACCACATAGCTTTTTGTCAGTTTTTTAATGGCACTACATGAAAAATGTTATAAATGATTATTTTATGCGTTTTTATCTTTCACATATTTATATATTTTTAAAAGTCAAGAAAACACTCAATTATTTAGCTTTTCTGTTTTCTTTTTCTTTCTGTTTCCTTTATTATTTTTAATCTGTTGATTTAAGTTTTTATTCTATATTGAAAAACTATATTCCTTTCTTTTTTTGAACCCGCATATATAATGTTATTAGAAAGACTTACCAGTCCATGTTATAGAGTAATTTCAACTTCTGGGAACTCATTAAAACTTTAAAATGGATTTTAATTTTTCCAAGTCTCCTCAACCTCATTCCAAAAACTTTAATTTTTTTAAACTAGTGAGACTATGATAGCAAATTTTCTGGGACATTATTCCCAACACAAAAGCACATTGTCCTCCTTCTACCCTTGATAGAGGTGGTAACATGGTGTTGAATAAAATTGCTTTAAATTCTGTCCAGACCCTTTTATACATAGGAAGATCAATCTATCTGAGTTTTAGAGATCACCTATCATACAAATTTTGCCCAATAAAAATTCTTCTCATGATTTTATCATTCTCAAAATTATAGTGATACATAATTCTCAAAATGTCTGGTTCATTGTTGAAATCACTAGTTGAAATCTCTAATTTCTACTTTTCCTCCCAAATTTTTATCTTCCTGAAGTTTGGATGTTGATCGCTTTATCCTAGTGTCTGTGCATTGCCTAGCTCATAGAAAACATAACATATTTTAAAGAGAATAAATTAAATGGGAGAAAGAAGAAAAGAGAGAAAGAAAAAAAAATACAATTGAAATTCTGTTAGGTTTTATTTGTTTCAAAATCCATCCTGAGAAAAGCACATACTTTTGTCAAAGAAGCTTAGGCCATAATTTAACAACTTTTGAGAGGCATTAATTATTATGCAATATTAGGGATGCATTCTCATGTTTCTTTTAATTATTTATCCTTTTTCCTTCCAGTTTCTTTCAATTCTTCCACTGTTCATACATCATGCCCCACCAAAGATTGGAAGCTACATGGGGGGAAATGCTACTGGGTTGCTGAACATGAAAATAAATCTTGGAATGAAAGTAAAAATGACTGTGTCACGAAAAAATCACATCTCATGGTGGTCCGAGACTTCACTGATACGGTGAGGTATAAAATTTTAAGATTATAGCATCCTTCACAACTGCAGTAGTTCTTTGTGCTACAAATTTGAAAATATCGGTGAAAAAAATTTAAACCTCATTGATATTAACTGCACAATTATTGGTTGAATGAATCACTGAAACTATATTATTATTTTAGTCTTCTTTTGCTTCCTTTGTGGCTCAGCTGGTAAAGAATCTGCCTGTGATGCGGGAGACCTGGGTTTGATCCCTGGGTTGAGAAGATCCCCTGGAAAAAGGAAAGGCTACCCACTCCAGTATTCTGGCCTGGAGAATTCCATGGACTATATAGCCCATGGGGTCGCAAAGAGTCAAACACGACTGAGCAACTTTTACTTTCACATTCACTTAGCTAGGGATAGAAGAAATCCTTTTAGTAGTATATACCTAAGTTCTTCTCTATAAGGTATCCATTTCCCAGATTGCATTTTAAATGTATGACATCACTCTCATCTCCCATATTTAATCCATCATTGCTCACAAAGTTTGTAGTCAGACAGCATGGCAGCTGAAATTAAAAATGATGTTCAGAGAAAGGAAATAGAGTATACCCTTCTTATTAAGCTTTGTTTTTTGTTGAAGAAAACAAATATTTTTCTAACTCTGGCTTAATTTAAATTGAAATTTCTTACACGAAGGTTGGACACTAAACCTAAATAAGACCAGTATAGATATTAGTTGGCAAACATCAAATAAGGATTCTTAGCATAAGAATTAGTATGTTGAAATTACAAACGATGTCAAAGGCTCAGCTTCAGAAAACTCAGTGATGAACAGTGCTTTACAAGCCTGGTTAAGTCTGGAGGGTTTATATAAAGACAGCTGTTGAAACTTTTGTAGGGGGAAGAAAAAATTCCTCTGAGTTTCATAGAAATCCACAAAAACAAGAAAATCAAAATGGGAAGTAAGTTATCTTCAGTGTAACCAATGTGACCACAAATATCAAACTGTAAAACTCTTTGTCAGATCCAGTCCAAATTGGTTTGAATATGAACCAAATCCAGAATGGGTGAAGAACTAAAAAAGAGACTTTTTTCTTCTCTTAGAAGTCAGCTTAAGACAAAAAAGGGGAAGAAGGTATCAACTTGAAAGGACCTAATAAAGTGAAGTCGCTCAGTCGTGTCCGACTCTTAGCGACCCCATGGACTGCAGCCTACCAGGCTCCTCCGTCCATGGGATTTTCCAGGCAAGAGTATTGGAGTGGGGTGCCATTGCCTTCTTCAACTAATTCACTAGTTTAGTATGCAATAAAATAACAGAGGCTTTGAATAAGTTAAACTGGCTAGTAACAACTAATCAGTTTTCTTCAGTGATCACTGTTCTACATAGGCAGGATAATTAACTCATGGATAGTCTTTCTGGTCTATCTTCAACTATTCTTACACTACATAATCAATTAGGGACATCTTTTTACAGATATGTGAAGAGAACACAGGTAGCTTTATGTAAGTTGAGTTTGTTAAATCTATTCATTATGACAGGGGATTTCTGACACAAAAATTGCTCACTGCACACTGAACCCCAGAGAAGTGATGAAAAAGACAGCTGATGTTAGGAGGTATATGGGAGTGGGGTAGGGTGAGAAGTCATGGATAAATTAAAAACTGGCAAGTATCTGCTGAAGCAGAGCCACTTTTTAGGACATAATAATAAGAAAGCATCTAATAAAAAGAGACTGAGTTACATAGCTTTGTATTTGGAAATGAACACACAGTTCCTCCTAGGTCTTTAAAGTGGAGTTTCAGTTCATTATTAAGTGATTGGTTAGGTTTCTTGTTGCCCAGGAAACACATCTTTTCTGCATTTCTGCCTTTTTCCATTTGATGATGAGCAGGAAACAGATAAGGTTTTTAGGGAAGTCTTTCATTGCACTGTTTCTCCATGCATTGATTTATTGTCTGTTTCTACCCAGGAATTGAGCCCAGATGTCCCACATTGCAAGCAGTTTCTTTACCATCTGAGCCACCAACAGAATAATAAAGGGGCTGTAAGGCTTTCCAGGTGGTGCTTGTGGTAAAGAACCTGCCTGCCAATGCAGGACATGCAAGTTTGATCCTTGGGTCAAGAAGATCCCCTGGAGGAGGGCATGGCAACCCCTCCAGGATTCTTGCCTGGAGAATGCTATGGATAGAGGAGCTGGGTGGCTACAGTCCATGGGGTTACAAAGAGTCAGACACAACTGAAGGGACTTAGCACACAAGCACCCAAAGGGGTTGTATGAGTTTGTCAGAGCTAACATAACAAAGTACCACAGACTTGACGGCTTAAGCATCAGAAATTCATTACTCACAGCTCTGAAGGCTAGACGTTCAAGATCAAGGTGTTGGCAGATTTGGTTCCTTACAAGGCCTCTCTCCTTAGTTTCTAGATGGCCACCTGCTTGCTCTGTCTTCACACGGTCTTTCCTCTGTATGCATGCATCTGTGTCTCTCTGTATGTCCAAATTTCTGCTTCTTATAAGGACAGTAATCAGATTGGATTAAGATCTACCCTAACAGCCTCATTTCTGCTTAGTCACTGTCTCTAAAAGCTGTGTCTCCAAAGGCAGTCACATTTTGAAGCATGGGGGGTTAGAGCTTCAAATGCATACATTTTGAAGAGACACAGTTGAGGCCGTAATATTCTATCCTCTGGCTCCTGAAGCCTGTAATAGGGGTCAATTATACATGTGAAGCAACTGAGCACGGCATGGCATACATGTGAATTGGGCCGTGGTAAAGAATCTACCTCCCAATGCAGGAGACACAAGAGACACAGGGTTGATCCCTGGGCTGGGAAGACCTCCTGGAGGAGGAAATGGCAACCCACTCCAGTATTCTTGCCTTGGAAATCCCATGGACAGAGAAGTCTTGCAGGCTACAGTCAGTCCACAGGGTCACAAAGAGTCAGACAAAACTTGAGCAACTTAGCACATTATGGACAGCCATATACTTTGTTTCAGGGGTTATGTTATTGTACAAAAAGGAGATATTACCCACCTCCTAGAGTAATGGCCATAAAAACAAAAATAGACAAATGGGACTTAATTAAACTTAAAAGCTTTTGTACAGCAAAAGAAACGAGATTAAAAGACAACCCTCAGAATAGGAGAAAATAATTGCAAAGGAAAAAGCTGACAAAGGATTAATCTCCAGGATATATAAGCAGCTCATGCAGCTCAATATCAGGAAAACAAACAGCCCAAACAAACAAACAAAAAATGGGCAGAGGACCTAATCAGACATTTCTCCAAAGACATACAGATGGCTAATAAACACATGAAGAGGTGCTCAGCATCGCTCATCATTAGAAAAATGCAAATCAAAACTACAATAAGGTATCAACTCACATGGATCAGAATGGCCATCATCAAAATCTCTATAAACAATAAATGCTGGAGAGGGTGTGGAGAAAAGGGAATGCACTTGCAATGTTGGTGGAAATGTTAATTGATACAGCCACTGTGGAGAACAGTATGAAGATTCCTTTAAAAAACTAGGAATAAAACTATCATATAACCCAACAATCCCACTACTGGGCATATACGCTGAGAAAACCATAATTGAAAGAGACGCATGTATCTCAATGTTTGCTGCAGCACAATTTACAATAGCTAAGATATGGAAGGAGAAGGCAATGGCACCCCACTCTAGAACTCTTGCCTGGAAAATCCCGTGGACAGAGGAGCCTGGCAGGCTGCAGTCCATGAGGTCGCTAAGAGTCGGACACAACTGAGCAACTTCACATTCATTTTCACTTTTCACTTCATGCATTGGAGAAGGAAATGGCAACCCATTTCCAGTGTTCTTGCCTGGAGAATCCCAGGGATGGGGGAGCCTGGTGGAAGGCCGTCTATGGGGTCGCACAGAGTGGGACACGACTGAAGTGACTTAGCGGCGGCAGCAGCAGCAGCAAGATATGGAAGCAACCTAGATGTCCATCAATATATGAATGGATAAAGAAGTTATGGTAAATATATACAATGGAATATTACTCAGCCATAAATATAATACATTTGAGTCAGTTCTAGCAAGGTGGATGGACCTAGAGCCTGTTTTACAAAGTGAAGTAAGTCAGAAGGAGAAAAACAAATGTCATATATTAATGCATATATATGGAATATAGAAGGATGGTACTGATGATCCTATTTTCAGCAATGGAGATGCAGACATACAGAACAGACTGGTGGACATAGTCGGGAAAGGAGAGGGTGAGAGGAATTGAGAGAGTAGCATGCAAACACATAAATTACCACATCCAGTGGAAATTTGCTATATATGATGCAAGGAGCTCAAATCAGGTGTTCTTTGACAACCTAGAGAGGTGGGATAGGATGGGAGGTCGGAGGGAGATTAAAGAGGGAGGGGACACATGTATACCTATGGGTGATTCATGTTGATGTATAGCAGAAACCAACACAATATTGTAAAGCAATTGTCCTCCAATTAAAAAAAAAAAACTTATAAACAATATGTGCTCCATCAGCTCAGAGACTACTTTCTTTCTGTGTGTTTTTCCTGTGTGTTTTCTTGCTTCTAGATTATTGTTTAATACTTGTATTCAGTAATAATCACTATTATTTAGGCAAGAAGCATTCATTATGGGCCAAGCCGTGTTTAATATTACTTATTAACAAAACAATAACAGTTCTTTGAGATAGGTATGAATATTATCATAGTCAGAGTTTTAGTGACTGGAAAAATGCAGAAATAAAAAGAATAAATAACTGTGCAAAGATGTGTAGTAGTAATAGTAGCTGCAGCCTGACGCCACAGCCTTGGTGTCTACTAACACTGTCCATAATAGTTCTTTTTTTCTTTGCAGTCTCAGTTTATGTTTTTATATTGGAGTATATTTGGTGTACGTATATTCCCTCCCTCTTGATCCTCCCTCCCACTCTGCCATAATACCCCTTTAGGTCATCACAGAGCACTGAGCTGAGCTCCCTGTGCTATACAACAGCTTCCCACTAGCTATCTATTTTGCACATGGTAATATATATATATATATCCCAATCTCCCAATTTTTCCCACTCTCCCTGTCTTCTTGTGTTCACATGTTCTTACTCTATGTCTGCATTCCTGCCTTGCAAATAGGTACATCTAGATTTTTTTTTAATTTATGTTTAGATTCCTTATATATGTGTGTGTGTTAACATATGATATTTGTTTTTCTCTTTCTGCCTTACTTCACTCTGTATGACGAATGATAAAATTTCATTCTTTTTTATGGCTGAGTAATATTCCATTGTATATATGTGCCACATCTTTATCCATTCATTTGTCGATAGACATTTGGTAATTTTCCTTTGGCTTTTATCCCATTGCATTACTGTGGATTTCCCCTCCACTGTGATCTATTTGAAAACGTGAAGCCTGTCTTACCTGTTCATTCCTAGCTTCTAGTGCAGTGCTAGCCACATAGAAGGTGCTCCTGTGGTATTTTATCTTGCATCTGTAAGAATCACTTGATTTCATACAACATTTTCTATTCTTTTTAGACTTTCCTATGGCAAAATATATATGATTCATTTTGGGTTGGTTTGAGGATTCCTCCTGGAGGGAAATTATGGACCTGGTTGGACAACAGCACTTTTGACCCTCAGCTGTAAGTCTTTTGCATTTCTTTTGCATTTTTTCTTTTTGTGGTTTTTAATCCCATGTTGTATGTGACAAGAAAGAGACATATGACATCATTGGCTTTGAAGTGATCTAATGGGTATAAATTTCCTGACTGCTACAGTCTGATAAATATTTCTATAAAATGATTCACACAGAAAGTTGAGAAAGAAATCTCCCTCCATCCACTCAGAAAACTTATGTATGAAACAGGATTGCCCTGTTGCCTGATTTTAGCTTTTTATATAAAAGGTAAATTAGCAGGTATAAACTCT
Organism: Bos indicus; assembly: GCF_029378745.1. Taxonomy (NCBI): domain Eukaryota; kingdom Metazoa; phylum Chordata; class Mammalia; order Artiodactyla; family Bovidae; genus Bos; species Bos indicus. The sequence goes on from NC_091764.1 coordinate 100,376,260, forward strand.
TTTATGAGTGCACACGTTTGTTTTACAGAGCATAACTTTCTGCTCACTTCTTATAGTGATCAATTTTTAAGCAATAAAAGTGTCAGAGCTGAGGGACTTCCCTGACGTTCCAGTGGTTAAGACTCCGCATTCCCAATTCAGGCGGCATGGATTCAAACCCATCTCCTATCATGGGGAACTAGGATCCCACACACTGCTCAGAATGGACTAAAAAAAAGTCAGAGGTGATGTTTTAGCTCTCTTTAATGAACTATCAGGGCTTCCCTTGTGGCTCAGTGGTAAAGAATCTGCCTGCAATGCAAGAGATGCAGGTTCAATCCCTGGGTCAGGAAGACCCCCTGGAGAATGAAATGACAACCTACTCCAGTATTCTTGCCATGGACAGAGGAGTCTGGCAGGTTATGGTCTATATGGTCACAAAGAGTCAGACACAACTGAGAGACTAAACAACAAAAATGAACTATTAACTTCTCTGGAGAGACGTTTGAGAAATTAACATAAAGTGGGAAGGATTGCTTTGCCTATCATATGGTTGTGTATTTAAATAGTTTTAATGAGTTTACTCTTTATTTAAAAAAATAGAAAACATTTTCTGAAGTCCTTGTAAGCCTCTGGCCATATGCATATACTCATGGCTGATGTAAAGAAAACCATCTGCTTTCTTTCTGTAGGTTTTCAAATCAACGAGAAACCCGGAGTATGAAATGTGCCTGGGTGTCTTCTACCGAGATAACCAAAGAAGATTGTCAGAAAAGTTATCCATGGATTTGTCAACTATAATCCACTTGGCAGAAAATAAGTCTCTATTTGTCTGACTAAGAGACACCACATGAAGTTTGAGCTCGGATCATAAGAAAGCTCAGAGGGCTGTGTGTGTGTGTGTGTTTTATAGCACTATTCTCAGAAGTGTGGAAAGGGAGATACACAAAATAAAATATTTTAGAAAATGAGTGTACGTGATGAATATATTTTTACATCTGAATGAAGTGGTGATTCAATCATCCATCTCATCGTGCCAGTATTTTTTTAATTTTAGCCTTTATCTTTTCTGTATCTTCAGACTGAGTGATTCACACTTTCACTTAGCTTAACTTGATATCCTTAGTTAATTTCTTACATTCTCACAGTTTCAACTACCACATACAAAGCAGTGCACATCAAAGTCATATCTGCCTTTCAGATCATTCTCTGATCACCAGACCTGTATACTCTACCGGCTATTTAACACAGCAAGTATAAAACCCCAAAGGTACTTCCAACTCAACTTACAACAGTAGTCCACTAAACTTCATCATAAAAGGAACCATCTTCCAGCACTCCATATCTCAGTAAAGGATATGCCATACAAGACATGCCATCTAAAAACCAGTTGTTGTTGTTGTTCAGTTACTAAATCATGTCCGACTCTGCAACCCCATGAACTGCAGCATACCAGGCATCCCTGCTCTTCACTATCTCCTGGAGTTTGTTCAAAATCATGTCTCTTGAATCAGTGATGTTATCCAACCATCTCATCTTGATATTACTCTCTCTCACATGCATACCTCTAGGTTGCTCTCCACCTTCATCTCATATCACCAAGTTTTATTTGTGTGTGTGTTAGTCGCTCAGTCATGTCTGACTCTTTGCGACCCCGTGGATCATAGCCCATGAGAATCCTCTGTCCATGGGATTTTCCAGGCAAGAATATTGGAGTGGGTTGCCATTTCCTTCTCCAGAGGCTCTCCCCAACCCAGGGATTGAACCCGGGTGTCCCGCATTGCCGACAGACTCTTTACCCTCTGAGCCACCAGGAAAAATACCAAGTTTTATTTATTTTTAACTAAATATCTCTGGTGAAGTACAGGAAAGCCTGGCATGCTGCAGTTAATGGGGTCACAAAGAATGGAACACGACTGAGCAACTGAAAAACAGCAGAAATATCTCTCAAACATGTCCTCCTCTCTTTAGCACCACTTTCATGATCTTAACACAAAGACACTAAAATAATTAAATAGCTTTAATAACAACATCTTCACTCCATTTCAATTATTCTCTACCATGAATTCTGTGACATTTTAAAAATAAATACTGACAATGCAATTTTTCCCTTTAAAAAACACCTCATTATCTTCCTTGTAATAATACCAAATTCCATAACAAAGCCTAACAATCCCTATCAGGTCTAATCTTTCTTTATTGTCTCTTCCTCCACCTGGGCTTCCCAGGTAGCCCAGTGGTAAAGAATCTGCCTCACAATAGGGGAGATGCAAAAGACACGGGTTTGATTCTTGGGTTGAGAAGATTCCTTGGAGTAGGAAATGGCAGCCACCCCAGTATTCTTGCCTGGAAAATTCCATGGACAGAGGAGCCTGGTGGGCTACAGTCCATGGGGTCTCAAAGATTCAGACATGACTGAGCATGCACACCAAACTTACCCAAACTCTCCGGACCACAACTTCGTTGAACTAGCTTTTGGAACTCATAATACATTTCACCACTTTGCCTTAACAGAAGTTGCTCTCTGGACCTGGAATTCTTTCCTCTCTCCTCCATCAAGTTACCTCCCAAACATTCTCTGCATCTCTGCTCAGTTTTTAAGAATTTTCCCTTGAGCTCCAGGACAGGGTTGAATATTTTGACATTACATTCCCCTCCCCAGCACCTATTACATTTTTAGTCTTAATTATACCAGTCTTTTGAGTGAATATTTGATTCATATCCTCTGCCCTCACTTGACTGTAAATAACATGAGGGTCCAATCACTGTTTTTATATTTCTACTGCCTCTTAAATTACCTACTACATAATAACTACCAAAAAAAAAAAATATATATATATATATATATATATATATATATATATATATATATATTGTATTGAGTTTTCCCTAAGAGACCATAGAAGTAAAAATGTTGATATGTGGTTGGGGAGAAGAGGGGGGAAAAGAAGCAGACTAAGATAACAGAGGTTTAATTGCTACATCATTAAAAGCCAACTGAAAACCCAAGTACTTGTCTGCTTGTACGACTGATATGGAAACAGAATCTTATAAATAATAAAGGACTTTAAGTGCTTCAGAGACAAACTTTCTTGTGATGTTTATGCTCACAGGTGATGATATCTGTACAAGTTTTCTTGCATATCGTATGTAACACAAACCACCTTATATGTGCTGAGTTGAACATTGTGTATAAACTGGTGAGCAAAGCATTTAAACTGTGGCATGTTGGCACTGATGCTGGGAAAAACTGAGGCAAGAGGAAAAGGGGGCAACAGAGGATGAAATGGTTGGATGGCATCCCTGACTCAATGGACATGAGTCTGAGCAAACTAAGGGAGATAGTAAAGGAAGAGGAGCCTTGTGTGCTGCAGTTCATGAGGTCGCAAAGGGTCAGACATGACTTAGCAACTGAACAGCAATAACATGTTGGCACTACATCCCAACAACAACAACAAAAAAATTGTTTCATTTTAGGGACACAGTAGTGTTCATAAGACAAGGATAAAAGTCAACAAAGAACACTTGAAAGATTAGCAGAACCCAGTGGCCAAGAAGACTCAAGACAGGATATAAGACCATTGGTTGGACATGAGGAAATTGATGTGTTAATACGTGTTGACCAATGTCAGAATGGTGTCTGGTAATAGGGAGATACCCAATGATGTGAGTAAAAGGATCCAGTGTGAAGCTATGACAAAATAAGTAGATGGGAGATGTGATAAAGAATAGATCAGAACTGAGATAGGAACCAGTGAGAAGAGCCTGTATAGAGCTCTCAGGGAAAGAGGAGACAATGGGTCCTTTTACTCACATCACTGGAACCCAGTGTGAAGTTGTGACAAAAATAAGAAGATGGGAGATGTGAGGGAGAATAGATCAGAACCAATGGGAAGAGCTTTTTTAGAGCTATCAGGGAAAGAGGGGGCAAAAAGACCAGAAATAGACAGTGCTTAGCAGGGCGTGGTTAGCGATTGGAGTTAGTGGACTTGTGGTTAGTGATTGGAAAGGTGACTATGGAGTATTTGCCAGAAAAAAAGGGGATACCAGAGCTACAGAAAGCTAAAACCACAGAGCTGAGGAAACTAAAGAGGACAAAGAGGAAGACACATTCCCCACAAGTTCCTCATGCAGCAGCCAACTGCCACCATTGCTACAGCAGAGTTGCTGACAGTGTCCCTTAAGATAGAGTTTGTTCTCGTGGCTGCAAGAAACAGAAGATATAGGCTCCAGCCATAAGCAGAACAGGAACAGGAGGATCTGGTCATTTTCCCCATATCCCCAACTTCCCTCATCCCTTTTACTCTCAACTGAGGACTTTCTTCATATGGCCCTGCCTGTGGTTTCCCCTACTCAGTGTCAATGCAAACTGTGCTGGGGCTCTGGAGCTTCATACCTCGTGTGTTGAAGAAGGATACAGGAAAGAATGAAAGTCAGTTCATTACCTTTTCAGAAAAGAAAGCCAATCTTGGGTCAAGCTCTCAAAGACTGAAAACGAAGAGAATCTATTACAAGTGTTCAAGACTGTCTTATGTGAGGCTGAGAACATACTCCTAGGGAAAATCCCTTGAGAGATTAGATTTTGGTATCTCCAGTCTTTAGTATACAAGGCCAAATGATCAACATCAAAAGAGTAAGATGTGTATACAATGTGTGTATGAGTTGCTTAATAATACACAAAGAAATCATACACATATCTAGTATCCCATGTGAAACTCACAATAATTCTGTATGGAGTCCAGTTTTTGTTTTTTCTCAATTAGGAATCAAAAATATAATAAAATTAAAACACTTGTGCCAATATTCCAAGTCAACTTCTACCTTTGATTATATTTGATATGGGTGAGTGACTGATTAACATGGATAAAGTTCTCTCATTCTTCAAGTATTCTGAATTCTTATAATAAATAATAGCCATTGAATCATTGTGTTTAGGATTTTATTCTGGAGCCCAAAACCATACTTAGCTGGAAGGTCTGAGAGCTTCTATCCATGCTGCTCCTTCCTAGTGCAATCTGTCCTCTGAGAAGAATGATATCCTACTATTCTCTAAGAGTTCTCATCTTCATTGTCTCTCTGAGTTTACATAATAGAGGTAGAAAAGTGTGAAGACTGCAGGACCAATGTAGAATCTGCTAGAGGCTGAGCCTAGATTTCCCTTATCTAATTGATGTCTTTCACAGATATTAGCAAAAACTGATACTGGAATGGTAACATCTAGAGAAATAAATGTGCATTACACTCCAGGTGTGATTTTTTTTTCTTGCCCAAGGCTCTTTTGGACTCTGACTTTGATGGTCTCAAGTCTCCCCTCTCCATCCATGCCGGATCCCACACTTTCTGGTCCCTCGCTCTCATGTCCCTGCTGAGAACCAGGGGAAAAACCACATGATTGATTCTACAACCCATTGAACTCACTGTCTAGTCAGTCACAGAACTCACTTCTTATACTGATCTACTGACTTACTCTGGCTAGTGATGTCTTGGGTCTCCTGAAATTAATGTCAGTCAGAGTCGGTGTTTCCATAACTCTTCCAAAGTCTGATTCTTCAAATCATAGTCACGTAGGTAAATGGTCACAGATTTCTTTGGGGAAACATGGGGAAAAGATTAACTATAAGAAGTCTGTCAGTTTAGCAGGGCACTTCCTCAAGGGACGAGGAGATTCTGGCTCTATAAACCAGCTCATGTCTAGGAGTTGACTGAAGGGATGATGTTTTGTTGATTCAAGTTATCATTCTGTTCACTCACCCAGGACTCTTCCACTTAAGGGAGGCCATTTACAGTCTCTTCAGGCAAAATAAGGTTAACCTTCTCACACATGGGCCACAGGGGTTCTTCTAATGGTAAAAAGAGCTCGATAGGAGTTAGAGTTCCATATCCCTAGTTTGTTTGGAATCTTCCCATATGTCCCCATTCTAGTTTTCAAGACCTCATTCCTTTATAATTAGTGTTGAAATGTTAACAGAAGAGGTCTGCAGTGTTGGGAATACAGAACAACTCTCTCTCCACTCCCCATCACAACGCAGCTAACAGTGGTTTCAGGAAATCTTATTTCCCGGAAAATTCCAGATATTTCTAGGAACTTGCTTGTGCTGTGCCTAGATTGTCCCAGCATTGTGTCTGACAACAATAAGCAGTGCAGACTCTATCCAGCAGAGGGAGCCGTTCAAAAAAGTTATTCTTAGGAAAGGCATTATTAAGAAAGGTTTCCTGTTTATCATTTTCAGGACATGGAGAGCAACTCTTAACATTAATAATTAATAAATTTGTTGTTATTGTTTAGTTGCTAAGTCGTGTCCATCTCTTTTTGCAACCCCATGTACTGTAGCCCACCAGGCTCTTCTGTCCACGGGATTTCCCAGGCAAGAATAGTGGAGCAGGTTACTATTTCCTTCTTTAGGGGATCTTCCCCACCAGGGATCAAACCCACGCTTCCTGCTTTGGTGGGCAGATTCTTTACCACTGAGCCACCTGGAAAGCCCAACTGATAAGAAAGAAAATGCGTTCATATTGGAAAGGAAGAAGTAAAACTTACACTATTGCAGATGACATGATATTATATACAGAAAACCCTAAAGATTCCACCAAAAAAGCTGTAGGACTAATAAATGAATTCAGTACAGTTGCAGGATATAAAATCAATATACAGAAATATGTTGCATTTCTATATGCTAATAACAAATTATCAGGAAGAGAAATTAAGAAAGCAATCACATTTATAATTGTATCATAACGAATAAAATACCTAGGAATAAATTTAACCAAGGAACTGAAAGACCTATACACTGAAAACTATAAGACATTGATGAAAGAAATAAAATAACACAAATAAAAGGAAAGACATTCCATGCTGATACATTGAAAGAATAAATGTTGTTAAAATGTCCCTCCTACTCAAAGCTATCTGGAGATTCAATGTAACTTCTGTTAAAATTGCAATGGCATTTTTCAGAAATAGAACAAAAAAAAAATCCTAAAATTTGTATGGAAACATAGAAGATGTAGAGTAGCCAAAGAAACTGAGAAAGAACAGAACTGAAGGCATGATTCTCTCTGATTTCAAAATTTATTACAAAGTTATAGTAATCAAAACAGTATCATACTGGCATAAAAACAGACATATAGATCAATGGAACACAATAGAGATCTCAGAAATAAAGCCACATGTATACGGTCAATTAATTCATGACAGAGGAACAAGGAATACCCCAAAGGAAGGGACAATCTCTTCAGTAAATAGTGTGGGGATAATTGGACAGCCACATGAAAGGTAGTGAAGCTGAACCGCTGCCTTACTTCATAAACAAAGTTAGTGCAAAGTGAGTTAAAGATGTGAGTGTAAGACCAGGTGGAGCCATCACCATAGTCTCTCTTCCCCCACACACCAGCATCAGCAGCTGACCAATAGAGAGGCGGGCCCATCAAACACCTGATGCACTGTACTACAGAGTAGTACCCCACCCTGGGTATCCCTTAAATGCCTGACTTGCCGGTCTGCAGAGTAGGACCCCAGCCAGGGGGGGCCCTCTATGTGCCTGACTCGCCGAACAACAGAGAAGGACCCGAGGCAAGGAAACCTTGTAGGTGCCTAAATGAGTTGAGCTACAGAGAAAGACTGGCCAAAGAGGCCTTCTGATCGCCAGCCACAAGAGGCTCAGAAAAAAAGACTCTGATAGGGCCATAACTCCCGTGGTGGAGGCAGTCTGTATCCTTGCACAGTTGTCATTGCCAGGGTCCCTGCAAGCTAAGCAACTGCGCCACCTTCAGGCTCAACTCTCACTGGGGCAGAGCTGCCACAGGCAAAAAAGTATTGCACCTATTCACTCAGGGTCACTTCTGTTGTGTTTGACCCTATGTGACCCTGTAGACTGTCGCCTGCTAGGCTTCTCTGTCAGGGAGGGGGACTCTCCAGGCAAAAATACTGGAGCACATTGGCCAATACTGGTTGCCATACCCTTCTAAAGCACTGTGTTTCCTGCTGCCCTAGCTGCCAACTCCCCTGAATACCTGGCACTGCCAGAACCCCTGGGCCCAAGCAGCTGCACCACCTCCACACCTGGCCCTCACAGGGGCAAACCTAAGTCCTCCAGGGCAGCCTCAGGAGCAAACCCCAGTAGACGACCCACATGCAGATGTGGAAATAAAGCCACAATTGAAACGCAGGGGCAGTGTGGCTAAAGAAGAAGACCCAAAAGCCTTCTCACCAGCTGTACAAGTTGCAGATTAAATCCACATGATCAACTAGGCAGACCCTGTGTCTATGGAATATATAAAAGGTCATTGAGAACTCCCACAAAATAAAATGCACTAGTTCTGATAGCTGTGGACATTGGAGACAAGAACACACAGGAGGAGGACCAGATTAGAATCTGAGCTGCCCCCACAGTAGGTTCAGAGATCAAGGACAATGTTGGAGGACATCCTGGGGAGGTGAGGTGGACTGTAACTCCCAGTGAGGGAAAAGACTCTGACAGCTGTGGCTTAAGAAAAACATTTATTATTCTTATGTTTTGACTTGTTCTGTAGATTCTTTAGGATTTTTTTTCTTTTTTTTTTCCTGCTCCCACACTCCCCGCCCCCAGTTGTCAATTTTATTGGCACTATGAAATCTAATTAAGCTTCTGAGCTTTTTTTTTTTTTCTCAATCACATTTTTATTGTTGTTATAAACCTCTGTTATAAAACTCTAGGGAGTTTTCCTTTTTTTCCCCTCTCTTTTTTTAATTATAACTTTTTAAACCTATTATTATTTTTTCTACATTTATTCCTTTGTTTGCTTTTCCTACTGTACTGTTCCCCTTGCAGTTAATCATTAATGTATATAAATCTTCTTTATCTACCTCTATTTAATTTTTCATATCTATTTTTTTCTTTCTTTTATTCTTTTTTTTCCTCTCAACATATTTTTTAGTTTTATTTTCATTGTTTTATTCCATAATTGACACCTTGCTTTAGTTTTGTTTTCCAGTTAGTGCTTTAGTTATTTTTGTTCTGGTAGACATAATTTTTGGTTCCACTTGTTTGCCAGGTCATTCTATTGTACTTTTTATTTTTGTTGGACAGTTTTGATTTTGCTTATGGGTGTGTATGTGTTTATTCAGTCACATTTTTTTTGTTATAAACCTCTGCCTCTATGTTGGACTTTTGAAGTTCTGTCGAGTTTTCCTTTTTCCCTTTCTTCTATCTTCTTCTGTTTATTATTTTTTTCTTTTTTCTTTTTCATAATTTTGTTTTAATTTATTATATTTTTTCTACATTTATTCCCTTTTTTTGCTTTTCTTAATGTTCTTTCCCCCTTGCAGTTAATCTTTAATGTGTGTAAATCTTCTTCATCTACCTCTATTAACTTTGCATATCTATTCTTTCTTTACTTTCTTTCCTTTCCTTTCTTTCCTTTCCTCTCAACATATTTGTTATTTTTGTTTTCATTGCTTTATTCCCCACTTGGCACCTTGCTTTAGTATTGTTTTCCAGTTTTTGCTTTAGTTAGTTTTGTTCTTAACTGGTAAATATAATTTTTGCTTTCCTGTGTTCACTGGGTCAATCTATTGTACTTTATTTTTGTTGAACTGTTTGATTTTGCTTATTGGTGTATATGTATATATGTATATTCCATTAATTTAATTATTGTTTGCATTTTTACTGCCATTTGGGGTTCATATTTGGTTTCTCATTTTTGGTTATTTGTTTTAATCTCACTTAATATCATAACAAACCAGTTGCAAAATCTTCGTTCCTAACCAGAGATCAACCCCTGAGCCTTTGGAGTGGGAGCACTGACTCCAGAGAACTAACCCTTGGGGTATCAAATAGTGAGAACTCACACAAAGGAAACCACTGGAATACAAGACCCAGCATCACCCAACCACCAATACCATCCTGGTGCAGGACACCTCATCTAAACAACAAGTAAAACAAAAATACAACCCCAATCATCAGCAGACAGGATCACCACCTCACTCAGCCTTTCCCATCAAAGGAAAAACAAACAAACAAGAATTCAGCACAAATCTCACCCTAAAAGAAGCTTACAAAAACCACTGGACCAATCTTAGAGGGAAGAAACCAAAAGGAAGAAAGAATTCAACCTTGAAGCCTGGGAGAAATATATCTCAAACCCAGTGAGTTTAAAAAAAATAATAATGAAAAGGCAGAGAAATACTACACAAAGGAAGGAACAAACTAGAAACACAGAAATCCAAATAAATGAAAAGGAAATAGCCAAACTACCTGAGAAAGAATTCAGAATAATGATAGTAAAGATGATCAAAAACCTTGAAAGCAAAGTGGAGAAAATGCAAGAATCAACTAACAAAGGCCTAGAAGAATTAAAGAATAAATATGCAGAGACAAACAACACAATTGCTGAAATTAAAAATACTCTAGAAGGAATCAATAGCAAAATATCTGAAGCAGAAGAATGAATCAGTGAGATGAAAGAGAAAATGGTGGAAATAACTTCTGAGGAGCAGAATAAAGTAAAAAGAGTGAAAAGAACTGAGGATAGTCTCAGAGACCTCTGGGACAATATCAAATGCACCAACATTCGAATAATAGGGGTCCCAGAAGAAGAAGAGAAAAAGAAAGGGTATGAGAAAAATTTTTAAGAGATTATAGTTGAAAATTTCCCCAACATGGAAAAAGAAATAGTCAATCAAGTCCAAGAGGCACAAAGAATCCCGTACAGGAAAAACCCAAGGAGAAACACACCAAGACACATACTAATCAAACTAACAAAGACTAAACACAATGAAAGAATATTAGAAGCAGCAAGGGAGAAGGAACAAGTAACATACAAGGGAAATCCCATACACTGAGCAGCTGATCTTTCAGTAGAAACTCTGCAGGCCAGAAGGGAATGGCAAGATATATTTAAAGTACTGAAAGGGAGAAATCTACAACCAAGATTACTGTACCAAGCAAGGATCTCCTTCAAAATTTATGGAGAAATAAAAAGCTTTTCAGACAAGCAAAAGTTAAGAGAATTCAGTATTACCAAACCAGCTTTACAATAAATGTTAAATGGACTTATATAGTCAATAAATACAAAAGAAGAAAAAAGATCTACAAAATCGACCCCAAACAATTAAGAAAATGGCAATAGGAACATATATATCAATAATTACTTTAAATGTAAATTGATTAAATATTCCAACCAAAAGATACAGACTGGCTGAATGGATACAAAAACAAGAACCCTATATATGCTGTCTACAAGAAACCCACTTCAGACCTAAAGACACATATAGACTGAAAGTGAAGGATGGAAAAATACATTCCATGCAAATGGGAAGCAAAAAAAAAAAAAAAAAAGCTGGAGTAGGAATCCTCATATCAGACAAAATAGACCTTAAAATAAAAAAGATTACAAGAGATAAGAAACGACACTACATAATGATCAAGGGATCAATCCAAGAGGAGGAGATAGCAATTGTAAATATCTATGCACCCAATATAGGAGCACCTCAATACATAAGACAAATACTAACAGACATAAATGGAGAAATTGACAGTAACACAATAATAGTAGGAGGCTTTAACACCCCACTCACACCAATGGACAGATCATAAAAACATAAAATTAATAAGGAAACACAAGTCTTAAATGATACATTAGATGAGATGGATCTCATTGATATCTTCAGGACATTCCATCCAAATGCAGAAGAATACACCTTCTTCTCAAATGCACATGGAACATTCTCTAGGATAGACCACAATTGGGTGAAATCAAACCTCAGTAAATTTAAGAAAATTGAAATCATATCAAGCATTTTCTTCAACCACAACACTATGAGACTAGATATCAATTACAAGAAAAAAACTGTAAGAAACACAAACACATGGAGGTTAAGCAACACGTTTCTAAATAACCAACAGGTTACTGATGAAATCAAAAGGGAAATAAAAAAGTTTCTAGAAACAAATGGCAATGAAAACATGACAACTCAAAACCTATGGGATGCAGCAAAATCATTCCTAAGAGGGAAGTTTATAGCAATACAATCCTACCTCAAGAAACAAGAAAAACATTGAATAGACAACCTAACTTTACACCTAAAACAACCGGAAAAAGAACAACAACAACAAAAAAAAATAGTAGAAGGAAAGAAATCATAAAGCTCTGAGCAGATATAAATGAAAAAGAAATGACAGAAACAATAGTAAAGATTAACAAAACTGAAAGCTGGTTCTTTGAGAAGATAAACAAAATAGACAAACCTTCAGCCAGACCCATTGAGAAAAAAAGAGAGAAGAATCAAATCAACAAAATTAGAAATTAAAAAGGAGAGGTTATATCAGACGATGCAGAAATACAAAGGATTATAAGAGACTATTATGAACAACTATATGGCAATAAAATGGATAACCTAGAAGAAATTAACAGATTCTTAGAAAAGTTCAATCTCCCAAGACTGAACCAGGAAGAAACAGAAATTATGAACAACCAAATTACAAGCACTGAAATTGAAGCTGTGATCAAAAATCTCCCCAGGACCAGATGGCTTCACAGGAGAATTCTACTAAACATTTAGAGAAGATTTAAGGCCTATCTTTCTAAAATTATTTCAAAAAATTGCAGAGGAAGGAACACTTTCAAACTCCTTCCACGAGGCCACCATCACCCTGATACCAAGAACAGACAAAGACAGCACAAAAAAAGAAAACTATAGACCAAAATCATTGATGAATATAGATGCAAAAATCCTCAAAAACATTTTAACAAACAGAATTCAGCAACACATCAAAAGCTCATACACCATGATCAAGTTGGGTTTATTCCAGGAATGTAAGGATTCTTCAAGATATGCAAATCAATCAATGTGATACACTGCGTTAACAAATTGAAAGATTAAAAACCATATGATAATCTCAATAGATGCAGAAAAAGCCTTTGACAAAATTAACACCCATTTACGACTAAATATCTTCAAAAAACGAGCATAGATGAAACCACCTCAACATTGTAAAGGCCATATATGATAAGCCTATAGCAAACATTATTCTCAGTGGTGAAAAACTGACACCATTCCGCCTAAGATCAGGAACAAGACATGGGTGTCCACTTTCACCATTATTATTCAACATAGTCCTAGAAGTCCTGGCTATAGTAATCAGAAAAGAAGAAGAAATAAAAGAAATCCAGATCAGAAAAGAGAAAGTAAAGCTCTTACTGTTTGCACACGATGTGATACTGTACATCAGATCAGATCAAATCAGATCAGTCACACAGTCGTGTCCGACTATTTGCGACCCCATGAATTGCAGCACGCTAGGCCTCCCTGACCATCACCAACTCCAGGAGTTCACTCAGACTCATGACCATTGAGTCATTGATGCCATCAAGCCATCTTATCCTCTGTCGTCCCCTTCTCCTCTTGCCCCCAATCCCTAACAGTATCAGAGTCTTTTCCAATGAGTCAACTCTTCGCATGAGGTGGCCAAATTACTGGAGTTTCAGCTTTAGCATCATTCCTTCCAAAGAAATCCCAGGGCTGATCTCCTTCAGAATGGACTGGTTGGATCTCCTTGTAGTCCAAGGACTCTCAAGAGTCTTCTCCAACACCACAGTTCAAAAGCATCAATTCTTCGGTGCTCAGCCTTCTTCACAGTCCAACTCTCACATCCATACATGACCACAGGAAAGAACCATAGCCTTGACTAGACGAACCTTTGTTGACAAAGTAATGTCTCTGCTTTTGAATATGCTATCTAGGATGGTCATAACTTTCCTTCTAAGGAGTAAGCGTCTTTTAATTTCATGGCTGCAGTCACCATCTGCAGTGATTTTGGAGCCCAAAAAAATAAATGACACTGTTTCCACTGTTTCCCCATCTATTTTCCATGAAGTGATGGGACCGGATGCCATGATCTTCATTTTCTGAATGTTGAGCTTTAAGCCAACTTTTTCACTCTCCACTTTCACCTTCATCAAGAGGCTTTTAATTCTTCTTCACTTTCTGCCATAAGGGTGGTGTCATCTGCATATCTGAGGTTATTGATATTTCTCCCGGCAATCTTGATTCCAGCTTGTGCTTCCTCTAGCCCAGTGTTTCTCATGATGTACTCTGCATATAAGTTAAATAAACAGGGTGACAATATACAGCCTTGACATACTCCTTTTCCTATTTGGAACCAGTCTATTGTTCCATGTCCAGTTCTAACTCTTGCTTCCTGACCTGCATACAAATTTCTCAAGAGGCAGGTCAGGTGGTCTGGTATTCCCATCTCTTTCAGAATTTTCCACAGTTTATTGTGATCCACACAGTCAAAGGCTTTGGCATAGTCAATAAAGCAGAAATAGATGTTTTTCTGGAACTCTCTTGCTTTTTCCATGATCTAGCGGATGTTTGCAATTTGATCTCTGGTTCCTCCGCATTTCCTAAAACCAGCTTGAACATCAGGAAGTTCACAGTTTACATATTGCTGAAGCCTGGCTTGGACAATTTTGAGCATTATTTTACTAGCGTGTGAGATGAGTGCAATTGTGCAGTAGTTTGAGCATTCTTTGGCATTGCCTTTCTTTGGGATTGGAATGAAAACTGACCTTTTCCAGTCCTGTGGCCACTGCTGAGTTTTCCAAATTTGCTGGCATATTGAGTGCCGCACTTTCACAGCATCATCTTTCAGAATTTGGAATAGCTCAACTGGAATTCTATCACCTCCACTAGCTTTGTTCATAGTGATGCTTCCTAAGGCCCACTTGACTTCACATTCCAGGATGTCTGGCTCTAGGTCAGTGATCACACCATCGTGATTATCTGGGTCGTGAAGATCTTTTTTGTACAGTTCTTCTGTGTATTCTTGCCATCTCTTCTTAATATCTTCTGCTTCGGTTAGGTCCATGCCATTTCGGGCCTTTATCGAGCCCATCTTTGCATGAAATGTTCCTTTGGTATCTCTGATTTTCTTGAAGAGATCTCTAGTCTTTCCTTCCTGTTGTTTTCCTCTATTTCTTTGCATTGATCGCTGAAGAAGGCTTTCTTATCTCTTCTTGCTATTCTTTGGAACTCTGCATTCAGATGCTTATATCTTTCCTTTTCTCCTTTGCTTTTCACTCCTCTTCTTTTCACAGCTATTTGCAAGGCCTCCCCAGACAGCCATTTTGCTTTTTTGCATTTCTTTTCCAATGGGATGGTCTTGATCCCTGTCTCCTGTACAATGTCACGAACCTCATTCCATAGCTCATCAGGCACTCTATCTATCAGATCTAGGCCATTAAATATATTTCTCACTTCCACTGTATAATCATAAGGGATTTGATTTAGGTCATATCTGAATGGTCTAGTGGTTTTCCCTACTTTCTTCAATTTAAGTCTGAATTTGCCAATAAGGAGTTCATGGTCTGAGCCACAGTCAGCTCCTGGTCTTGTTTTTGCTGACTGTATAGAGCTTCTCCATCTTTGGCTGCAAAGAATATAATCAATCTGATTTCAGTGTTGACCATCTGGTGATGTCCATGTATAGAGTCTTCTCTTGTGTTGTTGGAAGAGGGTGTTTGTTATGACCAGTGCATTTTCTTGGCAAAACTCTATTAGTCTTTGCCCAGCTTTATTCCATATTCCAAGGCCAAATTTGCCTGTTACTCCAGGTGTTTCTTGACTTCCTACTTTTGCATTCCAGTCCCCTATAATGAAAAGGACATCTTTTGGGGGTGTTAGTTCTTAAAGGTCTTGTAGGTCTTCATAGAACCGTTCATCTTCAGCTTCTTCAGTGTTACTGGTTGGGGCGTAGACTTGGATTACTGTGATATTGAATGGTTTGCCTTGGAAACAAACAGAGATCATTCTGTCATTTTTGAGATTGCATCAAGTACTGCATTTTGGACTCTTTTGTTGACCATGATGGTTACTCCATTTCTTCTGAGGGATTCCTGCCCGCAGTAGTAGATATAATGGTCATCTGAGTTAAATTCACCCATTCCAGTCCATTTTAGTTCGCTAATTCCTAGAATGTCGACATTCACTCTTGCCATCTCTTGTTTGACCACTTCCAATTTGCCTTGATTCATGGACCTGACATTCCAGGTTCCTATGCAATATTGCTCTTTACAGCATCGGACCTTGGTTCTATCACCTGTCACATCCACAGTTGGGTATTCTTTTTGCTTTAGCTCCATCCCTTCATTCTTTCTCGAGTTATTTCTCCACTGATCTCCAGTAGCATATTGGGCACCTACTGACCTGGGGAGTTTCTCTTTCAGTATCCTATCATTTTGCCTTTTCACACTGTTCATGGGGTTCTCAAGGCAAGAATACTGAAGTGGTTTGCCATTCCCTTCTCCAGTGGACCACATTCTGTCAGATCTCTCCACCATGACCCGCCCATCTTGGGTTGCCCCACAGGCATGGCTTAGTTTCATTGAGTTAGACAAGGCTGTGGTCCTAGTGTGATTAGATTGACTGGTTTTCTGTGAGTATGGTTTCAGTGTGTCTGCCTTCTTGCAACACCTACCGTCTTTCTTGGATTTCTCTTACCTTGGGCGTGGAGTATCTATCTCTTCACGGCTGCTCCAGCAAAGCGCAGCTAATGCTCCTTACCTTGGATGAGGGGTATCTCCTCACCACCGCCCTTCCTGACCTTCAACATGGGATAGCTCCTCTAGGCCCTCCTGTGCCCGCCACAGCGTGGGGTTGGTCCTCCCGGCCACTGCCCGTGGCCTCGGGTGTGGGGTTGCTCCTCCAGGCCGCTGCCCCTGGCCTTGGGCTTAGCTGGGTGGGGTAGCTCCTCCCGCCCACCGCCCATGCCCTCGGAGGTGGGATAACTCCTCTCGTCACCACCCCTGACCTCGGATGCTGGGTATCTCCTCTCAGCCACCCCCCCGACCTCGGATGTGGGGTAGGTCCTCTCGGCCGTTCCTGTGCTGTCGCAGTCTGGCACTCGCTGACGCTGCCCCTGACCTTGGACGTGGGGTAGCTCCTCTCAGCCACGCTTTAGCACACCCATCGCAGCCGCCTGCACTTTAAAACCATAAAGATATTATCAAAAAATTACTAGAGCTAAACAGTGAATTTAGCAAATTTGCAGGATGCAAAATCAATACACAGAAATCACTTGCATTTCTATATACTAACAATGGAAAATCAGAAAAAAAAATTAAGGAATCAATCCCATTCACCATTGCAACAAAAAGAATTAAATATCTAGGAATAAACTTACCTAAGGAGACAAGAGAACTATACACTGAAATTAATAAGACACTCATGAAAGAAATCAAAGACAATATAAACAGATGGAGAGATATTCCATGTTCCTGGGTAGGAAGAATCAATATTGTTAAAATGATTATACTATCAAATGCAATCCACAGATTCAATGTGGTCCCTATCAAATTACCAATGGCATTTTTCAGAGAACTAGAACAAAAAGTTTCACAATTCATATGGAGACACAAAAGACCCTGAATAGCCAAAGCAGTCTTTAGAAAAGTAGAATGGAGCTGGAGGAATCAACCTTCCTGACTTCAGATTATACTACAAAGCTACAGTCATCAAGACAGTATGGTACTGGCATAAAAACAGAAATATAGACCAATGGAACAAGATAGAAAGCCCAGAAATAAACCCATGCACCTATAGTTACCTTGTTTTTGACAAAGAAGGCAAGAATATACAATGGGATAAAGACAGCCTCTTCAATAAATAGTGCTGGGAGAACTGGACAGCTATACATAAAAGAATGAATTAGCACACTTCCTAACACCACACACAAAGATAAACTCAAAATGAATTAAAGACTTAAATGTAAGACCAGAAACTATGAAACTTAGAGGAAAACATAGGCAGAACACTCGATGACATAAATCAAAGCAATATCCTCTATGACCCACTTCCTAGAGTAACAGAAATAAAAACAAAAGTAAACAAGTGGGACCTGATTAAACTTAAAAGCTTTTACACAGCAAAGGAAACTATAAGCAAGGTGAAAAGACAACCCACAGAATGGGAGAAAATAATAGCTAATGAAACAACTGACAAAGGATTAATTTCCAAAATATACAAGCAGCTCATACAACTCAATGCCAGAAAAACAAACAACCCGATCAAAAAATGGGGGAAAGACCTAAACAGATGTTTCTCCAAAGAAGACAAACAGATGGCTAACAAACACATGAAAAGATGCTCAACATTGCTCATTGTTAGACAAATGCAAATCAAAGCCACAATGAGATATCACCTCACACCAGTCAGAATGGCCATCATCAAAAAGTCTACAAACAATAAATGCTGGAGATGGTGTGGAGAAAAGGGAATGCTCTTGCACTATTGGTGGAAATGTAAATTGATACAGCCATTATGGAAGACAATATGAAGATTCCTTTAAAAAACTAGGAATAAAACACCATATGACCCAGCAATCCCACTCCTAGGCATATACCTTGAGTAAACTAGGGTTGAAACAGATACACGTTCCCATTGTTCATTGCAACACTATTTATAATAGCTAGAACATGGAAGCAATCTAGATGTCCATCGACAGATGAGTGGATAAAGAAGTTGTGGTACATATACAAAATGGAATATTAACTCAGCCATAAAAACGAACACAACTTAGTTCTGATGAGGTGGATGAACCTAGAACTTATTATACAGCATGAAATGAGTCAGAAAGAGAAAGATAAATATAGTATTCTAACACACATATACGGAATCTAGAAAAATGGTACATAGAATTTATTTACAGCAATGGAGAAACAGACATAGAGAATTGACTTAAGGATATGGGGAGAGGGAGAAGAGGGTGAGATGTATGGAAAGAGTAACATGGAAACTTACATTACCATATGTAAAACAGATCACCAATGGGAATTTGCTGTATGGCTCAGGAAACTCAAACAGGGGATCTGTATTAACTTAGAGGAATGGGATAGGGAGGGAGATGGGAAGGAGGTTCAGAAGGGAGGGGATATATATATATATATATATATATATATATATACATATACATATACATATACATATACATATATACATACATACATACCTATGGCTGATTTATGTTGAGATTTGACAGAAAACAACAAAATTCTGTAAAGCAACTATCCCTCAAGGTCGGGGTGGGGGAGGGAGGAAATCTAGAACTTTAACATCAGGAATTAGTTTCCTAAGGCTTAGAACACTGAGATAAAAAATTAAAAATACAATCAAAGAGTTGAGAGAAAGCTTTTTTAAAAAAGTTAAAAATAGAACTGCCATGCCATCCTGCAACCCCAGTTCTAGACATTTATCCAAAGAAAATGAAAACACTGACTTGAGGGAACTCCCTGGTGGTCCAATAGTTAGGACTCTGCACATTCACTGCCACAGGCCTATGTTTGGTTGGGGAACTAAGATCCCACAAGCCTTACAGTGCAACCGAAAAAAAAGGAAAATAGTAACTTGAAAAGATATATGCACCTTCATACCCACTGCTGAATTATTTGCAACAGGCAAGATATGGAAATGACCTAAGTGTCCACTGATGTCTGAATGGATAAAGAAAATGTACCATATAAACAAGGGTATAATTCAGCCATAAAAAAGAATGAAACTACCGTTTGTGACAAGCTGGATGGACCTTGAGAGTATCATGCTAAGTGAAATGAATCAGAGTAGAGAAAGACAAATATCATATGACTTCACTCATATGTGAAATCTAAAAAACAAAAAAGTTCCTGGATATGGATACAGAAATCATATTGGTGGCTACCATATGCAGAGGGTGGAAGGTGGGCAAAAGAAGTTGAAGGATAAAAGAAGTCAGGGATACAAACTTCCAGTTATAAAACAAATAAATTCTGTAAATCCCGTAGCTGTCATGTAAAGCATAGCAACTCTAGTTAATAACACCGTGTTGCATAGTTGAAAGTTGCTGAGAGACTGGATCTTAAAATTTCTCATCACAAGAGAAAATACTCTGTGATGATGGACGTAAGCTAGACTTGTGATTGTTTCATGGTGCATATTGAAGGGTTGTTGCTGAACCACGCAAAGATGCTGAGATTCTTGGCTTCTGGAGGAGAAGAATTCAATCCGGGGCCAGAGACGAGGCTTGATTGCTCAGAGCTTTTGTGTAATAAAGTTTTATTAAAGTATAAAGGAGATAGAGAACGCTTCTGACATAGACATTAGAAGGGGGTAGAAAGAGTACCCCCTTGCTAGTGTTAGCAATAGAGTTATATACTCTCCAATGAATCCAAAAATGTCTGGAGGTTGTAAAGACCTCACCAGACCTAGTCCCATAATTTACATTTTAAGATAAAATAATTAGCCAGAAGGTTTCATCCAGAGACTGTCCTCAGACAGGATACATTATTATTATATAATCCTTGTAAAGACCCTGGTGATGCAGAAGTTAAAGTATCTGCCTGCAATGCAGGAGACCTGGGTTCAATCCCTGGGTTGGGAAGATCCCCTGGAGAAGGAAATGGCAACCTACTCCAGTATTCTTGCCTGGAAAATCCCATGGACAGAGGAGCCTGGTGGGCTATAGTCCATGGTGTAGCAAAGAGTCAGACAAAACTGAGCAACTTCACTTTAAAGACCAGACCTACTCCCATAATTTACATTTTAAGATAACAGGATTAGCCAGAAGGTTTAATCCAGAGACTGTCCTCAGGCAGGATACATTATTGTTATATAATCCTAAGGAATGTAGAGGAAAAAAAAGTTTGTCGTTTCTTTGTCCTTTCTCCTTGAGAAGTCCAGACCCCTCTCTCCTTGGGGACCTCTAGATTTCTATCAACCTGCCTAGGAAATGACTCTCTCAATATGAATAACAAATCACTATGCTATATACTTGAAACTAAGATCCTGTTGTACATCAAGAATACCTCGATTTTCAAAAACAGAAAATTTAAAAACAATCAGTAACTGACTTCCCCACTAGAGATTAGTAATAAGGAAGGAAAAAGGGGAAAAGGCAATGAGTTGATACCCTATAAGAACCTTAAGGAATAAGAGAAAAAATCTTTAAAAAACTCTGACCTCAAGAGAGGCAAATGGATATGGAGACAAGAGCATAGAGTGTGCCCTAATCTGTCTTCAGAGCTTGGCCATACACTGTGTGATTCCACACACCGGAAAACATCTCTGGTGATTTCCAGAAATAAAGGAAGTATATCTGGATTTTCCAGAGACTGGGAAAGGGAGAAGGGCAGAGGGGATGTTAAGGCCCCTGCAGTCAGGCAAACTGTCTGTTGGTATTGCTGAAAAAATACCTAAATCTAGAAACTGTAAAAACTGGGAAATATGAGGATTCACCATGACCCCCAGACAGTGCAGTGGAAGAATAACAGTGTTTCTACACAATTCTGTGTTCTGTGCTTTACTTCCCAACATTTCGTAGACCTATTCTATGTTGCTATACATGCTATAAAGTACAGTGTCAGTATTTGCAATTTTAGAGCTATATTATATTCTTTTGGGGCTTCTCTGGTGGCTCAGTAGTAAAGAATCTGCCTGCCAATGCAGGAGACCTGGGTTTGATCTCCAGGAAAAGATTCCCTGGAGAAGGAAATAGCTACCCACCATGGTATTCTTGACTGGGAAAGCCCATGGACAGAGGACCTGATGGGCTACAGTCCATGAGGTCACAAAAGAATCAGACATGATTTAGTGACTACCGATCAGATTAGATACTTATTTGAACAATGACCAAAGTTTATATTACCCTTTATTTATTTTGGATACATTGTTTGATACTAATTTTTTGTACCACAAACAGAATTGAAACTAAAACAAAATACATGTCCGTCCATTATTAACAACAATGAGTTTATTAATCTCTCAATTTCATGTTTTCTAATAGAAATGATTTCTATCCAATACCTCTAAGAAGAAAACTAACTTGATTTTATGGGCTAAACAGACACATGAGTCTGTAAGATAAAAAGAGATTGTAAGATTGGTCAAGAGATACCTGGAGTGACAGGCAAATTTGGCCTTGGAGTACAGAATGAAGCAGGGCAAAGACTAATAGAGTTTTGCCAAGAGAATGCACTGGTCATAGTGTCACGCGAGTATGTTCCTCGGTTCTTTGTCTCATCACAACAAAGATTTGGAGCAACAGACATTAAGCCCTCGGCGCGTCACAGCTCTCGGGTCTTGGACAAACTGAGCTACAGCTCTTAGGAAAATCAGTGTTACAGCTCCATTTTATTTAGAAGATAGCAGGAGAATCCAAGACTGGAAGAGAAGAGAGTGGAGGAGTGCGTGGGGAGGGAGGGAGGGAGAGAGAGAGAGAGCGCACACATGGGAGAGAGAAAGAGAGAGAGTGAGAGAGAGAGAGAGAAAGAGCGCACGCACGCGGGAGAGAGAGTCTGTGAGAAAGTGCTTTGGCTCCTCCTTTTATATCTTTTTCCCTCCACCTGGGCCTGCCCTATGCAAATTGAGCTTAGCCAGGAGTGCTGTTTGTTCTGCCTGAAGTCTTCACTCTGGTCCTCGGACCTTCCTTTGACATTCCTTGTCTTTTAGCCACTGCCATTTTGGACTCCTTTTCCCTATTCTACCTACCTAACATTCCCCCCTCAAGAGATGGGAGGCCCAATTCTTTGGGAATAGGGGCGTCGAGGTCTTTCTGGCTACTTCCTGCTGAACTGGGACGGTGAGGGGTATTAGGCCTTCCCCTCTTGCTAGTCTCAATCCTCAGAGTCCTTATAGCAGTGTCCAAGGGTGTGTGATATTTTCTGTGGTCGGCTGTAGTTTTATATCTTTGTTGAACTGGTACTGCATGTTGTAGCTGGTTGACCTGGGCAGAGACAAAACAGGTTAGACAATTGACAGTACATGGAATTGTCATAGGGCATCATCAATATAGCATAACAAGGACTAGTAGGGACACTGGTCAATTTTAAATTCACATGGCCAGGATGGCTCAAGTCTCTCCTTGTTCAGGGATCAGAAGATCTATCTCCTGTCTGTTTTGGAGTACAGTCTCTGTCAAGCTGTGTTGGCTCTTTAGAGTTATCCTGAGAAATCTTATTCCCAGCAACCAGATTTTGGGGGTGTTCGTTAGAATGACACTCATTGGTAGTCCTGAATAGGTATCTGAGATCTCCCAGGGGCTCACAGGTATATTGAGTGTCCTCTTCAGTTTTCTTCCATGGCTTGACTCATGAATAATGAATCCAACAGTCATGTCCTGGTACCTTGACTGCTGTGGGGGTAGAAAGTATTACAGGGTAGGTGCCCTTCCATGTGGGCTGGAGTTGAGCCTTTGGGGACTCATCTTTCCAGACTTTAATTAGGACTTGAGTTCCTGGAGCATATAGTGGTGACTCTTTAGAATCTTTTGGGTCCTGGTTCATACCCCACAAGTGTATATCCTGTTGGAATTGCCCAATGGCCATGGTATAAGACTGGAGGATCTGAACCTCTGTATCTAGGAAGAGGTCATTGACATAAACAAAAGGCCTCCCATATAGCATCTCATAAGGACTAAGACCAGCTTGTTCTTCAGGGGCAATGTGGGTGCGGAGGAGAGCTATTGGTAAAGCCTCTTTCCATCCTAGGGAGGTCTCCTGGGTTATCTTTTTTATCGCTGATTTTAAGAATTGATTGGCTCTTTCTACTTTTCCTGAAGATTGAGGCCTCCAGGCACAATGAAGATAATAAGTAATGCCCAATGTTTTCGAGACCCCTTGGGTGACCTTAGAAGTAAATGGTGTCCCATTGTCACTTTGTAATGACCTGGGCAGACCAAATCTTGGAATGATTTCATGGAGCAGTTTTTTTTACTACCTCCTCAGCCTTCTCAGTCTGGGTGGGAAAGCCTTCAATCCATCCTGTGAATGTATCTATCATAACTAATAGGTATTTATACCCTTGAGAAACTGGTATCTGGGTGAAGTCCATCTGCCAATCCTCTCCTGGGTAGGCCCCACGTCGTTGGACGGGCTGGGCCAGCTGGGGTCTTCGAGCTCCTTGGGGGTTGTTTAATTGGCAAGTGGGACAAGAGGAGACCACCTGTCTTATAGTTGTTTGGAAGCCTGTTCCTCTGAAGGACCTTTCTAGTAATCTTTGGAGGGCCTTTTCTCCTAACTGAATAGTGGTATGTAAGGAGTTAACCAACTTCCATTGGAGGTTTCCAGGCAGAAAAAGGAGTCCCTCCTTTTGGAACCACCCCATATGATCTTCTTGAAAGCCCTTGCTCTTAGCTTTAAGAGTCTTGCCTTCAGTTTATGAAGCAGTTTCTGGCAAATTAGTCTGTGGAACTAAGGTGGCAATCCCTATTAGGTCATGGTTTTGTAATGCTGCTCTCCTAGCTGCCTGATCAGCTGCTTGGTTCCCTCATGCCACTTCTGTGTTCCCTTTTTGGTGTCCTTTACAGTGGGAGACTGAAACCTCAGTGGGCAGATGGACTGCCTCCAAGAGTCGAAGAATTTGATAACCATATTTGATTGGGGACCCTCGGGTAGTCAAGCGGTCCCTTTCTTTCCAAATAGCCGCATGTGCATGTAGCACCAGAAAGGCATACTTGGAGTCAGTGTAAATGGCTATTCTTTTTCCTTTTCCCAGCTCTAAAGCTCGAGTCAGGGCTATGAGCTCAGCTAATTGGGCTGTTGGCAGAGGCTTAGCCTCTATGGTCTCAAAATTGGAGACTACTGCATACTCGGCTCTTCTTTTTCCATCCAAGACAAAGCTGCTTCCATCAGTGTATCAGATTTCCTCAGGATTGGTCAGAGGATCTTCTGACAATCCCTTTCGGGGTTTTGTCCAGTGGTCCAAGGTATCTAGACAAGAGTGAAAGGGGAGAGAGCCCTCGGGGGTAGGTAGGAGGGTGGCTGGGTTAAGAACCTCACAAAGGGATATAGTGAGGCCTGGATTTTCCATCAGCATTACTTGATATCTGAGGATTCTTTGATCAGGCATCCATAAATGGCCTCTCCCATTTAGGAGTTGTTCTACTTGGTGGTTGATAAAAATAGTTTGCCCCCAAAGGAGAGTTTTAAAGCATCTTCTATCATAATTGCAATAGCTGCAAGATTTCGAAGGCAGGGGGCCAACCTTGGAAAGTTGGATTGAGACTCTTGGATAAGCAAGCTACAGGCTGGGGCTCAGATCCCAACCTTTGAGTTAACACTCCCAAGGCTATTCCCTCTCTTTTATGGACATAAAGTTGGAATGCTATTTCTGGGTCTGGCAACCTCAAGGCAGGTGCCTGAGTTAAAGCTTGTTTTAGTGTAGCCTCTGCCTTCTTTTGAGGAGTTCCCCACATCAGTGAGATTGAATCATCTCATCCCTTTAAGCTTTCATATAAAGGCTGGGCAATTAGACCATAATTGGGTATCCAGATTCTACAATAACCAGTTAGCCCCAGGAAAGCTCGCAATTGTTTTCAAGTCGTGGGGGAGGGCAACTGGAGGATTCCTTGTACCCGATCAGAGGACAGCCTCCTGGACCCGTGCGTAATCTGAACTCCCAGGTAAGTGACCTTTGTCTCGACCATCTGTGCCTTAGCATGGGACACTTTCTGCCAAGAAGTTTAGAACCTGAATTGCATGTTTTTGGGCACTTTTCCCATCTGGAGAGCAGATTAGTAGGTCATCTACGTATTGTAATATTTTCCCATTAGGTCCTAGGTCCAGATCTAGGAGATCCAGGCTAAGGGCCTGTCCAAACAGGTGGGGGCTATCTCTGAACCCCTGAGGTAATACTGTCCAAGTCATCTGTTGGTGTTTTTCTCCTGGGGCTTCCCACTCAAAGGCAAAAAGGTATTGGAATTCTTTAGCCAGTGGTATGCAAAAAAAAAAAAAAAAAAAAAATGCGTCTTTGAGATCCAAGACTGTAAACCACTTGGCACTGAGTGGGATTTCTCCCAAGATTACATAGGGATTGGGTACTGTGGGATGGAGGGGGACTACAGTTTCATTTATGACCTGGAGATCTTGAACCATTCGCCAGGTTCCATCTTTTTTCTTTACTGAGAGGATTGGGGTGTTACATGGCGAACTGGTAGGGACCAATAGCCCACAAGCAAGGAATTTATTTATTAAAGGCTGTAGTCCCTTCTGAGCCTCTCTTTTGAGAGGGTATTGTTTCCGGCTAGGAAACTGAGTGGGGTATCGGAGGACAAAGATGACCGGTTCAGCTTGGTGGGCTTGTCCAGGAATCCCCTGATCCCACACCTTGGGGTTAATTTTGTCTTCCCATAGTTTTTGGTCCCTCTCTATTGAAGGTGTAATGGGTTCTTCAGTAGTAACCAGGAGCTGTAGAGCTCTAGGGGCTGAAAAACTTCCCATCACAAGGGTGGTCCCCAGTTTAGTGAGTATATCTCTTCCCAATGAGGGGGTAGGACACTCAGGGGCCACCAGAAACTGGTGGGAAAATATTTGTCCATCTCAACAACAAAGAAGTGCTTAGGTGAATCTTTTGGTAGTTGCTTTTCCTGTAGCACCCAAAATGGTACAGGTTTGGGAGGAGAAGGCTCCAGAGCAGGAGATCAAGACAGAGTAGGTAGCCCCTGTGTCAACCAAGAAATTCTCAGACCTACCTGCCACATCCAGTTGCACCTTTGGCTCCAGCCCCGTGATGGTTATCTGTGACAAGCAGGCTGGTGCACAGTCTCACAAGTAATAGGCTTCCTTTCTGTTTCCATAGGTAGACTTCCTTAGGGGTGAGTCTTTCTGAAGCTTATCCTACCCAGAACTGTTGCAACCTGAGAGCCAGGCATCCCTGGGTCAGGGTGCTGATCCCCAGGCAGGCTGAGGCATGACAGCCTCCTAGAGATTGAATCCCCGGGCAGGTCGAGGCATGACGGCCTCCCGAGAATTGGGTCCCTGGGCAGGTCGAAGCGTGACAACCTTTTGAAGACCGATCCCTAGGCAGGTCAAGGCGTGATGACCTCCTGGGACCCCCCAGACTGGAGTTTGGGCATCCCCAAGATCTCCAATGTGACCAGTATTGGGTAGGATTAGGGGGTTGAATATTATAGAGTATTTCCCTCCCAAGGCCAGCTATTTTCTGATTGTCTCTCCAGAAGATTGTAGAGGCAACCTTGTGGGTCTGGATGGGGCTCAGGAAAAGAGCATGAAACAGGAGGGAAGGGGGCAGAGCACAACCTTTGAAAGAATAACATAGCACAAGGGTATAATGTAAACCAATTAAAATCAATTGGGTCCAAGATGATTCAAACAAAGCTTAATCCCCAATCTATAAGCCAACAGACACACCCAGAGGTGGCAGGATATCCCCAATGGCTGGGATGATCCTCTTACTCATTAGCATATGAATTCCACCCCCTCACAAAACCTAGCCAGCCCTAATTTCGTGGCCCCAGCCCTTGCCCTCAGCAATGGTTCACACCCTAAAGAGTGGCTTCTCTCTGGATCCTAACAAATCCACCTCTTATCGCTTTGTCTCTCAATAAATTTTTGCAATGAGACATCAGAGCCTGAGTTTCATTAGTTTTGGCCGGGCTTGAGTCCCGGGAGAGAGCTGAAGGACAGGAGGAAAAAGCAGTGGGAAAAACGTGCCAAAGAATCTCCTTCATAGCCCGCCGGAAAATTTGCTAAATATCTGACCAGTGCTCACAGTTTCATTGGTCTGATCCTTGGCACAGAGAAGAGAAAGGACAGAATAACCCCCACCAGCTTGGGTAACAGCTACTGGGGCTCAGCAGATAGCGCCTTTGGGACATGTTGAGGAGTAGCCTCTCCAGAGTCCCTCAGTTGTGCCCCCTGCCGCCCGCCTGTTTGCTGGAGGTTCGAGGAAACAAGAAATGAGAGATTGTAAAGGTCCCTCCAGTCATAGGAGCGAGGACCTCTTACCTTAACCAGAGGTCTTCTGGAATCTGAGACTGGGCCACGTGAGCTTTCTGCTGAGTTTGGTTTTCGATGTCCCGGTTTCCAGCACGATGGGCCTTCCCCTGCGCTGGGGTTCTTTGCCTTCCGCTTCTAGCGCGGGAGCTTCACTGAGTTGGGCTCCTGCTGTGTTTGGCCTCTTCCCCGCAGAGGTTGTTTCAGCCAGGTTAAATCCGAGTCACGGCACCATAGATGTCACGCGAGTGTATGTTCCTCGGTTCTTTGTCTCGTCACAACAAAGATTTGGAGCAACGGACATTAAAGCCCTCGGTGCGCACAGCTCTCAGGTCTTGGACAAACCGTGCTACAGCTCTTAGGCAAATCAGTGTTACAGCTCCATTGTATTTAGAAGATAGCAGGAGAATCCAAGACTCAAAGAGAAGAGAGTGGAGGAGT
This sequence comes from Bos indicus, assembly GCF_029378745.1. NCBI lineage: Eukaryota > Metazoa > Chordata > Mammalia > Artiodactyla > Bovidae > Bos > Bos indicus. The sequence goes on from NC_091764.1 coordinate 100,404,418, forward strand.
GCGTGGGGAGAGAGAGAGAGTGAGAGAGAGAGAGAGAGAGAGAACACAGACACACGGGAGAGAGAAAGAGAGAGTGTGAGAGAGAGAGAGAAAGAGCGCACACATGCAGGAGACAGAGTCCATGAGAAAGCGCTTTGGCTCCTCCTTTTATATGTTTTTTCCTCCACCTGGGCCTGCCCTATGCAAATTGGGCTTAGCCAGGAGTGCTGTTTGTTCTGCCTGAAGTCTTCACTCTGGTCCTCGGACCTTCCTTTGACGTTCCTTGTCTTTTAGCCATGGCCATTTTGAACTCCTTTTCCCTATTCTACCTACCTAACAATAGCAAACACCCTCTTCCAACAACACAAGAGGAGACCCTACACATGGAAATCACCAGATAGTCAATAAAAAATCAGATTGACTATATTTTTGCAGCCAAAGATGGAGAGGCTCTACACAGTCAGGAAAAACAAGACCAGGAGCTGGCTGTAGCTCAGATCATGAACTTCTTATCCACTCCACTATACAGTGGAAGTGACAAATAGATTCAAGGGATTAGATCTGATAGACAGAGTGCCTGATGAACTATGGATGGAGGTTCGTGACATTGTACAGGAGGCAGTGATCAAGACCATCCGCAAGAAAAATAAATGCAAAAAGGCAAAATGCTTGTCTGAGGAGGCCTTACAGATAGCGGTGAAATGAAGGGAAGCAAAAGGCAAAGGAGAAAAGGAAAGATATAAGCATCTGAATGCAGAGTTCCAAAGAATAGCAAGAAGAGATAAGAAAGCCTTCCTCAGTGATGAGTGCAAAGAAATAGAGGAAAACAATAGAATGAGAAAGACTAGAGATCTCTTTAAGAAAATTAGAGATACCAATGGAACATTTCATGCAAAGATGGGCTCAATAAAGGACAGAAATGGTATGGACCTAACAGAAGCAGAAGATATTAAGAAGAGGTGGCAAGAATACACAGAAGAACTGTACAAAAAAGATCTTCACGACCCAGATAATCACAATGGTGTGATCACTGACCTAGAGCCAGACATCCTGGAATGTGAAGTCAAGTGGGCCTTAGAAAGCATCACTACGAACAAAGCTAGTGGAGGTGATAGAATTCCAGTTGTGCTATTCCAAATCCTGAAAGATGATGCTGTGAAAGTGCTGCACTCAATATGCCAACAAATTTGGAAAACTCAGCAGTGGCCACAGGACTGGAAAAGGTCAGTTTTCATTCCAATCCCAAAGAAAGGCAATGCCAAAGAATGCTCAAACTACTGCACAATTGCACTCATCTCACACGCTAGTAAAGTAATGCTAAAAATTCTCCAAGCCAGACTTCAGCAATATGTAAACTGTGAACTTCCTGATGTTCAAGCTGGTTTTAGAAAAGGCAGAGGACCCAGAGATCAAATTGCGAACATCCGCTGGATCATGGAAAAAGCAAGAGAGTTCCAGAAAAACACCTATTTCTGCTTTATTGACTATGCCAAAGCCTTTGACTGTGTGGATCACAATAAACTGTGGAAAATTCTGAAAAAGATGGGAATACCAGACCACCTGACCTGCCTCTTGAGAAATTTGTATGCAGGTCAGGAAGCAACAGTTAGAACTGGACATGGAACAACAGACTGGTTCCAAATAAGAAAAGGAGTACGTCAAGGCTGTATATTGTCACCCTGTTTATTTAACTTATATGCAGAGTACATCATGAGAAATGCTTGTCTGGAAGAAGCACAAGCTGGAATCAAGATTGCCGGGAGAAATATCAATAACCTCAGATATGCAGATGACACCACCCTTATGGCAGAAAGGGAAGAGGAACTAAAAAGCCTCTTGATGAAAGTGAAAGTGGAGAGTGAAAAAGTTGGCTTAAAGCTCAACATTCAGAAAACGAAGATCATGGACTCCGGTCCCGTCACTTCATGGAAAATAGATGGGGAAACAGTGGAAACAGTGTCAGACTTCATTTTTCTGGGCTCTAAAATCACGGCAGATGGTGACTGCAGCCATGAAATTAAAAGATGCTTACTCCTTGGAAGGAAAGTTATGACCAACCTACATAGCATATTCAAAAGCAGAGACATTACTTTGCCAACAAAGGTTCATCTAGTCAAGGCTATGGTTTTTCCTGTGGTCATGTATGGATGTGAGAGTTGGACTGTGAAGAAGGCTGAGCACTGAAGAATTGATGCTTTTGAGCTGTGGTGTTGGAGAAGACTCTTGAGAGTCCCTTGGACTGCAAGGAGATCCAACCAGTCCATTCTGAAGAAGATCAGCCCTGGGATTTCTTTGGAAGGAATGATGCTAAAGCTGAAACTCCAGTACTTACTTTGGCCACCTCATGCGAAGAGTTGACTCATTGGAAAAGACTCTGTTGCTGGGAGGGATTGGGGGCAGGAGAAGAAGGGGATGACAGAGGATTAGATGGCTGGATGGCATCACTGATTCGATGGACATGAGTCTGAGTGAACTCCGGGAGTTGGTGATGGACAGGGAGGCCTGGCGTTTTGCGATTCATGGGTTCGCAAAGAGTCAGACACGACTGAGCTACTGATCTGATCTGATCTGATAGAAATAATCATGTTTTCCTCTCAGTTCTGACTACCTTAAAGCTCAAAATTTAATCCTTACTTACTAATCACAAGTTTGCTTAGCTTTTTAAATGGCAGTATACCAAACTGCTTTCCTTTCTTTGGTCCTGATAATTAATAACTATTTCTTTAAGTGTATATGTTTTTTAAATCAACTCATAAACTTTTAAAATAAAATTTTGTGGATATAAATGTGGGGATTGATTTGTTTCATTTCTTTTTTTAAGTCAACTCCAGGATATTTCTTCTATTAGCAGATATCTAGATTGGGATTTATACCTGAGTACTTCCAGAATGTTTTGACAGATTGCTGAATACAAGGAGCCTCATTTATTACTCTCCACTGAGGAACTGTATATTTTGCATCTCCTATAGCACTAAGCACAAAGCTATGAACAGAGGAGGCATTCAAATAAATGAATTAATAAGTCAATGAATAAAGTGAACATCCTCAACCTTAAGGTGTTCGAAACCAGTCAAACCTCCAACTCCTTTCTGGAAGTAGGACAGGGACTTCCCAGAAAGAAAATTGCAGTTTCACACATTTCCATGTAAGAGGTGAAACCAGAAGTTTGTCTTTCAATATTGAGAATTGAGGTTAGAAATCCATTTCCATAACATTCCATCCCTTCCCACTATCTGTTCTCATTATGAGTCAACTTTATGGTTTGGTAGAAATAAAGTCACTTTCTTCAAAAATCTCTAATTTCTGCTACTATATTCTACTGCTCTAGGGTTGGATAGTTAGATCAATCTACAAAGACATTATTTTATTTCTTAAGTAAAACAGGAACTAGATATCTATCCAGTATACACTTACTATAATAAACAGGCAAGTGCAATTTTTTAAATTGGAAAAAGAGTCTTCACTTCATTACACATAAGATGGGTACAGACATACTAGTTTTAGCTGTATGAAACTAACTTATTCAGTCTTTTGATTTCTGATCTGTAAAATGCATATACTAAAATATGGCCTACCTATAAAACATAGGCGTTACATCAACTTTGCCATACCTAGGAAAGCATATTGTTTCATCAGCTCTGTCTTCTGGCTGGATGTGGGAACTCATCTGGTTTCTCCAAGGATCTGCACTTACCACTATATTTTTGTTTTTTATCCCATGGATCTGGACTTTGTTTGTACATTGCTTTCTTCATGAGACTGGAAAATAACTTCTGCATTTTAACTCTTTATATTTCCTAACCCTAGAGAAAGAGAGATGCCTTTCCTCTCCCAGAGTTCATATGTTAAATATCAGGTAAGTTAATTAAGAGGGCTAGTAAAGAATCTGCCTGCAATGCAGGAGACACAAGTTTGATTCCTGGGTCCGAAAGATCCCCTGGAGGAGGAAGTGGCAACCCACTCCAGTATTCCTGTCTGGAGAATTCCATGGACACAAGAGCCTGGAGGGCTACAGTCTGTGGGGTCCCAGAGAGTTGGACATGACTGAGCAACTAAGCACACACACAAAAGCTAATTAAGAAAGATTTAGTTTAGGACAATATCTATTTCTGAAATAGTTTCTGTTTAGGAGAGATGGAAAACTCTAATTGATCAGTCTAGTTTATGTGCATAACCCTTGGCAGGTAGGGGAGGCCCAATATGTGGCAATTCCAATGGGTCCAGATTAGATTTGGGAGAGAATTTGCTGCAAAGGAAAATTAAAATTCTGGAAGCTATTCCCAGACAAAACATGCTTGTAAAAAAAAATAAGAAAATTAAGTAGATAGGGCAGAGAGAAATTAAAGAAGTGGCTTCAAAAATTGTGCATGAAAAATTACTATGTAGCAAAGAGTAACAGTTAGTCTTTCTATGCTCACAAAGAAAAAAAGTAGCTGAAAGCCCATTATATGAGATTTGGAGAATAATTTTTTGTTCTTTTGTTGTTGTGGTTCTTTTTCTTTCTTTCTACTTTGATGTGGACCATTTTTAAAGCCTTTATTGAATCTGTTACAACTTTGCTTCTGTTTTATGTTTTGTTTCTCTGGCGAGAGGAATGTGAGATCTTCAAGAGGCATATGAGATCTTAGCCCCCTGACTAGGATCAAACCCACACCTCCTGCATTGGAAGGCAAAGTCTTAACCCCTGGACCACTAGGGAGAATAATTTCTAATAATAATATAATATATAATAATAATGATTTCTAAAAAGAGAAAAACATGCTAAATGTATTTTTTCCAAAACTTGGACAAATTATTTTAGGCCATGGGTTATATACCACACTTTTGACCTCAAACTTTACTTTCCCTTTTGGAAAAGAAGAAGTAAAGAAAAGCACAGATGAAATAATTAACTTAATAAATAAGAAGTATTAAAATAAACAACACTTTTTCTCCATGAGAAAAAAGATATCTCACATAACAATGACAGGTTATGGTGAGTTTTTACATTATTTTTTCTAAAAATATGATGTAATTTAAGTAGCAATACTACCCCCTCTAACATTTTATAATATACATCTCATCTGCAGTAGCAAGTACACTGCATTTAACATTAAGAGGAAGGTGGGTGGCAATGAAGAAATTCAGAAGCACTGGTCTTTCCTTTCTTTGGGCATGTAGCAAAATTCTTTATCCTGGAGGATTTTATACATTGATTCTTTTGAACAATATTTATTAAAAGAAAGAAGGAATACACATATAAAAACAAAGCTCATAAAATGTATACATGAAAAGTTCCAAATAAGTTTTAGGGCTTCCCTGGTGACTCAGTGGTAAAGAATCTGCCTGCCAATGCAGGAGACAAGAGTTTGACCCCTAGGTGGGGAATAGCCCCTGGAGAAGGAAACGGAAACCCACTCCAGTATTCTTGCCTGGGGAAGTCCCATGGACAGAGAAGCCTGTCAGGCTACAGTCCATGGGGGTGGCAAAGAGTTGGACAAGACTGAGTGACTAAATAACAACAACAAAGTAAGTTTTATCAACACTTTGAGAAGGGATAGTAAGAATCTTAAAGGCAGATTAGAATATGAGCAAATAAGGAGAAAGACATTCCTAGGGATATGGAAGAGAGTTAAGGTCTGTGCTTGACCTTTCCAGGTATTTCCAGTTTGCTCAGCCCCTACGGAGTCCGCACTTCTCACCCATGCATTTGCCTTTTTTCTTTGGGAGATTATTTGTTTGCTTTTTTGTTTATCCTCAAGTATATAGACCCATGGTTAGGTCTGATTGCATTTAGGCTCTGAGGTTCTTGGTTGCTCGTCATTGTCCCAGGCCCTCTCTTTCCCTCATACAGCTGTAAATGGGAGTTTTTTTTTTTTTTTTTTTAATTATTGCTTCAGTAAGATCTTAGAACAGGGAACCCTGAGAATTAAATTGGAGAGCTAATATAATTTTCTATGATTCCTCATCTTGCCTCTGTAGGGACAGTGCTCTGAAACTTATCTAATAGATGTCAAATACCTGTAAAGGTATCACTGAGCTACAAATAGTTTGAATAGCACTTGATAGGACCACAGAGAGAATATCTGTGACTATATGAGCCCAGAAGGCAAGATATGGACTTGGAAAGAAAAGAGGTCTCTTAGTTTTCTCCTGAATTGCCTGTAGAATAGTGATTGCTGAGTTGATTGAATAAGTTTAAAGACCATTTAGCAAACAATTTCAAAGTTAAAATAAGGAGTAATTTCAAAATTATATGGGCTTCCCTGATGGCTCAGAGGGTAAAAAATCTGCCTACAGTGCAGGAGACTTAGGAGACTCAGGTTTGATCCCTGGGTCAGGAAGATCCCCTGGAGGAGGGCATGGCAACCCACTTCAGTATTATTGTCTGGAGAATCCCCAGGGACAGAGGAGCCTGGCAGGCTACAGCCCATAGGGTCACAAAGACTTGGATATGACTGAAGCAAATGAGCATACACAAAATTATATAACCAGATGGATGTTATGGGATGATTCAGTGATAAAATTAAGCTTGTGATCTGTCCATTATTAAGTGTTTCTGGTCACTCTTTGTTTAACAAAAGATAAATTTGAAAGGGAATTGATAATATACAGGAGAAATGTGAAAAGTTTATATGCAAATCATTTTGAAAAAAGATGACCCTTACCTTATATAAGTAACTGCCTATCACTATTGTCCCTAAAGGATGCCAACAAGCTGAAAACAGCTTTCTTATGTAAGTTCAGTTCAGTCGCTCAGTCGTGTCCAACTCTGTGAACCCATGGACCAGCATGCCAGGCCTCCCTGTCCATCACCAACTCCCGGAGTTCATTCAAACTCTTGTCCATTGAGTCAGTGATGCCATCCAAACATCTCATCCTTTAGGTAAACTCCTTAATTAAAAAACAAACAAAAAAGATTCCAGATTGATTTAAAACACAAAACCAGACCAATAGTAGATAAAGCAGATTTGAGCAGGAGAGCTCCATAAATGCTCCAGCGAGCTGCATTGTGTGGATTACTGTCCCCAAGAAGGGCTTCCCAAATGTTTCTAGTGGTAAAGAACCTGTCTGACAATGCAGGAGATGTAAGAGACATGGGTTCGATCCCTGGGTCAGGAAGATCCCCTGGAGGAGGGCATGGTAACCCACCCTAGTATTCTTGCCTGGAGAATCCCATGGACAGAAGAGCCATAGGGTCTCACAGAGTCAGGCACGACTGAAGCAACCTAGCATGCACAAATGTCCCCAAAAAGGTCCTTGTAAACATGTGGTATGGCTTTCACTAGAAGTCAAGGGTACTTCCCATGGGTTTGCGGTCAGCCAGAAAGGAGCACCAGCCAATGGGATAGTAACAGTGACTTGAAATTTGGTGAGTGGCTAGGATTAGTGTCTTGTACCTCTGACATCTCTAGGAGAAGTGCTTCTGGAGCAGCTGTTGCTGCCTCAACCTGGACAGGAGGATAACAAAGATAACAAGAGACAAGCTGCAGTGTGAGGCAGAGCTGCAGAGTTGCCAGCTTCTGTGGGATAGCACTCAACCAACGCAGCACAGTCTGGTAAGTGCTCAGGGTTTAGGGTGTGGTTTATAACAGAGCACTACTGTGGCAATAGCTGAGTGGTACTCCAGCAAAATGTATAATTATAAGACAGCATGTAAAGTTTAGGAATAATTTGTGCTCCAGGTGAAGTCTTGATTGAAATAATCTAGCCATCAGTTTCCCTAATCTCTCTCTTTCTTTAATGCACATACGTATGCACACAAACACAAAATCTGCCCGGCTCCTGAAATAATTGTTTGTGGGATGCAAAATAATGATCACACATTAAAAAGCTTAACATACAAAATTAGAGGGAACTCTATGCCTTACAATCCAACTTTGAAAAAATGCCAACCCATTACTGTTTGCTTGCCTCTCAAGGAGGTGACTTTGAAATTCAGGTTGCCATGGTTTCATCCTCACTTCTGTCAAATAATATAACTTGGTGATCATTATCTGAGCAAAATGCTCACAGCATAATACTTTTGTTGTTGTTGAACCTGAGGGAGGTCTGCTTTCTAAATCTGGAAGGAGAAGCTTAGCACATCAGAGCATTCGTGGCAACACTCCTAAACAGAGAGAAGCAGTAGAAGACAGCAAAATGGTTAAATGATCAGAGCCAACCTCTGCCCCATATTGACTGTGTTACTTCAAGAAAACTTTAACCTCTCTGTTACATTAAGGAAGTTACCTCATCTATAAATTAATAATAATGATATGCTCCTATTTGATAATGTTATGGTGAATTTAAATTACTTCATAAAAGTTAAAAGCTTAGAACTAGACTTACTGTCAAGGAAACATAATAAATATTAGATATGATTTTTTTCTGTTATTATTATTATTACTAAAGCAAAATCATGTTCTTTTCAAGAAGTCTGAGTTGCTATTTTGTGGCTCAGCTGGTAAAAAATCCATCTACAATGTGGAAGACCTGGGTTTTATCCCTGGGTTGAGCAGATCCCCAGGAGAAAGGAAAGGCTATCCACTCCAGTATTCTGGCCTGGAGAATTCCATGGACTAAGACCATGGGGTCGCAAAGAGTCAGACACGACTGAGCAACTTTCACTTTCAAAACTTGTTATTTTGCCCTTAAAACTTTGGGGCTTGGATCTGTGGCTGGGATCCATAATCAGTTCAGTCGTTCAATCATGTCCGACTCTTTGTGAGCCCATGGACTGCAGCACGCCAGGCCTCCCCATCCATCACCAACTCCCGGAGTTTACTCAAACTCATGTTCATTGAGTCAGTGATGCCACCCAACCATCTCATCCTCTGTCATCCCCTTCTCCTCCTGCCTTCAATCTTTTCCAGCATCAGGGTCTTTTCAAATGAGTCAGCTCCTTCCAACAGGTGGCCAAAGTATTGGAGTTTCAGCTTCAGCATCAGTCCTTCCAATGAATATTCAGGACTAATTTACTTTCAGATGGACTGGTTGGATCTCCTTGCAGTCCAAGGGACTCTCAAGGGTCTTCTCCAACACCACAGTTGAAAAACATCAATTCTTCAGTGCTCAGCTTTATAGTCCAACTCTCACATCCATACGTGACTACTAGAAAAACCATAGCTTTGACTAGCTGGACCTTTGTTGGCAAAGTAATGTCTCTGCTTTTTAATATGCTATAATGGTCAAATTAACTAAAAGTATGTGAAGGTCAGGGTCATGGTATGAAGGCTTAACCTGTTGGCTTCATAAACCACTGAACCTCACTTCCTTCACACTGAATCCAGCAGTTGGAAAAATTATTTCAGCTGCCAGCCCTCTCTAGTAGCTTCTCAAGCTGCACTGATAATTATTTGTGGATAGCGTGTGCCAAAGAGGAAGCAGTTCAGATTCTGAGGAACTTTTATTATAATTTATATACTACTGTTGTATTCTCATTTGAGATTTCCCTGACATGATATTCTCATCTTAGATTGCCTTAACTTTGCATTCTCATTTGAGATTGTCTTCCATCAGATTACTGAAGCAAGTTCAGATATTGAGCCGGAATCTTGAAACCAGTGTGTTCACTCCAGCCTGTCTGTATTTTTTTTTTTTTTGTCTTACTCAGAAAGAAACATGAATGACCATGAAAGACTGACAAGTGTAGGAGATTTCCAATCTTCAGGTAAGAAGCACAGGTGTGACAGGCACTATGATCTATTTGTGAAATAAATTTACAGTTTGTGAGTTTCTGCTTTCAATTCTGAATCCTAACCCTCCAGAGGGAGTCAGCATTTCATTTCTCCTATCCGTGCCAAATTATTTCCAGCTGTGTATCTAAGGGAGCTTATAAATACTATAAACAGATACACACTGTGAATTAAAGATACCTGATTTTCATATTAACAGCTTTATTGAGAGAAAACTGACATTACATTAAAATGCACATATTTAAAGTGTACAACCTGATAGATTTTGATGTACATGACAATATACAAGAAACTATAAATGCATTCAAGATAATGAAATATTTATTAACACCAAAATTTTTCCCATATCCCTTTATTATATTTTTCTCTTGCTAATTTCAGCATGCCCTCCTTGAAAGAATCACACATCAAATTTCTGACACTATAGATAGATATGCATTTTATAGAATTTTATATAGATAGAATCACACAGTATATACTCATTTCAGTTTGGCTTCTTTTGTTCAGTTATAAAATTCATCCATGTCATTGTTTGTATCAGTAGTTCATTTCTTTTTTGTTGCTGACTAGTGTTCCCTCATATAGATAAAACACTATTTATTTACCCACAGTTTGGGGTTATTACAAATTAAGCTTCTATAAAAATTTAGGTACCAATCTCTGTATGGACATACTCTTCCATTTCTCTTGGGGAAGTACCTATGCATAGAAATAATGGATCATATCATAGGTGTATATTTAGCTTTTTAAGAGATTTTTACAGTGCCTTCCAAAATGGTCTCACAGTGAATGAGTGAGTTCAAGTTCTTCTATATTCTCACTAATACTTGGCTATGGTCGGACATTTTAACTTTAATTATTCTAATAGGTACGTAGTAGTTTCTAAATTTAGCTTTAATTTGCACTTTCTTTATGACTAATAATGCTGAACATCTTTTTATGTGGTAATTTGCCATCTATATATTTCATCTATATATTTATTTCATGAAATGTCTGTTACACCTTGTTTGTATTTTTGTTATGTTGTGTGTTTTCTTAAGTATCAAGCTCTTTGTGTATTTTGGACCCAAGACCTTTATCAGACTTTGAATTTGAAAATATTTCTTCCAGCCTCTGGTTTGACTTTTCATTTTGTTAAAACTGTTTTTTGAGGAGCAGAATTTTAATACAAGTCCAATTTATTATTTTTTTGACATCATGTTTTTTGGTTGGATTGAATATTTCTCTAATCCAAAATAACAAAAAACAATTCGTGTTTTCTCTGAAACTTTTTATAGCTTCAGCTTTTACATTTATTTCTATGATCCTTTTTGAATTAGTTTTTACATATGGGATGTGGTATGGATTAAAAAGTCTTTTGTTTTATATGGATATCCAATATTTCCAGCACTGTTTATCAAAATGACTATCCTCTTTTGCATCTTTGCCAAAAATCTGGTGTCTGCACATGTGTGGGTCTATTTCTGCTGCTGCTACTGCTATATTGGCAACTGTATTTTTTATAAGTCTTTAAGCCAGGTAATACTTGTGCTCAAATTTAGTTCTCTTTCAAACATGGCTATTCTAGTTCTTTTTACATTTCAATAGGAATTTTAAAAACAGCTTACCTACTTCTACTCAAAAAAAAAAAAAATGCTGAGAACTTTGTGTATGATTGTGATAATGTATAGATTAGTTTTAGCATATTGACATCATAACATTACTGTGTGTTCTGAAGCATGAAGACAGTATCCTTCCATTTATTTATGTCTTCAGTTTCTTTCAGTAATGTTTTGTATCTTTATTGTACAAGTTTTATATGTCTTCTGTCACACATAAATCCATAAGCATTCAATATTTTATGCTATTGTAAATGGTAAGCTATATTTTAATTTCCTATTGATAAATGGTAGTATATAGAAATGTGGTTGGTTTGTATATATTAATCTCAAATTCTACAACAGTATAAGGTCACATAAGTACTAAAGAACTGATTAATTTTTCTATAGGAGATGTTATCTGTTCCAACCTTATTATGGAATCACAAGAACCCTCAAAAGAAAATAAAAAGAAATTTTGTATCACTAAAATGATCACAGTCGTCATCTTTCTGGTGCTCCTAATACTTACACTGGCCACAATTTTAGCAGGTGGGTGTCCATTTCCCAAATATGTTCGTATTAACTCTCCTCTAAAATGTTTCATAGTGCTTGTGTCTTTCATACTTCAGCTCAGAATTAAGGGTAATTTCAGACATCTTACATGAAATAACCCTATGTTTCCTCCTATATAACTTGAGAATAACTTTGTTGTTGCTATTTTTCAGTCCCTAAGTCATGTCCGGCTCTTTGCAACCCCATGGACTGTAGCACGCCAGGCTCCTCTGTCCTTCACTATATGTCCAAGTTTGCTCAAATTCACATCGAGTTGGTGATGCTATCTGATCATCTCATCCTCTGCCACGCCCTCTCCTTTTGCCTTCAGTCTGTCCCAGCATCAGAGTCTTTTTCAATGAGTCAGCTCTTCACCTCAGGTGGTCAAAGTATTGGAGCTTCAGCAACAGTCCTTCCAATTGATATTCAAGGTTGATGTCCTTTTGGATTGACTGGTTTGACTTCCTGGCAATCCAAGGGACTCTCAGGAGTCTTCTCCAGCACCACAATTCGAAACATCAGTTCTTTGGTGCTCAGTCTTTTTGATGGTCCAACTCTTACATCTGTACATGACTAATGAAAAACCATAGCTTTGACTATACAGACCTTTGTTGGCAAAGTGATGTCTCTGCTTTTTAATATGCTTTTTTATACACTTTCAATATGCATTTAAAAATACGCATCTAATATAATAGCCATACTAAATAATGTGTACTCCTGAACATTTGTTGTTGAGAGGATGAGTATCTATTAGGTTGTTATATGGAGGAGATGTCTGATGAGAGGCCTGGGTTGGACATATCAGTTTACCAATATTAGTACATATATAATAGTTAAGGTCATGAAAATGAGAGTGACTTCCTAGAAAGAAATATCACTTGAGAAGTACATCAAGCCCCAGTTTGAGCAATAACAGCATCTACTTAAGTGGCATTCATCAAGATTTTCTTTCAACCTAGCAAAATAGGAGTATAGAAATTTAGGAATGATGAACTCTAATACCATCAGACAGAAGGGCTAACCTGGTGAATTTTATTCAAATGAACAACTGTTTGAAATTAATAGATTTCCACTCCTTCAGTACTTAATATATTATTCAATCATTTTTAGTTGAAAAATACAAATCTTCCTCTGAACACATATCATGCCTGGAAGGCTGGATTGGTTTCCTAGGAAAGTGCTTCTATTTTTCTGAAAATACAACCACCTGGGAAGCAAGCCAGAACTTCTGTGCCTCTCATGATGCAACTCTTGCTGTATTCAACACCATGAAAGAACTGGTAAGCCAATGCTTTTGAACCATAATTATATTTTCAGAGGTTATACCTGGTGTGGAGAATAAGAATGGTCCAGAAGAGACCCTCTGATAAGTAGAGAGGGGGCTCCTACTTTCATATTTACTCAAACCATAGAAAGAGCTCATATCAAGTCAGATCTCATTCATATCACAGGTCACCTCAGAGGAACCCTCATGGTAAGTTATCAGGCAACATTTAGGAGATGACTTTCCCTTCCTATTTAGAAATGTTACACTCTGAGGCATTTTCCCTTGGCCCCATGTAAAGCAATTTAAGTACTACTGCCCATGAGAAAGACCACAACTGTTCTTCAAAGAAGTTCAACCACATAAGTACCTAGGCTGTGTATTTTCAAGGGCTTCCCTAGTGGCTCAGTGGTAAAGAATGCGCCTGCCAATGTGGGAGACATAGGTTCAATGTCTGGTTGGAAAGATCCCCTGGAGAAGGAAATGGTAACTCACTCCACTATTCTTGCCTGGGAAATCCTGTGGATAGAGGAGCCTGGAGGGCTACAGACTATGGGGGTCACAAAGAGTTGGAAATGACTAGTGACTAATTAACAATAAGAACAACAGCATTTTCAAAAGGAATTATAGCAATGAAACTCAGAAAAACTAAAACCATTTCCACAATTCAGAATTGAAAAGTTATAATAAAGCTCTCAGTATGAACTGATATTAATCTGTTTTATATCAAATAAAAGTTGCTTTTTGTGGGACTATATGAAAGCAATGATAAACAGAATCATAACAGTTTGTCAGAGATGCTGGAGAGAATTAGTACATGAGTTGTTATAGCCAAGATGGTCTAGGAGCTCTGGGGTACAAAAAAGTCTAAAGTAGAAAAATTCAAAAATGTACAATACGAAATGCCTTGAAACAGAAACAGTAGAGATGTAGAATGCCAGAGGTGATAAGAGACAGAATGGTTAAGACCTTAAGGAGCATAGGGACATATTTAACATTTGCTGACAATTTGCTCTACTAGGAATAGACAGAAGAGGAATTGACCCACATTAACATTAATTTTGTAGAAAATTCTGGTAAAAATATTTAAATGAATACACTAGAATGGTGGAAAAATGCAAAGTTATAAATTCTATTCCATAGAATAATAAATTATGGAATTAAAACAGGGGGAAAATGAGAAATATCAGATGGATATGGAAACAGAACAAAAGCTTTATTATTTATTTGTTAAATTAATAGAATAAGCATAAGAGAAAAAGAGTAGAACAAAATAATAAGTGAGGATATACAGGAGGAAAACTGGTTCTCTGAATAGACAAGATTGATTACAGAAAAGGAGAAAAGACTACTCAGCCTAAGAAATACAATTACAAACTATGGAGATGTAAAAAAATTATGGCACCCAGTTAGAAGACCTTGAAGAAAAGGATAATTGTCCAAACAGTTATTTAAAGAATTGTTTATACATAGACAATCTAAAAATTAGAATATATATATAGATAGATAGGCATATTTCTTAATTCAGTGGTAATCATGAAAGAATAAAAAAATGTTTAAAAAGGTGTTCAAATAAAGACATAAAAAATCAATCCAACAGAATTTAGCAAAAATAAAGATGAAAAAATAAATAAAACACATTGATAAATCCAAATATAACAAAAATCATGATAAAATGTAAATATTTTTAATTTATCTCTTAAAAGACAACAATTTTTAGATTGGCTTTAAAAAACAATGAAGTTTAATTATGTCCTACTTACAGAGACATAACTAATGCACACACACACACACACACACACAGGAAAGTTAGAGAAGACGTACAAAGAAAAGATATGCAAGGCAATTATTAACCAAAATCAAACCAACCCATAAAGCTAGGTTCAGTTCAGTTCAGTCACTCAGCCGTGTCCGTCTTTTTGCGACCCCATGAATCGGAGCACGCCAGGCCTCCCTGTCCATCACCATCTCCCGAAGTTCACTCAAACTCACGTCCATCGAGTCAGTGATGCCATCCAGCCATCTCATCCTCTGTCGTCCCCTTTTCCTCCTGCCCCCAATCCCTCCCAGTATCAGAGTCTTTTCCAGTGAGTCAACTCTTCGCATGAGGTGGCCAAAGTAAGTACTAGAGTTTCAGCTTTAGCATCAGTCCTTCCAAAGAACACCCAGGGCTGATCTCCTTTAGAATGGACTGGTTGGATCTCCTTACAGTCCAAGCTAGGTTAGTGGTAATAAATAACAGAAAATATAATGTATCAGAATAAATACAGAGATATATAAAATCTGAATGAGCCAATAACTATTCAATACAATTTACTGCTGAACAAAATTCTCCCATCCTAAAAGCCACCAAACCTAGAAAGATTTGATCAAGTTAGATCAAGCCTTCACAGAAAAATTAATTTCTGTTTTATAAAAACTCTTATAGAAAGTAAAAAAGAGAGAAAGCTACCCAGTGCAATTTGCTACAAAAGCTGTTACAAGAGTAACATGCCTGTGAATTGAGTCATGAACCAGAGAAGGGCAAAGTCACCCTGAGATCATTTCCAAATCTGAAAGTCTCTGTGTTTTTTTTTAATGTATAATGACTTAGACCAAAAAATTCAAGAGAAGGAGGCATTTGCTATTTATTCTATAAATATTCTTTATTAAAGAATTTCCTGAAGCGATATTCTGACCATTCTCAATATTGGATTGGACTGAGGCGAAAACCAGGGCAGACTTGGAAGTGGATCAATGGAATGCTATACAACCAGGACTGGTAAGTCCTGAGTATATAACTGACACCCCTGAAACCGGTGCTTAGAGCCTTTCCCATCATGGAGAGATCTGAGTTATAATCCATACACACTGTTCTCCTGGAAGTTTCCCTCTGGTGGAGAAAAAATGAGCCCAGGAAACAAAATGGTAACACAAGTTATTATACAAATTATTTAAAGCCTATAATATTCCAAACACAATGCTTCATATAATCATTGTACCATACAACCTGTACAGAAACTGTGAGAGGTGTAATATGTATTATTCCATAATAATACAGGTGAAATAAAAATTAGTTTTCAAAGATGTTAAATAATTAGAATATTATACAACATTTAAAATATATTTGGTAATAGAGCCTTCCCTTCTTCATCATATAGATTATTGATATTTTGAGTGTATAAGGGCTTCCTTGGTAGCTCAGCTGGTAAAGAATCTGCCTTCAGTGCAGGAGACCCCAGTTTGATTAGTGGGTTGGGAAGATCCCCTGGAGAAGAGATAGGCTATCCACTCCAGTATTCTCGGGCTTCCTTTGTGGCTCAGAAGGCAAAGAATCTGCCTACAGTGTGGGAGAGCTGGGTTTGATTCCTGGGTTGGGAAGATCCCCTGGAGAAGGGAATAGCTACCCACTCCAGTATTTTGGCCAGGAGAATTCCAAGGACTATACAGTTTATAAAGCTATGTTTTAGGACAGGCAAAACATATGAATTCACTTTGCCTTATATTCAAATAATATGATGTTGGGTTAGAATAAAATCTGAGAGAAGACAATAATTTTCTTCAGTATCCACTCATTCTGTGGCCCTTTTTTTCCCCCCCCTTTTGTGTTTTGTTTCAGGTTTAAAATAATTGGGATTGGTGAATGTGCCTATTTACACAAAATTGGGGTCAGCACTGCCAGTACCCATTTAGTTAGAAAATGGATTTGCAGCAAACCAGACATATGCACATCAAAAAGTTAAGACACCCTAGATTTAACATCCTTTACATAAAATGTAATTTTTATTCCTTCAGAAAGAAATATGTTAATATAAAGGTACATGAAATTCATGCTTAGAAATGTTCATTGATATTTCACTCAAAACCTCTAAGTCAATTTTTATAAATCTGTTACATTCTTGGCATTCAAGATGTATATGCCACAGCATATTTAAAAGTTCCCAAATTGCTTTTAGAATCAAATCTGATAGGTAATACATTAAAATATGTATGAAAATTTTCGATGACATTTCAAGAGATTTAATAATATGAATTGACTAATGTCATTCAAAATTGCTTGTTTTGTTAAGTAAGAATTCTGATATTTTTACTGTTAATTTCATTATCAGTCCTAGTTGATTTTCTTTTAGTTTTGCAATATTTGCATAACTTCATGAGATTCACTCATGAATAATGTAGTGTAGTTCAACACAAGAATAGTGCATAACATGTTGACTTACTAGTTGAGTGAATCACTTTCACACACCGAACACATAGAAGAAAAAATGAAACAGTAATAAAAAGATTTCACATTCAGACTGTCATGTGACAGAATCAAGGTGATGAGTAAACAATGTGAACTCGCAGAGTGCTATTTGTGAATGCCAAGGACCTACTGTGTGATGGACATCATGAATAGTACAACTTTGGGGGGCAGGTGGGTGAGGAAGTGACTTGAACCTTGCTGCGCAAACTGCTCTCTATTTGAGAAAATGAATTAGGTTGTATGTCAGAATGTGTAACTCTTCAGAAGATATTATCTTCATGTTTACTCAAGGTTAACAATATCTCTTTGTAAAACATTGTTTTCTTGAAATAATTGTGAAATCTGTGTTCTGCATCCTACGGGTGCTTCATGTATACTCATTGATAGAAATTTAAACAGTTGTAAAAAGAGAACACATACTGGACTTGTAAGAATTTAGGAAAATAACTTAGCAGAGTCTCGTTGTTACATCTTCTGTTATCGACCATATCAATTCCATTTTTCTAAGCTCTCTTCTCACCCTCATTCTCATTTTGTTTTCCTCTCTGTTCTCTCCTCGTTCCCATTGTTTATAAATGTTTATTTGATTATTTCAATCTCAACATGAATAGGGGAAAGAACCATACAGAGTCACATAAAAGACAAAAAGAGAAAATCTCTTTCCTAATTAAAACCAACCATTGCATGGTTTCTTAGAAAACTCAGGACTTTGTTCTTAAGGTCTTAATTTTAACAGCTGGTGTTGTATTATTACTTCATTGTTCTCCTGTATTGGGAGTAAATAAAATTATTTTAATTGAAAACTAGAATAGAATAAATGGGACAAGAAACTTAGCATTGCCTATAATTTGTCTAGAAAAGCAGACACTGAATAGATGAACCTTCAAACATTGAATTATCAAACAGTGTAAAAAGTACAAAATTAAATGGATATGAAGTATGCAAGGTTCGCTGGTAGCACAAGAAAGAAAGTGTCCGAAATTTGAGAAAGAGGTGCCTAGAGAAGATATTTTTTAATTGACAAGTTAAGAAAGTGGAGATATTCAAGGAAGAACATTTTCAGGAAAAACACTGGCAGCAGAGTGAAAAGCATATATGAGGTTAGCAAATGCTACAAAATTGAGAAGCTATAATTGTCTGGAAGCACCAGAATGAGAGGGGAAAGAATAAAATTTGGAGCTGAAAGTGGGGATCGGGGAGGGAGAAAAAGAGGGAAGGAGACCCAGGGCCAGATTCAGGGGGAATTATTTGCTATACTAACTGAAGTAGTGAAGTTTAGAACTGATGCTCTAAACTTCAAGTACCTTTAGGTTATTTCTTTAAAGATACTAGATACTTGATGGGTCAAGAAATTATTTGAAAGTCTTTTCAATTGATTGAAAGAAGAAACGGTAAGAGCAGTGTCAGAAATGGTGGTAGAAGAATAGAGAAGAGTTAAGTGACTCAGAAACTCTTTCAGAGATAAACTCCCAGAAAATATCAGACAATGAGATGAAGAATAGATGTTAAAAAAAAATAAATTCCATGTTTCCCTTTAGGAAGTTAATCAGAGGAACAGTGGGATTACTAACTGACACAGCAGGAAAAGGATATTTTGAAATTACTGAATTTTAGGAGTTGGCAGGAATTCCAGGGGGAAACGCTTCACAGGAAGTGGGATGTACAGTTCTAGAATTCAGGAGAGAGTCTGGGCTGGTATGTGACATGGATGCAGACAGAGGTGCACAGATCTCAGCTGTAAGCTCACATGACAAAATGAGGAAAAGTGCATGGTGGCAAAGACGACAGTTATCTGCCTAATGAAAAAATTATTTTCTTCTATATTACTTATTGATTTTTAGGTGAAGTTTAAGGTCATTTTCGTTTGGTCAGAGAGCTGAATCTGGGCCTCTGAGAGCACCAGTGCAGCAACAGTTTAACTTCAGACACATAAATCCGTTTACATATATTTGCAGAAGCATAAAATGAGAACAATGCATATTTTCTAGGATACAGATGCTGTAATACTCACATATTAGACCTGTAAGCCTTCTAATACTGGAGTGTCCAAAATCAAATAGAAAAATACACTGTTTCAAGTTATAATTTTAAAAATTATATGGTCATTGTATCAGCCTTCTCTAACAACAGAGTAACAATGTCAAAAAATCCCTTTCTTTGACTCATGGCTTTTATGGGACCTAATGCTATTTCATTACTTAGTGACATAGATTTTTTAAAAGCCTGCCCTAAGTATATGAATTAGTATTAAAATAAAGTTACTTTGTAAAAGCAAATTGAGAGTTTTGGTGTTTTTTAAATAAAATCACAAATATTCTCTCACATGTCCATTGGGGGGCGATAATAGATAAGTATGGTTAGAATTGGACATTTAATATCTCAAATTATGAGAAGACAACTTCTAAGAGTGAAAACTTTTTTATCCTTGATTATAATTTGTATTATACTTTAAGTATAATGCATATGCATGTAAATATAAAGATACACATGCATATATGTATTTATATACTAATAAGCATAAACAAAACAGGAAAGTAACATGCTAATTTTTACAATGATTGATGGGAAACCCAAAGTGTTCAACACTACTGAATATAAATGGAGAAAAATGAGAAATATAACTTCATCATTGTGTGAGAGTGAACATGTGACACTTCATTTGACTTGAGAGGAATCACTTAGGAGAAGGAAACGGCAATCCCCTCCAGTATTCTTGCCTGGAGAACCGCATGCAGCTTGGTGTGCTGCAGTCCATGGGGTCACAAAGAGTCAGACAGGATTTAAGTGACTCGACAGCAATAGTGGTTAATAAATCTTCAAACCTTATCATTCAATTTGTTGGAAAAAAAAGAGGGCTCACTTGGAAATGGGGATATGAACTCCGTTAATATGTGGTATCTATGGACGGATGTCCCAGAATAGTAATTCAATACTTATGGGTAGCTTACTATTCGGATTTTAGTTATTGATTCTCTTATCTTCTTGGAGTTGTATTTTTGGTTGGATCTAAGGCATAGATTGCAATGCCGGAGACCCTGGTTCCATTCCTTGGTCGGGAAGATCTGCTGGAGAACGGATAGGCTACCTACTCCAGGATTCTTAGGTTTCCCTTGTGGCTCAGCTGGTAAAGAATTCGCCCACAATGCGGGAGACCTGGGTTCAATCCCTGGGTTGGGAAGATCCTCTGAAGAAGGGAAAGACTACCCACTCAAGTATTCTGGCCTGGAGATTTCCATGGACTGTATAATCCATGGGGTCGCAGAATCAGACAGCAAAGAGTTGGACGGAAAGCAAAGAAAGAGTTGGACAGAGAGCAAAGAGTCGGCCGGACAGCAAAGAAAGAGTTGGACAGCAAAGAGTTGGACACGACGGAATGACTTTCACTTTCTTTCCAAGGCAATACTCAATGTGCAAACAGACTAATTATTTCACAATATTTAAATGTTTAAACGTTTGCATCAAAACCAGTGTTTCAAAAATCTTTGAAACAAGAGATCCTCAGATCTCTTAATCTTTCTCCCCTTCCCTTCAACTGTAACGTTTATCAATTTTTTTTGACATTTCTCAAATGTTCATATTAATAAAACGGTACATATTTTTGCATTTGTTATATTAAGTAAGCATGGTTTTATGCTCTTTGCATTTAAATTTTTTGAGTTGAACATTTTATATTTCTTTCCCTACAAAGCTGTAATTATTTCTGTTTATACATATGAATTTGAAATACATTTTTAAAATTCTTTTATGATCTTTAAATTTTGCTGTTAATGGATCTAAGACCTTAAAATAGTTCTCTTGGTGAATTTAAAGTCAATCAGCAAACATTAGTAATCTCTCAGCTCCAAGCCTCAATGTAGGTTCTTGGTTAAAAGCACAAACAAGCAAGAAACCTGGAAATTTTTATTTATTAGTCTGTAAATCTAACACTGATATTTATTTAAAAAAAAAAAAAACAGCAGTGACTTTATTTCTCTGTATGCAGGTTTTGTTTATCAAAACTAGGGAAAACTCTACCTAACTAGTAAAAATGATGCTGGGGAACATATTGCAAATACATACTTGATAACATTAAAAAGTACTTATCTACCAGTATGAATCACACATCTTGTTCGCACAATGATGAGGATTATTCACTTTACAGAGTTTACAGCACATGAAGAAATAAGAATAATTAAACAATGGTTAAGAAAAAAAAAGTTTCTAAATGTTAAGATTAAAATCAGCACAGGGAACTATGAAAATATATATTAAATCCTTACAATTTAGCCTGGAGTGGACAATAGTCACAGAAGTATTTTCTTGCAAATGACATTTCACTGGTGACCTGAAAAATAAGGAAGAGTTGAACAGAAGAGTGAGAAAGGGAACAGTGTTTGTTGAGCTGAGGCAAACATATGATTAGATTAGAGGCAAAAGACAGCATGCCACATTTGAGGAACCGAAACAGGGTTAGTGTGCTTGTATCATTACCAGCATGGAGGTGGGGGAGGAATAAAGAGTGGCTGGAGGAGCTGGTAAAAGGTTTAAACTGTGAAAAGCCACTGAAGGAAATAAGGTGGTGAGTAATGTAAGGGATGTGAGGTTCAAGAATCTAAACCATGATGACAACATGGAGAATGGACTGTAGCAGACAGAAAAGCTAGAGCAATAATCTAAGATGATTGGGTGATTAATAAAGTCTGTATAGAGACAGACTCCAGAAATAATCGTGTGATAAAATTGACAGGGTTTAAATGAATTTTTGACTATTGAGAGAGAGAAGAAGGAGGAAGTCATGGTTGACTCCAAAAGTTCTGGCTTGAACTAGAGTGAGCATGTTACTAAGCTAATCTGTTTAAGTTCATTAGTTAATGGGTCTTGAGATGTAGATGTATATAGAGATGTCCAATAGGCAATCCTCTATAATAAGGTCTGGGCTAGAAGTATGGGTTTGGGAGTAGTCAATGAATTGGGGAGATTGGGACTGACATATACACCCTTGTTTAGTAGTTCAGTTGTGTCCAACTCTTTTGTGACCCCAAGGACTGTAGCCTGCCAGGCTGCTCCATCCATGGGGTTTCAAAGGCAAGAATACTGGAGTGGGTTTTCTCTAGGGGATCTTCCTGACCCAGGGATCAAACCCACATGTGTTGAAAGCAAATTCTTTACCGCAGAGCTACCAGGGAAGCCCCAACATATACACTCAAGTACATATAAAATTAGTTGTTTTATATGTGTAACTGATAAGAACCTGCTGTATAGTACAAGGAACTCTACTTAATACTCTGTAATGACCTATATGTAAAAAAGACTCTTTAAAAAAAGAATGAATATATGTATATGTATAACTGTAAGTGTGGTGTTGGATAAGACACTTGAGAGTCCCTTGGACTGCAAGATCAAACCAGTTAACCCTAAAGGAAATCTGTCCTGAATATTCATTGGAAGGACTGACGCTAAAGCTGAAACTCCAATACTTTAGCCATATGATGCAAAGTACTGACTCATTGGAAAAGACCACGATGCTGTGAAACATTGAAGGCAGGAGGAGAAGGGGATGACAGAAGATGAGACGGGTGTATGGCATCACTGACTCAATGGACATAAGTTTGAGCAAGCTTTGGGAGCTGGTGATGAACAGGGTAGCCTGGCATGCCACAGTCCATGGGGTCGCAAAGAGTCCAACATGACTGAGCAACTGAACTGAACTGAACTGATAACTGATTCACTTTGCTGTACACTTGAAACTACCACAACATTGTAAATCAACTACACGTCAATAAAAATTATTTAAAAATAAAATAAACTGATAGCAATTGAAGTTATAGAGTGGATGAGTTTAGCCAATAGTTGCGTGTAATAGAGGACCCACAAGAACTCTGAGGAATATCATTATTTAAGAGATCAGATGAGAGAATAGATGTTGCAGAAAATACTGAGGAGGACTAGTTGGACAGGTAGAGAGAATTTCAAGAAAACTTTGCATCATAGGTGCTAAGGTTAAAAAATATTTCAAAAATGAATGCCAGGTCAACAAGGAGCAACACTGCTGAGAGATAAAGTGAAAGTAAACAATCCTGACTGTATTTAGTCAAAAGTGTGGAGAGAACACGTCAGTGCAATAGTAGGAAAAGCAGAAACTACATTTTAGAATGTGGACTGAGAAACAGAAAGAGGAAGGCAAGTATAAAAAATTTTAGGAAATTTGACTTAAAACGGATGAGGAAAACTGGGTGGAAACCAAAAGACTCATGTGGTTAATGAACAATTTTCTTGTAAAGGAAGGCATAAGAAGACAGAGGTTAAAGAAGACATAATCAAGGAAGGGATCTCCTTGAAAAAAATTAAGTGGATGCAATCCTGACCGTAGACTTGGAGATCTGATTTAGATAGAAAGAAGTGTGGCTTTTTTTTTTTTTCTTTTTGGAAATGGAGAGAAAAAAATGACAAGACACAGACAAATGTGTAGATTCAATGGTAGAAAATTCAAAAATGTAACATCCAATGGCTTATCTTTGAAAAAGTAAAAAGTTTTTCCATTAATGGTGAAGGCAAGGTGTAGGGAGAGAATTCTTGAGGACACAAAGCAATAGTTTCTGTCTGAAACAGTCAGTATCATTCATGAGAGATGACTATGAAAATGTCATTTCAGTCCTCCAGTAGAGCCAAGAACTCAAGGCTGATTGCCTTGATGGGTAGTGACCCACGTCCACACTATTATCAGCACTACCACAATAATATTTGTTGTAGAAACAAAGTGTTTCCACAAAAATGCATACTTTTTTTAAAGAGGAAGATTTATACCTGTGATCAATTCAGAGGTCAGTGTCTGTAGATGAAGGAACAACACCTTGACAAATCCAGTAATTCTGAATGGGGCACTTTTCAGAAAAAACACCCTTTTTTGTTATTAAAGCACAAGCATCATCTTCAACCTCTCCAAGAACTTGAAATCTATGGAGGAAAAGGCAACATACTAGTGACTCCCATGAAAGCTGGACTCTTTCCCAGACATCTGTTCTCACTCTGCTAAAAGCACAACTCTGTGTATCTTGTGTTTTCTCTCTTCTTAGGAAGAATGTACTCTCCAATCTGGAGTTTTGAGACAGTGCAATATTTAGAGAGCAAATGCACATTAAAAGCAATTTATTTAATGAAGGAGTTCCTCTAAATAGTTTTCTAACCTAAACAGTCATTTGTAAATATTACTATGTGGAATTAAAATGAAAATTAAAATGTAAGAAACATTGGTTTCCCAATCCATTCCATCATGCAAAAACTAAAGATTTTAGGAGACCACTAGGATCTGCATGTTTGTATCACCCCAAAATTCGTATGTTAAAATCCTAACCTCAAAATGATATATTAGGAATTAGGACCTTTGAGAGATGCTTAAGTCATGAGGGTGGAACCTTCATGAATGGGATTATTTCCTTACAAAGGAGATTCTAGAGAGATCTCCAGCCCCTTCCACTATGTGAGAACATATTGAGAAGGCTCTGGCTGCAAACCAAGAAGCATCCTCTTAACAAAACAAGATCATTCAGGTACTTTTATCTTGGAATCCCACACTCCAGAACTGTGGGAAATACATTTCTGTTGCTTATAAGCTACCCAGCCTGTGGTATTTTGTTATAGGAGCCAGAATAGAATGAGCCCTTTCAAAAATCTTTTTTCACTGTTTGTAATGAGCCTCTTTGCTTCTACAAGAGATCAACTCCCTTTTAAAATTTGTAAACTCACATAGACACCTCAACAAGAAAATTTCTGTGCATGTGGGTGTATAAGGATATACCCAGATTCTTTATCCTTAACATAAAAGAAGGAAACTTCCCCTAAATTCTGGTTTTCCATGATGTTCAAACCAACTTTTCCTGTCTTAAACAAATAAGCTGCAAAATATCTTAGAAATCAGAAAATACTCAACTTAAAGAATCAGATTAGCAAATTAATAATTCTAAGCAGGTTTGCATGTGGGTGGCCGAGTATCACATTCTATATGAAAAATATAATGGTAAAAGGAGTGGATATATGTATAACCGATTCACTTTGCTGTACATCTGAAGATAATGCTGCTGGTGGTGCTAAGTCGCTTCAGTTGTGTCCGACTCTTTGCGACCCCATAGACGGCAGCCCACCAGGCTCCCCCATCCCTGGGATTCTCCAGGCAAGAACACTGGAGTGGGTTGCCATTTCCTTCTCCAATGCATGAAAGTGAAAAGTAAAAGTGAAGTCGCTCAGTCGTGTCCGACTCTTTGCGACCCCATGGACTGCAGCCCACTAGGCTCCTCCATCCATGGGATTTTCCAGACAACAGTAGGGGAGTGGGGTGCCATCACCTTCTCTGTCTGAAGCTAATTGGACATGTTAAATCAACTATACTCCAACAAAACTTAAAAATAAAATATTTAAAAATAAAAAAGGGTCAATGCTGATTTTCTAGAAAAAAATATGCTGGGTGATATCCATTAAAAATAATCAGAGATAAATTTTTTAAGTTAATTTAGTGTGGAGGGTGTACAGAGATTGTGGCATATGTGAGTACAGAGTATGAATTTTAACAAAAGATATTGTAAATAGTTTCTGGTTAAGAACATTCATTTGCTGAGTTACTTCCTTCTTTTGAGCAATTTTTGATTCCCCTCAGCCAGCCTGATAAGTCTGCTGTATCACTCTCAAACATCTCTATTTTCTTTCTTCATTTCCTCCATATCACATCTCTTTAAGAGATACCACAAATTTCAAATTTTCAAGAAGTTAAATCAACTTTTAATGATCCTCCAAGCCTTGATAATAAGAATAGAAGTTTTTGCCCTGGACACTCCAAACCTTCTGCCTGTGTTTTGAGGATCAGCACAGAATCCCCAAAGATTCAGTACTCTCTACACATAGAATTTAAACAGAAATGAACGAGGTACATAAAATAGATACAGATATTGTTTATTGGGATAATAGAATTTGAAGAGAGTCAAATGGCTGTCTGTTGTGTTACATGTAAATTTTTCCTTAATATTTCCCAGTTATTGGGGTGGGGGAAACTACCTTTGTGAAAGCTCCACCCTCATGATTTAAGCATCTCTCAAAGGTCCTATTTCTTAATACATCATGATGTATTAATACATTGTGGTTAGGATTTTAACACATGAATTTTGGGGTGATACAAACATGCAGATCATAGCAGTCTTCTAAGATCTTTATTTTGCATGTGAGAGAGGGGATATATGTATACATGTGACCATTTCATGCTGTACTACAGCAAAAGCTAATGCAACACTGCAAAGCAGTTATACTCCAATTTAAAAGATAAGAATTATTCTGTAAACCTCTTTTCTTAAGAAATACGTAATAAGAATTTAAATTTAGAGAATTTTGCATTGATATGATTTTCCATTTATACCTCTAGCATTATCTGTAAGCTAAAAGAAAGCCAAATATGAAAATAAATTAGTTTAGGAGTCTGTTTCTCTAAGGCAAATTTCCTGATCATTTATACACTAACAAAGATTAATGTCTTCAATCTGTAGGAACAAGTTGGCTCCCTGCAGGTTCAGGCAGCCCCTAGTAGGGACTGGCTGTTGAACTATTAAGTTCCCCCTATAGAACTCAAATGCCAGGTGATGCAGTGTTAAATAATCTGCCTGCCAATGAAGGAGATGCAAGAGACTCTGGTTTAATCCCTGGGTTGGGGAGATCCTCTGGAGTGTAACCCACTTCAGTATTCTTGCCTGGAAAATTCCATGGACAGGGCAGCCTGACAGGTGACAGTCCATAGGGTCGCAACGAGTTGGACATGACTGGGCACACACACGCACTCAAATGCCAAATACTCACAGTTGTAGATTTAATGGGGTGCCATCCAGCCAGGTCCACGTATTTTGTGGATAAGAAATGTTCAATCCAATCCAAAAGTAAATTCCATCTTGTATACTGCTCTGTAAGAAATCCTGTGACAGGGATCCAGAGGAAATGAATTGTTACACTATTAAAACAGCTTCTTCTGACCTTTGTTCAGACTTTAAAAGGCTTTGCTATTTATCCTCCTAATCAGGAAAATCTTAAGAAAGTTGAAGAGGTTTTCTACATACTTAAGGTAGGAAATTAATATGGAAAGGTTTCTGAAGTATTCTTGCATATATTGTGTAAAGGTATTTGCTACTTAATGGAATTCATGAGGATGATATACACAACAACTGATGAAAGGGTGCAAAGAGAATTTGAAGCAAAAACTAGGAATTAATGTCTTCCCAAAGGAGAGATAGCTATCCTTTTGCCTACCAATGTGCAGTCTTGAAGAAGACTGATGTTTATGGGGAAAATAAATAATAACACTAAGGAGCCTCCATCTGTCCTATCCAAGATACCAGGAATATTGTCAGATATAGGTAGCGCCTTTGATGAGTACCTCTCTGGGCTTCCCTGGTGGTTCAGTCGGTAAAGAATCTGCCTGTAATGCAGGAGACCCAGGTTTGATCCCTGGGTTGGGAAGATTTCCCTGGAGAAGGAAATGGCAACCCATTCCAGTATTCTTGCCTGGGAAATCCATGGACAGATGAACCTGGTGGGCTATAGTCCATGGGGTCACAAAGAGTCAGACACCACTGAGCACACAGAAGCTCTTCTCTTAGTTTTAAAAGGGCTTTTTTGTTTTTTTGTTTTTCCTTTTTCATGGCAAATGAGCTCTTACCAATTCAGCCTTATCTTGGATCACCAAGAGATGTGATTTCATTGTTGAACAGAGTTTTTGGCTATCGATCCATGATTGATAGTTTTTGAAAAAGTTATAGCATTTCCCTTTCTTCTGCACCCAGCCATTAGGGCATAAGTTTTGGCTATGGTTTCCTAAAACATAAAAAAAGCAGAAATAGACTTGAAAACAAGGTTTGGATATCAAAATCAATTATGGCACTAATTTTGTAAACAATTTCTTTTAAAAAAAATTTTGTCTCACTTTTAAGAGATGAACGCCTCCTCCACTGATGGTCTTTAAAGAGATTGTTGTTGTTCAGTTGCTAAGTCACTTCTGACTCTTTGCAGACAAAGAGATAAATGCCAGAAATAGTCATTTTTGTTACTCAGTAGCTAAGTGGTAGCTCAGCTGATAAAGAATCCGCCTGCAATGCCGGAGACCCCAGTATGATTCGTGGGTCAGGAAAATCCCCTGGAGAAGGGATAGGCTACCCACTCCAGTATTCTTGGGCTTTCCTTGTGGCTCAGACAGTAAAGAATCTGCCTGCAATGCAGGAGACCTGGATTTGATCCATGGGTTGGGAAGATCTCCTAGAGGAGGGCACAGCAACCCACTCCAGTATTCTTGCCTGAAGAATCCCTATGGACTGAGGAGCCTGGTGGGCTACAGTCTATGGGGTCACAAAGAGTTAGACATGACTAAGCACACAAGTGGTGTCCAGCCCTTTGTAAACCCATGGACTGCAGCCCGCCAGTCTTCCCTGTCCCTACTATTAAGGGCTACAATTAAGTAATTTCCTGAGTTCTTTATTCATATGAATGTATAAAATGTTTTTCTTCATATGACATTTATGACATAAAATTATTAACTTCATGTTCCACATTTCATAAATAAAGGCGCTAAAGCTAAGGTTAAGCAAAGAATAAAGAGGGCAACTAAAATAACTTACTAAAGGTCATATAGTTTAGAAATAGATAGGAGATAGAAAAACTTAAACAGAGAGGCTAAATGCCTAGATATCTAAAAGGCATCAGGGGAAAACCACTCTGAAAAATAAAATGTCTATTTAGTTCTTTGGCCCATTTTTTGATTGGGTCATTTATTTTTCTGGAGTTGAGCTGTAGGAGTTGCTTGTATATTTTTGAGATTAGTTGTTTGTCAGTTGCTTCATTTGCTATTATTTTCTCCCATTCTGAAGGCTGTCTTTTCACCTTGCTGATAGTTTCCTTTGATGTGCAGAAGCTTTTAAGGTTAATTAGGTCCCATTTGTTAATTTTTGCTTTTATTTCCAATATTCTGGGCGGTGGGTCATAGAGGATCCTGCTGTGATATATGTCAGAGGGCTAACAAACATGTGAAAAGATGCTCAACATCACTCATTATCAGAGAAATGCAAATCAAGACCACTATGAGGTACCATTTCACACCAGTCAGAATGGCTGCGATCCAAAAGTCTACAAATAATAAATGTTGGAGAGGGTATGGAGAAAAGGGAACCCTCTTACACTGTTGGTGGGAATGCAAACTAGTACAGCCACTATGGAGAACACTGTGGAGATTCCTTAAAAAACTGGAAATAGAACTGCCTTATGATCCAGCAATCCCACTGCTGGGCATACACACTGAGGAAACCAGAAGGGAAAGAGACACGTGTACCCCAATGTTCATCGCAGCACTGTTTATAATAGCCAGGACATGGAAGCAACCTAGATGTCCATCAGCAGATGAATGGATAAGAAAGCAGTGGTACATATACACAATGGAGTATTACTCAGCCATTAAAAAGAATTCGTTTGAATCAGTTCTAATGAGGTGGATGAAACTGGAGCCTATTATACAGAGTGAAGTAAGCCAGAAGGAAAAACACCAATACAGTATACTAACGCATATATATGGAATTTAGAAAGACGATAACAATAACCCTGTGTACGAGACAGCAAAAGAGACACTGATGTACGGAACAGTCTTATGGACTCTGTGGGAGAGGGAGAGGGTGGGAAAATTTGGGAGAATGGCATTGAAACATGTAAAATATCATGTATGAAACGAGATGCCAGTCCAGGTTCGATGCACGATACTGGATGCTTGGGGCTGGTGCACTGGGATGACCCAGAGGGATGGTATGGGGAGGGAGGAGGGAGGAGGGTTCAGGATGGGGAGCACATGTATACCTGTGATGGATTCATTTTGATATTTGGCAAAACTAATACAATTATGTAAAGTTTAAAAATAAAATAAAATTTAAAAAAAAAGAAAAAAAAAAGAAAATGTCCTTTTCAGAGTCACATTTGATGCAGAATAATAGGTTTCACAGCATACGTTATCAGTAACTTTGTAAAACAAAATGTTTATCATGATCCCAATATCTCTATGCCCCAAGGACCTCCAGACATATCACCATGAAAAGGAAAAACTTGGAAAAAAAACATTAAAATAAATCTATACTCAGAAATGAATAAAATCTATACTCAGAAAATAAATCTATATTGAGGAATTTATTTATATATTCAGAAAAATTAATAATATTTGTACTTCAAGCTGAGTCCTTGCATCTTAAAAGATACCCTGGAGAAAGAAATAGCTACCCACTCCAGTATTCTTGCCTGGATTCCATGGACAGAGGGGAGCCTGGTGGGCTTCAGTCCATGCGGCTGCAAAGAACGGGACAAGACTGAGTGAATAACACTTTCAGTTCTTCATGGGAGGGGAGACACAGTTTTTGAGGTATGAGCCTACTGTTTTGCCCTCTCCACTGGTTGAGAATTAAAGCCACCTTTCTATCTCCTCCAAACTCTCCATATTTTTTATTAGGCTTTGGTGGGCAGAGAAAGCCAGGATTTTGGCCATCAACAGTTCCATCTCAACATCAAGACTATACATATATTTTAGCATAACTCATGGCATTTAACTATGCAAAAGCTTATAGCTTTAGGTGGGTTTTATACTTAGAAAATGATCATAACTTATGAGAAAGGTTAATTTTCATATTTTAAAATAAACACATAAATAAGAAAAAATAAGCACTCCTCTTTTTTTTTTTTTTGCAAAAAGGGCAAAGAGGATGAACAGGCATTTTACAGAATAAAAATAAAAATATCTAATATGTGCAATTTTGCATTTAATTTCTCTGTTATATAAGAAATGCAACTAAAATCAACTATGTGTACTTTTATCATAGTATATTAGCACATATAATCTGAACTCTGTGTGTGTGTGTGGGTGTGTGTGAGATAGAGAGAGAGTCCAAATCCTGCTCTCTCTTCCTGGTATTGACATTCCTTAGCAAGTCCTTATGGTAACTTGAATGCTGATTCAAGTTCATCTGAGGAGAGGTATGTGAGTGTGAGGGAGTGATGTTACTTCTTCAAATTTAAACTGAATCGGCTATTTAGAAAGGTAACCCCCTGGTGGCTCAGACAGTAAAGAATCTACCTGCAATGCAGAAGATGGGGGCTTGATCCCTGGGTGGGGAATATCCCCTGGAGACAAGAATGGCTATTTAGAAATTGAAGGAAATCTTGCCCCAAAAATGCTCTAGATGAAACTCTTTGAGCATCCTAAAACTGGTTTTTGCATATTCAGTTTCTGTTGTTGTTTAATGGTAAGTCATGAACAACTCTTTTTGATCACATGAACTGTAGCCCACCAGGCTCCTATGTCCATGGAATTTTCCAGGAAAGAATACTGGAGTGGACTGCCATTTCCTCCTGCAGGGGATCTTCAGACCCAGGGATCAAATCTGCATCGCCTGCATTGGCAAGTGAATTCTTTACCACTGAGCTGCCTGGGAAGTCCACATATTCAGTTAGTGGAAGCTAATTTTCTAGGAGAAACTTGCATTTCTCTCTGTGTGCCTTGAGATGTAAATGTTCTACCACCTTCCTCAAGAATATTTTATCTAGATCATCTCTAATTCCTGAGACTGAGGGAAGGAAGAAAGGAAGGGGTAAAGAGACTTTTTAAAATTTAACTTTTTCCCACTATATTTTTTACAAATAGTGAGTTTTGTACTCTAATATCTGATTCATGAGTGTTTTTAAATTAATTTTTGTTGGTTTGAAATATATTAGTTTCTGCTGCATAGCAACATGAATCAGCTATACATATACACATGTGTGTGTGCTCAGTCTTGTCTGACTCTTTGTGACCCCACAGACTCTAGCCTGCCAGACTCCTTTGTCCATGGAATTTTCTAGGCAAGAATACTGGAGTGGGTTGCCATTTCCTACTCCAGGAGATCTTCCCAACCAAGGGATTGAATCCATATCTTTTGTGCCTCCTGCACTGGCAGGCGGATTCCTTACCACTGCAGCACCTGGGAAGCCCATATATACATACATCCCTTCTTTTTTTTTGGATTTACTTCCTATATAGGTCACCACAGAGCACTAAATGTGCTATTCAGAAGGTTCTCTTTAGTTACATATTTTATACAAAGTAGTGTATGATTAAGTTTTTAAATGAAGCTATGAGAAGGGGTTGACAGAGGATGAGATGGTTAGATGGCATCATTGACATGAAGGAGCAAACTCTAGGAGATAGTGAAGGACAGGGAAGCCTAGCTGTGCTGCAGTCCAAGGGCGTCGCAAAGAATCAGAAACGACGGAGTTACTGAACAACAGCGACAAATACATAGAAAAGGGCTAAATTCCTTAACTTGTGATTTCTGGATTTCTTTATTTAACAGTAATCTTTTGACTGCCTGATTATCTGCCCTTTGATGCAAAACTCCTATATATCCTAGCTCCCCCATCACCTCCCCAGAGCAGTTCTCTTAGGGTTACTGCCTCTCAGGCTCAGAGTTCCAAAAATCCCCACCAAATAAAACATAACTCTTGACTTTCAGATTGTGAATATTTCTTTAGTCAACACATGCCATACCAGAAATTTCACATATCACCCTCCCCCCCTAATTCATAGAAGCATGATTGAAACTCAGATTAGGAAGACAGATTAACAGACATGTCTGCTATCTCCTTATTGGTTGACCTCACAATAAAGCTTCTCCTTCTCTCAAAAGCTCATGCCAAGTATGGAATTTTACATGTGTTAGGCAGCAAGCCCTTTGCTCCAAAACAATATCTATTATCATATCATCCTTAACCACACTCCACATCCTGGGCTCACCTTACCTTTCAAGTTTCTAATGCCTCACACAGGAAGCTACTCTAGACCTCTGTCAGGAAAAAGTTTCATCAGTTAAATCTCACATGAAAAAGGCATTTGATTATATCTTCACTATTTCTCATACACACATACGCATCTTGTGGGTAGGGACTTTTTCTTAAGTTTCTTGCCATCTCATCATTAAACCAAGTATTTTATATTTGCCTAATAAGTATGTGATATCAAATTAATAAATTAAGAATTTGAAAAATAGGAAGAGATAGTGATATGTTTATTGACTAGTAAGAGAATTGTAACATTCGAAGTAGCAACAAGTTGACTGCTGGAGACAGTGGTATTTAAGAGTTTTAGCAGCTGCAAGGTAAGTGAGCAGTACTTACCTAAGTAGTGAACCTGAACAGATTAACAGGAACCAGAGTGAATAATTACAATAAGAAAACCATCTTCAAAATACTGAAAAGGACCTGAATTCACCAGCCTAAAATATTCCATTTTTATATGAGAATTATTTTAAGCTGAAAAACAACTTGAGATTCAACAGATGCAGGAAGAAGCCTCCTCTGAGCTTTGCTTATCAGACAAAAAGTTAACTTGTTAACTCCAGGTCATGTGTCAAGCAAAGCAAAGCATCAGTCTGGAGCAAGGTTTATTGAAAGGCCATGCAAGGAAGGGTGGCTTCTGCCCTAAAAAAAGGTCACAGCTCCCTGAAGGGTTTTGGCAAAGAACTTTTGAAAGCCAGATGAGGAAGGGAGGTTGCAAGGTCTGTGATCAGCTCATGCACAGTTCTCTGATGGCTGACGGTGAGGGAATAAGGCAGTGTTACAAGGGTGAACGTCGTCAGTTCTTAGGCTCCAGCAGGCCTGGGGCTCTGTACTCAAGGTCATCAAGTAGTTAACATCTTCCATTTGTTGGAGAGGGGGAGGTTTTTTTAACATCTACAAAACACCTCTGGAAATATGTACCAAATACTATTAGCCAGACCCTTCAGAGAGGAGCTAAAGCAGAGGATTTGGGGGAAGTTCTGTCCCACCCAGAAAGGCCCCATGGGGTCCTGCTCAGTTACTTTCTGAGAAGTGAGGCTGCCATGAATACCCTCTTCAGGGTAAAAACAACTCCCATGAAAGAGACTGATAGGAAACCTACCTTAAGTTCCTTCTCTGGGGAAATTTTATGGCCACGAAGAAAAGGGAAAGACTACTCATGCCTGCTAAAATAGACACTGTCACAAACTTCATTAGTTCCAATGTGTTCTGAAAAACCCACTTGTCTTTCCCAAAAACCCATACTGTTTTTCCCATCAGAGTCAATTCTTCTGTCTTTCTTTCCCCAGGTGGCTCAGTGATAAAGAATCCATTGCCAATACAGAAGATGTGGGTTTGACCCTTGGGCTGGGAAGATCCCCTGGAGAAGAAAATGGCAATCTGCTCCAATATTCTTGCCTGAGAAATTCCATGAACAGAGGAGACTGGCAGGTTACAGTCCATGGGGTCACAAAGTGTTGGACACGACTTAGTGACTAAGGAACAATTCTTTTCCTTATTGAAGCATAAATATGTAAACAATTAACTTTGACCATTTAGCCAGCCACTTCTTTTGTTAGCTCTCGTATGCACACAGATGAACCATTTTCTTCTGTTAACTGGTGTTTTCCTCCCCCAAAACACAATGAAATAAAACCACTTACTTATGAAGTTTGTACTGTTCTGCTGCTTCCTGGGAGAAAGATTCATGCAGTTGCAATCTTTGGTTCCATTCTCACTACTGAACCTCTCGCTGGGGTTGTCACTGCAGGAATATATGCTTAGGTGACTTACTAAGAAATGAAGAAAAGTAGTAACACTAGTTAGATTCCTACAAATATAAGCCTTGGCCTTTTAATTATCTGTCAGTGTTGTTGATCAGTTGCCCACTCTTTGCAACCCCATGGATGCAGCACGCCGGGCTTCCCTGTCCCTCACCATCTCCCAAAGTTTGCCAAAGGTCATGTCCATTGTATAGGATAATATGAAACTGCAAACAAATTTACAAAATACTGATTGAGAGGACATTTGTTTATAGCATTTTAGCCTTATAATTTGACAAAGGATAATAAGCTTTGAGACTCAGAGAATTTCACTTAGGAAAATGTAAGTAGAAACAACAAAAAAAGTTATCTAAATAATAAAAATTTTTAAAAATATATATTTACATTTGCACCTATTTGGTGTCAGTTCAGTTCAGTGAGTTGCTCAGTCGTGTCTGACTCTTTGTGACCACATGAACTGCAGCATAGCAGGCCTCCCTGTTCATCACCAACTCCCAGAGTTCACTCAAACTCACGTCCATCGAGTCGATGATGCCATCCAGCCATCTCATCCTCTGTCGTCCCCTTTTCCTCCTGCCCCCAATCCCTCCCAGCATCAGAGTCTTTTCCAATGAGTCAACTCTTCACATGAGGTGGCCAAAGTACTGGAGTTTCAGCTTTAGCATCAGTCCTTCCAAAGAACACCCAGCACCAATCTCCTTTAGAATGGACTGGTTGGATCTCCTTACAATCCAAGGGACTCTTAAGAGTCTTTCCAACACCAGAGCTCAAGAGCATCAGTTCTTCAATGCTCAGCTTTCTTCACAGTCCAACTCTCACATCCACACATGACCACTGGAAAAACTATAGCCTTAACTAGACGGACCTTTCTAGGCAAAGTAATGTCTCTGTTTTTGAATATGCTATCTAGGTTGTTCATAACTTTCCTTCCAAGGAGTAAGCGTCTTTTAATTTCACAGCTGCAATCACCATCTGCAGTGATTTTGGAGCCCCCAAAATAAAGTCTGACACTGTTTCCACTGTTTCCCCATCTATTTCCCATAAAGTGATGGAACCAGATGCCATGATCTTCGATTTCTGAAAGTTGAGCTTTGAGCCAACTTTTTCAATCTCCTCTTTCACTTTCATCAAGAGGTTTTTTAGTTCCTCTTCACTTTCTGCCATAAGGGTGGTGTCATCTGCATATCTGAGGTTATTGATATTTCTCCCGGCAATCTTGATTTCAGCTTGTGCTTCTTCCAGCCCAACATTTCTCATGATGTACTCTGCATATAAGTTAAATAAGCAGGGTGACAATATACAGCCTTGATGCAGTCCTTTTCCTATTTGGAACCAGTCTGTTGTTCCATAATAACAGACTGCTTGCTTCCTGACCCTCATATAGGTTTCTCAAGAGGCAGGTCAGGTGGTCTGGTATTCCCATCTCTTTCAGCATTTTCCACAGTTTATTGTGATCCACACAGTCAAAGGCTTTGGCATAGTCAACTCTTGCTTCCTGACCCGCATGTAGGTTTCTCAAGAGGCAGGTCAGGTGGTCTGGTATTCCCATCTCTTTCAGAATTTTCCACAGTTTATTGTGATCCACACAGTCAAAGGCTTTGGCATAGTCAATAAGGCAGAAATAGATGTTTTTCTGGAACTCTCTTGCTTTTTGCATGATCCAGCTGATGTTGGCAATTTGATCTCTGGTTCCTCTGTCTTTTCTAAAATCAGCTTGAACATCTGGAAGTTCATGGTTCACGTATTGCTGAAGCCTGGCTTGGAGAATTTTGAGCATTACTTTACTAGCGTGTGAGATAAGTGCAGTTGTGCAGTAGTTTGAGCATTCTTTGGCATTGCCTTTCTTTGGGATTGGAATGAAAACTGGCCTTTTCCAGTCCTGTGGCCACTGCTGAGTTTTCCAAATTTGTTGGCATATTGAGTGCAGCACTTTCACAGCATCTTCTTTCAGGATTTGAAATAGCTCAGCTGGAATTCCATCACCTCCATTAGCTCTGTTCATAGTGATGCTTTCTAAGGCCCACTTAACTTCACATTCCAGGATGTCTGGTTCTAGGTGAGTGATCACACCATCGTGATTATCTGGGTCATGAAGATGTTTTTTGTACAGTTCTTTGGTGTATTCTTGCCACCTCTTCTTAATATCTTCTGCTTCTGTTAGGTCCATATCATTTCTGTCCTTTATCAAGCCCATCTTTGCATGAAATGTTCCCTTGGTATCTCTAATTTTCTTGAAGAGATCTCTAGTCTTTCCCATTCTGTTGTTTTCCTCTATTTCTTTGCATTGATCACTGAGGAAAACTTTATTTTCTCTTCTTGCTATTCTTTGGAACTCTGCATTTATATTGTTATATCTTTCCTTTTCTCCTTTGCTTTTTGCTTCTCTTCTTTTCACAGCTATTTGCAAGGCCTCCCCAGACAGCCATTTTGCTTTTTTGCATTTCTTTTCCATGGGGATGGTCTTGATCCCTGTCTCCTGTACAATGTCATGGACCTCTGTCCATAGTTCATCAGGCATTCTATCAGATCTAGTCCCTTAAATCTATTTCTCACTTCCACTGTATAATCATAAGGGACTTGATTTAGGTCACACCTGAATGGTCTAGTGGTTTTCCCTATTTTCTTCAATTTAAGTCTGAATTTGGCAATAAGGAGTTCATTGTCTGAGCCACAGTCAGCTCCTGGTCTTGTTTTTGCTCACTGTATAGAGCTTCTCAATCTTTGGCTGCAAAGAATACAATCAGTCTGATTTCAATGATGACCATCTGATGATGTTCATGTGTAGAGTCTTCCCTTGTGTTGTTGGAAGAGGGTGTTTGCTATGACCAATGCATGTTCTTGGCAAAACACTACTAGCCTTTGCCCTGCTTCATTCCGTATTCCAAGGCCAAATTTTTCTATTACTCCAGGTGTTTCTTGACTTCCTACTTTTGCATTCCAGTCCTCTATAATGAAGAGGACATCTTTTGGGTGTTAGTTCTAAAAGGTCTTGTACGGACCGTGCGGCAGAAGCCTGCCGGCTGTGACGGACCTCGCAGAAGCAGGGCCAAGAGGAGCTACCCCACATCCGAGGTCAGGGGCGGTAGCCGAGAGTGCCAGGCTGCGATGGCGCAGGAGCAGCCAAGAGCAGCTACCCCGCATCCAAGGAGTGGTGGCTGCGTGGGCGCAGGAGACCCCAGAGGAGCTACTCTACCTTCAAGGTCAGGAGGGGCAGCGGTGAGGAGATACCCCTCCTCCAAGGTAAGAGAAACCCAAGCAAGATGGTAGGTGTTGCAAGAGGGCATCAGAGGG
Source organism: Bos indicus (assembly GCF_029378745.1). Lineage (NCBI taxonomy): Eukaryota > Metazoa > Chordata > Mammalia > Artiodactyla > Bovidae > Bos > Bos indicus. The sequence goes on from NC_091764.1 coordinate 100,442,562, forward strand.
CAGACACACTGAAACCATGCTCACAGAAAACTAGCCAATCTAATCACATGGACCATAGCCTTGTCTAACTCAATGAAACTAAGCCATGCCATGTGGGGCCACCCAAGACGGATGGGTCATGGTGGAGAGATCTGACAGAATGTGGTCCACTGGAGAAGGGAATGCAAACCATTTCAATATTCTTGCCTTGAGAACCCCATGAACAGTATGTAAAGGCAAAATGATAGGATACTGAAAGAGAAACTCCCCAGGTCGGTAGGTACCCAATATGCTACTGGAGATCAGTAGAGAAATAACTCCAGAAAGAATGAAGGGATGGAGCCAAAGCAAAAACAATACACAGTTGTGGATGTGACTGGTGATAGAAGCAAGGCCCAATACTGTAAAGAGAAATGTTGCATAGGAACATGGAATGTTAGGTCTATGAATCAAGGCAAATTGGAAGTGGTCAAACAGGAGATGGCAAGAGTGAATGTCGACATTCTAGGAATCAGAGAACTAAAATGGACTGGAATGGGTGAATTTAACTCAGATGACCATTATATCTACTACTGAGGGCAAGAATCCCTTAGAAGAAATGGAGTAGCCATCATGGTCAACAAAAGACTCCGAAATGCAGTACTTGGATTCAATCCCAAAAACGACAGAATGATTTGTTTGTTTCCAAGGCAAACCATTCAATATCACAGTAACCCAAGTCTATGCCCCAACCAGTAACGCTGAAGAAGCTGAAGTTGAACGGTTCTGTTTGGTATAATAGGTTAGAATTCTGTGTGATTTTGAACTAGTGATGTAGCTTCTCTTTTCCTCAGGTTCTTCATATATAAAAAGGGGACATATTTAATTAACTTAGAGTTGATGGAAGGCTGAAAGTTAGTAAATGTAAGATATTTGTCACAACTCCTAACATGTAATAGGATGCAGCAAATGGAAACAATAATAGGTAAGACTGTAGCTCTTGTTGAAGTAGAGCTCATTTTACAATAAATCTTAAATTTAACTCAGCCTTAAATTTTTAAACAGCTGATAAATTTTGTCAAAACTTCAAAATATTGTCATATGTAAACTCCGTAAGTTTTTTTTTTATTATAAATTTATTTATTTTAATTGGAGACTAATTACTTTACAATGTTGTACTGGTTTTGCCATACATCAACATGAATCTGCCACGGATATACACGTGTTTCCCATCCTGAACCCCCCTCTCATCGCCCTCCCCGTAGCATCCCTCTGGGTCATCCCAATGCACCAGGCCCAAGCATCCTGTATGCTGCATCCAACGTGGACTGGCAATTCGTTTCATATATGATATTACACATGTTTCAATGCCATTCTCCCAAATCAGCTTTCATAAAATTAAGTACTTTCACCAAAATATAAAACCTCAGTTCATAGATTGGGACTGTCAAACCTACATTATTTACCAACTGAGAAATGAAGTATTTCCTTATCAGTAAACAAGGATGTCACCATCATCAGCGATTGCAGCCCTCCAAAGTGAGCCTGTGAGCTCTAAGGGAACTCAGCAAGGAGAATGCCTGCTATTTAACCGCCATCAGATGGCAGCCACTCCCTGTGAGAGTGAGCCCCAAAGAAGCTCAGGATGTGAAAACACAGGATATAGGCCCCAGATAGCTGAGATGCATATGAAAGGAATGATTTCAGTGAGCCCAGACTCTTGCATCTTCCCATATATAAACAAGTGCCAAATTCCTTAACTTGAGATATCTGATTTTCTTTGATTAACAATAATATTTTGGTGTTCAGATTACCCACCCTTTGTTGCAAAACTTCTGTATAATCTAGCTTCTCCCCTCCCTCCTCCTTGGAGCAGCTTCTCAGAGCTATCTGAATCACGACCTTCCAGGAGTCAGTCTTCCTTCTGCCCCAAATAAAACTTAATTCCCAACTCTCACATTGTGCAAATCTTTTTCAACAAAGTGCTTTTGCCAAAACATAAAACTTCAGCAAATTGTGACTGTCAAACCCACAGTTTGCCAATTAATTACAAAATTTCTAGCAGAGTATAAATCACATTTATTACCTGCTCTATATAGGGGGAAATGATTAATAATTAATGAAATTATCAACCTTGTCATTTAATACCAACATAAATAAAACAATATTGAAAGAGAATATTAGGTAAATGTGAACAATGATTCTGAAAAAGTTAGAGAAATGTCTAAAAAGAAAAAAACAACTCCAAAGGAAACATATTAATCTCTATAGTTGAATGTGTAGCTTTAATTTACTCACCCCAAACAGTTAGTCCTATCACTGTGGCAACAAGTGTAACCACGGCAATGCTGGTCAGTCTCAGAGCAGTCTGATGCCATTTGGGACATTTGGGGTTATCTGTAATGATTAATTTTTCTTTCTGAAACATTTAAGCACTTAAAACAAACTTGAAAATAAGTCAAACCGTTGACTTTAAAAAATGCACTACATTAGAGAGTTACAAGTTAAGTTTCCTTTGGGGCAAAATGAGGACTGCAGCCTGGGAGAGAGCATTTCAGATGGCTCTGAAAAGTTGCTCCAAAGAGGCAAGGGGAAGGTCAGTACATAAATGATTTTGGTGAAGGTGGAATGTGTACAATCAAGCATGTATTTTTTCCAAAAGATTTCTGCTATTCTTGTGAAGCTTTGCTAATCACAGAAACAGTCATCTCACCGTGACAGATTTTAGAGTTTTTCTAGCTATGGAGAAATACAAGAATTGGGCTCATAAAATTGGATCGTGAAAGTATTTAACTATCCAAAGACTTGTCACTCAAGCACAGAGGAGATGTGTGCACTCTGCTCTCTACCCCCAGACTCTTTTGGGGATGTGTTGAAAAGCAGCAGCTGCAGCAACACATGATTTAATTCTTGTGGAGGTGGATGACAAGTGCCAGCTTGTACTTGACAATACAAATGTCAAACTTTTGAGAGTACACATTGTCTTAATGTGATGGAAAGAAATCTACAATCTCTATACATATTCTGTTACCATGAACACATATTTAGTTATCTTTAAAGAACTGGTTTTATCAATTCAAAATAAGAGATGAATCAATTGCGTGTGTGTGCCCAGTCATGTTTCACTTTTTGCAACACTATGGACTGTAGAACGCCAGACTGCTCTGTCCATAGAATTTTCCAGGCAAGAATACTGGAGTGGGTTGCTATTTCCTTTTCCAGGGGATTTTCCTGACCCAGGAATTGAACTCACATCTCCTGCATCTCCTGCACTGCAGGTAGATTCTTTACTGCTGAGCCATCAGGGAAGTCTAAGACACCAGTATGCTTTATCTAATAATTAAATATTTTTCTGTTTTTTTGTTTGTTTGTTTGTTTTGTTTTTTAATTATTTACTTCATTGTTTTTTAAATTTTTTCAGCTTGATTAAGATATAATTGACATATCACACTTTGTTTAAAGTTTATAACAGGGCAATTTGACATACACATACATTGGGCTGTGATTAGGGCTTCCCTGGTGGGTCAGCAGTAAAGAATCTGCCTACAATGCAGGAGATGTGTGCAGGACACTTGGGTTCAACCATAGTAATGCAGTCCTCATTTCACATAGTTATCATTTTGTGTGCAGATGTGGTGATAACTTTGATGATGCACATTCACTGCTGCTTTCTAGTATATGGCACAGAATTGATATCTATAGTCATCATGTTGTACATTATACCCCCAGAACTGTTATCACCAGAACTTATTAGTATCACTAGAATTTTGTAATCATTTCAACATTTCCCCCCATTCTCACTACCAACCACCAAAGTACTCTGTAGAATTCACCAGTATTAGTGAAAGAATATTATTCTTACGTTAACACTTCTGTTCCAAAACTATAATTCACATAATAATCAAATGGGTGGTTATTAGACAATCAAGTAGTCAAAATATTTCCACTAAAATTTGTCATTTACCTTTATGTACATCTGGACTGGAAATAGATAATATTCAGTGGGATTGACACCCAGGAAGGAAAAATATATCCCAAAAGGGAAAAATATATCAAAAGTATCAAAAGAATTGAATTATATTAAAAATTACTGTCTAAAGTAGAAACATAAGCAAAATTAAGTATTATAGCCGTCCATCTTTCTAAATTTTGTTTGAAATATTTTTTTAATATTTTAACAGTTATATATTTATATCAGTTCATGAAGCAAAACTCAGATGCCAGTCTTTATAACATTGCTTCAACAAAATAAGCATTATAATACTTTCTTAATTTTCAACATAGGTCAAGTCAGATCTGATTCATTACTTTCAATTAAACAATATTTATAAACATATAATTATATGCCAGAAACTAGACTGAATAGAAGGGTTGCAGAAATAGAAAACTGCACAGTCTAATGGGGAGACATGTATGTAAACTGATTATTTCAGAATAAGATTATGAATTTTCTGAATAATAGACTCCAGTTGTAGTTCTTAAAAGTTCTCATTAAAAATCTAAGACTAAAAAACCAATAGAAAATTCTAGCTGTATAATCTGTGGCCTCGTGGAAGGTTATGGATTCTTACCTTTGCATGTCCACATATGTTGGCAATGATAGGGATGTTTCCTTGGCTTCTGCGTCATTGATTCCTCTGTGTTTTGCATCTGTCCAAACATCCTATAAACAGAATAATCCATCTTTGAATGAGATGGAAAGAGAGACATCACTTGATTAAAAGCAGTCAGTGCCTACAAGCTGTGGCACTGAAACAAAGCCTAGAGCTGTGAAACCACAAAGGATATGGTTGAAGAGTGAGAGGAACTTCATTATTTAAATAAATGTTTTCTTTCAAGATGGTTTCATTATTTACAGAAGAGTTGTGATGTCACTACAGAGTTACCATATACCCAACACTCCACCTCCTCTATTATTAACATGTTGCATTAGTACATCTGTCAGAACTAATGGGTCAATATTAATATATTATTTTAATTAAAGTCTATACTTTATTCACTTTTTGTCCAGTACCTCTTCCTTAGTATTTACCTAAGACCTTTTTATATTCAAGGATACATCCCATTCAGGGTACCACAATACATTTAGTTCTGACATCTGCTTAGGATATCTCTACTGTGATAGTTTCTCACTTTTTTCTTTTTTTGAATTTTGACAGTTTTGAGGAATGTTGATTAGATATTTTCCAAAATGCTCCTAAGCTGAGGTAGTCTGATGTTTTTCTCATCATTATAATAGGTCATATATTTTCAGAGGGCTTCCCTGGTAGCTCAGATGGTAAAGAATCTGCCTGCAATGCAGGAAATCTACGTTTTGATCCCTGGGTCAGGAAGATCCCCTGGAGAAGGGAACAGCAACATTCCGGTATTCTTGCCTGGAGAATCTCATGAATAGAGGAGCCTGGTGGGCTACAGTCCGTGAGGTCACACGAGACATGACAGAATGACTGATGCACATAGGTTTTGGAGGAAGACCACAGGGATAAGTAATCATTCTTAGCACATCTGATGAAGGGTACTTTTATCAACATAACTAATGAGGGTGACTTTGGTCATTTGACTACAATGGTGTTCATCAGGTTTAACTACTGCAAAATTACTCACTTTTCCCCATTTCCACACAGTACTCTTCAGAAAGAAGTCAATATGCTCAGCCTACACTTCAGTGGAGATTTATGCTCCAACTTTTTCAAAAGAGACAATCTACATAAATTATTTAGATTTATTCTGCAGAGGATGTTTGACTAGTGTTCCATTTACTTATTCATTCAGTCATTTATATCAATGAAAGTCATTCACATTCATTTTATGTCTTGAGGGACAATCTAATGTTACTTTATTTTCTTGTTCACATGGTTCAATCTTTGACCATCGGGAGCTTTTCAGTTGGCTCACAAGTTTATGCTGATGCTGCCAAATCGAATATGTTACAACATGGATTGTGCTAATCTCTTCCTTTGCATTTCTACAACCTCCCACTTCAATAGTGAGAATCATGGTTATCAGCATCACCAGTAACTTCCTTAATTTTTCAATTCTAGTATACATACTTTATCCCTCACAAGACATTTGGTCCTGTCAAAAACATCCATTGAGACATTTGGTCCATGATTCATTAAATAATACAAACATTAACTTCATTGAAATGTTTTTTGAGTTATTTTTATTGTAATTCATTGCCAGTTATGGATTTCATGTTTATTCTTTCTTACCGTGAAGTTTGGCAGGGTTACTTTTAAGTCAATAAGTGGTTGCTCTCAAGTGTATATGGACCTGGTTTTTGGTTTTATATTTGCAGTATCTGTTAATAATTTTGTATATACAAATTTTGTCACCATCTTTGTGACAATGTTATCTGTTGGTGGCCATATTCAAGTGTGAATACAAAGAATCTGGGCGATCATTTTTCATTGTTTTGCTATTCACCTTTAACACTTCAATAAATTTCCAAATTGAAGAATGATGAACTACCATCAGCTGTTGAAATTTGCAATTCCAACTTTCTGTTGTTCACTTTGTGGTTGCCATTTAGTACTGATATGTAAACATTCCAAGTTTCTGGTGGAACTCTTGGAGCTTTTGATCTTCTTCTGCCTCTGCCTTGCTTCCATAGACTCATACTTTCTAAACATAATCCACTAAGTCATCTAATTTTTCTTCTGCCTTCTCCGTAATGTATTTAAAATTTCATTTATGTCTTCTAAGGGCAGAAATAGAACTCCAAACTGCATGGATGAACACTTAGTGTGTTGGCTATTAATAACTATAGTGATATGCTCATATGCTCTCCCAAACAAGATTTTTTTGCCACAGTGATTGTGACAAATAAAACAAGCATCCTTTTCCTTGTTCATCTGGTATAGTCAAGTTGTATTTGTATTTGCCATCTCAGAACCCATCATGCACAGTGATTTATCCCACAATGTTGAGATTTATTTCCTGTGCAAACACAAGTACTTTCTCATATACATATCTGTGTCTTCTTACTTTTTCATTGTTAGTGCATAATTCAACAACACAGAAAAACCCAGTGCTACTCCATGCACAGTGAATAACTGAGTGAACTCTGTTGGGGTCATCTTGAAGATGTCATCACTGAATATGTATACTGGCACTGAAATATCAAATATTGTCTTAAGTTGCATTACTATAAATAAGAATTTTTTGGTGATTTTTGAGCACTGGAATCATGCATAAAAATCCCCATATCTTGTCACTTTATACTCCTCTGAGATTTTAATTACATGCAATGAAGTTAGGTTTGGAAGTCTGTGTCTGTTTTGAATTCTATTTACTGTCCCTATTATTGAATTTCTGGTCTGAATAACAGGACCTCTTCATCATGATGGACAATTCTTTGAAGTACCTGTGATGGTGTTGCATTTGGTTCTTCTTCTATATGCCATTTTAACCCATTCAGGGTTTTTCTTACTTCCCCTTTAACACCAGTGCTGTGCTGATGTTTTCCTGTCCCATCTTGAATGACTGTAATGTTAGCCTACTCCTGGCAGCTGTACATCAGGCTTGAAACAGTTTGTTCTCTTCACAGCATCAGTGCATCTTACTCCTATAATCTGTTACAGAAAAGGAAATGATACCAAAAACCATTAAAATATAGCATTGGCTTTTCTCTTTGTCAATAACTATATCTGCCATATTCCACTAAGAATTTTCAACTAAAGATGTCATATTGCTAAGCAGCAGCAGAAGAAGGGTTACTTTTTTCCTTTTGTAGCCATTCAACCAGTGATCACTCGTTCACCATAGGGAAAACCTTACTAATGTCTCATGAACTTGACACCCAGTTTTTCTGGGCTGAGAAGTCAGTAAGTAGGCACCAGATAAGAGCATGGTAGTCTACAATGATTCACAGGTGCTCAGGAAGTTTTCACCAGAAAAATCCCTCTAAACAGTGGTGGATGCTTCTCACAGTTTGCTACAATCATGCCTTTGTAGGACATCCATTCAATGCAAACATCACTATTAATTCTAGGTAATGGGATAGTTGTAGGGGTTTCATTAGATGCCTGGTATCCCCTCGTGGTGACTTTTACTCTACCTCCATGTCATAGGAGACCCACACCCATTCTCACCCATCCTAAACAAGTAAAACACTTGTCCATTTTACAGAGTAGACTTCATGATCTTTTTAATTTGTGTACATTAAAATTCACTCTTTCTGCCATAAAATTCTGTGAGTTTCATGGGTTTTGACTAAAGCATAATGTAATGAATACACCATTACAATATCATGCAGAATAAAGCTTCATTGCCCTGAAATATCCCCTGTCTTTCACTTTTCAACCTTACTTTTCATGCAAACCTTGACAATATTTACCTTCTTTACAGTTTTGCTTTATCCATATAACACATCAATGAAATTATGTAAAATAGAGCATTTTCAGACTAATGTCTTTTAATATGAAATATGCATTTCAGATTTATCTATATATTTTTGTGGCTGGATAGCTCATTCTTTTTTATCGCTCTTTCCATCATCTGAGTACCATAGTTTGTACACTCATTCACCTATTGAAAGACATCTTGACTGCTTCCAGTTTGGGGCAATTATAAATCAATCTGCCATAAACATTCATGTGCAGTTTTTTGTGGATACAAGTTTTCAAATCAGTTTGTAAATACCTAGAATGGTAGTTGCTTAATCATATGATAGACTATACTTAGTTTTATTTAAAAAAAAAAAAGTCAGTTGTCTTTCAATTTGAATGTCTTTGCATTTCCACCAGCAAAGAATGAGTCCCTGTTGCTTCCCATCCTCATCAGCAATTGGTATTGTCAGGACTTTTGATTTTAGCATCCTAGCAGGTGTCTAGTGGAAGTTCATTGTTATTTTAGTTTGCATTTCCCTAGCAACAGGTGTATCTTTTCATGTGCTCTTTCCATTTTCATATCTTCTTGGGTGAAGTGTCTTTTCAAATCTTTTACCAATTTTTTGATTGAGTTGTTTGGCCAGTTTTTGTTGAGCATTGAATTATTTACACTGACTGCAAGTCCTTTTATGAGATTCATATTTTGCAAAAAAATTTTTACTGTTTTGTGACATAAAAGTGTCTTTAACAGAACAGAAGTTTTTATTTTAAATGGAGCCCATTCCTTTTTCAATTCAATTGTATTTGTGTCTTTCTCAAAAATGAGTTGACTGTATTATAAGGCATTTGTTCGGGGGGATTTCATTTTGTTCTGTTGATCTATATGTCTGTATGTTCACCAATACCACGTTGTCTTGGTTACTTTGGCTTTATAGTAAGTCTTGAAATCAAGTACTGTGAGTCCTTCAATTTTGCTCTTCTTCCTCAGCATTGTGTTGACTGGTCTAGAACTTTTTGTCTTCCTACATAATTGGAATTAGTTTGTCGATCTCTATGAAAAAGTTTGAAGAGATTTATTTGTCATTACAGTCTATAGATAAAGTCAGAAGGAATCAACATCTTTACAGTAATGAATCTTCCAATATGTGAACATGAAATATCTCTCCATTGATCTAAATCTCCTTTGATGTCATTCATTTTATCAGTGCTTTATAGTTTTCCACATATAGATTCTGTACGTATTTTGCTTGATTTATATCTAAATATTTCAATTTTTGATGCTATTGTAAATGGGATTTTTAAATGTTAAATTCAAGTTGTTCGTTGCTGGTATATATGTATGAAATTAACTTTTTATTTATTAACCTTAAACCTTGCAAATGTTCTCTGCTCACTTCTTAGTTCCAAGAATTTTTTATCTTGATTCTTTTGGGTTCTCTAACAGGACAGTTACATCATCTGCTAAAAGAAATAGTTTTAGTTTTTGTTTTCTAATCTGTATGCCTTTTATTTCTTGATTTTCTTGCATGAGGTAGGATTTCTAATACAATGCTGAATAAGAGAGGTAAGAGTAGACATCTTGCCTTTTTCTTGAGCTTAAAAGGAAAACTACCTCACCATGAAACATGATGTTAACAGTAGATTTTTAAATAAGTGTTGTTTATCAAGCTTTTTATTTGCTCAGAGTGCTTATGGGTATTGACTTTGTCACTTTTTTTTTCTTCCAGCTGACTTGATTACATGCTTTTTCTCCTCAGCTTATTGATTGGATTATATTTATTGATTTTTGAATGTTGAACCTGCTTTGCAAACCTGAAATAAAACCCAACTGTCCATGATGTATGCTTCCTTTGTAGATTTTTGGATTTAATTTGCAAAGCTTTTTTTTTTTTTTTAACTGTTTTGTTGGTGTGTTCATGAGAGATGTAAATCTGCGGTTTTATTTTCTTTTAATGTCTTTATTCTACTTTCAGTAATGTTGGCTTCATAGAATGTCTTCTCAGGAGGTGTTTTCTCTGTTTCTATTTCCTTTATGAGATTGTGGAGAATTGGTACTACATCTTTCTTACAACTTTAGTAGAATTCACCAGTGATATCATTTGGCTTTGTTTTTTTTTTTTTTTTTTTTATGGTTTGGAAATATACTAGTAATTGACTCAATTACTTCAATAGATGTGGACTATTCAATTTATCTATTTCTCCCTGTACGAATTTTTATAATTTGTGTATTTCCAGGAATTGACACATTTTATCTGTTATCAAATTTGTGGGAATAAAATTATCTCTGGTATATCTAGGTTACATTTTTATTGCCATGAAAGCTCTTATTTCTGATATTGATAATTTCTCTCTTCTCTCTTTTCTTCTTATCCTGATTGGAGTTTGATGAATCTTATTGATACCAAGTTTCTTGATGAATCTTATTGAAACCAGCTTTTGGTTTCCCTGATTTTCTCTATTGTTTTCCTGTTTCATTTATTTCTGCTCAAATATTTACTATTTCTTTTTTTCTGTGTCTTTTAGGTTTAAAATATTCTCCCTTGTCTAGTTTCCTAACGGGAATTTAAAGCTGATTTTAGATCTTACTTACTTATTTTTGAGTGTATCCATTTCATGACACAGATTTCCCTCTAACTACTCACTGCATCTCACATATAGAAGTATAATAATGGTATTTTTCTATATGATACAGTTATTCTTATCTTTGGAATTTATTTTTGAGAAAAAGCCAAGGAAATTACAGAAGGACTGAATGTGTCATGTATGTTTCTGTGTGTTAGTCACCCAATCGAGTCCAACTCTTTATGACTCCAGGAACTGTAGCCTGCCAGGCTCCTCTGCCCATGGAATTCTCCAGCAAGAATACTGAAGTGGGTTGCCATTCCTTTCTCCAGGGGATCTTCCCCACCCAGGGATCGAACCCAATTTCTCACATTGCCGGCAGATTCTTTACCCTCTGAGCCACAAGAGAAGACTGAATGTGTAACAAGAGAAATTAAATATAACTTTTGTCTAAAATCAAGAAGACAAGAGGAAAGAAACGAGGAGTTGTATTTGGAAAAAGAGTGATCTGATTTTGGACATAAGTCTGAGATGCCTATTAGACATCCAAATGGAAATGCCTAATGTGCATTTAGATATTTGTACCTGTAACTCAAGAAAAAGAACTATATATGAAGCAGAATGAGCTCACTCAAATAGTGTACTTACAGTGCTAAGTACTGTCCTTGAGAAACTCCAACATTTAGAGCTAAAAGAGAGAGGAAGCCAGTAAGTGAGATTAAGAAAGGGTAGCTGAGGTTGTCAGAGAAAAAAGAAAGAGATGTGTTTGGAAACACAGAGAAGAAAGTTTTTATTAAGCAACAGGTGGCAAACTATGTCAAAGGATGCTGAGAGGTCAAGAAATACAGGGATAGTTAAATGGCCATTAACTTGGCAATGTGGAAGTCCCTAGTGATATTGATCAGAAATGGTTTTGTGAAGAGAAGAGAATGGAATGAGTTTAAAAACAACAGAAAATGAGGAATTTGAGAGTGTGTATTTAGCCAAATCTTTTGACAAATATACTAAGAATAATGAAGGAATAATGGAATAATAGCTAGAGGAAAATATATAATCAAGGGAAATTATTTTATTTTAAATATGGTGGACCTTAGAGCATGGGGGTTTTTGTTCCTTTAGGTTGCTTTTTTTTATGATGGAAATGAATCAGTGAAAAGATAAAAATCAATACTGCAAAAAAGGGTGGAAGATAAATAATTGCAAAAGTAATGTTTTCAGAAAAATCAAGAGGAGATGGATTCTAAAGTACAAGTGGTGGGCTTGGCTTTTTATATGAGCAAAAATATTATTTCCACTGTAACAGAATAGAGATTATTCTATGCTTTGAATTCTAGACACACTTAGGTTAATTTTGGCCAAGAGTTATGTGCAAATTTCTAAGTTATTCTTTTCTACATCAAAGAAAAACAACTATGGAAGGATAACCACAATCTCTTCCTTTCCTGGCAGCTTACTTCCTCTCAAACAATGCTTATGGCATTTCTCTGAAGTATTTTGAAGACTGTGGTTCACCTAAAATTTTTTCAAATATGCTTTCGTGATTTGTTTGAAATTTTGCACAAAAAAATAATAATTTAGATCAGCATGTGTGGTAAGTAGATATGAATCAGCAAACTAAGTGGTTGAGGGCCAAGTGTATTGCCAAAAGAATTGCTAGGGAAAAAAGAGAAGTTTGGAATTAAAGGAAGGATCCTTCAAGACTATTCTTCAAGGGGCTGTAAGAGATTAAGGGGGGAAAGCAATGGCACCCCACTCCAGTATTCTTGCCTGGAAAATCCCATGGACGGAGGAGCCTGATAGGCTGCAGTCCATGGGGTCACTAGCAGTCGGACACGACTGAGTGACTTCACTTTGACTTTTCACTTTCATGCATTGGAGGAGGAAATGGCAACCCACTCCAGTGTTCTTGCCTGGAGAATCCCATGGACAGAGGAGCCTGGTGGGCTGCCGTCTATGGGGTCACACAGAGTCGGACACCACTGAAGTGACTTAGCAGCAGCAGCAGCAGGGACAGAATATGGAAAAGAAGTGAAGAAAAATGATAGAAGCTTTAAAGGAAAGGAAACCATAATATTACAGCAATAGAATTTATGGTGTTAATTTAAAAAAGCAGAGTAAAAGCTAAAGGTTGACCCCAATATCATTCAGATCCCAATATTACTCTTTGCGACACCATGAACTTTACAGCCCATGGAATTCTCCAGGCCAGAATACTGGAGTAGGTAGCTGTTGCCTACTGCAGGGGATCTTCCCAACCCAGGTCACCCACATTGCAGGCAGGTTCTTTACCAGCTGAGCCACCAGGAAGCCCAAGAATACTGGAGTGGGTAGCCTATTACCTCCCCAGCAGATCTTCCTGACCCAGGAATCCACCTGGGGTCTCCTGCATTGCAGGTGGATTCTTTACCAGCTGAGCTACTAGGGAAGCCCTGAAAGAAAGGAAATAATAACATTATAGAATAGATTTTATGGTGTTAACTAAAACAGCAGAGTAAAAAGCTAAAGGTTGACTCCAATATCATTCAGTTACTGTATGAATTTTTATATCCTTTTACTTACTATATGAATACTAAAGTTATCTTTGTAAATATCAAGGATAACTTTGTTTTAATCTTTGGATTTAGATCATCTAGCAGAATACCTAACAAATGTAGCTTTTAAAAATACACTAGTGGAGTTGACAAAGCCCAGGGAATATAAAGAGCAATTTGTTCTTGTAAATACACAAATGATTAGAGCTAAGAATGAAAAAGATGAGAGAGGTATTCACCTACTTGGAAATAGCAAAAATAAAGATTTTTATGATTTATTCAAATGATGTTATTAAAATAATATTGCATACTTATAATATTTTGGACATGCACCATCTCCTTCAACCATTTAAACCACTCTCTTGGGCCTATTATTCCCACTTTAAAGATGAGGAAACTGAGTGGCAAGGAGAATGATCAACTTAATGTAGTGTTGGAGCTAGAATTTATGTCCATGTTATCTGATGTAGAGTCTGGACCCTTCAACATGCTCCTTCATAATTTCTATGTATACCTGTGGCTCATTCACGGCAAAAAAACAACAAAATTCTGTAAAGCAATTATCCTTCGATTAAAAAATAAATTAATTAAAACAATGTTCCCAAAGATACTTATTCTACACCACCTAAATGTCTTTATTTAAATTTCCTTCATCCTACGAGAAGCTTCACCAGTGAATATTTACGTCTGAATAATCATCGTTTTTGATCACATACTGTGAACATCTGGTTCAACCAAGAATGACATTCTCCTGATTACAGATTACTGAGAAAGCAACATTGTGACAGGTAAAATAATCAAAAAGAGCATTAGAAAATTTAGGATGTCTAGGCAAAAGAGAGCAGAACAAAGTGGTCTTTGTACAGCCATAGAACCATCAAGTCATGTGATTGTTGCTCTTCAGTTGCTAAGTCCAGTCCAACTCTTTGTAACCCCAGGGACTGCAGCATGACGGGCTTCTCTGTCCTTCACCATCTCCCAGAGTTTTCTCAGATTCATGTCCATTGAGTTGGTGATGCTATCTAAACACTTCATCCTCTGTCGCCCTCTTCTCCTTTTGCCTTCGGTCTTTCTCAGCATCAGGGTCTTTTGCAATGAGTCAAGTGGAGGCTAGACCAAAAGAGAAATACATTAGGTAGAGAATGATCCTCCATAACTGTCAAAAAAGAAAGGAATAACTAAAAAAAAAAGGATATTGTTGCTGTTTCTCAAAAAAAAAAAAAAAAAGGAACAATAAAGAAAAATACCAAAAATCAAGTGTAAATCATGTGTACACTATAACAAAAATTGAAGACAAGTAACACAGAAAGCATTTGAAATGTATATATAAAATAAGGAACTACGAGGAATATACGGGGGGTTCTTTCTAATCAGTTAAAAAATAGCAATATAAAACTAGAAGAAAACATGAGGTAACAATTTATGAAAAAAGAAAATATATTGTCAATAAGCATTTGCAAAAAATTCTTATGTGTATAAATAAACAGTCCATCTGAGAGCATTAGCTGTCTCTCCATTCATTTGTGAGAAAAAGCACAGTTGATACCAAGTCAGAGTAAAAAAACAAAAAGAAAACAAAACCTCACCAAGATATGTATCTAACCACATCGAATTATTTTATCAATTTCCAAATCTAACTTTATTTTTTTCCTAAATAAATCATCTTAAAACGTACTAGAAGTCCTCATTGTATAATTGAATACTAGATAAAGTACACTTGCATAAACTGATCTAAAAGAAAAACTAACATTTCATAATAAATGGTGGGGGAGGAGAGTTCAGTAGGCTTTATCTTGAAAAATAAAGCACGATATTATTGGAAAATAGTTTATCTTATATTTAAGATTTAAGCTACAATTGTATATATTCAACAATCTTTAGAATGGAAAGAATTAAGTGTTGAGATTTTAGGAGGGACATTATTTTTCAACCTGATTTTATAATAGCAGAGTAGCATAACTGTAGCTCTTATTTGAGTTTTATAGCATAATCATATAATGTGTCACTTTTGCAAAAAAGAATACCTCTCTGATTTTATTTTTATTGAGTGTCTCTTTTTTTTAAATTTTATTTTATTTTTAAACTTTACATAATTGTATTAGTTTTGCCAAATATCAAAATGAATCCGCCACAGGTATACATGTGTTCCCCATCCTGAACCCTCCTCCTTCCTCCCTCCCCATACCATCCCTCTGGGTCGTCCCAGTGCACTAGCCCCAAGCATCCAGTATCTTGTATCGAACCTGGTTGAAGCAGCTACTAATCTTCTTAGTGTCCCTGTTGATTTTGTATATTTAAAGTATTAATTTGTACAATTCTGTTGTTCTCCCATTTTTCAGTAAATCTGCCTGTGATTTAAACTAATTTCTAATTTGATTTAAACAAATCTCAAAGCTCTCATAAAATCTTAAATACTTTGCAAGCAAGGTTATTTTGCATAGCACACTCTGTGTGCATTAACTTTTAGCATCCGAGAGCTGGCGAAATACAGTCAACAACTTCCTTGATGTCATGGCATAGATGGAGGCTAATGCCAGGTGGGAAGAGCAGGTGCGTGGCAGCCAATTTTGCAAGTGTCAGCTCATCAGTGATTAATTTTGCTTCTATTGCTTTTGACATTTATTACTTTCTTATACAGCCTCATAACTGCAGTGATTCTGTGAATGAAAGTTTGGAGACTTTCTATATAGTATGTTAAAACTGAAGATGCTTTGACATAATTCTTAAGTGATTCTCACAGCTTTAATGTAATACAGTCAAGACAGACATAATTATTTCCACTCTATACTTGACTTAGAAAGGTTACAAACTTTGCTTGAATTCATAGAATCATTGAATAAGGTAACTGAGATTTGTACCTAAATCAGTTCTTGTGCTAAAGTCCTGTTTAATCCAATGTATTATACTGCCACCAAGTGGTATGAACTTTTATTCACATGCATCTGTAAATAAACAGGTTATTTCCATTCTTACGGATTTGGGAATATTGACGATTTCTTTACTTGTCTATTAGCAAAGTAATTTTTTCCTGTGTACCAGGGATGCTCTTATTTAACATTCACATATTTCTGAATTTGTATGATTTTATGCTTTAGATACACAAGGAGAAATTAATTATATGAAAAGTTTAACAGGTATAGTATTTATTTTATCCAAGGTATTGTATCCTAAAATTTAACCTATTATTATCCTTCTTACTTTAATAGGAATAATAATCAAGATTTCCAGGAGAAATATCAATAACCTCAGATATGCAGATGACACGACTTTTACGGCAGAAAGTGAAGAGGGACTAAAGAGTCTCTTGATGAAGGTGAAAGAGGAGAGTGAGAAAACTGGCTTAAAACTCAACATTCAAAAAATTAAGGTCATGGCATCTGGTCCCATCACTTCGTGGCAAATAGATGGGGAAGCAATGGAAACAGTGACAGACTTTCTTTTCTTGGGCTCCAAAATCACTGCAGATGTTGACTGCAGCCTTGAAATTAAAAGATGCTTGCTCCTTGGAAGGAAAGCTATGACCAATATACAGAGCATATTAAAAAGCAGAGACATTACTTTGTCAACAAAGGTCCATCTAGTCAAGGCTATGGTTTTTCCAGTAGTCATGTATGGATGTGAGCTGCTAAGTCACTTCAGTCGTGTCCGACTCTGTGCGACCCCATAGACGGCAGCCCACCAGGCTCTCCCATCCCTAGGATTCTCCAGGCAAGAACACTGGAGTGGGTTGCCATTTCCTTCTCCAATGCATGAAAATGAAAAGTGAAAGTGAAGTCGCTCAGTCGTGTCCGACCCTCAGCGACCCCAAGGACTGCAGCCTTCCAGGCTCCACCTTCCATGGGGTTTTCCAGGCTGGAGTACTGGAGTGAGGTGCCATTGCCTTCTCCAATGGATGTGAGAGTTGGACTATAAAGAAAGCTGAGTGCCGAAGAATTGATGCTTTTGAACTGTGGTGTTGGAGAAGACACTTGAGAGTCCCTTGGACTGCAAGGAGATCCAACCAGTCCATCCTAAACTAGATCAATCTTGAATATTCATTGGAAGGACTGATGCTGAAGCTGAAACTCCAATACTTTGCCCACCTGCTGTGAAGAACCGACTCATTTGAAAAGACCGTGATGCTGGGAAAGATTGAAGATGGCAGGTGTTGGGGGATGGGGTGGGGGAGAAGGGGACGACAGAGGATGAGATGGTTGGATGGCATCACTGACTCAATGGACATGAGTTTGAGCAAGTTCCGGGAGTTGGTGACGGGCAGGGAGGCCTGGCGGGTTGCAGTCCATGAAAAGAGTCAAACACGACTGAACAATAACAAGCCTTCCTACTTTATAGTAAAATGAATGAAGCTCACAGATTCTATGTAAACTGCCAGTATTACACAGCTATCAGTCACCACACCAAGGCTCCCTTGTTCCTCTTCAAAGCCCATCCTTATAACCATAAATTATATTTCATACCATAGTTTTTCCTTAGTTAGAATTTTATCAAAGTTTATTCTTTCATTCCCTGTTTACTGCTTTTCTAACACAATATCTTCTGAATGACTATAAGCACCAGATCTTTTGAATCAATCCTTGAGTAATACCTTGTTCAGGTACTCATCTATGTAAACATTACAAATAAATATCTAATCAATGCCTAAATATCTGATCTATACCTGTATCACTTTTTCACAAGAAGTAACCAAAAGTTTGTTTGTTTGTTTGTTTTAATGTATTTTAATTGGAGGCTAATTAGGGCACACCAACCCACCCCAGTTTGCTTGCCTGGAGAATCCAATGGACAGAGGAGCCTGGCAGGCTACAGCCCATGGGCTCTCAAAGAGTTGGACATAACTGAGTGACTTGCACACTACTTTATGATATTTTGGTGGGTTTTGCAAATATGTATTGATTTTGTACTCCATTCCTGACATCAGTGGTAAAAAATTGGTTGTGAAAAAATTCTTCTCTAAAATGCTGTAATTTTTAAATCCAAATCATACATTTAGAGCTGCTGTCCAATACAGTAGCCATTAACCACATTTGAGTGTTTAAATTTAAGTCAATTATAATTAAATAAAAATTTAAAATCCACCCACATTTCAAATGCCCACTAGCCCCAAGTGGCTAGTGGCTACAGTTGTGGTTGCAACTGATCTAGAATATTTCCACCATTGCAGAATGCTGATTCAACAGTGCAGGTCTAGATTCAAGATAACAGTTTTCTTCCAGATGTTGTACAAAAGGAACTCTGCCAGGGTCCAGCCCCGGCTGATACAGGGTATTCGAAGGAGAGACCACGTAGGTGAGGATCAGGAAACAATTGCTTAATTAAATGTTAATTAAGGATATAAAGAGTAATAGAATGAGGATAGCTCAGTGAGGAAATTCAGTGGAGAAAAGAGGCTGAGTAGCTTGGTTTATGCGGGAGACCAATAAAACTTCAAGACAAGAAGTTTGCACCACTTACGTAGGCCGCACGCGTCCTTCTGTTCTCCCAAAGGAGAGGAGACACTGAGGTCCCCCCGGTCGGATCTTAGAAGCCCAGGCATAATTAGCAAGCATGGCGGGTTCCACGCTCCAGATGGAGACTCAGCCAGAATTTGAGAGAGAGAGTGACATGGGGAGACCAAGTTTCAGTGAACAAGGCCCACACTTTATTTTCCAAAGTAGTTTTTATACCTTAAGTTATGCATAGAGGATAATGGGGGAAGGAGTGGAGTCATGCAAAGACAGCAGTTCCTGGTTCTAATCGAAGCCAGGCTTTCAAACTTTTCATATGCAAAAGTTCAGGTGATTTACATCATCTTCTGGCCAGGAGGCCTGTTAACATTTTAAGAAACTTATTTTTCTCTAAAGGTGATTATTCCAAAGTCAAGCACCAGCCTCCAAAAAAGCATTGGACAAAGCTGCATTCCTATAGGGCAAAAGTGAGGTGGGCCAATCAAGAAAAGAATTAACTCAAGGGTCCAAGGTTACAAACACTGAGGCTACTACTTACATTTCTATACACCCATTATATCAATCAATACACTGCCAAGGACACAGTAGGTAAGGGGTATGGAGACTTAGCAGCAAACATTGGCCCAATAAGTGAAAAACCCTTCACCAATACAATTTCTAATCAATCATTTAACTACTCAAAGGACTCTCTGTTTAGACAGTTTAGAACATCTCCCACCTCTCACAGTTGGGAGGCTCTGAACAATCACATGTGGCCGGAAAAACCTATTCAGGCAGGCTAGAGGATTTCCAAAGGAGTTTGTAGGTTGAAATACTGTCACACCCAGGAATTATTAACTGGAGCTGTAAGCTAACTCTTTTTTCAGAGAGAGGTACTAGGGGACAGCCCCCCGTAAAGTCAGAGGTGTAGGTGAGAGCACAAAGCAGAAAGTAGGCAGACTCTGGTTTTGTGGGTAGATGCTCAAGAATTTCCAGGGGGACTCCTGAGGCTTGATCCTGCCTTTGCGTATGCCGAGCCTCCTTCCTCATGACCTTTGTCATGGGTGGAGCTCCTCACGCTGGCTCCCGGCAGTGATAGAATTCCAGTTGAGCTATTCCAGATCCTGAAAGATGATGCTGTGGAAAGTGCTGCACTCAATATGCAATATGCAATATGCACTCAATATGCAATATGCCGGCTACCTGCAGAACTCCAGCTAGTGTTTTTGAACAATGAATCATAGTTAGCTCAATACATTTTACAGCAATTAAAAGCAATAGCCTTCTTCAGTGTGTGTTCTCATAAGATGTAGATGTTAAGATCCAAGTGAAGAAAGACTGAATATGACGATAGTGTTTAAAGAGAACCTGAAGAGGGGTTTCCCTGCTGGTCCAGTGGTTAAAACTTCACCTCCCAACTTAAGGGGTGTGGTTCGATACCTGGTCAGAGTGCTAAGATCCCACATGCCTCACAGCCAAAAAACCAAAAGAGAAAATAGACTCAATATTGTAATAAATTGAGTAAAGACCTTAAAATCAAAAATATCTTTAGAAAAGAGAGACAGAACTTGAATATAGGAGAGCAATATCATGTGTGTGCTCATTTTTTAATACTTTACTGAGATCAGGTAAATACCTTTAAAGTAAATAACAACACATGTCTCAAAATGATAGAGACTTTTGGTGAAGAATGACTTGTCTACTCTTAGAATTTCTCAGTAAAATACGCCTGAATATATACGACTTATGGAAAGTCCAGTGTGTTAGTCATTCAGTCGTGTCCAATTTTTGCAACCCCGTGGACTGTAGCCTGCCAGGCTCCTCTGTCCATGGAATTCTCCAAGCAAGAATAGTGGAGTGGGTTGCCATGCCCTCCTCCAGGGGATCTTTTCAACCCAGAGATTGAACACAGGTCTCCTGCAATACAGGCAGATTCTTTACCGTCTGAGCCAGCTGAAAGTCCTGGAAAGTCCAGCATGGTACCATAAATTAAATTTTAAATTGAATATGTGTCACAATATGTCAGAAATTTCTAGAGCTATGAAGTTGATGGGATCTATTCAGCAAGTTCCTTCATGACTGGCAGTTTTCCCACCTGAACCATGACACACAGTTTAGGGAAGTGACCTAAAAGTAGTTTTTGAGCATTTCTAACCACAGTCTTTACACTAGGCCTGGAGGATTGAAGGAGAAACTGCCCAGATGAAAAAAGCTTCGTTGACTTAGGAAATGGCACCAGGACAGTGCAGAAAGTCAGTGAAGAGCCCCTACTTGAGGATTCCTTAAGTGCAGGTGGCTGCGACCGGCGCGCTCAAGTGCAGGCAGCTGCGACAGGCACGCTCAAGCGCGCTAAGCAAGGCCGAGAGGAGCCACCCCATGTCCGACGTCAGGGACAGAAGCCAGGAGGACCCCATGCCCAAAGGGCGGCGGCCAAGAGGAGTTACCCCACATCCGAGGTCAGGGGCAGCGGCCAAGAGTACCAGACTGCGACGGCGCAGGAACGGCCAAGAGGAGCTACCCCGCATCCGAGGTCAGGGGGTGCGGCGGAGAGGAGATACCCAGCGTCCAAGGTCAGGAGCGGCAACGAGGGGAGTTACCCCGAGTCTGAGGTCAGGGGCGGCGACGAGAGGAGTTACCCCGCGTCCAAGGTCAGGGGCTGTGGCCGGGAGGAGATACCCCTCGCCCCAGGGCCAAGGCCAGGGGCTTGGTGGGGAGGAGCTACCCCACGCCCCTAAGCCTGAGGCCAGGGGTGGTGGGCGGGAGGAGATACCCCTCGTCCCACGCCCGAGGCCAGGGACAGTGGCCAGGAGGACCAACCCCACGTCCAAGGAGCTGTGGCTGCCTGGGCTCAGGAGGACCTAGAGGAGCTATCCCACGCGGAAGGTCAGTGAGGAGAAACCCCTCTTCCAAGGTAAGGAGCAATGGCTGCGCTTTGCTGGAGCAGCCGTGAGAGATACCCCACGCCCAAGGTAAGAGAAACCCAAGTAAGACAGTAGGTGTTGCAAGAGGGCATCAGAGGGCAAACACACTGAAACCATATTCACAGAAAACTAGTCAATCTAATCACACTAGGACCACAGCCTTGTCTAACTCAATGAAACTAAGCCATGCCCGTGGGCAATCCAAGATGGGCGGGTCATGGTGGAGAGATCTGACAGAATGTGGTCCACTGGAGAAGGGAATGGCAAACCACTTCAGTATTCTTGCCTTGAGAACCCCATGAACAGTATGAAAAGGCAAAATGATAGGATACTGAAAGAGAAACTCCCCAGGTCAGTAGGTGCCCAATATGCTACTGGAGATCAGTGGAGAAATAACTCCAGAAAGAATGAAGGGATGGAGCCAAAGCAAAAAGAATACCCAGCTATAGATGTGACTGGTGACAGAAGCAAGGTCTGATGCTGTAAAGAGCAATATTGCATAGGAACCTGGAATGTCAGGTCCATGAATCAGGGCAAATTGGAAGTGGTCAAACAAGAGATGGCAAGAGTGAATGTCGACATTCTAGGAATCAGCGAACTGAAATGGACTGGAATGGTTGAATTTAACTCAGATGACCATTATATCTACTACTGCGGGCAGGAATCCCTCAGAAGAAATGGAGTAGCCATCATGATCAACAGAAGAGTCTGATATACAGTACTTGGATGCAATCTCAAAAATGACAGAATGATCTCTGTTCATTTGCAAGGCAAATCATTCAATATCACGGTATGCAAGTCTATGCCCCAACCAGTAACGCTGAAGAAGCTGAAGTTGAACAGTTCTATGAAGACCTACAAGACCTTTTAGAACTAACACCCCAAAAAGATGTCCTTTTCATTATAGGGGACTGAAATGCAAAAGTAGGAAGTCAAGAAACACCTGGAGTAACAGGCAAATTTGGCCTTGGAATGCATAATGAAGCAGGGCAAAGACTAATAGAGTTTTGCCAAGAAAATGCACTGGTCATAGCAAACACCCTCTTCCAACAACACAAGAGAAGACTCTATACATGGACATCACCAGATGGTCAACATCGAAATCAGTTTTATTATATTCTTGCAGCCAAAGATGGAGAAGCTCTATACAGGCAGAAAAAACAAGACCAGGAGCTGACTGTGGCTCAGACCATGAACTCCTTATTGCCAAATTCAGACTTAAATTGAAGAAAGTAGGGAAAACCACTAGACCATTCAGTTATTACCTAAATCAAATCCCTTATGATTATACAATGGAAGTGAGAAATAGATTTAAGGGACTAGATCTGATAGATAGAGTGCCTGATGAACTATGGAATGAGGTTCATGACATTGTACAGGAGACAGGGATCAAGACCATCCCCATGGAAAAGAAATGCAAAAAAGCAAAATGGCTGTCTGGGGAGGCCTTACAAATAGCTGTGAAAAGAAGAGAAGCAAAAAACAAAGGAGAAAAGGAAAAATATAAACATCTGAATGCAGAGTTCCAAAGAATACCAAGAAGAGATAAGAAAGCCTTCTTCAGTGACCAATGCAAAGAAATAGAGGAAAACAACAGAATGGAAAAGACTAGAGATCTCTTCAAGAAAATCAGAGATACCAAATGAACATTTCATGCAAAGATGGGCTCGATAAAGGACAGAAATTGTATGGACCTAACAGAAGCAGAAGATATTAAGAAGAGATGGCAAGAATACACAAAAGAACTGTACAAAGAAGATCTTCACGACCCAGATAATCACGATGGTGTGATCACTGACCTAGAGCCAGACATCCGGGAATGTGAAGTCAAGTGGGCCTTAGAAATCATCACTATGAACAAAGCTAGTGGAGGTGACGGAATTCCAGTTGTGCTATTCCAAATTCTGAAAGATGATGCTGTGAAAGTGCTGCACTCAATATGCCAGCAAATTTGGAAAACTCAGCAGTGGCCACAGGACTGGAAAAGGTCTGTTTTCATTCCAATCCCAAAGAAAGGCAATGCTAAAGAATACTCAAACTACTGCACAATTGCACTCATCTCACACGTTAGTAAAATAATGCTCAAAATTGTCCAAGCCAGGCTTCAGCAATATGTGAACCGTGAACTTCCTGATGTTCAAGCTGGTTTTAGAAAAGGCAGAGGAACAAGAGATCAAATTGCCAACATCTGCTGGATCATGCAAAAAGCAAGAGAGTTCCAGAAAAACATCTATTTCTGCCTTATTGACTATGCCAAAGCCTTTGACTGTGTGGATCACAATAAACTGTGGAAAATTCTGAAAGAGATGGGCATACCAGACCACCTGATATGCCTCTTGAGAAATCTGTATGCAGGTCAGGAAGCAACAGTTAGAACTGGACATGGAACAACAGACTGGTTCCAAATAGGAAAAGGAGTACATCAAGGCTGTATATAGTCACCCTGTTTATTTAACTTATATGCAGAGTACATCATGAGAAACGCTGGGCTTGAAGAAGCACAAGCTGGAATCAAGATTGCTGGGAGAAATATCAATAACCTCAGATATGCAGATGACACCACCCTTATGGCAGAAAGTGAAGAGGAACTAAAAAGCCTCTTGATGAAAGGGAAAGTGGAGAGTGAAAAAGTTGGCTTAAAGCTCAACATTCAGAAAACAAAGATCATGGCATCTGGTCCCATCACTTCATGGGAAATAGATGGGGAAACAGTGGAAACAGTGTCAGACTTTATTTTTCTGGGCTCCAAAGTCACTACAGATGGTGACTGCAGCCATGAAATTAAAAGACGCTTACTCCTTGGAAGGAAAGTTATGACCAACATAGATAGCATATTCAAAAGCAGAGACATTACTTTGCCAACAAAGGTTCGTCTAGTCAAGGCTATGGTTTTTCCTGTGGTCATGTATAGATGTGAGAGTTGGACTGTGAAGAAGGCTGAGTGCCGAAGAATTGACGCTTTTGACCTGTGGTATTGGAGAAGACTCTTGAGAGTCCCTTGGACTGCAAGGAGATCCAACCAGTCCATTCTGAAGGAGATCAGCCCTGGGATTTCTTTGGAAGGAATGACGCTAAAGCTGAAACTCCAGTACTTTGGCCACCTCATGCGAAGAGTTGACTCATTGGAAAAGACTCTGATGCTGGGAGGGATTGGGGGCAGGAGCAGAAGGGGATGACAGAGGATGAGATGGCTGAATGGCATCACTGACTCGATGGACGTGAGTCTCAGTGAACTCCAGGAGTTGGTGATGGACAGGGAGGCCTGGCGTGCTGTGATTCATGGGGTCGTGAAGAGTCGGACACAACTAAGCAACTGATCTGATCTAATCTGATCTGATCTTTGCACACTTGCTTCACCACAACTCTGAGATGGAATAAGTAAGTCATAGAATAAGTAAGTCACAACTGAGAGTAGAAGACAGCTCATACCTCCATTTAGGGAGCTGGAATACAGATTTCAGCAAAAAGCCCCTTTGCTTGGGCTTGGGCTTGTCTGTGCTGCCTGCCTCCTTCTCTGAACTGAATCAACAGTGTATGGTCTTTTACTGGCTTCAATAGGCTGCTTAGGTTTACTCATAGAGAAGAGTAGCAACATTTGGTAATACCATCAGTAAAAATTTTAATATCACTACATGATCAAACTGTTCTCCAGTTTTATATTAGAGAAGGTTGACAGCTCTTTAATGAAAACATCCAAAAACTGAGGGCTCTCCTTTCCAATTTAATAGTATCCCATTTCCTAGCAAGATATAACTCAATGCAATGGTGAGAAAAGGGGAAAAAAACATGTATTTTGTGAACACTTTTCTGTGCAGATGACAAATAACATTATTAAAACAAAAAGAAGAGATATGGTGCTCTGAAAAGTATGTATTTCAGCTAACCCCAAGTTTGAAAATTTTGAGTGTTTGGAACACTTGAGATAAAAAGAATAGACATCAAAAATTTCAAAGATAATGCTGAAAGGAATAACAAGTGAGTACTCTCCTCAGATACTAAACATGTTTCAATATTTTAGCAAAGTTTTCTATGTGAATCTGACATGAGACAGATAACTGAAACAAAAGAGATAATCTATAAATGTATTATTTTATATTACTATTGAGTTTCTTTTAAAAATGGTGAAATAAATTGATGGAGAATAGAGACATTGCTCAGTGTCTTGAGTCAAATGGGTGAAAATTTTGTGAAATAAATTATTTTATTTTTTACTAAACACCAAAGTCATTTCTGAATGAATGAAATCTATACATGGGTATACATTTAAAAGGAATATTCTAGGAATACCAGTGCCTTATACCTTTCAAGGGAAAGGCTACCCACTCCACTGTTCTGACCTGGAGAATTCCATGGACTGTATCGTCCATGGGGTGGCAAAGAGTCAGACAGGACTGAGCAACTTTCACTTTCACTGATGCCTTATAAACTAAGAAAACATTAAAAAAATGCATAATAGAAAAATGGCTCACTTAACCTCAGTATATTGAACTATATAGATGAAAATAAATTTTTATATGGAGCAATAAAAGTATCAAGTATTTTCAGGACTATTGACAAAGAATTAATACTTCAATTTTTTAAAATTTATTTATCTATTTTTGGCTATACTAGGTCTTCATTGCTGCAGGGGCCACTCTCTTATTGACGTGCACAGGCATCTCTCACTGCGGTGGCTTCTCTTGTGGAGCATGGGCTTTAGGGCAGGAGGGTTTCAGTAATTGCTGTTCCCAGGCTCTAGAGCACAGGCTCAATAGTTGTGGCACATGGGCTTAGTTGCTCCATGACATGTGGAATCTTCCTGGATCAGGGATTGAACCCTTGTTTCCTACAGACAGATTCTTGACTGCTGAGCCAGCAGGGAAGCCCCAGTACATCAATTATATAAAGAACTCAGGCAGGATATGAAGGGACCAGGGGATTCCCTGATAGCTCAGTTGGTAAAGAATCCACCAGCAATGCAGGAGACCCTGGTTCAATTCCTGGGTCGGGAAGATCCTCCAGAGCAGGGATAGGCTACCCACTCCAGTATTCTTGGGCTTCCTTTGTGGCTCAGCTGGTAAAGAATCTGCCAGCAACGTGGGACACGTGGGTTCGATCCCTGGTTTGGGAAGATCCCCTGGAGAAGGGAAAGGCTACCCATGCTAGTACTCTGACCTGGGGAAGTGCATGGACCGTATAGTCAATGGGGTTGCAAAGTGTCGGGCACAACTGAGCAACTTTCACTTTCACTTCATCTTCTGTGATATCAGTGTTATAAATGTGTTAAGATTCATTTTGGCCAACCTGGATGCTCAGACAATTGCTCTTTTTGTTTATAACTCTTCCATGATCTCCCTCCCAAAGATTTATGTTTAAAGAGAAAGTTTTTCTGAGTTAAAAAAGATTTTTCTTTAATGTTAAATACTCTTTCCTTGCACATTACTCTTCTGCTTCTGGAACCTCAAAACAAAGTTTCTAAATAACACATACAAATTGAAAAGAGAAACATTAACAACCCAACAGATTTATGGGAAAAAAAGTTAAAAAAAAAAAAAGAATAAAATGGGAAATACAAATAATAATTCAACTGATGAGGTACAACTCAATTTTACTAATCAAAGACGATAAAATCATACTCTCAGTGAAGTTACATCTACAATGTTCTATCAAATTAACATATAAATGATGCTAAATTGCATCCTTTAACTGTTCTGAAATAGTTTGTGGTCATGTAAGTTGTTTTAAAAATAATTTGGCAATAACTAAAATGATAACAAATCATTACTTATTGTTTAAGTAATAACTATTAGTTACTTAGGATTTTAAATGTTTAAATAATTTGGCCAAGAAGTTATACTCTTAGGAATGTGTTTCTTTTTAAAGATTTATTTGTTTATTGGCTGTGGTGGGCCTTTGTTACTGCACTCAGACTTTCTTTAGTTGTGACGCTTGGGCTCAGTCATTGCAGCTCAAGGGCTCTACAGTGCTGACTCAGTAGTTGTGGCACATGGGGTTATTTGCCCCACAGCATGTGGGATCACCCTGTACCAGGGATCAAACCAGTGTCCCCTGCATTGCCAGACAGATTCTTAACCACTTGACCGCCAAGGAAGCCCAGGAATCTATGACTTTAAGAAATAATAAATATAAAAACAATTTGCACAGGTATATTTATTGTCTCAATAATTATAAAAATAAACACATGGAAATACTCTGTATCCAACAATAAGAGAATGATGAAGTAAACTATGGGAAATTCAATTGATAGAATATGATCTCCACTATCACTGGAGATAGTGGCTCTGCTCCTACCACTCAGATACGTTTATAAACGTGAGGGGCAGATCTTCTCATTGGATGGCATATGAGGGAAGGGGAAGTTAGGAGGAAATGAAGGTAGAAAGCTGAAAATAAACTTCAGTGGCTACATCTCTCATTAGCTCTTAAAGAGTTGCTAGCATGAAACCTACATAGACAATGTTTTTTTTCTTTTGTAAAAAGCAATAAGTTATGCCCAATAACTAACTGAATTCAAAAGGGCCAAGTCAAAGAAAACTGAAAAAGATTTTACCTTCCCCCTCCTACCAGCTATAGAGCATGTTGGGAGATGAAAGGCAGAGGACCAAGGTAAGGAATCTGGGAGGGATGATATTAAAGTTTTAAACTAAACTGAAACTAAATTATAAATGAGCTGGATTTAGGTTAGGTCAATAAGACATGATTCAAACTGCACAGAAGTTTGAACAATAAAATTATTGTTTCTGTTCAGACACTCAGTCATGTCCAACTCTTTGAGACCCCATGGACTGCAACATGTCAGGCTTCCCTCTCCTTCATCATCTCCTGGAGTTTGCTCAAACTCATGTCCATTGAGTTGCTGATGCCATCCCACCATCTGATCATCTGTCATCCCCCTTTCCTTCTGCTTTCAATCTTTCCCTAACATCAGGGCCTTTACTGATGAGTTGGCTCTTTGCCCCAGGTGGCCAAAGTATTGGAGCTTCAGTTTCAGCATCAGTCCTTCCAAAGAATATCCAGGATCAATTTCCTTCAGGATTGACTGGTTTGATCTCCTTGCTGTCCAAGAGTCTTCTCCAACACCAAAGTTCAAAAGCATTAATTCTTGAAATAACAATCCCCCCCCCACTGTAGAATGATGAAACTTAGAAATTAAAAATCAGATAATGTTGTGTCCAGTTAGAAAATTATAAGATGGCCTTGGCTTTTTTGTCACTGTTTTGGAGATTTTCTTTCACTTTCTTATGGTCACAGAGTGGCTTTGATGAGGTTGGTGTCCTGTGATGTTCCCACCTCTCCAACAGAAAAATATCCAGGCCTGACTGTGACTGCCACGTCATCTCCTAGCAATGTCAAGGTCTAGCTATTCCTGTCAGCTGGGGGCAGCATTTCATACATTTCAAAGGCAGCTTTTGTCCTTCTCACAATAAGAGAAAGCTAGCTCCAGGTGAACTGGATACCCACATCAAGAATCTGACTATCTGATTGGAAGATATAAAAGACTGTGTACAGGACATCTAACTTACTAAAAGTCTCTCAGCCAATGTGTACAGAGACAGTTTCCAATGAGACTGGAATAATGTATGTCTTTTGTCAAAACTCCCTCTTCCCTAGAAAACACTGATAGACTACCAAATAAATTTTCTATCTTTTCTTACTTTCTCACTAGACTATCCTCCTTTCCTGTGCATTTATTTTTTCCCTTAAATATTGAATGTTAGAGTAACATAATTTTTTTCATGAAAAATTCCATATTTGACCTGTGTTTGAGGACTCAGTTTCAAAGGCCGTGAGACTGTATTTTTCTTGCTTCTAATGTTTGACCCCTAGTAGATGAGGCTGGTGTAGAGGCTTGTGCAGGATTCCTGGCAGGAATACTACGTATGATTATTCAAAAGAAAATCAAGTATAAATCTAACAATATGTATATAAGATGTGAGTCCTAATAATTACAAAATGATAATAAAAGATGGGGCTTTCCTCGTAGCTCAGTAGTAAAGAATCTGCCTGCCAATTCAGGAGTCGCAGCTTCGATGCTTGGGTCAAGAAGATCCCCTGGAGAAGGAAGTGGAAACCTACTTTGGTATCCTTGCCTGGGAAATCCTATGGAGAGAAGAACCTGGTGGGCTGTAGTCCGTGGGGTCACAAAGAGTCAGACATTACTGAGCAACTTAACAACAACAGCAATAAAAATGTATAAGAAGACTTCAATAAAGAGATAGATCAAGTTCATGGAATTTTGTCAAGATTCTCCAGTAGCATGATGTGGGCTTGTGAAATATTTAACAGTTCTCTTGTACTTCAGAAGGCATGTGTCTTAATCATTGATTTATATATTTTATTTAAAGGAAAGTAACTTTTTTTTTCTTTCTTTTTTTTTCTTTTTTTTTTCTTATTTGACAGATATATTTAATATTCTTACTTGCAATATATGTATATTGCACATGTATAATTTTTTACATGTATAATTTTTTTAAATTAAAGTTGAAAAAAAAAAAAAGAAATACAATTGAGGGAAAGTAACTTTTTTTGATTTGACAGGATGGGTTTCTTTAGAATGAACTGTAATAAGAGAAAAACAAAAAACAAAAATACATTTGAATATGTATTAGGTCAGATTTTTGAAATGTAAAAGAAATTTGTCACAGAAAGACTGTGACCTTTCCACTACAGTAAGGGTAAAAATTGAAAGCAAAGAAACTCAAGAATGGTCATGGAAGAACAGTTTTTAGAGTTATTGGAGGAATATTGATGTCTACAGGTTTCCAACTGATGCCATCACTAATTTTGCTTTTTCCTGTTTTATTTATTTTTAATATGAGAATGGGGAGGAAAATTAGTTGTTCAATGTATTAATGAGAGAGAAAGAGTTTACACTGGGGAAAACAACATATTCCTTCCCACTACTGTATTTTATTCATTTTAAGTAGGGTATTAAGAAGACGTGGCAAGAATATACAGAAGAACTGTACAAAAAACATCTTCACGACCCAGATAATCACGATGGTGTGATCACTGAGCTAGAGCCAGACATCCTGGAATGTGAAGTCAAGTGGGCCTTAGAAACCATCACTACAAACAAAGCTATTGGAGGGGACAGAATTCCAGTTGAGCTATTTCAAATCCTAAAAGATGATGCTGTGAAAGTGCTGCACTCAATATGCCAGCAAATTTGGAAAACTCAGCAGTGGCCACAGGACTGGAAAAGATCAGTTTTCATTCCAATCCCAAAGAAAGGCAATGCCAAAGAATGCTCAAACTACTGCACAATTGCACTCATCTCACACGCTAGTAAAGTAATGCTCAAAATTCTTCAAGCCAGGCTTCAGCAATATGTGAACCATGAACTTCCAGATGTTCAAGCTGGTTTTAGAAAAGGCAGAGGAACAAGAGATCAAATTGCCAACATCTGCTGGATCATGCAAAAAGCAAGAGAGTTCCAGAAAAACATGTATTTCTGCTTTATTGACTATGCCAAAGCCTTTGACTGTGTGGATCACAATAAACTGTGGAAAATTCTGAAAGAGATGGGCATACCAGACCACCTGATATGCCTCTTGAGAAATTTGTATGCAGGTCAGGAAGCAACAGTTAGAACTGGACATGGAACAACAGACTGGTTCCAAATAGGAAAAGGAGTACATCAAGGCTGTATATAGCCACCCTGCTTATTTAACTTATATGCAGAGTATATCATGAGAAACGCTGGACTGGAAGAAACACAAGCTGGAATCAAGATTGCTGGGAGAAATATCAATAACCTCAAATATGCAGATGACACCACCCTTATGGCAGAAAGTGAAGAGGAACTAAGAAGCCTCTTGATGAAAGGGAAAGTGGAGAGTGAAAAAGTTGGCTTAATGCTTAACATTCAGAAAACGAAGATCATGGCATCCGGTCCCATCACTTCATGGGAAATAGATGGGGAAACAGTGGAAAGTGTCACACTGTATTTTGGGGGGCTCCAAAATCACTGCAGATGGTGACTGCAGCCATGAAACTAAAGACACTTACTCCTTGGAAGGAAAGATATGACCAACCTAGAAAGCATATTCAAAAGCAGAGACATTACTTTGCCAACAAAGGTCCGTCTAGTCAAGGCTATGGTTTTTCCTGTGGTCATGTACGGATGTGAGAGTTGGACTGTGAAGAAGGCTGAGTGCCGAAGAATTGATGCTTTTGACCTGTGGTGTTGGAGAAGACTCTAGAGAGTCCCTTGAACTGCAAGGAGATCCAACCAGTCCATTCTAAAGGAGATCAGCCCTGGGATTTCTTTGGAAGGAATGATGCTAAAGCTGAAACTCCAGTACTTTGGCCACCTCATGCGAAGAGTTGACTCACTGGAAAAGACTCTGATGCTGGGAGGGATTGGGGGCAGGAGGAGAAGGGGACGACAGAGGATGAGATGGCTGAATGGCATCACTGACTCGATGGACGTGAGTCTGAGTGAACTCCGGGAGTTGGTGATGGACAGGGAGTCCTGGTGTGTTGCGATTCATGGGGTCACAAAGAGTCGGACACGACTAAGTGACTGAACTGAACTGAGGAGGAGTATTGGCACCTCAAGCAGCTGTGGATGTCACATTGTCTTTTCTGCTTCCACAAGAAAAAGAAAAAAACAAACTTGATTTGTCCTGGTAATTTGAAAACTTTGACCCAAAGTATTAGTTCCAAAATATTGTTTAAACATTGTTTTTGTGTCTTCCAAATTTGGCACAAATGGACTTTTGAACCAGCATCTCTAAGTGACCTGGAAGTTGATTTCAGAAATTAGCCACTTTGCCATTAGTCATGCTCATAGCATGTGCTCCTGAGACCCCCATGACAATGTGAGATTTCTGTTTAAATGAGTAGCCATTCTGAATCTGGATGTATACTCTCTTATAATTTCATTTGAACATCTTACTTGGGTTTGTAGTCTTGTCTATAAAATGAATGCTTTTTCATATAAGAAGGAGCTGATATTTTTATCAATTCAATTTAAAGGAGTCAAAAATTGTTATTATACAGTGCATCTTGCCTTATGTCCTTTCTACTTGGAGTTGATTCCATTTTTTAATCCAGTACTAATGAAGCTGCTAGAATATTTTCCTTGTAACAATTGAAACATCAGTTTTACATGTCTGATAGCTTGGTAGGCTGTCAACTTCATGACCACATGGTTATTTTTGCCAACATCCCTACACTGGTTTCTGTTCTCCTCGCTCCATTTGTCCTTTTATCTTCTGTGTTAATTGAAAAGAAACAATTCATTTTATCATTCTCTTGGTTTGGTTTCAATAACTTCTATTTTCTTACACAGCCAATGGCCATCTTGTCATATCATGACGTGTGCTTTTTCTACCTATATTTCTAGTTTCTTGGGTTTTTTTCCCATGGAGTTTTGTGAGGACTCTCCTGTGTAATTGCCAAGGGCTGAGTCAGATCATTTTGATATATATGTTACAAAGATACAAGGGGAATACCTTGTGGCTTCAGAGAATGTTTTCAGCCTCATTTAGGCTTTGCACTTAGCTTATTTTTAGCTACCTCTTAAAGCCTGGTTAAGAGCTTATTCCAGATTTCAGCATGCAATGCTAAAAGTGTATCAGTTATTTCTGGGCAATCAGAAACAGAAGTAGCACTTGTCACTGTGGACACTGGGCACCTTTCATGATTTGTTATCCCGTAGCCAAGGTAGACATCTGTGTTGGGTAACCTTTCAGGATAATTTGTTTCCAAGTCATCCACAGCTTCTACAGACTGAAAGAGAATTCATATGGCTCTTCATTCATGAGTAGTATTTCAGAGGATGGAGATGATGCTTTTTGCTTTGTTCTTCTCAAAGATGAATTAAAAAAAAAAAAAAAAGATGAATTCTCTAAGAATGTGGTATTGCTTCTGGGTTTTCTTTTCTTTGAAACTTTGTGGTGACTGTATTTCCATGAGAAGTAAAGACAAAACATTTCTGAGGTTGGGGTGGACAAGGGCAGACAGTAAAAATCGAAAAATAATTTTGAAATGTTTCATTTTCAGTTTACCAAAGAATCTATTAGATTGTTAAGAGTTACAGAGAATGAAAACAGAAAAAGCTTCTTTTTTCATTCCCTGTAACTCTTAACAATTTAATAGATTCATGTTGGTGTATGGCAAAACCAATACAATATTGTAAAGTAATTAGCCTCCAATTAAAATAAATTTAAAAAAAGAAAAAAAAACTGTGACAGAGACCCCCCCCCAAAAAAAAGAAAAATAAAAAAATAAAGAACTAGGCTTTTTTATAGATACAAAAACAGCAATCATTAAAAACCATCAACATTATTCCAAACAACCACAGTAAAATATCCCTCATCAGTTAATTTAGCCTTAAATGAAAATGAAATGTCAGTCAATCAGTCATGTCTGACTCTGTGATCTGATGGACTGTAGCCTGCCAGGCTCCTCTGTTAATGGGATTTTCCAGACAAGAATACTGAAGTGGGTTGCCATTCCTTTCTCCAGGGAATCTTCCAAGGGATTGAACCAAGGTATTAATTACTCCACTGGACTTTTGGTCAGGAGTTTCATGAAGTTGTTTCTTAACTAAAAAGAGTTCTGGAAATCTTGACCAACACACTGGAAAGATCTGAATATTGTCCAAGTAAGCAAATTAGAAGCCTGTCCCCAAAAGTCTATTGTTTGGAGGGGGAGTTTGCGGACTTTGAGGTGTCTGGTTCTGTGTTCTTCCATGGGGCTCAAAGGTGCTACTTCTTCAATTCTGGCCTCTAGCTGGTTTCTTTCATTTGCTATTATGTTTTCCTGTTCTGAGGCTTGTCTTTTCGCCTTGTTTATAGTTTCCAGACAGACAAATGGATAAAGAAGCATATATATAATGGAATATTACTCAGCCATAAAAAGGAATGCATTTGAGTCAGTTCTAATGAGGTGGATGGACCTAGAGCCTATTATACAGAGTGAAGTAAGTCAGAAAGAGAAAAACAAATACCATATATTAATACATATATATGGAATCTAGAAAGATGGTGTTGATGAAATTGTTTGCAGGGCAGCAATAGAGACAGACACAGAGAACAGACTATGGACATGGTGGTTGGGAGAGGAAAGAGAAGGTGGGATGTATGGAGAGAGTAACGTGGAAGTGTACATTACCATATGTAAAATAGATAGCCAATGGGAATTTGCTGTATGACTCAGGGAATTCAAACCAAAGCTCTGTAACAACCTAAAGGAGTGGGATGGGGAGGGAGGTGGGAGGGAGATTCAAGAGGGAGGGGACATATGTATACCTAAAGTTGATTCATGTTGATATTTGGCAGAAACCAATACAGTTCTGTAAAGAAATTATTCTTCAATTTAAAGTAAGTAAATGTTTTTAAAAAGAAATTAGCAGTTTACTCTGTGTCTTACTTGTGCATGTGAAAATCAGTTAGAGAGCTTTACTTCCTCATCTGGGCATATGCATTTGGTTTTTTAACAAATCTACTTCCTCCTAGTAGTGCCTAGCACTAGTGGCCCCACTGTCGTTCAAACAGACACATTTGCCCCTCCTTTTATTGGAAAACTGCGATGGAAGAAGCAGAATCAATTGGTTGGCCACTGGATACTTTCTCGAGACTGGAGAGAATAGAGATGGGAAGATAAGCAAACATTAATCCAGCCTTTAAATATAAGATACATTAGACATGGGACTTCACTGGTGGTCCAACGGTTAAGAGTTCATCTGGCAATGCAAGAGATGCAGGTTCAATCGCTGCCTAGGGAATGAAGATCCCACGTGCCTCAGGCCAATTATGCTCACACTCTGCATCTACTGAATCTGCATACCTCAACTAGAGAGCCTGTGTGCTGCAAACCACAGAGCCCATGTGCTCTGGAGCCCACACACCACAAGAAGGAAGAAGTCTGTGTCCACAGCGAAAATCGCACATGCTGCAATTAAGATCCAATGCAGCCAAAAATAAAAATTTTTAAGTTTATTAAACAAGATACACAAATCATCTCTTTAATATTAGCGACTATCCTGTAAGATATGTATTATTATCTTCTTCATAATCAAAAAGAAACTGAATTCCCCAAAGTGTCATAAAAACTAAAACTAAGATTCCTACCCAACTTGATGAAACTATAGAGACAGGTCTATATCTATCTTCTTTACTCTGGGAAAGAGAAGAGTGAAGAAATCTTGCTATGTTGCAGGTAATTTTTTATGTTCATAGACTTAGATTTTCTCCTGGCTTATACATTTACCACTAACTAGTTGATGGGCTTTAATAAGCTGGGGATATAATAAATCAACCATAGGGACAGTGAATCAAATCTGTCTTACATCTGTAACCATAGTGTTTTTTCAACTACATCCAAAGAGCTCATGGAAATTATCTTCAGACACTTGTTTTCTGTCCAAAGTTTCAGCAGTATTCTATTTCCTTAAATAACTGAAGACCTCAGCAGCTTTTTCTAAGATTTTTCCTTTAAAAACTGATGATCTCAATAGCTTCTTCTTTTCTATGTTTCATTATAGTCTTCTTAGTTTCCTATATTTCTAGTCCTGAAAATTCAGTGGTTTCAGCTGAATTTCAACAGCCTGACACAAACATTTGGGTCAGTATTTAGACTCTAAGTTTCGCCTTTTGCTGGTTAAAATAGTGATAGTCTGATATGGTTTGCTAATTATTGAGACATGCTAGTTCTTAAGAAATATAATACTTTTCTTTTCTATACATCAGTGTCTCTTTTGCTGTCTCCTATACAGGGTTATTGTTACCATCTTTCTAAATTCCATATATATGTGTTAGTATACTGTATTGGTGTTTTTCTTTCTGGCTTACTTCACTCTGTATGATAGACTCCACTCTGATCCACCTCATTAGAACTGATTCAAATGTATTCTTTTTAATGGCTGAGTAATACTCTATTGTGTGGACCCTGTGGGAGAGGGAGAGGGTGGGAAGATTTGGGAGAATGGTATTGAAATATGTATAATATCATATATGAAATGAGTCGCCAGTCCAGGTTCGATGCACGAAACTGGATGCTTGGGGCTGGTACACTGGGACGACCCAGAGGGATGGTATGGGGAGGGAGGAGGGAGGAGGGTTCAGGATGGGGAACACATGTATACCTGTGTCAGATTCATTTTGATATATGGCAAAACCAATATAATATTGTAAAGTTAAATAAAATAAAATTTAAAAAAATAAAAATAATAGACTAAAAAAAAAAGAAATATAATACTTTTCTATAGTAATGATCCCTTTTCAACAACTGACTTGTTAATAATGTATTTGATTCTTACAACACTTTAAGAATTAGACATACTAAATATTACTATCTCAGTATTGTAAAGGAAGAAATAAAGGTTAATTTCAAGTACTCATCAAGTATCAGGCTTCCCAGGTGGTGCTAGTGATAAAGAACCTGTCTGCCAATGGCAGGTAGAAAAGAGATACAGTTCAATCCCTGGGTCAGGAAGATCCCCTGGAGAAGGGCATAGCAACCCATTCCAGTACTCCTGCCAGGGGAATACCATGGACAAAGAAACCTGGTGGGCTACAGTCCATAGGGTCGCAGACAGTTGTACATGAAAGCGACATAGCATGCACACACACAAGCATCCACCATGTGTTAGGCAGTGCAGATACCATGGTGTGTAAGTTCTAATTATTAAAACTTGCCATCTGTCCAACGTCAAAGAGCTAATGATAAGATCTAGTTTTCAAAACCTACCAATGTCCAGTCCAGGGCCCTTCAGTTCAGTTCAGTTGCTCAGTTGTGTCCAAATCTTTGTGATCCCATGGACTGCAGCATGCTAGGCCTCTCTGTCCATCACCAACTCCCAGAGTTTACTCAAACTCATGTCCATTCAGTCGGTGCTGCCATCCAACCATCTCATCCTCTGTCATCCCCTTCTCCTCCTGCCTTCGATCTTGCCCAGAATCGGGGTCTTTTCAAATGAGTCAGTTCTTCTTTCAGGTGGTCAAAATGTTAGAGTTTCAGCTTCAGCATCAGTTCTTCCAATGAATATTCAGGACTGATTTCCTTTAGGATTGACTGGCTTGATTTCCTTGCTGTCCAAGGGACTCTCAAGAGTCTTCTCCAACACCACAGTTCAAAAGCATCAATTCTTCTGGGCTCAGCTTTCCTTATAGTCCAACTCTCACATCCATACATGACTACTGGAAAAACCATAGCCTTAGACGGAACTTTGTTGGCAAAGTAACGTCTCTGCTTTTTAATACGCTGTCTAGGTTGGTCATAACTTTCCTTCTAGGAGCAAGCGTCTTTTAATTTCATGGCTGCAGTCACAATTTGCAGTGATTTTGGAGCCCAGGAAAATAAAGTCAGCCACTTTTTCCACTGTTTCCCCATCTATTTGCCACGAAGTGATGGGACCAGATACCATGATATTAGTTTTCTGAATGTTGAGCTTTAAGCCAACTTTTTCACTCTAATCTTTCACTTTCATCAAGAGGTTCTTTAGTTCTTCTTCCCTTTCTACCATAAGGGTGGTGTCATCTGCATATATGAGGTTATTGATATTTCTCCCAGCAATATTGATTTAGCTTGTGCTTCATCCATCCCAGCGTTTCTCATGATGTACTCTGCATATAAGTTAAATAATCTGGGTGACAACATACAGCGTTGATGTACTCCTTTTCCTATTTGGAACCAGTCTGTTGTTCCATGTTCAATTCTAACTGTTGCTTCCTGACCTGCATATAGGTTTCTCAAGAGGCAGGTCAGGTGGTCTGGTATTCCCATCTCTTGCAGAATTCTCCACAATTTATTGTGCTCCACGCAGTCAAAGGCTTTGGCATAGTCAATAAAGCAGAAATGGATGTTTTTTTGGAACTCTCTTGCTTTTTCAATGACTCAGGAGATGTTGGCAATTTGATGTCTGTTTCCTCTGCCTTTTCTAAACCAGCTTGAACATCTGGAATTTCACGGTTCACATATTGCTGAAGCCTAGCTTGGAGAATTTTGAGCATCACTTTACTAGCGTGTGAGATGAGTGCAATTGTGCGGTAGTTTGAGTATTCTTTGGCATTGCCTTTCTTTGGGATTAGAATGAAAAAGGACCTTTCCAGTCCTATGGCCACTGCTGAGGTTTCCAAATTTGCTGGCATATTGAGTGAAGCACTTTCACAGCATCATCTTTTAGGATTTGAAATAGCTCACATCCACTAGCTTTGTTTGCGGTTCCTGAAACAGTATCCAGGTAACTTACTATCAGCCAATGAGAGTACTGTGTACGAGCTGATCATGTACCCTGCACCCTCTTTCTGTGTCTTCTCTGAAAGTGTCTTCTCTGAAAGTGTCTTCTCTGTGTCTTCTCTGAAAGGGGTCAGGAAGTTCAAGTTTGAGCATAACCTTCTCATTCTCCTTGCTCGATGTTTTGTAGTCTACACTACTTGCCTTCACTACAAGCTGGTGTCAGTAGGTTGGTTTTGCTGTGTATCACATAAGTAGACCCAAGTTCAGTTCAGTAACACAAGGCCTTTACAGTAGTCTAACAGTCTTGTGAAATATTAAAAGTACCATCTGATCTGATCTTATTCACACTGCATGTATATTGTTGAAGTAAAATAAAGTCTTTAACTCTGTCTCTGACAGAGTAGAGAATACTACAGATAACAAATGACAAACATATTGGCCAAATCCACACACGCCTTTCCTTTTCATATTTGTTTTTGAAAAATTCAAGTTTTGCTAGAGAAAGTAATGAGTAATCACTCTGCTCCAGATTTCTGTCCAGAGGTGACTCTGAGCAAATATTGTATTGAGAAATCTTTGATAGCTAACTATGAGGATGACCATGATGAGTTAAATATTACTTCTATTTTTTTAATATGTAACCTTATAATATTTCCACTAAAAATGATAATGGTGGTGGTGATATTGCTTATGGTAATAAAAATAGCATAAAACAGCTTTTGGAGGCTTTATTTTTATTCAGTTCAGTTCAGTCACTCAGTTGTGTCTGACTCTTTGCCACCCCATGAATTGCAGCACGCCAGGCCTCCCTGTCCATCACCAACTCCCAGAGTTCACTCAAACTCATGTCCATGGAGGCAGTGATGCCATCCAGCCATCTCATCCTCTGTCGTCCCCTTCTCCTCCTGCCCCCGATTCCTCCCAACATCAGAATCTTTTCCAATGAGTCAGCTCTTCGCATGAGGTGGCCAAAGTACTGGAGTTTCAGCTTTAGCATCATTCCTTCCAAAGAACACCCAAGACTGATCTCCTTCAGAATGGACTGGTTGGATCTCCTTGCAGTCCAAGGGACTCTCAGGAGTCTTCTCCAACACCACAATTCAAAAGCATCAATTCTTCAGTGCTCAGCTTTCTTCACAGTCCAACTCTCACATCCATACATGACTACTGGAAAAACCATAGCCTTGACTAGATGGACCTTTGTTGGCAAAGTAATGTCTCTGCTTTTTAATATGCTATCTAGATTGGTCATAACTTTCCTTCCAAGGAGTAAGCATCTTTTAATTAAATAGCTGCAATCACCATCTGCAGTGATTTTGGAGCCCAGAAAAATAAAGTCTGACACTGTTTCCACTGTTTCCCCATCTATTTCCCATGAAGTGATGGGACCAGATGCCATGATCTTCGTTTTCTGAATATTGAGCTTTAAGCCAACTTTTTCACTCTCCTCTTTCACTTTCATCAAGAGGCTCTTTAGCTCTTATTCACGTTCTGCCATAAGGGTGGTGTCATCTGCATATCTGAGGTTATTGATATTTCTCCCGGCAATCTTGATTTCAGCTTGTGCTTCTTCCAGCCCAGCGTTTCTCATGATGTACTCTGCATATAAGTTAAATAAACAGGGTGACAATATACAGCCTTGATGTACTCCTTTTCCTATTTGGAACCAGTCTGTTGTTCCGTGTCCCATTCTAACTGTTGCTTCCTGACCTGCATATTGGTTTCTCAAGAGGCAGGTCAGGTGGTCTGGTATTCCCATCTCTTTCAGAATTTTCCACAGTTTATTTTGATCCACACAATAGAGATACTACCCTTGTGGCAGAAAGTGAAGAGGAACTAAAAAGCCTCTTGATGAAAGTGAAAGAGGAGAGTGAAAAAGTTGGCTTAAAGCTCAACATTCAGAAAATGATCATGGAATCCAGTCCCATCAGTTCATGGCAAATAGATGGGAAAACAATGGAAACAGTGACAGACTTTCTTTTCTTGGGCTCTAAAATCACTGTGGACGGTGGCTGCAGCCATGAAATTAAAAAACACTTCCTTCTTAGAAGAAAAGCTATGGCAAACCTAGACAGCATGTTAAAAAAGTGAGACATTACTTAGCCTACAAAAGTCCTTATAGTCAAAGCTATGGGTTTTTTCCAGTAGTCACTTATGGATGTAACAACTGGACAATAAAAAAAGGCCGAGTACCAAAGAATCAATGCTTTTGAACTGTGGTGCTGGAGAATACTCTTGAGAGTCCCTTGGAGAGCAAGGAGATCAAACCAGTCAATCCTAAAAGAAATCAACCTTGAATATTCTGATGGACTGATGCTGAAACTAAAGCTCCAATACTTTGCCATCTGATGCAATGAGTCAATTCATTGGAAAAGACCCTTAAATGAAAAGTCAGTTCATTGAAGGAGGAGAAGGGGACGATGGAGGATGAGCTGGTTGGATGGCATCACCGTCTCAATGGACATGAGTTTAAGCAAATGCCAGGAGATGGTGAAGGACAGGGAAGCCTGACATGCTGCAGTCCGTGGGGTTGCAAAGAGTCAGAAATAACTGAGTGACCGAACAACAGAATGTTTCCACTGCTCCCAAAATCTATGTGCTCAGGACTTATGCATTCTTCTCTCTCTCTTCGCAACCCAAAACCTTGGTAACCACTAATCTTTTTAAAAAATATTTATTTATCCATTTTTGCTGCCTGGGTCTTTGCTGTTATGTGCAGGCTTTCTCTAGTTTCAGGAGAACAAGAGTGACTCTATAGCTGTGGTGTTCAGGCTTCTCATTGCAATGACTTCTCTTGTAGACCATGGGCTCTAGGTGTGCAGGCTTCAGTAGTTGCTGCATGTGGGCTCAGTAGTTCTGATGCATAGACTTAATTGCCTTGTGGCATATGGAACCTTCCCAGACCAGGAATCAAACCAATGCCCCTACTTTGTGAGGCAGATTCTTAAACCATTGGCCTATGAGGGAATAATCTTTTTACCATCACCTTTGCCTTTACCAGACTATCATATAGCTGGAGTTATACTATACGACTTTTCAAATGGCCATCTTTCCCTTAGCAATAAATATTAATATTTAAAGTTCCTTCATATCTTTTTGTAGCTTGATAGTTTATTCTTCAGAGAAGGCAATGGCAACCCACTCCAGTACTCTTGCCTGGAAAATCCCATGGGTTGAGGAGCCTGGTAGGCTGCAGTCCATGGGGTCGCTAAGAGTTGGACACGACTGAGCGACTTCACTTTCACTTTTCACTTTCATGCATTGGAGAAGGAAATGGCAACCCACTCCAGTGTTCTTGCCTGGAGAATCCCAGGGACGAGGGAGCCTGGTGGACTGCCATCTATGGGGTCGCACAGAGTAGGACACGACTCAAGCGACTTAGCAGCAGCAGCAGCAGCAGTTTATTTCTTATTGTCATTTAACATACTTTATAGTATAGATGCACTAGCTTATGAATTCATTTATTGAAGGACATGTTGATTGCTTCTAGGTTTGGCAATCATGAATAGTGACTATATACATTCATGTTCAGATTTTTGTGTGGATGTAGGTTTTCAATTCATTTGGATAAATACTGAGGAACGTGATTTTCCAGTTATATGATTAATACGTTTAGTTTTGTAAAACACTACCAAACTATCTTCCAAGGTAACTGCACTTCACCAGCCGTGAATGAGACTTTCGTTGCTCTACATCAACATTTGGTAATTTGGATTTCAGCTGTTCTGATAGACATGGAGTGGTTGCTTTGTTGTTTCAGTTGCAATCCCTTAATGTAGGTGTCCTCAACCCCCAGGCCACAGACAGATACTAGACTGAGAGCATACACTGTATGATTTGAAGCTCAGAATACAGTCTAACTTGGCAGATGCTCAACGTGAAGTTCAGACAGAGGTATATTCTGTTGTTGTTAAATAAAGTAGCCTATGAATGTCAATTATTTTATATATAGTTTGTTGTTGGTGCTGTTAATACAACTACCTCCTTGTGATTTTGTCCGCTGAATCTGTCCATTTCTAACAGAGGGTTATAGAAGTCTTCAGTGATTACTATAACAGCAAATTCACCTGTTTCTCCTAGCAGTTCTGTCAGTTTTTGCTGTACATCTTGACACTGTTCTTAGATGCACATATATAAAGAATTCTTAGGTCTTTTGGGGGAATTAACTGTTTTATAATTATATAATGTCCCTCTTTATCCCTGATAATTTTTCTTGTTTAGAAGTTGCTCTGCATGAAATTAATATAGCATAGCTACTCCAGCTTTCTTTTAATTAGTATTCATATGGAATATCTTTCTCCATCCCTTTCTTATTTTTTTTTTTTTGGTTATATATATTTTTTTTTTTTTATTTTATTTTTAAACTTTACATAATTGTATTAGTTTTGCCAAATATCAAAATGAATCCATCACAGGTATACATGTGTTCTCCATCCTGAACCCTCCTCCCTCCTCCCTCCCCATACCATCCCTCTGGGTCATCCCAGTGCACTAGCCCCAAGCATCCAGTATTGTGCATCGAACCTGGACTGGCATCTCGTTTCATACATGATATTTTACATGTTTCAATGCCATTCTCCCAAATTTTCCCACCCTCTCCCTCTCCCATAGAGTCCATAAGACTGTTCTATACATCCGTGTCTCTTTTGCTGTCTCGTACACAGGGTTATTGTTACCATCTTTCTAAATTCCATATATATGCGTTATTATACTGTATTGGTGTTTTTCCTTCTGGCTTACTTCACTCTGTATAATAGGCTCCAGTTTAATCCACCTCATTAGAACTGATTCAAATGTTTTCTTTTTAATGGCCGAGTAATACTCTATTGTGTATATGTACCACAGCTTTCTTATCC
Organism: Bos indicus; assembly: GCF_029378745.1. NCBI lineage: Eukaryota > Metazoa > Chordata > Mammalia > Artiodactyla > Bovidae > Bos > Bos indicus. Next base: position 100,486,333 of record NC_091764.1, read on the forward strand.
ATTCATCTTATTTTTAAATCTACATGTGTTTTTATATATTTAAAATGGATTTCTTATAGACAACACATAATTGGATCTTATTTTTATTCCACTCTGACAATTTTTGTCTTTTAGCTGGTGTATTTAACCATTGACATGAAGGTGATTATTTATACAGATGAATTAATATTGACTATGTCTGTAAGAATTTTCTATTTGTTGCTGTTGTTCTTTGTTTTCATTTTTTGTCTTCATTTTTCTGCCTTACATGGTTTTAGTTGGGCAGTTTAGATTATTTCATTTTCTCTCCTATCTTATATTCACTGGACTTCTTTCTCTTTCAAAAAATATTTTTATTGATTGTCCTAGAACTTGTGACACAAAATTACAGCTAATTCAAGTCTGCTTTCAAGTAACATTATAAAACCTCAAGAGTGGTATAATATCTTATAATAACAAAATAATCCTAATTATATTCTTGTCCCTTATATAATAACTGTCATTCATTCCACTGATGCATAAACTACAAGAAATACAGTTACTATTATTTTGAACAAGCTTTTATCAGTTTGATCAAATAAGAACAAAAGATACATTTTTAATTTTCTCTTCATTATTCTTTCTTTAATATTCTGTAAGTAGATCTGAGTTTCTGACCTGTATCATTTTTGTTCTCTCTTTCCTTCTTCCTTCTTTTAGTATTTCTTTCAAGACAGGTCTCCTGACTACTAATTCCCTTAATGTTTGTTTTTCTGGGAAAGTCTTTATTTCTTCTTAATTTTGAAGGGTGATTTCACAGGATATAGAATTCTGGGTTGGTGGATTCTTTTTCTTTCAAAGTTTCAACATTTCTCTTCACTCTCTTCTTATTTACATTGTTTCTTAGGTAAACAAAAATGGTAATGCATCTTTTTCCTTTAGTCTTCTTTCAAAAATTTTTCTTAATCTTTGATTTTCTGCAGTTTTACTATAATATACCTAGGTGTATTTGGTTTGTGTTTTCTTCTTTTTGTTTTTGTTTTGTTTTGTAACAATTTTCCTGCTTGGTGTTCTCAGAGCTTCCAGGATGTATGGTTCAAATTAATTTGGAGAAATTCTCAGTCATTATTGATTTCAAATATTGCTTCTATTTCTTTCCTCTCCTTTTGATGGCTCCATTATAGATGGTACACTTTTTGTAGCTGTCCCACAGCTCTTGGATTTTGGGGCTTTTTTTTCAATCTCTTTCTTTTAACTTTTCAGTTTTGGAAGTTTCTCTTACTATAGTCTAAACTCAGAGATTCTCTCCTTAACCATGTCTCATCTATTAATGAGTTCATGAAAGGTACTCTTCATTTTTGTTAGTATTTTTGATTTTCTGGCCTTTCTCTTTTTTTCTTTCTTATAATTTTTATTTCTTTCCTTACATTACCTATTTATCCTTGCATGGTGCCTATTCTTTTGCATTGGAGTCATTAGCATATTGGTCACAGTTTTTAAAATATTTCAGGTTTGATAATTCCAATATTGCTGCCATATCTAAGTTCTGATACTTTTCAAACTGTGCTTCATTTTTTGTTTTGTTTTGTGGTTTAGTATGGCTATAATTTGTGGTTGAAAACCTGTGTTGCAGTAAATATACTTGGTCTTTACCCCTTATTCCTGGCAAAGAACTTCAAACAGCATTATAATTTCTTGAGTGATAGAGAAATATCTTTGTTATGCTAATATGATTACTCATTGTGGAGGTTTTAAATAGCTTTTGCATGGGGACTGGTCACCAGGAAAACCAACTACCATGTGATTAGAGGGTAGAGTCTTTCAGCCTCCTGATCTGTGACCTTCAAAGACAGAGGGAGACTGAACATTACATTTAATCATGTGACCAATGACTTCCTCAGTTATGCCTATATAGTAACACTTGGGTAAAACTCCATGCTGGCATGCACCTGGATTCTGCCAAGAAAGGGCATTTTATCCAAGTATTACTGTATAGGCATAAGTGATTAAATCATTACCCCCATCTCAAACCTTGCTCCTTGTGCCTCTTTCATTTGGCTATTCCTGAGTTGCAGTCTTTATAATAAAACTATTATCACATGTCTAGTACATTCAGTAAGTTCTGAGAGTTGTATCCATGAATGATCAAACCTAAGGGGGTTGTGGGAAGCCTTAAATTTGTAGTCATCCAGGCAGAAGTGTGAGTAGCCTGTGGACCTGACTTGTGGCTGGCAGTCTTGTTAGGGACATTGGTCTTTAATTTGCGGGATTTGGTACAGACTACAGTTAGTGTCAGAACTGAATTGGATTGAGTTATAGAACACCCAGTTGTGTAAGAACACACAGCTAGAGAAGATATGCTGTAAAAGCAAGCTGATACTTTCCAGTTCCCAGGCTTCTGCTCCAGTGAGTTGTGGTCTCTGTACCCACCAATGTCTCTCTTCAATTTGTCAGCAATGGTTTTCCATGTAACCTTAGTTCTCTGTTCAATCTAAGAAGAGATACTGATTTTTGGGTTTTCAGATTTTTTCTTATTGTATAGATGAGCTGTAGTTCCAGCAAGGTTGGATCAAATCCTCTGCTTTTTTCCCCTCCTTTCTTTCTTCCTTCCTGCGATATGGTCCTACAGATGCAGCCACAATTTAAAAGTGCATGGTAGACACTTTTCCATGCAATCACAAACTTCTAGCAGGAGGATGGAAAAAAAGAAGTTTCTGGGAACAACTGAGTATTGGGCAGATGATGAAAAGCGAGGAACTTTGTAAAGAGACCTTTGAATCTTATTAACAAGCTCCTGTGCTCCCCCTGCTAACACATGCAGAAGTTGCACATTTTACTCTAATGTGCCAAGACATTGAGACCTGAACTCTTCATATTAGAACATTGCTTAAATTCCATTTTGGTCATTGGTTGATGCACTTGCAAGAAATATCCCCAAACACTATAAAGGCTCTGAAAACTGAACTGGAACCAGAGTCCCCAGAAGGCCTGAACCTAGCCAGAGTGACTGCCTGCTTAAGCAGAATATTTGAGTATGCTGCATACATTTAAACAAAATCAAGAGTCTCACAGCAAAATGTCCAAAAGACAATCCAAAGTTGTTCAGCATATGAATAGCCATGAAAATTTGGACTTGCATGGGGAAAGAAAATCAACAGAAGCTGTGATGAGGTGACACAAATGTTGGAATTATCTAGCAAATATAAGCAGCTTTTATAGTTACTCAAAATACCAAAAGAATGAAGAAATAAATCATTTAACATGAAATGAGGGGAAATAATTTTTCCCCTCATCTGAATTGCATTCTATATACTTTTATCAAGGAAAAATAAATTTTTCCATCCTAAATTATGACACCTCAAATTTTCCCAAAAGGCAAAAATCACTTTTTCCATTCATTAAATCATCATAGAAAATCTCAAATACAAGTTTCTTTTTTTAATTTCAAGCTCATTTAAATATATCTGACATTATACATACATATATATATGTGTGTGTGTGTGTATATATATATATATATATACATATACACACACACACACACAAATAATTTTTTTTCTTTTTATAGTACCTGGAATATATTTCATTCTCCTAAGTTTTTACTTGGACTTGCTCACTTTTCTTTTTCTGTAACTGTTCTTTACTTACCTTGTGATGTTTTCTCTCCTATAATCTTCCATGATAGATTTTCTACCTTATTTCATAATAATAACATGTTGCATCTGTGTAACACTTTACAGTATGTATTGTTCTCAGTGAAATTAATCATTAAATTCTCAGTTATAAATTTAACCTGATTATATCCTCTTTCTCTTCATAGTCCCCTTTCCTTCCTTGTTAGAGAAAAAATTTCAGTATCTGCCTGTTTTTACACAAATTATAAGCATATATATGACTTCCAGCACTCCATCTCTCACCTTTGAATGCTCTGTACCTATCAACCACTTTCCCTGTGTAGAAACTAGAGTCCATCAGCATCATTACCTTATCACCTCAAATCCCACCTTTATTCCATACAGCCCAACTTAGCTCAATCTGCAATCCATACAGTTGGAAGAAAGTCTTCCTCTACAATATTCGTGTCATTCATTTTGCCTCGGGTTTTCATGAGAGAACTAAGACCACAGTTAACCATTTGATTCAGAACTTCCTGAGTAACTAAAAATGTCAAGCGAAGTTAAATTGATCAAAGACTCACGTTTTTATAAGGTCACTGGCCACACAAAAAAAGTATATATATATATATATATATATATATATATATATATACATACATATACGTAGTAAGTCCCCTATAAGATCTGCTTGAGAGCACGTTCATCCAATTTGTTCATAAGTCAAATAGCTTAGGTACTCAACCAGCACAATTGGCTTTATAGTACTATATTGTACTGTAATAGATTTAGAATAATTTTCAGACAAATAATACACACACACACACACACAAATAAATAAAGAAAAAATAAAGAAAACAATTTTAACCTTATAGTACAGTACCTTGTGGGCTTCCCAGGCATGCAGTGGTAAAGAATCTGCCAGCTAATGCAGGAGACTCAAGAGATGCGGGTTTGATCCCTACATCAGGAAGATGCCCTGGAGTAGGAAATAACAGCCCATTCCACTATTCTTGCCTGGAAAATTTCATGGATACAGAAGCCTTGCTGGATACTGTCCATTGGGTCACAAGAGTCAGATATGACCAAGAGTGACAATATATGATAAACATGTGAACTAATTTACATGATTAGACATGTCAACACATGTTTGCATCTTTGAAAGTTTGCAACTTGAAGTTTTGTATGTAGCGGACTTACTGTAACTCATGTATTTTGTAACTAGAGGTTTTATCTCTCAGTCTCTCTCCCCTATGTCTTCCCTTCTGCGCACCCCACCCCCCATTCCTTTTTGGCAAACACCTGTGTTTTTTTTTCTCAATATCAGTAACACTATACATAATTTATAGCTGTTTATGTTTTGTTATGCTTGTTTTAGATTCTATATAAAAGGGAAGCCATCCAGTATTTGTCTGTCTCTGTCTAATTTCATTTATCATCATACCCTCTAGGTTCATCTATTTTATTATAATTGACAAGATTTCATTCCTTTCTATGACTGAGTAATACTCCATTGTATTATATATACCACATCTTTTTTATCCATTTATCTATCCATACTCTTAGCTTGCTTCCATATCTTGGCTATTGTAAATAATCCTTCAATTAACATAGGGGTGCATGTATCTTTTCTAATTAGCATTTTTTTTTCCTTCAGATAAGTACACAGGAATAGTAATGATGGATCACATGACAGCTCTATTTTAAATTTTTTGAGGAATCTCCATACTGTTTTTCATGGTGGCTGCACCAATTTACATTCCCATAAATAGTGCATGAAGTTTCCCTTTTCTCAGTCTCCTTGATAGCACTTGTTATTTGCTATCTTTCTGAGAGGTGTGAAGTGATATCTAATCTTTGCTTGACTTGCTTATATCTTTTAGTGTACCTGTTGATGATTTGTATGGTTTTTTTTATGTTGTATTTTTCTGTATATTTTGGATATTAATCCCTTCTTATTTATATTTTGCAAATATCTTTTCCCAATCAATAGGTGCCTTTTTCATTTTGTTGATAGTTTCCTTTGCTTGCAAAAACTCTTTAGTTTGATGTTGTCCTGTTTGTTTACTTTTGCTTTGGCTTCCCTTGCTGAGGATACATATGAAAAATTATTATAAAGATCAGTGTCGAAATGTATACTGCCTATGCTTTCTTCTAGATTTATCACTTCAGGTCTTACACTTAAGTTTTTAATCCATTTCAAACTTGTTCTTGTGTGTGGTGTGAGAGAGTAGTCTAGTTTGATGCTCTCACATATAAATGTCCAGTTTTCCCAACACCATTTGTTGAAGATAATCATGGTATATACTAGCCTCATTTGTTATATATTAATTGTCCATATAAGTATGGGTTAATTACTGAGATCTTACTCTATTCCACTGGTCTATGTGTCTGTTTTTGTGGCATTGTCATACTGTTTTGATTACTGTAGTTTTGCAGTACAGTTTGAAAACAGAGAGTGTGATACTCTTGTTCTTGCTCAAGATTGTTTTTACTATTTAGCAGGTGGCTCTGTGTTTCTGAACAAAGTTTAGTGCAGGGAGCCGGTGAGGCATTCTGCTCATGACAAAGGTCATGAGGAAGGAGGCTCGGCATACGCAAAGTCGGGATCGAGCCTCAGGAGTCCCCCCGGATATTCTCGAGCATTTTCCCCCAAAAAACCAGAGTCTGCCTACTTTATTGCTTTGTGCTCTCACCTCTGACTTTACTGGGGGCTGTCCCCTACCACCATCTCTCTCTCTCTGCCAAAGAGTTAACTTACAGCTCCAATTAATAAAGTTCCTGGGCAATTAGGAGTGTTTAAATCCAAACCCCTCAGATGGCTCTCTAACTCGCCTGACAAGTTTACCCGGACTCCTGCAGCTATGCATACGATTGTTTACAGTCTCCTAGCCTCCAGAGGCACGGGAAGCTTAAGATATTCAAATAGCTTAGAGCCTCTCAGAGAGTTAAAAACTGTCAGAATAAACTAGTAAAGGATTTCATTGATGAGTCGATGCTTGTTGCCAAGTTTTCACATCCCCTGAATTGTATCCTTGAATGTGTATTAATTAATAGTTGGTATATAGTAAAAAATAAGTAGTGGCCTTGGTGTTAGTAACTTTAGACCCTTAAGGTAATAAATTCTTTCTTTGTTGTAAACCCATTACACATCCGCCCTATAGGAATGCAATTTTATCTTTGGAAGATGGTGCCAAACCTTAAAATAATTACTCTTAGAGAAAATAAGTCTTTGTTGATAAGTCCTTGTCAAGAGTCATAAAATGTTAGTAGGCCTTCTGGCCAGAAGATGATGTAAATCACCTAAACCATTTGTATACGATAAATTTGCAGGAAAGAAACCTTGGTTTTTGATAAGAATCAAAGACTGCTGACTTTGCATCCCCTATTATCCTCTGTGTGTAACTTAGGGTATAAAAGCCCCTGTTAAAAATAAAGCTATGGGCCTTGTTCACCAGCACTTGGTCTCCCCATGTCATTCTTCCCTTTAACTTCCAGCTGAGTCTCCATCTGGAGCGCGGAACCCACCACGCTTACTAATTATGCCTGGGCTTCTAAGACCCACTCGAGAAGGTGTCTAGGGTGAGACACCTTCCGCTATTCGAGAGGGTGCCTGCGGCCTACGTAAGTGGTGCAAACTTCTTGTCTTGAAGTTTTATTGGTCTCCCGCGTAAACCAAGCTACTCAGCTTCTTTTCTCCACTGAATTTTCCTACTGAGCTATCCTCATTCTATTGTTCTCTATATCTCTAATTAGCATATAAATAGTCGCCTAGGCCGTCTCTCCTTCGAATACCCTGGATCAGCTGGGGCTGGTCCCCAGCAGTTTAGAATTATCTACTCTAGTTCTGTGTGAAAAAAATGCCATTCATATTTTGATAGATATTGCATTGAATGTGTAGATCGTCTTGGGTAGTATGGTCATTTTAACAATACTAATTCTTTTCATTCATACACATAGTATATCTTTCCATTTGTTTGTGTCATCTTCAGTTTCTTTCATCAGTGTCTTATAGTTTGCCAAGTACCATGTTTTATAATCTTACTTTGTTGTTGTTTGTTGTTTTTGTTTAGTCACTAAGTAGTGTCTGACTCTCTTTGTGACCCCATGGACAATAGCCCACAAGTTTCCTCTGTCCATGGGATTTCCCAGGCAAGAATACTGGAATGGGTTGCCATTTTCTTCTCCAAGGTAACTTCCTGACCCAGGGATAGAACCCTGTTGTTCTTTCACTACTTTAAAAAAAAAAAAAAGTCATTTCCTCGTTTCCATTATGAAGGCACTGGTCATTCTTACTATACCTACTTTTTTTCTTTTAATTTTGCAGTAATTTTACTATAGTTTTCCTAGGTATGATTTTCAAAAGTCTATCTTGTTTTTAATTTGCCAAGCTTCTTAAATTTATAGCTTGATATCTTTCTTCTCTTTTGAAAAATTATTGATTGCTATCTCTTAAATTACTGCTTTTGCCTTCCTCCAATTTTTTCGCTTCTGAGTATACAATTGCATCTATATTAAGATTTTTTATTATTGCCCTTATATCTGAATAATATTTTCTTTATTGCTTCTCTGTGCTTCAGTGTGGAATTTTTGCTGACCTACCTTACATTTTTGTAATTGTGTCTTCTGCTGAGATCAATCTGCTCTTAAACCTATCTATTAAACCATCAATTTTTATTGCAATTTTTGTTTATAAAATTTCCATTTGATTTATATTTAGGGATTCCACTTCTCTAGTAAAATGCATCATTTTTGTTAACTATTTTCTAGAATGTGTTAATCATAGTTATTTTAAAGTTTGAGTTTGGTGATTCTAATACCTGAGTCATCTATGTGTCTATTATTTATTTATTCATTTGTCTGTTTGTTTTACCTGTTGGTACAATAAGAAAAATTTTGCTTGAATGTTGTCAGTGTACCTACACATGTATGAAATATGAAACCTGCTTCCAGGAAGTATTCACATTATCCTCTGCTAAGTATTACATTCATTGATATTGTCTTAATCCAATAAAGACTGAGTTGACTTCAGTCTATTGCAATTTCTGCAAGATTTTATCTACCATTTTTCAACCATTCCATTATTTCTTATTTATCTTAGCACCTCTGGCTAAACCCTCTAGAAATTCCATCTCAGAGCATGGAATATTACTAAAGTTCCTTTTCTTGTTGGAGAGTGAATCTAATTTTTTTTTTTTTTTTCTTCTCAAAACTACATGACTGTCAAAATGCCACTCCGCTTGTCACATTTTTCTTTTTAGCCTCTTTCCTTGTGAAGTTTAATAATTTGGCAAATGGCTTAAAGGAAAAACATCAAGCTTCCTTTGACCCACTTTTCACTTCAGGATTTTGGTCCTTCAAGTGCATTGGTAACAATTTTTATCTCACCTAGCAGAGTGCCTGCTGGCCATGGCCCTGTTCAGATTCTGAGCAGGTGATCCTTCACCAAGATACTGCTAGGAGAAGAGTGAACCTCAAAATGTTTATTCACTTCTCTGAATCTTTACTGTTCCTCTAATTACCTTGAAAAGTTTCCAATGCCTTTTTAAAAACTTGTTTGTTTGAATCTGGCTCTTCTAATTCTTCTCAGCATCAGCTTGGCCTCTCTCAACTTGGTTTATTATAAACAGAAGTACATACGAACTTTCAAGTTTATCCTTTTTACATCATTTTATCATTTTGCTGTCAAAGAGAAATGGAACAAACCTTAGTAAATTTCATATTCTTGGAATTCCCAAATAATTGACAGAACTAATAACATTACTTTTACCATTATTATCATGACATGGTAACATAAAGCTACAGTTTATCATCATTTACCATGAGCCAGAAACATTGATAAAAGATTTAAATGTATCTCATGTAGTTGGTTCAACTACATTGAAAATGAGCTCCTTGAGTGAGAAACCATGTAAATTTGTTGTAAGTTGCCAGCAACAGAGTAAATGGTCTGATTTGGAAATTCCATTAAGGCAGTAGAAGGTCAGTGACTAAACCAGGTCATGGGATTTCTGCATTAGACGCATTTATCATGAAAGCTCTGTTTCACATTGCTTAACTTCTCTCCATTCTGGGAACAAGAAACTGAAAACTAAGTACTTGAATATTTGTACGGTTACTCACTTGCCATTTAGAACATATTTTTGAAGATAATACCTTTGAGTCACCAGGCCTCACTGAGCAGTTTAATAGGAAACTGCAAAGTTAACAGGGTATAAATGATTCATTGTGACAAATTGCAAAAAACAGTGGAATAAGTACATTATGAGAGCACTTAATGAGATATATCTACTCAGTGGAAAGTCTTCCAAGGAAGTGTTGAATAAATTTCCAAACCAATAACTTGAGTAGACATTTGCTATATTAAAGGGCGAGAAAAAAAAGAAAAAAAAAAAAGAAAGGGTGAGGCAATTGAGTTTGAAGGAGGAAATAGTCCATCTGAAGGGAACTGCAAAAGAGAAGAGAATGCATCTGACTGTTAGGAAACCCCCTAAAATTTAAAATAACTCAACCACATATTAGAAAAGAAGAAGTATGAGAAAATAACTTTCCAAATAACCCAAAGCCTCTTTATTAAATATGTGAATTTTATAATTCCTAAATCTTATTGTCTTGTTTACTTTCTTATGAAACTCTATACCTGATACCCAACATGACACATAAGATGAAGTGACATTGTTTTACATGGTTCCTAGGGAGCTGCAGTGTGAGAGGAGAAAGTCACAGTTATTTTAACTTTATTGAGGATAAAAACTTTTTATTTTCCAAAATAATTTAATTGGGCCTATATTTAGGAGATGGAAGTGAGTGACTAATTGACTGAGTGTGAAAAGGTAAGAAAAAGTTCTTCAAGTTACAATTACCACCTGAGAAATGGAAGATTTCCTGCCAGATCAGTAAAAAAGGATGTCACGGTTGTCAGTGATTGTAGCCCTCCAGTGTGAGCCTGTGAGCACTAAGGGAACTCAGTAAGGAGAAGAATACCTGCCCTCTAACAGCCGTCAGACTGCTGCCACTTCCTAAGATGAACTCCAAGGAACCTCAAGATGTTAAAACCCAAAATACTGGTCCCAGAGAACTGAGACACATTTGAAAGGAAGGATTTCAGTGAGCTCAGATTCTTGCATCCTCCCATACATAGGAAAGCATCCAATTCCTTAACTTGGAGTATCTTGTTTTCTTTAAGTGACAATAATCTTTGGATGTTCTGACTACCTGCCCTTTTTTGTAAAACTTCTATATAACCTGGCCCTTCTCCTCACCTCCTCAGAGCAGTTCTCTCAGGGTTACTTGAAATGCTGTCTCCCGGGCTTGAAGTCCTAAAAATTCCCACCAAATAAAACATAACTCTCAACTTTTAGACTGTGACTATTTTTTAAGTCAACAAACCCAACAGAAGTGACTGTCTAAATGAGTAATATAAAAATAAAACAATCACTGAGATGTGATTACATAGAGCAGTGGACTTCCCTGGTGGCTCAGATGGTAAAGCGTCTGCCTACAATGCGGGAGACCTGGGTTCAATCCCTGGGTCAGGAAGATCTCCTGGAGAAGGAAATGGCAACCCACTCCAGTATTCCTGCCTGGAAAATCCGATGGACAGAGGAGCCTGTAGGCAACAGTCCAGAGGTCACAATGAGTAGGACATGACTGAGCACAAAGGGCATGAAAATTTACTCCCAGTTTACCTCTGCCCTGCTTCCCTTGGGCCTTTCTAACTTTGACAACAGAATGGATGGTTAATGTAGCTGATGAAAGAGGAATATACTCAGTGAAAGACACAGGAAAAAAAAAAAAAAAAACAGTTTTGGAGCAAAATAAACTCAATGTAAGTAACAAATCTTTAGCTTGTTAATTGTTTGACTTTACACATATGTGGTAGACAAAGCAATGGATGCCCGTCATCAAAAGATACCGTGTCCCAAGCCCCTAAACATGTGTATTTGTTACCTTCCATGAAAAAAAATAAAAAAGAATCTTTGAAGATGTAATTAATTAAGGATCTTGAGATGGGGAGATTATTCTGGATTACCTGGGTTGGTCACATTTAGTCACACAGCTCCTTATTAGAGGAAGATAGAAGTGTCATAGTCATGGAGAGATTTGATGATGCTCTGCTGATGGCATTGAAGATGAAGCAAGGGGTCAGAGCTGAGGAATGCAGGTGATCTCTAGAAGCTATAAGAGACAAGGAGACACATTCTGTCCTAAAGCCTGCAAAAGGAACTCAGACCTACCAATATACCTTAATCTTTTTTCAGTAAGATTCATTTTAAACTGCTGACCTCCAGAACTGTAAAATAATAATTAGTGTAGGTTTGAAATCCCTAAATTGTTGCAACTCATTAACTTTCTAAGGTTAATTAATTTATTTTTGGCAGTGCTGTGTGGCTTGAAGGATCTTAGTTCCTCCTTCAAAGATTGAACTCAGGCCATCTGTAAAGGCAGTACAGAGTCCCAACCATTGGACCATCAGGGACTTCCTGGTAATTTATTATTACTTAAATTGTTACAGGATTCCCAGGTGGCTCGGTGATAAAGAATCTGCCTGGCAAAACAGGAGACACAGGAGATGTGTGATCCATCTCTGGGATGGGAAGATCACTTGGAGTAGGAAATGGCAACCCATTCCAGTACTCTCACCTGGAAAACTCTCTGGACAGGGCACCCTGGTGGGATACAGTCCATGAGGTCGCAAAGAGTCTGACATGACTGAGCCACAGAGCATTCATGCAAATTATTACAGCACATTAAGTTCTTTCACTCTCATGATCTATATGGTGACAGAAGTATTCTGAAAAAGAAAATTATGATTTTGTTAAAGGTGTCCAAAAAACTTCAGCTGTTAATATATTTATTATTCAATTACTAATACTGTTACCAAACCATACTTGAGTCTGCTCACCCATATGCAGTAAACCCAATTTACTGACATCAGGTTGTGATGAACGTAAGTACCGCATTTATTGCAGTCACCAGACAAATAGTCCAGGGCAGTTAGTGCTCGGAAAACCCAAATTCTCTGATACATTTCAGAAAAGTATTTTTAAAGGCCAGGCAAGGGAGGGGAGTAAGGGTGTATGATCCTCTCAATTCTCTTATTGGCTGATGGTGAGGTACCAGGGTGGTATCACAGGGGTTAACATTATCAATCCTAGAGCTCCAGTAGCTCTGGGGGCTACTACTCATGGGCATCAAGCAGTTAACTTCTTCTATTTGGTAGAGAGTTAAGCATCTGTGAAACCAATCAGGATATTGGGTCAGATGTTACTACCTAAGAAATTCAGAGAGGAGGTAAAGATTCTGTGACCACCATATGGCTGATTACTGTTTTAAATTGTTATCAGTTCCTTTCACCCAACAGCTGTTTTATCACTAAATGTTTACATCTATTCAATCATTTATTCTTGAGCCAGGCTTTTGTGACTCAGGGAGGCTTGGAGAATACGCCTTTTCTGCAAAGGAGAGGTGGGCAGAGGACATGAGGGGAGGGTCTGTCCCAGGAAGACCCCATAGGGTGCTGTGTGTGTGTGTGTGTGTGTGTGTGTGTGTGTGTGTGTGTGTGTGTGCACGCACGCATGCTCAGTCATGTCCAACTCTTTGCGACCCCATGGACTGTAGCCTGCCAGGCTCCTTTGTCCAAGGAATTTTCCAGGTAAGAATACCGGAGGGGGTTGCCATTTCCTGTTCCAGAGGATCATCCAAACCCAGGGATCGAACCCAGGTCTCTTGTGTCTCCTGCTTTGGCAAGTGGATTCTTTACCACTGTGCCACCATAGGGTTCTGCTCAGTTACAATTATTCATGCCTGCCTAAGGAAATATTATGAACTTTAGTATCTAAAATCTTCCCAGTGAAGTTTGGTCTGGGGAATACCTACAACCTTTTTTCTTCAGGGCTCAGATAAAGCTATAACCCTCAAGTTAGAACACAGACTAGAGACTCTTCTGATTGACCAGTGTCTGGGTTTAAATATTCTGAACACTAGAGTTTCTTAAAGAGTAGGATAAATGGTATATTTCACCCTAGTGCATCATGAAAAGAATTTAGAGAAATGAGCAAAGCCCACTTGATCTCAGAGAGACAGCAGTAACTGATGGCTTGAAACAAGCTAGATCTTACTTCCCTGCTCAGTAATTGAACCTAGGTAGCCCTGCCTGCCTGGAGAAGGCAATGGCACCCCACTCCAGTACTCTTGCCTGGAAAATCCCATGGACGGAAGAGCCTGGTAGGCTGCAGTCCATGGGGTTACGAAGAGTCAGACACAACTGAGCGACTTCACTTTCACTTTTCACTTTGATGCATTGGAGAAGGAAATGGCACCCCACTTCAGTGTTCTTGCCTGGAGAATCCCAGGGACAGGGGAGCCTGGTGAGCTGCCGTCTCTGGGGTCGCACAGAGTCGGACACGACTGAAGCGACTTAGCAGCAGCAGCAGCAGCCCTGCCTGCCAATGCAGAAGACATAAGAAACACAGATTCAATCATTGAGGTCAGGAAGATTCCTTGGAAGAGGGAAAGGCAACCCACTCCAGTATTCTTGCCTGGAGAATCCCATAGACAGAGGAGCTTGGCAGGCTACAGTACATAGGGTTGCAAGAATAGCAAACACCTGAAGCGACTTAGCACACAGCACAGCCTAGATGAAAACCTAGAATCCTGGCTGATAGTCAACCAGGGGTTAGAAGACAGAAGCAAAACTCCCCTTACCCTCATTGAAAAATGCATTTCTCAAGGAGGCAAAAACTGTAAAACCAGGTACAAAGTTTAATTAGAGACACAGCACAAGTGGAAAACCCTCAGAAAAACAGTTTAAGACAGAAACAAGGCAGAGATATGCACCCAGAGAGAGAGGGTGTGGGCATCCCCCTTCATGAGGAGGAGTTTGGTAAAGAGGTGGTTAAATGATTTATACAGGACAGTTCTACCGGGTCTGTGTTTATATTTGGTTAATTATCTTGCTTGTTTTTGCACAGCTGACATACCCAAGGCCCCTCCCCAATGCGCATGCACAACTTTTTTCCAAGATGGATTCCCACCCAGAAGCCTGGGGAGGAGTGGGGCTTGGCATCACATATTTTCTGGATGATGCTTCCTCCTTTTTGAACCTCAAGGAGCCTTTCTGCACAGGGAGTTTCTTCTTTCTTCAAGGATGGGAAATATGTGATCTCTTGATCTTTTACTCAATCAAGGTTTAGCCCTTCTTTATCTCTGCCATAATTGTTATCTTAAAGTGAACATGAGAAACAAAGCCTAGCTATTCAGCCTCTTCCTGTGGCTATTATTATCTCCAAATGCAGACAGAAAGTTCATCATAAATATCTAGTCTGGAGACAACTTGTCTCCTGTCTCAGCAAGTTGGAACACAAGGCTAGTTATACACCATACACAAAAATAAACTCAAAATGGATTAAAGATCTAAACGTAAGGCCAAAAACTATAAAACTCCTAGAGGAAAACATAGGCAAAACACTCTCTGACATAAATCACAGCAGGATCCTCTATGACCCACCTCCCAAAGTAATGGAAATAAAAGCAAAAATAAACAAATGAGACAAAACAATGAAAAAAAACAAAAGCTTTTGCACAATGAAGGAAACTATAAGGAAGGTGAAAAGGCAGCCTTCAGAATGGGAGAAAATAATAGCAAACAAAGGAACTGACAAAGAATTAATCTCAAAAATATACAAGCAGCTCCTGCAGCTCAATTCCAGAAAAATAAATGACCCAATAAAAAAATGGGCCAAAGAACTAAACAGACTTTTCTCTGAAGACATACAGATGGCTAACAAACACATGAAAAATGCTCAACATCACTCATTATCAGAGAAATGCAAATCAAAACCACAATGAGGTACCATTTCACGCCAGTCAGAATGGCTGCTATCCAAAAGTCTACAAAAAATAAATGCTGACGAGGGTGTGGAGAAAAGTGAACCCTCTTACACTGTTGGTGGGAATGCAAACTAGTACAGCCACTATGGAGAACAGTGTGGAGATTCCTTTAAAAAAACTGGAAATAGAACTGCCATACAACCCAGCAATCCCACTGCTGGGCATACACACTGAGGAAACCAGAAGGGAAAGAGACACATGTACCCCATTGTTCATCGCAGCACTGTTTATAATAGCCAGGACATGGAAGCAACCTAGATGGCCATCGGCAGACGAATGGATAAGAAAGCTGTGGTACATATGCACAATGGGATATTACTCAGCCATTAAAAAGAATGCATTTGAATCAGTTCTAATGAGATGGATGAAACTGGAACCTATTATACAGAGTGAAGTAAGTCAGAAATAAAAATACTGATACAGTATACTAATGCATATATATGGAATTTAGAAAGATGGTAATGATGACCCTATATGCAAAGCAGCAAAAGAGACACAGATGTATAGAACAGTCTTTTGGACTCTGTCGGAGAAGGCGAGGGTGAGATGATTTGAGAGAACAGCATTGAAACATGTATGTTATCATATGTAAAACAGATCGCCAGTCCAGGTTTGATGCATGAGACAGGGTGCTCAGGGCTGGTACACTGGGATGACCCTGAGAGATGGGATGAGGAGGGAGGTGGGAGGGGGGTTCAGAATGTGGAACACTGTACACCCATGGCTGATTCATGTCAATGTATGGAAAAAACCACTGCAATATTGTAAAGTAATTAGTAATTGTAAGTTAATCGTAATTAATTTAATTTTTTTAAAAAAGAAGGCTAGTTATAAATGACAAGCCTAAAGTCCATTTATTTCCTGCCTCATGCTAAGCCAAACAACTCTTGTTAGGTAGCTCAGCAGAGAAAAGTACCCTCTTCAAGAAGCAAGAATACTAAAATTTCACAGACAATGATGAACTGCAGCTGGACATAAAAATGATTCTGTGTGTGCCATCAGCTATGTGGACATACAGACCATTCAGGACCACAGTTCTCTGTGCTGAAAAGGGTTTCATACTTGGCTTAATGCCCAACCATCAGTATCTTGAAATTATTAATGATTTTTTTAAACAAAGAACTCCACTCTTTTTATTTTGCACTTGCAAATTAGATAGCAGGTTCTGACTATATGATCATATGTGCTAAGTGGCTTCAGCCATGTCTGACTCTTTGCGACCCAATGGACTGTAGCCCTCCAGGATCTTCTGTCCATGGGATTTTCCAGGCCAGAATTCTGGAGTGGGTTTCCATGTCCTCCTCCAGGGGATCTTCCTGACCCAGGGATTGAACCCATGTCTCTTATGTATCCTGCATTGGTAGGCAGGTTCTTTACCATTAGCACTACCTATGAGCTTGAAAGTTTGAAATGAGTATTTTTTTTTTTTGCTTTATCTAATCTAGTTTTTTTGTTTTTTTGGTTTTTTTTTTTTGTAATCATCTTTTGACAGGAAAGAGTTCTTTGCAGAAAAGAGCTCTCAGCAAGTTACCAACTGAAGTGAGGGGGACTGCTCATTGCTTACAAAATCAAACTCATGGACATTGGTACAGGGACAAGCTGTTTTTAATCGGAATGCCAACAATCTGGGAAGATTGTGGGCTCAGTCCCCTTAGAACCACCTCCAAAGATGCTGCTAGCCCTGAAAGTCTTAAAGAAAAAGGGGGAAGTAACCTCAGTTAATCACTGAGGAAGTGGATCAAAGTCATCACCATCCTCCACTGAGTACAGGCCTGTCTCCTCCTGATCTTCCTCTAGACTTGCTCCTTTATCCTGATCACAGGTTAGCCACATGGTTTGTTTGGGAGGTCACTTAAGGGGAAGCTACAGAAGAGACCTGGTCATCTTATTCTACATTTCTACTTCTTTGATCTATGGGAAGAACCGACAAGCTAGGCAGGCTGTTGTGTGATTACACAAGATTAGAAAGTTGGGCTCAGGTCAGAAATGAGTAGAGCAGTGAAAGTGAAAGTGAAGTCACTCAGTCGTGTCTGACTCTTTGCAACCCCATGGACTGTAGCCTACCAGGCTCCTCCGTCCATGGGATTCTCCAGGCAGGAATACTGGAGTGGATTGCCATTTCCTTCTCCAGGAGATCTTCCCAATCCAGGGATTGAACCCAGGTCTCCCACATTGTAGGCAGACACTTTACTGTCTAAGCCACCAGGGAAGTAAGGGGTACCCAATTAAATTTAGTTATAATAAGGCTTGCTAAAAAGACAAGGAAAGGAGCCTCCTGCTGTCACCTTAGAGAAATATTCACAACCTAAAAGTTGAGAGTTACGTTTTATTTGGTGGGAATTTTTAGGACTTCAAGTTTTGGAGGCAACATCTTAAGTGGCCCTGAGAGAACTGCTCTGAGGAGAGGGAAGGAGCCTGGTTAAATGGAAATTTTACAACAATCTGCAGAGAAGGCAATTGCACCCCACTCCAGTACTCTTGCCTGGAAAATCCCACGGACGGAAGAGCCTGGTAGGTTGCAGTCCATGGGATCGCTAGGAGTCGGACACGACTGAGCGACTTCACTTTCACTTTTCACTTTCATGCATTGGAGAAGGAAATGGCAATCCCCTCCAGTGTTCTTGCCTGGAGAATCCCAGGGACGGGGGAGCCTGGTGGGCTGCCATCTCTGGGGTTGCACAGAGTCGGACATGACTGAAGCGACTTAGCAGCAGCAGCAGCAGCAGCCAGTACTCCTGCCTGGAAAATCCCATGGACGGAGGAGCCTGGTAGGTTGCAACCCGTGGGGTCGCTGAGGGTCGGACACGACTGAACGACTTCACTTTCACTTTTCACTTTCATGCACTGGAGAAGGAAATGGCAACTCACTCCAGTGTTCTTGCCTGGAGAATCCCAGGGACGGGGGAGCCTGGTTGGCTGCCGTCTATGGGGTCACACAGAATTGGACACAACTGAAGTGACTTAGCAGCAGCAGCAGCAGGTAGTCTGAACATCAAACAAGTGTTGTTAATTAAAGAGAACCAGATATCCCAGATTATTGTTAATTAAAGGAAGCCAGATGACTTCCCAGGAGGTGTAGTGGTAAAGAATCTGCCTACCACTTCCAGAGACCCGAGAGACATGAGTTTGATCCCTGGATCAAAAAGAACCCCTGGAGTAAGAAATGGCAACCCACTCCAGTAGTCTTGCCTGGAGAATCCCCAGGAGTTCTATAGCCAATCACAGAAGGACAAACTCTACATGATTCCAGTTACCTGAGGTATCTACAATAATCACACTCATAGATGCCAAGGACAGAATGGTGGCTGCCAGAAACTGGAGGGAAGGAAAAATTGGAGTTGCTAATAAACATACATAAAATTTCATTTATGTAAGATGAATGAGTTTTAGATATCTGAAAGCTGACTGCAGAAGAATTGATGCTTTTGAACTGTGATGTTGGAGAAGACTCTTGAGAGTTCCTTGGACTGCAAGGAGATCCAACCAGTCCATGCTAAAGGAAATCAGTCCTGGGTGTTCATTGGAAGGACTGATGTTGAAGCTGAAACTCCAATATTTTGGCCACCTGATATGAAGAGCTGACTCATTGGAAAAGACCCTGATGTTGGGAAGGATTGAGGGCAGGAGAAGAAGGGGACGACAGAGGATGAGGTGGTTGGATGGCATCACTGACTCACTGGACATGAGTTTGGGTAGACTCCGGGAGTTAGTGATGGACAGGGAGGCCTGGCGTGCTGTGGTTCATGGGGTCGCAAAGAGTTGGACGTGACTGAGTGACTGAACTGTACATTGTACCTATAGATAAAAATGCTATGTTATGTATTTAAAAAATTGTTAAGAGAAGAGGTCTCCTATTAACTATTCTTATCACAATTTTAAAAAATTGTTAAACCAT
Organism: Bos indicus; assembly: GCF_029378745.1. NCBI lineage: Eukaryota > Metazoa > Chordata > Mammalia > Artiodactyla > Bovidae > Bos > Bos indicus. The sequence goes on from NC_091764.1 coordinate 100,505,692, forward strand.
TTCCCTGAGTATCTGTAATATTTTATACTCCATGAGCAATGCAGTTTCTCTGCATCCTCATCAGAATTTTGCATTGTCATTCCTTTTTTTTTTTTTTTAATTTTGGCAAATTTTAGCTACTTATCGTGTCGTTTTAATTTTTACTTCTATAGTGATTAACGGCCATAAGCATCTATTCTTGGTCTTTGCTCTCTGGATATTCTCCTCTGGGAAATGTCTGTTCATGTCTTTTCTGGGAAATGTTTACTATGACTCTTCTGGGAAATGTCTGCTCACGTCTCTTGCCCATGGTCTGGCCTTGTCCCAGTTCCTGGAGGCAACCTTGAAACCTTTGGATTTTCCCAAGTAACAGGAACATCCTGGTTAGAGTAGACAAAGAATGACACCTGCCATTTCAGTAAACAAAGGAAGCTGTGGCCATAACTCTATCAGTCACAACAGCTGCCCAAAACAGTGCCTCCTGATAGGAATTCAAGAAGGAGAAAAACAGGACACTGGTCCTAGACAGTTAAAATGCCTATCAAAGGACTAATTCCAGTGAGTCCAGATTCTTTCATCTTCCCATTCATAGAAAAGCACTAAAATTATTATTAATTTGAGATGCCTCTTTTATGGTTAGTGGTAATCTTTTGATGTTCAAATTCTTTTTTTTTTCCCAGCAAAAACTCTTGTATATTCTTGGCTTCCCTGGTGACTTAGATGGTAAAGAATCTGCCTGCAATTCAGGAGACCAGGTTCGATCCCTGGATCCATAAGATCCCCTGGAAAAGGGAATGGCTAACCCACTCCAGTATTCTTGCCAGGAAAATTTCATGGAATGAGGGGCCTAGTGGGCAACAGTTCATGGGGTCACAAAGAGTCAGACAACTGAACATCTAACACTTATATATTCTGGGATCCTCCCTTACCCTTTTGAAACAGTCCCTCAGAGGCTGCCAACCATGGGCTATAGTCCTCAATAATTCTGTCAAAACATAATTCTCAACTCTTCACTTGTGTATATTTTTCAGTCAACAATAGCTTATGCTACTGTGAGGATAGTCATACCGGAAAGAACAACCAGTGGGGCCAAGTGACTAGAGGGCTGGGGCTTTGAGTCGCATGATATTAGCGTTCTGTCCAGGGTGGGAGGAGAATAAACCAAAGTCAGTTGCTTTTCATTACATTAACAATTAACAAAAAAAAAAAAAAAAAATGTGGAATTGAAAACAAAATGCCCTTTATATCAGCACCCTAAAAATGAAATGCTTAGGTAAAAATCTAAAAATACATGTACAAGTTCTATATGAGGAAAAGCACAACATTTGGATGAACAGAATCGAAGAACTAAACAAATCCAGAGATACTCCATGTTTACAGATAGGAAAACTCAACAACTTGACATTGTCAAGATGTCAGCTCTTCCCAATATGATCTATAGATTCAATATAACCACAATAAAAAGTACAGAAAGTCATTTTATGTATTTTGACAAAATAATTCTAAAGTTTATATGGCAAAAGACCTATAATAGCCAACCCAATATTGAAGGAGAAGAAAATTGAGAACAGACTATTCAATGTCAAGACTAGTTATCTAACTACAGTAATCAAGATAGTGTGACAAAATAAGACAAAAAGATTAATGGGACAGAAAAGAGAGACCAGAAATAGACCCTCATAAATGTAGTCAACTGAACTTGGACAAAAGAGCAAAGGCAATAGAAAGGAGAAAAAGTAGCCTTTTCAACAAATGGTATTTGAACAATTGAACATATACATACACAGAAATTATCTAGACACTGATCAAATACACTTTATGAAAAATAACTCAAAATTGATCATGAACCTAAAAGAAAAAATGCAAAATTATAAAACTGGAAGACAACGTAAGGGAAAACCTACATGCCCTTGGGTATGATGATATATTTTTAGCTACAACATCAAAGATGCAATCCATTAAAGAAATAATTAATAAGCTGGACTTCATGAAAATTAAAAAACTTTTACTCTAGGAAAAACACTAGTAAGAGAATTAAAAACAAACCAGACTGGGAGAAAATATTTGCAAAAGACGCACCCACTAAATAACTGCTATCCAAAATTTATATATACAAAAGGCTCTTAAAACTCAAACTTAATAGATACATCATCAAAAAAGATATACAGATGGCAAATGAGCACATTAAAAAAAAATGTTCCATACCATATACCATCAGTTCAGTTCAGTCGCTCAGCCGTGTCCGACTCTTTGTGACTCCATGAATCACAGCACGCCATGTCTCCCTGTCCATCACCAACTCCCGGAGTTCACAAACTCATGTCCATCGAGTCGTTGATGCTATCCAGCCATCTCATCCTCTGTTGTCCCCTTCTCCTCCTGCCCCCAATCTCTCCCAGGATCAGGGTCTTTTCCAATGAGTCAACTCTTCGCATGAGGTGGCCAAAGTATTGGAGTTTCAGCTTCAGCATCACTCCTTCCAATGAACACCAAGGACTGATATCCTTTAGGATAGAATGGTTGGACCTCCTTGCAATCCAAAGGACTCTTAAGAGTCTTCTCCAACACCACAGTTCAAAAGCATCAATTCTTCCATGCTCGGCTTTCTTCACAGTCCAACTCTCACATCCATACATGACCACTGGAAAAACCATAGCCTTGACTAGACGGACTTTTGTTGGCAGGGTAATATCTCTGCTTTTCAATATGCTATCTAGGTTGGTCATAACTTTCCTTCCAAGAAGTAAGTGTCTTTTCATTTCATGGCTGCAATCACCATCTGCAGTGATTTTGGAGCCCAGAAAAATAAAGTCTAACACTGTTTCCACTGTTTCCCCATCTATATGCCATGAAGTGATGGGACCAGATGCCATGATCTTAGTTTTCTGAATGTTGAGCTTTAAGCCAACTTTTTCACTCTCCTCTTTCACTTTCATCAAGAGGCTTTTTAGTTCCTCTTCACTTTCTGCCATAAGGGTGGTGTCATCTGCATATCTGAGGTTATTGCTATTTCTCAGGGCAATCTTGATTCCAGCTTGTGCTTCTTCCAGCCCAGCGTTTCTCATGATGTACTCTGCATATAAGTTAAATAGGCAGGGTGACAATATACAGGCTTGACATACTCTTTTTCCTATTTGGAACCAGTCTGTTGTTCCATGTCCAGTTCTAACTGTATACCATCAGGGAGATGCAATTAGAGTAATGAATAATGATGAGGTATGACTGCATACCCATTATGATCAGAATCTGGAACACTGACAAAACCAAATGCTTAGAGGATATGAGGCAACAAGCAACTCTCATACACTGGGAAAGGCAAAATGATACCATACCTTTGGAAAGAATTTTGTGGTTCCTTATACAACTAAATATACTGGCACCTTATGATTTAGCAACTGCACTCCTTGGTATTTCCAAAGAATCTGGAAAATTCAGTCCACGTAAAAACCTGCGTAAGTATGTTTTTAGCAACTTTATTCATAATTACCCAAATTTGGAAGCAGACAAGACATCTTTGAGTGGATGAATGGATAAATGATGGAACATTCAGACAAAAAATTATTATTCAGAGGTATTTAAAAATGAGCTATCAATCCATGAAAAGACATGGAGAAACTTAAATGCATATTCAGTTCAGTTCAGTTGCTCAGTCATATCTGACTTTTTGCAATTCCATGAACCTCAGCATGCCAGGCCTTCCTGTCCATCACCAACTCCCAGAGTTCACCCAAACTCATGTCCACTGAGTTTGCAATGCAATCCAACCTCCTCCTCCTCCACCACTCAAACTTTCCCAGCATCAGGATCTTTTCAAATGAGTCCGATCTTTGGATCAGGTGGCCAAAGTAGTGGAGTCTCAGCTTCAACATCAGTCCTTCCAAAGAACACCCAGGACTGATCTCCTTTAGGATGCACTGGTTGGATCTCCTTGCAGTCCAAGGAGACTCTCAGGAGAAGACTCTCAAGAGTCTTCTCCAACACCACAGTTCAAAAGCAGCAATTCTTTGCTGCTCATTCCAGCACAGTTCAGTCACTCAGTCGTGTCCAACTCTTTGCAACCCCATGAAATGCAACAAACCAGGCCTCCCTGTCCATCACCAACTCTCAGAGTTTACTCAGACTCATGTCCATTGAGTCGGTGATGCCATCTAACCATCTTGTCCTCTGTCGTGCCCTTCTCCTCCTGCCTTCAATCTTTCCCAACATCAGGGGATTTAAAACGAGTCAGCTCTTTGCATCAGGTGGCCAAGATATTGGAGTTTCAGCTTCAACATCAGTCCTTCCAGTGAACACCCAGGACTGATTTCCTTTAGGATGGATTGGTTGGATCTCCTTGCAGTCCAAGGGACTCTCAGGAGTCTTCTCCAAAACCACAGTTGAAAAGCATCAATTCTTAAGCACTCAGCTTTCTTTATAGTCGACCTCTCACATCCATACAAGATTACTGGGAAAACCATAGCCTTGATTAGATGGACCTTTGTTGACAAAGTAATGTCTCTGCTTTTAATGTGCTGTCTAGGTTGGTCATAACTTTGCTTTCAAGGAATAAACATCTTTTAATTTCATGGCCACAATCACCATCTGCAGTGATTTTGGAGCCCAAGAAAATAAAGTCAGCCACTGTTTCCCCATCTATTTGCCATGAAGTGATGGGACTGGATGCCATGATCTGTTTTCTGAATGTTGAGCTTTAAGCCAACTTTTTCATTCTCCTCTTTCACTTTCATCAAGAGGCGCTTTAGTGCTTCTTCATTTTCTGCCATAAGGATGGTGTCATCTGCATATCTGAGGTTATTGATATTTCTCCCAAAAATCTTGATTCCAGCTTGTGCTTCTTCCAGCCCAGTGTTTCTCATGATGTACTCTGCATATTCTTCATTTTCTGCCATAAGGATGGTGTCATCTGCATATCTGAGGTTATTGATATTTCTCCCGAAAATCTTGATTCCAGCTTGTGCTTCTTCCAGCCTAGTGTTTCTCATGATGTACTCTGCATATAAGGCAAATAAGCAGGGTGACAATATATAGCCTTGACGTACTCCTTTTCCTATTTGGAACCAGTCTGTTGTTCCATGTCCAGTTCTAACTGTTGCTTCCTGACCTGCATACAGGTTTCTCAAGAGGCAGGTCAGGTGCTTTTGTATTCCCATCTCTTTCAGAATTTTCTGCAGTTTCTTGTGATCCACACAGTCAAAGGCTTTGGCATAGTCAATAAAGCAGAAATAGATGTTTTTCTGGAACTCTCTTGCTTTTTCGATGATCCAGAGGATGTTGGCAGTTTGATCTCTGCTTCCTCTGCCTTTTCTAAACCAGCTTGAACATCGGTAAGTTCACAGTTCACATATTGCTGAAGCCTAGCTTGACGAATTTTGGGCATTACTTTACTAGTGTGTGAGATGAGTGCGGTAGTTTGAGCATTCTTTGGCATTGCCTTTCTTTGGGATTGGAATGAAAACTGACCTTTTCCAATCCTGTGGCCACTGCTGAGTTTTCCAAATTTGCTGGCATATTGAGTGAAGCACTTTCACAGCATCATCTTTTAGGATTTGAAAGAGCTCAACTGGAATTCCCTTGTAGTTCAGTCGGTAAAGAATTTGCCTGCAGTTCAGGAGACCCGGGTTCAACTCCTGGGTTGGGAAGATCCCCTGGAGAAGGAAATGGCAACCCACTCCAGTATCCTCGCCTGGAAAATCTCATGGACAGAGGATCCTGGTCAGCTGCAGTCAATGGGGTCACCAAGAGTCGGGCGCAACTGAGCGACTAACACTTACTTACACTTAACTGGAATTCCATCACATCCACTAGCTTTGTTCATAGTGATGCTTCCTAAGGCCAACTTGACTTCACATTCCAGGATACATGGCTCTAGGTGAGTGGTCCCACCATCATGATTATCTGGGTTGTGAAGATCTTTTTTGTACAGTTCTTCTTTGTATTGTTGCCACCTCTTCTTAATATCTTCTGCTTCTGTTAGGTCCATACCACTTCTGTCCTTTATTGAGCCCATCTTTGCATGAAGTGTTCCCTTGGTATCTCTAATTTTCTTGTAGAGATTTCTAGTCTTTCCCATTCTATGGTTTTTCTCTATTTCTTTGGCATTGATCACTGAGGAAGATTTTCTTATCTCTCCTTGGTATTCTTTGGAACTCTGCATCCAGATGCTTATATCTTTCCTTTTCTCCTTTTTTCTGCTTCTCTTCTTTCCACAGCTATTTGTAAGGCCTCCTCAGCCAGCCATTTTGCCTTTTTGCATTTCTTTTTCTTGGGAATGGTCTTGATCTCTGTCTCCTGTACAATGTCACAAACCTCTGTCCATAGTTCATCAGGCACTCTGTCTATCAGATCTAGTCCCTTAAATCTATTTCTCACTTCCACTGTATAATCATAAGGGATTTGATTTAGGTCATACCTGAATGGTCTAATGAATTTCCCCACTTTCTCCAATTTCAGTCTGATTTTGGCAATAAGGAGCTTATGATCTGAGCCACAGTCAGCTCCCGGTCTTGTTTTCGCTGACTGTATAGAGCTTCTCCATCTTTGGCTGCAAAGAATATAATCAATCTGATTTCGGTGTTGACCATCTGATGATGTCCCTGTGTAGAGTCTTCTCTTGTGTTGTTGGAAGAGGGTGTTTGCTATGACCAGTGTGTTCTTTTGACAAAACTCTATCAGCCTTTGCTTTGCTTCATTCTATACTCCAAGGCCAAATTTGCATGTTACTCCAGGTGTTTCTTGACTTCTTGCTTTTGTATTCCAGTCCCCTATAATGAAAACGACATATTTTTTTGGGTGTTAGTTCTAAAAGGTCTTGTAAGTCCTCATAGAACCATTCAACTTCAGCTTCTTCAGCCTTACTGGTCGGGGCATAGACTTGGATTACTGTGATATTGAATGGCTTGCCTTGGAAACAAACAGAGATCATTCTGTCATTTTTGAAATTGCATCCAAGTACTGCATTTTGAACTCTTTGTTTTTTTTTTTTTTTTAGTTTTTAAACTTTACATAATTGTATTAGTTTTGCCAAATATCAAAATGAATCCATCACAGGTATACATGTGCTCCCCATCCTGAACCCTCCTCCCTCCTCCCTCCCCATACCATCCCTCTGGGTCGTCCTAGTGCACTAGCCCCAAGCATACAGTATCGTGCATTGAACCTGGACTGGCATCTCGTTTCATACATGATATTTTACAGGTTTCAATGCCATTCTCCCAAATCTTCCCACCCTTTCCCTCTCCCACAGAGTCCATAAGACTGTTCCATACATCAGTGTCTCTTTCGCTGTCTCATACACAGGGTCATTGTTATCATCTTTCTAAATTCCATATATATGCGTTAGTATACTGTATTGGTGTTTTTCCTTCTGGCTTACTTCACTCTGTATAATAGGCTCCAGTTTCATCCACCTCATTAGAACTGATTCAAATGAATTCTTTTTAATGGCTGAGTAATACTCCATTGTGTATATGTACCACTGCTTTCTTATCCATTCATCTGCTGATGGACATCTAGGTTGCTTCCATGTCCTGGCTATTATAAACAGTGCTGCGATGAACATTGGGGTACACGTGTCTCTTTCCCTTCTGGTTTCCTCAGTGTGTATGCCCAGCAGTGGGATTGCTGGATCATAAGGCAGTTCTATTTCCAGTTTTTTAAGGAATCTCCACAGTGTTCTCCACAGTGGCTGTACTAGTTTGCATTCCCACCAACAGTGTAAGAGGGTTCCCTTTTCTCCACACCCTCTCCAACATTTATTATTTGTAGACTTTTGGATCGCAGCCATTCTGACTGGTGTGAAATGGTACCTCATAGTGGTCTTGATCTGCATTTCTCTGATAATGAGTGATGTTGAGCATCTTTTCATGTGTTTGTTAGCCATCTGTATGTCTTCTTTGGAGAAATGTCTATTTAGTTCTTTGGCCCATTTTTTGATTGGGTCATTTATTTTTCTGGAGTTGAGCTGTAGGAGTTGCTTGTATATTTTTGAGATTAGTTGTTTGTCAGTTGCTTCATTTGTTATTATTTTCTCCCATTCTGAAGGCTGTCTTTTCACCTTGCTTATAGTTTCCTTTGATGTGCAGAAGCTTTTAAGGTTAATTAGGTCCCATTTGTTTATTTTTGCTTTTATTTCTGATATCCTAGGAGGTGGGTCATAGAGGATCCTGCTGTGATGTATGTCAGAGAGTGTTTTGCCTATGTTCTCCTCTAGGAGTTTTATAGTTTCTGGTCTTATGTTTAGATCTTTAATCCATTTTGAGAAAAATATGGAACACTTCACGAATTTGCGTGTCATCCTTGCGCAGGGGCCATGCTAATCTTCTCTGTATCGTTCCAATTTTAGTATATGTGCTGCCAAAGCGAGCACCATTTTGAACTCTTTTGTTGACTATGTTGGCTACTCTGTTTCTTCTAAGGAATTCCTGCCCACAGTAGTAGATATAATGGTCATCTGAGTTAAGTTTACCCATTCCAGTCCATTTTAGTTCACTGATTCCTAGAATGTTGACATTCACTCTTGTCATCTCTTGTTTGACCACTTACAATTTGCCTTGATTCGTGGACCTAACATTCCAGGTTCCTATGCAATACTGCTCTTTACATCATCAGACCTTGCTTCTTTCACCAGTCACATCCACAACTGGGTGTTGTTTTTGCTTTGGCTCCATCCCTTCATTCTTTTTGGTGTTATTTCTCCACTGGTCTCCAGTAGCATATTGGGCACCTACTGACTTAGGGAGTTCATTTTTCAGTGTCCTATCTTTTTGCCTTTTCATACTGTTCATGGGGTTCTGGAAGTATACTGAAGAATACTGAAATGCATATTACTAAATGAAAGAAATCATTCTGAAAATGCTGTTTGACTCCAGAAGACAATAAAAAAACTGATGATTATGGGGTTGTGGAATGGAAGGAGATCAAACTGACAAAAGCCAAAAGGATTTTTACCACAGTGGAAATGCTATTGTGCCTATATTGGTACATTGTTATATTTTGCCCAAACCCATAGAATGCACAACACCAAGAATGAACCCTAAACTGTGGAGTTCGTGTGATTGTAATGTGTCAGTGTAGGTTCATCGCTCATGAAAAATGTGCCATTCTGGTGGGTATTATTCCTAATGAGGGAGGCTATGTATGGTTTTTTTGTTGTTGTTGTTGTTTGTTTGTTTGTTTGTTTTGGTGTTTTAAAAGGTCTTGTAGGTCTTCACAGAACCGTTCAACTTCAGCTTCTTCAGCGTTACTGGTTGGGGCATAGACTTGGATTACTGTGATATTGAATGGTTTGCTTGGAAACGAACAGAGATCATTCTGTCATTTTTGAGATTGCATCCAAGTACTGCATTTTGGACTCTTTTGTTGACCATGATGGCCACTCCATTTCTTCTGAGGGATTCCTGTCTGCAGTAGTAGATATAATGGTCATCTGAGTTAAATTCACCCATTCCAATCCATTTCAGTTCGCTGATTCCTAGAATGTTGACATTCACTCTTGCCATCTCTTGTTTGACCACTTCCAATTTGCCTTGATTCATGGACCTGACATTCCAGGTTCCTATGCAATAATGCTCTTTACAGCATCCGACCTTGCTTCTATCACCAGTCGCATCCACAGCTGGGTATTCTTTTTGCTTTGGCTCCATCCCTTCATTCTTTCTCGAGTTATTTCTCCACTGATCTCCAGTAGCATATTGGGCACCTACTGACCTGGGGAGGTCCTCTTTCAGTATCCTATCATTTTGCCTTTTCATACTGTTCATGGGGTTCTCAAGGCAAGAATACTGAAGTGGTTTGCCATTCCCTTCTCCAGTGGACCACATTCTGTCAGATCTCTCCACCATGACCCTCCCATTTTGGGTTGCCCCACAGGCATGGCTTAGTTTCACTGAGTTAGACAAGGCTGTGGTCCTAGTGTGATTAGATTGACTAGTTTTCTGTGAGTATGGTTTCAGTGTGTTTGCCTTCTGATGCCCTCTTGCAACACCTACTGCCTTACTTGGGTTTCTCTTACTTTGGTGTGGGGTATCTCTTCACGGCTGCTCCAGCAAAGCTCAGCCATTGCTCCTTACCTTGGATGAGGGGTATCTCCGCACTGCCGCCCTTCCTGACTTTCAGTGTGGGATAGCTCCTCTAGGCCCTCTTGCGCACACGCAGCCACGGCTCCTTAGATGTGGAGTTGCTCCTCCCAGCCGCCGCCCTTGGTCTCGGGCATGGGGGCGTGGGGTAGCTCCTCCAGGCCGCTGCCCCTGGCCTCGGGCTTAGGGGCATGGGGTAGCTCCTCCCGCCCACCGCCCCTGGCCTCAGGCTTGGGGCATGGGGTATCTCCTCCTGGCCGCCACCCCTGACCTCAGACACGGGGTAACTCCTCTGATCGCCACCCCTGACCTTGGACGCAGGAATACGGAATGAAGCAGGGCAAAGACTAATAGAGTTTTGCCAAGAAAATGCACTGGTCATAACAAATACCCTCTTCCAACAACACAAGAGAAGACTCTACACATGGACATCACCAGATGGTCAACACCGAAATCAGATTGATTATATTCTTTGCAGCCAAAGATGGAGAAGCTCTGTACAGTAAGCAAAAACAAGACCAGGAGCTGACTGTGGCTCAGATCATGAACTCCTTATTGCCAAATTCAGACTGAAATTGGAGAAAGTAGGGAAAACCACTAGGCCTTTCAGGTATGACCTAAATCAAATCCCTTACGATTATACAGTGGAAGTGAGAAACAGATTTAAGGGCCTAGATCTGATAGATAGAGTGCCTGATGAACTATGGAATGAGGTTCCTGACATTGTACAGGAGACAGGGATCAAGACCATCCCCATGGAAAAGAAATTCAAAAAAGCATAATGGCTGTCTGGGGAGGCCTTACAAATAGCTGTGAAAAGAAGAGAAGCAAAAAACAAAGGAGAAAAGGAAAGATATAAACATCTGAATGAGGAGTTCCAAAGAATAGCAAGAAGAAATAAGAAAGCCTTCTTCAGCGATCAATGCAAAGAAATAGAGAAAAACAACAGAATGGGAAAGACTAGAGATCTCTTCAAGAAAATCAGAGATACCAAAGGAGCATTTCATGCAAAGATGGGCTCGATAAAGGACAGAAATGGTATGGACCTATCAGAAGCAGAAGATATTAAGAAGAGGGGGCAAGACTACACAGAAGAACTGTACAAAAAAGATCTTCACGACCTAGATAATCACGATGGTGTGATCACTGACCTAGAGCCAGATATCCTGGAATATGAAGTTAAGTGGGCCTTAGAAAGCATAGCTATGAACAAAGCTGGTGGAGGTGATGGAATTCCAGTTGAACTATTCCAAATCCTGAAAGATGATGCTGTGAAAGTGCTTCACTCAATATGCCAGCAAATTTGGAAAACTCAGCAGTGGCCACAGGACTGGAAAAGGTCAGTTTTCATTCCAATCCCAAAGAAAGGCAATGCCAAAGAATGCTCAAACTACCGCACAATTGCACTCATCTTGCACGCTAATAAAGTAATGCTCAAAATTCTCCAAGCCAGGCTTCAGCAATATGTGAACTGTGAACCTTCCTGATGTTCAAGCTGGTTTTAGAAAAGGCAGAGGAACCAGAGATCAAATTGCCAACATCCACTGGATCATGCAAAAAGCAAAAGAGTTTCAGAAAAAACATCTATTTCTGCTTTATTGACTATGCCAAAGCCTTTGACTGTGTGGATCACAATAAACTGTGGAAAATTCTGAAAGAAATGGGAATCCCAGACCACCTGATACCTCTTGAGAAATCTGTATGCAGGTCAGGAAGCAACAGTTAGAACTGGACATGGAACAACAGTCTGGTTCCAAATAGGAAAAGGAGTTGTCAAGGCTGTATATTGTCACCCTGTTTATTTAACTTATATGCAGAGTACATCATTAGAAACGCTGGACTGGAAGAAACACAAGCTGGCATCAAGATTGCCAGGAGAAATATCAATAACCTTAGATATGCAGATGATACCACCCTTATGGCAGAAAGTGAAGAGGAACTCAAAAGCCCCTTGATGAAAGTGAAAGTGGAGAGTGCAAAAGTTGGCTTAAAGCTCAACATTCAGAAAACGAAGATCATGGCATCCAGTCCCATCACTTCATGGGAAATAGATGGGGAAACAGTGGAAACAGTGTCAGACTTCATTTTTCTGGGCTTCAAAATCACTGCAGATGGTGACTGCAGCCATGAAATTAAAAAATGCTTACTCCTTGGAAGGAAAGTTATGACCAACCTAGACAGCATATTCAAAAGCAGAGACATTGCTTTGCCAACAAAGGTTCACCTAGTCAAGGCTATGGTTTTTCCAGTGGTCATATATGGATGTGAGAGTTGGACTGTGAAGAAGGCTGAGCGCCGAAGAATTGATGCTTTTGAACTGTGGTGTTGGAGAAGACTCTTGAGAGTCCCTTGGACTGCAAGGAGATCCAACCAGTCCATTCTGAAGAAGATCAGCCCTGGGATTTCTTTGGAAGGAATGATGCTAAAGCTGAAACTCCAGTACTTTGGCCACCTCATGCGAAGAGTTGACTCATTGGAAAAGACTCTGATGCTGGGAGGGATTGGGGGCAAGAGGAGAAGGGGACGACAGAGGATGAGATGGCTGGATGGCATCACTGACTCAATGGACGTGAGTCTGAGTGAACTCCGGGAGTTGGTGATGGACAGGGAGGACTGGCATGCTGCGATTCATGGGTTCGCAAAGAGTCAGACACGACTGAGTGACTGATCTGATCTGATGTCTGTTTTTTTAGGGCGTATATGGAATAACTATTCCTTCCTCTCAATTTCATTGTAAACCTAACACTTCTGTAAAAAATTCTTTTTTAAATAGTTATCTACTTTCTATTTGGATTCTTTATTACTGAGTTTTGAGAGTTCTTTATACATTCTAGTCACTAGTTCTTTGTCTATGTGCAAATTTTTCTCCCAGTTTCTAACTTGTCTTTTCATTCTCTCCTCAGGGTATTAGGCAAAAAAAAAAAAAAAAATAGTTTTAATGAGATCTAGTTTATTAATGTTTTCTTTTATGAATCATGTTTTTGGTGTCAGGTTTAAGAATTTAGTGAAGTGAGAGTGTTATTCACTCCATCATGTCTGACTGTTGTGACCCCCATGGACTGTAGCCAGCCAGGCTCCTCTGTCCATGGAATTCTCCAGGCAAGAATACTGGAGTGGGTAGTCATTCCCTTCTCCAGGGGATCTTCCTGACCCAGGGATCTAGCCCAGGTCTCCTGCATTGCAGACAGAATCTTTACCATCTAAGCCACCAAGGAAGCCCAAGAATGTATTGCCTAGCTGTGTATCCAAAAGATTTTATCCTATATTTTTTTCTAAAAGTTTTCTAATTTTATATTTTAGATTTAAGCCTAGAGTCCTTTTGGGGGCTAATACTGGTTTCAGATGTAAGGTTTAGGTCAAAGTTCATTTTTTAAATTTTTGGCTAGTGGATGCCCAAGTCCTCCAAATCATTTAGTTACTGAATTGCTTTGATACGCTTGTGAAAATTTAATTGGTCATATTTGCAACGGTCTATTTATTGGTTCTCTATTCTGTTGTATTAATCTATGTGATCAGCACTTTGCCAACATTGTATAATGTCCTTAAAAATATAGTAAGACTTAAATCATATAAAATGATTCCTCCCAATTTTCTCTTCTTTTTCAAGGTTGTTTTGTTATCCTAGGCCCTATATCTTTCCATCTGAATTCAGAAATGAGTTTGTCTATAGTCTATGTCTATGAAAATCCTGCTGGATTTTGGAAAAAAGTTGCATAAAACCTATAGATCACTTTGAGAAAAACTGATATTTTACTACCAGTTAAGTCTTCAATGGACTGGTTCAAAATTGGGAAAGGAGTACACCAAGGCTGTATATTGTCACTTTAGCTTATTTAACTTGAGTACATCAGGCAAAATGCCGGAGTGGATGAACCACAAGCTGGAGTCAAGATTGCCAGGAGACATATCAACAATCTCAGATATGTAGATAATACCACCTTAATGGCAGAAAGCAAAGAGGAACTAAAGAGCTATTTGATGAAGGTGAAAGAGGAAAGTGAAAAAGCTGGCATAAAACTCAAAATTCACAAAACTGAGATCCTGGCAACTGATCTCATCACTTCATGGCAAATAGATGGGGAGAAAATGGAAACAGTGGCAAATTTTATTTCTTGGGCTCCAAAATCACTGCAGACAGTGACTGCAGCCATGAAATTAAAAGACACTTGCTTCTTGGAAGAAAAGCTGAGAAACCTAGACAGCATATTAAAAAGCAGAGACACCACTTTGCTGACAAAGGTCTACATAGTCAAAGTTATGTTTTTTCCAGTAGTCATGTATGGATTATGTGAGTTGGATCATAATGAAGGATGAGCACCAAAGAATTGATGCTTTTGAATTGTGGTGCTAAAGAAGACTCTTGAGAGTCCCTTGGACATCAAGGAGATCAAACCAGTCAATCCTAAAGGAGATCAACCCTGAGTATTCATTCGAAAGACTGATGCTGAAGCTGATGCTCCAAACTTTGGCCACCTGATGCAATGAGCCAACTCAATGAAAAAGACTCTGATATTCTGCAACATTGAGGGCAGGAGGAGAAGGGAGTGACTGAGGATGAGATGGCCTGGATGGCAACACCAACTCAGTGGACATGAGTTTGAGCAAACTCAGAAAGACAGTGAAGGACAGGCAAGCCTGGCATGCTGCAGCCCATGGGATCACAGAGTTGGACACAACTTAGTGACTGAACAACAGCAACAACAAAGCCTTCAAATCCACAAGTACAGTCTTCAGCTCCATTTATCTAGTTTTGTTTCATTTTTTCATTGACATTTAAAAATTTCAGCATTCATATCCTGAAAATGTTTAAATTTTGTACATAAGTATTTCATTTCTTAGGAATGATTATAGATACTACTGTGTTTTTCATTTGTTTCCAGGTTAACTATTAGTATATAAAATCTGATTAATTTTTTGTGTCTTGGACTTGTATCCTGTAATCTTGCTGGGCTCACTCATTAATTCTAGGAGGCTTTTCTTTTTTATATTTGGGGGAGGCAGTGACATAATTATATTATATGACCATGATTACCCTTAGGAGTTTGGGTGGTATACTGAGAATAAAGGAGAAGTCATTAAAATATTTTATGCAAAGGAGTGACCAGATCACACTTTGGATTGGAATAATCCCTCTGGTTATAAGATAAAGAATGAAGCAAAATAAATTTAAAGAGGAAGAATGGGTAAGTCTCAAATCATGTAGATGTGTTTCTGTGTAATTTTACAAGCTTGTTTCTACATGATGTTTGAATGATTAATTCAGTCAGTAGTGATTTCCACTGATGTGTTAGAAATTGATTCATTCCATTCCTTGACTTTCTGCTAGCACCAGTAGGAAAGTGTCAATGGACTTGTCATCACTTAGACGTTCCAGAATAATTGCTGTTATTTTCAATTTTATTTCCATAGAGCAATGATGGAAGAAAGCTATTTATTGGCCCTCCCTTGTGGCCCAGTGGTTAAGAATCTGCCTGCCAAGACAGGGGACACAGGTTTGATCCCTGGTCTGGGAGGATTCCATCTGCCTTGGGGCAACAAATCCTGTGCACCATAATTATTGAGCCCTGGTGCCCTAGAGCCCACTTTCTGCAACAAGAGAAGCCACTGCAGTGAGAAGCCCACATACCACAACTAGAGAGGAGCCCCATACTGCAACTAGAGAGGAGCCTATCCAGTGAAACTAGTAATTGTATTTATTTTTCATGTGAAGAAACTCTGCTTTCAGTGGCTATTTAATTTATAAAGTTCATAGCTAAAAGATGGAATGTATGCTTTAGATACATGGCTTGAAAACTAGTTTGTGAAAGAATACTAAGTCGGTTAGGGTCACAATTTGACTCAAACATCATTTGTAAGCTAATCACATCAAGTTTATCAACACAAAATCTATTAATTGATTTACTTTATCTTCCAGATTTCTGTGGAAATTTAGCTTTCTTTATTAAAAAAAGTAGAAGAAACCAAGAAAATATGAAGAATCTTATAGTGTGGACAGCATTTTATATTCACAGGTATGTTTATATCATATTCAGTATTTGAGGCATTATACTAGCCTCTGAGAATATAGAACTGAGCTAGATGTAGTCTAGGCATCTTAGAAAACCTGAGGCAAAATGATTGTAAGACAATAAAAAAATAAAACGAAGATATAATCTCAAGTATGTATAAAAATGTAAGTATACAATATATAAAAATAAATACAAAACTAAATATTGTCAAAGTTGCATAGAATCACACAGCCTCGGGTTCTGCAGTGTCTGCCATGCCAAGCCAAGTGATTACAGTTGTGCCCGACTCTTTGCAACCCTATCAGGGAACTCTGTCCATGGGATTCTCCAGGCAAGAATAATGGCATGCATTGCCATTTTCTCCTCCAGTTCTGCAGTCCATGGGTCGTTAAAAATTCAGTCATGACTAGGGGACTGCACAACAAGAAGAAACTGATAAGACAAACATCCTAAGATATCACCTATACATGGAATCTAAAAAACGGTACAAACGAACTGATCTACAAAACAGAAATAGAGAAATCAAACTTCTGGTTACCTGGTGGTAAAAGAGTGGAGAGGGATAAATTGGGAGATTGAGATTGACGTATAAACACAACTCTCTACAAAAGAGATAATTGGCAAGGACATACTATATTGCACAGGGAACAGTACCCTATACTGTGTGAATTCCTATAGGGGAAATAGTCTATAAACAGTGCACACATGTACGTGCATAGCTAATTCACTCTGCTGTATACTTGAAATTAACACAATTTTAGGAAAAGGCAATGGCACCCCACTCCAGTACTCTTGCCTGGAAAATCCCTTGGACGGAGGAGACTGGTAGGCTGCAGTCCTTGGGGTCGCTAAGGGTCGGACACAACTGAGCGACTTCACTTTCACTTTTCACTTTCATGCATTGGAGAAGGAAATGGCAACCCACTCTGGTGTTCTTGCCTGGAGAATCCCAGGGATGGGGGAGCCGGGTGGGCTGCCGTCTATTGGGTCGCACAGAGTCGGACACGACTGAAGCGCCTTAGCAGCAGCAGCAGCAGCAACACAATTTTTACTGGAGTATAGTTGTAAATCAAAATTTTTTATTTTATTTTTTTTTTTTCTTCCAATTTTATTTTATTTTTAAACTTTACATAATTGTATTAGTTTTGCCAAATATCAAAATGAATCCTCCACAGGTATACATGCGCTCCCCATCCCGAACCCTCCTCCCTCCTCCCTCCCCAAGCTAAAGAGACACTGATGTATAGAACAGTCTTATGGACTCTGTGGGAGAGGGAGAGGGTGGGAAGATTTGGGAGAATGGCAATGAAACATATAAAATATCATGTAGGAAACGAGTTGCCAGTCCAGGTTCGATGCATGATGCTAAATCAAAATTTTTTACAAAAGAAGAAACTGAGAAATATACAAGTGAGATGGGAGAAATGGAAGTGTTGGATTGGCCAAAAAGTTCATTCATGTTTTTCCATTCCATAAGATCTTATGGAAAAACTGGAAGAAACTTTTTGGCCAACCAATAACACAGAAAGAGAGAATGCATTATAAATTGCTATTTCATCCTTTTGGGGACTCATCAGTACAGTGTAGCTAATGCTGTAAAAATTTTAAACATTTTGTTTCTTAAAACTCAATAATATGTAACAGTTCTGAGATTTGGGTATCACAGCCTTCATTAGTATAAGTATTTAACTATTTGTGATTTAAGTGGGATAAAAGCAGGGTGTTTTAAATCTAGTAAAGTTAAATAAAAAATTGATATTTTTTTTTTAATAATTTTATTTTGGGCCCCGGCCTCGGCCTCATCTTCGGAGCCGCTGCTGCTGTAGCCCACGAGGGGCGCCACACTCATGAGGCACCCCCGCACCCACCTTCACGACCGCACAGAGAGTCGGCAGGCAATCTCACCCCACCCGGAATTCCTCTGTGCCCAAAAATTGATATTTATATACATTTATTTACACACTAATTAAAAACATGAACACTGAGAATAAGTGTAAAAAGCTTTTTTTCAGTGTTTCAAATTCTGTTTTAAAATACGAAATCTAAAAGAAATGTTAGCCCTGGTAATTTTTTAAAACTTCATTTGGCTGCACCACGTTAGTCATGGCACATGGGATGTTCAATTTTCCTTGCAGCACGTGGAATCTTTTCTTTTTTGCCACTTTCTGTGATTTTTTTTTTCTTTTTTCTGCTTTTTGCGTTAAAGAGTTGTTGTTTTTTTTCCCCATTGGAGTATAATTCCATATGGTGCAACTAAAGATTCCATGTGCTGTACAGCTGATTCACTTTGTTGTACAGCATGTGGGAATCATTAGCACATGAGACCTTCTAGTTGTGGCATGTGAGATCTAGTTCCCTGACCAGGGGTCAAACCCAGACCCCTTGCATTGGGAGCATGGAGTCTTAGCCACTGGACCACCAGGGAGTCCTTAGTCTTAGTGCTTTTGAAAATTTCCCTATATATCTGTAACTGATAGTAAGAGAATTTTGAATATGTTAACCAGTTATAAAGTTCTCATTAACATTTTGTATGGTTTCAGCTATCATAGTCATTTTTATGGTCCCATGTTTGCAAAGAAAAGTGCTGTCTATGTAACAAAAGAGGAATTCATTCATATTTTTTGTTTGGTCGCTAAGTCATGTCCAAATCTTTGTGACCCCATGGACGGCAGAATGTCAGGCTTCTCTATCCATTCACAGTTATCGGGTTCAGATAAAAGTATCAACTCATATTATTCAACCCCTGGAGGAGGACATGGAAACCTACTCTAGAATTCTTGCCTGGAGAATCCCAAGGACAGAAGAGCCTGGTGGGCTACTGTCCATAGGGTCACAAAGAGTCAGATACAACTGAAGCAACTTAGCACATACAATATTTAATACTTAGAATTATGCTCTTCCAAATCCCTGTATCATTCAAGAATAGCTTATTTCTTCGCTGTTAGCAAATATTATAGATCAATTTTTATGATAAATTTTCAGCAGATCAGGCAGTACAGCAGCAACTATATATAGTAATTTATAATGCATCTAAGGATATGGAGACATTACTATTTGTCTTGCTGCAAATCCTTTTTCTAATTACGTATCTCTTGCCACTACTAACTCCAGAGTCAGTCAGGTAGGCACATTCTCCAGTTCCTTGGATGACAAATCTAAAACCAAACACAAAAATATTAAAAAGCACAGGTTGGACATCTGCATTCTTTCCTCCTCATATTCTTCCACACCCCCACTCCAGGTATTTTTAATGTGAACCAGAGAAAAGTGAAAATCTGTCTTCATATGGCTTCTTAGTATAATATATATACATCATTTTTGTATTTAGTTCCTTATATACTCTCATACTCCCTACCTGAATATCAGATTATCATCACCCATCCCAAATCCAGTTATGTTGTTGACTAGTTATTTAGCGCTTGCTGTTGCAGCCAGGTGAACTGCTGCCATGGGTGGAGATAAAAGACATTTGCATATATTGAAAGATAGGGAAGTCATTCTGGCTTACACATGAGTAAACTTGAATTTTAGGCCATCTGTAACAGCCTGTTTGTGGCCTATCAAACATATATTCTACTTTTGCTTTAATGACGAAAGAAAAGGGTACACTGACCAGAAATAAAAAATGTCCATGTTAAAAATAAAAATTAAATGTCTCTCTTCTGGGGACACTAGTGCTGGTCCTCCTTCAATGATAAGACTCCCTTCCCAGGTGCCAAGGCCATACTGACCCGCTCTGTATGTGCTGGTCTATTTTTTTCATTTGGATTCATGTTGATGTATGGCAAAACCAATACAATACTGTAAAGTAATTAACCTCCAATTAAAATAAATAAATTTATATTTTTTAAAAAAAGAAATATCCTTGAAATCTTGAAGGAATGTGACCCTGACTTGTTTAATGTTCTCTCTTCTGACAAAATATAAAACTGGGCTAGAAACCCTGTTTCTCTGAAGCAGTTTCTCAGAGTGATCTGGGAGGTGGGCTTCCAGGCTAGTCCTCAGCTTGGCTCAAATAAAACTCTTCTCTATTCTTTTAGTTTTGATCATTTATTAATTATTTTCATTGGCCTTCAATGAAGATGATTTTCAGTGTTCTCTTGACCTGCTTCATAAACATATGAAAATAAAATTATGTACTTACTAGTAAATTCTTAAATGGGCTTGGCTTTGATTGAGGGAAGCTATTGCCCCTTTTTATTCTGTCTGCTCCAGTGTAATGGTTACAGTTAAGACCTCTCCACTGAAGTGTTCAGATACTAAGTTTCTTCCAGGGATAAATTATCACAGGAGGGATTCCCTCTGGGTCCCTGACAACATACCTTTTAGGAATAACACAGCAGCTGGCAGAGTGGACTGAGGGTCTGTGGATACCAATTCTTCAGTGGCTTTCCAAGACTATAGGACCCCAGAGTACCTCAGCTGCTCTCTCTACATTCTAAATATGGATTTCAGCACAGTTTAAGTCAGTGCGTGAAAGCAGAAGAACTATGTCTAATGTCATCATCATGCTAAAGACTTCAATTGAAAACATGATATGTAAACTTTTCCCAAAGGCACTGCTAATAAACAGAAGAGCATACAAAGGACTTCTATTTCTTACATCATAGTGCAGGAAACTTTCCATGATATGAAATTTACATTCCCATAAATACAACTCACACCCATAACTACATAGAATAGAAGGCAGCCTAAAAACTTACGGGACATTAAGTTTAGAGTTGTCTGTCCACTTCCAAGCATGATGTGATGATTCTCTGCTAAGGCCAATCCAATAGTCAAAAATGTCTTTGTATCTTGTCAGAAAGTTCTATTATAAAACACAGAAAGCAAAAACACATGTCTCCTTCATTTTACCCTTGAGTCCTCTTCCCCCCAGCCTTCTCTCGTTGGATGACAGCCTGGTAAGATTGAGAAGCTTAGACATTGAAGGGAGAAGACTAGTCCCCAGTTCTCAGCTTAAGTCACTCAAATGTGTCTGATCCTAAATTACATTAAAGTGATCACACATCTCAATTTGACCGGGAAAGTCCCAGGTTATGCCTGTGGTTCCAACATAATATTGTCACTTTCACTCCCCAAGATGTCCCAGTTTGGATGATAAATTACAGGATTACCATACTTCTTTTTTTACAATGGGAACAATATATCTAATGTGAAGGTTAACTATGAGGATTACATGAGAGAATGTGTCTAATTTGTCTCACAGCTTTCCAGGCATAGAACATGCCCAAGAAATATCAGGCACTAATATGCACTCCAAGGCCCCAAGTCTGCCTGGAATGGGATCCTTCCTCTTCTTTCAGCTGTCACCCTGTGCGGCCTATATCCTTCTCAGGGGCTAAGTATTTAACAAAGAACATGATCCAAAAATATTCCTTACCAGCTCCTCCTCAGTTTCAAACTGAGCAAGAACAGCTCCCACTGAAGTACAGGATATCTGACTCAATGTCCAATTCTCTGAGTCTTCAGAAAAATAAAAACACTTATTCCCAAATCCAATCCATCCTTTTGGGCAGGTGACATACACAACTTGTAAGTCTGTCTCTCTGCTTCTCACTAAAAGTTGGACAGACACAGTGAAGCATAACAAATAAATTTTCTCATCCCTTTTATCTATTTTTACACTTACCACCCTGAGGTCAGTCTTTTTTTACATATGTATATATACATATATACACATGTGTACATGTATATGTAGGTACAGTATAACAAAATTCCAAAATGAGGGGTTTGAAGAAAAGCATGGCCAAAGAACAGCTAGACTCTTGTACTTTCATGGCCTTGGCTAATAATCTTTTGCTTTTCTCAAAATCTGAACAGGGGCTACTTTCTATAGGTAGACTCTTAGAAATGTTTTCCAAGCCCAAATTTGTCTGTTTTTCTGAATGAATAGTTTTCCTTTATATGTATCTTGGCACCACCCACTACATAATTTTCTCTCATTTTACTTCCAGGAACATATTCTCAAGTGTATTTCTAATGCCTCTTAGAATGCTATCAGCCTTAGTCATTTATAAAATGTCAACTGTTACTCAATATTTGGAAATTTGATTGCACTTCACTGCTTGCCAAAAGAAGTCTTTTGAGGTCATTTTTCCTTTTTGGTTTCTGGGAAAATGGAATATTGAGATCCGTGATCACTTGCTGAGTACAAACTAGTGAAAGAGGCTTTTCCCAAGTGATTTTATTATATTGAGGATTTGCCTTAGAATAGAATGTTCTATGAAAACTATTATGTTAATAAATATACACATTACATGATTCTCAATGTAGCAGTCAAAATATTATTCTACAATGAAATTCAGATCATGGCATTCCTCTCCTACAATTTCCCTCTTCTTGATACCCGCTACTGCACTCAGATTAAAAGCCAGAGTTTTTACCTGACTCATTAGGCTGTAACCTCCCTGACCCCCAGCCCGTTACTCTTCCTCATTCCCACCTTGCTTAAGCCTGTTACTTCCACCTCATTCCCTTCCTCCTTCAGCATGGAGGAAAGCCTCCATGCTGTTCCTCAAACCTGCCAGGAGATTATTCCTTT
This sequence comes from Bos indicus, assembly GCF_029378745.1. NCBI lineage: Eukaryota > Metazoa > Chordata > Mammalia > Artiodactyla > Bovidae > Bos > Bos indicus. The sequence goes on from NC_091764.1 coordinate 100,528,296, forward strand.
CATTCTACTTGTTCCTGCCATCTGGAATGCTTTCCCCACATACCCAATGGCTTCTTCATCTCCTTCAAGTTTGCTGAAAAGTCGTTTTCTCAAGGAGGCTTGCCCTGGACACTTAACATTCAACTCAATCTGTTACCCTATATTATAATATCTGCATCTTCCTGCTATTTATAGAATAGGAGTGTTTTGTTCACTGATACACCTCAAGCATTTCACACACCCTGGCACATAATGGAGCTCAATAAATATTTATTGACAATGTGAATGTGCAAAGAACATGGTACGGTTTGGAGAATAGGTAACTCACCTGCCAGAAGAACGCAAAGTGTCACCACATTTAGAGCTACAAGTATAAGAATAATCAGGATGCAGCAGCAAAGCTTGGCAGGTGTAACAGAAGAGGTAATTGCTAGGCATTTCTTTTGGAGATCTTTGCCTGTAAATACAAATGTCATAATCTCAATCTCATGGAGGTATTAGAAAGAAAAACAAATTTATCACAGAATCAACACATAAAGTCTGCTGTACCTCACCTCCCCTATTGCCAAACTCTCTCACAAAAGGTCCATGTCCAGGACAGACAGCCATGGACATGGCCCCAAAGCGACTAGAGAGAAGAGAAACTGAAGCTTTTTCCCCTGGAGAGTCTTCCAGTTATTGGAAGAAGAGCTAATAAGAGAGTAAGAAACGAAAAGAGTAGAAATCAGAATGAAAATAAAACATACAAACAATCCAGATTTACCTCCATAAATAATAAATTTGGTTAGAAGTTCTGAAAAGAGCATTAGAAAATTAATCACTATAATTCATCATATTAACAGAATAAGAGAAGAGAAATGGATATGACCATGTCAATAAGTATGACATAAAATATGGAAAAATGTATGTCATCCAAAATAAAAAAGCCCAACAAATTATGAACTGAACTTTCACTTTTCATAGAAATAGGGCAGCTAACATGATACTTAATGGTGAAAAAGTGAAGGCCTTCCTCCAAAGGTCAGGAACAAGGCAGGGATGTCTGCTCTCACCAATCTAATTTAACATTTTACTGGAGTTTCTATGAGTGCCAATAAGGTAAGAAAAGTAAATAAGGCAAAAGTTAAAAAGGCAAAGAGATGAGAAAGAAGTGAAAATGTTTCTCGAAGTCACATCCACTCTCCTCCCAGTAGAAATATCAATTTGAAAAGTATCTGCACATTAAAAATACCTTCCCCAGAGCAAGGAGCACCAGGTACACCCACCCCCTGCTTCATCCCAGCTCCTGTGTACTCTAGCAATTCCAGGCAGATAATGCAGCCTTAGACAGCTTCCACCCAGGGCTTCCTGTGGGCATCTAGGAGCCCAGGCTCCTGTCTCCCCCCTGCACCTGCCAACTCCAGCTGCTCCAGGTGGGGCTCCTGTGACACTTGGCTCCTGGTGAACTCTTGGGGACCAGGCCCCCAAAACCCTTCCCTCAGGACTGGGCAGTCCAGCAGAGAGAGAGACCCATTCCCCATGGGAAAAGGGGAGTAAAACAGCACCTGACTTCACTACACATCCCAGATCTGCCTTCCCCATCCTTCTGGCTCCTGCAGCCCTGTGTGACTCCCTGCAGACTCACAAACCAAGGCCCCCCTCTCCCAGGTGCCTGCCAGCTCCAGTGACCCAAGTGACTCCTGTGACACCAGGTTCCCAGCAGGCTTCTGGGAACTAAGGCCTCCTTTCACCCCAGTGACTGCTGAATCTAGCAGCCCTAGGCAGCTCCTGTGACTTCCCTGTTGGCTGCCACCAATCAAGAAACCAACATAACTAGTCATTAGGGAAACAGTAAAATACAGTGAGCTGCCACAATATGTGCATCAGAGTGGCAAGTAAAACAAAATAACAAAACTAAGTGATAGGGAAGAAAAGATGCAAATGGAATTCTCATGAACTGTTGGAAATATAACTGTATAGCCACTTTGGAAAACAGCTTGGCAGTTAGGTGTGGTGAACATACCCTTACCATATGCCCTAGCAATGTAAGAATCCCTTGGTGTCTATGCAAGAGGAATGAAAACTTCCATTTACACAAAAACCTAGACTTGAATATTTATATTAACTTTATTCATTATCGGGCTTCCCTCGTGGTTCAGCTGGTAAAGAATCCACCTGTAAATGCAGGAGACCTGGGTTCGACCCCTGGCTTGGAAAGATCCCCTGGAGAACGGAAAGACTACTGACTCCAGTATTCTGGCCTGCAGAATTCAATGGACTGTATAGTCCATGGGCTCACAAAGAGTCAGACACAACTGAGTGGCTTTCGCTTTACCTTTTTATTCATCATCACCAAAACTGGCAACAATTCAAATATCCTTCAGCTGATAGAAAGATAAATAAATACCACTTGGTACTAGGAGAAAAGAAAAACTTGACTTTATATTCACAATTGCTCATTTCTTATTTTTCTTTGGCTTGTTAAATTTTAGTGAGGCTCACTCTCCCATCCAAATCCCCAAACTCTGGCTTGCCTGAAAATGTAAACAAGCTCTAAAAAGAGAAGTGAGATGCATCATAGCTCATGTGTGACCATGAGTTCGTGTCCCTGGCACAAAGTGGGAAGTGCTAACTTCAGGCTATCATCTACTCTTTACAGTTCATGCTCTCTTCCCCCACAAGTGTCCAACCCACTTCTTGACCTATTTATAAAATGAGGACCTTTTTTAGAGCATTTTTCCTATTGCAGGAGTCCTTGTAAATAATATCTCTCCTTCTTAAAACTACACTATTGATAACACAGTACAATATGGATGAATTTCAAATGCACGATGCTTAGTGAAAAAAGTCAGACTCCATCAACATTCTTCTAAAGCAAGAGTATAAGAAAAGATAACAGATCAGTTTTTATCAAAGGGTGGACAGAGAGGAAAGCAATGTTTACAAAGGTGTGGGTGCGGGCGGAACTGTTCTTTATAATGATCGTGATGTGACTACACAACTATATGTATTTGTCAAAACTAAAAGTGTATATCAAAAGGATGACTATTATTTTTTTAATTTATTTTTAATTGAAGGATAGTTGTTTTACAGTGTTGTGCTGGTTTCTGCTATACAACAGCATGAATCAGCTATAAGTATACATATATCCCCTCCCTCTTGAGCCTCCTCCCACCCTCCCATCCCACCCCTCTAGATCATCACAGAGCCCTGACCAAAGTAAGACCCTGATGCTGGGAAAGACTGAAGGAAGAAGGTAGAAGGGGATGACAGAGGTTGAGATGGTTGGATGGCATCACTGACTCGATGGACATGAGTTTGAGCAAGCTCTGGGAGTTGGTGATGGACAAGGAAGCCCCATGCTGCAATCCATGGGTTCACAGAATCGGACAAGACTGAGTAACTGAGTTGAACTGAACTGAATAGGCAAATATATAATTTAGCATTAGAGTGTTTTTATAATTTTTCTCCATGGTATTTGCCATTAACTTATGAATTATTATTTGCTTTCAAGTATATTGTTTCGTGTATTTTTTAGATGATTTTGATATTGTTGTCCATGGAGTAGAAAGAGCACTGGTGAGGAATTTAAGGAACCCTAGAAAGAGTTTTGTCTCTATCACCATCTGCGTGTGTGGACTTGAACAAGTTATTCTGTCTGTTAGTGTTTTAACTGGTCACCATTTTTCAAATCTTAGTAGCAGAATGAACAATGGTCTCAAAAGCGTCACAGTTATATTAAATTCTAAATACATAATTGTCCTCACAGCGATGATCAAAGTCTTTCCTGAATTTATGACGACTAGTGCATGCGTGGTTAGTGTTAGTGGGGTGGGGACAGGTTAGAAACATAACATTTATTTCTTCTTCCTCTTTCTTACTTTATTGTTCCCCTTCTTTCTTACTTTAGAGAGACCAGTTCTGTTAACGTGCCCAATGCACTGGCAACAAATCCGAGATAAATGCTTGTATTTTCATGAATCTTCCAAATCTTGGAATGACAGTCCAGCTGACTGTTCCACAAGAGAATCCAGTCTACTGCTTATTCAAGATGGGGAAGAACTGGTAAATAATTAAGTAAAATACTTTAATACAACTTAGCACTGACTTCTAGCCACATCAAGATCTTTGTGCTTTAGCCTTAAGGGTTCTATGCAGATGAAAATATCAACCTTGACTTCAAGAAGCTCACAATCTGAGAGACTAAATAGACATGTAAACAAGATAAATATAATTTAATGAATACAACAATATAAATATAAACATTTGTATATAGTAATATATAAATGAACAAATAGAAATATCACAAATAAGGATTAATTAACTCCAACAGGGAGTCAGGAAAAGCCTCTTAGAAGAGGTGATACTTGAACTGGGTTTCAGAGGATGAACATAAGAATGCAAACCAGCAACAGATAAACAGATTCAATATTCAGTCATTTCTTCTGTTTCATTTACAGAGACTCATACAAAACCTGATAAACAAAGAAGGAATTCTGTTTGGGATTGGATTAAACTTTACATTATCAGAGAAGAGCTGGAAGTGGGTAAATGGATCCTTTTTAAACTCTAATATGTGAGTTTTAGATAAGCTAATTTGAATATTCAATTTGCTTCCCACTAGCTATCCATTTTGCAGATGGTAGTGTATATATGTCCATGCTACTCTCTGTTTGTCCTACTCGCCTTCCCTTGTGTCTCCATTCCTGCCCTGCAAATACGTTCATCAGTACCATTTTTCTAGATTCCATATAGATGCATTAATATATGAGATCCAACCAGTCCATCCTAAAGGAGACCAGTCCTTGGTGTTCATTGGAAGGACTGATGCTACAGCTTAAACTCCAATACATTGACCACCTCATATGAAGAGCTGACTCATTGGAAAACACCCTGATGCTGGGAGGGACTGGGGGCAGGAGGAGAAGGGGATGACAGGATGAGATGGCTGGATGCCATCACCGACTCGATGCACATGAGTTTGAGTGAACTCCAGGAGTAGGTGATGGACAAGGAGGCCTGACATGCTACGATTCATGGGGTCACAAAGAGTCGGACATGACTGAGTGACTGAACTGAACTGAATGATGCTTGCTTTTTAAATTTATTTATTTATATTAATTGGAGCATAATTACTGGTCTACTGGTTTTAACTTTTACTTTCATGTCCTAGAAAACTTATTTAACTTACAAGGACAGTTTAAATTTAAAAGAAAATAGATTTCACCTTTGTGCTGCTCAAGTAGTTTCGCCTACGTGGCTTAGGTAGTAAAACATCAACATTTGGCAAGAACTTTTGCTTTCATTAAGCATTAAGCATTAAGCACGAGCCCTGTGTTTCAGGAACCTCAATATCCGATTGTCCCAGATAAAAAGTAAAGTTCAGGGAGAGGGGAGAATGGGAGAAGAAAGAAGGAAATGCAAATTTTTAGCAGAAAATAGAAGTTCAGTAAAAGCTATAAAAAGTGTTCTTTCTACTGGACTGAAGAACAAACATGCATAAGCTATGTTCTTTCTCTTTATCATCAAATTTAATATAAACTAAAAATGCTAAAGAATTTGCTGGTGGATAGATTTAGGTCCAATTCCTACTTTCAAACTCTACATCTGCTTTTAAATTATCAAAGATTAAAATTTTTAAAAATAGAAATAAATAAATTACAAAGGATCTATACACCAATAGTCTCAGTTTTTGCAGGTGACTTTTTAAAAATCAATAATTATTCATGATTTTATCAAAGTCTCTTTAGAGAACAATAAATTAATTCTCAGCTCCCAATTTGCAGTAGTAGTAAAGAACCCACCTGCCAATGCAGGAGACATTAGAGACACGGGTTTGATCCCTGGGTCCAGAAGATCCCCTGGAGGAGGACATGGCAACCCACTCTAGTATTCTTGCCTTTAGACTCCAATAAACAGAAAAGACTGGTGTCCTCTTCCAGGGGATTTTCCAGACAAGAATACTGGAGTGGGTTGCCATTTCCTTCTCCAGGGAATCTTCCTGACCCAGGGATCAAACTTAGGTTTCCCGCATGCAGGCAGACTCTATACTATCTGAGCCACCAGGAAATCCCTTAATTTAACTAAAATGGTTATGTTTAAAAGATGCTCATTTCATTTTTATGATCACTTCTGAAAATTTCTGGTAAGACACATTATATAAACTACTTTGGTAATGTATTCTAAGTAGGATGATATAAAGCTTAGCTGAAGATGTGCTATAATCAAAAGTCCAGAGAATGAAAAAAAAAAAAGAGAGAGAGAGAGAGAACACAGAAGTACACCAGATCCCATGAGACAGAGAGAGACATAAAGCAAGAGAGAAACAGTGTATGAATGCTCAGTCACTTCAGTCAGGTCTGACTCTTTGTGACCCCATGGTCTATAGACCGCCAGGCTCCACTGTCCATGGGATTCTCCAGGCAAGAATACTGGGGTGGGTTGCCATGCCCTCCTCCAGAGGATCTTCCCCACCCAGTGATCAAACTTGCATCTCCTGAATTGCAGGCAGATTCTTTACCCACTGAACCACTTGGAAAAGCTGGAGAAAGCCAGAGGGAAAGACAAAGGGAAAGTCATTTGAACATATAAATGAGCCTCAACAGATTTCATCTGAAACACTTAACGATATCACTGAAAATCACATTTACCCTTAATTCCAAAAGAAAATTTTTCAGGACAGTTTTATCCCCAAGGGTAAGAAAATATACTTTTATATTTATTTAGATTTTTTTGGAACACAAAATTTTGACTTGTACTCATATTTCTTCCAGAAAATGTGACTACTCATTCAAAGCCCAGATCAAAAGTCACTTCACAAGTAAAGCCATCACCAATTCCCTAGGTTTTATTAAATACCTTGTAGTACAAATCGCATCAAATTGTAGTAACTCATTTGTCTGTCCCTGAGATGATGAAGCCCTGCAGGCAGGGTCTAAATACAATTTGTCTTTGTAGCTCTGTGTCTAACAAATAACAGATTCCAAATATATTATTATTAGTTTCAAACAGACTACAGCATAAGTGTCATGGTTAATTTTTTTTTAACATATACATGTGTTTATTCTTTTTCAAATTCTTTTCCCACTTAGGTTGTTACATAATATTGAGCAGAGTTCCCTGTGCTATATAGGAGGTATGGGTAACTTTTATTAGTTTATGTATTACAAAATTGTTGGTGTCTGTTTGCCATCCCTCTGGGATATAATCATCTGTTATTTAACATCATAATGTGAGTTGCCAGAATGCAAGTAGCCAGCAACCTGGAGAAAATACGAAGACTAATTAAAAACAAAACCCACAGACCATTTTTCTCTTAACCTCCTATAACATAATTCACTGTGCAGTAATATTTAAGTAACATATCCAGTAGCAGAATAACTAACATAACAATTACACACCTGCCCTCTCACCCACTTCTAGTCCCTCAAAACATCTCTCCTTCTATGGAGGTTAACTGTGAAGTCCTGATACCTCTAAAGCACAATTTCTACTATGCTGTCAGTGATCAGTAGTATAAGAACTCTCCTCCCCAACTCCCGTTTTGTTTTGTCAAAGTTCATCAATTTAACCTTACCAGATCTCCACGCCTCTGTGTTCTCTCTATAGGTAGGGTCTGTCTCTAAGATTTTCAAAAACACCTCTGTTGATGTCATGTTTCTGTTTGAAAAAAAGGATTTGGTGGTACCTTTTCTCAGTCGTTGCAAAGCAGGAAATGTGAATTGAAAGGAACTTACTTTAACATTTGGCTGAAAAGAAACTAGCAACCTCTCAGTTTAGACTCCACCTCCTATTGCAAAAGAGCCTCCTGATGAAAATGAGTGAAAACGCTGGCTTAAAATTCAACATTCAAAACTCTAAGATTATGGCATCCAGTCCCATTATTTCATGGCAAATAGATGGGGAAACAATGGAAACAGTGACAGACTTTATTTTCTTGGGCTCCAAAATCATTGCAGATGGTGACTGCAGCCATGATATTCAAAGATGCTTGCTCCTTGGAAGAAAAGCTATGACCAAACTAGACAGCATATTAAAAAGCAGAGACATTACTTTGCCAACAAAGATCCATCTAGTCAAAGCTATGTTTTTTCCAGTAGTCATGTATGGATGTGAGAGTTGGACTATAAAGAAAGCTGAGCACCAAAGAATTGATGCATTTGAACTGTGGTGTTGGATAAGACTCTTGAGAGTCCCTTGGATGGCAAGGAGATCAAACCAGTCAATCCTAAAGGAAATCAGTCCTGAACATTCGTTGGAAGGACTGTTGCTGAAGCTACAATATTGTGGCCACCTGATGTGAAGAACTTACTCATTGGAAAAGACCCTGATGATGGGTCTTTTCAGAAGGCAAAAGGGGAAAGGGGTGCCAGAGGATAAGATGGTCAGATAGTATCACTGACTCAATGAACATGAATCTAAGCAAACTCTGAAAGATAATGGAGAACAGAGGATCCTGGTATGCTACAATCCTTGAGGTTACAAAGAGTTGGACGTGACTTAGCAACTGAACAGCATCATGTCACTATGTCACTGGGTGCAGACCTTCCAAAAATGTACATGTTTTTGTTGTTCAGTCACTCAGTCATGTCCAACTCTTTGTGACCCCATGGACTGCAACACGCCAAATTTCCCTGTCCTTCACCATCTCCTGGAGCTTGCTCCAACTCATGTCTACTGAGTCAGTGATGTCATCCAACCATCTCATCCTCTGTCATCCCCTTCTCCTCCTGCCTTCAGTCTTTCCCAGCATCAAGGTCTTTTCCAATGACTCGACTCTTCACATCAGGTGGCCATGTTTAGAGTCATCTCTTGTACTGTTGGAAATGTACATGAGGCAGGAGCTAAATGGACTCGGGGCTGTACAGCTGGACTTTGTCCCCTGTGGACAGGTATTCCAAGATAAAGAGGAGGAGGAGCTAAGCCCTGCCCAGAAATGAGATAGTACTTTTCTCATTCTCAAGGTCCAGAGGACCTTTCCAAGAATACACCTGCAGCAAGGCTCTTTGTGGATCAAAAAAGGAGTAATGTCAACCTGTGCACAGGCCTCTTCACTAGAAGCCATCTTGGCTAGGAAATGTGGGCACACACCTGGGAGGACACTGATATACACCAAATATGGACTCAGAATCAGCCAAAGCAAGACGTTTGGCCAAAGGAAACCCAGAAGAAAATCGCATAAAAGTGATTCGACTACCACAAGGACCCGACGCTCTGGGCTTGCCAGTGTGTGCCTATGCCATGTACTCTTTTCCCTCCTAATAAATGTCTCACTTGTTTCACTAGTTTTGGTTTCTCTGTGGAACTTCATTTTCTGGAAATGAATCCTAATGGCCGGGACTCAGCACTTGGCCTGACTTCAATCTCTGGCCAGAAACCAAAGTCCTGTTTCAAGTCCCTGCAGGTTGAGGCCACCTAAGCTCAGACATATCTTCACAAAAACCTTTGCCTTTCTCTGTTCATGAAAAAACAATAACAACAAGGAGACCTTAGAGGTAGCACAGCCTCAAGATAAAAGAAACTTATGTCCCTGAATTTCCACGTGGAAGAAAGCTGCATTCTAACTAGAACCTCCTATATTTCACAGCTACATGAGTGATAAGTAAATATACACTGTGCTATCAATGAAATTCAGGAGGTTATCTATTGTAGCAGCTGTGTAATGTATCTAGTCAGAGTGGCAGCCTCATTTTTTCCATATTTTTTGCATTACTAATCACTTCTTATCCAGTCACCAAATATCTGCAGATTGTTTACTACTATGGTAGGTGCTAAGAAACAAAAGCTCTGCGAATTCTGATGAAGAGGATGAAGCAGGTACCTGGGGCTTGTGTGGGAGAGGTCTGGATGGATTTTCCAGAATGGCTGAGGCAAGGTTAGTGTCTTCTCTGGTGTCTAGTCAAGACAGGGACATTTTAAAAGATTACGGTTTATAGTACCACTGAAAACTTGACAGAGCTAAGAGCAACAACAAATTGAAATTATAATAGAGTGATCATTATAATTATAATGAAGTGTTCAGCATACAAAAATAGAGTTGGAAGGAGAGGGTCTGATTTCAGAATTCAAGAATTAGAACTTCTTTGTATCTTGGTATTGTACCACACAAAAGGACAGAGCAACACCTGGCCATTCCTGTGGCCTCAAGATATCCCGAGAAATCTTGTTGTCACCCTCAAGATCTCCCTCCCTCCCTTTCCTGTGTTTGTGCAACCAATCCTTGCTTAACACACTTCACTTCTCATCAACTGAAGTTTTAATGCTTGAGAAACAAGCTCTGTAATGAACCCATGGCTTCTCACATTTAAAAAGTTAAATAAACTTCCTCCTTTTTTTTAAGTGTGTCAGTCACAACTCAGAGCTACATCTGTATCTTCAAGCTGGGGCTCTCACAATCCAGCCAAAAAACGCCTCTTCTCAATCAGGTCTTTGTTTCTGAAATTTCAGTTAATAAAAGCAATACATTATGAAAATGGTGACACACTTAACCTGCATGACACCAGGAAGGGAGCCCTTTTTTTTTTTTTTTTTTTAACACACCCTTATTCTGTCAGCGGGAGTTTAAGGTTCTTCAGACAAAACGGAAAGAAAAGTCTCCCCAAGAACACTGGGACCTTTGTGTTTCTGGAAAGGAGCAGAATTCAGGCCGGTTCCAAAGGGATCTCAACTTTTCAATTAAGATACAATCCTGGGAGAGAGGCAGACGGAGACATAAAAAGGGGAAAGACCCTGAAACAGGTCACTAAGAACACCTGCTGCCCTCTCTCAGCCTTTCAAAGCCCTTAATCCCTAGACCGCAGAGCTTACCCTAAGGAATCTCCCAGTCACCCACTAAAGTTCTGCAAACTCCTATGAAGAGGGCGGCTTAGGCGCACAGCCATCTGGGGAGAAATCAAGTCAAATATTTTTCAAATCATGCAACTAGGCCAGATGTTCACCCCGTATTGGGACAGCCCTGGAGAGTTTGCAACCTGCTAGAGACCAAGAAGGCAATTTCTTCTTTCTCTTCTCCTCTCGGTAGCGGTTTCTCTTTCACTATGGCTTTGCTCTGGATCAGAAGTGGCCAAACAGAGGGATGCGGCGTCTCAGGGCTGCGACCACTGCCCTCTCCCGGTGCCTCTAGCTTACCTGTGGGGTGACCACATCCCTCTCCTCCTCGCAGATAGATCTGCGGCTATCTCCCACATCCAGGTCCCAACCGTCTGCCAAAGGAGACACCGGATGCGGGGCCTGGAAAATTACGCCCATAGAGCGGATGGTACCCCAGATGGTATAAGATAACCCTCCCTCCCCGACCCTCCACCTTCTGCGCTCCACCCTAGATGTTACGCCCCACTTCCTGTGTTTCATTTCTCATGATGTGGAGGCAGAAAAGAAACTCAGAACACTTGAAAACAGGATGCCTGCGGTTGAAGGGTCTTTGGCTCCTTTCCAACCTGCCAAACGCCTCATGGGGACCTGGTGGACTAACAGTGGATCTAAGAGGACAGCCCTCTGCTCAGGCTGTCTGCCACGCTGGGTCCCTTCCTAGCAGAGCAGGAGAACGTCTGCATAAATCTCCACAGCCTGCGAGTCTCCCTGGCCTAGCAGAGATGGGGACAAGGCTCTGTCTCTCTGAGGTTCAACCCGTGGTAACCAAGACCCCTGAGGACAGAAACCCTGTTGTGTGTAGCCACCCACACACAAACCTACTCTAAAAGGTGTTGATTTGTGGCTTGTTCACACCACTGTTCTCAGGAGATCATACACAGATCAAAACCCCAGGCTATTACGTTCTGAGGCTACAAAATGAGGAAAGGTTATAAAGGTCAAAACTATAAGGTTATATAAATTGTCAGAAATTAGGACTAGAGTTGGGAAGAAATAAGAATGCTTGTTTAAACAGGAGTTGTTTTGGGTTTCAAAATGGTTACACACTTGCAGGTGTAGGAGGGAGGCACTTTGAAACTATATTTGCACCTGGCAGTGCTTGCAGATACTGTTTTGAAAATGTCTGGTGATGGTCTTGAGTTTGATATAATTCAGAAAGTTTAAGTTCTCAGTGATGCATCTGCAAGTTCTCAGATGCAAGAATGCATCTGAAACTACCTCCACCTAAGGCCATCTGGCTCCATTTTGTATGTGTGAACTATAGTTACTCCATTTTTATTTTTGAAAGATCTTAAATACATAATCAGGCTTCCCTGGTGGCTCTGTGATGAAGAACCTGCCTGACAATGCAGGAGAGGCAGGTTCAATCCCCGGTCCAGGAAGATCCTTTGGTGAAGAAAATGGTAGCCCAGTCCCAGTATTCTTGCTGGGAAAATCCCATGGACAGAGGAGCCTGGTGGGCTACAGTCCATGGCGTCACAAAAGAGTTGGACAGGACTTAGTGACTAAACAACAGCAGCAGCAAATATATCATCACCTGTCTACATCACCCTTTTTTGGACTTTTGTGAGGTGATAAGATTTCAACCCTGACGATCTGCTACACTGAGATTGGTCCAGTTGGAACAGAGTTTACAAACAGATTCTTAAAACAAGACAGTAATGGCATAAATTGGTCTTTGATGAACAAAAATTTCTTTCCTGGTGAATTATTTTGATCCTTGAAATGATTTAGAAGTTTCACCAAGTGGTGACAATAAAAAGCTGACTCTTTAGAAGACAGTTTGTCCGTTTCTTATGAAATTAATATACTTGCCAGGTGATCCAACAGTCTCACTTTTTGGCAGTTACAGAAATGAGTTGAAAACTGATGTTTATGCAGACTTACACAGGTGTGTCTATAGCAGCTGTATTTTTGATTGCCAAAACTTGGAGGCAACCAAGATGCCTGTTAATATATAAATGGCTAAACACACTGTAGACTCTCCAAACAATGACATAATGTTCAGGGACTTAAAGAAAAGTTCTCAAGTGAAAAAAAAATAAAAAGAACCTTTTATACGGGTTATTAAGTGAAAGAAGGCAATCTAATAAAGCTGCATACTGTAAAATTGCAACAATTTGACATTTAGGTAAAGGCAAAACTATGGAAATGTTGAAAAGACATGTCAGAAGGGCCAAGGTGGAGCGATTGGGAGGGATGAATTGGGGAGGCCAGGGGATTTTTAAGACAGTGAAACTATACTCTGTGACTCTGTAATGATGGATTTAAAACTATTAGGTGGTGTTTTGGGGGATTCTCAAGAGCTCTAGTTCTTTATGTCTCAGCACAGAAAGAATCCAGTGAGAGGCAACGTGATAGATAAGAAGTGATTTATTAGAATAGGAGATTTGTGAGGCTAACAAGTGGGTGGATGAGAGGGTGCTGTGCCTGAGAACTTAGTGGGCTATAGTTTTATATTAATAATCAAAGGAAAAGTAGGGAGGGGGAAAATACCTCTTTTTTTCCTCATTCTTGAGTAGATGTCAAGCTTCCATAGTCAGCTCTGCCTTCATGTCAGGCTGGGGAGTTTTCTTGTCCCTACGTGGTTAAGCCAGGACAGTCATGGCACTATGGAAAAATTGTTTCAAGTCTCAGGACCATGAGGGTCTTTCACTTTGAATGTCACTTTTCCATTTTATTGTTTTTTTATATGTGCCGAGAGGTTGTCCTAGGGGGTCATTAACTTACTGAGCTCACTAGGTGGGATGTGGGTCTCATGCCATCGTTCTATTGTTTTGAGAGATGTCTCAATGCTTCTGTTTTGCAAGGTTTTGTTGCTAAACAACCCTGCTTGGTTTTGTAGTTAAGCAAACCTGCTTTTTTAAGCAATCATTAACATACAGGGGTTTCCCAGTCTCATACTTTTTTACTTACAATCCCCAGTGGGATTAACCATTTAATTACCTACTTTGTCCCCTTACTCTATCCCTATCAAATTCATATCATTATGAAAGTGAAAGTGTTAGTTGCTCAGTCGTGTCTGATTTTTTGCAACCCCATGGACAGTAGCCCACCAGGCTTCTCTGTCCAAGGAATTCTCCTGGCAAGAATATTGGAGTGGATAGCCATTCCCTTCTCCAGAGGCTCTTCCTGACCCAGGATTGAACCCCAGCCTCCTGCCTCACAGGCCGATTCTTTACTGTCTGAGCCAACAGGAAAGCCCAAGCTTGCCATAGCATATAGAACATAAAAAGTAAACCCTAATGTAGTCTATGGACTTCAGTTCATAATATTATAGCAAAATTTGTTCATCAGTTGTAACCAATAAAACAAACTAATGCAATGTGTTTAAAACAGGGGAAGCTGTGTATGAGGAAGAAATGCCTGTGGGAACTCTCTGCATTTCTGCTTTTCACCCCAATCTAAAACTGCTTTTTCTTTTTTCCATAAACCTAAAATGGAGTCTCTTAACTTAAAAGAGCAGTTGACTCTTAGTCAGCATTATCATTGTTTTTAACTCAGTGACTGCTCTCTGAGGAACTGCTCTCATCTTTAAACTAGAACTGGAAGTTAAACATGCGACATATACGGAGCTCTAGTGTGTTCTGTGTGACATGAGTTTATAGGTCAAAGATTATTTGCTGTCAGAATCCTTTAAACTTAAAGTGTAAGTCTGAAAAAGGCACTTTAGAAACCACTGGGGACAATGCTGAACAAATTAAAGCACTAAACCATCAAGAGAAAAAAAGAGGCTGAAATCTCTATTCTTTGCTTTGCTATGACCACAGAAATCTTTGAAGCAGAATTGTTATCCATCCAACTACCCTTGCTGAAGGGTAAATATAATCGGGACTTTCCTAGTTATTTAGTGGTTAACAATTCACCTCCCAATGCAGGGAAAGCAGGTTCAGTCACTGCTCAGGGAACTAACATCCCACATGCTGTGGGGCAACTAAACCCTCAGGCTGCAACTAGAGAATAGCCATGCCATAAAAAAAGACCCTGCATGCTGCAACTAAGTCTCACATAGCAGCTAAACTACCACCACCATAGAGCTTCTCCATCTTCAGCTGCAAATAATATAATTAATCTGATGGTGGTATCCATCTATAGAGTTGGGCTTCCCATGTGGTGCTTTGGTTAAGAATCCACCTGCCACTGCAGAAATTGTGGGTTCAGTCCCTGGGTGGGGAAGATCTCCTGGAGAAGGTATCTCTTGACTTAGGCAAACACCTGTCTAGAGCTTAAACAAGGGGCTTCCCTGGTAGCTCAGCTGGTGAAGACTTTGCCTGCAATGCATGAGACCCCAGTTCAATTTCTGGGTCAGGAAGATCCCCTAGAGAAGGGATGGGCTACCCACTCCATTATCCATGGGCTTTTTTTGGTGGCTCAGACAGTAAAGAATCCTCTTTCAATGCAAGAGATCTGGGTTAGATCCCTGGGTTGGGAAGATCCCTGAAGGAGGGCATGGCAACCCACTCCAGTATTCTTGCCTGGAGAATCCTCATGGACAGAAGAGCCTGGCAGGCTGCAGTCCATAGCATCACAAAAGAGTCAGACATGACTGAAAGACTAAGCGCAAAGTGTACACAAAGGGAAATATCAAGGCTGTCCAGGTCACCATATATATATACATCAATCTTGTTCAGAGGTACCTGGGCACAATAAGCAACACAGTGAATACTGTTTTCATCCACTCGAATTTAGACAAACTACCTACCCAGGAGCAGAGCTGCTGTTTGCGGTACAATGGCCAGCCTTGAGCAAAATTTATTTTAGCTTTTTTTTCCTCTGTATAACTTGGTTTTGTAGGTATTACAGGAGCAAAATGTGATGCGGTAGGCTGCAAAAGGAGCCTGGGTTTTGAGGTAGGAAACAGATGGTCAGTTTTGCTCCTTACTCATCCATAAATTCAAAAAAATCCAGTGCCTGGATAAGGCAAATATTAATGTATCAAATGAAATAATGTGAATTGAAGCATTTACCAATAACTTGAGCTTTCTGATTTCAATATACAGAAGGTTTAAGGATATAAAAAAGAAAGGCCAGCAGCGCCCCCTGGTAGGAACTGTTAGTGAATGAACTCAGATTTTTAAAAACATTAAACAACAAAAACCAACCCCAAAACAAAAACCAACCAGCCAACCAGACAACAACAACAAAAGCCTGCAAAGCAAAATACACTTGGGTTTTTGAAGCAACTACACAAGTTTCACTCTAGCAATCAATACTCCTTTTCTTTATGTGCGTGCATGCGTGGGTGCTCAGTTGTGTCCTACTCTTTGTGACCCCATGGACTATAGTACGCCCATCTCTGCTGTCCATGGGGATTCTCCAGGGAACAATAATGGAGCAGGTTGCCCTGCCCTTCTCCAGGGAATCTTCCCAAACCAAGGATTCAACCCACATCTGTTATGTCTTCTGAATTGGCAGGCAGATTCTTTACAATTGGCACCACCTGTGAAGCCCTAGACATAGGTTTATTCCATATCTTGGCAATTGTATAAGTATTGCTGCTACAAACATTGAGGGGTGCGTATCTTTTCAAATTAGTGTTTTTGTTTTTTTGTGACATATACCCAGGAATGGAATTGCTGGGTCGTATGGTAGTTCTAGTATACATATGCTAACAATATTAATCTTCCAAGTCACAAACATGGGATGTCTCTTCATTTAGTTATGTCTTCTTTAATTTCTTTAAATTCTACAGTTTTTAGTACAAGTTTTAATTAGGTTTTTTTCTGAAGTATTTTATTCTTTTTGATACTGTTGCCAATGAATTTCATTTTCTTTCCAAATCATTAATCAGTGTATAGCAACTGATTTCTGTGCATTGACTTTTTATTCTGAAACTTAGACAAATTCATTTATTAGTCTAATAGTTTGTGAGTGTGTGAGTCTGGAGTCTTGATGGTTTTCTACACATAAGGTTATGTCTTCTCTGAACAGATGTAATTTTGCTCCTTTTTTTTTCAACTTGGAGGACTTAACTTCTTTTCCATGTCTAATTGGTTTGGCTAGAACTTCCATACCTATGTTGAATAGGAGTGGTGAGAACAGACATTCTTGCTTGTTCTTGACCTCAGAAGAAAACCTTTTATTTATTTTTTTTTCACCACTGATTGTGCCATGGGCTTTTCATAAATGGTCTTTATTATGTTGAGGTATGTTAGTCACTCAGTTGTGTCTGACATTTTGTGATCCAATGGACTGTAGCCTGCCAGGTTCCTCTGGTCCATGAGGTGGTCCAGACAAGAATAATGGAGTGAGTAGCCATTCCCTTCTCCAGGGGCTCTTCTTGACCCAGGGACCAAACCCCTGTCTGCTGCATCTCCTGCTTTGGCTGGCGGCTTCTTTACCACTGAGCCACCTGAGGAGTCCATTTTATAAGTATACAATAGTAATTGCATAGTAAGGGTCTTCTGTCCTATAAGATGGTTGTCAAGATGGTTATAACAAATGAAAACATCCATCAGTATGTTTCACACTGCATATGCACAAATGAAGAGTCTCCTTTGGTTTATATTTCTGGCTGGTTTATACTTTTGAAGCTCACATAATTTTGCAAGCTTCTGGTTGAAGAGAATACTCCTTCCTCACTCAATTGTTTTTAACATGGCCATTGTGGACTTCTCGTGGTCATAATCACGCTTCCTAACTTGAAGTTAAACTTCAGTGCACTGAAAGCATGCTTTTAAGCTAAGAATAGTCTGGATCTTTGGCTCTTTGCTTTCTCTGTTGTATTATTCAGTGACCTTTTTCACATTTACAGCTCCTTTTCCCACATTTTGCAGCTCTTGTCAGGAGCACAAATATTTCAGGAAGATTTGAGAGCTTTAGAAAATTGTCCTACAGTTTTTTGTGTGTGTTAGTGTTTACTTTTTACAACATTGCGTTAAATATGGTTTATCTTGATTCTTGGGGGGTTTTTTGTTTGTTTGTTTGTTTTTATTTTGAGCCAAATTAGAGTACTTCATTTCCTTCACTTTGGTCCTGGCCCAGAAAAAGGTGTTGAAAAAAGATACTTACAAAGACAACAAACAATCTTTCCAGAATATTGTCAAACAATAGGCCAATTAACTAAACAAAGTAGATATTGAGTTGGCCAAAAAGTTCCTTTGGAATTTTCCATGTTATGGAAAACTTGAACGAACTTTTTGGCCAACCTAATGTTATATGTCTAAGTACACTGGACACCCAGTAAGTGGACTTCCTCACTAATTTATAGACAAAACCCACAACTACCATTGTGGGTAGGTGCTAGTATAAGAAAGAGCAAAACTTTTTAAACTGATCACTTCCTTCAGCTGATCTTGCCTCATAGAAGTTGGAGTTTTTCCTTTTATACGAGTAAAAGGAAGAATTCTTCTGTTTGCAATGGAGAGTCAGCTGGTATATGCTGATTTAAACTTACCCAGGGATTCTGGCATTGAAAGGTCATCACCCCCATCTCTTCTTCAGAGTAAGTGGCTTTAATTTTCCTTTTGGCATTTGTATATCTTCCAATAGTTAGATGTTCCTGTAAATTTGTGGCTTTAAATCATGACTTTGAAGATGAGCAGTTGTCATGTTTTAAGTTGATATAGCATGGCCTGTCTGTAGGTAATCACAGGTGTGGAAAAAAGTACATACCTTTAGATTTCTTTTTGAATATCATTCCTGTTATTGAACCTTGGCTAAAAGAACCTGAATAAATATTTTATAAGTATGAACAAAGGAGTATTTTTTATTTTATTTGGAAATAAAAGGAGTTTTTCTATTTTTTTTTTTTGTTTTATTTTTTGCCATCCCATGTGGGGAGCAGGATCTTTGTTCCCCAACCAAGGATGAAACCCGTGCTCCCTGCAGTGGAAGCACGGAGTCTTAACCACTGGACCAGCCAGGAAGTCCCTTTTTTGTTTTTATTTTTTAACAAAGAAATGTTTTTAGAAATATTTTGCTACCTTGTTGTAATAGTAACCTACTTTATTTCAAATCTCTCTGTAAAATACTGTGATTAAGTTCCAGTGCATTTGCACCCATGACATTCCTTTCAGAATACAAAGTGTTAATGATTAACACTTTGCTAATTAATTAACACAAAGTGTTAAAGATGTTAATGATGAACATCTTCCACTTTTCAAAGGGAAGAAAAAATGTTCCAAAAGAAAGTTATATTCAAGATCAAAGATGTGAATATACTCACAATCTGATGATTTTTAAATTGAAAAATGTATCAGTTTAGAAGGAGATAGGCCACAAGACACAGGAGAATGTCACTGATAAACCTATTTGATATTTGTTGAATTTGGTAATTTTCTGTGTGTCAGAGGAGCTAGTATTCTGAGTGAAGGAGATGAGGATTCTAACGTGAGGTAACAGGTGATGGATTCCATGGCTGAAAAGAAACTAGAAACTAAGTAGAAAAATGTATAAAATTATTATAATATAGTACTGCCTTCTGATGTCAAACCAAATTTACTAATATTGCAATTTTTATCCCACCTGATATTCATTCCTTTGTGTGCTTAGCAGGTGTGCTACATCCTTTCAGGATGACTTGGGATAATTTCAAACTATTCAGTTATCAACATTCTAAATTGGAGACTGAAAAGTCTTAGGGTTATCAAATAGTTTCACAATACCCTTCAAATGGCAGTTATGGAAAATTGGAGAATTTTGATAACTATAGTGACAGTTTGGTCAAACTATAGTTATTTTTTTATGGGAAACAGAAAAGCATTCCGTTCCCTATTCAAATCTAGCAAAAGTGGCGAGAAAGGAGGATGGTGTTGAAAGGAGATGTGGGAGGATGAATATAGAAAAAGCAAGATTTTCCTCAAAAGCTATGATCTAAGATCCCAAATCAATGGGGTCAGAAGATGTGTCTATTCTGCTTGTAATCATTATTCCTCAAAATATCATTATAAAAGTAAATCTGAAAAACAAAGCAGAATAAAGTCAGAACAAAATATGTGGTTACAAAACACTTGACTGCAAAAAAATGTATAACCTACAAGTTGAGAATTTTGTATTTGGTGGTTTTACCAAGGACCATAGCTGGGAAGGCAGCCTCTTAGATAACTCCGAGGAACTGTCCCCAAATGGTGAGGGAGAAACCAGGACATATAGGAGTTTTTGCTGGAAATAAAAAAATATATAGTTGACTACAAAAAGATGACTGCTAATCACAAAAACAGACATATCGAGTTAATGATTTTAGTGTTTACTTATGTGGGAGAAGATGCAAGAGTCTGGGCTTACTCAAATCATTCCCGTGACATGCATTTTAACTATCTACTGCTAGTATCCTGTTTTTCTTCACTCTGAATTCCACTCGGACTTCAACATCACGGCGGCTGCCCTGGCTAATGGGTTTATGGTCACAACATCTCTTGTTTATTGAAATGGCAGCTGACATTCTTTCTCCACAGATTGACCTGTTATTACATTTATTATGAAGCTACCCCTGAGCTCTTTGGCTGAACTGTTCAGGCTGTGGGAACTGTAGAGTAGTGATTACATCAAAGGCATTCAGGTAAACCGGAGATGTGAGTTGTGACCTATTTAGTTTATGGCCCAGCACTTGATTTCTTAAAAAAGTAGATAAGTGTTCACAAAATGCCTCTAGAGTTTACATATTCATCCAAAAATAAGCACCTGTACCAGGCATGCCCTGGTGCTGAGGTTAGGACAAGTGGAAAAAATAGTGGAAAAATATTTTCTCTGTTTGTGTTTATGTTATACTGCTAGGAAGACATACAAATAAACAAATAACTAAGTATATACATATATATGGGTTAGATAATATTAAATGCAATAGAGAAAATTTTATCTATATTTTTTACTCTCTCATATTCACCCCTCTGCTTTTTTTATTCTTTACTTATTTATTTATGGCTGCACTGGAACTTTGCTGCTGCCTGTGAACTTTGTTGAGTTGTGGACTATTCAAGGGCTAGTCGCTAGCTGTAGCGCACAGGCTTCTCATTGTGGTGGCTTTTCTTGTTGTAGAGCTCAGACTCGGTACCGGATGTGCACTGCTTAGTTGTTTCACGGCATATGGAATCTTCCCAGATCAGGGATAGAATCCCTGTCCCCTGCTTTGGCAGGTGGATTCTTAACCACTGGACCACTAGGAAAGTCCTGAGAAACTGTTTTTTATTTGTGCTGGAATTGAGAGTTAACTTCAGAGAGGGTATGATATCAAGTAGAAGAAGGCCTGCTTCACAAAATGACATCTGAGCCAAGACCTGAAAGAATTAAAGGACAAAGATATGTTTCCTTGGAGAAGAGCTTTTTAGAAAATGGACCAGGGCAAGTGCAAGTTCCCTGGGATGAGAACATTCCTGTCCTTTTGTAGGAGGAGCACATACATTGGGTGTGAAATGATGGACCATATCTGTGTTGAAAGCAGCAGGAGATAAAGTCAGAGATGTAATGGGAAATGGATTGAACAGGAATTTGTAGACTGTTTTACAGATGTACAGTCTTAAATCTGCTTGAGAGAAGGCCAAGAAAAGGTTTGCAGCAATGGAGTGAGATGATTTGGCATACTATTTTTTTTTAACTTTATGTATTTATTTATTTATTTTTGGCTGCACTGGGTCTTCGTGGCAGTCCAAGGGTTTCTCATTGTCACAGAGCGTGGGCTCTGGGCTCATGGACTTCATTAGTCGCAGAATGCAGTCTCGGCAATTGGGGCTTGTGGGCTCTAGAGCATGGGCTCAGTAATTGTGGCAGAATCTTCCCAGACCAGGGATTGAATCTGAGTCCCCTACATTAGCAGGGAGATTCTTATCCACAGCACCATCAGGGAAGTCCTTGGCATATTGTTTATATTCAAACAAAAAATAGCCCTGCGTGGGTATTTCCAGATGACTAAAGGAGGAGAAGGGGAGAACAGGATGAGATGGTTGGATGGCATCACCAACTCAATGGACATGAGTTTGGGTAAACTCCAGGAGTTGGTGATGGACAGGGAGACCTGGCATACTGAGGTTCATGGATTCGCAAAGAGTCGGACACGACTGAGCGACTGAACTGAAGTGAACTAAAAATTTACCTGGCATCTTCAATTTGTTGTAACTTTGTTAGTTCTAAAGTCATGTAGTGTTGCAGAAAAACAACTCAGAAGAGTCATAAGACCCTCCTCTCAATTCCATAAATTTTAAATGAACAGTTATTATGTACCAGAGTCCATGTCTAGAAGAAGTTTTTCATATAACCCTTTCCAAAACCTCACAAAGTAACTATTATTTTATGTTTCACAGGTGAGGAAGTTGTATTTTATGAAGGTTATAGGCTTAAAGTAACATACTCAAATACAAATCTGTTACATTTGAGAGCCTTTGCTCTTAACCACTGCTGTTCTTCAGTAATAAATGATAAGATAGTGACTATATGAAACTTTCTCCATTTTTCAAAATTTCAAGACAGGAAAGAATAAGGAAGAAAAGAGACAGAAAGGTAAAATACCATACAGCTGTCAGGAAAGTTCACCTAGGACTGTCTCAGGCTCACTAAGTTTAGCTACTGTGTCACACAGGATCGCATTAGAAGTTCTAGGTCAATATTCTCCAGTGTGCTTTCTCTCATTTTCAGATTACCCCTAGGACCTTGGAGCTCCTCTAGGTGTTATCTTTTCTCTCTCTCCTCCACATGATTATCCAGGTGTCACTATCTAAAATTTAATCCATTCTGTTTCCTACCTTAATCTTTTATCACATTTAGCTATCTTAAATTCCATCTCCACAAGGATGTTTTAGAAAGGGCTAACTCTTAGACAAATGTCACCGTCCTAACAGGAGAGTTCGGTAGTAGTTGGCTGAAAACTGGGTCACACAACTCAGTCACCTGGGGGAGTGTAAAAAACTAAAGTAGAAATAAATGGACTTACAGGTCACTCTGGAACATTTTTTTAAATCAATTAATTAATTTTATTTATTTTTGGCTATGCTGGATCTTTGTTGCTGCGTGGGCTTTCCCTAGTTGTAGTGAACAACTCTTTAGTTGCTTCTCATTGCAGTGGTTTCTCTTGTTGTGGAGCATAGTCTCTAGGGTGCTTGAGTTTCAATACTTGTGGCCCACGGCTTAGTTACCCTGCCACGTCAGGTGGGGTCTTCCTGGAATAGGGATTGAACCTGTGTCCCCTGCATTAGCAGGAAGATCCTTAACCACTGGACCACCAGGGAAGTCCTTAGGACCCTACTTTAAGATAACTGATAAATGTTCTTTCTTGCCCCTAACCCCCAACCTGAATCTTGCTCTTTCTTATGTGATCCAAACAGCCTTTGCTTTTTGTACCAGATGAACTCAACTGAGTTAACCAAGCATGTTTTCTTAATGTCTCAGATCTTTGTCAGGGTCCACGTTGGCATAACTTTCCCCTGAAATTTAGTTGTGCTGTGATTATACTTCTTGCCTTGACTGTGACTGGGTTGAGTGTTTCAGGTAAGTGATGCAAGATCATTTATTTCTTGTTCTACTTATTCTCCTTCTGCCATAAATAGTAAAATATGTTAAACAGCTTTGGCCACCCCAAACTTAGCGGAAGACTGATGAAATAAAAACAGTTACGAAACAGTGCTCTAATAGTGCCCAGACCATATCCACTTTGCAAACCATAGGCTTTCATATTTCTCTTTCTAATTGTTCTGAGAATCTTCATAGGGGATTTACATGTGCTCCAAGAACTTTTTAAAAAATTGTAATTATGATAAAAGCTTGATAATAACAAAGAAAATAAGTTTACAATTGCTTAGAGTTTCTTTTTTTTTTTTTTTAATGTGGACAATTTTTAAAGTCTATTGAATTTGTTACAATACTGCTTCTGCTGTTTTTATGTTCTGGGTTTGTTGTTGTTGTTGTTTTGTTTTGTTTTTTGGCCCCAAGGCATATGGGATCTCAGCTCCCCCACCAGGGATCGAACCAGCATCCTCTGCATTGGAAGGTGAAGTCTTAACCACTGGACTTCCTGGGACATCCCTACAGTTTCTTAGGTGCCTACTAAATTCCAGATTGTCGTAGGCAATGTCTCCCATAGGACAGACACAATTATACTCATTCTGAAAATGGAACATGTAGACAGGAGTGTAAGCAATTTAAGAATTTAAATAACACCTGAGAGTTTACTTATATAGTGGGTGTGTGCACGCTAAGTCACTTCAGTCATGTCTGACTCTTAGAAATCTTAGGGACCATAGCCCTCCAGGCTCCTCTGTTCTCTCCAGGCAAGAATACTGGAGTGGGTTGCCATTCCCTTCTCCAGATTACTTATACATTAGATGCAAGTAACTCAGTGTTTCTCTGTGTTTACTTACATGTTGTTTATGTTGTCTTCTAAGCAGACCCACTGTTACTAAATTGCTATTGCTCTTATCTTCTGTTCATTTCAAGCTTGTTGAGATAGTACTGAGACGACAATTCCCTGAAGTGATAAATATAGCATATGCATTTCATTGCACCTTTCAGCATTTTATCTTCTTAACGGTGTTTCTTTATTTACCAGTGATATTCATAAGACAAAACACATCAGTAGAAAAAACCAGCATGGATGCTCAAGAGAACCGGAAGGAAGCAACAGGTATATTTTGTGGCTTGAATTTTCTAAGACTAATGGCTAAAATTCGAAGTTATCATTGTATTACTTTCCTTAAAGCTCATTACAACCCATATGTTAAGATTAGTCTTATCACTCTGATTTTATGTTTGGCAGAGCTGAGGCATGGAAAGGTTAAGCAACTCATTTGGGGTCATACATGTGCTAAGGGGTGACACTGAGAATTGTACTTCAGTGGTCTATCATCATAGCCTATCATCTTAACTACCAGATAATACTGCCTTATGAGTACTCAGGCTAGGAGAGTCAATAATTATTAGTCAAAATCCAAGCTATAAAGTAAAATATACATTAAGTGAGCTATTTGGTGATTTTAATATGTCAAGCAACTAACCTTTGACTAAAGCTAATGAATAGAACACAAACATGTAATGAATTCTTTAATATTTATTGTATTAATCATTAAGATATTGATCTTGTCTTTATACTTACTAAGCAGTGTGTGTTAATACTCCATTGTTGACAGACTGTAGCAGAATGTGGTCATTTTTTATATATATTTGTACAGAAGAGAAATTTTAAGAAAATGAGAATATCCCTCTAAAAAATGCTATCAAATAGATCTTATTATTATTAGGCAAATATATAATTTAGCAGTTAGAAATTTTCTAATAATTTCTCTCCATGATATTTGCCATTAATTGTGAGTATGAATTATTATTTGCTTTTCATTTTACATGTTGTTTCAAGTAGACTTTTTTTTAAGAGCGTTTGATATAGTTGTCCATGGAGTAGGAAGAGCAATGATAAGGAATTTAAGGAATCTCAAAAAAGAGTTTGGCTCTATCACCACCTGCTTGTGTGGACTTGAACAAGTTATTCTGTCTCTCAGTGTTTTAGCTGGTCACTAAGAATTGATGCTTTTGAACTGTGGTGTTGGAGAAGACTCTTGAGAGTCCCTCGGACTGCAAGAAGATCCAACCAGTCCATTCTGAAGGAGATCAGCCCTGGGATTTCTTTGGAAGGAATGATGCTAAAGCTGAAACTCCAGTACTTTGGCCACCTCATGCGAAGAGTTGACTCATTGGAAAAGACTTTGATGCTGGGAGGGACTGGGGGCAGGAGGAGAAGGGGACGACAGAGGATGAGATGGCTGGATGGCATCACTGACTCAATGGACATGAGTCTGAGTGAACTTCAGGAGTTGGTGATGGACAGGGAGGCCTGGCGTGCTGCAATTCATGGGGTTGCAAAGAGTCAGACATGTCTGAGCGACTGAACTGAACTGAACAGCAGAATGAACAGTGGTCTCAAAACCCTCAGTTATATTAAATTCATGAATTGTTCTCACAGTGATGATCAAAGACTTTCCTGAATTTATAATGACTTGTATGAGATCCAACCAGTCCATCCTAAAGGAAGTCAATCCTGAATATTCATTGAAAGAACTGATGTTGAAGCTGAAACTTCAATACTTTGTCCACCTGATGTGAAGAGCTGACTCATTTAAAAAGACCTTGGTGCTGGGAAAGTTTGAAGGCGGGAGAAGAAGGGGACAACAAAGGATAAGATGGTTGAATGCCATCACCAACTCAATGGGCATGAGTTTGAGTAAACTCCAGGAGTTGTTGATGGACAGGGAGGCCTGGCCTGCTGCAGTCCATGGGGTCACAAAGAGTTGGACACTACTGAGCGACTGAACTGAACTGAATTGTGTATGTGTTATTAGTGTTAGTAGGGTGGGGACAGGTTAGAAATATAACATTCATTTCTTTTCTTCCTCTTTCTTATTTTATTTTTATTTTCCCTCTTCTTCTTACTTTAGAGAGACCAGTTCTGTTAACGTGTCCAATGCACTGGAAACGAATCCGAGATAAATGCTTATATTTTAGTGAAACTTCCAAACCTTGGAATGATAGTCTAGCTGACTGTTCCACAAGAGAATCCAGTCTACTGCTTATTCAAGATCAGGAAGAATTGGTAAATAATTAATAAGTAAAATATTTTAATACAATTCAGCACTGGCTTCTAACCATATCAAGATTTTTGTGCTCTAGTCTTGAAGGTTCTATGCAGATAGAAGTATTAACCTTGACTTCAAGGAGCTCACAATCTGAGAGACTAAATGGACATATAAGCAAAATAAATATTATTTAATGAATACAAAAATATAAATATAAATATTTGGGTATATAAATGAACGGAATAGAAATATTACAAGTAAGGAATAATTAACTCCAATGGGTATAGGAAAGGCATCATAGAGAAAGTAATACTTGAACTGGGTTTCAGAGGATGAATAGAAGAATGCAAACCAGCAATAGATAAAGGGATTCAATACTCAGTCATTTCTTCTGTTTCATTTACAGAGACTCATGCAAAACCTGATAAACAAAGAAGGAATTCTGTTTTGGATTGGATTAAATTTTACATTATCAGGGAAGAGCTGGAAGTGGATAAATGGTTCCTTTTTAAATTCTAATATGTGAGTATTAGATAAGCTAATTTGAATATTCAATTTGTATCAGGTTTGCAAGGCAAGATAGTAACACTGCTATTGAAAACTGAGATTTATAGTTTTAATTTAGTTTAGAAATTTTCAAAAGAAGCAGTATAGTCTGAGAAGAAGAATGATTTTTGAAGTTATTTGAAGGATTCATATTGATGTATGACAAAACCAATACAATGTTTTAAAGTAATTAGCCTTAATTAAAATAAATAAATGAAAAAAAATTTTTTTAATTTTTTAAAGAAAATCTCCATATATGAAAAGACATCACTCTTTGTCACAATGTATATTTTTAATTACAATGGAGTTTTAAGAAACAGGGGATAGACCAACTCCTTTGGGAGGGACACCAAAAAAAATTTTTTTAATAACAAAATTTAAAAATAAAGAAATTTTTAGCTGGATGCTATTGGACAAAGAATTTTTGTTGCAATATTATTAAAACAAAGAATTTAAGTAGAACTTTTCAAACTATGGGACCAAATAAGTAGGCCACATCCAGCATTGAAATAATGAATATGAGAAGAAAAAAGTATAGTAAATATCAGATTGTGGAATCCAGGCATTCGAGAGAATTGGCCAACTTGTGACAAATATTGTAGCCTATTTTAATCAGTGGTGTAGAAAGAGAGTTGTTTGAGGAGATGCAATGAAACTGCATAAGCTGCGAAAGAGCTTTTTGCTATTTTTAAAATTTTTTTATTTATTTATTTATTTTTGTCTGTGCTGGGTCTTTATCACTACTCAGACTTTTCTCTAGTTGCTCAGAGTAGGGGCTACTCTGTAGTTGTAGCATGTGGGCTTCTCATTGTAGTGGCTTCTCTTGTTGCAGAGCACAGGCTCTGTAAAAAAATTTTGATGAGCTTTTCAGAACAGATGATATCTTGTTATGATTTTTGAGTCTGTGAATGATATATTTACATTTGTATAAAGGATAGTTAAAATTGATTTTTTTTATCATTCAAAAAAATAAGACATTAAAATTGAAGACATAGGAGTGGGTAAAAATTTATATAAAATAGAGTAATAATTTGTTATGTAGAAAATTACAAAAAATTGAGAGACATGTTGCTTTAATTAGCAAATTTTTATGTTGCTTCACCCATGTTCTAAAATATAATATTTTTAAATACAGTACTTTAAAAAGAATATCACTTTAAAATAAAGGGTCCTGGACAAGAATAAATGTATGAAAAGGCAAATATATTTTGTTACATAAAATCTATTCTGATTTTTATTTGTTTTCCAGGAATTATATTCTATACTTTATTTACACATAAATGCAATTCTGATATTAACTTATTTCTATTTTTCTGAACATAGAAAAACGTTAATTTCGGTTTCTGCTTGGGTATGTTTCTTATTGGGCCATTATGTTTATTCTATTAAGCTTTATGATAAAATTGGAAATCTCTGAAGTGTCTATGAGCAGAAATATAGGCATAGTTGATGAACTAAATTCAATTAGCATTCTATTCTCTTCTGAAGACTGAAAGGATGCTTTGGTTAAGACAGTAATCAGGTAACCCTGAAAGGTATCATATGATAGTAGAAAGAGTAGCAGTTAGACTCGCTTTTCTTTAGTTCTCTACCCTGGTTTTCAAGTAATGAAAAACATAAACAGGAATAATTTTTTTCACTGCTTTGGGGATTAAAGAATATAACACTAAAGAACTAGGCAGAGATCTGGTCAAAGAAGGCCTGAGAAGTCACTGAGGGTCTTTTGAAAAAGGGCTTGGTCAAATGAGCATTCAAAAAGTTATCTTGAAATCTGAAGAAGGGGACCAGAAGGGTGAAAGAGATAAAACACAGGGGACTTTTGCTATTACTCACTTGAAAGAAGTGCTGATGTGACTAGACTGTCAGGCCCTAGGAGGGAATAAGGTGGACTTCTCAGGGCCAAGGGGCTTTATGAAGAAACGGAACAAAGTAACAAAGAAAATCTGTGATGGAGCCCTGCCCACTGTACCACTTCACTTTCAATTTAGGACAAGCAGGTGAACGTCTTGCGCATATCCCATCCTAGCACGCCAGTTCTGCATTGCCATCCCATTCTTTGACTGCTTCTCACACCACATCTGCAATGAGCCACAACACTCCTGCATCTTTGGAACTAATAGTACATTGATCACAGCAGACACTCGTGTACTGTTTGGAATCGGAAAGAAAGGAACCTTCCACTGCATACAACATGAACTGAACCTCCTTTTCTGGCCACATTCAAATTCTGCAGAGCCTGTGTATCTGTACTTACTTACTACATTTCCTGAGCACATACTCTGTTTAAGCCTGATCACACTTCTATAGGTATCGTCTCAATGCCTCCCCAAATACTAGGTCGTTATATCCTAAATATTTAAGAAAATCAAAATTCCATGAAAGCAATAAGTTTTTCATGTGATATGTTAATAGGAGATTCAGTTTCCAATTTTCAAAGCTTCATTTTGTATATCTCATGATGACATTTATGTTTAGAATGCTTTGCTTCCAGTGAAGATGAACTTGCAAGTTCCAGATGGTTGATTAGCTTTCTTTTAAAAGTGTATATTTATGACTGACTGTGTAGTTATCACTGTTCAGTTGCTAAGTCGTGTCCAACCCTTTCTGACCCCCATGGACTGCAGCTCCCCAGGGTCCTCTGTCCTCCAGTGTCTCCCAGTTTGCTCAAATTCATGTCCTTTTGAGTCAGTGATGCTATCTAACCATCTCATCCTCTGCCTCCCCCTTCTCCTTTAGCCTCAGCCTTTCCCAGCATCAGGGTCTTTTCCAATGAGTTGGCTTTTCCCATCAGGTGGTCAAAGTATTGGAGCATAAGTCCTTCCAAAGCCTCAGCATCAGTCCTTCCAAGGAATATTCAGGGTTGATTTCTTTTAGGATTGACTGGTTTGATTTGCATGCAGTCCAAGGGACTCTCAAGAATCTTCTCCAGCACCACGATTTGAAAGCATCAATTCTTCGGCACTTACTCTCTTTATGGTATAAATTTCACATCAGTACATGAGTAATGGAAAAGCCATAGATTTGACTATACTGACATTTGCTGGCAAAGTGATGTCTTTGCTTTTGAATATGCTGTCTAGGTTTGTCATAGATTTCCTTCCAAGGAGCAAGTGGAAAAAAAATGAAAGGGAAAGTGTTAGTCCCTCCGTCCATGACTCTTTCCCATGCTATGGATGTATCCCTCCAGGTTCCTCTGTCCATGGAAATGGAATTCTCCAGACAAGAATACCGGAGTGGGTAGCCATTCCCAGGAGCAAGTGTCTTTTAATTTCACGTCTTCAGTCATTGTCTGCAAAGATTTTGGAGCCCAAGCAAACAAAGTCTGTCACTGCTTACATTTTTTCCCCTGCTATTTGCCATGAAGTGATGGAACTGGATGCTAAAATCTTAGCTTTTGAATGTTGAGTTTCAAGCCAACTTTTCACTGTCCTCTTTCACCCTCTTTCAGAGGCTTTTTACTTCCTCTTCACTTTCTGCCATTAGACTGTTTATTTACCCAATGCTTCTCGTTGTTTCCTGAAAGTTATAGAAAACACTGGCTGGATGAGGAGAATTGTGTGAGAAAATCATGAACACTAAAGAGAGTCTTTTCTTTTTCTCCACAGATTACCCATTTTTGGTGATGCTAAAGAAGACTGCTGTGTTTACATATCAAAGACACAATGTATTTCTGATTACTGTGCTGCAAAAAATAGATGGATCTGCCAAAAAGAACTAAAACCTGTCAGAAACAAAGGAATATATTCTTCCAATTGACTAGACATCCCCTTCCATCTCTTTAATTTCCATTTCAGATCTCTGTCATTTTAACTGCATATATTGTCATAGTGGCTCCATGCACATTTTGTGGTACAAAGTGAACACACACTGAGAATTCTAATTTTTGTGAATTTTACAAAAGTTCATGTCTAACCTCCTCATTAAATAACTGAGAAAACATACACCTAAAGAAAAGATGTCTCAGGGCAGGTGCTCAGGAGTCAGATAGGTGGATCATATGGTAGTTCTATTTTTCAGTTTTTTAAGGAACTGCCATACCGTTCTCCATAGTGGCTGTATCAATTTACATTCCCACCAGTAGTGCAGGAGGTTTCCCTTTCCTCCACACACTCTCCAGCTTCTCCTGTTTGTAGATTTTGTTCATGATGGTCACTCTGACGGGTGTGTTAGCTTTGACATAAATACACAACCATATGTAAAATGAATAGCTAGTGGGAAGCTGCTATATAGTACAGAGAACTGAGCTCGGTGCTCTGTGATGACCTAGAAGAGTCTGATGGGGAGGGGGGCAGACAGGAGGCCCAGGGGGGAGAGGATATATATACATATATATCAGTTCAGTTCAGTTACTCAGTCGTGTCCGACTCTTCGCCACCCCATGAATCACAGCATGCCAGGCCTCCCTGTCCATCACCAACTCCCGGAGTTCACTCAGACTCACGTCCATTGAGTCAGTGATGCCATCCAGCCACCTCATCCTCTGTCGTCCCCTTATCCTCCTGCCACCAATCCCTCCCAGCATCAGAGTATTTTCCAATTAGTCAACTCTTTGCATGAGATGGCCAAAGTACTGGAGTTTCAGCTTCAGCATCATTCCCTCCAAAGAAATCCCAGGGCTGATCTCCTTCAGAATGGACTGGTTGGATCTCCTTGCAGTCCAAGGGACTCTCAAGAGTCTTCTCCAACACCACAGTTCAAAAGCATCAATTCTTTGGCTCTCAGCCTTCTTCACAGTCCAACTCTCACATCCATACATGACCACTGGTAAAACCATAGCCTTGACTAGACGAACCTTTGTTGGCAAAGTAATGTCTCTGCTTTTGAATATGCTATCTAGGTTGGTCATAACTTTCCTTCCAAGGAGTAAGCATCTTTTAATTTCATGGCTGCAGTCACCATCTGCAGTGATTTTTGGAGCCCAAAAAATAAAGTCTGACACTGTTTCCCCATCTATTTCCCATGAAGTGATGGGATATATTAATAGCTGATTCACTTCATTGTACAGCAGAAGCTAACACAACATTGGAAAATAATACTCTAATGAAAAGTCTCATTTTAAGAGACAGTGATGCACTATGGATAAAAGCCCAAACCGGCTAAGGGGAATGATTTCTAATCCAGCAGCTTTCATCCATCCCCCTCTGTGCCTTATCTCATCTCCAAAAAGTTTTAGTCAATATTTCTAAAGTCTTCTGCTTATTCCACAGCCTCTATTTTTTGCTTTTATATTTTGTGGTAGAGCATTGACTAAAATCAATTCTCTGGACTCTTATATCAGAGATCCATTACTAAAGGAATTTGGGGAAGGGAACTTAACTCTTCCCCATCATTGCAAAGTTCTTTTCATTTTAGTTTTATCCTTGCTTTTTTTTAAATTAAATTTTATTGGAGTGTAATAGCTTTATAATCTTGTGTTAGTTTCTCAGTTCAGTTCAGTTCCTCAGCCATGTCTGACTCTTTGCAAAGCCATGGACTGCAGCACACCAGGATTCCCTGTCCATCACCAACTCCCGGAGTTTACTCAAACTCATGTCCATCAAGTCAGTGATGCCATCCAACCATCTCATCCTCTGTTGTCCCCTTCTCCTCCTGCTTCCAACCTTTCCCAGCATCATGGTTTTTTTCAGTGAGTCAGTTCTTCATATCAGATGGCCAAAGTATTGTGACTTCAGCTTCAGCGTCAGTCCTTCCAGTGAATATTCAGGACTGATTACCTTTGGGATTGACTGGTTTCATCTTGCAGTCCAAGGGACTCTCAAGAATCTTCTCCAACACCACAGATCAAAAGCATCAATTCTTTGGTGCTCAGCTTTCTTTATAGTCCAGCTGTCACATCCCATACATGACTACTGGAAAAACCATAGCTTTGACTAGACAGAATTTTGTTGGCAAAGTAACCTCTCTGCTTTTTCATATGCTTTCAAGGTTCATCATAGCTTTTCTTCCAAGGGGCATGAATCTTTTAATTTCATGGCTGCAGTCATCATCTGCAGTGATTTGGGAGCCCAGGAAAATAAAGTCTCTTACTGCTTCCATTGTTTCCCCATCTATTTTCCATGAAGTGATGGGACTAGATGCCATGATCTTTGTTTTCTGAATGTTCAGTTAAGTCAACTTTTTCACTCTCCTCTTTCACTTTTGTCAAGAGGCTCTTTAGTTCTTCTTCACTTTTTGCCATAAGGCTGAGGTCATCTGCATATCTGAGGTTACTGATATTTCTTCTTGCAATCTTGATTCCAGCTTTTGCTTCATCCAGCTCAGCATTTTGCATGATGTAATCTGTACATAAGTTAAATAAGCTGGGTGACAATATACAGCCTTGACGTACTCCTTTCCCAATTTGGAATCAGTCCATTGTTCCATGACCAGTTCTAACTGTTGCTTCTTTTTTTTTTTTAATTTTATTTTATTTTTAAACTTTACAATATTGTATTGGTTTTGCCAAATATTGAAGTGAATCCGCCACAGGTATACATGTGTTCCCCATCCCAAACCGTCCTCCCTCCTCCCTCCCCATACCATCCCTCTGGGTCGTCCCAGTGCACCAGCCCCAAGCATCCAGTATCGTGCATCGAACCTGGACTGGTGACTCGTTTCATACATGATATTCTACATGTTTCAATGCCATTCTCCCAAATCTTCCCACCCTCTCCCTCTCCCACAGAGTCCATAAGACTGTTCCATACATCAGTGTCTCTTTTGCTGTCTCTTACACTGGGTTATTGTTACCATCTTTCTAAATTCCATATATATGCGTTAGTATACTGTATTGGTGTTTTTCTTTCTGGCTTACTTCACTCTGTATAATAGGCTCCACTGTTGCTTCTTGACCTGCATACAGATTTCACAGGAGGCAGGTCAGGTGGTCTGGTATTCTAATGTCTTTCAGAATTTTTGTTGTGATCCACACAGTCAAAGGCTTTGGCATAGTCAATGTTGGGAAGCATAGTACAAAATAGCCGTATTAGGAGAAAGTCCTTGGGAAAATGGTGAAGGGCCAGAAGTATCCAGCTTTGTGTACTGCGGACAGAAAAACATCTCCTGCCTTTGGTTATGCTCATCGCCAAGATTTAATAATAAATAGGGATGTTACTTGAGAAAAGGGGTTGTGGGATAAGCACATGAGTCACTTAGAGCACGCTGTCCTTGAAATGTTTTTACTGATTATGTGTTAACCCCGTATGCGCTCTGCTGGCCATATACTTTAAGCTGTTTGTTCCTGCTTCTATAAAAAGGCTTGACTGCAGAAATAAACTTGTCAGTCCTTGCAAGAGACTGTCTGAGTGTCATTCTTTCAGGTTCATTGCTTCCAAGCCCCAGGGAGAAAAATGCCCAACAAGTGGCGCCCGAACAGGGACTTGAAAGGAAGACTGAACAAAGCGACGAGCCCCTGCAGAAAGAGGTAAGCAGGATAGGACAACATAGCAGTAAAATTCCTTTCATTTCTATAATGCATCATTTTTTGAACAAGACGGTGTTAATGTTTCAAGAGATCAGTTGAATGACTGCTATCATATACTATTGGAACATAATCCATGGTTCCTTGAGGACGGGACACTTGATGTATGGAAAAGGGTTAAAAATAATGTTTTGTGAGCATATCGGCAGGGAGTTCAGATTCCTCCTCAGTGGTGGGTTACCTGGTCACTCATACGGGCTGTCATAGAACAAATTGAAGGACATAATGTTGATTTGGAGGTAGAGACTATTCGGTCTTTGCATGAATACGAGCTTAATGAACAAGACATGCAAGGTGCTTTGAAATGCAAGAATGTCATACTCAATCAAACACAAACCCTGGAAAAACAACTTGAGGATGTATCTATTAAGGATGTGCCAAAACCAAAACCGCTTAAGGCGGAAGTCATTTCATTCAGCAGACAACCCAAATCTGAGGCTTTTCCTCCTGCTCCGTCTGTAACTGCTGTTGCTAACTTTGCTCATACTAACCGCTTCACTCCTCCTCGGGAGATCCCTGCTTGTGCTTTCGCTTTCCCAACACAATATGATCAACTCGTCCAGGGTCAAAATTCTTGGGATGGTATAGATTTTAGCATGTTGTCTAATTTTAAGAAAGCATGTACTCTGTATGGACCTACTTCTCCTTACTGTATAGAATTTCTCAGAGGATGGGCTGACCATTGGATGCCATATGATTTTTTTCAAGTAGCAAAGATGGTTTTAAATCCTCAACAATTACTGCAGTGGCAAATGTGGGTTAGTGATGAGGCCCAACAGCTGATGATTGACCAGCAATCTCGTGGTAACACTGCCAATTTAACTTATGATATACTGACTGGAACAGGGACTATGGCCGATGTAATGGCACAATTAGCTAATATTACCCTTGAGATGTTGCATTTCATTAAAGAAACTGCCTGCAGGGCATGGGCAAATGTTGATAGCGCTAACTCTGATGGTTCATTTGTTAAGATTATTCAAGGACATGAGGAAGAATATTCTCAATTTATAGGAAAATTAAAGGATGCAGTTGAGAAATCGTTTAAGGATGTGACTTTACAAAATATTATTTTAAAACAACTTGCTTTTGAAAATGCTAATGAGGAATGTCAATCCGTGCTCAGACCAATTTGAGAGACTGGCTCTCTTATGGAATATTTGAAAGCATGTAGGGACATCGGATCTATGTCCATAGAGCAAAATTGGCAACATTGGAAACCTTTAATGTGCAAAAAGCTGCTAATTCCAAATGCTTTAATTGTGGGAAGCCCGGCCATATGAAAAAACAATGTCGCATGCCAACACAGGCCGGAAAAAATAATACTACTTCTAATAAGAAGAGACCCCCAGGAGTATGTCCAAGATGTAAAAAGGGGTTCCATTGGCTGAATGAATGTCATTCTAAATTTGATAAGGATGGAAACACCTTGAACCCCAGTACACAACAAAAACAATAGGGAAACTGATAAAGGGGCCGTACTCTAGCCCCACTACAAAAGGAGGACCTAACGTTATGACGCTACAAGCAGCTACATCTAAGAGTGCTTGCATTGATATACCTAGTCCTTATGATATGGAACTAATAGAATTATACAACCCCCACAAAATTCCCACTGGATATTATGGCCCGATTCCACCCAGGACAGTGGGACTAATTTTGGGACGTAGTAACTGCACAATGAGAGGTTTAATGGTATTGACCAGTGTTATGGATGAAGATTATGAAGGGGAAATACATGTTATGGTAAATGTTGTGAAAATGGGAAATGCATACTTACAAAAAGGGGAACGTTTTGCACAATTATTACTTTTGCCATAGGTCAAACAATGAAGGCATCTGATAAAGTTTAGCAGGGAGGCTTTGGCAGTACCAACCTTACTGCTGCACTATCCACCTTATTAAAGGAACATCAGAAACCCATGCTTACTTTACGCATTCAGGGAAAGAATTTCACAGGCATATTAGATACCAGAGCTGACATTTCAATCATTAGAGCTGCAGAATGGCCCCTCGATTGAGGTAAGGTTATGGCTCCTTCTAGACTATTAGGAGTGGGTAAAACTGATGCCACACAAACTTTGTCAGTGCATCCTATTTACAAGTGTATGGCCCTGATCAAATTGTAGCTTATCTTAAACCATATATTACTAATATCCCTATCAATTTATGGGGACGGGATTTTCTTGAACAAAAGAAAGCCACAATTTCTTTAAATGAACCTTTTTAATGGGGGCCATTGAGTTAACACTGCTGCCCCTCGATTGGGAATCTGATATCCCAATATGGACACCTCAATGGCCCCTAACTAAAGAAAAATTGGCAGCTCTTATGCAATTAGTTAATGAACAGTTACAAAAAGCTCATATAGAACCTTCATTTTCCCCATGGAATTCCCCTGTTTTTGTAATAAAAAAGAAATCAGGAAAATGGTGAATGTTGATAGATTTAAGAAATGTTAATAATACCATGTTACCTATGGGGCCCTTACAACCTGGATTGCCCTCCCCTTCTATGGTACCAAAAGGATGGTCTATAGTTACTATTGACTTATAAGACTGCTTTTTTACTATACCTTTGCACCCTAAAGATAGAAAACGTTTTGCCTTTTCAGTTCCTTCTATAAATCACATGGCTCCTGTTAAAAGATTCCAATGGAAGGTGCTACCTCAGGGAATGATGAACTCCCCTACCATTTGCCAATATCTCGTATCTGTTTTATTACAACCCATTAGAGATAAGTATACTACTGTGTTTATAATTCATTATATGGATGATATACTTCTCTCTATGGAATCTGAACTCTGTTTACAACAGTTATGTAATGAAGTTACTACTACTCTTCAAAATCATGGCCTGCTTGTTGTGCCAGATAAAATTCAATGGAAAGCACCCTTTAAGTATTTAGGACATGTTATGGAAGAATCTAAAATCAAACCTTAAAAAATTCAAATTTCTGTGCAATCTCTACACACGCTGAATGATTTTCAAAAATTACTAGGAGATATTAATTGGCTGTGGCCATCTGTAGGCATCCCCACCTATGCCTTACAAAATCTGTTTAAAATTTTAGAGGGATCCCCTGACCCTAATAGCCCTAGGCAGCTAACAAAAGAGGCCAAAGAAGAACTGGCCTTAGTGGAGAAACGCATTCAACAATCTTTTT
Source organism: Bos indicus (assembly GCF_029378745.1). Taxonomy (NCBI): domain Eukaryota; kingdom Metazoa; phylum Chordata; class Mammalia; order Artiodactyla; family Bovidae; genus Bos; species Bos indicus. The sequence goes on from NC_091764.1 coordinate 100,565,779, forward strand.
CAACTCAGCTAGATTATGATCAACCAATTTCTTTATATATATACCCCACTGAACATTCGCCCACTGCAATTATAGCTCAGCATAGCGCAATAGAATGGGTATATTTACACACTAAACAGTCTAAAAAAATGGTATCATATCTTGAGAAAATAGGGCACTTAATTGTGTCAGGAAGAAGCCATGTACAAACTTCAACTGGATTTGATCCATATGCAATATACGTTCCCTTGACAAAACAGGAATTGCAAACTGCCTTACAGTATAACTTGACCATGCAAATGGCATTAAGTGATTTTCAAAATGTTATCTTATTTCATTTGCCAAAAGGAAAATTATGGGACTTTCTACAATGTACTAAATTCATTGCAACTAATATCATTGCATCCCAGCCTATTACCAATGCACCCACCTATTTCATTGATGGCAACAAGAAAGGCATAGCAGGGATTGTCAGCCCTGGTACCAAAGAGAAATTACCCACTACCTACTCTTCAGAACAAACAGTTGAATTGTATGCTTTATATGCTCTTTTGTCGCTTCAACCATTATCCTTCAACGTATATACTGATTCCAAATACCTTGCTTCTCTTTTTCCTGATTACCACCTTTTTATACAACCTAGATGAAGAATTATATACTCTCTTTTCACAGACTCAAGCTTTAATTCACTCACGTATGGAACCCTTCTTTATTGCACATATACATGTTCATTCAGGTTTACCTGGCCCTCTGGTCACAGGAAATGATGCTGTTGACAGGCTCATAGCTCCCATTTTTACATCTGCCAGTGACGAACATGCTAATATTCATACCAATGCTAACAGATTGCCCTCTAAATACCATATTCCTCTCCCTGAAGCACGGCATATTATTAAAACCTGTGATGTCTGTGCCCTTCTGCACTTACAAACTACGATTTCAGGAATTAATCCCCGGGGCAACAGCCTAACTCCCTTTGGCAACTTGATTTCACTCACTGCTCCTTAAGAAAGTTTTCTTTGCTTTTTGTCTCACTTGATACATTTTCAGGCTTTATCTGGGCAGTACCTGTCTCTTCAGAATCCAGCAAACACGCCATTTCCATACTCTTACTCACCTTCCCCGTTATGGGGATTCCTTCTGTCTTGAAAACAAACAATGGACCTGCATTCACCTCGCATTCGTTTCGTTCATTTTTATCAGAATGGAACATCACACACATTACAGGAATACCCTATAATCCTCAGGGTCAAGCCATTATTGAAAGAGCCCACCACACCCTAAAAACTCATTTACTAAAACAGAAAGGGGGAATATGGAAGAGGAGATACACTTCTTATCCTATGAACCCTCAGTTATTATTATCTTTAACTCTTTATTCCCTAAATTTTTTAAACTTTACAAAAAATAATTCTGACACTCCTGCAGATAGACATTTTGCAGAAGACAAAAACAGCAAATTAGAAATCAATACACCAATATGATATAAGCAATTTAATCAGTGGCTGCCAGGAATCTTACGACTCCTAGGCAAGGGTTATGGTCTTGTCATTGCAGATGGAGAGGAAATCTGGGTTCCCCTTCACCATGTCCGTTACCAAGAGGGACCCTGAGACCAGACTCCCTTGGGAAGTGATGAAGTTGACGTGAAGGGTCTCATCAGTGACCCTGGAGGAGCCAATGAGGAAACGCCATCATCTGAATCCTTACCGGACGTGGGCTCAAGTGAAAAACATGACTCGTCAGGCTGAGCAGACACTGAAGAGCACTGGAACTCCTATGACTCCAGATAAGCTATTTCTGGCAATGTTAGCTGTTCTTTCCTGTTCCTCTGGGGTAAGTGCAGAATATGTTTATTGGGCATACATACCCAACCCACCACTTCTCTCCATAGTGGATTGGGTAGATAAAGCCCCTATGATCTTTACTAACGACAGCACGCATTTTCCAAGTCCCTGGTCCACAAAGCGACCAATCCATGAAGAAGATGAGGGAAAGCCAATCAACATTTCCGTGGGATTCAAAACCTTGCCTATCTGTTTAGGATCTCATCCTCTTTGCATGACTATCTTCCCACAGTGGTGGGCATACTCTGCCAACAATGGGACTGCTTCACGTCTGGGAATGTTTGCTATGGCATCTTTCTTACTTAATGGCTCCGAGCGACATTATCCAGGCCAGATAGCCAACTATTCGAACTCACTTTTTCAACCAGAGGAACCTACATGTCATACTGTATCTTGGAGAAGAAAACAGGAGATACAACCGTTACATTGGTCTGATTGTCAAGGCCAATTTGGGAAAGTTTCTATAATTCAGCAAAATCATACTACTCATACATTTATATTTGTTGACTGTGGACCTCACGGTTTGTTTGTAAACTGTTCTGAAGAGCAGGAGGAACTTCATAATTGCTCCTGGTTTAATAGATCAAACATTGGAGGCTTTCATAAATCTAAGACAAGTTTCTGGGCTGATAAGGACATACTGCTGAATTGGTATAACGGGGGCTTATCACCCCCATGACCCAGGATTGTCGTCCCCATTGTGGGGCCAAAGCAATGGCACATTTGGAAAATTCCAGCAGCTTTAGAGCACTTCACTAGTGTTTATGGGACTGCGGGTGTGTTTCATCCTTCTAATTATACCTTCCTATATAATAGTACTGGCTATATTCAATCGTGTGTTCACCTTCTGTACTTGTTTATTGTAGGGCATTTTGATATTGACTTATCAGCCAAGATTGTCAATTGTACTGCATGTGCATTTTATACCTGCCTTAAGCACACCATTTCATATCACAATGCTAGCATTGTGCTAGTTAAACAAAAACCTGAGTTATGGCTTCCCGTAAACTTAACTGAGCCTTGGACTGATTCTGTATTTCATTCTGTATGTTGAAAACTGGGCTTAGGCAATCTAAGCACATCATTGGGTGGATTATTGCAGGCATCTTAAGCCTTATCTCCATTGTGACTGTAGGAACTTTGTCTGATATGGCTTTATATAATTCCATACAAAATCATGATTTTATCACTGCTTGGCACAAAGACTCTCATGATCTGTGGACTCAACAAGCTCAAATAGATCAGCAATTACAAACACGAATTAATGAGTTACAAACTGTGGTTATCTACTTAGGAGATCAAATGCAGCAACTGACTTTCCAAACACATATACGTTGTCACTGGAATTTTACTTCTTTTTGTCTGACTAACATGCCCTATAATAGCACTGAATATCCTTGGAATAAAGTTAAGGCGCATTTGCAGGATCTCACAGATAACTCAAGTTTAGACATCAATTTGTTGAAACAAGTTGCTAATTTTCAAGTTAGAGTACCTAGGGAATTGTATAGTACTCAATTCTATGATACTTTAACCAAAACCCTAGTGTCTCTAGACCCTAGAACTTGGCTTTTAAGAAGCATTATTTTTATATATGTTTTAATCACCCTGCTCTTTTTGTCATTGCTTATAGGATACAGAAGTCTCTACTCAAGACTCTGTGCCTCCCACAATGGAGTCCAACTAGCAGCCGCCGTGCTTAAATTAAAAACAAAAGGAGGATATGTTGGGAAGTGTAGTACAAAATAGCTGTATTGGGAGAAAGTCCTTGGGAAAATGGTGAAGGGCCAGAAGTATCCAGCTTTGTGTACTGCAGACAGAAAAACATCTCCTGCCTTTGGTTATGCTCAGCACCAAGATTTAATAATAAATAGGGATGTTACTTGAGAAAACAGGTTGTGGGTTAAGCACATGAGTCACTTAGAGCACGCTGTCCTTGAAATGTTTTTACTGATTATGTGTTAACCCCGTATGCGCTCTGCTGGCCGTATACTTTAAGCTCTTTGTTCCTGCTTCTATGAAAAGGCTTGACTGCAGAAATAAACTTGTCAGTCCTTGCAAGAGACTTTCCGAGTGTCATTCTTTCAGGTTCATCACTTCCAAGTCCCGGGGAGAAAATCCCCAACAGTCAATAAAGCAGACGTAGATGTTTTTCCTGTAATGCTCTTGCTTTTTGATTATGCAACAGATGTTGGCAATTTGATCTCTGGTTTCTTTGCCTTTTCTAAATACAGCTTGAATATCTGGAAGTTCTTGGTTCATGTGCTATTGAAGTCTGGCTTAGAGAATTTTGAGCATTATTTTGATAGCGTCGTGAGATGAGTGCAATTGTGTGGTAGTTTGAGTAATTTTTGGCATGCCTTTATTTGGGATTGAAATAAAAACGGACCTTCCAAATTTGTAGGCATATTGAGTGCAGCACTTTCACAGCATCATTTTTAGGATTTGAAATAGCTCAGCTGGAAATCCATCACCTCCACTAGCTTTGTTCATAGCGATGCTTCCTAAGGCCCACTTGACTTCACATTCCAGGATGTCTAGCTCTAGGTGAGTGATCACACCATCGTGGTTATCTGGGTCATGAAGATTTTTTTTGTACAGTATTAGTTTTTACTGTACACCAAAATGAACCAACCATACATATACACATACCCCTTCCCTTCAGGACTTCCTTCCAACAGTGCATTAATTATTGTTCCATGTGCTATGCACTGTGCATAGGACCAATTTCGAGAGGACATTTTTTCCACCAACCAGGGAAGGGGGTATGTTTCAGGATGATTCAAGTGCATGATATTTATTGTACATTTGTTTATTTACTTCTATATTATTATATCAGCTCCACTTGATTTTACATCAGATCATCAGGCATTAGATCCAGGATGTTGGGGACCCTGCCATATTGTATATTCTCATTAGTTATCTATTTTATACATAGTATCAATAGCAGATCTAATCCCTCATTTCCTCCCACCAACCCCTTTCTCCTTTGGTGTCCATACGTTTGTTCTCTGTGTCTGTGTCTCTACTTCTGTTTTGCAAATATGATCACCTGTACTGTTTTTCTAGATTCCACATGTATGCATTAATACAAAATTTATTTTTCTCTTTCTGACTTACTTCACTTTGTATGACAGTCTCTAGGTCCTTCCACGTCTCTACAAGCAACCCAACTTTATTCCTGTATACGACTGAGTAATAGTCCATTGTAGATATGCACCACATCTTCTTTATTCACACTTCTGCTGATGAACATTTGGGTTGTTTCCGTGTCCTCGCTACCGTAAATAGTGCTGCTATACACATTGTACTGCATGTGTCTTTTTGAATTATGATTTTCTCTTCAATGCTTGTTTATTTTTCTTCTATGTTTACTTCTTTCTATGGTTCATGCTATAGGAAATATGTAATCAAATTTTTCATTGCTATCGTGGAAAATGTGTTTTTATTTTCCAACTCCACAGTTGGGGAAGCTAATGTTACAGAAGAGACATGTTTATTCTGATAGATCTCTCGAGTATTCTGTTTTAAAAAAAACACATGGCAAATTTTCTATGGAAATCAAATAAATGGTAATATTGAATTTATTTTTTAAGGAGACTCATAATAAAATTCCTGAAAAATAGATATCTACTTACTCTGGTAAGTCAGTCCCAACCTGAATCATATAAATTCAAATAATAGTATAATGACCAAAATAAAATTTTAGTTTCTGCTTTCCACACATGTTGATTTATAATAATTATTAATATAAAATTTTGAACACATCAAAAATTCAAAGTATAATTCATTTTATGCCAATTACTTAGGGAATATCAATAAGTTTTTAGGAAAAGATTCTAGACAAGAGTATCATTACAAAGTAATATATGATAAAAAGTGAGATTTTTGAAGTGTTTGATACTTTGGGGAAAAAGATCTGTAAAGAACAGATACTTTAGAAAAAATGTTCCCACAATTGACAATACACATTCCTACCTCATTGGAATGATGTTCAAAGCAACCTTCCTTCTAAAGCAGATCAGGGTAAAGCTAAGTTCATTCTCCTATACTTCTGAGATCTGAAATCAAGCACCCCTAAAGCACACATCTGTACAAACACTTTACAATGAAACTAAGCCCAAGAGGTTAGGTTCTTGCACTGCCATTTGCTATTGCATCATTAGAAAATCACGTGAATTCATTCTTGGATATATTAAGGCTGAGGTCATCTCTGAAACTCAAACTATGAAGATGCAATTCCAGGAGGAAGGCAAGTCTAAACCATATTCTGCTGCTGCTGCTGCAAAGTCTCTAGACAGATTGAAAAATATCAGATAGGAGAACATGTTTTATTTGCAGTATTGAAGCAACGTTTCCTGACAATAAACTTGCTGCAAAGCCAAGTCATGTCAACCTATTATGTCATTCAGGATCGGCCATCTACACTTCCTCTGTGCAGCCCATGCTTCAGATGCAGGCTCCTGACCACTCTCCAAACACAACCTGATGTTTTAGGATTTCAATTTTGCCCCATATGTGTGACAGACTCCTTTCATATAATCCTTTGATTCTTTGCCTAGAAAAAGCCTAGGAACTGTAGAAAGCGTGAATTGAATGTTCATTTCTTTCTGAACTTTTCCTCAAATCTCCCTAGTTCTCACCATTTTTAATCTTTTTCTCCTCACTTTTCTAAAACAGGATTTATCTTCTTTTTTTCCATATTATAATTAGTTCATTTATGATTGTAAGACTGGCTCTACTTCTCTCCTGGCTAAAATTGGACAAATATCATGATAGAACAATGAAGGGAAGTCTCTGATTCAGTTACAAGGGCGTAACAATGATCTATTTATGTTGTATTGAATGGCCCTTGAGACTGGACCAGTGACATATCTTCCATTTATTTTCTATGCCTTGTGCTTGAATTTGAAGTTCATTTCCCACCATTTTACCTTCCTTTTCCACCCATTGACAGAGCTCCTCAATATACACTGTGTGTGTTAAAGCAGGTATCATGGTTAACATATATACACTATAACATGTAAAATAAACAGCAAGGACCTACTGTATATTCCTTTGCTGTACACTTGAAACTAACACAACATTGTAAAGTAACTCTATTTCAATTTTTTTAAATCAATTATCATAAAAAAAATTACCCTGGAAAAAATTAAAACATAAATGTATTAGCCTAGCTTTTTAAACCATTATTTCCAATCCACGATGTGTAAGTAACCACCAATAAATTCTGTTTCTTTCAAATGCAGGTATGGATAAACAAGAATAAGTTTTGACTTTAATACCAAGCAGTGTGGGAAAGGAAAATCCAAGAAGTACAAGATAATTATTAAAAAGTTTTAAATTCTAAACATCTATAAATTCATGAAGCAACTAAAGTAACCAGGTGTGATGGGCATAGTTTTTAGTTCCCCCTTGATAGCAGTTGGTTTGCATCTGCAGGTGTTTGATAAACTCCATTCTGTCCTCTTGTGGGCTTACTGAGTTTTGTTTGTGTGTGTGGTGTATGTGTGTTTGTAACTATACTTGTTCCCTTCCAACAAAAAAAAAAACAAAGTTAAAAAAAAATTGTATATCAATCAGAAGCGATTTATCTGTTTTTTCCTTTTGCACAGCTTATTTCTTTCATAATATATGAAATTTTACAATTATTTAAATCTCATTTTCCTATTATTATTTTTTATTACCACTATTGCTGTTTGAGCTCCATGAGATCAAGTACCTTTATAGTATTGTAAGTCAATGCATGGTTTTGGCACATAGTAGATGTTCAATCTGGAGAAGGAAATAGCAATCCACTCCAGTGTTATTGCCTGGAGAATCCCAGGGATGGGGGAGCCTGGTGGGCTGCCGTCTATGGGGTCGCACAGAGTCGGACACGACTGAAGTGACTTAGCAGCAGCAGCAGCAGATGTTCAATAAGTATTTCCTGAACAAAAAACAAATAAATATCAGAGGGCATTTGTTTACTGAATGAGCTGTTCTAGATGATTCTTGCTTGAGGTTTCTCATGCAATGGGAGTGAGATGGTTGCTGGACTGGGGTGAGTTGAAAGTCTGTGTTGCTTGTATATATGGTGACCGATTACTTCAAACCTCAGGAGGATGACTGAGTTACAGGAGCAGTTATCTGAAAGGACAATTTTTCAAGAAATAATATAAGCAGCATAGAACGATGTGTCAGCATTTAGGAGGTGACCTGAGGCTTTCCAGGTGGTGCTGCTGCTAAAGAATCCACCTGCCAACGCAGAAGATGCAAGAGACGAGGGTTTGATCCCTGGGTCAGGAAGACATCCTGAAGGAGGAAATGGCAACCCACCCAAATATTCTTGCTTGCAAAATTTCCATGGAAAGAGGTGCCTGGAGACTACATTCCATGAAGCTGTAAAGAGTCTGACACAACTGAGGACGTGAGCACAGGAGGTGAGCCACTAACAGGGTTAGAACCCAAATACAACCACCCAGGTATATGAATCCAACTGCAGTCTCTATCAAAACAATCTGTAAGGGTCCTTTCAAAATAAACTTTGAAGGCTGCATAATCACAATGTGCTTTGGATTTTCTCTCTGTGCTTCATGAGAAATTGTCAATGTTACACTTTAAGAATTAGGTAACTGCTAAAGAAATGCAAAAAGGCAAAATGGCTGTCTGGGGAGGGCTTACAAATAGCTGTGAAAAGAAGAGAAGCAAAAAGCAAAGGAGAAAAGGAAAGATATAAACACCTGAATGCAGAGTTCCAAAGAATAGCAAGAAGAGATAAGAAAGCTTTCTTCAGCGATCAACGTAAAGAAATAGAGGAAAACAACAGAATGGGAAAGACTAGGGATCTCTTCAAGAAAATCAGAGATACCAAAGGAACATTTCATGCAAAGATGAGCTCGATAAAGGACAGAAATGGTATGGACCTAACAGAAGCAGAAGATATTAAGAAGAGATGGCAAGAATACACAGAATAACTGTACAAAGAAGATCTTCATGACCTAGATAAGCACGATGGTGTGATCACTGACCTAGAGCCAGACATCCTGGAATGTGAAGTCAAGTGGGCCTTAGAAAGCATCACTACGAACAAAGCTAGTGGAGGTGATGCAATTCCAGTTGAGCTATTCCAAATCCTGAAAGATGATGCTGTGAAAGTGCTGCACTCAATATGCCAGCAAATTTGGAAAACTCAGCAGTGGCCACAGGACTGGAGAAGGTCAGTTTTCATTCCAATCCCAAAGAAAGGCAATGCCAAAGAATGCTCAAACTACACACAATTGCACTCATCTCACACGCTAGTAAAGTAATGCTCAAAATTCTCCAAGCCAGGCTTCAGCAATATGTGAACCGTGAACCTTCCTGATGTTCAAGCTGGTTTTAGAAAAGGCAGAGGAACCAGAGATCAAATTGCCAACATCCGCTGGATGATAGAAAAAGTAAGACAGTTCCAGAAAAGCATCTATTTCTGCTTTATTGACTATGCCAAAGCTTTTGACTGTGTGGATCACAATAAACTGTGGAAAATTCTTCAAGAGGTGGGAATACGAGACCACCTGACCTGCCTCTTGAGAAATTTGTATGCAGGTCAGGAAGCAACAGTTAGAACTGGACATGGAACAACAGACTGGTTCCAAATAGGAAAAGGAGTTCGTCAAGGCTGTATATTGTCACCCTGTTTATTTAACTTACATACAGCGTACATCATGAGAAAGGCTGGACTGGAAGAAACACAAACTGAAATCAAGATTGCCGGGAGAAATATCAATAACCTCAGATATGCAGATGACACCACCCTTATGGCAGAAAGTGAAGAGGAATTAAAAAGCCTCTTGATGAAAGTGAAAATGGAGAGTGAAAATGTTGCCTTAAAGCTCATAATACAGAAAACTAAGATCATGGTATCTGGTCCCATCACTTCATGGCAAATAGATGGGGAAACAGTGGAAACAGTGTCAGACTACATTTTTGGCCTCCAAAATCACTGCAGATGGTGATTGCGGCCATGAAATTAAAAGATGCTTACTCCGTGGAGGGAAAGATATGACCAACCTAGACAGCATATTCAAAAGCAGAGATATTACTTTGCCAACAAAGGTACATCTAGTCAAGGCTATGGTTTTTCCAGTAGTATGTATGGATGTGAGATTTGGACTATAAAGAAAGCTGAGCACAGAAGAATTGATGCTTTTGAACTGTGGTGTTGGAGAAGACTCTTGAGAGTCCCTTGGGCTGCAAGGAGATCCAACCAGTCCATTCTGAAGGAGATCAGTCCTGGGTGTTCATTGGAAGGATGGATGCTACAGCTGAAACTCCAATACTTTGGCCACCTCATGCGATGAGTTGACTCATTGGAAAAAACCCTGATGCTGGGAGGGGTTGGGGGCAGGAGGAGAAGGGGACAACAGAGGACGAGATGGCTGGATGGCATCACCCACTCGATGGACATGAGTTTGAGTGAACTCCGGGAGTTGGTGATGGACAGAGAGGCCTGGCGTGCTGCGATTCATGGGGTCGCAAAGAGTCGGACACAACTGAGCGACTGAACTGAACTGAACTGATTCATCAGAAATACTTGATTTGTATTTAGATTTTGTAAAGCTTACAGTTTTAAAGTCTTTATTGAACTTGTTACAATATTGCTTCTGTTCTTCCCATGTTCTGGGTTTTTGTTTGTTTTTGTTTTTTGTTTTTGGCCAAGACGCATGTGGGATCTCAGCTTTCCAACCAGGGATCACACCTACTCCCCATGCACTGGAAGGCAAAGTCTTAACACTGGATGGCTTAGGAAGTCCCTATAGTTTCTTAAGTGCCTACTAAATTTCAGATTGTCCTGGGCAATGTCTCACATAGGATAGGCACAATTATACTCATTCTGAAGATGGAGCATGCAAACAGGAGTGTAAGCAATTTAAAAGTTTAAGTAACACCAGGTTACTGAAAGCAAGTAAAAAATGTGAAAGTGAAAGTCGCGTAGTCATGTCTGACTCTTTGCAACCCCATGGACCATACAGTCCATGGAATTCTCCAGGTCAGAATATTGGAATGGGTAGCCTTTCCCTTCTGCAGGGGCTCTTGGATTCTTTGCCAGCTGAGCCACAAGGGAAGCCCAAGAATACTGGAGTAGGTAGCCTATCCCTTCTCCAGCGGATCTTCACGACCAAGGAATCCAACCGGAGCCCCCTGCATTGCAGGCTGATAAGCAAACAAAGAAAGTTTAAGTAAATAGGTAAAGTCTTATTTATAGTAGAAGCAAGTAACTCAATGTTCCTGTGGGTTGACTTGTTATGTATTTGTTTACATTGTCTTCTAAATGGACTCTCTGTTACTACATTGCTATTCCTTTTATCTTCTGTTCATTTCAAGCTTGTTGAAATCATTTCCGGAAGTGATAAATACAGCATATCCATTTCACTGCAGCTTTTAGCATTAACCTTTTAAAATAGTTTCTCTTTATTTGCCAGTGATATCCTTAATACAAAACTCATCAAAAGGAAAAAGCACTGTGGATTCCCAAGAAAAGAGGATGGAAACAACAGGTATATTTTGTGCCTTGAATTTCTTAAGAACAATGGCTAAAATTTGATAGATATCATTGCCTTATCTTAATTAAGGCTAATAACAACCAATACATTAAGATAGTATTATCACTCTGCTTTTACCTTTGACAAAACAGAGACATGGAAAGATTAAGCCACTCATTCAGAGTCATACAAGTCCTAAGAGGTGACACTGAGACTTTGGTCGTCTATATTCAGAGCCTATGATCTTAACCAGATAATACTGTCTTAATGAATATTCCTGCCAGGATAGTCAATAATTAATTAATAGTTAAAAACCAAGCTATAGTCAAATAGTCATTTAAATGGGCTATTAGGTGATTTGAATGAATATATCAAGCAGTTAACTTTGGTCTGAAGTTAATTAATGAAACACAAATGTGAAATGAATTCTTTAAATTTATTGTATTAATCATTAAGACATTGATCATGTTCTTATACTTTCTAAGTAGTGTGTTTTAATACACTATTGATGAGTGGCTGCAGCAGAAAGTGATCATTTATTATATACATTGTACAGAACAGAAATTTTAAGAAACTTGGGAAATCCTTCTAGAAAATGCTATCCAATAGATCCTGTTAATAACCCATCCCCAAGAAGAAGAAATGCAAAAAACAATGGGCTGATTCCAATTTGGGAAAGGAGTACATCAAGGCTGTATATTGTCACTCTGCTTATTTAACTTATGTGCAGAGTACATTGTGTGAAATCCTGGGCTAGATGAAGCACAAGCTGGAATCAAGATTACCGGGAGAGATATCAATAATCTTAGATATGCAGATGACACCACCCTTATGGCAAAAAGTGAAGAAGAACTAAAGAGCCTCTTGATGAAAGTGAAAGAGGTGAGTGAAAAAGTGGGCTTAAAACTCAACATTATACCTGTGGTGGATTCATTTTGATATTTGGCAAAACTAATACAATTATGTAAAGTTTAAAAATAAAATAAAATTAATTTAAAAAAAAAATGAAGATGATGGCATCTGGTCCCATCACTTCATGGCAAATAGATGGGGAAAAAATGGGAACAGTGACAGACTTTATTTTCTAGGGCTCCCAGATCACTGCAGATTGTGACTATAGCCATAAAATTAAAAGACACGTGCTGCTTGGAAGAAAAACTGTGACCAACATAGACAGCATATTAAAAATCAGAGACATTACTTTGCCAACAGAGGTCTGTCTAGTCAAAGCTATGGTTTTTCCAATAGTCTTGTATGGATGTGAGACTCGGACCATAAAGACAGCTGAGTGCTGAAGAATTGATGTTTTTGAACTGTGGTGTTGGAGAAGACTCCTGAGAATCTCTTGGACTGTAAGGAGATCAAACCAGTCAATCCTAAAGGAAATCAGTCCTGAATATTCATTGGAAGGACTGATGCTGAAGCTGAAGCTCCAATCCTTTGGCCACCTGATGCAAAGAGCTGACTCATTGGAAAAGACACTGATGCTGGGAAAGATTGAAGGCAGAAGGAGAAGGGGATGACAGAGGTTGAGATGGTTGGATGGCATCACCGACTCGATGGACATGAGTTTGAGCAAGCTCTGGGAGTTGGTGATGGACAAGGAAGCCCCATGCTGCAATCCATGAATTTACAGAGTCGGACAAGACTGAGTAACTGAGTTGAACTGAATAGGCAAATATATAATTTAGCATTAGAAATTTTTTTAATTTTTCTCCATGGTATTTGCCATTAACTTATGAATTATTATTTGCTTTCAAGTATATTGTTTCAAGTGTATTTTTTAGATGATTTTGATATTGTTGTCCATGGAGTAGAAAGAGCACTGGTGAGAAATTTAAGGAATCCTAGAAAGAGTTTTGTCTCTATCACCATCTGCGTGTGTGGACTTGAACAAGTTATTCTGTCTGTTAGTGTTTTAACTGGTCACCATTTTTCAAATCTTAGTAGCAGAATGAACAATGGTCTCAAAAGCGTCACAGTTATATTAAATTCTAAATACATAATTGTCCTCACAGCGATGATCAAAGTCTTTCCTGAATTTATGACGACTAGTGCATGTGTGGTTAGTCTTAGTGGGGTGGGGACAGGTTAGAAACATAGGGTTTATTTCTTCTTCCTCTTTCTTACTTTATTGTTCCCCTTCTTTCTTACTTTAGAGAGACCAGTTCTGTTAATGTGCCCAATGCATTGGCAACAAATCCAAGATAAATGCTTGTATTTTGTTGAAGCTTCCAAACCTTAGAATGACAGTCTAGCTGACTGTTCCATAAGAGAATCCAGTCTACTGCTTATTCAAGATCAGGAAGAATAGGTAAATAATTAAGTAAAATACTTTAATACAACTTAGCACTGACTTCTAGCCACATCAAGATCTTTGTGCTTTAGCCTTAAGGGTTCTATGCAGATGAAAATATCAACCTTGACTTCAAGAAGCTCACAATCTGAGAGACTAAATAGATATGTAAACAAAATAAATACAATGTAATGAATACAACAATATAAATATAAACATTTGTATATATTAATATATAAATGAACAAATAGAAATATCACAAATAAGGATTAATTAACTCCAACAGGGAGTCAGGAAAGGCCTCATAGAAGAGGTGATACTTGAACTGGGTTTCAGAGGATGAGCATAAGAATGCAAACCAGCAACAGATAAACAGATTCAATATTCAGTCATTTCTTCTGTTTCATTTACAGAGACTCATACAAAACCTGATAAACAAAGAAGGAATTCTGTTTGGGATTGGATTAAATTTTACATTCTCAGAGAAGAGCTGGAAGTGGGTAAATGGATCCTTTTTAAATTCTAAAATGTGAGTATTAGATAAGCTAATTTGAATATTCAATTTACAACATTGTTATTGAAGACTGAGATTTATAGTTAATAGCCTGAGAAGAAGAATGATTCTGAAGTTGGTTAAAATTTTCTATATATGAAAACACACCAACCCTTTGTCACAACATATATTTTATCTGCAGTGCAGTTTTAAGAGACAAGGAATAGATCAATTCCTTTGGGAGGGACACACACAAAGAAGTTTTTAAAAGAATAAAATTTAAAAATAAAGAAATTTCTAGCTAGAAGCTATTGACCCAAAGAACTGTTAAATAGTTTTTCAACCTGTGGGACCACATACCTTAGTGGGCCACGCTGGAACGATAAATACGAGAAGAAAAATATAGCGCATATCAGAGTATGTGGAACCCAGATATTTGGGAACTAGCCAAATTGTGATAAATATTGCAGCCTGTTTTAACCAGTAGTGTGGAAAAAGAGCTGTTTGAGAAGATGTTATAAACCTGCATAAGCCACAATTTGAGCTATTTGCCATTTCTTTTTCTTACATTTTATTTATTTATTTTTGTCTGTGCTGGGTCTTCACTGCTGCTCAGAGTTTTCTTTAGTTGCTCAGAGTGGAGGCTACTCTCTAGCTGTGGTGTGCGGGCTTCTCACTGTGGTAGTTTCTCTTGTTGCCGAGCACCTCTTCTAGGGCACTCGGGCTTCAGTAGTTGCGGTGTATGGGCTCTAGAGCACAGACACGATAGTTGTGTTGCACAGGATTAGTTGCTCCACAGCATGTAGGATCTCCCCAGATTAGGGATCAAACCTGTGTCTCCTGCTTTGGCAGGTGGCTTCTTCACTGAGTCGTTAGGGAAGCCCTTGCCATTTTTTTCTGGTTGTCTCACTATAGTCTCTTATTGCAAGATGGTCAGGATAACCATGAGTGTTTTAGGATTGATGTTACAAATTAAATTACAAATCTTTAACGGACTTCATCTATTTTGTACATCAAAGGGCAGGACACTATTTTTCCCTAGAAAGCGAAAGTGTGCAGGCATCCAACCAATTTTCTGAAAAGAATTTTTGTTGAGTTTTTCGGAACAGATGACATTGTGTTATGCTTTTTGAGTTCGCAAAAGATTTATTGACATTTGTATAAATTACAGTTAAAATCGATTCTTTTTCTCATTCAGAAAACCAAGACATGGAAGGTTAATACCCAGGAGCATATGCAAGTTTATATATAGTATAAATATAGTATAGTAATAATTTAGTAATATAGTAAACATAGTAATATAGTAATAATATAGTAATATTTTATTGTGTGGAAAGTTACCGAACATTGAGATATGTTGGTTTAATTACCAAGTTTTGATTTGTTTGACTCATTCTAAAATACAGTATTTTTTTAAGTGCAGTACTTTAAAATGAATACTATTTTAAAATAAAGTGTTCTGGACTAGAATAAATATATTAAAAGGCAAATGTATTTTGTTAAATAAAATCTATTCTTAATTTTTATTTGTTTTACAGGGATTATTATCTATACTTCATTGACATATAAATGCAACTCTGATATTAGCTTACTTTTATTTCTTTGTCATTAGAAAAGGTTAATTTTGGTTACATGTGTGTATGTTTCTTACTGGGGCATTATGTTTATTTTATTAAGGTTTATTATAAAATTGGAAAACTCTGTGGTGTTTATAAGAAGAAATACAGGCATAGTTGATAGATTAAATGTGACTGAACATTCTATTTTATTCTGAAGTTTAAAGTAATGGTTTTATGAATACTGTGATCAGGTAAATCTGGAAGGTTTTATTGGAGTGTAATTGCTTTATAATGTTGTGTTAGTTTCTACTGTACAGCAAATTAAACCAGTCTTACGTATACATTTATCCCCTCCCTTTAGGACTTCCTTCCCACAGTGCATTAATTAGAGTTCCATATGCTATGCACTGTGCACCAGGTACAAATTTCTTTTTGGCAGTAGATACCAATTTCAGGAGGACAATTTTTCCACCAACCAGGGAGGAGGTTATGGTTTCAGGATGATTCAAGTGCATTACATTCACTGTACATTTGTTTATTTATTTCCATTATCATTATATCAGCTCCATCTCAGATCATCAGACATTAGATATGGGAAATTGGGGACCCATGCTATACAGTATGTTCTCATTTGGTATCTATTTTATGTATGTACATAGTACCAGTAGTGTAGATATGTCAATCAACTCCCCCAATTCCTCCCACCACCCCCTTTCTCCTTTGATATCCATACATTTGTTCTCTATTTCTATTTTGCAAATAGGATCACCTATACCATTTTTCTAGATTCTACATATATGCATTAATATGAAATTTATTTTTCTCTTTCTTCCTTACTTCACTCTGCATGACAAACTCTAGATCCATCCATATCTCTACAAATGACCCAATTTCATTCCCTCTTATGTCTGACAAGTCAGTGCCAGCCTGAATCATATAAATTCAAATAATGCTATAATGATCAAAATAAAATTTTAGTTTCTGTTTTCCATGCCTGTTGATTTATAATACTTATAAAATTTTGAACACATCAAATAGTCAAAGGATAATTCATTTTGTGCCAGTTACTTAGGAAACATCAATAAATTTTTAGAAAAATATTCTCGACAAGATTATATTTACAAAGTAATATATGATAAAAGTGAGATTTTTGAAGTGTTTGTTCTTTCGAGGGAAAAGACCTATAAAGAACAGATACTTTAGAAAAAATGTTCCCACAATTGACAATGTACATTCCTACCTCCTTGGAATGATGTACAAAGCAACCTTCTAAAGCAGTTCAGGATAAAGCTAAGTTCATTCAGTTAGTTCAGAATTCATTCCACATATAGCACTTTCTTTCTCCTATATTTATGTGATCTGAATTCAAGCACCCCCAAAGCACACGTCCATAAGAACCTTTTACAATGAAACTAAGCCCAAGAAGTTAGGTTCTTGAACTGTCATTTGCTATTGCACTATTAGATAATCACGTGAATTCATTCTTGGATATGATAAGGCTGAGGTCATCTCTGAAACTCAAACTATAAAGATGCAATTCCAGGAGGAAGACAAGTCTAACCATATTCTAGACAGATTAAAAAATATCAGATCTAAGAGAACATTTTTTGGTTGCACTATTTGAGTCAATGTTTATATAGCTGGTAAAGAATCCACCTACAATGTGGGGGACCTGGGATCGATCCCTTGGTTGGGAAGATCCCCTGGAGAAAGGAAAGGTTACCCACTCCAGTATTCTTGCCTGGAGAATTCCATGGACTCTATAGTCCATGGGGTCGCAAAGAGTTGGACACAACTGAGTGACTTTCACGTTTTACTGACAATAAACTCACTGCAAAGCCAAGTCATGTCAACCTATTACGTCATTCAGGATCAGCCATCTACACTTCCTCTGTGCATCCATGCTTCAGATGCAGGCTCCTGACCACTCTTTGAACACATCCTGATGTTTCAAGATTTCATGGTTGCGCCATACATGTGACAGGCTCCTTTCATATAATCCTTTTATTCTTTGCCTAGATAAAGTCTAGAAACTGTAGAAAGCTTGAATCAAATGTTCATTTCTTTCTGAACTTTTCCTCAGATCTCTCTGACTCTCTTTTTCCTCCCACTTTTTTAAAACAGGATTTAGTTTCTTCTTTGCAATATTATAATTAGTCCTTTTTTATGATTGTAAGACTGTTCTGCTTCTCTCCTGGCTAGAGCTGGACAAGTATCACGATAAAACAATGAAGAGAAGAGAAGTCTCTGATTCAGTTAAAAGAGTAAGGGCAAAAAACTGGAAATAGAACTGCCATATGACCCAGCAATCCCACTGCTGGGCATACACACCAAGGAAACCAGAATTGAAAGAGACACATGTACCCCAATGTTCATCGCAACACTGTTTAAAATAGCCAGGACATTGAAGCAACCTAGATGTCCATCAGCAGATGAAAGGATAAGAAAGCTGTGGTACACATACACAATGGAATATTACTCAGCTATTAAAAAGAATGCATTTGAATCAGTCCTAATGAGTTTCATGAAACTGGAGCCTTTTATACACAGCGAAGTAAGTCAGAAAGAAAAACACCAATACAGTACGTTAACATATATATATGGAATTTAGGAAGATGGTAATGATGACCCTATATGTGAGACAGCAAAAGAGACAAGACGTAAAGAACAGACTTTTGGACTCTGTGGGAGAAGGCGAGGGTGGGATGATTGAGAGAATAGCATTGAAACATGTATATTATCATATGTGAAATAGATCGCCAGTCCAGGTTCGATGCATGAGACAGGGTGCTCAGGGCCGGTGCACTGGGATGACCCTGAGGGATGGGATAGGGAGGGAGCTGAGAGGGGGGTTCAGGATGGGGAACACCTGTACACCCATGGCTGATTCATGTGAATGTGTGACAAAAACCACCACAATATTGTAAAGTAATTAGCCTCCAATTAAAATAAATTAATTAATTAAAAAAAGAGTAAGGGCATAACAATGGTTTATTTATGCCATAGTTAATGGCCCTTGAGACTGGACCAATGGCATGCCTTCCATTTATTTTCTATGCCATGTGTGTGCATTTGAAGTTCATTTCCCACTATTTTGTCTTCCTCTTACACCCATTGACAGAGCTCCTCAATATATACAGTGTGTGTTAAAAGCAGGTGTCGTGTTTAACATATTACACTATTACCTGTAAAATAAACAGCAAGGACCTACTGTATATCCCTTTGCTGTACACTGGAAACTAACACAACATTGTAAAGTAATTGTATTTCAATTTTTTTAAACATCAATTATTGTGGAAAAAATTATACTGGGAAAATTTAAAAATAAAACATACATGCATTAGCCTAGCTTTTTAAAAACCATTCTTTCTGATCCACAATGTGTAAGTAGCCACCAGTCAAATTCTGTTCCTTTAAAATGCAGGTATGACACCAAGGAAACCAGAATTGAAAGAGACATGTGTACCCCAATGTTCATCGCAGCACTCTTTATAATAGCCAGGACATGGAAGCAACCTAGATGGCCATTAGCAGATGAATGGATAAGAAAGCTGTGGTACATACACATAATGGTGTATTACTCAGCCATTAAAAAGAATACATTTGAATCAGTTCTAATGAGGTGGTTGAAACTGGAGCCGATTATACAGAGTGAAGTAAGCCAGAAAGAAAAACACCAATACAGTATACTAATGCATATATATATGGAATTTGGAAAGATGGTAACGATAACCCTGTATGTGAGACAGCAAAAGAGACACAGATGTATAGAACAGTCTTTTGGACTCTGTGGGAGAGGGAGGGAGGAGATGATTTGGGAAAATGGCATTGAAGCATGTATAATATCATATAAGAAACGAATCGCCAGTCCAGGTTTGATGCAGGATACAGGATGCTTGGGGCTGATTCACTGGGATGACCCAGAGGGATGGTATGGGGAGGGAGGTAGGAGGGGGTTTCAGGATTGGGAACATGTGTACACCCATGGCAGACTCATGTTGATGTATGGCAAAACAATACAATATTTTAAAGTAATTAGCCTCTAATTAAAATAAATAAATTTTTAAAAAATAAAAAATAAAATGCAGGTATGGATAAAAAAGAATAAGTTTGACTTTCATACCAAGCACTGTGAGAAAGGACAATCCAGGAAGTACAAGATAATTATTAAAAAAGTTTTTAAAGTTCTAAACATCTATAAACTCATGAAGCAACTAAGGTAACCAGGTATGATGGGCATAGTTTTTAGCTCACCCCTTGACAGCAACTACTTTGAATCTGCTGGTGTTCGATGAACTCCATTCTGTCCTCTTGTGGGCCTACTGGGTTTTGTTTTGTGTGTGTATGTGCAATTTGTCTGTTTTTGTGTGTTTGTAACTATACTTGTTCTCTTCCAACAAAGCAAAACCAAACAAAGTTTAAAAAAAAAATGTTGTATATCAATCGGAAGCAGTTTATCTGTTTTGTCCTTTTGCACAGCTTATTTCCTTCATGATATATGAAATTTGATATTTATTTCTATATCATTGTATTGTTGTTATCATTTTATTACCACTATTGCCATTTGAGCTCCATGAGATCAAGACCTTCATAGCATTCTAGTCCATGCATGGTTTTGACACATAGTAAATGTTCAATAAGTATTTCCTGAACAAAAAACAAATAATTATCAAATGGAGTTTGTTTACTGAATGAGCTCTCCTAGGTGATTCTTGTTTGGAGTCTCTCTTGCAACTGGAGTGAGATAGTGACTGAACTGGGGTTAGCTCAAAATCTTTGTCATTCGTATATGTGATTACTGATTACTTGAAACCTCAGGAGGATGACTGAGTTACAAGAGCAGTTTTCTGAAAGGACCATTTTTCAAATAATAAGCAGCATAGAATGATGCATCAGCATCTAGGAGGTGATCTGAGACTCTCCAGGTGGTGGTAATGCTAAAGAATCCACCTGCCAATGCAGAAGATGCAAGAGGTGAGGGTTTGATCCCTAGGTCTGGAAGATCCCCTAGGGGAGGAAATGGCAACCCACCCCAGTATTCTTGCCTGCAAAATTTCCATGGACAGAGATGCCTGGTGGGCTGCTGTCCATGGAGCTGAAAAGAGTCAGACACAACTGAGCACATGAGAACAGGAGGTGATGCACTAACAGGGCTAGGACCTAAATAAAACCACCCAGGCATATGGATCCAACCACACTCTCTGTCAAAACAATCTATAAGGGTCCTTTCAAAATAAACTTTGAAGGTTGCATAATCAGAATGTGCTTTGGATTCACCTTCTGTGCTTCATGGGAAATTGCCAATGTTCTACGACAAGAATTAGTTAAAGTGCTATGTGGCTAAAAATTTCTAGCAAAGAACTCTAATAGGCATAATTTTTAAAGGCAATTTCAATTCTGACTGAAATTGCTCTCTAGCTTTCTCTTCAGCTATTCCTCATTTTACACGTGACAGCTACTCATTCCCGACTTGAGTAAGGTCACAGAATGAGACGTTGATGAAGCCAGGACTAAAGACTAGGTTTTCCCTGAAACAAGTATCAGTCCTTTCTTCTTCCTACTCCAGGGTTTCTTCAACTTTTCAGCACTCTTATTTGAATGTTAACTATTCAAATATGGTGTGAATTTTCTCAATGATTTTTGCCTTCTGGGATTTTCACATTTCTCCTCTTAGAGCCAGCATTTGAGGATGTTATGTTCAGAAATATTTCTTTCTGGATGGACTCTCCATTCACAGGAGTGTTCTTGTACGAATTAATAAGTGAGCCTATCGCCACCTTGTGACTATAGTGTGTAGTTGCAACTGTAAAAGCAGTTTCACATGTGCAAAATCGATCAAGAACAATTTGTTCAATACCAATGTTTTCTCACCTAAATCTAACAATTATTACAATTTTCCTATATATCCTTTAATTCCCCTCACTTGCTTTCTATTACCTTTTATTTCTGAATGTGATGATTAGTAAGTTGCATATATAAATAAATTTAAGAAAATAAAAATAATTTAATATATAGGGGCGGCGAACAAGAGGAGCTACACCCTGCCTGAGGCCAGGGGTGGCAGCCAGAAGGAGCTACCCCACTCCCGAGGTCAGGGGCGGCAGCCGAGAGGAGCAACCCCACGTCCAAGGAGCGGTGGCTGTGCTGGCGCAGGAGGGCCCAGAGGAACTACTCCACGTTCATCGTCAGGAGGGGCGGCTGTGAGGAGATACCCCTTGTCCAAGATAAGGAGCAGCAGCTGCGCTTTGCTGGAGCAGCCATGAAGAGATACCCCACATCCAAGGTAAGAGAAATCCAAGTAAGACGGTAGGTGTTGCAAGAGGGCGTCAGAGGGCAGACACAATGGAACCATAATCACAGAAAACTAGTCAATCTAATCACAAGGACCACAGCCTTGTCTAACTCAGTGAAACTAAGCCATGCCGTGTGGGGCCACCCAAGACAGGCGGGTCATGGTGGAGAGGTCTGACAGAATGTGGTCCACTGGAGAAGGGAATGGCAAAAACTTCAGTATTCCTGCATTGAGAACCCCAGGAACAGTATGAAAAGGCAAAATGATAGGATACTGAAAGAGGAACTCCCCGGCTCAGAAGGTTAACCGAATATGCTACTGGAGATCAGTGGAGAAATAACTCCAGAAAGAATAAAGTCATGGAGCCAAAGCAAAAACAATACCCAGTTGTGGATGTGACTGGTGATGGAAGCAAGGTCCGATGCTGTAAAGAGCAATATTGCATAGGAACCTGGAATGTTAGGTCCATGAATCAAGGCAAATTGGAAGTGGTCAAACAGGAGATGGCAAGAGCGAAGTCAACATTCTAGGAATCAGCAAACTAAAATGGACTGGAATGGGTGAATTTAATTCAGATGACCATTATATCTACTACTGTGGGCAAGAATCCCTTACAAGAAATGGAGTACCCATCATGGTCAACAAAAGAGTCCAAAATGCAGTACTTGGACGCAATCTCAAAAACGACAGAATGATCTCTGTTCATTTCCAAGGCAAACCATTCAATATCACAGTAATCCAAGCCTATGCCTGAACCAGTAACACTGAAGAACCAGTAACACTGAAGAAGCTGAAGTTGAATGGTTCTTTGAAGACCTACAAGACCTTTTAGAACTAACACCCAAAAAAGTTGTCCTTTTCCTTAAAGGAGACTGGAATGCAAAAGTAGGAAGTCAAGAAACACCTGGAGTAACAGGCAAATTTGGCCCTGGAATACGGAATGAAACAGGGCAAAGGATAATAAGAGAATGCACTGGTCATAGCAAACACCCTTTTCAACAACACAAGAGAAGACTCAACACATGGACATCACCAGATTGTCAACACCGAAATCAGATTGATTACATTCTTTGCAGCCAAAGATGGAGAAGCTCTATACAGTCAGCAAAAACAAGACTGGGAGTGGACTGTGGCTTAGATCATGAACTCCTTATTGCCAAATTCAGACTTAAATTGAAGAAAGTAGGGAAAACCACTAGACCATTCAAGTATGACCTAAATCAAATCCCTTATGATTATACAGTGGAAGTGAGAAATAGATTTAAGGGCCTAGATCTGATAGATAGAGTGCCTGATGAACTATGGACTGAGGTTCATTACATTCTACAGGAGACAGGGATCAAGACCATCTCCATGGAAAAGAAATGCAAAAAAGCAAAATGGCTGTCTGGGGAGGCTTTACAAATAGCTGTGAAAAGAAGAGAAGTGAAAAGCAAACGAGAAGAGGAAAGATATAAGCATCTGTATGCAGAGTTCCAAAGTAGAGCAAGGAGAGATAAGAAAGCCTTCCTCAACAATCATTGCAAAGAAATAGAGGAAAACAACAGAATGGGAAAGACTAGAGATCTCTTCAAGAAAATTAGAGATACAAAGGGAACATTTCATGCAAAAATGGGCTTGATAAAGGACAGAAATGGTATGGACCTAACAGAAGCAGAAGATATTAAGAAGAGGTGGCAAGGATACACAGAACTGTACAAAAAAGATCTTCATGACCCAGATCATCACGATGGTGTGATCACTCACCTAGAGCCAGACACCCTGGAATGTGAAGTCAAGTGGGCCTTGGAAAGCATCACTACCAACAAAGCTAGTGGAGGTGATGGAATTCCATTTAAGCTATTTCAAATCATGAAAGATGATGCTGTGAAAGTGTTGCACTCAATATGCCAGCAAATTTGGAAAATTCAGCAGTGGCCACAGGACTGGAAAAGGTCATTTTTCATTCCAATCCCAAAGAAAGGCAATGCCAAAGAATGCTAACTATGGCACAATTGCACTCATCTCACATGCTAGTAAAGTAATGCTCAAAATTCTCCAAGCCAGGCTTCAGCAGTATGTGAACTGTGAACTTCCAGATGTTCAAGCTGGTTTTAGAAAAGGCAGAGGGAGGCGGTCCTAAGATGGTGGAGGAATAGGACAGGGAGACCACCTTCTCCTGCACAAATTCATCAAAAGAGCATTTAAACACTGAGTAGATTCCACAAAACAACTTCTGAATGCCGGCAGAGGACATCAGGCACCCAGAAAAGCAGCCCATTGTATTCGAAAGGAGGTAGGAAAAAATATAAAAGACGAAAAAAGAGACAAAAGAGGTAGGGACAGAGCTCCGTCCTGGGAAGGGAGTCTTAAAAAGAGAGAAGTTTCCAAACACGGAAAACACTCTCACTGCCGAATCTGTGGCGAGCCTTGGAAGCACAACATAGCAGGGAGGAAGAGGGCAACATAACAGGGAGGAAAAATAAATAAATAATTAAAACCCACAGATTACGAGCCCAATGGTAACTCCCCCAGTGGAGAAGCAGCACAAACGCCTGCACCCACCACTAGCAAGCGGGGGCTGGGTAGGGAGGCGCGGCCTGCATTGCTTAGAGTATGGACCAGACCTGAATGCCCCAAGGGCAATCTAAGGCAACTAACTTGGGCTAGCAAACCAGACTGTGGGATAGCTACCACGCGAAAAGTCCTAACCTAAGACACCAACAGGCCCATGCCCAGAACAAAGGACTGAACAGAACTAACCAGCTGCAGACCATCCCCCTCTGGTGACAGGCAGCCAGAGCCAGAAGTGGGCAATCCCAGCCCCAGAGAGACATTATCTACCAAACTGCAAGCAGGCCTCTTTGCTAACTAAGACTTCTTGGGGTTCTGGATGGTCAACATCTGCCTAAGAAGATGTGCCAGTTGTACACCCAGAAAACCGAGTGGCAGGGACAGGGGAGGCGATAAGTTGCAGCAACCGCGCTCAGCAAACACCTCATCACCTGAGCTGCTCGGACCTGGGAAGGGCACAAAACGCAGGCCCAACTGAGTCTGTGCCTCTGAGGACTACCCGAGTGCCTGAACCTGAGCGGCTTAGACCTGGGAGGTGTATGCAGCCCAGGGCCAGCCTCGGATGGTTCCCGACGGAGCAACCTACAGCCTAAGCAGTGTGGGCAGGAAGGGCACACGTGCTGTGAGTGCGGGCAGGTCCACTGTGGCTGAGACACTGCGAACACACGCCAGAGTTATTTGTTTGCAGCGTCCCTCCCTCCCCACAGCACGACTGAACAAGTGAGCATAAAAAAAACTGTCTACCACTGCCCCCTTTGTGTCAGGGTGCAAATCAGACACTGAAGAGACCAGAAAACAGAAGAAGCTAAAACAGAGGGAACCGCCTTGGAAGTGACAGGTACAATAGTTTAAAACCCTGTAGTTAGTACTGACTACATAGGAAGGGCCTATAGATCTTGAGAAATATAAGCTGGACCAAGGAACTATCCGATAATGAACTGACCCCACACTGCCCACAACAACAACAGAGAAAGTCCTAGATATATTTTTACTATTTTTATGATCATTCTTTTTTTTAAATTTTTTAAAAATTCTCTATTACTCCTTTAATTTTCATTTTTATAACCCACTATTACTTTGCAAAAAAAAAAAAAAAAGAGCCTATTTTTTAAAGCAAACTTCATAGATATATATATATATTATAATTTTGTGACTTTGTCTTATTTTGTTTTGCTTTTGTTTTTTCTTTTCTTCTTTTCTTTAATATTGTATTTTTGAAAATCCAACCTCTACTCTAGATTTTAAATCTTTGCTTTTGGGTATTTGTTATCAGTTTTGTACTTTAAGAACCCAATCTTCAATACCCATTTTTACTTGGGAGCCAGATTACTGGCTTGACTGCTCTATCCCCCTTTGGACTCTCCTTTTTCTCCACCAGGTCGCCTCTGTCTCTTCCCTTCCCCTTCTTTTCTCTACCCAACTCTGTGAATCACCAGTGTGTTCTGGACGGTGGAGAACACTTAGGGAACTGATTACTGGCTGGATCTGTCTCCCTCCTTTTCATTCCCCCCTTTTTATCCTCCTGGCCACCTTTGTCTCCTTCCTCCCTCTTCTCTTCTCTGTATAACTCTGGGAACATCTCTGAGCGGTCCAGACTGTGGAGCACACACAAGGAAGTGATTACTGGCTAGCTTGCTCTTCTCTTTTGATTCCACCTCATCTCCTTCGGGTCACCTCTAACTCCCTCCTCCCTCTTCTCTTCTCCATGTAACTCTGTGAACCTCTCTGGGTGTCCCTCACTGTGGAGAAACTTTTCATCTTTAACCTAGATATTTTATCAATGGTGCTGTATAGAAAAGAAGTCTTGAAACTACTGTAAAAATAAGACTGAAAACCAGAAGCAGTAGACTTAAGTCCAAATCCTGAGAACACCAGAGAACTCCTGACTCCAGGGAACATTAGTCAACAGGAGCTCATCAAACACCTCCATACCTACACTGAAACCAAGCACCACCCAAGGGCCAACAAGTTCCAGGGCAAGACATACCATGCAAATTCTCTAGCAACACAGGAACACAGCCCTGAGCTTCAATATACAGGCTGCCTAAAGTTACTCCAAAACCACTGACATCTCATAACTCATTACTGGACACTTAATGGCACTCCAGAGAGAAGAAATCCAGCTCCACCCACCAGAACACTGACACAAGCTTCCCTAACCAAGAAACCTTGACAAGACACCTGTACAATCCCACCCACAGCAAGGAAACTCCACAATAAAGAGAACTCCACGAACTGCCAGAATACAGAAAGGACACCCCAAACTCAGCAATATAAACAAGATGAAGAGACAGAGGAATACCCAGCAGGTAAAGGAACAGGATAAATGCCCACCAAACCAAACAAAAGAGAAGAGATAGGGAATCTACCTGATAAAGAATTCCGAATAATGATAGTGAAAATGATCCCAAATCTTGAAATCAAAATGGAATCACAGATAAATAACCTGGAGACAAGGATTGAGAAGATGCAAGAAAGGTTTAACAAGGACCTGGAAGAAATAAAAAAGAGTCAATATATAATGAATAATGCAATAAATGAGATAAAAAAACACTCTGGAGACAATAAATAGTAGAATAACAGAGGCAGAAGATAGTATTAGTGAAGTAGAAGATAGAATGGTAGAAATATATGAATCAGAGACGAAAAAAGAAAAACGAATTAAAAGAAATGAGGACAATCTCAGAGACCTCCAGGACAATATTAAACGCTCCAACATTTGAATCATAGGAGTCCCAGAAGAAGAAGACAAAAAGAAAGACCATGAGAAAATACTTGAGGAAATAATAGTTGCAAACTTCCCTAAAATGGGGAAGGAAATAGTCACCCAAGTCCAAGAAACCCAGAGAGTCCCAAACAGGATAATCCCAAGGCAAAACACCCCAAACGTAAATGGGTTGAATGCCCCAACCAAAAGACAAAGACTAGCTGAATGGATACAAAAACAAGACCCCTATATATGTTGTCTGCAAGAGACACACCTCAAAACAGGGGACACCTACAGAACTGAAAGTGAAGGGCTGGAAAAAGATATTTCATGCAAATAGAGAACAAAAGAAATCAGGAGCAACATAGGAGCACCACAATATGTAAGACAAATGCTAACAAGTATGAAAGGGGAAATTAATAATAACACAATAATAGTGGGAGACTTTAATACCCCACAAACACCTATGGATAGATCAACTAAACAGAAAATTAACAAGGAAACACAAACTTTAAATGATACAACAGACCAGTTAGACCTAATTGATATCTATAGGACATTTCACTCCAAAACAATGAATTTCACCTTTTTCTCAAGCACACACGGAACCTTCTCCAAGATAGATCACATCCTGGGCCATAAATCTAGCCTTGGTAAATTCAAAAAAATAGAAATCATTCCAAGCATCTATTCTGACCACAATGCAGTAAGATTAGATCTCAATTATAGGAGAAAAACTATTAAAAATTCCAACATATGGGGGCTGAACAACACGCTGCTGAATAACCAACAAATCACAGAAGAAATCAAAAAAGAAATCAAAATATGCATAGAAATGAATGAAAATGAAAACACAACAACCCAAAACCTGTGGGACACTGTAAAAACAGTGCTAAGGGGAAAGTTCATAGCAATACAGGCATACCTCAAGAAACAAGAAAAAAAGTCAAATAAATAACCTAACTCTACACCTAAAGCAATTAGAAAAGGAAGAAATGAAAAACCCCAGGGTTAGTAGAAGGAAAGAAATCTTAAAAATTAGGGCAGAAATAAATGCAAAAGAAAGAAAAGAGACCATAGCAAAAATCAATAAAGCCAAAAGCTGGTTCTTTGAAAGGATAAATAAAATTGAAAAACCATTAGCCAGACTCATCAAGAAACAAAGGGAGAAAAATCAAATCAATAAAATTAGAGATGAAAATGGAAAGATCACAACAGACAACACAGAAATACAAAGGATCATAAGAGACTACTATCAACAATTATATGCCAATAAAATGGACAACATGGAAGAAATGGACAAACTCTTAGAAAAGTACAATTTTCTAAAACTGAACCAGGAAGAAATAGAAAATCTTAACTGAGCCATCACAAGCACGGAAATTGAAGCTGTAATCAAAAATCTTCCAGCAAACAAAAGCCCAGGTCCAGACGGCTTCACAGCTGAATTCTACCAAAAATTTAGAGAAGAGCTAACACCTATCCTACTCAAACTCTTCCAGAAAATTGCAGAGGAAAGTAAACTTGCAAACTCATTCTATGAGGCCACCATCACCCTAATACCAAAACCTGACAAAGATGCCCCCCCAAAAAAGAAAACTACAGGCCAATATCACTGATGAACATAGATACAAAAATCCTTAACAAAATTCTAGCAATCAGAATCCAACAACACATTAAAAAAAATCATACACCATGACCAAGTGGGCTTTATCCCAGGGATGCAAGTATTCTTCAATATCTGCAAATCAATCAATGTAATACACCACATTAACAAATTGAAAAATAAAAGCCATATCATTATCTCAATAGATGCAGAGAAAGCCTTTTACAAAATTCAACATCCATTTATGATAAAACCTCTCCAGAAAGCAGGAATAGAAGGAACATACCTCAACATAATAAAAGCTGTATATGACAAACCCACAGCTAACATTATCCTCAATGGTGAAAACTTGAAAGCATTTCCCCTAAAGTCAGGAACAAGACAAGGGTGCCCACTTTCACCACTACTATTCAACATATTTTTGGAAGTTTGGGCCACAGCAATCAGAGCAGAAAAAGAAATAAAAGGAATCCAAATTGGAAAAGAAGAAGTAAAACACTCACTGTTTGCAAATGACATGATCCTCTACGTAGAAAACCCTAAAGACTCCACCAGAAAATTACTAGAGCTAATCAATGAATATAGTAAAGTTGCAGGATATAAAAATCAACACACAGAAATCCCTTGCATCCCTATACACTAATAATGAGAAAATAGAAAGAGAAATTAAGGAAAAAATTCCATTCACCATTGCAATGAAAAGAATAAAATACTTAGGAATATATCTACCTAAAGAAACTAAAGACCTATATATAGAAAACTATAAAACACTGGTGAAAGAAGTCAAAGAGGACACTAATAGATGGAGAAATATACCATGTTCATGGATCAGAAGAACTAATATAGTGAAAATGAGTATACTACCCAAAGCAATCTATAGATTCAAAACAATCCCTATCAAGCTACCAATGGTATTTTTCACAGAGCTAGAACAAATAATTTCACAATTTGTATGGAAATACAAAAAAACCTCAAATAGCCAAAGCAATCTTGAGAAAGAAGAATGGAACTGGAGGAATCAACCTGCCTGACTTCAGGCTCTACGACAAAGCCACAGTACCACCAAGACAGTATGGTACTGGCACAAAGACAGAAATATAGATCAATGGAACAAAATAGAAAGCCCAGAGATAAATCCACGCACCTATGGACACCTTATCTGTGACAAAGAAGGCAAGAATATACAATGGATTAAAGACAATCTCTTTAATAAGTGGTGCTGAGAAAACTGATCAACCACCTGTAAAAGAATGAAACTAGGACACTTTCTAACACCATACACAAAAATAAACTCAAAATGGATTAAAGATCTAAACGTAAGACCAGAAACTATAGAACTCCTAGAGGAGAACATAAGCAAAACACCCTCCAACATAAATCACAGCAGGATCCTCTATGACCCACTTCCCTGAATATTGGAAATATAAGCAAAAATAAACAAATGGGACCTAATTAAACGTCAAAGCTTCTGCACAACAAAGGAAACTATAAGCAAGGTGAAAAGACAACCTTCAGAATGGGAGAAAATAATAGCAAATGAAGCAACTGACAAACAACTAATTTCAAAAATATACAAGCAACTCCTACAGCTCAACTCCAGAAAAATAAATGACCCAATCAAAAAATGGGCCAACGAACTAAATAGACATTTCTCCAAAGAAGACATACAGATGGCTACAAACACATGAAAAGATGCTCAACATCACTCATTATCAGAGAAATGCAAATCAAAACCACAATGAGGTACCATTTCACGCCAGTCAGAATGGCTGCTATCCAAAAGTCCACAAGCAATAAACGCTAGAGAGGGTGTGGAGAAAAGGGAACCCTCTTACACTATTGGTGGGAATGCAAACTACTACAGCCACTATGGAGAATAGTGTGGAGATTCCTTAAAAAACTGGAATAGAACTGCCTTATGACACAGCAATCCCACTGGTGGGCATACACACCGAGGAAACCAGAATTGAAAAAAACATGTGCACCCCAATAATCATTGCAGCACTGTTTATAATAGTCAGGACATGGAAGCAACCTAGATGTCCATCAGTATAGGAATGGATAGGAAAGCTGTGGTACATATACACAATGGAGTATTAATCAGCCATTAAAAAGAATACATTTGAATCAGTTCTAATGAGGTGGAGGAAACTGGAGCCTATTATACAGAGTGAAGTAAGCCAGAAAGAAAAACACCAATACAGTATCAGTTCAGTTCAGTCACTCAGTCGTGTCTGACTCTTTGAGACCCCATGAATCGCAGCACACCAGGCCTCCCTGTCCATCACCAACGCCTGGAGTTCACCCAGATCCATGTCCATCGAGTTAGTGATGCCATCCAGCCATCTCATCCTCTGTCGTCCCTTTCTCCTCCTGCCCCCATTCCCTCCCACCTTCAAAGTCTTTTCCAATGAGTCAATTCTTCGCATGAGGTGGCCAAAGTACTGGAGTTTCAGCTTTAGCATCATTCCTTCCAAAGAAATCCCAGGGCTAATCTCCTTCAGAATGGACTGGTTGGATCTCCTGGCAGTCCAAGGGACTCTCAAGAGTCTTCTCCAGCACCACAGTTCTAAAGCATCAATTCTTTGGCACTCAGCCTTCTTCACAGTCCAACTCTCACATCCATACATGACCACTGGAAAAACCATAGCCTTGACTAGACCGAACCCTGTTGGCAAAGTCATGTCTCTGCTTTTGAATATGCTATCTAGGTTGATCATAACTTTCTATCAAAGGAGTAAGCGCCTTTTAATTTCATGGCTGCAGTCACCATCTGCAGTGATTTTGGAGCCCAAAAATATAAAGTCTGACACTGTTTCCAGTTTCCCCATCTATTTGCCATGAAGTGATGGGACCAGATGCCATGATCTTCGTTTTCTGAATGTTGCGTTTTAAGCCAACTTTTTCACTCTCCTCTTTCATCTTCATCAAGAGGCTTTTTAGTTCTTCTTCCCTTTCTGCCATAAGAGTGGTGTCATCTGCATATCTGAGGTTATTGATATTTCTCCCAGCAATCTTGATTCCAGCTTGTGCTTCTTCCAGCCCAGCATTTCTCATGATGTACTCTGCATATAAGTTAAATAAGCAGGGTGACAATACACAGCCTTGACGTACTCCTTTTCCTATTTGGAACTAGTCTGTTGTTCCATGTCCAGTTCTAACTGTTGCTTCCTGACCTGAGTACAAATTTTTCAAGAGGCAGGTCAGGTGGTCTGGTATTCCCATCTCTTTCAGAATTTTCCACAGTTTATTGTGATCCACACAGTCAAAGGCTTTGGCATAGTCAATAAAGCAGAAATAGATGTTTTTCTGGAACTCTCTTGCTTTTCGATGATCCAGTGGATGTTGGCAATTTGGTCTCTGGTTCCTCTGCCTTTTCTAAAACCAGTTTGAACTACTGGAAGTTCATGGTTCACGTATTGCCTGGCTTGGAGAATTTTGAGCATTACTTTACTAGCGTGTGAGATAAGTGCAATTGTGTGGTAGTTTGAACATTCTTTGGCATTGCCTTTCTTTGGGATTGGAATGAAAACTGACCTTTTCCAGTCCTGTGGCCACTACTGAGTTTTCCAAATTTCCTGGCATATTGAAATCAGCACTTTCACAGCATCATCTTTCACGATTTGAAATAGCTCAAATGGAACTCCATCACCTCCACTAGCTTTGTTTATAGTGATGCTTTCTAAGGCCCACTTGACTTCACATTCCAGGATGTTTGGCTTTAGGTCAGTGATCACACCATCGTGATTATCTGGGTCATGAAGATCTTTTTTGTACAGTTCTTCTGTGTATTCTTGCCCCCTCTTTTTAATATCTTCTGCTTCTGTTAGGTCCATACAATTTCTGTACTTTATCGAGCCCATCTTTGCATGAAATGTTCTCTTTGTATCTCTAATTTTCTTGAAGAGATCTCTAGTCTTTCCCATTCTGTTGTTTTCCTCTATTTCTTTGCATTGATCGCTGAGGAAGGCTTTGTTATCTCTTCTTGCTATTCTTTGGAACTCTACACTCAGATGCTTATATCTTTCCTTTTCTCCTTTGCTTTTCGCTTCTCTTCTTTTCACAGCTATTTGTAAGCCCTCCCCAGACAGCCATTTTGCCTTTTTGCATTTCTTTTCCATGGGGATGGTCTTGATCCCTGTCTCCTGTACAATGTCACAAACCTCAGTCCATAGTTGATCAGGCACTCTATCAGATCTAGTCCCTAAATCTATTTCTCACTTCCACTGTATAATCATAAGGGATTTGATTTAGGTCATACCTGAATGGTCCAGTGGTTTGCTGCTGCTGCTAAGTCACTTCAGTCGTGTCTGACTCTGTGCAACCCCATAGACGGCAGCCCACCAGGCTCCCCCGTCATTGGGATTCTCCAGGCAAGAACACTGGAGTGGGTTGCCATTTCCTTCTCCAATGCATGAAAGTGAAAAGTGAAAGTGAAGTCGCTCAGTCATGTCCTACCCTCAGCGACCCATGGACTGCAGCCTTCCAGGCTCCTCCATCCATGGGATTTTCCATGCAAGAGTATTGGAGTGGGGTGCCATTGCCTGCTCCGGGTCTAGTGGTTTACTAACGCATATATATGGAATTTAGAAAGATGGTAACTTCCAAACCTTGAAATGACAGTCTAGCTGACTGTTCCACAAGAGAATCCAGTCTACTGCTTATTCAAGATCAGGAAGAATTGGTAAATAATTAAGTAAAATACTTTAATACAACTTAGCACTGACTTCTAGCCACATCAAGATCTTTGTGCTTTAGCCTTAAGGGTATGCAGATGAAAATATCAACCTTGACTTCAAGAAGCTCACAATCCGTGAGACTAAATAGACATGTAAACAAAATAAATATAATTTAATGAATACAACAATATAAATATAAACATTTGTATATATTAATATATAAATGAACAAATAGAAATATCACAAATAAGGATTAATTAACTCCAACAGGGAGTCAGGAAAGGCCTCATAGAAGAGGTGATACTTGAACTGGGTTTCAGAGGATGAGCATAAGAATGCAAACCAGCAACAGATAAACAGATTCAATATTCAGTCATTTCTTCTGTTTCATTTACAGAGACTCATACAAAACCTGATAAACAAAGAAGGAATTCTGTTTTGGATTGGATTAAACTTTACAGTATCAGAGAAGAGCTGGAAGTGGGTAAATGGATCCTTTTTAAACTCTAAAATGTGAGTTTTAGATAAGCTAATTTGAATATTCAATTTGCTTCCCACTAGCTATCCATTTTGCGGATGGTAATTTATATATGTCCATGCTACTCTCTCAGTTTGTCCTACTCACCTTCCCCTGCATCTCCATTCCTGCCCTGCAAATACGTTGATTTTACACAGTAGATTTCATGATCTTTTTAATTTGCATACATTAAAATTCACTCTTTCTGCCATAAAATTCTGTGAGTTTCATGGGTTTTGACTAAAGCATAATGTAATGAATACACCATTACAATATCATACAGAATAAAGTTTCATTGCCCTGAAATATCCCCTGTGTTTCACTTTTCAACCTTACTTCTCATGCAAATCTTGACAATATTTACCGTCTTTACAGTTTTGCTTTATCTAGATAACACATCAATGAAATTATGTAAAATAGAGCATTTTCAAACTAATGTCTTTTAATATGAAATATGCATTTCAGATTTATCTATATATTTTTGTGGCTGGATAGCTAATTCTTTTTTATCGCTCCTTCCTTCATCTGAGTACCATAGTTTGCACACTCATTCACCTATTGAAAGACATCTTGACTGCTTCCTGCTGCTGCTGCTGAGTCACTTCAGTCGTGTCCAACTCTGTGCGACCCCATAGATGGCAGCCCACCAGGCTCCCCCGTCCCTGGGATTCTCCAGGCAAGAACACTGGAGTGGGTTGCCATTTCCTTCTCCAATGCGTGAAAGTGAAGTCGCTCAGTCGTGTCCAACCCTCAGCGACCCCATGAACTGCAGCCTACCAGGCTCCTCTGTCTATGGGATTTTCCAGGCAAGAGTACTGGAGTGGGGTGCCATTGCCTTCTCCACGACTGCTTCCTGTTTGGGGCAATTATAAATCAATCTGCCATAAACATTCATGTGCAGTTTTTTTGTGGATATAAGTTTTCAAATCAGTTTGTAAATACCTAGAATGTTAGTTGCTTGATCATTTGATAGATTATGCTTAGTTTAAAAAAAAAAAATGCCAGTTGTCTTTAATTTGAATGTCTTTGCATTTCCACCAGCAATGAATGAGTCCCTGTTGCTTCTCATCCTCATCAGCAATGGGTATTGTCAGGACTTTTGATTTTAGCATCCTAGCAGGTGTCTAGTGGAAGTTCATTGTTGTTTTAGTTTGCATTTCCCTAGCAACAGATGTATCTTTTCATGTGCTCTTTCCATTTTCATATCTTCTTGGGTGAAGTGTCTTTTCAAATCTTTTGCCAATTTTTCGATTGAGTTGTTTGGCCAGTTTTTGTTGAGTATTGAATTATTTACACTGACTGCAAGTCCTTTTATGAGATTCATATTTTGCAAAAAAAACTTTTACTGCTTTGTGACTTAAAAGTGTCTTTAACAGAACAGAAGTTTTATTTTAAATGGAGCCCATTCCTTTTTCAATTGAATTGTATTTGTGTCTTTCTCAAAAATGAGTTGACTATATTATAAGGCATCTAGTTCGGGGGGGTTTCATTTTGTTCTGTTGATCTATATGTGTTGTCTTGGTTACTTTGGCTTTATAGTAAGTCTTGAAATCAAGTACTGTGAGTCCTTCAATTTTGCTCTTCTTCCTCAGCATTGTGTTGACTGGTCTAGAACTTTTTGTCTTCCTACATAATTGGAATTAGTTTTGTCGAGCTCTATGAAAAAGTTTGAAGAGATTTATTTGTGATGATTTATTTGTGATTACAGTCTATAGATAAAGTCAGAAGGAATCAACATCTTTACAGTAATGAATCTTCCAATATGTGAACATGAAATATCTCTCCATTGATCTAAATCTCCTTTGATGTCATTCATTTTATCAGTGCTTTAAGTTTTCCACATATAGATTCAGTACATATTTTGCTTGATTTATATCTAAATATTTCAATTTTTTATGCTATTGTAAATGGGATTTTTAAATGTTAAATTCAAGTTGTTCGTTGCTGGTATATATGTATGAAATTGACTTTTTATTTATTAACCTTGAACCTTGCAAATGTTCGGTGTTCACTTCTTAGTTCCAATAATTTTTTATGTTAATTCTTTTGGGTTCTCTAACTGGACAGTTACATCATCTGCTAAAAGAAATAGTTTTAGTTTTTGTTCTCTAATCTGTATGCCTTTTATTTCTTGATTTTCTTGCATGAGGTAGAATTTCTAATACAATGCTGAATAAGAGAGGTAAGAGTAGATATCTTGCCTTTTTCTTGAGCTTAAGAAAACTACCTCACCATGAAATAATGATGTTAACAGTAGATTTTTAAATAAGTATTGTTTATCAAGCTTTTTATTTGCTCAGAGTGCTTATGGATATTGATTTTGTCACTTTTTTTTCTTCCAGCTGACTTGATTACATGCTTTTTCTCCTCAGCTTATTGATTGGATTATATTTATTGATTTTTGAATATTGAACCTGCTTTGCAAACCTGAAATAAAACCCAATTGTGCATGATGTATACTTCCTTTGTAGATTTTTGGATTTAATTTGCAAAGTTTTTTTTTTTAACTGTTTTGTTGGTGTGTTCATGAGAGATATAAATCTGTGGTTTTACTTTCTTTTAATGTCTTTGTTCTACTTTCAGTAATGTTGACTTCATAGAATGTCTTCTCAGGAGGTGTTTTCTCTGTTTCTATTTCCTTTATGAGATTGTGGAGAATTGGTACTACATCTTTCTTACAACTTTAGTAGAATTCACCAGTGACATCCTTTGGCCCTGGGTTTTGTTTTTGTTTTTTTTAATGGTTCGGAAGGATACTAGTAACTGACTCAATTACTTCAATAGATGTGGACTATTCAATTTATCTATTTCTCCTTGTACAAATTTTCATAATTTCTGTATTTCCAGGAATTGACACATTTTATCTGTTATCAAATTTGTGGGAATAAAATTGTCTCTGGTATATCTAGGTTATGATTTTATTGCCATGAAATCTCTTATTTCTGATATTGGTAATTTCTTTCTTCTCTCTTTTCTTCTTATCCTGATTGGAGTTTGATGAATCTTATTGATACCAAGCTTCTTGATGAATCTTATTGAAACTAGCTTTTGGTTTCCCTGATTTTCTCTATTGTTTTCCTGTTTCATTTATTTCTGCTCAAATATTAACTATTTCTTTTTTTCTGTGTCTTTTAGGTTTAAAATATTCTTCCTTGTCTAGTTCCCTAATGGGAATTTAAAGCTGATTTTAGATCTTACTTACTTCTTTTTCAGTGTATCCATTTCATGACATAGATTTCCCTCTAACTACTCACTGCATCTCACATATAGAAGTATAATAATGGTATTTTTCTATACGATACAATTATTCCTATATTTGGAATTTATTTTTGAGAAAAAGCCAAGGAAATTACAGAAGGACTGAATGTGTCATGTATGTCCATGTGTGTTAGTCACCCAGTTGAGTCCAACTCTTTACGACCCCAGGAACTGTAGCCCACCAGGCTCCTCTGCCCATGGAATTCTCCAGCAAGAATACTGGAGTGGGTTGCCATTCCTTTCTCCAGGGGATCTTCCCCATCCAGGGATCTAACCCGGTCTCTCACATTGCAGGCAGATTCTTTACCCTCTGAGCCACAAGAGAAGACCGAATGTGTAATAAAAGAAATTAAATATGACTTTTGCTAAAATCAAGAGGACAGGAGGAAAGAAATGAGGAGTTGTATTTGGAAAAAGAGTGATCTGATTTTGGACATAAGTTTGAGATGCCTATTAGACATCCAAATGGAAATGCCTAATGTGCATTTAGATATTTGTACCAGTAACTCAAGAAAAAGAACTATATATGAAGCAGAATGAGCTCACTCAAAGAGTGTACTTACAGTGCTAAGTACTGTCCTTGAGAAACTCCAACATTTAGAGCTAAAAGAGAGAGGAAGCCAGTAAGTGAGATTAAGAAAGGGTAGCTAAGGATGTCAGAGAAAAAAGAAAGAGATGTGTTTGGAAACACAGAGAAGAAAGTTTTTATTAAGCAACAGGTGGCAAACTATGTCAAAGGATGCTGAGAGGTCAAGAAATACAGGGATAGTTAAATGGCCATTAACTTGGCAATGTGGAAGTCCCTAGTGATATTGATCAGAAATGATTTTGTGAAGAGAAGAGAATGGAATGAGTTGAAAAGACAACAGAAAATGAAGAATTTGAGAGTGTGTATTTAGCCAAATCTTTTGACAAATATACTGAGAAGAATGAAGGAATAATGGAATAATAGCTGGAGGAAAATATATGATCAAGGGAAATTATTTTATTTTAAATATGGTGGACCTTAGAGCATGGGGGGGATTGTTCCTTTAGGTTGCTTTTTCTTTGATGATGATGGAAATGAATCAGTGAAAAGATAAAAAATCAATACTGCAGAAAAGGGTGGAAGAGAAATAATTGCAAAAGTAATGTTTTCAGAAAAATCAAGAGGAGATGGATTCTAGAGTACAAGTGGTGGGCTTGGCTTTTTATATGAGCAAAAATATTATTTCCACTGTAACAGAATAGAGATTATTCTATGCTTTGAATTCTAGACACACTTAGTTTAATTTTGGCCAAGAGTTGTGTACAAATTTCTAAATTATTCTCTTCTACATCAAAGAAAAGCAACTATGGAAGGATAACCACAATCTCTTCTTTTCCTGGCAGCTTACTTCCTCTCAAACAATGCTTATGGCATTTCTCTGAAGTATTTTGAAGACTGTGGTTCACCTAAAATTTTTTCAAATATGCTTTCATGATTTGTTTGAAATTTTGCACAAAAAATTAATAATTTAGATCACATTTGTGTTAAGTAGATATGAATCAGCAAACTAAGTGGTTGAGAGCCAAGTGTATTGCCAAAAGAATTGCTAGGAAAAAAAGAGAAGTTTGGAATTAAAGGAAGGATCCTTCAAGACTATTCTTCAAGGAGTGTCAGGAGCCAGCGTGAGGAACTCCACCCGCGGCAAAGGTCATGAGGAAGGAGGCTCGGTGTACGTAAAGGCAGGATCGAGCCTCAGGAGTCCCCCTGGAAATTCTTGAGCATCTACCCCCAAAACCAGAGTCTGCCTACTTTACTGCTTTGTGCTCTCACCTACACCTCTGACTTTACGGGGTGCTGTCCTGGGCATGACAAGAGTGTTCTAGTTCACAACCGTGAGAGGCATGAGATGTTCTAAACTGTCTGAATACAGATTCCTTTGAGCAGTTAAAAGATTGATTAGAAATTGTATTGGTGAAGGGTTTTTCACTTGCTGGGCCAATGTTTGCTGCTAAGTTTCCATATCCCTTACCTGCTGTGTCCCTGGCAGTGCATTGATTAATATAATTGGTGTAAGTAGTAGCTTTAATGTTTGTAACCTTGGACCCTTGAGTTAATTCTTTTTCTTGTTATAGCCCACCACACCTTTGCCCTATAGGAATGCAACTTTACCTAATGCTTTTGGAAGGTAGCGACTGACTAATCACCTTTAGAGAAAAATAAGTTTTCTGAAGAAAGGGTCTTAAAATGTTAACAGGCCTCCGGGCCAGAAGATGATGCAAATCACCTAAAATTTGCATATGATAAGTTTTCAGGAAGAAAGCCTGGCTTACTGCATGACTCTACCCCTTCCCCCATTATCCTCTATGCATAACTTAAGGTATAAAAATTACTTTGGAAAATAAAGTGCGGGCCTTGTTCACCAAAGCTTGATCTCCCCATGTCGTTCTTTCTCTCACCTCCTGGCTGAATTATACAGCCTTTTTTCTCCACTAAATTTTCTCTCTGAGCTATCCTTATTTAACCACTCTTTATACCTTTAATTAACATTTAATTAAGCAATTGTTTCCTGATCCTCGCCGACGCCATCCCCGCTTCGAATTCTCTGGATCCACTGGGTCTGGACACCGGCAAAGGGGCTGTAAGGAATTAAGGGGGAAATAGGGGACAGAATATGGAAAAGAAGTGAAGAAAAAGGATAGTAGCTTTAAAGGAAAGGAAACCATAATATTACAGCAATAGAATTTATGGTATTAATTTAAAAAGCAGAGTAAAAGCTAAAGGTTGACCCCAATATCATTCAGACCCCAATATTACTCTTTGCGATCCCATGAACTATACAGTCCATGGAATTCTCCAGGCCAGAATACTGGAGTAGGTAGCTGTTGCCTACTGCAGGGGATCTTCCCAACCTAGGTCACCCACATCGCAGGCAGGTTCTTTACCAGCTGAGCCACCAGGAAGCCCAAGAATACTGGAGTGGGTAGCCTATTCCCTCCCCAGCAGATCTTCCTGACCCAGGAATCCACCTGGGGTCTCCTGCATTGCAGGTGGATTCTTTACCAGCTGAGCTACTAGGGAAGCCCTGAAAGAAAGGAAATAATAATATTATAGGATAGATTTTATGGTGTTAACTAAAACAGCAGAGTAAAAACCTAAAGGTTGACTCCAATATCATTCAGTTACTGTATGAATTTTTATATCCTTTTACTTACTATATGAATACTAAAGTTATCTTTGTAAATGTCAAGGATAACTTTGTTTTAATCTTTGGATTTAGATCATATAGCAGAATATCTAAAAAATGTAGCTTTTAAAAATATACTAATGGAGTTGACAAAGCCCAGGGAATGTAAAGAGCAATTTGTTCTTATAAATATACAAATGATTAGAGCTAAGAATGAAAAAGATGAGAGAGGTATTCACCTACTTGGAAATAGCAAAAATAAAGATTTTTATAATTTATTTAAATGACATTATTAAAATAATATTGCATACTTATAATATTTTGGAGATGCACCATCTCCTTCAACCATTTAAACCACTCTCTCAGGGCTATTAATCCCACTTTAAAGATGAGGAAACTGAGTGGCAAGGAGAATGATCAACTTAATGTAGTGTTGGAGCTAGAATTTATGTCCATGTTATCTGATGTAGAGTCTGGACCCTTCAACATGCTCCTTCATAATTTCTATGTATACCTGTGGCTCATTCATGGCAAAAAAACAACAAAATTCTGTAAAGCGATTATCCTTTGATTAAAAAATGAATTAATTAAAACAATGTTCCCAAAGATACTTATTCTACACCACCTAAATGTCTTTATTTAAATTTCCTTCATCCTACAAGAAACTTTACCAGTGAATATTTACGTCTGAATAATCATCATTTTTGATCACCTACTGTGAATCTGGTTCAACCAAGAATGACATTCTCCTGATTACAGATTACTGAGGAAGCAACATTGTGACAGGTAAAATAATCAAAAAGAGCATTAGAAAATTTAGGGTGTCTAGGCAAAAGAGAGCAGAACAAAGTGGTCTTTGTACAGCCATAGAACCATCAAGTCATGTAATTGTTGCTCTTCACTTGCTAAGTCCAGTCCAACTCTTTGTAACCCCAGGGACTGCAGCATGACAGGCTTCTCTGTCCTTTACCATCTCCCAGAGTTTTCTCAGATTCATGTCCATTGAGATGGTGATGCTATCTAAACACCTCATCCTCTGCCACCCTCTTCTCCTTTTGCCTTCGGTCTTTCCCAGCATCAGGGTCTTTTGCAATGAGTCAAGTGGAGGCTAGACCAAAAGAGAAATACATTAGGTAGAGAATGATCTTCCATAACTGTCAAAAAAGAAAGGAACAATAAAAAATAAATAAATAAAAGTGTATTGTTGTTGTTTCTCAAAAAGAAAAGAACAATAAAGAAAAATACCAAAAATCAAGTATAAATCATGTGTGCACTATAACAAAAATTGAAGACAAATAACACAGAAAGCATTTGAAATGTATATGTAAATTAAGGAACTATAGTCTTAATATACAAGGGTTTTTTTCTAGTCAGTTAAAAAAATAGCAATATAAAACTAGAAGAAAACATGAGGTAACAATTTATGAAAAAAGAAAATATATCATCAATAAGCATTTGCAAAAAATTCTTATGTGTATAAATAAACAGTCCATCTGAGAGCATTAGCTGTCTCTCCATTCATTTGTGAGAAAAAGCATATTTGATACAGAGTAAAAAAACAAAAAGAAAACAAGACCTCACCAAGATATGTATCTAACCACATCGAATTATTTTATCAATTTCCAAATCTAACTTTA
Source organism: Bos indicus (assembly GCF_029378745.1). NCBI lineage: Eukaryota > Metazoa > Chordata > Mammalia > Artiodactyla > Bovidae > Bos > Bos indicus. The sequence continues at coordinate 100,607,857 of NC_091764.1, forward strand.
TTTTTTCCTAAATAAATCATCTTAAAACGTACTAGAAGTCCTCATTGTATAATTGAATACTAGATAAAGTACACTTGCATAAACTGATCTAAAAGAAAAACTAACATTTCATAATAAATGGTGGGGGAGGAGAGTTCAGTAGGCTTTATCTTGAAAAATAAAGCATGATATTATTGGAAAATAGTTTATCTTATATTTAAGATTTAAGCTACAATTGTATATATTCAACAATCTTTAGAATGGAGAGAATTAAGTGTTGAGATTTTATGAGGGACATTATTTTTCAACCTGATTTTATAATAGCAGAGTAGTATAACTGTAGCTCTTATTTGAGTTTTATAACATAATCATATAATGTGCCACTTTTGAAAAAAAAAAATAGAATACCTCTCTGATTTTATTTTTATTGAGTGTCTCTTAATACTTCAGTCTTCAATTCATTCTCCTTTGAAGCAGCTACTAATCTTCTTAGTCCCCCTGTTGATTTTGTATATTTAAAGTATTAATTTGTACAATTCTGTTGTTCTCCCATTTTTCAGTAAATTTGCCTGTGATTTAAACTAATTTCTAATTTGATTTAAACAAATCTCAAAGCTCTCAGAAAATCTTAAATACTTTGGAAGCAAGGTTATTTTGCATAGCACACTCTGTGTGCATTAAATTTTAGCATCCGGCAGCTGGTGAAATACAGTCAACAACTTCCTTGATGTCATGACATAGATGGAGGCTAATGCCAGGTGGGAAGAGCAGGTGCATGGCAGCCAATTTTGCTAATGCCAGGTGGGAAGAGCAGGTGTGTGGCAGCCAATTTTGCAAGTGTCAGCTCATCAGTGATTAATTTTGCTTCTATTGCTTTTGAAATTTACTACTTTCTTATACAGCCTCATAACTGCAGTGATTCTGTGAATGAAAGTTTGGAGACTTTCTATATAGTATGTTAAAATTGAAGATGCTTTGACATAATTCTTAAGTGATTCTCACAGCTTTAATGTAATACAGTCAAGACAGACATAATTATTTCCACTATATACTTGACTTAGAAAGGTTACAAACTTCGCTTGAATTCATAGAATCTTTGAATAAGGTAACTGAGATTTGTACCTAAATCAGTTCTTGTGCTAAAGTCCTGTTTAATCCAATGTATTATACTGCCACCAAGTGGTATGAACTTTTATTCACATGCATCTGTAAATAAACAGGTTATTTCCATTCTTATGGATTTGGGAATATTGACGATCTCTTTATTTGTCTATTAGCAAAGTAATTTTTTTCTGTGTACCAGGGATGCTCTCCTTCAACATTCACGTATTTCTGAATTTGTATGATTTTATGCTTTAGATACACAAGGAGAACTTAATTATATGAAGTTTAACAGGTATAGTATTTATTTTATCCAAGGTATTGTATCCTAAAATTTATTAACCTATCATTATCATTCTTACTTTAATAGGAATAATAGTCAAGATTTCCAGGAGAAATATCAATAACCTCAGATATGCAGATGACACCACCTTTACGGCAGAAAGTGAAGAGGGACTAAAGAGCCTCTTGATGAAGGTGAAAGAGGAGAGTGAGAAAACTGGCTTAAAACTCAACTTTTAAAAAACTAAGGTCATGGCATCTGGTCCCATCACTTCGTGGCAAATAGATGGGGAAGCAATGGAAACAGTGACAGACTTTCTTTTCTTGGGCTCCAAAATCACTGCAGATGGTGACTGCAGCCTTGAAATTAAAAGATGCTTGCTCCTTGGAAGGAAAGCTATGACCAATCTACACAGCATATTAAAAAGCAGAGACATTACTTTGTCAACAAAGGTCCATCTAGTCAAGGCTATGGTTTTTCCAGTAGTCATGTATGGATGTGAGCTGCTAAGTCACTACAGTCGTGTCCGACTCTGTGCGACCCCATAGACAGCAGCCCATCAGGCTGCCCCATCCCTGGGATTCTCCAGGCAAGAACACTGGAGTGGGTTGCCATTTCCTTCTCCAATGCATGAAAGTGAAAAGTGAAAGTGAAGTCGCTCAGTCATGGACTGCAGCCTTCCAGGCTCCTCCGTCCATGGGATTTTCCAGGCAAGGGTACTGGAGTGGGGCGCCATTGCCTTCTCCGGTGGATGTGAGAGTTGGACTATAAAGAAAGCTGAGTGCCGAAGAATTGATGCTTTTGAACTGTGGTGTTGGAGAAGACACTTGAGAGTCCCTTAGACTGCAAGGAGATCCAACCAGTCCATCCTAAAGTAGATCAATCTTGAATATACATTGGAAGGACTGATGCTGAAGCTGAAACTCCAATACTTTGCCCACCTGCTGTGAAGAACTGACTCATTTGAAAAGACCGTGATGCTGGGAAAGATTGAAGGCTGTGGGTGCGGGGAGGGGGGTGGGGGTTGGGGGGGGTGGGGGAGAAGGGGCCGAAAGAGGATGAGATGGTTGGATGGCATCACTGACTCAATGGACATGAGTTTGAGCAAGCTCCAGGAGTTGGTGACGGGCAGGGAGGCCTGGCGGGTTGCAGTCCATGAGGTTGCAAAGAGTCAAACATGACTAAACAATAACAAGCATTCCTACTTTATAGTAAAATGACTGAAGCTCACAGATTCTATGTAAATTGCCAGTATTACACAGCTATCAGTCACCATGCCAAGGCTCCCTTGTTCCTCTTCAAAGCCCATCCTTATAACCATAAATTATATTTCATACCATAGTTTTTCTTTAGTTAGAATTTTATCAAGGTTTATTCTTTCACTCCCTGTTTACTGCTTTTCTAACACAATATCTTCTGAATGACTCTAAGCACCAGATCTTTTGAATCAATCCTTGAGTATTACCTTGTTCAGGTACTCATCTATGTAAACATTACAAATAAATATCTAATCAATGCCTAAATATCTGATCTATACCTGTATCACTTTTTCACAAGAAATAACCAAAAGTTTGGTTTTTTTAATGTATTTTAATTGGAGGCTAATTAGGGCACACCAACCCACCCCAGTTTGCTTGCCTGGAGAATCCAATGGACAGAGGAGCCTGGCAGGCTACAGTCCATGGGCTCTCAAAGAGTTGGACATAACTGAGTGACTTGCACACTATTTTACAATATTATGGTGAGTTTTGCAAATATGTATTGATTTTGTACTCCATTCCTGACATCAGTGGTAAAAAATTGGTGGTGGAAAAATTCTTCTCTCAAATGCTGTAATTTTTAAATCCAAATCATACATTTAGAGCTGCTGTCCAATACAGTAGCCATTAACCACATTTGAGTGTTTAAATTTAAGTCAGTTATAATTAAATAAAAATTTAAAATCTACCCACTGTTCAAATGCCCACTAGCCCCAAGTGGCTAGTGGCTACTGTTGGGGTTTTTCTCCCCAGGACTTGGAAGCGACGAACCTGAAAGAAGGACACTTGGACAGTCTCTTGCAAGGACTGACAAGTTTATTTCTGCAGTCAAGCTTTTTTATAGAAGCAGACAAAGAGCTTAAAGTATGCGGCCAGCAGGGCACATACAGAGTTAACACATAATCACTAGAAACATTTCAAGGACAGCACGCTGTAAATGACTCATGGGCTTCTCCCACAACCTGCTCTCACAAGTAACATCCCTATTTATTAATAACTCTTGGCGCCGAACATAACCAAAGGCAGGAGATGTCTTTCTGTCCGTGGTGCAAAGCTGCGTACTTCTGGCCCTTTGCCATTTTCCCAAGGACTTTCTCCTTTTATGGCTATTTTGCACTACGCTTCCCAACATGTCCTCCTTTTGTTTTTAAATTAAGCATGGCAGCAGCTAGTTGGACTCCATTGTGGGAGGCACGGAGTCTTGAGTAGAGACTTCTGTATACCATAATCAAGGACAAAAAGAGCAGGGTGATTAATACATATATAAAAATAATGCTTCCTGAAAGCCAAGCTCTAGGGTCTAGAGACAATAGGGTTTTGGTTAAAGTATCATAGAACTGAGTACTATACAATTCCCTAGGTACTCTAACTTGAAAATTAGCAACTTGTTGTTTCAACAAATTGATGTCTAAACTTGAGTTACTTGTGAGATCCTGCAAATGCGCCTTAACCTTATTCCAAGGATATTCAGTGCTATTATAGGGCATGTTAGTCAGACAAAAAGAAGTAAAATTCCAGTGACAGTGTATACGTGTTCAGAAAGTCAGTTGCTGCATTTGATCTCCTAAGTAGATAACCACAGTTTGTAACTCATTAATTCATGTTTGTAATTGCTGATCTATTTGAGCTTGTCAAGTCCACAGATCATGAGAGTCTTTGTGCCAAACAGTGATAAAATCATAATTTTGTATAGAATTATGTAAAGCCATACCAGACAAAGTTCCTACAGTCACAATGGAGATAAGGCTTAAGATGCCTGCAATAATCCACCCAATGATGCGCTTAGATCGCCTAAGCCTAGTTTTCAACAATACAGAAAGAAATATAGAATCAGTCCAAAGCTCAATTAAGTTTATGGGAAGCCATAACTCAGATCTTTGTTTAGCACAATGCTAGCATTGTGATATGAAATGGTGTGATTAAGGCAGGTATACAATGCACATGCAGTACAATTGACAATCTTGGCTGATAAGTCAATATCAAAATGCCCTACAATAAACAAATACAGAACGTGAACACATGATTGAATATAGCCAGTACTATTATATAGGAAGGTATAATTAGAAGGATGAAACACACCCACAGCCCCATAAACACTAGCGAAGTGCTCTAAGGCTGCTGGAATTTTCCAAATGTGCCATTGCTCCGGCCCCACAATGGGGACAACAATCCTGGGTCATGGGGGTGATAAGCCCCCGTTATACCAATTCAGCAGTATGTCCTTATCAGTCCAGAAACTTGTCTTAGATTTATGAAAGCCTCCAATGCTTGATCTATTAAACCAGGAGCAGTTATGATGTTCCTCTTGCTCGTCAGTGTCTGCTCAGCCTGATGAGTCATGTTTTTTCACTTGAGCCCATGTCAGGTAAGGATTCAGACGATGGCATTTCCTCATTGGCTCCTCCAGGGTCATTGAGACCCTTCGCATCAACTTCATCACTTTTCGAGGGAGTCTGGTCTTGGGGTGCTTCTCGGTAGCAGACATGGCGAAGGGGAACCCAGATTTCCTCTCCATCTGCAATGACAAGACCATAACCCTTGCCTAGGAGTCGTAAGATTCCTGGCAGCCACTGATTAAATTGCTTATACCACATTGATGTATTGATTTCTAATTTGCTGTTTTTGTCTTCTGCAAAATGTCTATTTGCACGAGTGTCAGAATTATTTTTTGTTAAGTTTAGTTAAAGATATTAGTAATTGAGGGAAAAAAATAGTAATTGAGGGTTCATGAGATAAGAAGTGTATCTCCTCTTCCATATTCCCCCTTTCTGTTTTAATAAACGAGTTTTAGGGTGTGGTGGGCTCTTTCAATAATGGCTTGACCCTGAGGATTATAGAGTATTCCTGTAATGTGTGTTATGTTCCATTTTGATAAAAATGAATGAAATGAATGCGAGGTCCATTGTCTGTTTTCAAGACAGAAGGAATCCCCATAATGGGGAAGGTGAGTAAGAGTGTAGAAATGGTGTGTTTGTTGGATTCTGAAGAGAGAGGTACTGCCCAGATAAAGCCTGAAAATGTATCAACTGAGACAAAAAGCAAAGAAAACTTTCTTAAGAAGCAGTGAGTGAAATCAGATTGCTAAAGGGAATTAGGTTGTTGCCCCTGGGGATTAACTCCTGAAATCGTAGTTCGTAAGTGCAGAGGGGCGCAGACATCACAGGTTTTAATAATATGCCGTGTTTCCGTGAGAGGAATATGGTATTTAGAGTGCACTCTGTTAGCATTGGTATGAAGATTAGCATGTTCGTCACTGGCAGATGTAAAAATGGGAGCTATGAGCCTATCAACAGCATCATTTCCTGCGACCAGAGGGCCAGGTAAACCTGAATGAGCACGTATATGTGCAATAAAGGAAGGTTCCGTACGTGAACGAATTAAAGCTTGAGTCTGTGAAAAGAGAGTATATAATTCTTCATCTAGGTTGTATAAAAAGGTGGTAAGAAAATCAGGAAAAAGGGAAGCAAGGTATTTGGAATCAGTATATATGTTGAAGGATAACAGTTGAAGCGACAAAAGAGCATATAAAGCATACAATTCAACTCTTTGTATTGAAGAATAGGTAGTGGGTAATTTCTCTTTGATATCAGGGCCAACAATCCCTGCTATGCCTTTCTTGTTGCCATCAATGAAATAGGTGGGTGCATTGGAAATAGGCTGGGATGCAGTGATCTTAGTTACAATGAATTTAGTACATTGTAGAAAGTCCCATGATTTTCCTTTCGGCAGATGAAATGACATAACAGTCTGAAAATCACTTAATGCCATTTGCATGGTCAGGTTATACTGTAAGGCAATTTGCAATTCCTGTTTTGTCAAGGGAATGTGTATTACATATGGATCAAATCCAGTCAAAGTTTGTACATGGCTTCTTCCTGACACAATTAAGTGCCCTATTTTCTCAATATATGATACAATTTTTTTAGACTGTTTAGTGTGTAAATATACCCATTCTATTGGGCTGTGTTGGTCTATAATTGCCGTGGGTGAATGTTCACTAGGGAATATATATAAAGAAACTGGTTGATCATAATCTAGCTGAGTTGAAAAAGATTGTTGAATGCGTTTCTCCACTAAGGCCAGTTCTTCTTTGGCCTCTTTTGTTAGTTGCCTAGGGCTATTAGGGTCGGGGGATCCCCCTAAAATTTTAAATAGATTTTGTAAGGCCTAGGTGGGGATGCCGACAGATGGCCACAGCCAATTAATATCCCCTAGCAATTTTTGAAAATCATTCAGCGTGCGTAGAGATTGCACAGAAATTTGAGTTTTTGAGGTTTGATTTTAGATTCTTCCATAACATGTCCTAAATAATTAAAGGGTGCTTTCCATTGAATTTTATCTGGTGCAACAAGGAGGCCATGATTTTGAAGAGTACTAGAAACTTCATTATATAACTGTTGTAAACAGAGTTCAGATTCCATAGAGAGAAGTCTATCATCCATATAATGAATTATAAACGCAGTAGGATACTTGTCTCTAATGGGTTGTAATAAAACAGATATGAGATATTGGCAAATGGTAGGGGAGTTCATCATTCCCTGAGGTAGCACCTTCCATTGGAATCTTTTAACAGAAGCCATGTGATTTATAGAAGGAACTGAAAATGCAAAACGTTTTCTATCTTTAGGGTGCAAAGGTATAGTAAAAAAGCAGTCTTTTAAGTCAATAATAACTATAGACCATCCTTTTGGTACCATAGAAGGGGAGGGCAATCCGGGTTGTAAGGGCCTCATAGGTAACATGGTATTATTAACATTTCTTAAATCTATCAACATTCACCATTTTCCTGACTTCTTTTTTTATTACAAAAACAGGGGAATTCCACGGGGAAAATGAAGGTTCTATATGAGCTTTTTGTAATTGTTCATTAACTAATTGCATAAGAGCTGCCAATTTTTCTTTAGTTAGGGGCCATTGAGGTGTCCATATTGGGGTATCAGATTCCCAATCGAGGGGCAGCAGTGTTAACTCAATGGTCCCCATTAAAAAGGTTCCTTTAAAGAAATTGTGGCTTTTGTTTGTTCAAGAAAATCCCATCCCCATAAATTGATAGGGATATTAGTAATATATGGTTTAAGATAAGCTACAATTTGATCAGGGCCATACACTTGTAAGTAGGATGCACTGACAAAAGTTTGTGTGGCATCAGTTTCATCCATTCCTAATAGTCTAGAAGGAGCCATAACCTTACCCCAATCGAGGGTCCACTCTGCAGCTCTAATGATTGAAATGTTAGCTCCAGTATCTAACATGCTGTGAAATTCTTTCCCCGTATGTGTAAAGTAAGCATAGGTTTCTGATGTTCCTTTAATAAGGTGGATAGTGCAAAAGTAAGGCTGATACTGCCAAAGCCTCCCTGTCGAACTTTATCAGATGCCTTCATTGGTTTAACATATGGCAAAAGTTAATAATTGTGCAAAATATTCCCCTTTTTGTAAGTATGCATTTCCTGTTTTCACAACATTTACCATAACATGTATTTCCCCTTCATAATCTTCGTCCACAACACTGGTCAAAACCATTAAACCTCTCATTGTGCAGCTACTACGTCCCAAAATCAGTCCCATTGTCCCGGGTGGAATCGGGCCATAATATCCAGTGGGAATTTTGTGGGGGTTGTATAATTCTATTAGTTCCACATCATAAGGATTAGGTATATCAATGCAAGCACTCTTAGATGTAGCTGCTTGTAGTGTCATAACGCTAGGTCCTCCTTTTGTAGTGGGGCTAGAGGATGGCCCCTTTATCAGTTTCCCTGTTGTTTTTGCTGTGCACCAGGGTTCAAAGTGTTTCTATCCTTATCAGATTTAGAATGACATTCATTCAGCCAATGAAACCCCCTTTTACATCTTGGACATACTCCTGGGAGTCTCTTCCTATTAGAAGTAGTATTATTTTTTCTGGCCTGTGTTGGCAGGCAACATTGTTTTCATATGGCCAGGCTTCCCACAGTTAAAACATTTGGTATTAGCAGCCTTTTGTACATTAGAGGTTTCCAGTGCTGCCAATTTTGCTCTATGGGACATAGACCCAATGTCCCTATATGCTTTCAAATATTCCATAAGAGAGCCAGTCTCTCGAATAGGTCTGAGCACAGATCGACATTCCTCATTAGCATTTTCAAAAGCAAGTTGTTTTAAAATAATATTTTGTGACGTCACATCCTTAATAGATTTTTTAATTGCATCCTTTAATTTTCCTATAAATTGAGAATATTCCTCTTCATGTCCTTGAATAATCTTAACAAATGAACCATCAGAGTTAGTGCTATCAACCTTTGCTTATGCCCTGCAGGCAGTTTCTTTAATGAAATATAACATCTGAAGGGTAATATTAGCTAATTGTGCAATCATATCGGCCATGGCTCTTGTTCCAGTCAGTATATCACAGGTTAAATTGGCAGGGTTACCATGAGATTGCTGGTCAATCATCAGCTGTTGGGCCTCATCATTAACCCACATTTGCTACTGCAGTAATTGTTGAGGATTTAAAACCATCTTTGCTACTTGAAAAAAAATCGTGTGGCATCCAATGGTTAGCCCATCCTCTGAGAAATTCTATACAGTAAGGAGAAGTAGGTCCATACAGAGTACATGCTTTCTTAAAGCTAGACAACATGCCAAAATCTAGATTAGCCCAAGCATTTTGGCCTTAGGCAGGTTGATTAAATTGCATTGGGAAAGCGAAAGTGCAAGTAGGCATCTCCTGAGGAGGAGTGAAATGATTAGTACGAGCAAAGTTAGCAATTGCTGTTACAGGCGGAGCAGAAGGAAAAACCTCAGATTTGGGCTGTCCGTTGAATGAAATGACTCCCATTCCAAGTGGCTTCAATTTTGACATATCCTGTATATATATATATGTCTCTAAGTTGTTTTTCTAAGGATTGTGTCTGATTGAGCATAACATTCTTATATTTCAAAGCACCTTGCATATCTTGTTCCTTAAGCTCATATTCATGTAAAGATCGAATAGTTTTTACTTCCAAATCAACGTTATGCCCTTCAATTTGTTCTATGATAGCCCGTATGAGTGACCATGTAACCCTTGCCAATATGCTCGCAAAATATTATTCTTAACCCTTTTCCATACATCAAGATCAAGCGTCCCCTCCTCCGGGAACCATGGATTATGTTCCACTAGTATATGATAGCAGTCATTCAACTGATCTCTTGAAACATTAACACCATTTTGTTTCAAAAAATGATGCATTATAGAAATGAAAGGAATTTTACTGCTATGTTGTCCCATCCTGCTTACCTCTTTCTACAGGGGCTCGTCGCTTTGTTCAGCCTTTCTCTCAAGTCCCTGTTTGGGTGCCACTTGTTGGGGTTTTTCTCCCCGGGACTTGGAAGCGACAAAGCTGAAAGAAGGACACTTGGACAGTCTCTTGCAAGGACTGACAAGTTTATTTCTGAAGTCAAGCTTTTTTATAGAAGCAGGAACAAAGAGCTTAAAGTATGTGGCCAGCAGAGCGCATACAGAGTTAACACATAATCAGTAGAAACATTTCAAGGACAGCGCGCTCTAAATGACTTATGGGCTTCTCCCACAACCCACTCTCACAAGTAACATCCCTATTTATTATTAACTCTTGGCGCCAAGCATAACCAAAGTCAGGAGATGTCTTTCTGTCCATAGTGCAAAGCCGCGTACTTCTGGCCCTTCGCCATTTTCCCAAGGACTTTCTCCTTTTACGTCTATTTTCCACTATGCTTCCCAACAGCTACAGTTGTGGTTGCAACTGATATGGAATATTTCCACCATTGCAGAATGCTGATTCAACAGTGTGGGTCTAGATTCAAGATAACAGTTTTCTTCCAGATGTTGTACAAAAGGAACTCCAGCTAGTGTTTTTGAACAATGAATCATAGTTAGCTCAAAACATTTTACAGCAATTAGAAGCAATAGCCTTCTTCACTGTGTGTGCTCATAAGATGTAGATGTTAAGATCCAAGTGAAGCAAGACTGAATATGATGATAGTGTTTAAAGAGAACCTGAACAGGGGTTTCCCTGGTGGTCCAGTGGTTAAAACTTCACCTCCCAACTTAAGGGGTGTGGGTTCGATATCTGGTCAGAGTGTTAAGATCCCACATGCCTCACAGCCAAAATACCAAAAGAGAAAATGGACTCAATACTGTAATAAATTCAATAAAGACCTTAAAATCAAAAATATCTTAAAAAAAGGGAGACAGAACTTGAATATAGGAGAGCAATATCATGTGTGTGCTCACTTTTTAATACTTTACTGAGACCAGGTAAATACCTTTAAAGTAAATAACAACACATGTCTCAAAATGATAGAGACTTTTGGTGAAGAATGACTTGTCTACTCTTAGAATTTCTCAGTAAAATACGCCTAAATATATATGACTTATGGAAAGTCCAGTGTGTTAGTCATTCAGTCGTGTCCAATTTTTGCAACCCCATGGACTGTAGCCTGCCAGGCTCCTCTGCCCATGGGATTCTCCAGGCAAGAATACTGGAGTGGGTTGCCATGCCCTCCTCCAGGGGATCTTTTCAACCCAGAGATTGAACACAGATCTCCTGCAATACAGGCAGATTCTTTACTGTCTGAGCCAGCTGAAAGTCCTGGAAAGTCCAGCATGGTATCATAAATTAAATTTTAAATTGAATATGTGTCACAATATGTCAGAAATTTCTAGAGCTATGAAGTTGATGGGATCTATTCAGCAAGTTCCTTCATGACTGGCAGTTTTCCCACCTGAACCATGACACACAGAGTTTGGGGAAGTAACCTAATAGTAGTTTTTGAGCATTTCTAACCACAGTCTTTAAACTAGGCCTGGAGGATTGGAGGAGAAACTGCCTAGATGAAAAAAAGCTTCGTTGACTTAGGAAATGGCATCAGGACAGTGCAGAAAGTCAGTGAAGAGCCCCTACTTGAATTGAGGATACCTTAAGCACAGGCGGCTGCGACGGGCACGCTCAAGCGCAGGCGGCTGTGATGGGTGCGCTCAGCATGGCCGAGAGGAGCCACCCCACGTCCAAAGTCAGAGACAGAAGCCAGGAGGACCCCATGCCCAAAGGGTGGCGGCCAAAAGGAGTTACCCATATCCGAGGTCAGGGGCAGCAGCCGAGAGTACCAGACTGCAACGGCACAGGAATGGCCGAGAGGAGCTACCCCGCGTCCGAGGTCGGGGGGGCGGCCGAGAGGAGTTACCCTGTGTCTGAGGTCAGGGGCGGTGGCCAGGAGGAGATACCCCTTGCCCCAAGCCCAAGGCCAGGAGCTGCAGGCGGGAGGAGCTACACCATGCCCCTAAGCCTGAGGCCAGTGGTGGCGGGCAGGAGAAGATATCCCTCGCCCCATGCCCAAGGCCAGGGGCAGTGGCCGGGAAGACCAACCCCACGTCCAAGGAGCCGAGGCTGCCCGGGCTCAGGAGGGCCTAGAGGAGCTATCCCACGCTGAAGGTCAGGAAGGGCGGCGGTGAGGAGAAACCCCTCGTCCAAGGTCCGATGCCATCTCCCCTTCGAATACCCTGGATCAGCCGGGGCTGGTCCTCAGCAGTAAGGAGCAATGGCTGCGCTTTGCTGGAGCAGTCATGAAGAGATACCCCAGGCCCAAGGTAAGAGAAATCCAAGTAAGACGGTAGGTGTTGCAAGAGGGCGTCAGAAGGCAAACACACTGAAACCATACTCACAGAAAACTAGTCAGTCTAATCACACTAGGACCACAGCCTTGTTTAACTAAATGAAACTAAGCCATGCCCATGGGGCAACCCAAGATGGGCGGGTCATGGTGGAGAGATCTGACAGAATGTGGTCCACTGCAGAAGGGAATGGCAAATCACTTCAGTATTCTTGCCTTGAGAACCCCATGAACGGTATGAAAAGGTAAAATGATAGGATACTGAAAGAGAAACTCCCCAGGTCAGTAGGTGCCCAATATGCTACTGGAGATCAGTGGAGAAATAACTCCAGAAAGAATGAAGGGATGGAGCCAAAGCAAAAACAATACCCAGCTGTAGGTGTGACCGGTGATAGAAGCAAGGTCCTATGCTGTAAAGAGCAATATTGCATAGGAAGCTGGAATGTCAGGTCCATGAATCAAGGCAAATTGGAAGTGGTCAAACAAGAGATGGCAAGAGTGAATGTCGACATTCTAGGAATCAGCGAACTGAAATGGACTAGAATGGGTGAATTTAACTCAGATGACCATTATATCTACTACTGCGGGCAAGAATCCTTCAGAAGAAATGGAGTAGCCATCATGGTCAACAAAAGAGTCTGAAATGCAGTACTTGGATGCAATCTCAAAAATGACAGAATGATCTCTGTTTGTTTCCAAGGCAAACCATTCAATATCACAGTAATCCAAGCCTATGCCCCAACCAGTAATGCTGAAGAAGCTGAAGTTGAACAGTTCTATGAAGACCTACAAGACCTTTTAGAACTAACACCCAAAAAAGATGTCCTTTTCATTATAGGGGACTGAAATGCAAAAGTAGGAAGTCAAGAAACACCTGGAGTAACAGGCAAATTTGGCCTTGGAATACAGAATGAAGTAGGGCAAAGACTAATAGAGTTTTGCCAAGAAAATGCACTGGTCATAACTGGTCCAACAACACAAGAGAAGACTCTACACATGGACATCACCAGATGGTCAACACCGAAATCAGATTGATTATATTCTTTGCAGCCAAAGATGGAGAAGCTCTATACAGTCAGTAAAAACAGGACCAGGAGCTGACTGTGGCTCAGACCGTGAACTCCTTATTGCCAAATTCAGACTGAAATTGAAGAAAGTAGGGAAAACCACTAGACCATTCAGGTTTGACCTAAATCAAATCCCTTATGATTATACAGTGGAAGTGAGAAATAGATTTAAGGGCCTAGATCTGATAGATAGAGTGCCTGATGAACTATGGAATGAGGTTCATGACATTGTAAAGGAGACAGGGATCAAGACCATTCCCATAGAAAAGAAATGCAAAAAAGCAAAGTGGCTGTCTGGGGAGGCCTTACAAATAGCTGTGAAAAGAAGAGAAGCGAAAAGCAAAGGAGAAAAGGAAAGATATAAACATGTGAATGCAGAGTTCTGAAGAATAGCAAGGAGAGATAAGAAAGCCTTCGTCAGCGATCAATGCAATAGAAATAGAGGGAAACAACAGAATGGGAAAAACTAGGGATCTCTTCAAAAAATCAGAGATACCAAAGGAATATTTCATGCAAAGATGGGCTCGATAAAGGACAGAAATGGTATGGACCTAACAGAAGTAGAAGATATTAAGAAGACGTGGCAAGAATACACAGAAGAACCGTACAAAAAAGATCTCATGACCCAGATAATCACGATGGTGTGATCACTGACCAACAGCCAGACATCCAGGAATGTGAAGTCAAATAGGCCTTAGAAAGCATCACTATGAACAAAGCTAGTGGAGGTGATAGAATTCCAGTTGAGCTATTCCAAATCCTGAAAGAAGATGCTGTGCAAGTGCTGCACTCAATATGCCAGCAATTTGGAAAACTCAACAGTGGCCACAGGACTGGAAAAGATCTGTTTTCATTCCAATCCCAAAGAAAGGCAATGCCAAAGAATGCTCAAACTACTGCATAATTGCACTCATCTCACATGCTAGTAAAGTAATGCTCAAAATTCTCCAAGCCAGGCTTCAGCAATATGTGAACCATGAACTTCCTGATGTTCAAGCTGGTTTTAGAAAAGGCAGAGGAACCAGAGATCAAATTGCCAACATCCGCTGGATCATGCAAAAAGCAAGAGAGTTCCAGAAAAACATCTATTTCTGCTTTATTGACTATGCCAAAGCCTTTGACTGTGTGGATCACAATAAATTGTGGAAAATTCTGAAAGAGATGGGAATACCAGACCACCTGATATGCCTCTTGAGAAATTTGTATGCAGGTCAGGAAGCAACAGTTAGAACTGGACATGGAACAACTGACTGGTTCCAAATAGGAAAAGTAGTATATCAAGGCTGTATATTGTCACCCTGTTTATTTAACTTATATGCAGAGTACATCATGAGAAACGCTGGACTGGAAGAAACACAAGCTGGAATAAAGATTACCGGGAGAAATATCAATAACCTCAGATATGCAGATGACACCACCCTTATGGCAGAAAGTGAAGAGGAACTAAAAAGCCTCTTCATGAAAGTGAAAGTGGAGAGTGCAAAAGTTGGCTTAAAGCTCAACATTCAGAAAATGAAAATCACGGCATCCGGTCCCACCACTTCATGGGAAATAGATGGGGAAACAGTGGAAACAGGGTCAGACTTTATTTTGGGGGGCTCCAAAATCACTGCAGATGGTGACTGCAGTCATGAAATTAAAAGATGCTTACTCCTTGGAAGGAAAGTTATGACCAACCTAGATAGCATAATAAAAAGCAGAGACATTACTTTGCCAACAAAGGTTCGTCTAGTCAAGGCTATGGTTTTTCCTGTGGTCATGTATGGATGTGAGAGTTGGACTGTGAAGAAGGCTGAGCGCCGAAGAATTAATGCTTTTAAACTGGTGTTGGAGAAGCTCTTGAGAGTCCCTTGGACTGCAAGGAGATCCAACCAGTCCATTCTGAAGGAGATCAGCCCTGGGATTTCTTTGGAAGGAATGAGGGTAAAGCTGAAACTCCAGTACTTTGGCCACCTCATGTGAAGAGTTGACTCATTGGAAAAGACTCTGATGCTAGGAGGGATTGGGGGCAGGAGGAGAAGGGGATGACAGAGGATGAGATGGCTGGATGGTATCACTGACTGGATGGACGTGAGTCTCAGTCAACTCCAGGAGTTGGTGATGGACAGGGAGGCCTGGCGTGCTGCGATTCATGGGGTCGCAAAGAGTTAATCACGACTGAGCGACTGATCTGATCTGATCTTAGCACACTTGCTTCACCACAACTCTGAGATGGGATAAGTCATAGAATAAGTAAGTCACAACTGAGAGTAGAAGACAGCTCATACCTCCATTTAGAGAGCTGGAATACAGATTTCAGCAAAAAGCCCCTTTGCTTGGTCTTGGACTTGTCTGTGCTGCCTGCCTCCTTCTCTGAACTGAATCAACAATTTATGGTCTTTTACTGGCTTCAAGAGGCTGCTAGGTTTACTCATGGAGAAGAGTAGCAACATTTGGTAATACCATCAGTAAAAATTTTAATATCACTACATGATCAAACTGTTCTCCAGTTTTATGTTAGAGAAGGTTGACAGCTCTTTAATGAAAACATCCAAAAACTGAGGGCTGTCTTTTCCAATTTAATAGTATCCCATTTTGTAGCAAGATATAACTCAATTCAATGATGAGAAAAGGGGAAAAAAAATACGCATTTTGTGAACACACTTTTCTGTGCAGATGACAAATAACATTATAAAAACAAAAAGAAGAGATATGGTACTCTGAGAAGTATGTGTTTCAGCTAACCCCAAATTTGAAAATTTTGAGTGTTTGGAATACTTGAGATAAAAAGAATAGACATCAAAAATTTCAAAGATAATGCTGAAAGGAATAACAAGTGAATACTCTCCTTAGATACTAAACATGTTTCAATATTTTAGCAAGTTTGCTATGTGAATCTGACATGAGACAGATAATGGAAACAAAAGAGATAATCTATAAATGTATTATTTTATATTACTATTAAGTTTGTTTTAAAGATGGTGAAATAAATTGATGGAGAATAAAGACATTTCTCAGTGTCTTGAGTCAAATGGGTGAAAATTTTGTGAAATAAATTATTTTATTTTTTACTAAACACCAAAGTCATTTTGAATGAATGAAATCTATACATGGGTATACATTTAAAAGGAATATTCTAGGAATACCAGTGCCTTATACCTGTCAAGGAAAAGACTACCCACTCCAGTGTTCTGACCTGGAGAATTCCATGGACTATATCGTCCATGGGGTGGCAAAGAGTCAGACAGGACTGAGCGACTTTCACTTTCACTGATGCCTTATAAGCTAAGAAAACATTTAAAAAATGCATAATAGAAAAATGGCTCACTTAACCTCAGTATATTAAACTATATAGATGAAAATAACTAAATATTTAAATGAAAGAATAAGTATCAAGTATTTTCAGGACTACTGACAAAGAATTAATATTTCAATTTTTTTTTAATTTATTTATCTATTTTTGGCTATGCTAGGTCTTCATTGCTGCAGGGGCCACTCTCTCATTGCCGTGCACAGGCATCTCACTGCGGCGGCTTCTCTTGTGGAGCATGGGCTCTAGGGCAGGAGGGTTTCAGTAGTTGCTGTTCCCAGGCTCTAGAGCACAGGCCCAATAGTTGTGGCACATGGGCTTAGTTGCTCCATGGCATGTGGAATCTTCCTGGATCAGGGATTGAACCCTTATTTCCTACAGACGGATTCTTGACTGCTGAGCCACCAGGGAAACTCCAGTACATCAATTATATAAAGAACTCAGGCAGGATATGAAGTGACCAGGGGATTCCCTGATAGCTCAGTTGGTAAAGAATCCACTGGCAATGCAGGACACCCTGGTTCAATTCCTGGGTCGGGAAGATCCTCCAGAGCAGGGATAGGCTACCCACTCCAATATTCTTGGGCTTCCTTTGTGGCTCAGCTGGTAAAGAATCTGCCAGCAACGTGGGACACGTGGGTTCGATCCCTGGTTTGGGAAGATCCCCTGGAGAAGGGAAAGGCTACCCATGCCAGTACTCTGACCTGAGGAAGTTCATGGACCATATAGTCAATGGGGTTGCAAAGTGTCGGGCACAACTGAGCAACTTTCACTTTCACTTCATTTTCTGTGATATCAGTGTTATAAATGTGTTAAGATTCATTTTGGCCAACCTGGATGCTCAGACAATTGCTCTTTTTGTTTATAACTCTTCCATGATCTCCCTCCCAAAGATTTATGTTTAAAGAGAAAGTTTTTCTGAGTTAAAAAAGATTCTTCTTTAATGTTAAATACTCTGTCCTTGCACATTACTCTTCTGCTTCTGGAACCTCAAAACAAAGTTTCTAAATAACACATACAAATTGAAAAGAGAAACATTAACATCCCAACAGATTTATAGGAAAAAAAGTTAAAAAAAAAAGAATAAAATGGGAAATACAAATAATAATTCAATTGATGAGGTACAACTCAATTTTATTAATCAAAGATGATAAAATCATACTCTCAGTGAAGTTACATCTACAATGTTCTATCAAATTAACATACAAATGATGCTAAATTGTATCCTTTAACTGTTCTGAAAAAGTTTGTGTTCATGTAAGTTGTTTTAAAAATAATTTGGCAATAACTAAAATGATAACAAATCATTACTTATTGTTTAAGTAATAACTATTAGTTACTTAGGATTTTAAATGTTTAAATAATTTGGCCAAGATGTTATACTCTTAGGAATGTGTATCTTTTTAAAGATTTATTTGTTTATTGGCTGTGGTGGGCCTTTGTTACTGCACCCAGACTTTCTTTAGTTGTGACTTGTGGGCTCAGTCATTGCAGCTCAAGGGCTCTACAGTGCTGGCTCAGTAGTTGTGGCACATGGGGTTATTTGCCCCACAGCATGTGGGATCACCCTGTACCAGGGATCAAACCAGTGTCCCCTGCATTGCCAGACAGATTCTTAACCACTTGACCACCAAGGAAGCCCAGGAATCTATAACTTTAAGAAATCATAAATATAAAAACAATTTGCACAGGTACATTTATTGTCTCAATAATTATAAAAATAAACACATGGAAATACTCCATATCCAACAATAAGAGAATGATGAAGTAAACTATGGGAAATTCAATTGATAGAATATGATGCAATCAATAAAATTATTGTTTCTGTTCAGACACTCAGTCGTGTCCAACTCTTTGAGACCCCATGGACTGCAACATGTCAGGCTTCCCTCTCCTTCACCATCTCCTGGAGCTTGCTCAAATTCATGTCCATTGAGTTGGTGATGCCATCCAACCATCTAATCATCTGTCATCCCCTTTTCCTCCTGCTTTCAATCTTTCCCTAACATCAGGGCATTTTCTAATGAGTTGGCTCTTTTCCCCAGGTGGCCAAAGTATTGGAGCCTCAGTTTCAGCATCAGTCCTTCCAAAGAATATTCAGGGTCAATTTCCTTCAGGATTGACTGGTTTGATCTCCTTGCAGTCCAAGAGTCTTCTCCAACACCACAGTTCAAAAGCATTAATTCTTAAGATAACTACCCGCCCCCCCCCACTGTAGAATGATGAAACTTAGAAATTAAAAATCAGATAATGTTGTGTCCAATTAGAAAATTATAAGATGGCCTTGCCTTTTTTGTCACTGTTTTGGAGATTTTCTTTCACTTTCTTATGGTCACAGAGTGGCTTTGATGAGGTTGGTGTCCTGTGATGTTCCCACCTCTCCAACAGAAAAATATCCAGGCCTGACTGTGACTGCCACGTCATCTCCTAGCAATGTCAAGGTCTAGCTATTCCTGTCAGCTGGGGGCAGCATTTCATACATTTCAAAGGCAGCTTTTGTCCTCACAATAAGAGAAAGCTAGCTCCAGGTGAACTGGATACCCACATCAAGAATCTGACTATCTGATTGGAAGATATAAAAGACTGTGTACAGGACATCTAACTTACTAAAAGTCTCTCAGCCAATATGTACAGAGACAGTTTCCAATGAGACTGGAATAACGTATGTCTTTTGTCAAGACTCCCTCTTCCCTAGAAAACACTGATTGACCACCAAATAAATTTTCTATCTTTTCTTACTTTATCACTGGACTATCCTCCTTTCCTGTGCATTTATTTTTTTTCCTTAAATATTGAATGTTAGAGTAACATAACTTTTTTCATGAAAAATTCCATATTTGACCTGTGTTTGAGGACTCAGTTTCAAAGGCTGTGAGACTGTATTTTTCTTGCTTCTAATGTTTGACCCCTAGTAGATGAGGCTGATGTAGAGGCTTGTGCAGGATTCCTGGCAGGAATACTATGTATGACTATTCAAAAGAAAATGAAGTAAGTATAAATCTAACAATATGCCTATAAGATATGAGTCCTAATAGCTACAAAATGATAATAAAAGATGGGGCTTCCCTGGTAGCTCAGTAGTAAAGAATCTGCCTGCCAATTCAGGAGTTGTGGCTTCAATTCTTGGGTCAAGAAGAACCCCTGGAGAAGGAAGTGGAAACCCACTTTGGTATACTTGCCTGGGAAATCCTATGGATAGAAGAACCTGGTGGGCTGTAGTCCATGGGGTCACAAAGAGTCAGACATTATTGAGCAACTTAACAACAACAGCAATAAAAATATATAAGAAGATTTCAATAAAGAGATAGATCAAGTTCATGGAATTTTGTCAATAGTCTCCAGTAGCATGCTGTGGGCTTGTGAAATATTTAACAGTTCTCTTGTACTTCAGGAGGCATGTGTCTTAATCATCTATTCATATATTTTATTTAAAGGAAAGTAGCTCCTTTTGATTTGACATGATGGGTTTCTTTAGAATGAACTGTAATAAGAAAAAAAATACATTTGAATATGTATTAGGTCAGATTTTTGAAATGTAAAAGAAATTTGTCACAGAAAGACTGTGACCTTTCCACTACAGTAAGGGTAAAAATTGAAGGCAAAGAAACTCAAGAATGGTCATGGAAGAACAGTTTTAGAGTTATTGGAGGAATATAGATGTCTACAGGTTTCCAACTGATGTCATCATTAGTTTTGCTTTTTCCTGTTTTATTTTTTAATATGAAAATGGGGAGGAAAATTAGTTGTTAAATGTATTAATGAGAGAGAAAGAGTTTACCCTGGGGAAAACAATGTATTCCTTCCCACTACTGTATTTTATTCATTTTAAGTAGTGTAAGGAGGAGTATTGACACCTCAAGCAGCTGTGGATGTCACATTGTCTTTTCTGCTTCCACAAGAAAAAGAAAAAAACAAACTTGATTTGTCCTGGTAATTTGAAAACTTTGATCTAAAGTATTAGTTCCAAAATATTGTTTAAACATTGCTTTTGCGTCTTCCAATTTTGGCACAAATGGACTTTTGAATCAGTATCTCTAAGTGACCTGGAAGTTGATCTCAGAAATTAGCCACTTTGCCATTAGTCATGCTCATAGCATGTGCTCCTGAGACCCCATGACAATGTGAGATTTCTGTTTAAATGAGTAGCCATTCTGAATCTGGATGTTTACTCTCTTATAATTTCATTTGAACATCTTACTTGGGTTAGTAGTCTTGTCTATAAAATGAATGCTTTTTCGTATAAGAAGGAGCTGATATTTTTTATCAATTCAATTTAAAGGAGTCAAAAAATTGATATTATACAGTGCATCTTGCCTTATGTCCTTTCTACTTGGAGTTGATTCCATTTTTTAACCCAGTACTAATGAAGCTGCTAGAATGTTTTCCTTGTGACAATTGAAACATCAGTTTTACATGTCTGATAGCTTGGTAGGCTGTCAACTTCATGACCACATGGTTATTTTTGCCAACATCCCTACACTGGTTTCTGTTCTCCTCACTCCATTTGTCCTTTTATCTTCTGTGTTAATTGAAAAGAAACAATTCATTTTATCATTCTCTTGGTTTGGTTTCAATAACTTCTATTTTCTTACACAGCCAATGGCCATCTTGTCATATCATGACATGTGTGCTTTTTCTACCTATATTTCTAGTTTCTTGGGTTTTTTTCCCATGGAGTTTTGTGAGGACTCTCCTGTGTAATTGCCAAGGGCTGAGTCAGATCATTTTGACATATATGTTACAAAGATACAAGGGGAATACCTTGTGGCTTCAGAGAATGTTTTCAGCCTCATTTAGGCTTTGCACTTAGCTTATTTTTAGCTACCTCTTAAAGTCTGGTTAAGAGCTTATTCCAGATTTCAGCATGCAATGCTAAAAGTGTATCAGTCATTTCTGGGCAATCAGAAACAGAAGTAGCACTTGTCACTGTGGACTCTGGGCACCTTTCATGATTTGTTATCCCGTAGCCAAGGTAGACATCTGTGTTGGGTAACCTTTCAGGATAATTTGTTTCCAAGTCATCCACAGCTTCTACAGACTGAAAGAGAATTCATATGGCTCTTCATTCATGAGTAGTATTTCAGAGGATGGAGATGATGCTTTTTGCTTTGTTTTTCTCAAAGATGAATTAAAAAAAAAAAGATGAATTCTCTAAGAATGCGGTATTGCTTCTGGGTTTTCTTTTCTTTGAAACTTTGTGATGACTGTATTTCCATGAGAAGTAAAGACAAAACATTTCTGAGGTTGGGGTGGACAAAGGCAGACAGTAAAAATCGGAAAATCATTTTGAAATGTTTCATTTTCAGTTTACCAAAGAATCTATTAGATTGTTAAGAGTTACAGGGAATGAAAACAGAAAAAGCTTCTTTTTTCATTGCCTGTAACTCTTAACAATTTAATAGATTCAAATTGATGTATGGCAAAACCAATACAATATTGTAAAGCAATTAGCCTCCAATTAAAATTTAAAAAAAACTGTGACAGAGACCAAAAAAAAAAAGAAAAGAAAGAACAAGGAAGGCTTCTTTATAGATACAAAAACAGCAATCATTAAAAACCATCAACATTATTCCAAACAACCACAGTAAAATATCCCTCATTGGTTAATTTAGCCTTAAATGAAAATGAAATGTTAGTCAATCAGTCATTCTGACTCTGTGATCTGATGGACTGTAGCCTGCCAGGTCCTCTGTTAATGGGATTTTCCAGACAAGAATACTGAAGTGGGTTGCCATTCCTTTCTCCAGGCAATCTTCCAAGGGATTGAACCAAGGTATTAATTATTCCACTGGACTTTTGGTCAGCAGTTTCATGAAGTTGTTTCTTAACTAAAAAGAGTTCTGGAAATCTTGATCAACACACTGGAAAGATCTGAATATTGTCCAAGTAAGCACATTAGAAGCCTGTCCCCAAAAGTCTATTGTTTGGAGGGGGAGTTTGGGGACTTTGAGGTGTCTGGTTCTGTGTTCTTCCATGGGGCTCAAAGGTGCTACTTCTTCAATTCTGGCCTCTAGCTGGTTTCAGGCCCTTTGTATAAGCATCAGAATAAAACAGAACTGCCTGTAGATGTATAGATACATTTTTTTGCTCATTTTACAACAGGTAAAATTGGAGTGGGGCTTCCCAGGTGGTACAGTGGTAAAGACTGTGCCTGCCAATGCAGGAGACGTGGGTTCTATCTCTGGGTCTGGAAGATCCCCTGGAGAAGAAAATGACAGCCTACTCCACTATTCTTGCCTGGGAAATCCTGTAAACAGAGGAGCCAGATGGGCTATAGTCCATGGGGTTGCAAAAGAGTCAGACACAACTTACCAACTGAGCACACACAAAAAATTGGACTACGTGGAAGTTGAGTAGTTTGCCCAGGGTCACAGAAGCAATAAACAAAGAGTCAAGAATTCCCACCAGGAAACCTGGTTCCTATACTATTATCCCAAACAACTAACTGTAAGATGTACCACTACCACCTCCTACACACACATACACACACACACACACACACACACACACATGCTGGTGTTCTTAGCAAAGCCACTTATCTTCTGAGGAGCCATCCCTGTCTTAATTGAAACCCTCCCTCTGGCATTTTGAGGTGCTGTTGTCGATGTGTCTGCCTCAAGTAAGCCCCGGGAGGCCCATAGTTTGAAGTTGTTCCAAATATGCCTGCAACAAATTTATCTCCAAGGCCAACCTCTGTGAACACTGAGGGCCTGAGACAAGATCCCTGCTAGCCATGAGGTCCCCTTTGTACACATGAGAAAAAGGGCTTCTTTGGTGGTGTACATGCTTTTTTTAAATGGGTCTCATCTGTCCCTTCAGGGCTGAGACAGAGCCACCCCAACCCATGGAGATATAGAATTTTTCTGAGTTTTCTTATAATAGATCATGCCTACCACAGCTTTTTACATTATGGGTGCAGGACACTTTTTATTTTTTTTATTTATTATTTTTTTAATTTTATTTTATTTTTAAACTTTACAATATTGTATTAGTTTTGCCAAATATCAAAATGAATCCGCCACAGGTATACCCGCGTTCCCCATCCTGAACCCTCCTCCCTCCTCCCTCCCCTACCCTCCCTCTGGGTCGTCCCAGTGCACCAGCCCCAAGCATCCAGTACCGTGCATCAAACCTGGACTGGTGACTCATTTCATACATGATATTATACATGTTTCAATGCTATTCTCCCAAATCTTCCCACCCTCTCCCTCTCCCACAGAGTCCATAAGACTGATCTATACATCGGTGTCTCTTTTGCAGTCTCGTACACAGGGTTATTGTTACCATCTTTCTAAATTCCATATATATGTGTTAGTATACTGTATTGGTGTTTTTCTTTCTGGCTTACTTCACTTTGTATAATAGGTTCCAGTTTCATCTTTTTAAATCCAACATTGTTTGTTTAAAAATTACCTTGTCCACTTCCAAAATTCCAACTGGAGTACTTGGCTTAGAGACAGTGAGGTTTACAACTGGCAGAAGATCAACCATGCAGATCAACTATGCAGCTTGAAGGATTTAATGATGCTGTGCATATAGGAGTGTCAACAAGTCTTTACTGCTTTAAGGTATAGTAGGTTTGCAGTGCTTCCTGGAGAGAGGCCAATGTCTATCACGTTGGCCTTATTTTTGTGGTGAAAGGAGATTTCACAGAATTTTCAACAAAAAATACAACAGGTAAACCTCAGCTGGAAATAGTGGTGGTTGTGGCAGGGGGTGGGGGGCTGCTTTGTAGTTCAGTGGAGACCACAAGGTTCTCACACATTTGCAAGGCACTGTGAGGGCTTCCCAGATAATCACGATGGTGTGATCACTGACCTAGAGCCAGACATCCTGGAATGTGAAATCAAGTGCGCCTTAGAAAGCATCACTATGAACAAAGCTAGTGGAGGTGATGGAATTCCAGTTGAGCTATTCCAAATCCTGAAAGATGATGCTGTGAAAGTGCTGCCCTCAATATGCCAGGAAATTTGGAAAACTCAGCAGTGGCCACAGGACTGGAAAAGGTCAGTTTTCATTCCAATCCCAAAGAAAGGCAATGCCAAAAATGGTCAAACTACCGCACAATAACACTCATCTCACATGCTAGTAAAGTAATGCTCAAAATTCTCCAAGCCAGGCTTCAGCAATATGTGAACCATGAACTTCCTGATGTTCAAGCTGGTTTTAGAAAAGGCAGAGGAACCAGAGATCAAATTGCCAACATCCGCTGGATCATGCAAAAAGCAAGAGAGTTCCAGAAAAACATCTATTTCTGCTTTATTGACTATGCCAAAGCCTTTGACAGTGTGGATCACAATAAATTGTGGAAAATTCTGAAAGAGATGGGAATACCAGACCACCTGATCTGCCTCTTGAGAAATTTGTATGCAGGTCAGGAAGCAACAGTTAGAACTGGACATGGAACAACTGACTGGTTCCAAATAGGAAAAGGAGTACATCAAGGCTGTATATTGTCACCCTGTTTATTTAACCTATATGCAGAGTACATCATGAAAAATGCTGGACTGGAAGAAACACAAGCTGGCATCAAGATTGCCAGGAGAAATATCAATAACCTCAGATATGCAGATGACACCACCCATATGGCAGAAAGTGAAGAGGAACTAAAAAGCCTCTTGATGAAAGTGAAAGTGGAGAGTGAAAAAGTTGGCTTTAAGCTCAACTTTCAGAAAATGAAGACCATGGCATCTGGTCCCATCACTTCATGGGAAATAGATGGGGAAACAGTGGAAACAGTGTCAGACTTTATTTTTCTGGGCTCCAAAATCACTGCAGATGGTGACTGCAGCCATGAAATTAAAAGACGCTTACTCCTTGGAAGGAAAGTTATGACCAACCTAGATAGCATATTCAAAAACAGAGACATTACTTTGCCAACAAAGGTTCGTCTAGTCAAGGCTATGGTTTTTCCTGTGGTCATGTATGGATGTGAGAGTTGGACTGTGAAGAAGGCTGAGTGCCGAAGAACTGATGCTTTTGAACTGTGGTGTTGGAGAAGACTCTTGAGAGTCCCTTGGACTGCAAGGAGATCCAACCAGTCCATTCTGAAGGAGATCAGCCCTGGGATTTCTTTGGAAGGAATGATGCTAAAGCTGAAACTCCAGTACTTTGGCCACCTCACGTGAAGAGTTGACTCATTGGAAAAGACTCTGATGCTGGGAGGGATTGGGGGCAAGAGGAGAAGGGGACGACAGAGGATGAGATGGCTGGATAGCATCACTGACTCGATGGATGTGAGTCTGAGTGAACTCTGAGAGTTGGTGATGAACAGGGAGGCCTGGCATGCTGCGATTCCTGGGGTCACGAAGAGTCGAACACGACTGAGCGACTGATCTGATCTGATCTGATCTGATCTGTGATCACATCTCCTCTAACCATCAGTCAGAAGGGAGGGTGAGGTTGATTCCATCCCACCAAGGGATACATCTGGCCAGAGAGAGGGTTCTGACCCTCTGAAGGTAGGGGAGGTCACCCGTGACTCTGACAGGAGCAGTTTTGGTGAAATGGTAGAGAAAAAGAAGAACACCATACACAAACAAAACCAGACATTCATATGGGTTCAAGGAAGAGACTCGGAGGAACAAGTCAAGAGGGGATTGTAGACAACTCTTTAGAAGATATATTTTGTAAAAAGGAGTACCAAGATAGCTGAAAATTGAAATCATTACAATGAAATTGTGGTTAAAGGTGTTTAACCCAAAGGAATCCTTAATTTAGTTCCAGACACTATTTTTTGTTAACTTATTTAAGAGTTAAATCAGATAGTTTGAAACCATTGACTGTTTTATTCTCACTAGAGAGCCAAGGTCCTAGGTAATGAGACAGGTGAGTTTGGATGGAATGGTTAATGACAGACCAGCAGCTGATGCAGGCATACAGGATCATTGAAAAGAGTGGGCCTGGGATTCAACCTTTGGCTCTGAGTGGCACCTGCCCATTGGCAGCAGTAGTTCTAGTTCTAGGGGGGAGATACCATGTGTTCTGAAATCAGACTGAGGAACTCAGGCTACACCAGGGCCCTACAGAGGGCACTAGGGATTGGAGCAGTGAGGAACCAGAAGAAATGAGAGCAAGACCAGCTGGCTACTCCTGAACCAAGATCCTGAACAGAAGGAGGTAGCCAGCACCAGTGGGTGATGGAGAAGTAGTTGCTGATATCCAGGATCAGATCCATGTGTGACAGAGGAGGCATTGTTCCTGGGCAGATGGAGCTGAAGTCCCTGAAGGACTGGCCCTTAACTGTCTTCTCTGGCTCTGCCAGCCCTGGGGCTTCATTTGCCAGACCCATCATTAGAAAATGAAGATGAAGATGAGGAGTGAGCTACAGCATGGAGCAAACACAGTTCTGTTCCCATGGACCCAGGACCCAGAACGCACAGAACTGATGAAAAGGAGAATGGCTGGAGTACATCTGTCTGCACCAGGGGTTCCTGCCCAGACTCAGAAGATTATCAGTTGTCCAGTGGGAAGATGTGGTATAGTAGGTCCTCCAAGCTAGGCAGAATGGCCTGCCTGGAAGTGACCACCCTTAGAGTGGCTGTATCTACCTGCATTCCAAACCAGAACCAGCACCGTACTGAATACATCTTGGTTGAAATGTCCATCTCCATCCTCCCTATATATACAGCCTATGGACCATAGCCTGCCAGGCTCCACTGTCCAAGGGATTCTCCACGCAAGAATACTGGAATGGGTTGCCGTACATTCCTCCAGGGAATCTTCCGGACCCAGGGATCAAACCAGAGTCTTTTTAAGTCTCTCTTATGGCAGGCAGGTTCTTTATCACTTGCGCCACCAAGAAGCCCATATATATATATATATATGTATATCAATCCTAAACTCCCAATCTATCTCCCTTCTCTCCCTCCACTCTTCCTGGTAATTATAAGTTTGTTCTCTAAGTTTGTATGTTTCTGTTTTGTAAATAAATTCATTTGTATCATTTTTTAGATTCCACATACAAGAAATATCATATGATATTTGTCTTTCTTTGCCTGATTTACTTTACTTAATATGATAATCTCTAGTTCCATCCATGTTGCTGCAAATGGCATTATTCATTCTTTTTAATGGCTGAGTAATATTCCATTGTATATATGTGTCATAGCTTCCTAATGCACTTATCTGTTGATGGACATTTAGGTTGCTTCCACGAACATGGACTTAAGACAAATAGAAATACCTACTACTATACACCTCCAAAGGAAGGGATTCAAAATGACAAGTTTTTTTGTTAAATACCTCTTCTTTACATTGTTTTTTCTCTTTTTTCCCAACTGTCATTTCCTGCTGTGTAGTCTTATGTTCCACCCTAGGCATATTTTCATCCCTTACTTCTAATCTACCATTTATAGTTTGTGAACTACTCAAATAATCAAACCCATCAGAATTGTGCATAATGTAACTATGTAACTGATTTTGAACCAGGATCAGAATGGTACACACTTCTGAACAGTATTTATTTTAAGAGCTTTATTCTGAGCACAATGTTTCAGCAGGTCTTTATAAAATTAATAAATCCTTTGATGGACTTAAGTATTATTCATATACTTGATTCTTAACTCTATTAATGAGGTTTTCCTCTCAGTTAAATTAATTACCATGGTGATTAATTTTTGAGTTGTACTCTGTCCCCCATGATGAAATGCAGATCTCCTAATGTGTGAAAGCTGAGTATGTCAGGAGATTTTCCCTATGGAAGACTCAGCCAATGCAGTTCTATCATTTCTCTGCTACAAACAAAGCTGCAAAGTATAGTACTGCACAGGTGCTTATTCTGAGAATTTCTTTCCAGTAGAAAACTACAAGTTTATAGAATATGCACATTCTTCAACTTTATTAGATATTGACAAATTTTTCTTAAAAGAAATTGTAGCAGTTTATATTTTCATTAGCCAATAATGAGAATTCTGGAAAATTATTTGTCATTGACACCTCAAACACTGGGCTTCTCTGGCAACTCAACAGTAAAGAATCTGCCTGCTGGCACAGGAGAGGCAGAGTGGATCCCAGGGTCAGGAAGATCTCCTGGAGAAGGAAATAACAACCCACTCCAGCATTCTTCCCTGGGAAACCCCATGGACAGAGGATCCTGGTGGGCTATAGTCCATGGGATCTCAAAAATGTTGGACATGACTTAACAACTAAAGAGCAACAACCTCAAAGATTGCTTCTCTATCTTTTTATTTCATTTATTTCTTATGGAATGCTTATTAAATGTTTTCTGGCATCTTCTCATTCTATCTTCCAAGTTTTTTAAATGTCTCACATTTTTTAAATCTCTTTATTATCCTCAGCTTTAAGTTCAGTTCAGTTCAGTCGCTCAGTCATGTCCGACTCTTCGCGACCACATGGATCACAGCATGCCAGGCCTCCCTGTCCATCACCAGCTTCCGGAGTTCACTCAGACTCACATCCACTGAGTAAGTGATGCCATCCAGCCATCTCATCCTCTGTTGTCCCCTTCTCCTCCTGCCCCCAATCCCTCCCAGCATCAGTCTTTTCCAATGAGTCAACTCTTCGCATGAGGTGGCCAAAGTACTGGAGTTTCAGCTTTAGCATCATTCCTTCCAAAGAAATCCCCAGGCTGATCTCCTTCAGAATGGACTGGTTGGATCTCCTTGCAGTCCAAGGGACTCTCTAGAGTCTTCTCCAACACCACAGTTCAAAAGCATCAATTCTTCCCTGGAGAATTGTCACAGCTATTTGTAAGGCCTCCTCAGACAGCCATTTTGCTTTTTTGCATATCTTTTCAGTCCATGGAGCTGAAAAGAGTCTGACACAACTGAGGACGTGAGCACAGGAGGTAAGCCACTAACAGGGTTAGAACCCAAATACAACCACCCAGGTATATGGATCCAACTGCACTCTCTATCAAAACAATCTGTAAGAGTCCTTTCAAAATAAACTTTGAAGGCTGCATAATCACAGTGTGCTTTGGATTTACTCTCTGTGCTTCATAAGAAATTGTTAATGTTACACTTTAAGAATTTCAAAGTATGGTAGAACCAATACAATATTGTAAAGTTTTATTTTATTTTTAAACTTTACAATATTGTATCCAGTGTACGAGACAGCAAAAGAGACACTGATGTATAGAACAGTCTTATGGACTCTGTGGGAGAGGGAGAGGGTGGGAAGATTTGGGAGAATGGCAATGAAACATGTAAAATATCATGTAGGAAACGAGTTGCCAGTCCAGGTTCTATGCACGATGCTGGATGCTTGGGGCTGGTGCACTGGGATGGCCCAGAGGGATGGTATGGGGAGGGAGGAGGGTGGAGGGTTCGGGAAAAAAAAAGAAAAAAAAAATTAAATTAAATTTAAAAAAATAAAAAATACCAAAAGGATTACAAAAAAAAAAAAAGAATTAGGTAACTGCTACATGGCTAAAAATAATAAACAATAAAAATAAGTAAATGTGTAAAAGGTAATAAGTATGAAAGTGAAAGTGAAAATGAAATCACTCAGTCATGTCTGACTCTTTGTGACACCAGGGACTGTAGCATACAAGGCTCCTCCATCCGTGGAATTTTCCAGGCAGGAGTACTGGAGTGGGTTGCCATTTCCTTCTCCAAATAAGTACGAAGGAGAGAAAAAAGGGTAAACACCCAGGACTGATTTTCCAGGCAAGAGTATTGGAGTGGGGTGCCATTGCCTTCTCCAAGATATTTATAGCAAGTATTTCCTGTACATAAAGATAACTGGCCTAATTCTCTTGCAGTGGAAATTTTTGAACCTTAAACACACACACACACAAATCTGCAGTATTTTTCCTCATTGTCATGTTGAAAATGTTTTGAATATTGGTATAATTCATTCTGAAACAAGCTAGAGTGCATTGACTGTTTGGAAAAGTTTGTATTTGGTCTTGTCTTAATCAGGAGCCCACCAGGCCCCTCCGTTCATGGGATTTTCCAGGCAAGAGTACCGGAGTGGGGTACCATCGCCTTCTCCTGACCTGCTGCAATTCATGGGGTCGGGAAGAGTCAGACCCGACTGAGTGACTGAACTAAACTGAACTGAATTGCTTAAATTTAGCATGCATCATTTTGTTTATGATTCCATACCTGGATAAGCTAGTCAAATGTGCACACAGTTTCATGTGTCAATCTATAACATAATGGGGTGACTCTGCTATACTCTCTAATCTTAGAGATTTTTCCTACGTCTCTCATATCCATTGTCCCACTGTATTCCTCCAACAATTGACCATTTCCTATTCTCTGGTTGGGGAGAGGAAAGAGATCCCATTGAAAACAATGCTCTTACATTTTTACTATTTCCAAATGCGTATCCTTCCTTCTTTTATTTATTATTACTGAACACTAGCTTTCCATCAGCTATGTAACTTTTCTTGTTATTTTTTCTGTTGTAAAAACACATCATATAAAATTTACCTTCTTAATACTTTTTAAGCATACATTTAAGTAATGTTAGCTATATTCATACTGTGAGACTGAGCTCCAGAATTTTTTCATCTTGCAAATCTGAAACTCTGTAACTATTTAGCAACTCCCTCCCCACTTCCCAGCCAGTAGTCTATTTTCTGTTTCTGTGAATTTTATGTTTTAGATACCTCTTATAAGTGGGATAATATACTGTCTTTTTATAACTGGCTTATTTCACATAACATAATATCCTCTAGATTCATTTCTATTGCTGAGTGTGACAGAATCTCCTTCCCCCTTAAGGATGAATAATATTCTGCAAAGCCTTTGACTGTGTGGATCACCAGAAATTCTGTGTGGAAAATTCTGAAAGTGATGGGAATACCAGACCACCTGATCTGCCTCTTGAGAAATTTGTATGAAGGTCAGGAAGCAACAGTTAGAACTGGACATGGAACAACAGACTGGTTCCAAATAGGAAAAGGAGTTCGTCAAGGCTATATATTGTCACCCTGTTTATTTAACTTATATGCAGAGTACATCATGAGAAACGCTGGACTGGAAGAAACACAAGCTGGAATCAAGATTGCCGGGAGAAATATCAATCACCTCAGATATGCAGATGACACCACCCTTATGGCAGAAAGTGAAGAGGAACTAAAAAGCCTCTTGATGAAAGTGAAAGTGGAGAGTGCAAAAGTTGGCTTAAAGCTCAACATTCAGAAAATGAAAATCACGGCATCTGGTCCCATCACTTCATGGGAAATAGATGGGGAAACAGTGGAAACAGTGTCAGACTTTATTTTTCTGGGCTCCAAAATCACTGCAGATGGTGACTGCAACCATGAAATTAAAAGACGCTTGCTCCTTGGAAGGAAAGTTATGACCAACCTAGATAGCATATTCAAAAACAGAGACATTACTTTGCCAACAAAGGTTCGTCTAGTCAAGGCTATGGTTTTTCCTGTGGTCATGTATGGATGTGAGAGTTGGACTGTGAAGAAGGCTGAGTGCTGAAGAACTGATGCTTTTGAACTGTGGTGTTGTAGAAGACTCTTGAGAGTCCCTTGGACTGCAAGGAGATCCAACCAGTCCATTCTGAAGGAGATCAGCTCTGGGATTTCTTTGGAAGGAATGATGCTAAAGCTGAAACTCCAGTACTTTGGCCACCTCATGCGAAGAGTTGACTCATTGGAAAAGACTCTGATGCTGGGAGGGATTGGGGGCAGGAGGAGAAGGGGACGACAGAGGAAGAGATGGCTGGATGGCATCACTGACTCGATGGACGTGAGTCTGAGTGAACTCCGGAAGTTGGTGATGGACAGGGAGGCCTGGCGTGCTGCGATTCATGGGGTCGCAAAGTTCGGACACGACTGAGTGACTGATCTGATCTGATATGTATATACCACATTTTCTATAACCATTTATCTTTGATAGACATTTAGATTGCTTCAGCTCTTGGCTATTGCGAAAAGTGTTGTTATAAACATGGGTATGCAAATATTTCTTTGAGATTCTGCTTTCAATTTTTTAAATATATTCCTAAAAGTTGGATTATTGGAAAATATAATAGTTCTATTTTTAAATTTTGAGAAACTATGTTCTTTACCATAGTGAATGCACCATTTTGCAATCGAGTCAACAGGCCCAAGGGTTCCAGTTTCTCTACATCTTGCCAACATTTGTTACTGTCTTTAATTTTTTTATATTAATTATCCTAACATGTGAGGTGATATCACACTGTGGTTTTGATTTGCATTTTTCAGACTGTTAGTGATGAGAATCATTGTTTCATATGCTTGTTGGTCATGTGGACATCATCTTTGGAGAAATTCAAATCCTTTGCTCATTTTTTAGTCAGGCTCTTTGACTTTTTTTGTTGATGAGTCATAGAAGTTCTTAACATATGGGGTTACATATTAACCCCTTATCATGTATTTTCCAAATATTTTCTCCTATTGAGTAGACTGTCTTTTCACTCTGTTGATTGTGTTCTTTAATGCACAAAAGTTTTTAAGTTTAATGCTGTCCCATTTGTCTATTTTTGCTTTTGTTGTCTGTGTTTCTGATATCATGTAAAAGAAATTATTGTCAAGTCATGAAGCTTTTCCTATATCTTTTCTTTTAGAAGTTTTATAGTTATAGGTGATAAAGGTGGAGTTGCTCAGTTGTGTCTGACTCTTTGCGACCCCATGGGCAGTAGCCTGCACCAGACTCCTCCATCCATGGGATTTTCTAGGCAAGAGTACTGGAGTGGTTTGCCATTTCCTTCTCCAGGGAATCTTCCTGACCCAGGGATCGAACCCAGGTCTCCCAGATTGTAGACAGACACTTTACCATCTGAGCCACCAGGGAATGTTCTTATAGACCTTTGATCCATTTTGAGTTAATTTTTGTGTATAGTGTAAGATAAGGGTCAACTTTATCATGTGGCATGAAGACATCTAGTTTTTCCAATATCTTTTTTTGAAAAGATGGTTTTTTGCCCATTGAATATCCCTGGCACTGCTGTTAAAGATCTTATGGCCATAATATGCAGATGTATTTCTGGATTCTTTATTCTATTTCATTGACCTACTTGCCTATTTCTATGCTAGTACTATGTTGTTTTGTTTACTGTTAATTTGCAAGATGTTTTCAAATCAGGAAGTTCAGTCCTCCAACTTTGTTCGTCATTTACAGAATTGCTTTGTTTATTTGAGGTTCCCTAAAGATTCTGTGTGACTTTTAATTTTTTAAAGAATGATTCTTTTATATTTCTAAAAACAAATGCCACTGGGATATTGATAGGGATTGTATTGAATCTGTAGATCAGTTTGGATAGTATGTACATCTTTTTTTAATTGAGGTATAGCTGGTATAAAATATGGTTCATGTATACAACATAATGATTCACATTTTTAAAGGTTATTCCATATTTCTAGTTTTAAAATTTTGGCTATATTCTTTGTATTGTAAAATATGTCTTTATTGCTTATTTTTATTTTATTCATAGCAATTTGTACCTCTTAATCCACTACCCCTATCTTGCCACTCTTGCCTTCCATCTTCTTACTGGTAACCACTAATTTGTCCTCTATATCTATGAGTCTGTTTCTTCTTTGTTATTTCCATTAGTTTACTCTTTTATTTTTTTTTTACTTTCTTTTTTTTTTTATTTTATTCTATTTTTTAACTTTACAATACTGTATTGGTTTTGCCATACATCAACATGAATCTGCCACAGGTATACACGTGTTCCCCATCCTGAACCCTCCTCCCTCCTCCCTCCCTGTACCATCCCTCTGGGTCGTCCCAGTGCACCAGCCCCAAGCATCCAGTATCGTGTATCGAACCTGGACTGGCGACTTGTTTCATATATGATATTATACCTGTTTCAATGCCATTCTCCCAAATCTTCCCACCCTCTCCCTCTCCCAGAGTCCAAAAGACTGTTCTATACATCAGTGTCTCTTTTGCTGTCTCGTATACAGGGTTATTGTTACCATCTTTCTAAATTCCATATATATGCGTTAGTATACTGTATTGGTATTTTTCTTTCTGGCTTACTTCACTCTGTATAATAGGCTCCAATTTCATCCACCTCATTAGAACTAATTCAAATGTATTCTTTTTAATGGCAGAGCAATACTCCATTTTGTGTATATGTACCACAGCTTTCTTATCCATTCATCTGCTGATGGGCATCTAGGTGCTTCCATGTCCTGGCTATTATAAACAGTGCTGCGATTAACATTGTGGTACACATGTATCTTTCAATTCTGGTTTCCTCAGTGTGTATGCCCAGCAGTGGGATTGCTGGGTCATAAGGCAATTCTATTTCCAGTTTTTTAAGGAATCTCCACACTG
The DNA here is from genome assembly GCF_029378745.1 of Bos indicus. Lineage (NCBI taxonomy): Eukaryota > Metazoa > Chordata > Mammalia > Artiodactyla > Bovidae > Bos > Bos indicus. Next base: position 100,642,685 of record NC_091764.1, read on the forward strand.
TTCTCCATAGTGGCTGTACTAGTTTGCATTCCCACCAACAGTGTAAGAGGGTTCCCTTTTCTCCACACCCTCTCCAGCATTTATTGCTTATAGACTTTTGGATCTAAATATATGTTTCTCCAAAGAAGACATGCAGATGGCTAACAAGCACATGAAAAGATGCTCAACATCACTCATTATCAGAGAAATGCATCAAAACCACTATCAGGTACCATTTCACGCCAGTCAGAATGGCTACTCTATCTTTTAGATTACACTTACAAGTGATCTCATACAGTATTTATCTTTCTTTCTCTGACTTATTTCACTTAGCACAATACCTTCCAGGGCCATCCATGTTGTTGCAAAAGGCAAGATTTTGTCTTTTTATGTCTGAGTAGTATTCCATTGTGGGCTTCCCTGGGAGCAAAAAAGATTGAAGGAGTGACAGATTTCCTCTTCTCGGGCTCCAAAATCACTGCAGATGGTGACTGCTGCCATAAAATCAGAAGACAATTGTTTCTTGGCAGGAAAGCAATGACAAACCTAAACAGTGTGTTGAAAAGCAGAGACATTACTCTGATAACAAATTCTCGATAGTCAAGGCTATGATCTTCCCAGTGGTCACATACAGTTGTGAAAGCTAGACAGTAAATAAGACAGAGCACCAAAGAATCGATGCCTTCAAACTGTGGTGCTGGAGAAGACTCCTGAAAGTCCCCTGGACAGCAAGGAGATCAAACCAGTCAATCTTAAGAGTGATCAACCCTGAATATTCACTGGAAGGACTGATGCTGAAGCTGAAGCTCCAGTATTTTGGTCATCTGATGCAAACAGATGACTCTTTGGAAAAGTCCCTGATGCTGGGAAAGATTGAGGGCAGAAGGAGAAGAGGGAGTCAGGGGATGAGATGTCTGAACAGCATCACCAATGCAATGAACATGAACTTGGGCAAACCTCGGGAGGTGCTGAGGGACAGGGAGACCAGGTGTGCTACAGTCCACGGGGTCGCAAAGAGTTGGACACACCTGGGTGACTGAACAACAAGTATTCCATTATGTATATACACCACATCTTCTTAATCCATTCATCTGTTGATGGACAGAGGTTGCTTCCGTATCTTGGCAATTGTCGTTAATGCTGCTATAAAAAATTGAGGGTACGTATCTTTTCATATTAGTGTTTTTATTTTTACAAATACATACCCAGGAGTAGGATTTCTGGGTCATATGGCAAATCTAGTATGCACAAACTAAGAATATTAATCTTAAGTCTTTCGATCCATGAACATGGGATGCCTCTTCATTTATTTATTTCTTCCTTAATTTCTTTCAGCAATATTTTGTGGTTTTCAGTGTACAAGTCTGTAACCTCCTTAATTAAGTTTTCCTAAGTATTTTATTCTTTTTGATGCTATTTCTAATTAACAAATTTAATTTCCTTTCCAGATCATTAATTAGTGTATAAAAATGCAACTGCTTTCTGTGTATTGACTTTATTCTGAAACTTAGCCAAATTCATTTATTAGTTCAATAATTTGTGTGTGTGTGTGGAATCCTGCTGTTTTTCTGCATATGAAATTATGTTCTCTCCAAACAGATACATTAACTTCTTTATTTTTTTTTTAACTTAAATGCCTTTATTTGCTTTTCTTGTCTAGTACTTCCAATACTAGGTTGAAGAGAAGCGGTGAGAGCAGGCATCCTTGCCTTGTTCTAGACCCCAGAGGAAAAGCTCTCAGTTTTATACCATTGATTGTGCTGTTGTTTGTTGCTCAGTTGCTTAGTCGTGTCTGACTTTATGCCAACCAATGGACTACAGCACACAGAACTTCCTTGTACTTCAGTAACTACCGGAGCTTGCTCAAACTGATGTTCATTGAGTCGATGATGCCACCAAACCATCTGACCCTCTGTTGGCCCCTTCTCCTCTGTTCAATCTTTCCCAGCCTCAGGGTCTTTTCCAATGAGTCAGCCCTTTGCATCAGGTGGCCAAAGCATTGGAGCTTCAGCATCAGTCCTTGCAATGAATATTCAGGGTTGATTTCTTCTAGGTTTGACTGGTTTGACCTCCTTGCAAATCAAGGGACTCTCAAAAATCTTCTCCAGCACCACAGTTCAAAAGAATCAATTCAGTGCTCAGCCTTCTTTATGGTCCAACTCTCACATCTGTACATGACTACAAGAAAAACCATAGCTTACGGACCTCTGTTGGCAAAGTGATGTCTCTGTTTTTTAATACACTGTCTAGGATGATCATAGCTTTTCTTCCAAGGAGCAAATGTCTTTTAATTTCATGGCTGCAGTCACTATCTTCAGTGATTTGGGAGCCCAAGAAAATAAAATCCATCACTGTTTCCATTGTTTCCCCATCTATTTGCCATGAAGTGATGAGACCAGGTGCCATGAACTTGGTCTTTTGAATGTTGAGTTTTAAGCCAGTTTTTTCACTCTCCTCTTTCACCTTCATCAAGAGGCTCTTTGGTTCTTCTTCATTTTCTGTCATCTGCAGATGATATCATCTGCAGGGTGATATCATTTGCATATCTGAGGTTATTGATATTTTTCCTGGCGATCTTGATTCATCCAGCTTGGCATTTCACATGATACACTTTGCATATACGTTAAATAAGCAGAGTGACAATATATAGCCTTGACATACTCCTTTCCCAATTTACAACCATTCCATTGTTCCATGTCCAGTTTTAACTGCTGCTTCTTGACCTGCATACAGATTTCATAGGAGGCAGGTAAAGAAAGTGAAGTCGCTCAGTCGTGTCCGACTCTTTGCGATCCAGTGGACTGTAGCCCACCATGCTCCTCTGTCCATGGGATTTTCCAGGCAAGAGTACTGGAGTGGGTTGCCATTTCCTTCTCCAGAGGATCTTCCCAACCCAGGGATCTAACCCAGGTCTCTCACATTATAAGCAAGATGCTTTACCATCTGAGCCACCAGGTATTCCCATCTCTTGAAGAATTTTCCAGTTTGCTGTGATCCACACAGTCAAAGGCGTTAGCTTAGTCAATGAAGCAGAAGTATATGTTTTCCTGGAACTCTCTTGCTTTTTCTATCATCTAATGGATGTTGGCAATTTGATCTCTAGTTCCTCTGCCTTTTCTAAATCCAGCTTGTATACCTGAAAATTCTCAGTTTACACACTGTCAAAGCCTAACTTGGAGGATTTTGAGAATAACCTTGCTAGCATGTGAAATGAGTGCAATTCTGTGGTTTGAACATTCTTTTGCATTGCCTTTCTTTGGGATTGGAATGAAAACAGATATTTTCCAGTCCTGTGGCCACTGCTGAGTTTTCCAAATTTACTGGCATATTGAGTGCAGCGCTTTCACAGCATCATCTTTTAGGATTTGAAATAGCTCAGCTGGAATCCCATCACCTCTACTAGCTTTGTTAGAAGTAATACTTCCTAAGGCCCACTTTACTTCACACTCCAGGATGTCTGGCTCTAGGTGAGAGATCACACCATCATGGTTATCTGGGTTATGAAATCCTTTTTTGTACAGTTCTTCTGTGTATTCTTGTGCTGTTAGCTGTGGCCTTTTCATAACTGATCTTTATTCTATTGGGGTAATTTCCTTCTGTTCCTAGTTTGTTGAGTGTTTTTGTCATGAACACGTATGGAATTTTTCAAGTGGTTTTTTCTCCATCAATTAAAAAAATCATGTGGTTTTTGTCCCTCATTTTATTAATATGGTGTATTACATTGACTGATTTTCCTATTCAACTATTCAACTATTCCTATTTTCCATTCAACTATCCCAGAAATAAATCCACTTAGTCATGATATATAATCCTTTTATTGTGTTGTTGAACTCAGTGCATTTGTAGGTTCCTGCAATTTTTATCAGTGTTCATCAGGAATATTAGTATAGTCTTCCTTTAGTGTCTTTATATGGCTTTGGTATCAGGGCAATGCTGTTCTCATAGAGCTGGACATGTTCCATCTTCTTCAGATTTCAGGAGAATTCGTGTTAATTTTTATTTAAAGGTTAAGTAGACGTTTCCAACCAATTGATCTTTCTTTGCTATGAGATTTAAAAATACTTACTTCTTAAATAGTATTTAAATCTTACCCATTGTTGAATTGTTCAGATTTTCAGTTTCTTCCTGTTTCAGTCTTAGTACATTTCTAGAGCTATATCCATTTCTTCTAGGTTATCCAACTTGTTGGTATTCAATTATTCATAATATTCTCTTCTTTAATATATATCCCTATATCCTCATCAATTATTTTAAATTCTTTGCCAGGTAGCTCATTGACCTGATTCTTTTAGAATCAGCTCCTGGAGTTTTTCTTTTATTGCTTTATTTGTTATGTTTTGTCATCTTTGTTATGGTTCTCTGTTGTATATGTGTGTATATCCTCTGTATTTGTCTTTCTACCTATCATAGTGACAGTAAATTTCTAATTTCTAATAATCTGTGTTTAGAAAGGGTTACAGAGGAGATTAGATGATCAATGAATTCAATAACACAACTAAAAAAGTCTCCAAATGTAAGTTCTCTTGAGGAATTTATTTTATATGTATATAATGGTAATTGAATAAGGGTCTTTTCAATTATATAATTGTGAAGATGGTTGAACAAAAAATCCATCAATACACTTCACACTATATATGGACAAATGAAGACTCTCCTTTGGTTTATATTTCTACCAGTTTATACTTTTGAAGCTCACATAATTTTGCAAGATTCTGGTTCAAAAGTATACTCTTTCCTCATCAACTGTTTTTAATGTGGCCATTGTGGAGTCCTTGTGGTCATAGTCATAACTTGAAATTAAACTTCAGTGCACAGCATTCTTTTAAGCTAATAATAGTCTGGATGTTTGGCTCTTTGTTTTCTCTGTTCTATTACTCAGTGGCCTTTTCCACATTTACAACCTCATTTTCCACATTTCACATTCTTGAGGGGAGAGGACAAATATTTAAAGAAGATTTTAGAGGTTTTGAGAGGTGTCCTGCAGGTTTTTGGATTGGTTTGGTTTGGTTTGGTTTTTGCATTAGTGTTTATGTTTTACAACCTTGTATTAAATATTGTTTATCCTAATTCCTAACTTTTTTGGAGCCAAATCAGAGTGCTTCATTTCCTTCACTCTGGTCCCAGCACAGAGAAAGGTATTCAAAAAGTATGGCTATGAAGACAACAGCAAACCGTCCTAGAATTTGTCAAACAGGCCAATTAATTAAAGAAAGTAGATATTGGGTTGGCCAAAAAATTCGTTTGCATTTTAACTCAACTGAACTTCTTGGCTATCCCAATATTGCATGTCTAAATATGCTTGACACCCAGTAAATGGGTTTTCTCACTAATTCATAGAAAACCCACTGCTGTGTAGGTAGGTGTGGGTAGGTGAGAACATAAGAAGACAACAAAGCTTTTCAGAAATGGGCACTTCCTTTGGCTGATCTTGCCTCATAGAACTTAGGGTTTTTTCTTTTATACAACATTAGTGCCACATTCTGCCATTTGCAATGGACAATCAGCCGGTGTACGAAAATTCAAACTTAGCCAGGGATTCTGCCATTGAAAGGTCATCACCCTCTTCTCTTTGTCAGAGTAAGTGACTTTAATTTTCCTTCTGGCATTGGTGTATCTTCCAATACTTGGATTTTTCTCTTAAATTTGTGGTTTTAAATCATGACTCTGAAGATGAGCAGCAGTCATATGCTAATGTTAAATAGATATAGCATGGCCTGTCTATAGGTAATCACAGATATGGGAAAAAAACCACATCTTGTAGGTTTGTTTTTTATCAAGATAATTTTGTGAAAAGTGAACATCGCTCTTGTCACTGAACCTTGGCAAAAGGATTCTTTAAGAAATATTTTACATCTATGAACATATGAACAAAGAAGTATTTTTCTTTGTCTTTTTGGTTTTTCTGCTTCACCATGCACCATGCATGATCTTTGTTCCCAGACCAGGGTTCACATCCATGCTCCCTGCAGTTGAAGCTTGGAGGCTTAACCACTGAACCACCAGAAAGTCCCCTTTTTGTTTTTCAGTTTGGTTATTTTTTAACAAAGGAGTATGTTTAGAGATACTTTACTACCTTGCTGTAATAGTTACCTACTTTATTCCAAATTCCTTTATAAATTACTGTAAGTTCCAATGCATTTGCACCCATGATGTTCCCTTCAAAACACTGGAGTGTAGTCTTAATGATTGACATCTTTCACTCTACAAAAGGAAGGGAAAAAATGTTCTGAAAAAAATTATATTCAAGATCAAAGACTTGAATAGAATCACAATCTGATGATTTTTAAATTAAAATGTATATCAGCTTAGAAGGAGGTAAGCCACAGGACATGGGAGAAAATCATTGATGAAACTATTTGACATTTGTTGAAGTTGGCAATTTTGTGTGTGTGTGATCTAGTATTCTGAGTGAAGGAGATAGGGATTCTAACATGAGGTAATGGATTCCATGGGCTGGGGATGGATGAAAAGAAACTAGAAACTAAGTAGAAAAATGTATAAAATTATCATAATATACTACTGCCTTCTGATGTCAAACCAAATTTACTAATATTGTAATTTTTATCCCATGTGATATTCATTTCATAGTGTACTTAGCACATGGGTTGTATCTTTTTAAGACCGTTTGGTATAATTTGAAACTATTAAATTATCAACATTCTAAATTGGAGATTGAAAAGTCTTAGGGTTACAAAAGAGTTTGATGATACTTTCATATGGGGTAATGGAAATTTGGGGAATTTTGATAACTACAGTGAGAGTTTGGTTAAGCTACAGGTATTTTTTGATGTGAAAGAGCAAGGCTTTCTCTTCCCTATTCAAATCAAGCAAAAGTGGAAGAAAGGAGGATGGTGTTGAAAGGACATTTTGGAGAATGAGTATACAGAAAGATGGCAAGATTTTCCTCAAAAGCTACTATCTATGATCCCAAGTCAATGGGGCCAGAAAATCTGTCTATTTTGATTGCAATCATTATTCCACAAAATATCATTCTAAAAGTAAATCTGAAAAACAAAATAGAATAAAGTAAGAACAAAATGTGTGCTTATAAACACTTGACTGAAAAAAATGCATAACGTAAAAGTTGAGAATTATGTATTTGGTGACTTTACTGAGGACCATAGCCAAGAAGGTAGCCTCTTAGATAACTCTAAGGAACTTTCCCAAAAGGTGACGGAGGATCCAGGATTTATAGGAGTTTTTGCTTAAAACAAAAGGAAAAACATGTAGTTGAATGTCAAAAGATGACTGCTGATCACAAAAACAGATGTCTCAAGTTAATGATTTTAGTGCTTTTCTACATGTGGGAAGACACACACAAAAATCAATCATTCTTATTGAAATCAATCACTCACATGTATTTTAAATACCCAGGCTTTTATCCTGTTTTTCCTCTATCCTGAATTCCCCTCAGGCTTCACCATCGGGGCAGCTGCCCTGCTTGATGGCTTTATGGTCGCAACATCTCTTGTTTATTGAAATGGCAGGTGACATTCTTTCTCTGCACATTGACCTGGTATTACAATTATTGTGAAACTACCCCTGAGCTCTTTGGCTGAACTGTTCAGGCTATGGGACTGTGGAATAGTGATTATATTAAAGACATTCGGGAAAACCAGAGATGTGAGTTGTGACTTATTTAATTTATAATTTCTTATAAAAGTAGATAAGTGTTGGCAAAATGCCTCTAGTGTTTATCTTTTCATCCAAAAATAAGCACCTGAGGCAGATGTGCCCTGGTGCTGGGGCGACTGTAAGTGAACAAAATAGTGAAAAAATATTTTCTATTCTTGTGTTTATATTATACTACTAGGAAGACATACATATAAATGAATAAGTATATTATGTATTAGATGATATTAAGTGCAAAAGAGAAAACTTTATATGTATTTGTCATTTCCACCCCCTTGGTCTCTTGTTTATTTATTTTAGCTGCACTGGGGCTTTGTTGCTGCATGCAGCCTTTCTCTGGTTATGGTGAGGGGGGTTACTCTTCACTTGCAATGCATGGGCTTCTCACTGTGGTGGCTTCTCTTGTTGTGGAGCATGGACTTAGTTGTGCTGTGGCACGTGAAATCTTCCTGGACCAGAGATCCAACCTCTGTGCCCTGCGTTGGCAGGCAAATTCTTAACCACTGCACCACCAGGGAAGTCTTCAGAATCCTACTTTAAGATGATTGGTAAATGATCTTTTCTGCCCCTATCCCTCATCCTAAATCTAGCTCTTTGTTATGTGATCCAAACAACCTTTGCGTTTTGTACCAAATGAACTCAACTGAGTTAACCTGGTATATTTTCTTAATCTCTCAGATGTTTGTCAGGGTCCATGTCAGCATAGATTCGCTCTGAAACTTGGGTGTGCTGGGATTATTCTTCTTGCCTTTACTGTGATTGCATTGAAAATTTCAGGTAAGTGGTACAAGATCACTTATTTTTATTTTTCTACTTATTCTACTTGTACCATCAATATGGCTACCCCAAACTTAGTGGAAGACCAATGAAATATAAAGAGTCACAAAACAGTGCTCTAATAGTGCTCAGCCCATATTCATTCTAAAACATTTGGCCTCTGATATTTCTCTTCCTAGTTGTTCTCAGAGTCATCGCAAGGGATTTCACATGTGCTCCAAGAATGTTTTTTTTAATTTTAATTATGATAAAAGGGTGACAATAACAAAGAAAATTTCCAATAATTTACAGTTTTTATTTTAAAATATATTTTATGTAATGCACCAAAAGATTTCAACACATAGTAATACAAAAATTATTGATGAGCTATTTGACATTGTTTTTACAGATTGTTTTAGATCTTTGAAATCTAGTGTGTATGTTTTAAATCTACAGTATGTTTCAACTTAGCCACTAATATCAATAACCTCAGATATGCAGATGACACCACCCTTATGGCAGAAAGTGAAGAGGAACTAAAAAGCCTCTGATGAAAGTGAAAGTGGAGAGTGAAAACGTTGCCTTAAAGCTCATAATTCAGAAAACTAAGATCATGGCATCTGGTCCAATCACTTCATGGCAAATAAATGGGGAAACGGGAAACAGTGTCAGACTACATTTTTGGCCTCCAAAATCACTGCAGATGGTGATTGCAGCCATGAAATTAAAAGATTCTTACTCCGTGGAAGGAAAGATATGACAAACCTAGATAGCATATTCAAAAGCAGAGATATTACTTTGCCAACAAAGGTACATCTAGTCAAGGCTATGGTTTTTCCAGTAGTCATGTATGGATGTGAGATTTGGGCTATAAAGAAAGCTGAGCACAGAAGAATTGATGCTTTTGAACTGTGGTGTTGTGGAAGGAGGTCCAACAGTCCACCCTAAAGGAGATAAGTCCTGGGTGTTCATTGGAAGGACTGATGCTACAGCTGAAACTCCAATACTTTGGCCACCTCATGCAAAGAGTTGACTCATTGGAAAAGACCCTGATGCTGGGAGGGATTGGGGGCAGGAGGAGAAGGGGACAACAGAGGATGAGATGGCTGGATGGCATCACCCACTCGATGGACATGAGTTTGAGTGAACTCCGGGAGTTGGTGATGGACAGGGAGGCCTGGCGTGCTGCGATTCATGGGGTCGCAAAGAGTCGGACACAACTGAGCAACTGAAATGAACTGAACTGATTCATCAGAAATACTTGATTTGTATTTAGATTTTGTAAAGCTTACAGTTTTAAAGTTTATTGAACTTGTTACAATATTGCTTCTGTTCTTCCTATGTTCTGGGTTTTTGTTTGTTTTTGTTTTTTGTTTTCGGCCAAGACGCATGTGGGATCTCAGCTTTCCAACCAGGGATCACACCTACTCCCCATGCACTGGAAGGCAAAGTCTTAACACTGGATGGCTTAGGAAGTCCCTATAGTTTCTTAAGTGCCTACTAAATTTCAGATTGTCCTGGGCAATGTCTCACATAGGATAGGCACTATATTCTGAAGATGGAGCATGCAAACAGGAGTGTAAGCAATTTAAAAGTTTAAGTAACACCAGGTTACTGAAAGCAAGTAAAAAATGTGAAAGTGAAAGTCGCGTAGTCGTGTCTGACTCTTTGCAACCCCATGGACCATACAGTCCATGGAATTCTCCAGGTCAGAATATTGGAATGGGTAGCCTTTCCCTTCTGCAGGGACTCTTGGATTCTTTGCCAGCTGAGCCACAAGGGAAGGCCAAGAATACTGGAGTAGGTAGCCTATCCCTTCTCCAGCGGATCTTCACGACCAAGGAATCCAACCGGAGCCCCCTGCATTGCAGGCTGATAAGCAAACAAAGAAAGTTTAAGTAAATAGGTAAAGTCTTATTTATAGTAGAAGCAAGTAACTCAATGTTCCTGTGGGTTGACTTATTATGTATTTGTTTACATTGTCTTCTAAATGGACTCTCTGTTACTACATTGCTATTCCTTTTATCTTCTGTTCATTTCAAGCTTGTTGAAATCATTTCCGGAAGTGATAAATATAGCATATCCACTTCACTGCAGCTTTTAGCATTAACCTTTTAAAATAGTTTCTCTTTATTTACCAGTGATATCCTTAATACAAAACTCATCAAAAGGAAAAAGCACTGTGGATTCCCAAGAAAAGAGGATGGAAACAACAGGTATACTTTGTGCCTTGAATTTCTTAAGAATAATGGCTAAAATTTGATAGATATGATTGCCTTATCTTAATTAAGGCTAATAATAACCAATACATTAAGATAGTATTATCACTCTGCTTTTACCTTTGACAAAACTGAGACATGGAAAGATTAAGCCACTCATTCAGAGTCATACAAGTCCTAAGAGGTGACACTGAGACTTTGGTCGTCTATATTCAGAGCCTATGATCTTAACCAGATAATACTGTCTTAATGAATATTCCTGCCAGGATAGTCAATAATTAATTAATAGTTAAAAACCAAGCTATAGTCAAATAGTCATTTACATGGGCTATTAGGTGATTTGAATGAATATGTCAAGCAGTTAACTTTGGTCTGAAGTTAATTAATGAAACACAAATGTGAAATGAATTCTTTAAATTTATTGTATTAATCATTAAGACATTGATCATGTTCTTATACTTTCTAAGTAGTGTGTTTTAATACACTATTGATGAGTGGCTGCAGCAGAAAGTGATCATTTATTATATACATTGTACAGAACAGAAATTTTAAGAAACTTGGGAAATCCTTCTAGAAAATGCTATCCAATAGATCCTGTTAATAACCCATCCCCAAGAAGAAGAAATGCAAAAAACAATGAGCTGATTCCAATTTGGGAAAGGAGTACATCAAGGCTGTATATTGTCACTCTGCTTATTTAACTTATGTGCAGAGTACCTTGTGTGAAATCCCGGGCTAGATGAAGCACAAGCTGGAATCAAGATTACCGGGAGAGATATCAATAATCTTAGATATGCAGATGACACCACCCTTATGGCAAAAAGTGAAGAACTAAAGAGCCTCTTGATGAAAGTGAAAGAGGAGAGTGAAAAAGTGGGCTTAAAATTCAACATTCAAAAAATGAAGATGATGGCATCTGGTCCCATCACTTCATGGCAAATAGATGGGGAAAAAATGGGAACAGTGACAGACTTTATTTTCTAGGGCTCCCAGATCACTGCAGATTGTGACTATAGCCATGAAATTAAAAGACATGTGCTGCTTGGAAGAAAAACTGTGACCAACATAGACAGCATATTAAAAATCAGAGACATTACTTTGCCAACAGAGGTCCGTCTAGTCAAAGCAATGGTTTTTCCAATAGTCTTGTATGGATGTGAGACTCAGACCATAAAGACAGCTGAGTGCTGAAGAATTGATGTTTTTGAACTGTGGTGTTGGAGAAGACTCCTGAGAATCTTTTGGACTGCAAGGAGATCAAACCAGTCAATCCTAAAGGAAATCAGTCCTGAATATTCATTGGAAGGACTGATGCTGAAGCTGAAGCTCCAATCCTTTGGCCACCTGATGCAAAGAGCTGACTCATTGGAAAAGACACTGATGCTGGGAAAGATTGAAGGCAGAAGGAGAAGGGGATGACAGAGGTTGAGATGGTTGGATGGCATCACCGACTCGATGGACATGAGTTTGAGCAAGCTCTGGGAGTTGGTGATGGACAAGGAAGCCCCATGCTGCAATCCATGAATTTACAGAGTTGGACAAGACTGAGTAACTGAGTTGAACTGAATAGGCAAATATATAATTTAGCATTAGAATGTTTTTTTAATTTTTCTCCATGGTATTTGCCATTAACTTATGAATTATTATTTGCTTTCAAGTATTGTTTCAAGTGTATTTTTTAGATGATTTTGATATTGTTGTCCATGGAGTAGAAAGAGCACTGGTGAGGAATTTAAGGAATCCTAGAAAGAGTTTGTCTCTATCACCATCTGCGTATGTAGACTTGAACAAGTTATTCTGTCTGTTACTATTTTAACTGGTCACTATTTTTCAAATCTTAGTAGCAGAATGAACAATGGTCTCAAAAGCTTCACAGTTATATTAAATTCTAAATACATAATTGTCCTCACAGCGATGATCAAAGTCTTTCCTGAATTTATGATGACTAGTGCATGCGTGGTTAGTGTTAGTGGGGTGGGGACAGGTTAGAAACATAGGGTTTATTTCTTCTTCCTCTTTCTTACTTTATTGTTCCCCTTCTTTCTTACTTTAGAGAGACCAGTTCTGTTAACATGCCCAATGCATTGGCAACAAATCTGACATAAATGCTTATATCTTCATGAAACTTCCAAATCTTGGAATGACAGTCTAGCTGACTGTTCCACAAGAGAATCCAGTCTACTGCTTATTCAAGATTGGGAAGAATTGGTAAATAATTAAGTAAAATACTTTAATACAACTTAGCACTGACTTCTAGCCACATCAAGATCTTTGTGCTTTAGCCTTAAGGGTTCTATACAGATGAAAATATCAACCTTGACTTCAAGAAGCTCACAATCTGAGAGACTAAATAGACATGTAAACAAAATAAATATAATTTAATGAATACAATATAAATATAAACATTTGTATATATTAATATATAAATGAACAAATAGAAATATCATAAATAAGGATTAATTAACTCCAACAGGGAGTCAGGAAAGGCCTCATACAGAGTGAAGTAAGCCAGAAAGAAAAACACCAAAGCAGTATACTAATACATATATATGGAATTTAGAAAGATGGTAACAATAACCCTGTATACGAGACCGCAAAAGAGACACTGATGTATAGAACAGTCTTATGGACTCTGTGGGAGAGGGAGAGGGTGGGAAGATTTGGGAGAATGGCATTGAAACGTGTAGAATATCATGTATGAAACAAGTCGCCAGTCCAGGTTCGATGCATGATACTGGATGCTTGGGGCTGGTGCACTGGGACGACCCAGAGGGATGGTATGGGGAGGGAGGAGGGAGGAGGGTTCAGGATGGGGAACACATGTATACCTGTGGTGGATTCATTTGGATATTTGGCAAAACCAATACAATATTGTAAACTTTAAAAATAAAATAAAATTAAAATAAAAAAAAAAAAGAAGAGGTGATACTTGAACTGGGTTTCAGAGGATGAGCATAAGAATGCAAACCAGTAACAGATAAACAGATTCAATATGCAGTCATTTCTTCCGTTGCATTTACAGAGACTCATACAAAACCTGATAAACGAAGAAGGAATTCTGTTTTGGAATGGATTAAATTTTACATTATCAGAGAAGAGCTGGAAGTGGGTAAATGGATCCTTTTTAAATTCTAAAATGTGAGTATTAGATAAGCTAATTTGAATATTCAATTTACAACTGTTATTGAAGACTGAGATTTATAGTTAATAGCCTGAGAAGAAGAATGATTCTGAAGTTGGTTAAAAATTTCTATATGTGAAAACACACCAACCCTTTGTCACAACATATATTTTATCTGCAGCGCAGTTTTAAGAGACAAGGAATAGATCAATTCCTTTGGGAGGGACACACACAAAGAAGTTTTTAAAAGAATAAAATTTAAAAATAAAGAAATTTCTAGCTAGAAGCTATTGACCCAAAGAATTGTTAAATAGCTTTTCAACCTGTGGAACCACATACCTTAGTGGGCCACGCTGGAACGATAAATACGAGAAGAAAAATATAGCGCATATCAGAGTATGTGGAATCCAGATATTTGGGAACTAGCCAAATTGTGATAAATATCGCAGCCTATTTTAACCAGTAGTGTGGAAAAAGAGTTGTTTGAGGAGATGTTATAAACCTGCATAAGCCACAATTTGAGCTATTTGCCATTTCTTTTTCTTACATTTTATTTATTTATTTTTGTCTGTGCTGGGTCTTCACTGCTGCTCAGAGTTTTCTTTAGTTGCTCAGAGTGGAGGCTACTCTCTAGCTGTGGTGTGCGGGCTTTTCACTGTGGTAGTTTCTCTCTTGCCGAGCACCTCTTCTAGGGCACTTGGGCTTCAGTAGTTGCGGTGTATGGGCTCTAGAGCACAGACACGATAGTTGTGTTGCACAGGATTAGTTGTTCCACAGCATGTAGGATCTCCCCAGATTAGGGATCGAACCTGTGTCTCCTGCTTTGGCAGGTAGCTTCTTCACTGAGTCGTTAGGGAAGCCCTTGCCATTTTTTTCTGGTTGTCTCACTATAGTCTCTTATTGCAAGATGGTCAGGATAACCATGAGTGTTTTAGGATTGATGTTACAAATTAAATTACAAACCTTTAACGGACTTCATCTATTTTGTACATCAAAGGGCAGGACACTATTTTTCCCTAGAAAGTGAAAGTGTGCAGGCATCCAACCAAGTTTCTGAAAAGAATTTTTGTTGAGTTTTTCAGAACAGATGACATTGTGTTATGCTTTTTGAGTTCGCAAAAGATTTATTGACATTTGTATAAATTACAGTTAAAATCGATTCTTTTTCTCATTCAAAAAAACCAAGACGTGGAAGGTTAATACCCAGGAGCATATGCAAGTTTATATATAGTATAAATATAGTATAGTAATAATTTAGTAATATAGTAAATATAGTAATATAGTAATAATATAGTAATATTTTATTGTGTGGAAAGTTACCAAACATTGAGATATGTTGGTTTAATTACCAAGTTTTGATTTGTTTGATTCATTCTAAAATACAGTATTTTAAGTGCAGTACTTTAAAATGAATATTATTTTAAAATAAAGTGTTCTGGACTAGAATAAACATATTAAAAGGCAAATGTATTTTGTTAAATAAAATCTATTCTGAATTTTTATTTGTTTTACAAGGCTTATTATCTACACTTCATTGACATATAAATGCAACTCTGATATTAGCTTACTTTTATTTCTTTGTCATTAGAAAAGGTTAATTTTGGTTACATGTGTGTATGTTTCTTACTGGGGCATTATGTTTATTTTATTAAGGTTTATTATAAAATTGGAAAACTCTGAGGTCTTTATGAGAAGAAATACAGGCATAGTTGATAGATTAAATGTGACTGAACATTCTATTTTATTCTGAAGATTAAAGTAATGGTTTTATGAATACTGTGATCAGGTAAATCTGGAAGGTATCATATGATAATAAAACAGCAGCAGTTAGACACTGCTTTTATTTAGTGCACTAATCTAGGCAGCATATTATAAAGTAGAGACATTACTTTACCAACAAAGGTCCGTCTAGTCAAAGCTGTGGTCTTGCCAGTAGTCGTGTATGGATGTGAGAGTTGGACTATAAAGAAAGCTGAGTGCAGAAGAATTGATGCTTTTGAACTGCGGTGTTGGAGAAGACTCTTGAGAGTCCCTTGGACTGCAAGGAGATACAACCAGTTCATCCTAAAGGAAATAAGTCCTGAATATTCATTGGAAGGACTGATGCTAAAGCTGAAACTCCAATATTTTGGCCACCTGATGTGAAGAACTGACTCATTTGAAAAGACCCTGATGCTGGGAAAGATAGAAGGAAGGAGGAGAAGGGGAAGACAGAGTATGAGATGGTTGGATGGCATCACCAACTCAGCGGACATGAGTTTGAGTAAACTCCGGGAGTTGATGATGAACAAAGAGGCCTGGCGTGCTGCAGTCCATGGGGTCACAAAGAGTCAGAAAGGACTGAGTGACTGAACTGAACTGAACCCTGGTTTTCAACTAAAGTAAAACAGAGTGATAATTATTTTTTTAACAGGACTGCTTTGGGGGTTAAAGAAGATAACACTGAAGAACTAGGCAGAGATCTGATCAAAGTAAGCCTGCGAAGTTACCAAGGGCCTTTTGGAAATGGGCTTGGTCAGTTGAGCATAAAAACGTTATCTTGAAAGTTGAAGGGATCAGAAAGGTGAAAGAGAGAAAATAGTAAAAGACACTTTTGCTATTACTCTCTTGAAAGAAATGCTGATGTGACTAGACTGTCAGGCCCTAGGAGGGAATCAGGTGGACTTCTCAGGGCCAAGGGGCTTTATGAAGAAATAGAAAAAAGGAACAAAGAGAATCTGTGATAGAGCCCTGCCCACTGTACCACTTCACTTTCGATTTAGGACAAGCAGGTGAACGTCTTGCGCATATCCCATCCTAGCACGCCAGTTCTGCGTGGCCATCCCATTCTTTGACTGCTACTCACACCACATCTGCAATGAGCCACAACACTCCTGCATCTTTGGAACTAATAGAACATGGATCACAGCAGACACTCGTGAACTGTTTGGAATGGGGAAAAAAATGAACTTTCTACTACATACAACATGAACTGAGCCTCCTTTTCTGTCCACATTCAAATTCTGCAGACCCTGTGTATCTATCTATGTACTTACTACATTTCCTGAGCACATACTCTGTTTAAGCCTGATCACACTTCTATAGGTATCGTCTCAATGCCTCCCCCAATACTAGGTCGTTATATCCTAAATATTTAAGAAAATCAAAGTTCCATAAAAGCAATAAGTTTTTCATGTGGTATGTTAATAGGAGATTCAGTTTCCAATTTTCAAAGCTTCATTTTGTATATATCATGATGACATTTCTGTTTAGAATGCTTCGCTTCCAGTGAAGATGAACTTGCAAGTTCCAGATGTTTATGTTAGCTTTGTTTTAAAAGTTTATATTTGTGACTGACTGTGTAGTTATCACTGTTCAGTTGCTAAGTTGTGTCCAACCCTTTCTAACCCCCATGGACTGCAGCTCCCCAGGGTCCTCTGTCCTCCAGTGTCTCCCAGTTTGCTCAAATTCATGTCCATTTGAGTCAGTGATGCTATCTAACCATCTCATCATCTGCCTCCCCCTTCTCCTTTAGCCTCAGTCTTTCCCAGCATCAGGGTCTTTTCCAATGAGCTGGCATTTCCCATCAGGTGGTCAAAGTATTGGAGCATCAGTCCTTCCAAGGAATATTCAGGGTTGATTTCTTTTAGAATTGACTGGTTTGATTTGCATGCAATCCAAGGGACTCTCAAGAATCTTTTCCAGCACCACGATTTGAAAGCATCAATTCTTCGGCACTTACTCTCTTTATGGTATAAATTTCACATCAGTACATGAGTAATGGAAAAGCCATAGCTTTGACCATATTGACGTTTGCTGGCAAAGTGATGTCTTTGCTTTTGAATATGCTGTCTAGGTTTGTCATAGCTTTCCTTCCAAGGAGCAAGTGAAAAAAAGTGAAAGGGAAAGTGTTAGTCCCTCAGTCCTGTCTGACTCTTTCCTACCCTATGGATATATGTCTCCAGGTTCCTCTACCCACGGAAATGGAAGTCTCTAGACAAGAATACTGGAGTGGGTAGCCATTCCCAGGAGCAAGTGTCTTTTAATTTCACATCTTCAGTCATTGTCTACAAAGGTTTTGGAGCCCAAGCAAACAAAGTCTGTCACTGCTTGCATTTTTCCCCTGCCATTTGCCATGAAGTGATAGAACTGGATGCTAAAATCTTAGCTTTTGAATGTTGAGTTTCAAGCCAACTTTTCACTCTCCTCTTCCCCCCTCTTTCAGAGGCTTTTTAGCTCCTTTTCACTTTCTGACATTAGACTGTTTATTTACCCAATGCTTAATATCTGAGCATCTCGTTGTTTCCTGAAAGTTACAGAAAATACTGGCTGGATGAGGAGAATTGTGTGAGAAAATCATGAACACTAAGAGAGTCTTTTCTTTTTCTCCACAGATTACCCATTTTTGGTGATGCTAAAGAAGACTGCTGTGTTTACATATCAAAGACACAATGTATTTCTGATTACTGTGCTGCAGGATATAGATGGATCTGCCAAAAAGAACTAAAACCTGTCAGAAACAAAGGAATATATTCTTCCAATTGACTAGACATCCCCTTCCATCTCTTTAATTTCCATTTCATATCTCTGTCATTTTAACTGTATATATTGTCATAGTGGCTCCATGCACATTTTGTGGTACAAAGTGAACACACACTAAGAATTCTAATTTTTGTGAATTTTACAAAAGTTCATGTCTAACCTCCTCCTTAAATAACTGAGAAAACATATACCTAAAGAAAAGATGTCTCAGGGTATGTGCTCAGGAGTCAGATAGGTGGATCATATGGTAGTTCTATTTTTCAGTTTTTTAAGGAACTGCCATACCATTCTCCATAGTGGCTGTATCAATTTACATTCCCACCAGTGGTACAGGAGGGTCCCCTTTCCTCCACACGCTCTCCAGCATTCCCTGTTTGTAGATTTTGTTCATGATGGTCATTCTGACGGGTGTGTTAGCTTTGACATAAATACACAACCATATGTAAAATGAATAGCTAGTGGGAAGCTGCTATATAGCACAGAGAACTGAGCTCAGTGCTCTGTGATGACCTAGAAGAGTCTGATGGGGAGGGGTGCAAGCAGGAGGCTCGGGAGGGAGGGGATATATATATATATAATGTGTGTGTGTGTGTGTGTGTGTATATATATATATACACACACACTTATAGCTGATTCACTTCATTGTACAGCAGAAGCTAACACAACATTGTAAAATAATCCATTCTCTGGACTCTTATATCAGAGATCCATTACTAAAGGAATTTGGGGAAAGGAACTTAACTCTTCTCCATCATTGCAAAGTTCTTTTCATTTTAATTTTATCCCTGCTTTTTTTTTTAATTAAATTTCATTGGAGTGTAATTGCTTTATAATGTTGCGTTAGTTTCTACTGTACAGCAAATTGAACCAGTCTTACGTATACATTTATCCCCTCCCTTTAGGACTTCCTTCCCACAGTGCATTAATTAGAGTTCCATATGCTATGCACTGTGCACCAGGTACAAATTTCTTTTTGGCAGTAGATACCAATTTCAGGAGGACAATCTTTCCACCAACCAGGGAGGGGGTTATGGTTTCAGGATGATTTTCAAGTGCATTACATTCACTGTACATTTGTTTATTTATTTCCATTATCATTATATCAGCTCCATCTCAGATCATCAGACATTAGATATGGGAAATTGGGGACCCGTGCTATACAGTATGTTCTCATTTGGTATCTATTTTATATATGTACATAGTACCAGTAGTGTAGATATGTCAATCAACTCCCCCAATTCCTCCCACCACCCCCTTTCTCCTTTGATATCCATACATTTGTTCTCTATTTCTATTTTGCAAATAGGATCACCTATACCATTTTTCTAGATTCTACATATATGCATTAATATGAAATTTATTTTTCTCTTTCTTCCTTACTTCACTCTGCATGACAAACTCTAGATCCATCCACATCTCTACAAATGACCCAATTTCATTCCCTTTTATGTCTGACAAGTCAGTGCCAGCCTGAATCATATAAATTCAAATAATGCTATAATGATCAAAACAAAATTTTAGTTTCTGTTTTCCATGCCTGTTGATTTATAATACTTATAAAATTTTGAACACATCAAATATTCAAAGGATAATTCATTTTGTGCCAGTTACTTAGGAAACATCAATACATTTTTAGAAAAATATTCTCGACAAGATTATATTTACAAAGTAATAATATATGATAAAAGTGAGATTTTTGAAGTGTTTGTTCTTTTGAGGGAAAAGACCTATAAAGAACAGATACTTTAGAAAAAATGTTCCCACAATGGACAATGTACATTCCTACCTCCTTGGAATGATGTTCAAAGCAACCTTCTAAAGCAGTTCAGGATAAAGCTAAGTTCATTCAGTTAGTTCAGAATTCATTCCAAATATAGCACTTTCTTTCTCCTATATTTATGTGATCTGAATTCAAGCACCCCTAAAGCACACATCCGTAAGAACCTTTTACAATGAAACTAAGCCCAAGAAGTTAGGTTCTTGAACTGTCATTTGCTATTGCACTATTAGATAATCACTTGAATTCATTCTTGGATATGATAAGGCTGAGGTCATCTCTGAAACTCAAACTATAAAGATGCAATTCCAGGAGGAAGACAAGTCTAACCATATTCTAGACAGATTAAAAAATATCAGATCTAAGAGAACATTTTTTGGTTGCACTATTTGAGTCAATGTTTATGTAGCTGGTAAAGAATCCACCTACAATGTGGGGGACCTGGGATCGATCCCTCGGTTGGGAAGATCCCCTGGAGAAAGGAAAGGTTACCCACTCCAGTATTCTTGCCTGGAGAATTTCATGGACTCTTTAGTCCATAGGGTCACAAAGAGTTGGACACAACTGAGTGACTTTCATGTTTTACTAACAATAAACTCACTGCAAAGCCAAGTCATGTCAACCTATTATGTCACTCAGGATCGGCCATCTACACTTCCTCTGTGCATCCATGCTTCAGATGCAGGCTCCTGACCACTCTTTGAACACATCCTGATGTTTCAAGATTTCATGGTTGCGCCATATATGTGACAGGCTCCTTTCATATAATCCTTTTATTCTTTGCCTAGATAAAGTCTAGAAACTGTAGAAAACTTGAATCAAATGTTCATTTCTTTCTGAACTTTTCCTCAGATCTCTCTGACTCTCTTTTTCCTCCCACTTTTTTAAAACAGGATTTAGTTTCTTCTTTGCAATATTATAATTAGTCCTTTTTTATGATTGTAAGACTGTTCTGCTTCTCTCCTGGCTAGAGCTGGACAAGTATCACGATAAAACAATGAAGCGAAGAGAAGTCTCTGATTCAGTTAAAAGAGTAAGGGCAAAAAACTGGAAATAGAACTGCCATACGACCCAGCAATCCCACTGCTGGACATACACACCAAGGATACCAGAATTGAAAGAGACACATGTACCCCAATGTTCATCGCAACACTGTTTACAATAGCCAGGACATTGAAGAAACCTAGATGTCCATCGGCAGATGAAAGGATAAGAAAGCTGTGGTACACATATACAATGGAATATTATTCAGCTATTAAAAAGAATGCATTTGAATCAGTCCTAATGAGTTTCATGAAACTGGAGCCTATTATACACAGAGAAGTAAGTCAGAAAGAAAAACACCAATACAGTACATTAACACATATATATGGAATTTAGGAAGATGGTAATGATGACCCTATATGCGAGACAGCAAAAGAGACAAGACGTAAAGAACAGACTGTTGGACTCTGTGGAAGTAGGCGAGGGTGGGATGATTTGAGAGAATAGCATTGAAACATGTATATTATCATATGAGAAATAGATCGCCAGTCCAGGTTCGATGCATGAGACAGGGTGCTCAGGGCTGGTGCACTGGGATGACCCTGAGGGATGGGATAGGGAGGGAGCTGAGAGGGGGGTTCAGGATGGGGAACACCTGTACACCCATGGCTGATTCATGTGAATGTGTGGCAAAAACCACCACAATATTGTAAAGTAATTAGCCTCCAATTAAAATAAAATAATTAATTAAAAAAAGAGTAAGGGCATAACAACGGTTTATTTATGCCATAGTTAATGGCCCTTGAAACTGGACCAATGGAATGTCTTCCATTTATTTTCTATGCCATGTGTTTGCATTTGAAGTTCATTTCCCATTATTTTGTCTTCCTGTTACACCCATTGACAGAGCTCCTCAATATATACAGTGTGTGTTAAAAGCAGGTGTCATGTTTAACTTATTACACTATTACCTGTAAAATAAATAGCAAGGACCTACTGTATATCCCTTTTCTGTACACTGGAAACTAACACAACATTATAAAGTAGTTGTATTTTAATTTTTTTTAAAAATCAATTATTGTGGAAAAAATTATACTGGGAAAATTTAAAAATAAAACATACATGCATTAGCCTAGCTTTTTAAAAACTATTCTTTCTGATCCACGATGTGTAAGTAGCCACCAGTCAAATTCTGTTCCTTTCTTTAAAATGCAGGTATGACACCAAGGAAACCAGAATTGAAAGAGACATGTGTACCCCAATGTTCAGCGCAGCACTGTTTATAATAGCCAGGACATGGAAGCAACCTAGATGGCCATCAGCAGATGAATGGATAAGAAAGCTGTGGTATATACACACAATGGAGTATTACTCAGCCATTAAAAAGAATACATTTGAATCAGTTCTAATGAGGTGGTTGAAACTGGAGCCGATTATACAGAGTGAAGTAAGCCAGAAAGAAAAACACCAATACAGTATACTAACGCATATATATGGAATTTAGAAAGATGGTAACGATAACCCTGTATGTGAGACAGCAAAAGAGACACAGATGTATAGAACAGTCTTTTGGACTCTGTGGGAGAGGGACGGGGGAGATGATTTTGGAGAATGGCATTGAAGCATGTATAATATCATATAAGAAACGAATCGCCAGCCCAGGTTTGATGCAGGATACAGAATGCTTGGGGCTGATTCACTGGGATGACCCAGAGGGATGGTATGGGGAGGGAGGTAGGAGGGGGGTTCAGGATTGGGAACATGTGTACACCCATGGCAGACTCATGTTGATGTATGGCAAAACCAATACAATATTGTAAAGTAATTAGCCTCTAATTAAAATAAATAAATTTTTTTAAAAATAAAATGCAGGTATGGATAAAAAAGAATAAGTTTGACTTTCATACCAAGCACTGTGAGAAAGGACAATCCAGGAAGTACAAGATAATTATTTAAAAAGTTTTTAAAGTTCTAAACATCTATAAACTCATGAAGCAACTAAGGTAACCAGGTATGATGGGCATACTTTTTAGTTCACCCCTTGACAGCAAGTACTTTGAATCTGCTGGTGTTCGATGAACTCCATTCTGTCCTCTTGTGGGCCTACTGGGTTTTGTTTTGTGTGTGTGTGTGCGATTTGTATGTGTTTGTGTGTTTGTAGCTATACTTGTTCTCTTCCAACAAAGCAAAACCAAACAAAGTAAAAAAAAAAAAAATGTTGTATATCAGTCAGAAGCAGTTTATCTGTTTTGTCCTTTTGCACAGCTTATTTCCTTCATGATATATGAAATTTAATATTTATTTATATATCATTGTATTATTGTTATCATTTTATTACCACTATTGCCATTTGAGCTCCATGAGATAAAGACCTTCATAGCATTCTAGTCCATGCATGGTTTTGACACACAGTAAATGTTCAATAAGTATTTCCTGAACAAAAAACAAATAATTATCAAATGGAGTTTGTTTACTGAATGAGCTCTCCTAGGTGATTATTGTTTGTAGTCTCTTGCAACTGGAGTAAGATAGTGACTGAACTGGGGTTAGCTCAAAGTCTTTTTCACTCATATACGTGATTATTAATTACTTGAAACCTCAGGAGGATGACTGAGTTACAAGAGCAGTTTTCTGAAAGGACCATTTTTCAAATAATAAGCAGCATAGAATGATGCGTCAGCATTTAGGAGATGATCTGAGACTCTCCAGGTGGTGGTACTGCTAAAGATCCACCTGCCAATGCAGAAGATGCAAGAGATGAGGGTTTGATCCCTGGGTCTGGAAGATCCCCTAGGGGAGGAAATGGAAACCCACCCCAGTATTCTTGCCTGCAAAATTTCCATGGACAGAGATGCCTGGTGGGCTGCAGTCCATGGAGCTGAAAAGAGTCAGACACAACTGAGCACGTGAGAACAGGAGGCGATGCACTAACAGGGCTAGGATCTAAATACAACCACCCAGGTATATGGATCCAACCGCACTCTCTGTCAAAACAATCTATAAGGGTCCTTTCAAAATAAACTTTGAAGGTTGCATAATCAGAATGTGCTTTGGATTCACCCTCTGTGCTTCATGGGAAATTGCCAATGTTCTACGACAAGAATTAAACTGCTATGTGGCTAAAAATTTCTAGCAAAGAACTCTAATAGGCATAATTTTTAAAGGCAATTTCAATTATGACTGAAATTGCTCTCTAGCTTTCTCTTCAGCTATTCCTCATTTTACACGTGACAGCTACTCATTCCCGACTTGAGTAGGGTCACAGAATGAGACGTTGATGAAGCCAGGACTAGAGACTAGGTTTTCCCTGAAACAAGTAACAGTCCTTGCTTCTTCCTACTTCAGGGTTTCTTCCACTTTTCAGCACGCTTATTTGAACGTTAACTATTCAAATATGGTGTGAATTTTCTCAATGATGTTTGCCTTCTGGGATTTTCACATTTCTCATCTTAGAGCAAGCATTTGAGGATGTTATGTTCAGAAATATTTCTTTCTGGATGGACTCTCCATTCACAGGAGTGTTCTTGTACGAATTAATAAGTGAGCCTATCGCCACCTTGTGACTATAGCGTGTAGTTGCAACCGTAAAAGCAGTTTCACATGTGCAAAAACGTTCAAGAACAGTTTGTTCAATACCAATGTTTTCTGACCTAAATCTAACAATTATTACAATTTTCCTATATA
The DNA here is from genome assembly GCF_029378745.1 of Bos indicus. Lineage (NCBI taxonomy): Eukaryota > Metazoa > Chordata > Mammalia > Artiodactyla > Bovidae > Bos > Bos indicus. The sequence goes on from NC_091764.1 coordinate 100,667,358, forward strand.
TCCTTTACTTCCCCTCATTGCTTTCTATTACCTTTTTTTTCTGAATGTGATGATTAGTAAGTTGCATATATAAATAAATTTAAGAAAACAAAAATAATTTAATATATAGGGGCGGTGACCAAGCGGAGCTACACCCTGCCCGAGGCCAGGGGCTGCAGCCAGAAGAAGCTACCCCACGCCCGAGGTCAGGGGCGGCAGATGAGAGGAGCAACCCCACGTCCAAGGAGCAGTGGCTGTGCTGGCACAGGACGGCTGAGAGGAACTACTCCATGTTCATCATTAGGAGGGGCGGCTGTGAGGAGATACCCCTTGTCCAAGGTAAGGAGCAGTGGCTGCACTTTGCTGGAGCAGTCGTGAAGAGATAGCCAACATCCAAGGTAAGAGAAATCCAAGTAAGATGGTAGGTGTTGAGAGAGGGCATCAGAGGGCAGACACAATGAAACCATAATCACAGAAAACTAGTCAATCTAATCACATGGACCACAGCCTTATCTAATTCAGTGAAACTAAACCATGCCATGTGGGGCCATCCAAGACGGGCTGGTCATGGTGGAGAGGTCTGACAGAATGTGGTCCACTGGAGAAGGGAATGGCAAACCACTTCAGTATTTTTGCCTTGAGAACCCCATGAACAGTATGAAAAGGCAAATGATAGGATACTGAAAGAGGAACTCCCCAGGTCAGAAGGTACCCAATATGCTACTGGAGATCAGTGGAGAAGTAACTCCAGAAAGAATGAAGGGATAGAGCCAAAGCAAAAACAATACCAGTTGTGGATGTGACTGGTGATAGAAGCAGGGTCCAATGCTGTAAAGAGCAATATTGCATAGGAACCTGGAATGTTAGGTCCATGCATCAAGGCAAGTTGGAAGTAGTCAAACAGGAGATGGCAAGAGTGAACGTCGACATTCTAGGAATAAGCAAACTAAAATGGACTGGAATGGGTGAATTTAACTCAGATGACCATTATATCTACTACTGTGGGAAAGAATCCCTCAGAAGAAATGGATAGCCATCATGGTCAACAAGAGTCTGAAATTCAGTACTTGGATGCAATCTCAAAAACGACAGAATGATCTCTGTTCGTTTCCAAGGCAAACCATTCAATATCACAGTAATCCAAGCCTATGCCCCAACCAGTAATGCTGAAGAAGCTGAAGTTGAATGGTTCTATGAAGACCTACAAGACCTTTTAGAACTAACACCCAAAAAAGTTGTCCTTTTCATTATAGGGGACTGGAATGCAAAAGTAGGAAGTCAAGAAACACCTGGAGTAACAGGCAAATTTGGCCCTGGAATATGGAATGAAACAGGGCAAAGGATAAGAATTTTGCCAAGAGAACGCACTGGTCATAGCAAACACCCTCTTCCAACAACACAAGAGAAGACTCTACACATGTACATCACCAGATGGTCAACACCGAAATCAGATTGATTATATTCTTTGCAGCCAAAGATGGAGAAGCGCTATACAGTCAGCAAAAACAAGACCAGGAGCTGACTGTGGCTTAGATCATGAACTCTTTATTGCCAAGTTCAGACTTAAGTTGAAGAAAGTAGGGAAAACCATTAGACCATTCAGGTATGACCTAAATCAAATCCCTTATGATTATACAGTGGAAGTGAGAAATAGATTTAATGGACTAGATCTGATAGATAGAGTGCCTGATGAACTATGGACTGAGGTTCATGACATTGTACAGGAGACACGGATCAAGACCATCCCCATGGAAAAGAAATGCAAAAAAGCAAAATGGCTGTCAGAGGAGGCCTTACAAATAGCTGTGAAAAGTGAAAAGCAAAGGAGAAATGGAAAGATATAAGCATCTAATGCAGAGTTCCAAAGAATAGCAAGGAGAGATAAGAAAGCCTTCCTCAGCAATCAATGCAAAGAGATAGAGGAAAACAACAGAATGGGAAAGACTAGGGATCTCTTCAAGAAAATTAGAGATACAAAGAGAACATTTCATACAAAGATGGGCTTGATAAAGGACAGAAATGGTATGGACCTAACAGAAGCAGAAGATATTAAGAAGAGGTGGCAAGAATACACAGAACTGTACAAAAAAGATCTTCATGACCCAGATCATCACGATGGTGTGATCACTGACATAGAGCCAGACATCCTGGAATGTGAAGTCAAGCGGGCCTTGGAAAGCATCACTATGAACAAAGCTAGTGGAGGTGATGGAATTCCATTTAAGCTATTTCAAATCCTGAAAGATGAGTCTGTGAAAGTGCTGCATTCAGTATGCCAGGAAATTTGGAAAACTCAGCAGTGGCCACAGGACTGGAAAAGGTCAGTTTTCATTCCAATCCCAAAGAAAGGCAATGCCAAAGAATGCTCAAACTACCACACAATTGCACTCTTCTCACACACTAGTAAAGTAATGCTCAAAATTCTCCAAGCCAGGCTTCAGCAGTACCTGAACCGTGAACTTCCTGATGTTCAAGCTGGTTTTAGAAAAGGCAGAGGGAGGCAGTCCTAAGATGGTGGAGGAATAGGACAGGGAGACCACTTTCTCCTGCACAAATTCATCAAAAGAGCATTTAAACACTGAGCAAATTCCACAAAAGAACTTCTGAATGCTGGCAGAGGACATCAGGCACCCAGAAAAGCAGCCCATTGTATTTGAAAGGAGGTAGGAAAAAAAATATAAAAGACAAAAAAAGAGATAAAAGAGGTAGGGGCAGAGCACCGTCCTTGGAAGGGAGTTTTAAAAAGAGAGAAGTTTCCAAACGTCAGGAAACACTCTTTCTGCCAAATCTGTGGTGAGCCTTGGAAGCACAGAGGGCAACATAACAGGGAGGAAAAATAAATAAATAATTAAATCCCACAGATTACGAGCCCAAGGGTAACTCCCCCAGTGGAGAAGCAGCGCAGACGCCTGCACCCACCACTAGCAAGCGGGGGATAGGCAGGGAGGCTGCATTGCTTAGAGTAAGGACCAGGCTGAATGCCCCGAGGGCAATCTGAGGGAATTAACTTGGGCTAGCAAACCAGACTATGGGATAGCTACCACGCGAAAAGTCCTAACCTAAGACACTGACAGGCCATGCCCAGAACAAAGGACTGAACAGAACTAACCAGCTGCAGACCATCCCCCTCCGGTGACAGGCAGCCAGAGCCAGAAGGGGGCAATCCCAGCACCAGAGAGACATTATCTACCAAACTGCAAGCAGGCTTCTTTGCTAACTAAGACTTCTTGGGGTTCTGGACGGTCAACATCCGCCTGAGAAGGTGTGCCGGTTGTACACCCAGAAAACCGAGTGGCAGGGATGGGGGAGGCAATAAGTTGCAGCGACTGCGCTCACCAAACACCTCATCACCTGAGCTGCTCGGACCTGGGAAGGGCACAAAACGCAGGCCCAACCGAGTCTGTGCCTCTGAGGAGTACCCGAGTGTCTAAACCTGAACGGCTTAAACCTGGGAGGTGCATGCAGCCCAGGGCCGGCCTCAGATGGTTCCCGGTGGAGCAACCTACAGCCTAAGCAGTGTGGGCAGGAAGGGCTCACGCACCGTGAGTGGGGCCAGGTCCACTGTGGCTGAGACACTGCGAGCACATGCCAGTGTTATTTGTTTGCAGCGTCCCTCCCTCCCCACAGCACGAGCTGAACAAGTCAGCCTAAAGAAAAGTGTCCACCACCGCCCCCCCCCTTGTATCAGGGTGGAAATCAGACACTGAAGAGACCAGAAAACAGAAGAAGCTAAAACAGAGGGAACCGCCTTGGAAGTGACAGGTGCAATAGTTTAAAACCCTGTAGTTAGTACAACTACATAGGAAGGGCCTACAGATCTTGAGAAATATCAGCTGGACCAAGGAACTATCTGAAAATGAACTGACCCCACACTGCCCACAACAACAGAGAAAGTCCTAGATGTATTTTTACTATTTTTATGATCATTCTTTTTTTTTTAATTTTTAAAAATTTTTAAATCTTCTATTACTCCTTTAATTTTCATTTTTATAACCTAATATTACTTTGAAAAAAAAAAAGACCCTATTTTTTAAAGCAAACTTCATATATATATATTTTATAATTTTTGTGACTTTGTCTTATTTTGTTTTGGTTTTGTTTTTTCTTTTTTTTCTTTAATATTGTATTTTTGAAAATCCAACCTCTGCTCTAGATTTTAAATCTTTGCTTTTGGGTATTTGTTATCAAGTTTGTACCTTTAAGAACCCAATCTTCAATACCCATTTTTACTTGGGAGCCAGATTACTGGCTTGACTGCTCTATCCCCCTTTGGACTCTCCTTTTTCTCCACCAGGTCGCCTCTGTCTCCTCCCTCCCCCTTCTCTTCTCTACCCAACTCTGTGAATCACCAGTGTGTTCTGGGTGATGGAGAACACTTAGGGAACTGATTACTGGCTGGATCTGTCTCTCTCCTTTTGATTCCCCCCTTTTTATCCTCCTGGCCACCTCTGTCTCCTTCCTCCTTCTTCTCTTCTCTGTATAACTCCGTGAACATCTCTGAGAGGTCCAGACTGTGGAGCACACATAAGGAAGTGATTACTGGCTAGCTTGCTCTCTCCTCTTTTGATTCCACCTCATCTCCTTCGGGTCACATCTAAGTCCCTCCTCCTTCTCTTCTCCATGTAACTCTGTGAACCTCTCTGGGTGTCCCTCACTGTGGAGAAACTTTTCATCTTTAACCTAGATGTTTTATCAATGGTGCTGTATAGAAAGAGAAGTCTTGAGACTACTGTAAAAATAAGACTGAAAACTAGAAGCAGGAGGCTTAAGTCAAAATCCTGAGAACACCAGAGAACTCCTGACTCCAGGGAACATTAATCAACAGGAGCTCATCAAACACCTCCATACCTACACTGAAACCAAGCACCACCCAAGGGCCAACAAGTTCCAGGGCAAGACATACCACGCAAATTCTCCAGCAACACAGGAACACAGCCCTGAGCTTCAATATACAGGCTGCCTAAAGTTACTCCAAAACCACTGACATTTCATAACTCATTACTGCACACTTCATGGCACTCCAGAGAGAAGAAATCCAGCTCCACCCACCAGAACACCAACACAAGCTTCACTAACCAAGAAACCTTGACAAGCCACCCATACAACCCCACCCATAGCAAGGAAATTCCACAATAAAGAGAACTCCACGAACTGCCAGAATACAGAAAGGACACCCCAAACTCAGCAATATAAACAAGATGAAGAGACAGAGGAATACCCAGCAGGTAAAGGAACAGGATAAATGCCCACCAAACCAAACAAAAGAGAAGAGATAGGGAATCTACCTGATAAAGAATTCCGAATAATGATAGTGAAAATGATCCCAAATCTTGAAATCAAAATGGAATCACAGATAAATAACCTGGAGACAAGGATTGAGAAGATGCAAGAAAGGTTTAACAAGGACCTAGAAGAAATAAAAAAGAGTCAATATATAATGAATAATGCAATAAATGAGATTTAAAAAACACTCTGGAGACAATAAATAGTAGAATAACGGAGGCAGAAGATAGGATTAGTAGAAGTAGAAGATAGAATGGTAGAAATAAATGAATCAGAGAGGAAAAAAGAAAAACAAATTAAAAGAAATGAGGACAATCTTAAACGCTCCAGGACAATATTAAACGCTCCAACATTCGAATCATAGGAGTCCCAGAAGAAGAAGACAAAAAGAAAGACCATGAGAAAATACTTGAGGAAATAATAGTTGCAAACTTCCCTAAAATGGGGAAGGAAATAGTCACCCAAGTCCAAGAAACCCAGAGAGTCCCAAACAGGATAAACCCAAGGCAAAACACCCCAAGACACATATTAATCAAATTAACAAAGATCAAACACAAAGAACAAATATTAAAAGCAGCAAGGAAAAACAACAAATAACACACAAGGGGATTCCCATAAGAATAACAGCTGATCTTTCAATAGAAACCCTTCAGGCCAGGCAGGAATGGCAAGACATACTTAAAATGATGAAAGAAAATAACCTACAGCCCAGATTACTGTACCCAGCAAGGATCTCATTCAAAATGAAGGAGAAATCAAAACCTTTACTAACAAGCAACAGTTGAGAGAATTCAGCACCACCAAACCAGCTCTCCAACAAATGTTAAAGGATATTCTCTAGGCAGGAAACACCAAAAAGGGTGTATAAACTTGAACCCAGAACAATAAAGTAAATGGCAATAGGATCATACTTATCAATAATTACCTTAAACATAAATGGGTTGAATGCCCCAACCAAAAGGCAAAGACTGGCTGAGTGGATACAAAAACGAGACCCCTATATATGTTTTCTACAAGAGACGCACCTCAAAAGAGGGGACATAAACAGAACTGAAAGTGAAGGGCTGGAAAAAGATATTTCATGCAAATAGAGAACAAAAGAAATCAGGAGTAGAAAACAGACAAAGAAGGACACTCCATAATGATCAAGGGTCAATCTAAGAAGAAGATATAACAATTATAAATATATATGCACCCAACATAGGAGCACTGCAACATGTAAGACAAATACTAACAAGTATGAAAGGGGAAATTAATAATAACACAATAATAGTGGGAGACTTTAATACCCCACAAACACCTATGGATAGATCAACTAAACAGAAAATTAACAAGGAAACACAAACTTTAAATGATACAATACACCAGTTAGACTTAATTGATATCTATAGGACATTTCACCCCAAAAGAATGAATTTCACCTTTTTCTCAAGCGCACACGGAACCTTCTCCAGGATAGATCACATCCTGGGCCATAAATCTAGCCTTGGTAAATTCAAAAAAATTGAAATCATTCCAAGCATCTTTTCTGATCACAATGCAGTAAGATTAGATCTCAGTTACAAGAGAAAAACTATTAAAAATTCCAACATATGGAGTCTGAACAACACGCTGCTGAATAAACAACAAATCACAGAAGAAATCAAAAAAGAAATCAAAATATGCATAGAAATGAATGAAAATGAAAACACAACAATGCAAAACCTGTGGGACACTGTAAAACCAGTGCTAAGGGGAAAGTTCATAGCAATACAGGCATACCTCAAGAAAAAAGAAAAAGATCAAATAAGTAACCTAACTCTACACCTAAAGCAACTAGAAAAGGAAGAAATGAAGAGCCCCAGGGTTAGTAGAAGGAAAGAAATCTTAAAAATTAGGGCAGAAATAAATGCAAAAGAAAGAAAAGAGACCATAGCAAAAATCAACAAAGCCAAAAGCTGGTTCTTTGAAAGGATAAATAAAATTGACAAACCATTAGCCAGATTCATCAAGAAACAAAGAGAGAAAAATCAAATCAATAAAATTAGAAATGAAAATGGAGAGATCACAACAGACAATATAGAAATACAAAGGATCATAAGAGACTACTATCAGCAATTATATGCCAATAAAATGGACAATGTTGAAGAAATGGACAAATTCTTAGAAAAGTACAACTTTCCAAAACTGGACCAGGAAGAAATAGAAAATCTTAACAGACCCATCACAAGCATGGAAATTGAAACTGTAATCAGAAATCTTCCAGCAAACAAAAGCCCAGGTCTAGATGGCTTCACAGCTGAATTCTACCAAAAGTTTAGAGAAGAGCTAACACCTATCCTACTCAAACTCTTCCAGAAAATTGCAGAGGAAGGTAAACTTGCAAACTCATTCTATGAGGCCACCATCACCCTAATACCAAAACCTGACAAAGATGCCCCCCAAAAAAAGAAAACTACAGGCCAATATCACTGATGAACATAGGTGCAAAAATCCTTAACAAAATTCTAGCAATCAGAATCCAACAACACATTAAAAATATCATACACCAAGACCAAGTGGGCTTTATCCCAGGGATGCAAGGATTCTTCAATATCCACAAATCAATCAATGTAATACACCACATTAACAAATTGAAAAATAAAAGCCATATGATTATCTCAATAGATGCAGAGAAAGCCTTTGACAAAATTCAACCTCCATTTATGATAAAAACTTTCTAGAAAGCAGGAGTAGAAGGAACATACCTCAACATAATAAAAGCTATATATGACAAACCCACAGCAAACATTATCCTCAATGGTGAAAAATTGAAAGCATTTCCCCTAAAGTCAGGAACAAGACAATGGTGCCCACTTTCACCACTAGTATTCAACACAGTTTTGGAGTTTGGGCCACAGCAATCAGAGCAGAAAAAGAAATAAAAGGAATCCAAATTGGAAAAGAAGAAGTAAAACACTCACTGTTTGCAGATAACATGATCCTCTACAGAGAAAACCCTAAAGACTGCACCAGAAAATTACTAGAGCTAATCAATGAATATAGTAAAGTTGCAGGATATAAAATCAACACACAGAAATCCCTTGCATTCCTATACACTAATAATGAGAAAATAGAAAGAGAAATTAAGGAAACAATTCCATTCACCATTGCAACGAAAAGAATAAAATACTTAGGAATATATCTACCTAAAGAAACTAAAGACCTATATATAGTAAACTATAAAACACTGGTAAAAGAAATCAAAGAGGACACTAATAGATGGAGAAATATACCATGTTCATGGATCGGAAGAACCAATATAGTAAAAATGAGTATACTACCCAAATCAATCTATAGATTCAAAACAATCCCTATCAAGCTACCAATGGTGTTTTTCACAGAGCTAGAACAAATAATTTCACGATTTGTATGGAAATGCAAAAAACCTTGAATAGCCAAAGCAATCTTGAGAAAGAAGAATGGAACTGGAGGAATCAACCTACCTGACTTCAGGCTCTACTACAAAGCCACAGTCATCAAGACAGTATGGTATTGAAACAAAGACAGAAACACAGATCAATGGAACAAAACAGAAAGCCCAGAGATAAATCCACACACCTATGGACACATTATCTGTGACAAAAGAGGCAAGAATATACAATGGATTAAAGACAATCTCATTAACAAGTGGTGCTGAGAAAACTGGTCAACCACCTGTAAAAGAATGAAACTAGGACACTTTCTAACACCATACACAAAAATAAACTCAAAATGGATTAAAGATCTAAATGCAAGACCAGAAACTATAAAACTCCTAGAGGAGAACATAGGCAAAACACTCTCCGACATAAATCACAGCAGGATCCTCTACGACCCACCTCCCAGAATACTGGAAATAAAAGCAAAAATAAACAAATGGGACCTAATTAAATTTAAAACTTCTGCACAACAAAGGAAACTATAAGCAAGGTGAAAAGCCTTCAGAATGTGAGAAAATAATAGCAAATGAAGCAACTGACAAATAACTAATCTCAAAAATATATAAGCAACTCCTGCAGCTCAATTCTAGAAAAATAAACGACCCAATCAAAAAATGGGCCAAAGAACTAAATAGACATTTCTCCAAAGAAGACATACATCCGTCAGCAGATGAATGGATAAGAAAGCTGTGGTACATATACACAATGGAGTATTACTCAGCCATTAAAAAGAATACATTTGAATCAGTTCTAATGAGGTGGATGAAACTGGAGCCTATTTTACAGAGTGAAGTAAGCCAGAAGGAAAAACATAAATACACTATACTAATGCATATATATGGAATTTAGAAGGATGGTAACAATAACCCGGTGTACGAGACAGCAAAAGAGACACTGATGTATAGAACAGTCTTATGGACTCTGTGGGAGAGGGAGAGGGTGGGAAGATTTGGGAGAATGGCATTGAAACATGTAAAATATCATGTAAGAAACGAGTTGCCAGTCCAGGTTCGATGCACGATACTGGATGCTTGGGGCTAGTGCACTGGGACGACCCAGAGGGATGGTATGGGGAGGGAGGAGGGAGGAGGGTTCAGGATGGGGAACACATGTATACCTGTGGCGGATTCATTTTGATATTTGGCAAAACTAATACAATATTGTAAAGTTTAAAAATAAAATAAAATTAGAAAAAAAAAACTACAATGAGATAACAACAAAAAAAGAAGACATACAGATTGCTAACAAACACATGAAAAGATGCTCAACATCACTCATTATCAGAGAAATGCAAATCAAAACTACAATGAGGTACCATTTCATGCCAGTCAGAATGGCTGCTATCAAAAAGTCTACAAGCAATAAATGCTGGACAGGGTGTGGAGAAAAGGGAACTCTCTTACACTGTTGGTGGGAATGCAAACTAGCACAGCCACTATGGAGAATAGTGTGGAGATTCCTTAAAAAAACTGGAAATAGAACTGTCTTATGACCCAGCAATCCCACTGCTGGGCATACACACCGAGGAAACCAGAATTGAAAGAAACACATGCACCCCAATATTCATTGCAGCACTGTTTATAATAGCCAAGACATGGAAGCAACCTAGATGCCCATCAGTAGATGAATGGATAAGAAAGCAGTGGTACATATACACAATGGAGTATTACTCAGCCATTAAAAAGAATACATTTGATTCAGTTCTAATGAGGTAGATGAAACTGGAGCCTATTACACAGAGTGAAGTAAGCCAGAAAGAAAAACACCGATACAGTATTTGTTCAGTTTAGTTCACTTCAGTCACTCACTTGTGTCTGACTCTTTGCGACTCCATGAATCGTAGCATGCCAGGCCTCCCTGTCCATCACCAACTCCCAGAGATCACTCAGACTCACGTCCATCGAGTTAGTGATGCCATCCAGCCATCTCATCCTCTGTTGTCCCCCTCTCCTCCTGCCACCAATCCCTCCCAGCATCAGAGTCTTTTCCAATGAGTCAATTTTTTGCATGAGGTGGGCAAAGTACTGGAGTTTCATCTTTAGGATCATTCCTTCCAAAAAAATCCCAGGGCTGATCTCCTTCAGAATGGACTGGTTGGCTCTCCTTGCAGTCCAAGGGACTCTCAAGAGTCTTCTCCAACATCACAGTTCTAAAGCATCAATTCTTTGGCGCTCAGCCTTCTTCACAGTCCAACTCTCACATCCCTACGTGACCACTGGAAAAACCATAGCCTTGACTAGACGGAACTTTGTTGGCAAAGTAATGTCTCTGCTTTTGAATATACTATCTAGGTTGGTCATAACTTTCCTTCCAAGGAGTGAAACTGAAAGTGAAAGTGAAGTCGCTCAGTCGTGTCTGACTCTTAGCGACCCCATGGACTGCAGCTTACCAGGCTCCACCGTCTACGGGATTTTCCAGGCAAGAGTACTGGAATGGGGTGCCATTGCCTTCTCCCACTTCCAAGGGGTAAGCGTCTTTAAATTTTATGGCTGCAGTCACCATCTGCAGTGATTTTGGAGCCCAGAAAAATAAAGTCTGACACTGTTTCCCTATCTATTTCCCTTGAAGTGATGGGACCAGATGCCATGATCTTCGTTTTCTGAATGTTGAGTTTTAAGCCAACTTTTTCACTCTCCTCTTTCACCTTCGTCAAGAGGCTTCTTAGTTCTTCTTCACCTTCTGCCATAAGGGTGGTGTCATCTGCATATCTGAGGTTATTGATATTTCTCCCTGCAATCTTGATTCCAGCTTGTGCTTCTTCCAGCCCAGCATTTCTCATGATGTACTCTGCATATAAATTAAATAAGCAGGGTGACAATATACAGCCTTGACGTACTCCTTTTCCTATTTGGAACCAATCTGTTGTTCCATGTCCAGTTCTAACTGTTGCTTCCTGACCTGCATATAGGTTTCTCAAGAGGCAGGTCAGATGGTCTGGTATTCCCATCTCTTTCAGAATTTTCCACAGTTTATTGTGATCCACACAGTCAAAGGCTTTGGCATAGTCAATAAAGCAGAAGTAGATGTTTTTTTGGAACTCTCTTGCTTTTTCAATGATCCAGCAGATGTTGGCAATTTGGTCTGTGATTCCTCTGCCTTTCCTAAAACCAGCTTGAACAACTGGAAGTTCACGGTTCACATATTGCTGAAGCCTGGCTTGGAGAATTTTGAGCATTACTTTACTAGCATGTGAGATGAGTGCAATTGTTAGGTAGTTTGAGCATTCTTTGGCATTGCCTTTCTTTGGGATTGGAATGAAAACTGACCTTTTCCAGTCCTGTGGCCACTGCTGAATTTTCCAAATTTGCTGGCATAGTGTATGCAGCACTTGCACAGCATCATCTTTCACGATTTGAAATAGCTCAACTGGAATTACATCACCTCCACTAGCTTTGTTCGTAGTGATGCTTTCTAAGGCCCACTTGACTTCACATTCCAGGATGTCTGGCTCTAGGTCAGTGATCACACCATCGTGATTATCTGGGTCATGAAGATCTTTTTTGTACAGTTCTTCTGTGTATTCTTGCCATCTCTTCTTAATATCTTCTGCTTCTGTTAGGTCCATACAATTTCTGTCCTTTATCAAGCCCATCTTTGCATGGGTATCTCTAATTTTCTTGAAGAGATCTCTAGTCTTTCCCATTCTGTTGTTTTCCTCTATTTCTTTGCATTGATCGCTGAGGAAGGCTTTGTTATCTCTCCTTGGTATTCTTTGGAACTCTGCATTCAAATGCTTACATCTTTCCTTTTCTCCTTTGCTTTTCACTTCTCTTTTTTTCACAGCTATTTGTAAGGCCTCCTCAGACAGCCATTTTGCTTTTTTGCATTTCTTTTCCATGGGGATGGTCTTGATCTGTGTCTCCTGTACAATGTCACGAACCTCAGTCCATAGTTCATCAGGCACTCTATCTATCAGATGTAGTCCCTTAAAACTATTTCTCACTTTCACTGTATAATCATAAGGGATTTGATTTAGGTCATACCTGAATGGTCTAGTGGTTTGCTACTGCTGCTGAGTCACTTCAGCCGTGTCTGACTCTGTGCAACCCCAGAGACGGCAGCCCACCAGGATGCCCTGTCCCTGGGATTCTCCAGGCAAGAACACTGGAGTGGGTTGCCATTTCCTTCTCCAATGCATGAAAGTGAAAAGTGAAAGTGAAGTCGCTCAGTCATGTCCTACCCTCAGCGACTCCATGGACTGCAGCCTTCCAGGCTCCTCCATTCATGGGATTTTCCAGGCAAGAGTACTGGAGTGGGGTGTCATTGCCTGCTCCGGGTCTAGTGGTTTACTAATGCATATATATGGAATTTAGAAAGATGGTAACAATAAGTCTGTATGCGAGACAGCAAAAGAGACACAGATGTATAGAACAGACTTTTGGATTCTGTGGGAGAGGAAGAGGGTGGGATGATTGGGGAGAATGGCATTGAAACATGTATAATATCATATAAGAAACTAATTGCCAGTCCTGATTTGATGCAGGACAAAGGATGCTTGGGGCTGGTGCACTGTGATGACCCAGAGGAATGGTAGGGAAAGGGAGTTGGGAGGGAGGTTCAGGATGGGGAACATGTGTACACCCGTGGCAGATTCATGTTGATGTATGGAAAAACCAATACAATATTGTAAAGTAATTAGCCACCAATTAAAATAAATAAATTTAAATTTGTTTTCAACCAAAATAGCATCTCTTGCTAGATCATGAAAATCAGTGTCACTTCCACCTACACTGAGAAGTTCTAGGGAAGCTTGCTGTTGGAAGTCAACCTCTAAGCTTAAAATAAGTGAGACTGAAATGGAGCAGAACCCAATGATCCTCCCCACCACCCTATCAGGTCCTCAGCCTTCCTTTTTGTCTATGGAAAAACTTTAGCCAAAGAATAAGTTTAATCATAGAAGTAAGAAAATGCAGACACGAAGTTAAACAGTCAACAGGGATCAAATAACAATTTAGCCATTAAGCAAAGTCAAGGACCCTTAGTTTCTCCTCCAAGGCTATAGATTTTATTCTGAGCCATATGCTGTGAACTGTGTAACATATTCTGAAACGGCAAGTGGAGAAGTTAACTACATGAGGACCAGACTGTAGTCATGACATAAGCTGCCACTATTCTGGAAATTGGCCTCAAGGAAATGGGAACAAACCAGCCCTAGAACTGGAGATTAACTGTCCTTAAAACAGTCAAGATGATGCTGATCAGACAATCTATGACCAATTTCAAGATGACTGTCAAAGCTGAATTTGTTGTTCTTACATGTAGCACCTTCCCTCTATCTATAAAAGCCCTTGTCCTATGACGGTCAGTAGCAAAGAGTCAGCTTTTGAACAGGAGTCTGCACTTCCTCCCCACCCCACCCCACCCACAGAAGCTAGCCTCCAAAATAAAACAAACTTCCCTTTCAACAAAACGTGCTTCTTTACTGACTTTTGAGGATCGAACCCCTGAATCCCACTTTTGGTTCCAAGACCATATAGAGGTATCCTGGACAACAGTCCAAGCTGAAGATCCAGGTGAAAGCCATCCTCAACAGCTAAACATGTAGGTGGGGAAGGCTTTGCAACGATTCCAGACCCAGTCATCATCAGGTTGCAAATGTCCTAGTAACCCTAAAGGAGAACCCCTTGGTTGAGCCTTGTGAGAACTGTAAGAAGTAACATGATCAATGTGGTTCTGCCACAAGACAAGTTGAGGTCCTAGCATTTGCAACAATATGGATGGAACTTGACCACGTTTTGCTGAGTGAGATATCAGAAGAGAATGACGAGTACCATATGATCTTACATGAGGAATCTAAAAAACTAAACTTTCAAAAAGAGACTAAAGTGGTGGTTACCAGGGAATGGGGCTGAGAGATAAGACTGATGGTATTCAAAGGGTACAAAGTCGTAATGAATAGTAAATAAGCCATGGTGATCTCATATAGATCAGAGAAACCCCAATAAGATGGTAGGCGCTGGAGTGGCTGTGAGGAGATACCCCATGTCCAAGGGCAAAGGAGAAGCCCCAGCGAGATGGTAGGAGGGGTAAATTCACATTTAGAATCAGATCCCATTCCCACCAGTGACGCTCAGAGGGCTCAAACAAACCTTGTGCACACCAGGACCCAGGGACCCCACAGAGACTGAGACAGAACTGTGTTTGAGCATCTCCTGTGGAGGTATAAGTCGGCAGTGGTCTGCTGCAGGGACAAGGGCTCTGGGTGTAGCAGACATGGGTATGGTATAAGCCCTCTTGGAGGAGGTTGCCATTAACCCCACCATAGAGCTACCAGAATTTACACAGCACTGGGAAATGGACTTTTCAAGGGCACAACAGAACTTTGTGCATGAGGACCCAGGAGAAAGGATCAGTGACCCCACAGAATTGCCCGGAACTGCCTGTGTGTGTGTGTCCAGGAGTTCCTGCAGAGGCGTGGGTTGGCTGGGGCCTGCTGCAGGGTTGAGACCACTGAGTGTAGCAGTACATGTATGGGACTTTTGAGGGAGGTCACCATTATCTTCACTACCTCCACTACAGTTTGTAAGTGAAAGTGAAATTGCTCAGTCATGTCTGACTCTTTGTGACCCCATGGACTGTAGCCTACCAGGCTCCTCGGTCCATGGGATTTTCCAGGCAAGAATACTGGAGTAGGTTGCCATTTCCTTCTCCAGGGGATCTTCCCAAACCAGGGATCGAACCTGGGTCTCCTGCATTGTAGGCAGATCATTGCTTTACCATCTGAGCTGTCTTTGCTGCTGCTGCTAAATCACTTCAGTCGTGTCCGACTCTGTGCAACCCTATAGACGGCAGCCCACCAGGCTCTCCTGCCCCTGGGATTCTCCAGGCAAGAACACTGGAGTGGGCTGCCATTTCCTTCTCCAATGCATGAAAGTGAAAAGTGGAAGTGAAGTCGCTCAGTCCTGTCTGACTCTTGGTCCCAGGTAAATAGCAGGGAGGAAACACAGCTCCACCCATTAACTGAAAATTGGATTAAAGATTTACTGAAAATGGCCCTGCCCAACAGAACAAGAGCCAGTTTCTCCCTCAGTCAGTCTATCCCATCACGAAGTGTCCATAAGCCTCTTATCTTTCTCCAATAGAGGGCAGACAGACTAAAAAACCACAGTCACAGAAAACTAAACAATCTGATCACATGGACTGCAGCCTTGTCTAACTCAATGAAACTATGAGTCATGCCATGTAAAGCCACCCAAGATGGACGGGTCATGGTGGAGAGCCCTGGCAAAATGTTGTCCACTGGAGAAGGGAATGGCAAACCACTTCAGTATTCTTGCCTTGAGAATCCCATGAATAGTATGAAAAGGCAAAAAGATAAGACACTGAAAGATTAACTTCCCTGGTTGTTAGGTGCTCAATATGCTACTGGAGATCAGTGGGGAAATACCTCCAGACAGTATGAAGAGACGGAGCCAAAGCAAAACCAACACACAGTTGAGGATATGACTGGTGATGGAAGTAAAGTCTGATGCTGTGAAGAGCAATATTGCATAGGAACCTGGAATGTTAGGTCCATGAATCAAGGCAGATTGGAAGTAGTCAAACACGAGATGACAAGAGTGAACACTGACATTTTAGGAATCAGCTAACTAAAATGGAATGGAATGGGTGAATTTAACTCAGATGACCATTATATCTACTACTGTGGGCAGGAATCCCTCAGAAGAAATGGAGTAGCCATCATAGTCAACAAAAGAGTCCAAAATGCAGTACTTGGATGCAATCTCAAAAAAGACAGAATAATCTCTGTTCTTTTCCAAGGCAAATCATTCAACATAATGGTAATCCAAGCCTCTGCCCCAACCAGTAATGCTGAAGAAGCTGAAGTTGAACAGTTCTGTGAAGACATACAAGACTTTCTAGAATTAACACCAAAAAAGATGTCCTTTTCATTATAGGGGACTGGAATGCAAAAGTAGGAAGTCAAGAAACACCTGGAGTAACAGGCAAATTTGGCCTTGGAGTACAGAATGAAGCAGGGAAAAGGATAATAGAGTTTTGTCTAGAGAACACACTGGTCATAGTAGACACCCTCTTCCAACAATACAAGAGAAGACTCTACATATGGACATCACCAGATGGTCAACACCGAAATCAGATTGACTATATTCTTTGCAGCCAAAGATGGAGAAGCTCTATACACTCAGCAAAACAAGACCAGGAGCTGACTGTGACTCAGATCATGAACTCCTTATTGTCAAATTCAGACAAATTGAAGAAAGTAGGGAAAACCACTAGACCACTCAGGCATAACCTAAATCAAATCCCTTATGATTATACAGTAAAAGTGAGAAATAGATTTAAGGGCCTAGATCTGATAGATAGAGTGCCTGATGAACTACAGCCATTGTACAGGAGAGAGGGAGAAAGACCATCCCCCAAAAAATAAATGTCAAAAAGCAAAATGGCTGTCTGAGGAGGCCTTACAAATAGCTGTGAAAAGAAGAGAAGCAAAAAGCAAAGGAGAAAAGGAAAGATATACCCATTTTAATGCAGAGTTCCAAAGAATAGCAAGGAGAGATAAGAAAGCCTTCCTCAGTGATCAGTGCAAATAAATAGAGGGAAAAATAGAATGGGAAAGACTAGAGATCTCTTTAAGAAAATGAGAGAGACCAAGGGAACATTTCATGCAAAGATGGGCACAATAAAGGACAGAAATGGTATGACCCTAACAGAAGCAGAAGATATTAAGAAGATGTGGCAAGAATACACCAAAGAACTGTACAAAAAAGATCTTCACAACCCAGATAATCATGATGGTGTGATCACTCACACTCACGTAGAGCCAGACATCCTGGAATGTGAAGTCAAGTGGGCCTTAGGAAGCATCACTACAAACAAAGCTAATGGAGGTGATGGAATTCCAGTTGAGCTATTTCAAATCCTAAAGGATGATGCTGTGAAAGTGCTGCACTCAATATACCAGCAAATTTGGCCAACTCAGCAGTGGCCACGGGACTGGCCAAGGTCAGTTTTCATTCCAACCCCAAAGAAATGTAATGCCAAAATGCCAAATAATGCTCAAACTACTGCACAATTGCACTCGTTTCATATGCTAGTATGGTGAAGGCAATGGCACCCTACTCCAGTACTCTTGCCTGGAAAATCCCATGGACAGAGGAGCCTGGTAGGCTGCAGTCCATGGAGTTCTGAAGAGTCGGACACGACTGAGCGACTTCACTTTCACTTTCATGCATTGGAGAAGGAAATGGCAACCCACTGCAGTGTTCTTGCCTGGAGAATCCCAAGGATGGCGGAGCCTGGTGGGCTGCCATCTATGGGGTCGCACAGAGTTGGACACGACTGACGTAACTTAGCAGCTTAGCAGCATATGCTAGTAAAGTAATGCTCAAATTCTCCAAGTCAGGCTTCAACAGTACATGAACTGTGAACAAGATGTTCAAGCTAGTTTTAGAAAAGACAGAGGAACCAGAGATCAAATTGCCAATATCTGCTGGATCATTGAAAAAGCAAGAGAGTTCCAGAAAAATATCGATTTCTGCTTTATTGACTATGCCAAAGCCTTTGACTGTGTGGACCACAACAAACTGTGGAGAATTCTTCAAGAGATGGGAATACTAGACCACTGACCTGCCTCTTGAGAAATCTGTAGGCAGGTCAGGAGGCAACAGTTAGAATTGGACATGGAACAACAGACTGGTTTCCAAATAGGAAAAGGAGTATGTCAAGGCTGTATATTGTCACCCTGCTTATATAACTCATATACAGAGTACATCATGAGAAACACTGGGCTGGATGAAGCACAAGCTGGAACCAAGACTGCCAGGAGAAATATCAATAGCCTCAGATATGCAGATGAAACCACCCTTTAGTAGAAAGCCAAGACTAAAGAGCCTCTTGATGAAAGTGAAAGAGGAGAGTGAAAAAGTTGGCTTAAAGCTCAACATTCAGAAAACTAAGATCATGGCATCTGGTTCACCACTTCATGGCAAATAGATGGGGAAACAATGGAAACAGTGACAGACTTTATTTTGGGGGCCTCCAAAATCACTGCAGATGTTGACTGCAACCTTGAAATTAAAAGATGCTTACTCCTTGGAAGAAAA
This sequence comes from Bos indicus, assembly GCF_029378745.1. Taxonomy (NCBI): domain Eukaryota; kingdom Metazoa; phylum Chordata; class Mammalia; order Artiodactyla; family Bovidae; genus Bos; species Bos indicus. Next base: position 100,686,127 of record NC_091764.1, read on the forward strand.
GTTATGACCAACCTACATAGCATATTAAAAAGCAGAGATATTACTTTGCCAACAAAGGTCCGTCTAGTCAAGGTTATGGTTTTTCCAGTAGTCATGTGTGGATGTGAGAGTTGGACTATACAGAAAGCTGAGCGCTGAAGAATTGATGCTTTTGAACTGTGGTGTTGGAGACGACTCTTGAGAGTCCCTTGGACAGCAAGGAGATCCAACATGTCCATCCTAAAAGAAATCAGTCCTGAAGATTCATTGGAAGGACTGATGCTGAATCTGAAACTCCAATACTTTGGCCACTTGATGCGAAGATCTGACTCATTGGGAAATACCCTGATTGTGGGAAGGATTGAAGGCAGGAGGAGAAGGGGACAACAGAGGATGAGAAGGTTGGATGGCATCACTGACTCGAGTTGGTGATGGTCAGGGAGCCCTGGTGTGCTGCAGGCCATGGGGTTGCAAAGAGTTGGACACAACTGAGCAACTGGACTGAGCTTGCCTCATGTTTATTCACCCATTTTCCCTCTAAAACTCCAGGAGTTTGTGATGGACAGGGAAGCCTGGTGTGCTGCAGTCCATGAGGTTGCAAAAAGACAGACAGAACTGAGCAACTGAACTAAACTGGTCTCATATAATGAATATAGACAACAATACTGTGTTTGAATTATGTAATGAATATTATGATCAATGCAATGATATTACAATATACAAGTCTGTCAAAGTAATATATTGTACACCTTAAAATTACACAATGTTATATGTCAAATCTATTCAACGAAAAAATAATTGTGGTTTTAAACCACTACTTTCTGTTTCACAGCTATTTGTAAGGCCTCCCCAGACAGCCTTTTTGCTCTTTTGCATTTCTTTTCCATGAGGATGGTCTTGATCCCTATCTCCTGTACAATGTCACGAACCTCAGTCCATAGTTCAGACACTCTATCTTTCAGATCTAGGCCCTTAAATCTATTTCTCACTTCCACTGTAAAATCATAAGGGGTTTGATTTAGGTCATACCTGAATGGTCTAGTGGTTTTCCCTACTTTCTTCAATTTAAGTCTGAATTTGGCAATAAGGAGTTCATGATCTGAGCCACAGTCAGCTCCTGGTCTTGTTTTTGCTGACTGTATAGAGCTTCTCCATCTTTGGCTGCAAAGAATATAATCAATCTGATTTCGGTGTTGACCATCTGGTGATGTCCATGTGTAAAGTCTTCTCTTGTGTTGTTGGAAGATGGTGTTTGTTATAACCAGTGCATTTTCTTGGCAAAACGCTCTTAGTCTTTGCCCTGCTTTATTCCGTATTCTAGGCCAAATTTGCCTGTTACTCCAGGTGTTTCTTGACTTCCTACTTTTGCATTCCAGTCCCCTATAATGAAAAGGACATCTTTTGGGGGTGTTAGTTCTAAAAGGTCTTGTAGGTCTTCATAGAACCGTTCAACTTCAGCTTCTTCAGCATTACTGGTTGGGGCATAGGCTTGGGTTACTGTGATATTGAATGGTTTGCCTTGGAAACGAACAGAGATCATTCTGTCGTTTTTGAGATTGCATCCAAGTACTTAATTTTGGACTCTTTTGTTGACCATGATGGCTACTCCATTTCTTCTGAAGGATTCCTGCCCGCAGTAGTAGATATAATGGTCATCTGAGTTAAATTCATCCATTCCAGTCCATTTTAGTTCGCTGATTCCTAGAATGTCGACATTCACCCTTGCCATCCCTTATTTGACCACTTCCAATTTGCCTTGATTCATGGACCTAACATTCCAGGTTCCTATGCAATATTGCTCTTTACAGCATCGGACCTTGCTTCTATCACCAGTCACATCCACAGCTGGGTATTCTTTTTGCTTTGGCTCCATCCCTTCATTCTTTCTGGAGTTATTTCTCCACTGATCTCCAGTAGCATATTGGGCACCTACTGACCTGCGGAGTTCCTCTTTCAGTATCCTAACATTTTGCCTTTTCATACTGTTCATGGGGTTCCCAAGGCAAGAATATTGAAGTGGTTTGCCATTCCCTTCTCCAGTGGACCACATTCTGTCAGATCTCTCCACCATGACCCGCCCATCTTGGGTTGCCCCACGGGCATGGCTTAGTTTCATTGAATTAGACAAGGCTGTGGTCCTAGTGTGATTAGATTGACTAGTTTTCTGTGAGTATGGTTTCAGTGTGTCTTCCCTCTGATGCCCTCTTGCAACACCTACAGTCTTACTTGGGTTTCTCTTACCTTGGGCGTGGGGTATCTCTTCACGTCTGCTCCAGCAAAGCACAGCCGCTGCTCCTTACCTTGGACGAGGGTTATCTCCTCACCGCCACCCTTCCTGACCTTCAACGTGGGATAGCTCCTCTAGGCCCTCCTGCGCTCATGTAGCCACAGCTCCTTGGACGTGCGGCTGGTCCTCCTGGCCGCCCCCTGGCCTTGGGTGTGGGGTAGCTCCTCCCAGCCGCCGCCCCTGACCTCGGACACGGGGTAGCTCCTCTTGGCCACTGCTCTTCGGGCATGGGGTCCTCCCGGCTTCTGCCCCTGACCTCGGATGTGGGGTAGCTCCTCTCGGCCACACTTAGTGCGCCGGTCGCAGCCGCCTGCACTCAGCGCTCGGGTCACAGTTGCCAGCGCTTAGAAGCGAAAAGAAGAGAAGAAGAAGAGAAGCCAAAAGAGGAAGAGAAGCAAAAAGCAAAGGAGAAAAGGAAAGATATAAACATCTGAATGCAGAGTTCCAAAGAATAGCAAGAAGAGATAAGAAAGCCTTCTTCAGCTATCAATGCAAAGAAATGGAGGAAAACAGCAGAATGGAAAGACTAGAGATCTCTTCAAGAAAATTAGAGATACCAAGGGAACATTTCATGCAAAGATGGGCTCAATAATGGACAGAAATGGTATGGACCTAACAGAAGCAGAAGATATTAAGAAGAGATGGCAAGAATACACAGAAGAACTGTACAAAAAAGATCTTCATGACGCAGATAATCACGATGGTGTGATCACTGACCTAGAGCCAGACATCCTGGAATGTGAAGTCAAATGGGCCTTAGAAAGCATCACTACGAACAAAGCTAGTGGAGGTGATGGAATTCCAGTTGAGCTATTTCAAATCGTGAAAGAAGATGCTCTGAAAGTGCTGCATTCAATATGCCAGGAAATTTGGAAAACTCAGCAGTGGCCACAGGACTGGAAAAGGTCAGTTTTCATTCCAATCCCAAAGAAAGGCAATGCCAAAGAATGCTCAAACTACCGCACAATTGCACTCATCTTACATGCTAGTAGGCAATGCTCAAATTTCTCCAAGCCAGGCTTCAGCAATATGTGAACCGTGAACTTCCTGATGTTCAAGCTGGTTTTAGAAAAGGCAGAGGAACCAGAGATCAAATTGCCAACATCTGCTGGATCATGGAAAAAGCAGGAGAGTTCCAAAAAAACATCAATTTCTGCTTTATTGACTATGCCAAAGCCTTTGACTGTGTGGATCACAATAAACTGTGGAAAATTCTTCAAGAGATGGGAATACCAGACCACCTGAACTGCCTCTTGAGAAATTTGTATGCAGGTCAGGAAGCAACAGTTATAACTGGACATGGAACAATAGACTGGTTCCAAATAGGAAAAGGAGTTCATCAAGGCTGTATATTGTCACCCTGTTTATTTAACTTATATGCAGAGTACATCATGAGAAACGCTGGACTGGAAGAAACACAAGCTGGAATCAAGATTGCCAGGGGAAATATCAATAACCTCAGATATGCAGATGACACCACCCTTATGACAAAAAGTGAAGAGGAACTAAAAAGCCCCTTGATGAAAGTGAAAGTGGAGAGTGAAAATGTTGGCTTAAAGCTCAACATTCAGAAAAAGAAGATCATGGCATCTGGTCCCATCATTTCATGGGAAATAGATGGGGAAACAGTGGAAACAGTGTCAGACTTTATTTTGGGGTGCTCCAAAATCACTACAGATGGTGACTGCAGCCATGAAATTAAAAGACGCTTACTCCTTGGAAGGAAAGTTATGACCAACCTAGACAGCATAATAAAAAGCAGAGACATTAATTTGCCAACAAAGGTCCATCTAGTCAAGGCTATGGTTTTTCCAGAGAAGACTCTTGAGAGTCCCTTGGACTGCAAGGAGATCCAACCAGTCCATTCTGAAGGAGATCAGCCCTGGGATTTCTTTGGAAGGAATGATGCTAAAGCTGAAACTCCAGTACTTTGGCCACCTCATGGGAAGAGTTGACTCATTGGAAAAGACTCTGATGCTGGGAGGGATTGGGGGCAGGAGGAGAAGGGGACGACAGAGGATGAGATGGCTGGATGGCATCACTGACTCAATGGACGTGAGTCTGGGTGAACTCCAGGAGCTGGTGATGGACAGGGAGGCCTGGCGTGCTGTGATTCATGGGGTCGCAGAGTCGGACATGACTGAACTGAACTGAATTCTGTTTCAACCATAGATAACTGTGATATTGTAATTTGCATTGATTTTCCATCCCCAGCTTCATATCATGAGGCTGATACCACTAATGATGTCTCATTATAACCACCTGTTCTTTGTTTTCCTAAAAAAAAAAAAAAAAACAGGGCCTGCCTAGTGACTCGGTGGTGAAGAATCCACCTGCCAATGCAAGTAGACATGGGTTTGATCCCTTCTCAGGCAAGATCTCACATGCCATGGAGCAGCTAAGCCCATGCGCCACAACTACTGAGCCTGTGCCCTAGAGCCCAGGAACAACTACTGATCTCACATGCCACAACTACTAAAGCCCGAGTACCCTAGAGCCCATGCTCTGAAACAAGAGAAACCACTGCAATGAGAAGCCCATGCAACACAGTGAAGAGTAACCCCACTTACTGCAACTAGAGAAAAGCCAGCACAGGAACAAAGACCCAAATAAAGAAATAAAAATTATGTATATAAAAACAGCAATCTAAAAAAAAAAAAAAAAAAGAACTTTATGGTCTGGAGGGGTTCCTATCCTCATTTTTAAAGTGAGTATAGTATTTACATTTTCAAGGAAAAGTATCAACCTATGAAATTTTGTTTCAGTCTGTACAGGAACACTATATGACTTTTAATATGAGCACTAATTCATTTTTTTATTTTTTAGAATAATAATAAAATGAGACAGCAACTCTGACAGGCTGTTGGTCAGCTGTTTGTTTTTTTTTTTCTTTGAAAGTCTTTTCTAAACGTGAATATCATACAATTCATGCAATGAGAAAATAAGAAGGTTAAAGTCCTAATCCAGCCACCTGAACATGTGTGATCCTAAATAAGTGAGTAGATCTCTTAGAAATTTAACTTTCTCATCAATAATAAAAGCATTTGAGACCGTGATGTTTGCTCTGGCTAGGGCTTAGGCCAAACTGCATGCATTTAGATTATGCTGACACTATCATTTTTAATAAAATTGCCAACATCCATTGGATCATCGAAAAAGCAAGAGAGTTCCACAGAAACATCTACTTCTGCTTTATGTACTATGCCAAAGCCTTTGACTGTGTGGATCACAACAAACTGTGGAAAATTCTGAAAGAGATAGGAATACCTTATCACCTGACCTGCCTCTTGAGAAATCTGTACGCAGATCAAGTAGCAACAGTTAGAACTGGACATGGAAAAACAGACTGGTTCCAAATCGGGAAAGGAGTACATTAAGGCTATATATTGTCACCCTACTTATTTAACTCATATGCAGAGTACATCATGAGAAATGCTGGACTGGATGAAGCATAAGCTGGGATCAAGATTGCTAGAAGAAATATCAATGACCTCAGATATGCAGATGACACCATCCTTAAGGCAGAAAGAGAAGAAGAACTAAAGAGCCTCTTGATGAAAGTGAAAGTGGAGAGTGAAAAAGTTGGCTTAAACCTCAACATTCAGAACACTAAGATCATGGCATCGGGTCCCATCACTTCATGGCAAAAGAATGGGAAAACAATGGGAACAGCGACAGTCTTTTTTTTGGGGGGGGGGGGGGCCTCCAAAATCACTGTTGGTGACTGCAGCCATGAAATTCAAAGACACTTGCTACTTGAAAGAAAAGTTATGACCAACCTACACAGCATATTAAAAAGCAGAGACATTACTTTGCCAATGAAGCCCATCTAGTCAGAGCTATGGGTTTCCCAGTAGTCATGTATGGATGTGAGAGTTGGACTATAAAGAAAACTGAGCACCAAAGAATTAATGCTTTTAAACTTTTTAAAAAGTCTTGGAAAAGACTTTTGAGAGTCCCTTGGACTGCAAGGAGATCCAACCGCCCATCCTAAAAGAAATCAGTCGTGAATATTCATTGGAAGGACTGATGCTGAAGCTGAAACTCCAATACTCGGCCATCTGATGCAAAGAACTCACTCTTTGGAAAAGACCCTGATGCTGGGAAAGATTTAAGGCAGGAGGAGAAGGGGATGACAGGGAATGAGATAATTGGATGGCATCACCGACTCAACGGACATGAGTTTGAGTAAACTCTGGGAGTTGATGATGGACAGAGAGGCCTAGCGTGCTGCAGTCCATGGGGTCGCAAAGAGTCAGACACAATTGAGCAACTGAACTGAATTGAACTCTGTAGTTATTGTTTGAAATTCTTCTAAGTTCAAGAAATATTTAAAGTAGTGATTTTTCTTTCTTCCAACTACTGAGTTTTGGGTTTAAAATGTTCTAGTAATTTCTAAAATAATGACAAAATATTTTACTCTTTATTTTGAAAAAGAAATTATGTGTTCTATGAGGTGCATAATTTATAAAGCTCATAAATCTTCCCTACTATTTGTATAGTCTGTTATAGCCTAATAAATCTTTAATCAAGTGAACCTCTCAGGTATAATGTGTGCCAGGGCAAAGCTTCCCACCATAATTTTGTTTCCATATGTCTCACATATATTTTTTTTTTCTAATTTTATTTTATTTTTAAACTTTACATAATTGTATTAATTTTGCCAAATATCAAAATGAATCCGCCACAGGTATACATGTGTTCCCCATCCCGAACCCTCCTCCCTCCTCCCTCCCCATACCATCCCTCTGGGCCGTCCAGTGCACCAGCCCCAAGCATCCAGCATCGTGCATCGAACCTGGACTGGCAACTCATTTCCTACATGATATTTTACATGTTTCAATGCCATTCTCCCAAATCTTCCCACCCTCTCCCTCTCCCACAGAGTCCATAAGACTGTTCTATATATCAGTGTCTCTTTTGCTGTCTCGTATACAGAGTTATTGTTACCATCTTTCTAAATTCCATATATATGCGTTAGTATACTGTATTTATGTTTTTCCTTCTGGCTTACTTCACTCTGTATAATAGGCTCCAGTTTCAACCACCTCATTAGAACTGATTCAAATGTATTCTTTTTAATGGCTGAGTAATACTCCATTGTGTATATGTATCACAGCTTTCTTATCCATTCATCTGCTGATGGGCATCTAGGTTGCTTCCATGTCCTGGCTATTATAAACAGTGCTGCGATGAACTATAAAACACTGGTGAAAGAAATCAAAGAGGACACTAATAGATGGAGAAATATACCATGTTCATGGATTGGAAGAATCAATATAGTGAAAATGAGTATACTACCCAAAGCAATTTATAGATTCAATGCAATCCCTATCAAGCTACCAACAGTATTCTTCACAGAGCTAGAACAAATAATTTCACAATTTGTATGGAAATATAAAAAACCTCGAATAGCCAAAGCGATCCTGAGAAAGAAGAATGGAACTGGAGGAATCAACCTACCTGACTTCAGGCTCTACCACAAAGCCACAGTTATCAAGACAGTATGGTACTGGCACAAAGACAGAAATATTGATCAATGGAATAAAATAGAAAGCCCAGAGATAAATCCACGCACATATGGACACCTTATCTTTGACAAAGGAGGCAAGAATATACAATGGATTAAAGACAATCTCTTTAACAAGTGGTGCTGGGAAATCTGGTCAACCACTTGTAAAAGAATGAAACTGGACCACTTTCTAACACCATACACAAAAATAAACTCAAAATGGATTAAAGATCTAAATGTAAGACCAGAAACTATAAAACTCCTAGAGGAGAACATAGGCAAAACACTCTCCGACATACATCACAGCAGGATCCTCTATGACCCACCTCCCAGAATATTGGAAATAAAAGCAAAAATAAACAAATGGGACCTAATTAACCTTAAAAGCTTCTGCACATCAAAGGAAACTATTAGCAAGGTGAAAAGACAGCCTTCAGAATGGGAAAAAATAATAGCAAATGAAGCAACCGACAAACAACTAATCTCAAAAATATACAAGCAACTCCTACAGCTCAACTCCAGAAAAATAAATGACCCAATCAAAAAATGGGCCAAAGAACTAAATAGACATTTCTCCAAAGAAGACATACAGATGGCTAACAATCACATATATTTTAAAACAACATTTCTTTACATGTTCTTTCTCTATACTTTTGTTCCATTAAAATTCAGAAGCAATTATTCATTGAATAGCTATTGACCTACAATTCCCACTAATATTTTTATCTCTTAGGATACATTAGTAAAGCAAATACAGGAAGATCCTGGGTTTTATAGAGTTTACATTCTCAAACACTCAGAATAATAATAAACAATAAAAATAAGTAAGCGTGTAAAAAGTAATAAGTACTAAGGAGAGAAAAAGAAGTAAGAAAAGGTAAAGGATGTGAAGAATCGAGGTGTGAACTGCTGTATTATAATAAAATGGTCAAGATCAGACATAGTAAGCAATGGTTAGATGTGGATTAAAGATTTAGTCAACAGAATATAAAAAAGATAAGAGAGTTAGGCAATTTATAACCCCCAGTGAAAGAGCGTTCTCTCGAGAAGGAAGAGTCAATGAAAAAACAAAAGTATGGCTGGTATGTTCCAGAAATAGCAAGAAGGTGAAAATGACTGGAGCTGAGTAAATGACACAGCAAGGTGACAAGTAACTAGGTAATACTTGTAGATCATTGTAAGGACTTTGGCTCCTCTGTCCATGGAATTTCCCAGGCAAGAATCCTGAAGTGGGTTGCTATTTCCTTCTCCAGGGGATCTTCCCAACCCAGGAATGGAACTCATCTCTCTTGCAAGTTTCCTGCATTGCAGCCAGGTTCTTTACCAGTGTGTCACTGGGGAAGCCCCTAAATCTGGGTTTACAAGGGATGCTACACACCATGGGAATCCACATGTGCAAAGTTTTTGCCAGCTTGGATATTTGCAAGCAATCGCAAGACTCCAAAGAGCATCCTCATGGAAGGCTTTTATCTAAAGATTACAGATAACAGTGGAGCACGAGGGAGAGAATGCAGGCAAGCATCTGGGTTGCTGGAGACTTCCAGGGGCAATCACCCAGGGTTCTTCTTCACACATGGTCTGTGTCCTGCCTCTGAACTGAACTACAGTAAGTTCACTTCATACAAACGAGTTCCATTCTAAAAGCACATTTGTAAGTCCAACAAAATTAGCCTGGGTATCCAGCTACCACAATCAGCTATATAGCACTATACCATAATAGGTTTATAATACTTTTCACTCAAAGAATATATAACAAAAACAAAGAAAGAAAACATTTTAAGTCTTACAGTACAGTACCTTGGAAAGTACAGTAGTACAGCACAATGACTGGCGTACAGGGGCCAGCATCAAGTGAACAGGCAAGGAATAAAGATGCTGTACTACTGTATTCTGTACAGTCCAGTACAAAAAGTACATAAAAGCACAACCACTTGTAGAGGATGTACACTCATGACAGCATAAGCCAGACTCATGAACTAACTTATGGGATTGGACATGTGAACGGACCCTTGGAATCTTTGAAAGCTTGCAACCTGAAAGATCGTATGTAGGGGACTTGCTGTACCAGGATCCATGCAAGAAATCATAGCTCTGGGAAAGGTCAAGGCAGAAGTTCCCCTCTGGGTTCTTATTCCCACAGTCACACATGTCAGGTCAGGCTGTCTAACTGGTTGTGCCAGTCGGAAACTGTCCATCAATGAACTGGTCTAAGGGTCACCATAAGAGTTTCATATTTGAATAGCAAGTTATAAATTCTGTTGCCCTTCATTTTTAGCACACTATAAATTCTATTGCCTTTTTTAAACCAAGATTCAAAGACAGATAACCAAGAATTGCCAAAGATAAGGCTGCATCTTACCTGGTCTTGTCTGGTCCTGTTCAGCTATAAGTCAGCTTTATCCCACACAGCAGACAGTATCAGTAGAAAGGGATTAGGAAGGGTCTGTTGCAGTCACAGGATCTGGCCTTGTGCTTGGATACTTGGGGGAGAGTTTGACAAAGTGGGTCTTACTCTGGATTGAATGCAGTCATAAACCAGAATTTTGGTTCCCTGGGAAATTTGGTTCACTGGGTTATTGAATATTGTGTACTACTACTACTACTACTACTAAGTCGCTTCAGTCATGTCCGACTCTGTGCAACCCCATAGACGGAAGCCCACCAGGCTCCCCCGTCCTTGGGATTCTCCAGGCAAGAACTGGAGTGGGTTGCCATTTCCTTCTCCATGAATATTGTATAGGTTACTGAATATTGGAGAGTGCTAACTTACAGCTATTTTATGGTAACTCTATTATTACCTCTGGGCTTCCCTGGTGGTCCAGTGGTAAGAAACTGCCTGCCAATATAGGAGACACAGATTCAATCCCTGGGTCAGGAAAATCCCCTGGAGAAGGAAAAGGCAACCTACTCCAGTATTCCTTTCTGGGAAATCCCATGGACAGAAGAGCCTGGTGGTCTATGGTCCATGCATGTTGCAAAAAAGTTGAACACAATTTAGTGACTAAACAACAATGATTTTATCCAGGGGCCCCTGAAAACATGGGCAGGAAAGAGACGGATGAGCTAGTGACTTATAAGGTGAGGTTTAATGTGCCAGAAACACATGTATGTGGCCTATGTCAGTTTGACTATATTTTTTTTTTGCTAAAAATGTATAGACTGATGGTCTATACCAGGCTTCCCTGGTTACACAGGTAGGATTTGGCTGTGTGACCAGTGGGGGAAGAAAAGTCTTTTAGCAAACTTGTGCCTTGATTTCCCAGAGACTGAGATTTCCACACATATCTTGGTGGTTCATGCTCTAAAGACAAAGCATGTCCTTCATGATGGAAAGAGGACCCTGAGATATATGCCTGGATGTCTAGGACCTTTCTGATATTTGCCCATGTTCTCTTTCTCCTGCGGGATCAGCTCTTTTGCCTCTATTAAACTTCATTTTAAAGAAATAAATTTAGTTCAGTTGTAGTGGGGTGAATGAACCAAGAGCCTGTTATACAGAATGAAGTCAGAAAGAGAAAAATAAATTTTGTATATTAGTACATATATATGAAATCTAAAAAAAAAGTACCAATGAGCCTACTTACAGAGAAGAGGAGACACAGATGTAGACAATGGTCTGGTGGACACAGAGGGGAAGGAGAGGGTGGGGCAAAGTGAGAAAATAGCATTGACATATATAGATTATCATGCGTAAAACAGATAACTAGCGGGAAGCTGCAGTATAAAACAGAGAGCCCAGCCTGGTGCTCTGTGACGACCTAGAGGGGTGGAATAGAGAGGGGGGAGGAAGGCTCAAAAGGGAAAGGATACATACTTATCACTGATTCAAGCTGACATTCAGCAGAAACCACCACAACATTGTAGGGCAATTATCCTCCAATAAAAGAAAATTTTTTTAAACTTCAGTTAAGTACACTTTTTGGAGAGTTAAAATTCTCTTTATATGTGTAAAAAATCACTGCAGATGGTGATTGCAGCCATGAAATTAAAAGACGCTTGCTCCTTGGAAGGAAAGTTATGACCAACCTAGACAGCATAATAAAAAGCAGAGACATTAATTTGCCAACAAAGGTCCGTCTAGTCAAGGCTATGGTTTTTCCAGTAGTCATGTATGGATGTGAGAGATGGACTGTGAAGAAAGCTGAGTGCCGAAGAATTGATGCTTTTGAACTCTGGTGTTGGAGAAGATTCTTTTTTTTTTTTTTAAAGTCCCTTGGACTGCAAGGAGATCCAACCAGTCCATCCTAAAGGAGATCAGTCCTGGGTGTTGATTGGAGGGACTGATGTCAAAGCTGAAACTCCAATACTTGGGCCACCTGATGCGGAGAGCTGACTCATTTGAAAAGACACTGATGCTTGGAAAGATTCAAGGTGGGAGGAGAAGGGGACGACAGAGGATGAGATGGTTGGATGGCATCATCGACACAATGGACATGGGTTTGGGTGGACTCCGAGAGTTGGTGAGGGACAGGGAGGCCTGGCATGCTGTGGTTCATGGGGTCGCAAAGAGTCGGACACGACTGAGCAACTGAACTGAATTGTGTAATCACTGAAGGTTTCTTAATAGTTTTAATATAAGAGATAAGACCAGCATTTCAAAACTTAAATTGTAAATGGGAAAGAAGCTGCAGTCACTGAAGGGAGGTGGGAAGGGAACACATTTGGTTATTTTTGTAGTTAAGCAGTGTTCTGTTTGTACTTAGAGATGATTAATGAGTGACCTTGTGCAATGTTTCCATTCCATGAAGTTATTATGGTTAGCAGAGAACACCAGCTAGGAGGTCTCAGGGACACATTTTTCTAACTTAATTCCCTGCTTTTGGTTAAAGGTAAATGGAAGAAAAGTTATGACCAACCTAGATAGCATATTAAAAAGCAGAGACATTTCTTTGCCAACAAAGGTCCGTCTAGTCAAGGCTATGGTTTTTCCAGTGATCATGTATGGATGTGAGAGTTGGATTTTGAAGAAAGCTGAGTGCCGAAGAATTGATGCTTTTGAACTGTGATGTTGGTGAAGACTCTTGAGAGTCTCTTGGACTGCAAGGAGATCCAACAAGTCCATTCTAAAGGAGATCAGCCCTGGGATTTTTTTGGAAGGAATGATGCTAAAGCTGAAACTTCAGTACTTTGGCCACCTCATGCGAAGAGTTGACTCATTGGAAGAGACTCTGATGCTGTGAGGGATTGGGGGCAGGAGGAGAAGGGGACGACAGAGAATGAGATGGCTGGATGGCATCACCAACTCGATGGAGGTGAGTCTGAGTGAACTTAGGGAGATGGTGATGGACAGGGTGGCCTGGCGTGCTGCAATTCATGGGGTCTCAAAGAGTCGGACACAACTGAGCGACTGAACTGACTAACTGAACTGAGATGAATGTAAGTCATAGGATGTTAATCTGTTATATCCAGATCATGATAACCATTGCTAAAATTCTATAAATCAGATTTTCCAGAGAACATTGTTTGTATTTAGACTAAAATTAGTCCTTTGGCTCCCTGATTGGTGGGATGAACTCACTGGACTAGATGCAAAATGGTTGCCATTGTTGTTTAGTCACTAAGTTGTATCCGACTCTTTTGCCACCCCATGGGCTGTAGCCCACCAGGCTCCTCTGTCCATGGGATTTTTCAGGCAAGAATACTGCAGTGGGTCGCCATTTCCTCCTCCAGGGTAACTGCCCGACCCTGGGATCCATACGACATCTGTGTCTCCTGTGTTGCAGGCGAATTCTCTACTGCTGAGTCATTGGAGAAGCCCATAACGCATACCAATGTCAAGAAACAATACATTTGGAACTTTACTGGTGGTCCAGTAGTAAAGAATCTACCTGTCAATGCAGGGGACATGGGTTTGATCTCTGGTCAAGGAAGATTCTATAAGCCACAGGACTGCTGAAGCCAACATACCCTAGAGCCCATGCTCTGAAACAAGAGAAGCTACCACCATGAAAAGCCTGCGCACAGAAACTAGAGAGTAGTCTCTGCTCACTGCAACTAAAGAAAGTCCTTGCACAGCAAAGAATACCCAGCACAGCCAAAAATAAATAAAAGTATTTTGAAAAATGGTGCTTGATCAGTTCTGCCATAACATAATTTATTCATTGAAAAATATTTATTGAGCAACTACCACGTTATGTCATTCTAGGTACAGAAAATATAGTAAAAAAAAAAAAAAAATATGTAGGTTTTTTTAGTGCCTGCCCTCATGAAGGTTATATTTAAGTAGAGAAGAGAAATACAGCATTGTATTTCTCTCAATGCAACTCAATGCAATACAGAGGAGAAATCATAGGTGGTGTCCTGGGTGGTTAAAAATATATATTAATGCATATATATGGAATTTAGAAAGACGGTAATGATGATCCTATATGCAGGGCAGCAAGACAGACACAGATGTAGAGAACAGACTTCTGGACTCAGTGGCAGAAGGCAAGTGTGGGACAATGTGAGAAAACAGCATTGAAACATGTACACTGCCATATGTAAAACAGATGACCAGTGCAAGTCCAAAGCATAAAGCAAGGCACCCAAAGCCAGTGCTCTGGGGCAGCCCAGAGTGATGGAGTGGGGAGGTAGGTGAGAAGGGGATTTAGGATGGGGGGCATGTGTGTACCCGTGGCCAATTCATGTTGATGTGTGGCAAAAAACATCACAATATTGTAAAGTAATTATCCTCCAATTAAAATAAATTTTAAGAGAAGAAAAAGAAACAAACAAAAAACATAGAGTGGTAGGGGATTATGCTAACTTGCAGATTTAGTTTAACAATATATCATTTTATATCTTGGGTGAAATGTAGAGGTTTTCTAGAGAATGAGGGATAAAGGCACCTTAGTTATAGAACACAGGATGGATAAAAGTCTTGTGATGACAAAGATATTTTCATTTGAGGAACTGAAATAAGTCCAGCAGGTCTGAAGTCTTTTAAAATCCATTTGCTTTTCCTAGAGAATTTTGTTGAGTTCAGATTTTGTTATTATTAATCAGATCTTGAAAGACAAGCAAGTTCTATTCTAAAACAATGTAAATGAAATACATATAAAGCAGAGTGTCCATTCTCCACGACCTCAAAGGGACACAATTTGCTTGTTTAGAATCTTGACCTCTTTCAGTTATACTGGCTCCGTGCAAGGTCAACTCCCTCCTGCTCAGCAGCTACCACCTTCACGTTTAATCTTGACATTGCTAATTAATTTAATCTTGACATTGCTACTTAAGTAGAAAAAAGTCAATAGCCCCAGGTGTTATAATACAGAGGGAAATAAATGTGATTTGACTTAATATTGAAAGAGGAAATAATTTTATCTGGTTTTGGCTAACATTTTTTGTTTGGCTGCATGTTGCAAAGGCGTTGTCAGGATCAGGGTTTATATAAGATAGGATGAAGCAAAAACTAATTGTTTCAAAATATTAGCTTATTTCAGCCACAGACCAATTGTTTAAGAAAGATTTCAAAGATATAAACAGTAGGTACATATCCATCCCAAATTAACTATCCGTTCCTCCCATCCTTCCCCCAGGCAATAGTAAGTTCACTCTCTAAGTCTGTGAGTCTGTTTCTGTTTTATAAGTTCATTTGTATCACTTCCTTTTAGATTCCACATATAAGGGATAGCCTATGATATTTCTCCTCTTTGTGACTTTCTTCATTCAGTATGACAATCTCTAGGTACATCCATGTTTCTGCAAATGGCATTATTTTACCCTTTTTAATGGCTGGGTAATATTCCATTGTATATGTGTACCACATCATCTTTATCCATTCCTCTATTGATGGACAAATGTACACACATTTTTTTAAATGGATAACCAACAAGGACCTACTGCACAGCATAGGAAACTCTGTGCTGAGTATGTACGGCTGAGTCCCTTTGCTATTCTCCTGAAACTTTCACAGCACTGTTAGTTGACTGTGTTGTTGTTCAGTTGCTCAGTTGTGTCCAACTCTTTTCGACCCCATAGACTGCAGCACACCAGACTTCCCACCCTTCACCATCTCTCAGAGTTTGCTCAAATTCATGTCCGTTGAGCCAATGAGGCCATCCAACCATTTCATCCTCTGTCACCCTCTTCTTCTCCTGGCCCTCAATTTTCCCAGCATCAGGGTCTTTCCCAGTGAGTTAGTGCTTCAAGTCAAGTGGCCAAAGTATTGGAGCATCAGTCCTTCCAATGAGTATTCAGGGTTGATTTCCTTTAGGATTGATTGACTATACTCCAATACAAAATAAAAAGTTTTTATAAAGGATGTGGACAGATGGAGTCTACAATGTACATGGAGGAAAAACTGACTTAAATGGAGGAGGGACAGTTAATCTTCTGACATAAGAAGAAGTTGAGGGAAAATGAATGCAAATAAATTTGAAAGTTTATGAGAGATGTGGAGTGAAATTATATGTGATATTCTCAATTTTGATGCAAAAGGATAAAATCTTGAAAAAGTAAAATCATTTCACATGTAATGCTCAGTGACTTGCCAAGCTGGGCACCAAAAAGTCTTGCTCTTCAAGGGATTAATTTGTGTAGTATTATTTCTTCAAAACTAGGTCATGATTAAAAATAAGAGTCCATTTTTCTTGGCCAGGGCTAACTAGAAAAATAAGGATTTTATAAGAAAAAATAATATCCTGTTTCTTTCTCTTTGTTTGATGTGGGAGAATAGGTTGTTACCTTTTCTCTTTACTTCTTTATATTACTTTAAACACATCACAGGTCTCGAAAAGACAAAAGGAAGTACAGATCTTTAAAAGCCCTTCAATAAAGGACCTTAGTGATTTGTTGACACTAGAATATTTTCTAATCCCAAATAAGTGCTTGCTTATCTATACAATCTTTAGTTTATAAAGCAAAATGCCTGGCTTCCTAAGACCTTGATTACACTTGGATTTTTTTTTTAATCCTGTTACATGGAGTTGGTAAGGAAGAAATTTCCCCTTGTTTGTGTTGGAATAAATTAATCAAATATAGTTGTACTAATGGACACAATTCCAGGCCAATTAGCCAGAGTCAAAGCCGCAGCAAACAACTGATTCTCCTTCCTGGAACAATGCAAGTCACTGACCCAGTAACAAGTAAATGGCCTCTTGTTTCCCTAAACAATCGATCCCCTCTGTCTCTAGGAATATCAGTTAATCTAACTACAGAGATAAGATGTATAAACATAGAAAGACTCATAGAAAGTGTGTATTATACAATGACCATATTCTACAAAAGCAGAGATGAGGCCAGGAGAATTTTACTAAAGTCCAGTCTCTTACCTCACCTTGCATGTCTCAGTGTCTATTGAGTTTTTACTATGTACCAAAGATTGTTCTAAGCACTTTGTCTCTAATAACACATTTAATCCTCATAAGACTGCTCTAAGATTGATACTATTATTTTCCTCATCTTGCAGATGAAGAAATTTGTTCCCAAGAGTGGCTGGGACTCTGTGCTTCCACTGTAGGGGGTATGAATTCCATCCCTGGTTGGGAAACTAAGATTCCGAATGCCACATGGCATGGCCAAAAAATGAGTAAAAGTAAAATAGACATCTACTTTAGAAAAAAAACTGAAGTTGATTCAGTTCCATAGTCTTTAAAGAAGAAGAATACAATTAGATAAGTTGGTACAAAATTTGTCCCAGACTTACCTGAATTGATCAATATCACAAACCTTCACCCTGGAAAGCATTCAGATCAGCCTCAGCTCACTGGCCAAGGCTGTTAAGAAAGTTAGAGTTATCAACTATACTGCAATAAAATATTTTTTTAAAAGAAGGTGAGAATTGCCTTAGCCTTCCTCCTTGTGAACCTGTGCAGTCATCAACACATCCTCTTATACCTGGATTGATGCCTTAGGGCAAGTATAATACAAAAGTCTGTAAAGGAACTTAAGAAAAAAAGACTCTGGCTTCCTAAGAAAGATCCTGGTGGTCTATGGATTTGTTTAGTTCGTTGGATCTAAAACCCTGGGAAGGGCATAGATGAGATCAGTACTTTAAATTGGCCTCATCTCACTGCTTGGCGCTCTGTTGATAGATGTGTTAATTAGATACTAGGGGACTTCCCTGGAGAAAGCAATGGCACCCCACTCCAGTACTCTTGCCTGGAAAATCCCATGGATGGAGGAGCCTGGTAGGCCGCAGTCCATGGGGTCGTGAGGAGTCCGACAGGACTGAGCGACTTCACTTTCACTTTCATGCATTGGAGAAGGAAATGGCAACCCACTCCAGTGTTCTTGCCTGGAGAATCCCAGGGATGGGGGAGCCTGGTGGGCTGCCACCTATGGAGTCGCACAGAGTCGGACACGACTGAGGTGACTTAGCAGTAGCAGGGGACTTCCCTAGTGGTCCACTGTTTAACACTTTGAGCTCCCAACGCAGGGGGGCCTGGATTTGATCTCTGGTCACGGAACTAGATCCCATATGCTGCAACTAAAGATCCTACATACTCCAACAAAAGTTTAAGATCCCACAGGCCACAACTAAGACCTAATGCTGCTAAATAAATGACTATTTAATTAAATACTGAAGAGAAAAATTTGGTCCCAGTTCCTAGTGATCAGTTTAATCAGAGTGGCCCACTAAAGTAGCATATTTGTGAGAAAATTCATCAGAAACTAAGATGGTATAGAAATAAGGGATGGATATTGCTGAGACAGTTGTGCCTAAGTCCTTGGTGTTTTTGCATGTCTAATAGTCAGATGAATATCAACTTTCATTCTGGGATATCTTTGGATAGCATCACCGACTCAGTGGACACAAACTTGGGCAAACTCTGAGAGACAGTGAAGGACATAGAGGCCTGGCATGCTGCAGTCCATGTGGTCGCAAAGAATCGGACATGACTTAGCAACTGAAAAGCAACAACAAAAATCTTTTCAAGGGCACTTGTAGAAAAAACAGACCTGGACATAGAGGGTATTTCTTTTTTTAGGAGCAGGAAGCTGATTTGTTTGTTTTCCATTATAAAAGACAATCTTTGAATCAGTTCTAATGAGATGGATGAAACTGGAACCTGTTATACAGAGTGAAGTAAGCCAGAAAGAAAAACACCAATACAGTATACTAACGCATATATATGGAATTTAGAAAGATGGAAACAATAACCCTGTGTACGAGACAGCAAAAGAGACACCGATGTATAGATCAGTCTTATGGACTCTGTGGGAGAGGGAGAGGGTGGGGAGATTTGGGAAAATAGCATTGAAACATGTATAATATCATGTATGAAACGAGTCGCCAGTCCAGGTTCGATGCACGGTACTGGATGCTTGGGGCTGGTGCCCTGGGACGACCCAGAGGGAGGGTAGGGGAGGGAGGAGGGTGGAGGGTTCAGGATGGGGAACGCGGGTATACCTGTGGCAGATTCATTTTGATATTTGGCAAAACTAATACAATATTGTAAAGTTTAAAAATAAAATAAAATTAAAAGAAAAAAAAAAGACAATCTGACCTTCTAGGGCAAAAATCAGGCAAGTTTCCTTGCAGCCCAATATTTTTAATGTGTTTCATAAGCTTTTGATTCCAATTCCCTATATGTACAGCAGTCACGTGACTGGCTGAGCCAGCTCCAGCAGAACTAGGGCATTGATGGTAAATGTCATGGGAAGCTCAAACGTGAAACATACTGTTTGCTGTTCTGAGGATAATAAGGTCCACTGCCTCTGAAACAAGAGTCTAGGTTTAGTCAGGGTACATGAAATTGTGGTAAGCTGATGTGTTAGCTTGTATGCTGCAGGTGGAGGCTTCCTCAGACCCTTCACAGTCAAAGAGAAAGAAGTTGAGTTTTCATAGCTAGGGAGTGTCCAGCCTTTTAGGGCTTCATAGATCAGGCTTTGGTCCCATTTTTTGCTCCTACAAACTTTGATTGGCTTCTGCAGTACAGAAAATTAAAATTAGAGTCAACAGAACATTTATAATACAGGCTGTATAAAATTTAAAGCGCTCCATATGTTTACTGTTAAATAGAAATGAATAAAATGAAAGGACCCAAAGGCCAGAAACCCAACTTAAGCTCTGCTGAGCCAGCAATATACTTTGTCTGCATCTACCTGGATCTTCTTGCAAAGGTGTCATGTAGGCTGGTAGGGATATGAGAGAATTCCACATAATCTGTTTAGAGTCCTGGAGAAGATTGCTGGGCTTCTGACGGTCACAATCAGGATTTTGCTAAAGTATTAGAACAAAGATTCCTTCTTCCCCAAGACAGCCTTCTTTTAAGTTTGTCTAAACAGTCACTGTAGCTTTGAAGTCTGTTCAAACTAGACTTATGAAAGCACTCCAGGGATCTGAGGGGATTTTAGGAGAGGTCTCAGCACAATGTCTGTTCTTTCTGATTCAGATGCTGCTTTGTGAGCATATAACAACTTTCCAAGTTGGCATTGCAGAGAATAAGCAGACTTTTGTATACTGAAGAAATAAGGAAGGAAGGGTGAATAAGCAAACAGAAGACTCAAGGACAGAGAAATATGTGATGCTACAGACTAGGCCAGACACAGGGCTTTGGTGCTTTGTCAAAAATCATGCAACTGCATAGACCTGGGAGTTGGATTCACCCACAGGAGGTGGAAGTCCAATCACCATGCTTGCTTTACGTTGATAAATCATAGTCTCCTATCTTCTATCATGCCCTGAAATATATTAGCATCTTTTTTATTGCTGTATAGTTGACTCACAATATTATATTAGCTTCAACATAGTATGAAATTTTCATAGATCATATGTCATGTAAAGGTATTATAAAATATTGAATATGCTCCCAGTACTACAAAATATATCCTTGTAACATTTATTTTATACTTAATAGTTTGTTCCTCTTAACCCCCTTCACATATTTTGGTCATCCCCCCACACTGCTGTCCTCTGGTAACCACTAGTTTGTTATCTGTGAATCTGTTTCTTTTTTTGTTATATTCCTCCTTTTTATTTTTTAGATTCACATTTAAGTGACAACATAGAGTATCTGTCTTTCTCTTTCTAACTTATTCTTTCACATCTTCTAGGTCCATCCATGTTGTCACAAATGGCAAGGTTTCATTCTTTTTATGGCTGAGTAATAGTCCATTGTATATATAAACCACATCTTCTTTATCCATTTATCTGCTAATGGACATTTAGGTTGCTTCTACATCTTATTTATTGTAAATAATGTCAATATGAGTATCTGGTACATATAGCTTTTCAAATTAGTGTTTTCACTTCCCTTGATTAAATACCTGGGGATGGAGTTGCTGGATCATACAGTAGCTCTTTTTTTTTTTTTTTTTTTGAGGAATCTCCATACTGTTTTCCATAGTTGCTTCACCAATTTACCTTCCCATCAACAATTTTACTAGGACTCCGTTTTCTCCATATCCTCACTAACACCTTCTTATTTCTTTGGTTATAGCCATTCTGACAGGTGTGAGGTGATACCTCACTGTGGTTTTTATTTGCAATTCCCTGGTGATTAGTGATGTTGAGCATCTTTTCACATGTCTGTTAACTATGTGTATTTCTTTGGAGAAATGCCCATTCTGATCCTCTGCCCATTTTTTAATTGGATTGTTAGGTTTTTTGATATTAAGTTATATGAGTTCACTATGTATTTTGGATATTAATCCAACTTGGAAATATCTTCTCCCATTTAGTAGGTTCCCTTTTCATTATGTTGATGATTTCCTTCACTGTGCAGAAGCTTTTCAGTTTGATTAGGTCCTACTTGTTCATTTTTGCTTTTGTTTCACTAATATCTTAAAAAGATATAATGCCCTATGAACTTCACTTTAAATGTATATTGAAAACTATTAAAAGAGCACTGCAACTTGCAAAACAGTTTTGAATGTTATGGAATTCTCCCAGGGGACATTTGGCAATGGCTCAAGACATTCTGGGCAGTCATAACTGGGGGATATGCTGCGAGCAGCTAGTGAATAGAGACGACAACTCTGCTAAACATCTTGAAATACACCAGCCGCTTCACACAGTAAAGAATTATCCAGCCCCAAATGTCAATAGTGCTAAGATTGATATATTCTCTTCTAATGTATCAAAGGACTAAAGAAATGCCCTGTCAAGTCATATGTATTCACTTGGCCTTTTTATTATCCATCTGTTTCTCCCCCCACTATTTTTTTCTTTTAAATCACTCATCTACAGGTGGGCATTGTGTGATTAGAAATTTCTTGGCAACTCTAACAATCAGTCAGTGATGCAGGAGACAAACATCTGAGAATAAGAAGGGCAGTGTCACTTATCAAGTTGATTGTTCCCTTCTGAGGAAAAGATGATTTCCTTTTCAGTGGATTGCAACATCAGGAACTGAAGAGTTTTGTTTATTTTAAAACATAATTCACTGCCTATACATTGCTAGTCTTGGGCAATCCTCTGATTTGTAGTGTTGGCTTAAACAATTCAGAGACGTGGACTAGAAGTTCAAGATATTCTCAGGAACACTGACATACACTTTAAACATCTGTCCCTTTAAATGGACTATCATTAATTATGCAGCTGGGAAAATCAAGAAAATGTTTTATTGTTGTTTAGAGAAAACTTGTAATATATAAATCATATAAAGCCAAAACGGCCTTTCAAGGCATGGCTTCAGATTCAACCCAATGGTTCTAGGGAACTAAACCAATATTGCCCCATGTCTGATCAAAGTCACCCAGCCGGAAAAGCAGAGTAGCCAGATCTTCACCTGTATTTCTCTTGCTATTGGCTGTCTTCTTTACCTTTGTATGGGGTTGGCCAAAGTTGTTTGTTCTGAAAAATACTACGGAAAAACCCAAACAAATATTTTGGCCAACCCCTAACTACTTTCCTGTATAATTTTAGCAATACCCAGGATATTATGGACTTCCCTGGTGCCTCAATGGTAAAGAATCCACTTGATAATGCAGGAGATATGGATTCAATCCCTGGGTCAGGAAGATTCACCCAGAGAAGGAAATGGCAATCCATTCCAGTATTCTTTATTCTTGTCTGGAAAATCCCATGGACAAAGGAACTGGGCGGGCTACAGGCCATGGGGTCACAAAGAGTTGGACACTACTTAGCAACTAAACAACAACAACATCCAAAATATTAAACATCATTTGTATTTGTATTTGATTCCCAAATTGATATCCACATCTCCAGCATTTTTCAGAGCACCAGATTTATTATTTCAGCCCTCTACTGTGTATCACCTCTTTGGAATACTAATGTCACCTCTTAATTAATATATATCAAATTATCACTTCGTCTATATATTTATTTTGTTTTCCCTGTCTTGCAGGGAACTGCAATAGTATTTACTCCTAGTGTCCATCTCACCCTCTCCCTCTCCTTAATCCCCAAATCAAAATTGCTTCAAATTCTAACAACAAGAGTAAAGAAACATGTATCTTGAGACATATTGCCATTGTTCAGGGTATTACCTCTTTAACCTAGGGTAGTCTTTGAGCAAACTCACTGTGGTAATTATGAAGATACTTAAGAGGATATATTTAGATGTGACTTTAGCCACATTATTTCATATAATTTTACATCAGACTTCCTGCCACTTTCTAATATCACAGAATAAAGTGATGATATGTTTAAAAGAAATATGTTGTTTGTTATGGCCTTAGTTATATTTTCAAACAGACTTTCTCCCAGTCTATTTTGCTAGAGGCCAGTCTAAATTTCTTTCTAGCTCTTTCTTTCTGCCTTTGACAGTAAATATCAAGCATAGTATTGATAACATATATGATTCTGTTTCCACTACTTTACTCTCATTCCCGTATGTTTTTCGTGGAGTACAGAGTTGTTATGTCCATTACTCTTCAAACTAACATCAGACTCCTTAGTGCAAGAAAAAACTTTTCACAAGTCAATCACAATGTTTTCAATAGGCTTGTTGAATGTCATTTCATACACTATCTTTTCTTCAATAAAGGAGAACTTACTATTATTTTTAAAATACACACAATGTTCGATAATAATTTCATCATTTTCTTTCCTGAGCTGTTACTTCAGTTGCTATGCTACCTAGAAAATTCCTAATCATGTTAATAGTCCCAATTCAAAACTTCCTAATCAAATTCTTTTCAACTTCCCATTTGTCATTTTAACATGATTCCACTGAGCGTTGCTCATAGTTTCAGTATAGGATAGTCTTTGTATCACACAGCATTGTAATTTATGTTTAAATATTGTGCTGAGTGGACAGTGATCTATTCTAGGAAAAGAAATAGTCTTATTCATCTGTTTATCATCGAGGCCAGGTTCAATACTGTGTCACACCCCACCTCTAACCAACCAGAACACATTTCCTTAGCAGCCTGTAGTTCCTTCTCTTCTGTAACATTTACTATGGTTGTAATGAAATAATTAATTGTACAATTAGTTCTTTAACCTCCACCTTTTCTAATAGAATAACTACAAAAATTTGTGTTCGCCTCATAATTCCCACCATCTACCATATTTCTAGCAAATAATAGATACTCAGTAAGCACGTACTGAATAAACAAGTGACTAGAGATAGTTCCATAGCAGCAAACAACAATGACCTAAATAACACTGAGTCTGTCACGTGATGATGAAATAATATCCATCATATATCCCTTTATTCAGCAGAAACATAAAGAGAATTTAGAGCATAGTACATTAATCCATGTCCTTTCATATTTTTATACATAAACATTGTTTGATCTCACTTAATTTGATTATTAAAAGAAATTCCTTCCAATTACTCTCTGAGTGACCCTATGAAAATCTGTGTTTTTTTCTGATACTGGATTTTTCTTATCTATAAAATAAGAATAAATAAAGAACCCAAAATTGTATTTTTGAGAATTAAATGAGATACTATCAATATCAGTGCCTATCACTCTGTTAATTATTAAGAAATTATAATATCCCCCTCTTCAATAGATCCTCACTTTCTTCATTCTCACTTCCTTTCTCCCTGCCCTCTCTCATCTTCCCTCCTTCTTTCCTCTTTTTCTTTCTTCCCTTCTCTACTAGAAGTAAACTACTTTAAAGAGCTGTGTCTTACTCATCTTGTTATCTCTAGAACCTCACTATTTCCTTGCTGATACGTAGCAAGTACGCAATAGATGCTGGATTCCTATCTGAATTTTTTGGAATAAGGACCCATTAACCATGTAAATCAGATAAATTTATTTAAGGATATGTTAATCAAATAAAGTCATGTTTGGGGAAAAAGATATTATAAAAAATTCTAGTTTCCAAGGAGATTTAAAAGAATTGTGCAAAACATATGTTTTTCATCAATAACTAGCCTTGATTAAAGTTAAAATAAATAGAGTCATTTACTCAGCATAAAATATTCACATTTGGAAAAACACAAATATTTTAGAGAAGTTGCATGATTTTAGATTCACCAGCCTTGGGAATAAAGAATTGGTTGCTTTGAGTTACAAACAGTCTGCCTCGTGGTTCTGTTTAACTTGAACACTGATGAGTTGAGCTTCACTTGTTTTGGAAAC
This sequence comes from Bos indicus, assembly GCF_029378745.1. Taxonomy (NCBI): domain Eukaryota; kingdom Metazoa; phylum Chordata; class Mammalia; order Artiodactyla; family Bovidae; genus Bos; species Bos indicus. The sequence continues at coordinate 100,711,338 of NC_091764.1, forward strand.
TAGTGATTTGTGAATAGGAGAAACAGAGTGCAGAGAGTGGTTCTAATAATAAGCCCAAGGGGCGATCAGAGGAAAGGGTATTGGTCAAACACAGAGACCAACAGTTTGAGATTCCAGTGGAAAGAAATTAAATATTAAAACTGGCAGGGCCGAATAACAGTTGAAGATTAGCCCCGTTTGTAGCAGGGATTTTAAAAGAGTTGGCATCTTAAGCAGGGTTAGAGAAAAGGCAGACTGAAAACAAAAGTCTTAAATTGAAATGGGGAGTCGAGAGAAGCTGCAATTCTACTGAGAGAACATGATCCGAGTTTTCAAGCACACAGTACTGTGCTGAAATTGGAAATGTGGTCAGCTGAGGACCCTGTTCTGAGCTTCCCTGGCCTCAGAGCCCCATTCCACCTCCTCATGGATTATAGTTGGTTTTGTTGTTCTTTCCTTTGTGTTTGCTCTTGCAGTATTGTAGATCTATTTCTAAAAGACTGAAATCAATTTCAATCTTTCATTACCCAATGCATCATTCTTCAAGCCAGATGCATTAACTCCATCAATACTTGACATGAAAAGGATGTTAACAACAACAACCAAAAAAAGAAGACAAATAGAGGAATTAACACACTGAGGGTAAGAGGTCACCAGTTTCTCTGGTATGACTCATGTTCCTTGTAGAAATATGTTGCAATAATGATGGTAAAGCATTTATTTGGGGGAGGGGGGTGTCAAGAAGTGACTAGTATGTGTGTACGCCTGTGCATGCATGCCAAGTCACTTCAGTTGTGCATGTCTGACTCTGTGACTCTATGGACTGCAACCCACCAGATTCCTCTATCCATGGGATTCTCCAGGCTAGAATACTGGAGTGGGTTATCTTGCCCTCCTCCAGGAGATCTTCACCACCCATGAATCGAACCTTCCTCTCTTATGTCTCCTACATTGGCAGGCAGGCTCTTTACCACTAGCATCACCTGGGAAGCTCAATGTGTGTGTATACACTCACACATATTTATCACATTTTCTTGCATTTTTTTTTCCTATTTAGGGTAGGAAAGGATATTGACCATTATAAAAACCTAAGAAAAGTATAGTAGGAACTCCTCTGATGGTCTAGTGGTTAAGATTCCACACTTCCAATGCAAGGTGGGTGGATTCCATCTCTGGTGGAAGTGCTAAGTTCCCTCATGCCACGATGTGGCAAAAAAAAAGTCAGCAACAACAGGAAATTATAGTGAATGTTGCACATATATCAACATTTTAAAAGTTGTATTCCATATCATGAAATTATAGAAAAATGAATTTCAATTATCTGTAAAATGAGCCTATATTGAGATATTTATTTGCATCTGGATTTTGGCAATATCAGATAATGCTGCTTCTCTCAGAAGCCTCGAATATTTACCTTTGGGGATTTGAAATGATTAATAGCTGTTTGGACAGGTATTCTTCCAAGTGCTGATTCCTGTGGATTAATGCTTTTGATACTGCAGTGAGCCCTGGGAGTGAGGAACTAAATTAATAGAATCCTAAGTGTCACACAAGTGCTTTCTTTGTTTTCCTCTTTCTTCCTGTCCACCTGTACTGCTGATTCCAAAAACAGATCAGCATCTGGTGAACTTAAGAAGGAAGTTGTAGGTAAAGTGACACCCCCCACCTCCCAGAAACGTAATGGGAGAGGAGATCTAAATGTGATTGGAGAGTCCCATTATATTTGCTCCAAAAAGCAATTGATCCTTCATTGTGTGACTATATAAAACAACAGTATACAGAGAGATGCAGAGTAGAAGGAAGAAAAGAAAGCAAAGAGTTGAGACAGCTGACTTCTAATAAAGACAGACAGAAAGAGGACAATATCTTGAAGTCTTAATTGTTCAGGCACTGGGGTAAAATGGTGCCCATTATTTTTATGAGCACCTTTTTGCTTCATTTTACTGTTTCTGAGACTTTGAACCCGTAAGGAATATTATATTACTATTCATATGAAAGTACTGGCAAAGTGACCTTATGAAATATGCTGTGTTAAAATTAGATTGTATTTTGCCATTTCAATTTCTGAGACAGAGTGCTGATTTACCTTGTAAATCTTAAACAGGTGTATGAAAGGAACTGACTTTATTTTTTCTTGATAGCTTTCTATATACTCAAGTTTATTGTAATATCATGAAAAGTGTGTATGTTTCAGAAATTTGTCAATAAGCTAAAATTGTTTTATGCATGTTCTGCATTTCTCTTACCCTTGTTTAGAGTGTTGATTACTTTGTTTGCATAGGCAATATATCCTATGGGTCCCCTCTGTGATTCAAAGTCATTCTACAGAACAAGCTTGTCTCCACCTTTTAAACCTGAATGAATCTGTGTCCTTGAGTGTTGTCTTAGAAAATGATGGATCCAATAGCACTATTTTTGACCAGACTGTAGAAGAGGAAAACTTCCATTCTTGTGCAAATTTTGAGGTAATGTGCAGAATTTGACATTTCAGAATTTCAGATGAGAAAATGGAATTACTACTTAAAAATGAGTTTTGTGTCTGTTTCTCCATTGCTGGCTTGTAAATAAATTCTTCAGTACCATTTTTATAGATTCCGTATATATGTGTTAGAATGGCCATGGGGAGAGGAGGTAGAGGGTGAGATGTATGGAAAGAGTAACATAGAAACTTACACTACCATATGTAAAATAGATAGCCAACGGGACTTTGCTGTATGGCTCGGGAAACTCAAACAGGGGTTCTGTATCAACCTAGAGGGGTGGGATGGAGAGGGAGATGGAAGGGAGATACATGTATACCTATGGATGATTCATGTTGAGGTTTGACAGAAAACAGCAAAATTCTGTAAAGCAATTATCTTTCAATTAAAAATAAATAAATCTTTAAAAAATTAGTTTTAGAGAAATAACAAAACTTGATTTGGATAAGCTGTGGAGTCTGAGAAGGAAAATTGGAGAAATTTTGAGAGGCAAATAAAAAGACAAGTTATATATACAATAAAACTTGTGAGGTACTGCACTTTTCTCTTGCAGGGAATGGTAATAAAACAATATAACTGTTTTCTGATGGGTTTCCCTGGTGGCTCAGCGGTAAAGAACCCGCCTGCCAATACAGGAGACATGGGCTCGATCCCTGGGTCAGGAAGATCCCCTGGAGAAGGAAATGGCAACCCACTCCAGTATTCTTGCCTGGGAAATCCCACGGACAAAGGAGCCTGGTGGGCTACAGCTCATCGTGTTGCAAAAGAGTCGGACACAATTTAGCGACCAAACAACGGCTTTTAGATAGTAGAACTGTTTAAAAATGAGGATAGAGAATTAGGTAAAGCAATGAGAGATTGGAACTCAGGAACATAGAAAACAATAGATAAGAAAACGTAGGAATAACTTTACTGGAAACTGTCCTCAGGCTAAATAAAGGAATTGGAACAAGTGATCAATAAGTCTCCCATTAAGACATAATGGATTCACATGGCTCTCTCAGCCTCAGAAGCAAATTAAGGCATTGTTTACCATATAAATGTATAAGAATGATTTTCCCATTTTCTGCTCTTTATGTTAAATAGGTTTCCCACAAGTCTTCTGAACAGATGGCTTTTGTGACTCTGTTGGTTAAGGGAGATACTCTTAAAATCTTTGAGAGGAGATCTGTAGCACTCTCTTCAGAAGAGACAGTGACCTTTGTGCAGACAGATAAACCCATCTATAAATCTGGAGAGAATGGTAAGTCAATATTTATGTTTCCTTCTTATTGTTGATTTCAGAAACTCTTTCTTCTAATTTTAAGCAATCCAAACACATTATTAAATTTAAATCCAAGTTCTAATTTGGTCTTAACTCTTCAGATCAAGAATTTTTAGAATTTTGACCAGTTGTCTAGGTCAGTTATGAAACAGTGCCCTCCAGTTTCAATTATTGAGTGCTTTGTTCCTTACAGTTTTGTGTCTATCTCACTGTTTACAAATTCTAATGACAGGCTTGCGTAATACAATGGCTGCAAGCTAGGGGTGTGTTACTTCATAATTTACCATCTGGGCAAACTAATTAAATCTCTATTTTGACTCAATTCTTTTCATCCACAGAATGGAAATAGTAAAAGTATCTCATTTTTACTGTGAGAATGAGATCAGATCAGATCAGATCAGATCAGTCTTTCAGTCATGTCCGACTCTTTGCAACCCCATGAATCGCAGCACGCCAGGCCACCCTGTGGTCAATGTAAAATAGTCTCTCTGTGTGCGTGTGTGCTAAGTTGCTTCAGTCGTGTCCCACTTTGTGCGAACCTATGGACTACAGCCCACCAGGCTCCTCTGTCCACGGGATTCTCCAGGCAAGAATACTGGAGTGGGCTGCCATGCCCTCCTCTGGGGAATCTTCCAGACCCAGAGATCAAACTTCTGTCTCTTATGCCTCCTGCACTGGCAGGTGTATTCTTTACCCCTAGTGCCACCTGGGAAGCCCAAAACAGTCCCTGGCACACAGTAAGTAATTTGTAAATGGCATTTATTATCATCATCATTATTATTCATACCAGAAAAAGGAATCATAAATCTGATAACTTAGGCAGAGCCCTTCTTCATTATTGTTGTAAGTAGAAGAAAGCAGAAAGGCCACCAAACTAAGATTCAGAAGGATATGATTTTTGTCTTGGCTCTGAGAATAAATTATCAACTTCTGCCAAGTCAGTTATGGTCTTTGAGATCTTTAGTTTTCTCATTTATAAAATTAGAAGTTGGATAAGAGCATCCACACACTTTGTTCTATGAGCCTAGCGGGCTACAGTCCATAGGATTGCAAAGAGTTGGATATGACTGAACATCTGAGCACACAGATGACTTACTAAAAAAAAGTAAAAGAACTAAAACAGAATTTATCTTATACTGAGGTTTTTTTTTTCTTTTGCTACATTATGTTTTCTCTTCTGGATGTATTAAAATACTATGATAACAATTATAGGTGCAAAAATAGCTAATATGGCTTTTTTGGAATTCTGCTAAAATCAATATTTGCCAACATTAATATATTTTTCCATAAAAATTACATATAACTCATGTGCACATGTGTGTATATATGTGCATGTGGGCAGTTGGGTCTGACTCTTTGCAAACCCCATGAACTGTAGCCCACCAGCCTCCTCTGTCCATGGGATTTCCCACGCAAGAATACTGGAGTGGGTTGCCATTTCTCTTCCAGGGGCTCTTCCTGATCCAGGGATCAAACCCAAGTCTCTATTGTCTCCTGCATTGGCAGGCAGCTTTTTGACCACTAGCGCCACATCAAAAGTTCGTGTGTAACTCTTATCATAGGTATTTCACATTTGACTTTCTATGATTAATTCTGCCACCAAGTTTTGAGACTTCCCTATGGGCTGTTATGGAAAAAGTTTCTAGTGGTGGCAGAAGCTCATGCCAACTTTGGTAACACCAGGTCATGATCAACAGAGGAATTATAAATGTGCAATAAAAAAATCTTTCCGAAAAGAACCCAGATCTCAAAGGTCTAAATCAGAGCTAGAGGAGAAGGAAGTGCAGTGTTCTATGAAAGTAAGGCAATTAATTTCACTGTCTATTTATAAGCAATCATATCTGGGAGAGAAAATAACAAGAGTAATAATTCTTGTTAATAACTATAAGAAAATTAATAATTAATAAATAATAAGAAAACATTATTGTCCCCTCTTCCTCTTTTAGTTAAACTTCGCATTGTGACACTTGATACTAAGTTCCTACCTATCAACGATGTGGTGAGTTCAGTCATTTCAAAGGCACAATGAAATCTAAACAAATTACTCCATTGCTCTATAAGGTGTCACTGGGAAGTTTTCCATAACTATGGAGATACTTGTAACTACAGTTTCAAAGATAAACCTCAATATTAAACAAAAAACTTTCCTATGCAGTGGATTGATTTTTACTTCTCTAGGTCTTTTCATCCTATTAGAAAAAATGACTTCCATAGAACTTGCTTTTTACTTCCCAGAGGAAAGTTTGAGTCTGTTTCAGATTTAGTTTTCCTGGCATCTTTGGCTCTAGAAACTTTGCCATCTGGAACAGGGGGGAATAAGTCAACATTTAAGTCAGATAATCTTTATAATGCAATATCTGGCCCCCAAATGAACTGTTTTAATATTAACTTGAATTTTTCTTTCTTCTTTCAGTATCCCTTGATCACACTTCAGGTAAGAGATCTTTTTCAAACCCACCATTTAAAATGTTTAGATAAATAGTGATATGTGTGTAGTTCTCATTACGCACAGTGAGAAATTAAGATAACTGAAATATGGGGGAAGAGAAATTTGTACATGCATTTGTGTAAGGCACCATGTGAAGAACCAAAGAAAGGGCTGCCACTTTTAGTGTCTGCTGTGGGCCAAATGGGGCAATGGTGGATCCTCATGGAAAAAATAAGATTAGGCTCTTTGTAGGGGCTTCCCCAGTGGCTCAGGGGTAAAGAATCCACCTGCAATGCAGGAGACTCAAAAGACACTGATTCGATCCCTGGGTTGGGAAGATCTCCTGGAGAAAGGCATTGCAACCCACTCTAGTATTCTTGCCTGGCGAATCCCCTGGACAGAGAAGCCTGGAGGACTACAATCTATAGGGTCACAAAGAGTCAGACATGACTGAAGCAATTGAACATGCAACACACCGGCTCTTTCTAAGGGAGGCTTATGTTTCAAATTGCTTGATTTTGGCTGCTGGCTCTTCTCAGTTTTAATTTAGCCACATTTTGTTTTAAGAAAATAGAAATCATAAGCACCTAAAAATGTAGGAGTACACAGAAGGTGATATTATAAAACGGACTCCACTTTAAGAAACCAGTTTGCATCTCCTTCTACCAGTTCAGATCTCTAGTGTAGTGTAATGTGGCTTTCAAATTTAATTGAAATTGCATGCCTGTCAGTAAATAACTTGTATCAATCAACTCCATGTATGTATCAATCAACTCCAACAGTATGTATTTTAATCTCTACATATAATAGATACCATGACTAATTAGTTCTAAAGGTTAATACATTGAGATTTAGTTCTTCATTAATGATCATGTATGTAAATATAGTCTATAAATGATTTTTATTTTGTTATATGGGTGACAACTTGTCATTCTAGTGGGATAAATAAATATAAGGTTGGCCATTTTATGTTTTCTGCATTATTAGTAACCTGTAAATAATATTATCTCCACATTTAAACATTTCATGCAGATAATGTTGTGTTCCATGGAAAGCAACAGCAAACTTAAGTAACATCGCTTTAAATGAGTAAAAGATTTATTGTTTTCAGAAACTGCTACCCTTGAGTGTAGTAGGTTCAAGGTTAGGGCAGTAATAGCACAATGTTACTAAGGCTTCTTCTATTTACTCTTTTTTCTTTCTTTTTTATTTTTTAAATTTTAAAAGTATGATAACACATTTACAGGAGACTTGGAAAATACAGAACAAAGTTACATATAGTGCAATTGTTTTTTTAAGAAGATAAATTAAGATTTTTAGTTGGAGTTTCAATATCAAACTCTCAAAATTAATAAAATGAATATACAGAAAAGTAGAAGATTATAGGAAACATGAAAAGCACCATGAACCAATTCAACATAGTTAAGATTTATGCAGTTTTGACACAACAGTAGGATACACACTCTATTCAAGTTCTCATAGACTATGAACTAGGAGACACTGAAACATATCCAGGGATGGAGAACAAGGTGCAAGAATTTCATGATCTAAAGGAACTGAAATCATACAGAGTCTTCTTCCTTACCACTGTGGAATGATGTTAGAAATCAACATCAAAAGATATTTGAAAATAACCCATATATTTTCAAGTGCAATGTGACATTTACCAAGAGAGATCTTTGACTTAGCCATTGAAAGCCTCGATAAAATTGCAAGAATGATAGAACACAGCAGGTGTTTGCAGAGAAACAAGCATTTAAATGAGAAATTAATTATCAAGATACTTTTTAAATCCCATGTATTTGAAAATTAAATGTCCACTTTTAAATGATGGATGTATCTAAGAAGCCATAGCAAGGAAAATTAGAAAATATTTATAATAGAAAAAAAATGAAAGAGAATTTCCCAGAATTTGATGCATGCAGCTGAAGCTGCTCAATAGACTTCTATTTAACCTCTATGTCATCCTCAATATCTTGCTTTATTTTCAGTGGCATTGATTCTTCTCTACCCAGTGACTTCTATTTACGTGTCATTAGCCAACACTCAATCACATGAGTAATTTCCTTACTGAAAGGAAGTTTACAAAATTAATTTAACTTTCTAGATTTTACTGTGGAGGAAAGCAAAAAAATAACAAAAAAGATGAGTAGTGAGAAATGTTTCTGTGCCTTTGTAGATATCTTTTAATCCAGATTTCTTTAATTCAGTTCAGTTCAATTCAGTCGCTCAGTTGTGTCCGACTCTTTGCGACCCCATGAATCGCAGCACGCCAGGCCTCCCTGTCCATCACCAACTCCTAGAGTTTACTCAAACTTATGTCCATTGAGTCGGTGATGCCATCCAGTCATCTCTTCTGCTGTCGTGCCCTCTCCTCCTGCCCCCAATCCCTCCCAGCATCAGAGTCTTTTCCAATGAGTCAACTCTTTGCATGAGGTGGCCAAAGTATTGGAGTTTCAGCTTTAGCATCAGTCCTTCCAATGAACACCCAGGATTGATCTCCTTTAGGATGGACTGGTTGGATCTCCTTGCAGTCCAACGGACTCTCAAGAGTCTTCCTCAACACCACAGTTCAAAAGCATGAATTCTTCGGCGCTCAGCTTTCTTCACAGTCCAACTCTCACATCCATACATAATTACTGGAAAAACCATAGCCTTGACTAGATGGACCTTTGTTGGCAAAGTAATGTCTCTGCTTTGGAATATGCTCTCTAGGTTGGTCATAACTTTTCTTCCAAGGAGTAAGCGCCTTTTAATTTCATGGGTGCAATCACCATCTGCAGTGATTTTGGAGCCAAAAAAATAAAGTCTGACACTGTTTCCACTGTTTACCCATCTACTTCCCATGAAGTGATGGGACCAGATACCATGATCTTCGTTTTCTGAATGTTGAGCTTTAAAGCCAACCTTTTCCCTCTCCTCTTTCACTTTCATCAACAGGCTCTTTAGCTCCTCTTCACTTTCTGTCATAAGGGTGCTGTCATCTGCATATCCAAGATTATTGATATTTCTCCTGGTAATCTTGATTTCAGCTTGTGCTTCTTGCAGCCCAGCGTTTCTCATGATGTACTCTGCATAGAAGTTAAATAAGCATGGTGACAATATACAGCCTTGATGTGCTCCTTTTCCTATTTGGAACCAGTCTGTTGTTCCCATGTCCAGTTCTAACTGTTGCTTCCTGACCTGCATATGGGTTTCTCAAGAGGCAGGTCAGGTGGTCTCATATTCCCATCTCTTTCAGAATTTTCCACAGTTTATTGTGATCCACACAGTCAAAGGCTTTGGCATAGTCAATAAAGCAGAAATAGATGTTTTTCTGGAACTCTATTGCTTTTTTGATGATCCAGCGGATGTTGGCAACTTGATCTCTGGTTCCTCTGCCTTTTCTAAAACCAGCTTGAACATCTGGAAGTTCACGGTTCACGTATTGCTGAAGCCTGGCTTGGAGGCTTCCAACCCATAATTTCTTTAATTATGGCTGGATAATATCAATACATTTATTGAAGCAGGCTCACACAAGCTGCTAAAAGCAAATGATGGAGGAAGTGTGGCTTGAAGGATGCTTTCTTATTGTGGGACTTCCATTTAACAGTCTGTAATTCTTTTCACAATTTCAGATACAAGTGCAATAAAATGATAGAACTTTCTTTACTTCCCTGAACTACATGTGTTCAGTCACTCGGTCATGTCTGACCCTTTGTATCCCCATAGACTGTAGCCCACCAGGCTCCTCTGTCAGTGGAATATTCCAGGCAAGAATACTGGAGCGAGTTGCCATTTCTTATTCCAGGGGAACTTCCTGCCCCAGGGATCAAACCCATGTCTTCTGCATCTCCAGTATTGGCAGGCAGATTCTTTACTACTAGCATCACCTTGCTGTGTTGTGCTTAGTCACTCAGTCATGTCTGACTCTTTGTGACCTCATGGATTTCAGCCCGGCAGGCTCCTCTGTCCATGGGATTCTCCAGGCAAGAATGCTGGAGTGGGTTGCCATGCCCTCCTCCAGGGAATCTTCCAAACCCAAGGATCAAACCCAGGTCTCCCACACTGCAGGCAGATCCTTTACCCTCTGAGCCATTAGGGAAGCCCCAACTATATAAAGGATCACAAATTAAAAAGAAAAGGATAATATTCTCATACATCCTGTGCTTTTATTTCTTCTTTATTTTCTAGGATCCTCAAAACAATAGGATTTTTCAATGGCAAAATGTGACCTCTTCTCAAAATATTACCGAACTCTCATTCCAATTGATTTTAGAACCAGTGTTTGGAGATTACTCTATTGTCGTGAAAGAAAAATCAGGAAAGACATTGACACACCAATTTACTGTTAATAGAAATGGTAACCAATTGCTAATTATGATTGTTGTCTTATATAATTGAAATGTCCAAAGAACTGTTCAACAAAATAACTTTTATGTTAGAATTAGACAAATTACATTAAGTTTGATTTGGTTTTCTGCCATTTTCCTTTCTTGTCCTTCTATGTTTTATTGTCTCTGCTTTCTTGCTCATCATTCATTGCCTGTATCCTTATTCTGAACCCTTCCTTTTCTCCTGAGGAAATATCCCATTATTTTAGAATAAAGACAACCATCTAGAAAGGATCTAAAGGACTACAGCAAACAAAATGTGAAGTTCCAAGAATAAGGCAAAGAAAGGAAAGGGGAATTATTAGTTAATGAGACACCATCACCCACTGATGGAATTTGGAGGCGTTGAACCATGATCTATACAGAGGCATACATAGAAAAATGTCATGTGTGGAAACACATTTACATGGTTGTAGTCATTTTTGCTCAGCAGTGTGTGAGAGCTGAAGTCACATTATATTTCTCTTTGTTTCCAGTGTTGCCCAAGTTTGAAGTTAAGGTCAGTGCACCACAAACAATAACTATTGCAGACGATGAATTCCAAGTCAGTGCATGTGCTAAGTAAGTATTCAAGAGATTTAACTCCACCTGTCAATACAAGGCTTAGAGGAAACAAAAAAATGAGATCAACCGTGTAAACTTATGTATCTGCTTATATTAAAAGTATTAAAGAAGTTATGGATTGTCACTGTAGAATATTTGAAAAATATTGAAAAATGTGAGATATTACCTAAAATTAATTACATTAACTGCCATTAACACTTTATTTTTCTGTGGTCTTTCATGAGAACTTTCAACAATTATACTTTTTTACCCACTCCAGTTAAGAAAACCTGTCACTATATAGTGCCAGGCTTTTCATGTATTCCAATTCCTCTCTGCATAAACATATCTCTATGTGGCTATACCAAATTTATCTAACCACTCTTTTATTATATGACATGCAGCCTGTTTAATTTTGTTTTCCCAGTGACAAATAAAGTTATAGTAATGTCTTTGTGTATAAAATATAGCATTTTAATTAAAAATTATTTACTTAAGAACAATTTCCAGAATTGGATTCACTACAACAAAAGTGTAACAATACTCTGACAAATGTGCAACATTCTTTTAGTTTTTTGACTGCCATATTGATCACTAAGTATATTGTGCCCAAGGACGATTCCGACAGCTTGTCTAAAGCACCTTGCCTCATTGAATCTTCACCATCAGTGGATGTTTTCACTAAAAAAAAAAAGAAAGAAAGAAATACTGAAAATATCATAGTGGAGAAAAAGGCATTTTATCAATTTAATTTTAACTAATTTGAATCCACTTGATGTAAAAAAGGAATTCCTATGTGACTTGAGAAATTGTTATTTTCTTTTGAGGGGATTATTTCTAATGCCTTGCCTTTCCTCAAATTTCTAATTATAGTTAAAAAAAAAAGATCTAATATTTATTGAATGCCAATGAATGTGCTAAGCATTACATTTGTTAACTTTCTCACCATGTCACTGTGAGAAAGGAGCTATTATCAATTCAATGTTATAAAGAAAGATAATGAGACAGAGAATTTAAATAACTTATCAACATTAATGGGGTTTTTTGATGGAAGAACTACAATTTAGACCTAGGCTATCTAAGTTCAGTTTCTCTCCTAACCAAGACCTCTATTATACTTTATATAAACAATTGAAAATGTTAATATTTGCCATATTTGTTAAATATTGTTTATTTAACTAATGACATGAAAAGTACTTGCCTTTGAATATTTTCAGTAGTATATTAAAGATACATTGGTAAAGGGCAGCCTGGTAGAAACATGGGGATTTTGCTGAGAATACCATAAAGAATCTTAGAAACAGTTTCTAGTCTTTAAAAAAAAATGTTCTTTAGACTCTAGGAAAACAATCATATTTTTCTGAGTTTCAGTGAAGAATAGCTGATCATGTGCCAGAATTTTGTAAATGTAATGTATGAGATATTATAGATTATCTGTGTTAAAAATAATGGGATAATCAATATAAGGATCCTAAACTGGTTTCACTAGAAAAATCACACAGAAAACCAGAATTGTCAGTGGGATTAACGTCTATAATTTATCTGCTAAATGGTATGTTGAAAAACTGCAATGCATTTTATCGGGGTAGTCAAAATATTTATCAAGTATCACCTTCCAAAGACTTCCTAAAAGCTAAATGTTGATATGGAATTGAGATTTATTTATTTATTGACATGGAGCTGGGATTTATTGAAATGTTGATATGGAATTAGGATTTATTAAAACTTCCTTAATGTTATATTCTACTCAGATCTGACATTAAACAGTGTTGTCAGTATCAGCAATAATCAAATCCTGCAACAGGACTAGAGAGTTGAGAGCAGAGCTAAGCTTGCTCTCCATGGTTATTTCTGTGCAGGCTAAGAGAACATGATGAATGAATCACTGTGTCCAGAAAATAACATCAGTCAGTGAGTTGCCAACAATTAAGATTGCACAATACTGAATCATTGTTTCTTAACCATTCTCTGGGACTTAGCTTGGAACAGCCAGAGGAAACAACAACAAATTAGATTATTTCAGCAAACCACCTCAGAGATGAATTAAGCTTTTAAGAAGGAAGAAAATCGCCCACAGGCAAAAGTATTTTAATAAACTGCATTAGTATTCACCAAAAACTTTTCAGATTATAAAAGGAAAATGTTTATTCTGATCTGTATGTAAACTTAAGCTACATATCTTGTGGGTATATGTCAATTTGTAGGTGATAATGCAATAAGTTTTATCTGATAAATAAAAGACAGTAAAAAGAAGGAAATAAGATATGCTGGGGTATAACATTTGTGACCTGTTTAGAGTCTTGACTCTATTTTACTTGTAATTGATATTTAGAGTTGACAGATTATAGTGAGTTGGATTGAGTTAAAATATCAGAAGCATTGAGAATTTTTAAATAGATTAGTGGAAGAGAAAGAACATGGATTGTGGCCTAAGGAATATCTGAGTTTGAATTTTAGTTCCATCAGTTACAATGTGGAGAAGAGAGATACTAGATCTCAATTTACTAATCCATTAAATGAGATAACACACTTACATCTTAGGATCACTGGAAAAAATAAATGATATATGTAAACACCAATGTCCAACTACTAAAAAAAATATTATAATCAATACATTTAATAATATTCAGTTTTACTGTATACTGATTTTATATTTGTTTTTCTAAATACTAGTAGAAGGGATCCTTAAATAAGCCAAAGCTCAAACAATCAACATATTTGCCTTTGAGTCTTTAAAAAGCTTGTATTATAGTCTTTTGTGTGTTTGGGGAGAAAATGAAATATTTATTTAATCCCACCCCAAAAGACAGACTTTGCTAGTGGCTCAGACAGTAAAGAACCTGCCTGCCATGTGGGAGACCTGGGTTCAGTCTCTGGGTTGGGAAGATCCCATGAAGGAGGGCATGGCAACCCACTCCTGGAGATTCCTGCCTGGAGAATCTCCATGGACAGAGGAGCTTGGCAGGCTGCAGTCCCTAGAGTTGCTACGAGTCGGACATGACTGAGCAACTAAGCACTGCTGCTGCTGCCGCTAAGTCGCCTCAGTCATGTCCGACTCTGTGCGATCCCACAAACGGCAGCCCACCAGGCTTCCCCGTCCCTGGGATTCTCCAGGCAAGAACACTGGAGTGGGTTGCCATTTCCTTCTCCAGTGCATGAAAATGAAAAGTGAAAGTGAAGTCGCTCAGTCGTGTCCGACTCTAGCGACCACATGGATTGCAGCCTACCAGGCTCCTCCGTTCATGGGATGTTCCAGGCAAAAGTACTGGAGTGGGGTGCCAACACATGCACCCAAAAGACATTATACTTTTGGTCAGAGCATATCCAGTATATGCCAATCCTTTTATATTTACTGAGTGAGAAATGAGAAGTGTTATTTAAAATATTAATCAAGAAGTACTTCATGATCCTGAGTAATTTATTTATGTGTATATATCTTTTGTGCTAGAGCAAGTGTTGCAAGCAGTTTTTAAAATATTTTTATCAGATTAAAATATAACTTTTGAAACTCAATTTGATCATTAAGTCCAAGTCACTGAGATTTTGAATTTTACATTACTTTGAATTTGATTTTTAAAAAAAACAACTGAATCTTCCTAACAGATTAAATGTCTAATTTAATCTAAATTAGAGTGCAAATAGATGAGCTTCCTAATTGAATTTGGTTGTTGGGTAGACATAGCTTAGAGATTTCATATATAACTTATGAATAAGAGACCATGAAATATGACCGTGGTATTGTTCATATTACCAGTATGTCTTATCCTCCTAGGTATACCTTTGGCCAACCTGTACATGGGAAAGTCCAAGTTCAGGTGTGCAGGGGATTTTTTTCCTCTGTGGCTTGTGAGAAAGACAAGAATGAAATATGTGAACAGTTTGTTGCACAGGTACAGATCATGATCTTTACTCCAAAAAATTAATTCTTGCTCATTTTCAATATTATTCTTTCTTTGATTCCATTTATAAAAGAGACTGAACAACACTATTTTCATGTTGTGGATAATGGAGGTTGTACATGGGTGAGGTAAAGAATGAGAAGAAAATTTAAGGTATAATTCATTCTCTAGGCCAAGTTCATTGCGCTTCACCTATATATTCATAGAATTTTTAGAATTTGAAAGATCTTATTGTCTTTTTTGTGTATACTGTTTAGGTGACCTCTCTGATCTTTCTTTGGAGTATCATAAACTATCCTTTACATAAATAAATCCCTGATGGCACTCACCATGCCACCTAGAATTGTCTTTATGAAAAAAGTTCACTTGCAAATAGCTGTAATTCAGAGTATCTATTTGATTACCTTAGATTTGAAGTTCACTTTTGAAGCCACCATTTGCTTTTTCAGTTTATAGTATCATAACATTAATGATCATGAGCATCCCTTTGAGGATCACCTTTAGACTTCAAAAGCGAAATGTGTTTACAGCATACAGTTTGTATTTTAATTGTTTGTCCTAATCTCACTGAATTTTTGAACAGAAAATTACTTAGTCTTTTTGGTGAATATCGATATTTGGTTAATACAGACAGAAACCTATATTTAGGTAGGGATTGCAGACTAAAAAAGACTGAATGGAATTCTTTCACATCAGAGAACATTATTCTACGGTGTGGTTATAATTTTGTCAGCCATTTTACCCAAGTGATGGGGATTTCATTCAACTAGTGTTTAATTTTTCCCCGGTGTGAAAAATGCAACAATAAATAATCTGCTAAAAATATTTTTATGTATGAGAAGTTTTATTTATTTGAAATAGATCCCTAGGAGCAGATTTCCTGAGTCAAAGTAGATAAATAGGTGGATAGATATAATCATTTATAGATTTAATTTTTAAAAAATATTACTGCCAGCCATACATGAATTGTGCCATTTTGGTAGACAAAAATTTAGCTTGTTTTAACTTGCATTACTAGTGAGTTTTGGGCTTCCCTGGTGGCTCAGTGGTTAAGAACCAACCTGCTAATTCAGGAGATGTGGGTTCCATTCCTGGGCAGGAAGATCCCCTGGAGAAGGAAATGGCAACCCACTCCAGTATTCTTGCCTGGAAAATCCCGTGGACAGAGGAGCGTGGTGAGCTATAGACAAAAGAGTCAGACATGACTGATACTAATCAACAACAGCAATAACTCATGAGTTTGAGCATATTTTCATATTTTTGTTATCAGTTTGGACTTCTTGTTTGAGAACTCTTAATGATACCTGTTTTTCCTGTTGCTGTGAAATGGAAACTTTCTTGTTTTATGAATATTGCCCTCTAACCCTCTTGCCAGAACTAGAAAAAGCCTGCACACAGCAACGAAGAACCTGCATGCCACAAGAAAGATCCAATGCAGCCAAAAAAAAAGTACCCTCTAGTCTCAAAGCAAAATTTTTTCAAGTTTTTATTTAAATATTTGTGGTATTTTTGAAATACCAGAGCTCCTAATGTTTATGGGCTCTCAGCCCTAGAAAAATATCTTACCTGCCATTGTATTATACATGTAGCTATCTTATAAGATTTTAAAAATGTATCTAATCAACATATAATTTTTATTAAGTTCTAAAATAATTTTCTTTTCTTCCAGGTGGATTTTCATCTGTGTTAGTATCTACCTCTTGTACAATTTTGCCCTCCTAAATCATCTCATAAAAATGTTCATCTATTTTGTTGGTCTTTAACTTCTGCTTTCACCTTTTTCCTAACAGTACTTTCTGTTTCTGTATAACTTATTTTCATTTTCATGTTACTCTTTTCCTTAAAATTTTAGTTTATTTTATTAGTTCAAAAAATGTTAGTTGCTTCTTGTTTAAAAAAAAAATTCAGTGTTTTTACATTTTCAGTTAATCACAACATAACAGCAAAGATTTTGATGCAAAGTATTCGTCCCTTGACAATGGCAACATCTAGATTATTATTGATTTACTTCACGTGGTCTCTTTGACTCAGGGATGACTGAAAATTTTTTCCTTATAATTTCAAAGCAATTGAAGTTCTTCTGATTACTTTTTATTATTTCTTTTTCATTTGTATTTTAAACAGACAAACTTGACCTTTTCTGTTGTTGTTGATTTTATAGCTGATAGTTCAGAGCACCACATACTCTGGAATCAGAATGCCTGGTTAGCTCCACCACCTCCCAACTGTGTAACACTGGGCAGATTATATAGCCAACCTGGGCTTCGTTCATTTATCCATATAAAGGAGATGATAATAGTGACTTGTTCATATCATGGTTCTGAGGTTCAATGAATTGATATATACCTCTAATGTTTTACATTTGAAATTAATAAACACTATATTTTAAAATAGAGTTAAATCTATATCTCTCTAATTACTCTTGTCGCTACTGAAATATTATCTACAGATTTTGCTTTATTTCATTTCATTTTACACTGGTAGCAATTTTAAAATCTTTATTGAAATATAGTTGATTTACCATGTCATGCTAATTTCATATGTACAGCAAAGTGATTCACTTGCACACGTATATATAAATACATGTATTATTTCTTTTGTATTCTTCTTTTACATTCTTTTCTCTTATAGGTTATTATAACATACTGAGTATAGTTTCCTATACTATGCAGAAGGTCCTTGTTGATTAACTATCTGTATATAAATAGTGTATATATTGTAATCCCAAACCTCTTACCCCTCCCCCCTTCCCCTTTAATAATCACAAGTTTATTTTCTATGTCTGTAAGTCTGTTTCTAGTTCATAAATAAGTTCATTTGTATTCTCTTTTTTAGATTCCACATGAAATCACATATTCATCTTTTTTCTAACTTTCGTCACTTAGTATGATAATCTCCTGGTCCATCCGTGTTGCTGAATATGGCATTATTTGCTTCTTTTTGTGGCTGAGTAATATTTCATTGTATACATGCACCAGATTTTTCCTTTTTTAAATGAACAATTTACCTTGAAGTGTTTTGGTGTCACATATTCTGTTCTTAATACTTCTCAAATATTAAGGAGATTTTAATTTCTCAATCCTAAAATATTATTCAGATCCATTTTTCATTCTTAAATTTGTTCCCATCAATGTCTCCAGGAGAATATCCCTGAAATCTGTAAAATGTGCATTACTTCCACTTTGTTTTCATTACTGATGAAACTCCCCCCAACCTCCTCCTCCTTGTTCTGTAATTCTTGGTCACTTCACCAAGTTTGTGAGATGGAGCCATGGAGCAATTGAGGGAGCTATATATCTGTGCTGAAACTCCATATATTTTTAGAGACTTTTAAATCCCTAACCTTTTCATTACACTTTCTCTTCTTTTCAGTTGAAAAATGGTTGTGTTTCTCAAATTGTAAATACAAAAGTCTTCCAACTCTACCGTTCTGGACTTTTCATGTCATTTTATATCACCACAACTGTTACAGAAATTGGGACAGGTAATGCTCCTGTTTTATGGGCAATCTGGGGCTATATGCAGCTTCCTGAGAGATGTTTACTGAGTTAACAATGTTCACGAAATACAGATCAATAATTGTTCAACATGTGGAGTACATTGCCAATAGGTCAACTTGAGTGTTGCTTTTGAATAAGATTTTCCTAATAATACTTAAAATTATTAAGTAAATGCTCTACGTTTATATCTCATCTGTGCTTGCATCAATAAGACAGAGGGGCTTGACAGGTGAAAAAATTAGGTGTCTGTTTATAATTTTGTGTGATAATCAACTGCCAGGGCCTAGTTTTTTATTTAATGCATATTTCACAATCTACATCTAGTAAGTCTAATCCAGCTCTTTGCCTGTTTACATAAATAAAGTTATATTGGAATACGACCATATTTACTCACCTTGCATAAGAGTGACAACAAAATTGAGTAGCTGTGAGAGGGGCTTGTGAATCGTGGGCTTAGAATAATAACTATCAGAACCTTTATAGAACTTTGCCAACTTCCAATTTAATACAACTGGATACATTTGCAAAGGCAAAAATCATTAGTGAAAAATCTGCACATAGTGAGGGTACAATAAATATTTGTTTAAAAAATGAAACAGAAAAAGAGGAATGCGAGATTTAATTTGAGGTAGTAAAACCAGATTCAGTTACTATTTCTTGTTACTTAAAAATGATTGCTGCTGCTGCTAAGTCACTTCAGTCGTGTACGACTCTGTGCGACCCCATAGACGGCAGCCCACCAGGCTCTGCCATCCCTGGGATTCTCCAGGCAAGAACACTGGAGTGGGTTGCCATTTCTTTCTCCAATGCATGAAAGTGAAAAGTGAAAGTGAAGTCGCTCAGTCCTGTCCGACTCTCAGCGACCCCATGGACTACAGTCTACCAGGCTCCTCTGTCCACGGGATTTTCCATGCAAGAGTACTGGAGTGGGATGCCATTGCCTTCTCCTAAAAATGATTGAGATAATATTATTTATAAACTTCTTTGTGTGAATCTACTTGATAAATATTATAATGGCCTTCATAATAGATGCTTGACACATTTATATTGTAACTTACATGTGCTTGCCTCTGTTTATGACATGCTTTTTTGGTATCACAACACATTTCTACTTACTTTGCTATCAGATATATTTTTTTGAATCTGGAAAAAATGTGAAAACAGTTACCTTGCCGGCTAATAATAATTTTGGAAGTGAAAGCCTTATTTTTGAAATTGCTATGGTATTCTCCATCATAAGAAGAGTTCCAAGCCAGAAATGACTAGAATGGTAGGAGGAAGGACATTGAGTGTTCTCTCCTGTTTCTGATTCAAATATTTTCATGCTAATTACATTATTCAGCTTGATGAATTATATAACCTAATAGTACTCTGTAGCCTGTTCCTAGCACCCACACCTCCTTTTTAATGTACAACAAGAATATAATTTTGTGTATATGCATTTGCACATATACAAACAAAATCGAAGTTATTTGTTCTTCTGAAATTCTTGATCAAATGATATATTTCCCATAACACTGCTTTTCATTTCTTGCAGGTGTGCAGATCAGCGAAAAGTCTTCTATTTTTATCACTCCAGTGCTTGGAAGTGTGAGCTTCGAGAACATGGACCCTTTCTATAGAAGAGGAATTTCTTATTTTGGAACTGTGGGTTTGAAAAAAAAAGTGTTTTCATTTGATTTTCTTAGGTCATAGGTTGCCTTTTGAAAATTTCTGAACACTTTTTTCCTACTTTCAGAACACATGTGTAGCATGACTGTATATGATATATTGGAAAAAGTCCTAGGCTGAAAGAAAGCAATAGATACAATTATAGGTATCTCCATATCAAAAATTTTTTAATAGAACGTCTTTCTGCCTAATGGAATTTAAGATAATTACAAATAAACAATCACATTTGCAAATAGAAAATGCTTTCTTGGTAGAAATAGGACATTTTAATTTAAAAAATTAATGCTTCTTTTTTTGTGTGTGTGCAGCTTAAATTTTCCGGCCCTAATAATGTTCCAGTGGTGAACAAGTTATTGCAGTTGGAGCTTAATGACAGATTGGTAGGAAACTACACCACAGATGAGAATGGTGAAGCTCAGTTTTCCATTGATACTTCTGATATATTTGATCCGGAGTTTCGTCTGAAAGTAAGACATCAGAGTGGATGAGATCCCACAGAAGAAATGAATGTTAGGAATTTTGGAGATTAGAAATCTCTTAAAAGATACTTCGCATTGAAAATACATTTTAATACACTTTAACGTTTAGTGTATTTTATGTTTGTTCATTAAATAATACATAAGAATACTTATTCAAGATAACAGCCAATTACTATTATTACAAATTCTCCAATAACCAATATTTTCCTCTGAGAAAGTAGAAATAGCTCATAAAGATGATTTGGCTTCTTTCCTTTGACCATTTTGTGCATAGATAAGAGAGATACTATGATTTCTCCTCTTCTGTTTAAACAGAATTTTGCATTTAAACAATTGGTTAGTGTTCAAATGTAGCTGAAAGACACAAGGCCTAATGTTGACTTCAATGACAAAGTGAGAGAAACAACTCATTGTAGGCCTGATGAAATAGACATACAACTAAGGTCATGTTTTATATATGAAAAGAGGGGAGTGCTCTTATTATTTTACTGCCAGTAACAACTCTGAAATGTTAACCACAAGCTAAGATTCTTCCCTGTCCTGAAGAGATAAGAGGCTTTCCATTCTATAATAATGACTGTCCCTGGAAGATCTTTATACCTCTACAACCCATTTGCTTTCCTTTATCTTCTCAGGCCGTATATATCAGACCACAAAGCTGCTACCTTCCAAGCTGGTTAATTCCAGAGTACATGGATGGCCATTTCTCAGTCCAACGCTTCTACTCGCGAACCAGCAGCTTCCTGATGATTGAGCCTGAACCCAAGGAACTTAGATGCAATCAAGAGAAGATTGTTACTATACATTACTCTCTAAACACTGACGCATACAGGGATAATGCAAACATCAACTTCTTCTATTTGGTAAGTCTCAGTGGGTCGATTCATGGATCTTGTCTAATTGTCTGCTTAGCCCAGTACAGCTCAGAACCTGTACGTCAGTTGGGCCATGTTAATCAGATTGAACCAAGCTTCTTCTTTTGCTGGTGAGTACCACTGGGTCCACGAAGAACAAACCCAGAAATAAACACATAAAAATATCCAAGGTCATTTCAGTTTTTCCAAGGTCAAAAAGCTTAATTATGTATTTATTTTAAACTTTTTCTTTAAAACGAAGATCATGGCATCTGGTCCTATCACTTCATGGGAAATAGATGGGAAAACAGTGTCACACTTTATTTTGGGGGGCTCCAAAATCACTGCAGATGGTGACTGCAGCCATGAAATTAAAAGATGCTTACTCCTTGGAAGGAAAGTTATGACCAACCTAGATAGCATGTTCAAAAGCAGAGACATTACTTTGCCAACAAAGGTCCGTCTAGTCAAGGCTATGGTTTTTCCAGTGGTCATGTATGGATGTGAGAGTTGGTCTGTGAAGAAAGCTGAGCACCAAAGAATTGATGCTTTTGAACTCTGGTGTTGGAGAAGACTCTTGAGAGTCCCTTGGACTGCAAGGAGATCCAACCAGTGCATTCTGAAGGAGATCAGCTCTGGGATTTCTTTGGAGGGAATGATGCTGAAGCTGAAACTCTAGTACTTTGGCCACCTCATGCGAAGAGTTGACTCATTGGAAAAGACTCTGATGCTGGGAAGGATTGGGGGCAGGAGGAGAAGGGGATGACAGAGGATGAGATGGCTGGATGGCATAACTGACTCGATGGACATGAGTCTGAGTGAACTCCGGGAGTTGGTGATGGACAGGGAGGCCTGGCGTGCTGCGATTCATGGGGTCGCAAAGAGTCAGACACGGCTGAGCAACTGAACTGAACTGAACTGACTGACGGCTGATTAACAGTGTTGTGATAGTTTCATGTGAACAGCGAAAGGACTCAGCCATACATATACATGTATCCATTCTCCCCAAATCCTCTTCCGATCCAGGTTGCCACATAACATGGAGCAGAGTTTGCTATGCTGTTCAGTAGGTGCTTATTGGTTATCCATTTTAAATACAGCAGTGTGTACATGTCCAGCCCAAACTCCCTAATTATCCCTTTCCCCCCAACATTTCCCCCTTCCAGGGCAACCATAAATTCATTCTTTAAGTCTGTGAATCTGTTCCTGGAAAATTTTATTACTCAGAGTCTGCTATTTTATGCATTCAGTTCTAACTCACATTAAGTAAATGCATACCCTTCAGGAAAATGAAGTATTACACAGCTACTACAGCTACCAGAGAGCAAAGTAGGAGGTTGACTTTGATGAGCAATAAAAGAATTAGCCCTTTTGGTTCTGGCCCTATCCGTTTTGTCTCTATAAGGTTATGGAAAGGTGAAAAGCTACAAACTTGGGAATTAGGACTCCTGACTGGAATCCTCTTCCCTCTCCTATGTATTAGGTGAGCTAGCTGATCTTTGGCAGATTGTTTAAACTCTCTAAGCCTTAACTTCCCCAGCTATATATTTGTCACTGGAAGGAAAAACAAAAGACTTTGCTCCAAGGGTAAGTATTACATGTCAGGCAGTGTTATAAGGGTTTTTTTTTTTTTAATTAACTCATTAATTAGCCCTATGAGTATCTTCTTTTTATAAATAAGGGGACAGGGGCAAAGAGGTGAAACAACTTGGCTTATTTGAAACCAGTTAGTCTCAACGGTTTCAGGGCTTTATTCACCCCTCCATAATCAGCTCTCAGTCAACTGTGGTCACTTGCTCTGTTCCTTCCCAAGTTGTGAAAGAGCCCGTTTTTCATATTTGTTTGTAAAAACTACTTTATCTTATAGAATTATGATTAGGTCATTCATTATATAATAACAACATGATACCTGAGCAATTGAATATTTCCTGCCATATCAGTAAACAAAGAATGTCACAGTCATAAGCAGCTGTAGCCACCATAGTTAGTGAGCTGGTGAGCCCTGAGGGGACTTGGTAAAGAAAAAATACTGGGAGTTGGTGATGGACAAGGAGGCCTGGTGTGCTGCAGTCCATGGGGTTGCAAAGAGTCGGACACGACTGAGCGACTGAACTGAACTGAGAAGCCACCAGACTGTAGTCACTCACTGCAGGAAGTGACTGAGGAAGTGAGTGAGCCCTGAGGAAACCTGAGAAATGAAAATACAGGATATTAGACCCAGATAGTTGGGTACTTATCAGAGGAATGATTTCAGTGAGCCCAGATCTTGCATCTTCCCATACATCGAAAAGTGCTAAATTCCTTAACTTGGGATATCTGGTTTTCATTAATTAACAATAACCTTTTGATGTACCTGCATTTTGTTGCAAGATTTCCCTCAGCTCCTCAGAGCAGGTCTCTCAGTTTTACTTGAAATGCTTTCTCCCAGGATTGAAATCCTAAAAATTCCCAGCAAATAAGGTATAACTCTCAACTTTTAGGTTGTGAATATATTTTTAAGTCCATATTCCATATTATCTAACATGCTATCACATGCTGTGTTTTCTTTGTTCTGCACAGGTTATGGTGAAAGGAGCAATCTTCCTCAGTGGACAGAAGGAGATCAGAAACAAAGGTGTATATAAAGCATTGACTTTTTTTTTTAAACATGCGCTCTACCTTCATTTTTCTGTCTTTTAAAGAAATGTTACTGTGATTCTAGTCAAGCAGTTAGGAAGGGCACTTAGCATTACAATTTGTGGATAGAGGCCCAGGGTAACCTGCTAAATATTTCAGTGAAAGAGATTTCAACTTGTTTCTATGATTGCTAGGCTACCAGGTACAATATGGAAAAAGTGATGTCCAAAACTCAAACATTGCTATTGTCTAAATTATGCAGTCTTCTTTCATATATGTACTTCCCATTCATTGATTGATTGGGGCTTCCCAGATGGCTCAATAGTGAAGAATCCACCTGTCAATGTAGGAGATGTGGGTTCGATCCCCGTGTTGGGAAGATTCCCTGGAGGAGAAAATGGCTACCCACTCCAGCATTCTTGCCTGGAAAATCCCATGGACAGAGAAACCTGGTGGGTTACCGTCTATGGCGTTTCGAAGAGTTGGACATGAGTTAGCAAGTGAGAATGCACACAATTTATCGATTAATTGATCTTCCTTTAAAATAAAGTCCAATTTGCTCTTTCTATCCATAAGCCATTCTTTTTTATCTAAGTGTACCCAGTGAGTCAGGAAACTTCTGGTACTGTGTCTGCTGCTCATCTCTCATATTTACACAGCCTGGAAGGGAAACATCTCCTTCCCCATCAATGTCAGTGCTGATCTGGCTCCTGTGGCTGTCATGCTTGTCTACACTCTTCACCCCAGTGGGGAAATCGTAGCTGACAGTGTCAAATTCCAGGTGGAAAAATGCTTTAAAAACAAGGTGAGGTCTCTTCTATTTCTTGCATGTTCTGAGTGAGAGGGGTGGGCAGTTTACTCCCTGGTGTCTCCTTGTTTTTTGACTGCTTATAACCTTTACACGGTCATCTCACAATCAGCATTGGTACAGCTCAGTTATTAGGTGATGAATCATCAAACAGAATGAACCACTTTTGACAGCAGTGCCAATCCTGAGATGGCACGAGGGTTGGTGAAGGTGGTGTGCATGTGAGGATGGAGAATTAAGGGGGAGAGTGGGCAAGAGAAATAAAGGTACAGAAATCTATAAAGATTTACTTGGAAAAGATCAGACATAGTCCAACCACTGGGTTGGCCAAAAAATTTTTTTGGGTTTTCTATAAGATGCTATGGAAAACCATGAATGAAATGCTTGGTGAACCCAACATTTTCATGTAAAATAATCTTACTCATTCCTTTTCTTCCTTAATTTTAGGTTAGCATAAAGTTCTCGAAGGAGCAGGGACTACCGGGCTCCAGCACTGATCTCCATCTTCAGGCATCCCCTGACTCGGTCTGTGCCCTCCGGGCTGTGGATAAAAGCGTTCTCCTATTGAAGTCAGAACAACAGCTGTCGGCGGAAAGTGTAAGTTCTCAGATTTCCTCAAGTCTTACGCTCCAGATTATATTTTTATTTGAAATGGATCAGGTTAAAAATGTCAAACATTGTCTTTCTTTGTCTTTCTATGGATTTCACACTTAATTATTTTTCTTGGATGGCTCAGGACTCACAACAATAAAGAATTCTATGGATAATTATAATGGGTTAGGGATTATACAACTGTAGATGTAACCATATATATGAAAACCTAGAGTTAAATCTCAGTATCAAAGAGTATGCTTGGACATTCTGTTATCTGTTAATAGATCTTATATTTTCATAAGCATTTCCAAACCAGCAATTTCAGAATATTTCATCAAAGTCATCTCAATTAAAAGCTATTGGATATTTTAATTTCCCATTTTCTTTCATTTGCTTTTACTTTTTTTTTAATTGGAGTATAATTGCTCTACAATGTTATATTAGTTTTTACTATACAACAAAGTGAATCAGTTATATGTATATATATTTCCCATCACTCTTTTTTAAAATTTATTTTTAATTGAAATAGAATTGCTTTACAATATAATGTTAGTTTCCAGTATACAACAAGGTGAACCAGCTATATGTGTACATATACTCCCTCCCTGGTGTCCCCATCCCATCCCTCTACAGAGCATCCCTCACAGAGCACTGAGCTGAGCTCCCTGGACTGTACAGAATCTTCCCACTAGCTCTCTGTTTTGCACATGGTAGCATATATCTGTCAGTGCTGCTCTCTCAATCATCCCAGTTCTCTATGTCTGTGTTTCTATTCTTGCCCTGCAAGTACGTTCTCACATTTTGAAGTTGCATCTTTTCCTTCCTCTAAAGATCTGATTATGTCCCATCAACCGCAAGGTTTGGAAGCTGCCACTTCCAGGCCCATATATTTTAAGCCCCTCTCTTATTAAATCCAAAGGCCATGATTCATGCTTTGACACTTAATGTTGTACTTTCTTTCATCTGGAGTTGACTAGTGTGTGTATCCTCCAATTTCTCCATGCTAGTCTTTTCTTTCCTTCATGTAGTTTCTTAAAATTTCCTTCTCCAACTTCTCAACAGTAGGAGCTCTGTTGGAATATGGTATTGATATTTCTTGTTGTTGTTGTTTAGTTGTTGTGTCTACACAGCCATCTCATCCTCTGTTGTCCCCTTCTCCTCCTGCCCTCAATCCTTCCCAGCATCAGTCTTTTCCAATGAGTCAACTCTTCGCATGAGGTGGCCAAAGTACTGGAGTTTCAGCTTTAGCATCATTCCTTCCAAAGAAACCCCAGGGCTGATCTCCTTCAGAATGGACTGGTTGGATCTCCTTGCAGTCCAAGGGACTCTCAAGAGTCTTCTCCAACACCACAGTTCAAAAGCATCAATTCTTTGGCGCTCAGCTTTCTTAACAGTCCAACTCTCACATCCATACATGACCACTGGAAAAACCATAGCCTTGACTAGACAGACCTTTGTTGGCAAAGTAATGTCTCTGCTTTTGAATATTCTATCTAGGTTGGTCATAACTTGTGCTTCCAAGGAGTAAGCGTCTTTTAATTTCATGGGTGCAATCACCATCTGCAGTGATTTTGGAGCCCCAAAAAATAAAGTCTGACACTGTTTCCAGTGTTTCCCCATCTATTTCCCATGAAGTGATGGGACCGGATGCCATGATCTTCGTTTTCTGAATGTTGAGCTTTAAGCCAACTTTTTCACTCTCCACTTTCACCTTCATCAAGAGGCTTTTGAGTTCCTCTTCACTTTCTGCCATAAGGGTGGTGTCATCTGCATATCCGAGGTTATTGATATTTCTCCCAGCAATCTTGATTCCAGCTTGTGCTTCTTCCAGTCCAGCGTTCCTCATGATGTACTCTGCATAGAAGTTAAATCAGCAGGGTGACAATATACAGCCTTGATGTACTCCTTTTCCTATTTGGAACCAGTCTGTTGTTCCATGTCCAGTTCTAACTGTTGCTTCCTGACCTGCATATAGGTTTCTCAAGAGGCAGGTCAGGTGTTCTGGTATTCCCATCTCTTTCAGAATTTTCCACAGTTTATTGTGATCTACACAGTCAAAGGCTTTGGCATAGTTAATAAAGCAGAAATAGATGTTTTTCTGGAACTCTCTTGCTTTTTCAATGATCCAGCGGATGTGGGCAATTTGATCTCTGGTTCCTCTGCCTTTTCTAAAACCAGCTTGAACATCTGGAAGTTCACGGTTCAATATATACACTACTATATATAAAATCGGAGAAGGCAATGGCACCCTACTCCAGTACTCTTGCCTGGAAAATCCCATGGATGGAGGAGCCTGGTAGGCTGCAGTCCATGGGGTCGCTAAGAGTCGGAGAGGACTGAGCAACTTCACTTTCACTTTTCACTTTCATGTATTGGAGAAGGAAATGGCAACCCACTCCAGTGTTCTTGTGTGGAGAATCTCAAGGACGGGGGAGCCTGGTGGGCTGCTGTCTATGGGGTCACACAGAGTCAGACACGACTGAAGTGACTTAGCATAGCATAACATAGCATATATAAAATAGGTAATTTATAAGACCCTGCTGTATAGCACAGGAAACGCATCTCAATACTCTGTAATGGCCTATATTAGAAAAGAATCTGAAAAAAAAGTGAATATAGGTATATGTGTAATTTAATCACTTTGCTATATACCTGAAACTAACACAACATTGTAAATTAACTATACTCCAATAAAATTTTTTTAAATCATATATGAGCAATTATATATTATGTGTTACTAGAATATATGCTTTTCTATTTTTGATAATGAAATTTACATATTGAATAGTTTCTTTTTTGCCTTGGCTGCCTGGAAACAGATTCAGATTTGATTATTATGCTTATTCATGGAAACATAGCAACTTGTCTGTTTTACATGTTTATTTACTTCATTTTACTTGATTTTAAATTTTTTATTTGTTTTTAGTAAATAAATTTTTTAATGGACTCTTTTTCCCTTAAACCATATCAAAATATAAAACTGAAAATAAATTAAAATGTATAAGGATTATAAAATAATTATGTGTTGATGTATTTTTAAATGAAGAATAAATGGTTATAGCACAAAAAATTGCCAATTTTGCCACTACAAAAACAATATTTCAAATAATTAGAAACCATGATATTTTTCTTCCAGGTGTACAATATGCTCCCAAATACAGAACTGTATGGTTATTTCTATCGTGGTCTCAACCTTGATGATGGCAAGCTAGACCCTTGCATTCCTCAGAAAGATATGTTTTACAATGGCTTGTATTATATACCTGTAAGCAACCATGGGGATGGAGACATCTATGATATTGTCAAGGTAAGATCATTTTAGGCTTTAAAATTGCTGCATGAGGGGACTTCCCTGGTGGTCCAGTGGTTAAGACTTCACCTTTCAAAGCCAGGGGTGTGGGTTCAATCCCTGGTTGAAAAGCTAAGATCCCAAATGCCTTGAGGCCAATAAAACCCCAAAACATAAAGCAGAAGCAATATTGTAACAAAGTACATAAAGACTTTTAAAATAGTCCACATCAAAAAAATACTTTAAAAAAATTATTGCACATCAATTTTAATCTTAGTTTTCCTAATGCATATCTTGGAGAAGGAAATGACAACCCACTCCAGTATTCTTGCCTGGAAAATTCTGTGGACAGAGGAGCCTGGTGGGTTACAGGCCATAGGGTCACAAAAGAGTCAGACATGACCATGTATGTATGCACCGAATGCAAATCTATGTTTTATTATTTGTGCAGTAAAGAATCTGTCTGCAATGCAGGAGACCTGGGTTTGATCCTTGGGTTGGGAAGATCCCCTGAAGAAGGGAATGGCAACCCACTCCATTATTCTTGCCTGGAGAATGGACAGAAAAGTTTGGTGGGCTACAGTCCGGGGGGGTGGGTCCCAAAAAGTCAGACATGACCAAGTGACTAACACCTCCTTTTCTTTGAGATTGAGGTCAGTAATGTGCTTTACATCACTCAGAAATTGTCTTATAAAGAAGATATTCATTTTTGTTGATTTTTTTTCTCTGTGGAAAAAAAATTATGGGGTGGCTGAAATGATGTTGATGTTAAAGTTAAAACTTGATGTTAGAAGCAATGAGACAATCTTCAAGGTATTGTAATAAATTTTATGCAGAAATCATCAAATCAGGAGGTTAACACAGAGCCTCAGCTCCATTTATACAAAGGCTATCACTGGAATATTCTGAGGCTTCCTAAAAGGGTATTTTTTTAAAAGATTTTTTTTAATGTGGACCTTTTTTTTTAGTCTTTATGGAATTTGTTACAATACTGCTTCTGTTTTATGTTTTGGTTTTTCGGCCACAAGGTATATGGGATCTTAGCTCTTCAACCAGGGATCAAACTGACACCCCCTGCACTGGAAGGCAAAGTCTTAACCACTGGATCACTGGGGAATTCCCTAAAGGAATCTTTATGATTGAAGTCTGCTGGGGCTGCTGCTAAGTCGCTTCAGTCGTGTCCAATTCTGTGCGACCCCATAGACGGCAGGCCACCAGACTCCTCTATCCCTGGGATTCTCCAGGCAAAAATACTAGCATGGGTTGCCACCACAGCTATAGAAAGAAAGGGGAATAGAATCAGACATTTTCTTTCAAGTCCCAGAGCTCCAATTTACTGGCTGTGTCTCATACACATATGTTCATGTGTGTGTGTGATGTTAATTAAGGCAACGATAACATCTCATAAATATTTGTCCCTTAAAATCAAATGGAGAATAATGTAAAACCCTTAGCAAAATCGCAGAACACAAGTGCTGAATAATCATAATGATTATCATGTTTCCTCCAATTTTAGAGACTTCACATATCAAAGACAGGTGACTTGACTTGTAATATACCAGACCCTTGCTTGCTAGCAAAGAAAACATGTATATTTATCATATATTTTTTTAATTATAATACAGTTGATGACTTTTTTTAAGGTCTTGTATAAAGAGACTGCTCAACTTTTCCTTTGCTATTTATTTCTTTGAAGGATATGGGTCTGAAAGTCTTCACCAATCTCCATTACCGGAAACCAGAAGTATGTTCAACAGAGACAAGCATGCCATACCGTGGGCCGCTCTATCTAGAATCGGGAGGATATGCACCCATGTACAGTGCCCCATTGAAAATTGCATGTAGGTAACCTGGAATTGGGGGGGGGGGGGGGTTGGTTAAAAGGATTCATGGAATTGGTTGTATTTTGTATGACTATCCAAAACTGAGATTTTTACATGTGCAATATGTCATGTGTTTGTCTACGACTATACATCCGACTTCCCTGGTGGCTCAGACGGTAAAGCGTTTGTCTACCATGCGGGAGACCTGGGTTTGATCCCTGGGTCAGGAAGATTCCCTGGAGAAGGAAATGGCAACCCACTCCAGTACTCTTGCCTGGAAAATCCCATGGATGGAGGAGCTTGGTGCAGGCTACTGTCCATGGGGTCGCAAAGAGTCGGGCACGACTGAGCGACTTCACTTCACATACATCCTGCAGCTGAATAAAGCAGAATAAGGTAAGTGGGAATGATATTAGCTAAAAGGAAGAATTCACTTCAGGTATGAGAGGAAGTTTATTTTTATGATAGAACACAACAGCAGAAATGTACAGGAGGGCAATCATAATGATAGGAGGAGATGCCCTTATTATGTGTAGATCAGAATACATAGTTCAAGGCAGAGAGCATTCTGATTCTCAGATGACCAAACAGCAGGCATCAGAGAAATGTGTTCAAATACCCATCCATTTTTGGCTTCCCTGGTGATGCAGGGGGTATGTGTTCAATCCCTGATGGGGGAACTAAGATCCCATAAGCCATGTGGCATGGCCAAAAAATAGGAAAAAAGAATGCCAAATATAAAAAAGAATGTATATGTGTTTGTGTGTGTATAAAAGAGTCAGTTTATTGTATAGAAGAAAGTAACCCAGCATTGTTAATCAACTATACTTCAATTTAAAAACAGAAGTTTTTTTAATGCCAAATATAGCCCAGAGGCCAAGGAAACAAAAAAAATGTTCTTCAGAAATTAGCAATGTTGCTGTTGGTGGGAATGTAAATTGATACAGCCACTATGGAAGACGGTATGGAGATTCCTTTAAAAACTAGGAATAAAACCACCATATGAAACAGCAATCCCAATCCTAGGCATATACTCTGAGGAAACCGAAATCGAAAAAGACACATGTATCCCATTGTTCATTGTAGCACTATTTACGATAGCTAGAACATGGAAGCAACCTAGATGTCCATCAATAGATAAATGGATAAAGAAGTTGTGGTACATATACAGAATGGAATATTACTAAGCCATAAAAAGAAACACATTTGAGTCAGTTCTGATGAGGTGGATGAACCTAGAAGCTATTATACAGAGTAAAGTGAGTCAGATAGAGAAAGATAAATATCATATTCTAACACATATTTACAGAATCTAGAAAAATGGTACTGAAGAATTTGTTTACAGGGCAGCAGTGGAGAAGCAGACATGGAAAATAGACTTATGGACACGGGGAGAGGGAAGGAGAGGGTGAGATGGATGGAAAGAAGAACATGGAAATTTACATTACCGTATGTGAAATAAATAGCCAATGGGAAATTCCTGTATGGCTCAGGAAACTCAAACAGGGGCTCTGTATCAACCTAGAGGGGTGGGATGGGGAGAGGGAGGGGAGGGAGGTTCAAAAGGGAGGGGATATATGTATACCTATGGATGATTCATGTTGAGATTTGACAGAAAACAGCAAAATTCCATAAAGCACGTATTCTTCAATAAATTTAAAAAAAAGAAATTAGCAATGTTAATGTCATTAGAAACTTTAGTCATTAGGATGATGGAATTGGCCAATACCAAATTGTTTCCTGGCAGACACCAGAATGTCAGACGAGAAACACCATTCAATAAATAGACATGACTTTCTCTAAATTTGACCCTGGAGGAAAAATGTTGGATGATGTGTGTGTGTGTGTGTGTGTGTGTGTGTGTGTGTGTGTGTGTGTGTGTTGCTCTTATTTTAATAACGGGACTGATTTGAGCATCAAAACACTGACATTTAGGCTGAGATGTACGTTTATTGACACTGAGACCCAGCAGCAACCCCTATATCATGTCCCACTAAGCATGTGCGGTCAGAGACATAGCTTATGGATGTGTCATTGGAACGTTTTTTATTCTCTCTCTTTAAAACATTTCTCTTTTCTTTTAGCTAGTGAAGTCACAAGGGAGAATTTTGACTCCATAGAACGGGTTATAATTGAAACAGTAAGAACAAACTTTCCAGAAACATGGATTTGGGACCTGGTCAGCATTGAGTAAGCTTTTAAGTTTTCTTTCCTATATATCTTTATTTCTATTTTCTTTTTGTCTTTATTTCCTAAACTTTATTTCTGAGTATATAAAGAAGAACCATGTCGGTAAAATACAAAACACCATTCACTTATATGTACTGACCACATATTTTATTTTACTTTTCCTCTAGTACTGTTTCTTGTCTGTTCATTTCATGCAGATAGATGCAAGCTGCATGAATTAGAAAAAATAATGTGTTTAGAGAAATGTGACCTTTTTAAGATTAAATTTTAGCTGGATTTAGAAATCCAGCTCTCAAAATACTGATCTAACACCCTGACAAAGATCTAATGATACTGATCTATGGCTCATTTTTAACCTTCAGTTAATACTTTTTTGTTTGCTCTGGATTAAATTTAGGTTCCTGGTTTAGACAAAGGATGCATTTTACCTATAATCTCTCTTTGTAGCTCCTCCGGTTCAGCAAATCTTTCATTCACCATCCCTGATACTATAACGCAATGGGAAGCAAGTGGCTTCTGTGTGAACGGTGAGGCTGGATTTGGCATTTCATCAATAGCTTCTCTGGAAGCCTCCCAACCTTTCTTTGTTGAAATAACCTCCCCCTCTTCAGTTGTTCGGAATGAACGGTCTGATCTGATTGTCAGTGTCTTCAGCTACCTGAATACCTGTGTAGAGGTAAATTATTCCCTTTGATCTGGAGTCAAAATCTAACAAGGCCAAGAGATTTCTTGAATGTTGCCATATTCTTTTTTTTTCTCAAATACAAAATGGTACTATAGAGTCATAAGATTTTTCCTCAAACAAAAACAGTTGCTAGGGTTTCCCTGGCAGTCTAGTAGTTAAGGTTTTGCCTTCCAATGCAGGAGGTAAGGGTTCAATTTGTGGTCGGTGAGAGAAGATCCCACATGCTTCATAGCCAAAAAAAACAAAACATAAAACAGAAGCAATGTTGTAACAAATTCGATAAAAACTTTTAAAAAATGGTCCACATCAAAAAAAAAATCTTTGAAAAGCAAACAAAAATTTGCTTTAATTCACAGCAGTGATTTAAATACTGCTATAAGAAAGTCATTTTATAGTAAGTGTTATGCCAGATTTATCTTCTTATGAGAGGAGTCATTTGTATCGTTTATTTTTGATGATATAAAACAAGTAAAGTAGAATTTTCTCAAGATTGGAGGAGGAATAGTGACAGCAAAATATTTAAAGTGCCGCTCTCACTTCATGACTGTTATTTTAGATTTTCACTCAACTAGAAGCATCTCAGGATTTTGAGGCAGATATCAGTACCCCTAAAGACAACAGCAGTGAGATTATCCAAGCTTCAGAGAAAAAGACATATGTCTGGACTGTTACTCCTAAGAAGCTGGGTAAGTAACTATGTGTCCATGCCAATCTCTCCTGAAAAACCAGTCTATTTTTATTGCCTAAGAGAAGGCAATGGCACCCCACTCCAGTACTCTTGCCTGGAAAATCCCATGGACGGAGGAGCCTGGTAGGCTGCAGTCCATGGGGTCGCTAAGAGTCCCATACGACTGAGCGACTTCACTTTCACTTTTCACTTTCATGCCTTGGAGAAGGAAATGGCAAGCCACTCTAGTGTTCTTGCCTGGAGAATCCCAGGGAAGGCGGAGCCTGGTGGGCTGCCTTCTATGGGGCCGCACAGAGTCGGACATAGCTGAAGAGACTTAGCATCAGCAGCAGCAGCTGTTTCCCTTAAATCCTCTATACAGAGATAACTTTATCCCTCACATTTGAAATTTATGTTTTTAAAAATTCTCATTTTTTTAGGGTCTCAATTAAAATCCTATTTTCATAATCTAATTTCTGGTTTTGCTAATGCTTATGTGGAGCAAACCCATCCTCCATTTGTTTAAAAGCAGAATGTGATTGAAATACAATGCAAAGGCTAATTTGCATTACCCATCAAGTCCATGTATCATAACCCAAGTGAAAACCATATTTTCATTAATGCTGCTCAGTTTCTTCCCTTCTCATTTGCTTCTTCACTTGCCATCAGGAACTCATGTTACCTAGACAAAAATTGCTCCTCAATCTCAATGATTGCCAGGATTTGTAAATCTACTAGATGTGTTATGAGACAACCAAAACACTGAACACTCAGATGGGAATTAAACACAGAGAAGATTAGAGTCTCAATGCATAGATTATCTGCAATATATAAAACTAAATTTGACAATATCTTGTTAAAAATACAAGGGAAGGGAAAAGTTAAAAAGAATCTAGTAAACAAGAATTATAGATGTAGTAGACACATTCTCATCATTATCACTAATATCAAAAAGTAAAATTTCCTTTATTTCATATCCTATATTTATTATATTCCTTTAGCAATACAGAGTAATTTATGAGATCACTTTAATTCACCTGACATTGGTCTGCATAAGACTAGTTTTCCTATTAGATTTTAAGTTTCTCAATTTCTGTAGCTATACAAGGTTTTCAAAAATCTTCCGCTGGCAATTGAGATAGAATACTGTACTGACTTGTATGGTTTTATGGCTTTAAGAGGAGGACACAGTTCTAAGAGTGGAGTGTCAAAAATCTATCTTAAAAAAGAAACAAAACACACTAACAAAAAATAAGAACAGTGTATTGGTTATACATAGGTATATAATGGCAACCCACTCCAGTACTCTTGCCTGGAAAATCCCATAGACAGAGGAGCATGGTAGGCTACAGTCCATGGGATCGCAAAGAGTTGGACACGACTGAGCAACTTCACAATAGGCATACAGATAATATGAAACTAAAAGTATTGTATTTTTTATTTCTCTAATTTTCACAGGAAAATTGGAGATCCATTTTAATTATGACCTATGATATCACTTCCCAGTGACTCCCCAGGTGGTTTCCCAGATAGGGCTTCCTTGGTGGTGCTAGTAATAACGAATCCACTTGCCAATGCAGGAGACATAAGAGAGGTAAGTTCTATCCCTGGGTCAGGAATATCTCTGAAGAAGGAAATGGCAATCCACTCCAGTATTCTTGCCTGGAAAATTCCATGGACAGAGGAGCCTGGTGGGCTACACAGTCCATGGCGGGCACAAAGAGGTAGACACAACTGAACCGACTTAGCATGCACGCACGTATGGTGTAAGGAAAGGAAAGGAAAGTGAAGTCACTCAGTCGTGTCCGACTCTTTGCGACCCCATGGACTGTAGCCTACCAGGCTCCTCTGTCCATGGGATTTTCCAGGCAAGAGTACTGGAGTGGATTGCCATTTCCTTCTCCACGGGATATTTCCGACCCAGGGATCGAACCCAGGTCTTCCGCATTGTAGACAGACGCTTTACTGTCTAAGCCACAGGGAGTTAAAAACAATAGATGCCCTGTTAACATTTGATTTTAATTCAATGCCCTTTCCACTATGTTGTAGTTTACTGTTTTTGTTTGTTCAATCTCAAAAAAAAAGTTAGAAGGCCTAGTTTTCTGATTTTATGCCCCTATATTGTCATATGTAAACTTTAAAAGCAATCCATATCAAGGAATTTGCTCAGTTGGCTTTGCAGAATATTCTCTTTTTTTCCACAAAAAAAGAGAATATTCTGCAAAGCCAACATTTTCCACACTTTCTTAAGTTCTAGTTAGGTAAGTGAATCAATTACTTCATGTAAGGAATCTTGAAAGAGATAGAAAAGGACATCATATTATCTCCAGGCAGGAGAAAGAATGAGTTATTTTGGTCCAAGCATAAATATGATGATAAGATTTGGTTTGTCTGATTCAAGAAGTGATTTATAGACTTTTAATCATGTCCTTTCACAGAAGGGGCCAGTGGTCAATGTAATTTATATTTGGGAATGTTTTTCAGGTAAAGTGAATATCACTGTAGTTGCTGAGTCCAGGCAAAATAGTGCTTGCCCAAATGAAGCACCTGAGAGGCAGAACATGAACTGGAAAGATACTGTGATCAAAAGTCTGTTGGTACAGGTAAGCACATGCAAAACTATCAAGCCCTTCCAAGTACAAAATAGAGAGTACCATGGGCTTCCCAGGTGGTGCTAACGGGAAAGAACCCACCTGCCAATGCAGGAGTCGTAAGAGACTCATGTTCCATCCCTGGGTTGAGAAGATCTCCTGGAGGAGGAAATGGCAACCCACTCCAGTGTTCTTGCCTGAAGAATCCCAATGACAGAGGAGCCTGGCGGGCTACCCTACAGTCCATAGGGTCACAAGAGATGGACACGAGAAGTGACTTAGCATGCATGCAATAGGTTAAATAATAAAGGACATTCTCTGTAAAGAGACTTAATTGACCGTAATTGCTGTTGACAAACAGTTGGACATGACTGAGCAACTAACACTTTCACTCTCACTATTGACACAAGATATGCCATTTTAAATAAATTAAAATGGCAATAAAATTCATCCATTCTTTAATCAACACTTAACCCAGGATAGAAAAGTGTAACTTGTGAAACAGGCTTAGATTTTTTGTTTGCTCCTGACTCATGATGCTTCCTATACACCTGATCCTCTTCCCTCTCTTCCTTTAACTGACTCTCAAATCCAAGAGACAAATCTACATGCCTGTGCAGGCCTCATCATCCTCTAAAGGAATCACTGCTTGTCAATGGCATCCTCTCACCTCACCTTTTGGCATGTTCTTACTTTGCAAAACACTTTTGTTTGTCTACTGGAGAAGCTGGACAGTGCCAGGGAAACTGAGTTTGTTCCACTAAGACACTGAAGTTATCTCCATCCCTCAAAGAACTATGGGAACACAGAGCCAAAGTGGGTGTTGGTAACATACAGTGACTTGCAGATATAAACAGAAGGGGACAATGAATGGATCTTCTCCAGCGACAACCATGAGCCAGCCGTGCCTATGTAAGCTG
The DNA here is from genome assembly GCF_029378745.1 of Bos indicus. Classification (NCBI taxonomy): domain Eukaryota; kingdom Metazoa; phylum Chordata; class Mammalia; order Artiodactyla; family Bovidae; genus Bos; species Bos indicus. The sequence continues at coordinate 100,748,991 of NC_091764.1, forward strand.
ACACGTGGTTGCTTTTTCTGTGTGGAAAGATGACCCAGACCCCTGACTTTATGCTTCTTTCTGTTTACTTTACTCTTTGATAGCCTGAAGGTATTGAAAAAGAGATGACTCAAAGTTTCCTTATCTGTACACAAGGTAAGAGGATCTTTTCTTTTTTAACTTTTTTATCTTGTACTGGGGTATAGCCAATTAACTTATATGCAGAGTACATCCTGAGAAAGGCTGGGCTGGAAGAAGCATAAGCTGGAATCAAGATTGCTGGGAGAAATATCAACAACCTCAGATATGCAGATGACACCATCCTTATAGCAGAAAATGAAGAGGAATTAAAAGCCTCTTGATGAAAGTGAAAGTGGAGAGTGAAAAAGTTGGCTTAAAGCTCAACATTCAGAAAACAAAGATCTTGGCATCTCGTCCCATCACTTCATGGGAAATAGATGGGGAAACAGTATAAACAGTGTCAGACTTTATTTTGGGGGGCTCTAAAATCACTGCAGATGGTGATTGCAGCCATGAAATTAAAAGAAGCTTACTCCTTGGAAGGAAAGTTATGACCAACCTAGATAGCATATTCAAAAGCAGAGACATTACTTTGCCAACAAAGGTCCATCTAGTCAAGGCTATGGTTTTTCCAGTGGTCCTGTATGGATGTGAGAGATGGACTGTGAAGAAAGCTGAGCTCCAAAGAATTGATGCTTTTGAACTGTGGTGTTGGAGAAGACTCTTGAGAGTCCCTTGGACTGTAAGGAGATCCAACCAGTCCATCCTAAAGGAGATCAGTCCTGGGTGTTCATTGGAAGGACTTATGCTGAGACTGAAACTCCAATACTTTGGCCACCTCATGAGAAGAGTTGACTCATTGGAAAAGACTCTGATGCTGGGAGAGATTGGGGGCAGGAGGAAAGGGGATGACAGAGGATGAGATGGCTGAATGGCATCACCGACTTGATTCACATGAGTTTGGGTGAACTCTGGGAGTTGGTGATGGACAGGGAGGCCTGGCGTGCTGCAATTCATGGGGTTACAAAGAGTCGGACACGACTGAGCAACTGAACTGAACTAATAGCAAATTAACAACACTGTGATAGTTTTGGGAGAATAGCAAAGAGACTCAGCCATACATATACATGTATCCATTCTCCCCCAAATTCCCATCATCCAGGCTGCCATGTAACATTGAGCAGATTCCCATGTGCTGTAGGATCTTCTACACGGTCAAAATAGTCCTAAAGGAAATCTATCCACAGGTCTATTTATTTCCTCTTCTTCTACTTTATTGCTATACTGAGGACTTCGGTGACTTTATTCTGAATATCCAATGGAGGATTATTTCATTTCAGGCCCAGTCTTCATTGTATAGTTTTAGTAAATATAAAGGACATTTATGAGGTTATTTTTTGTTGTCCATCTGTGACATCGATCTGTCTCAGCCTACTTCTTCCATCTTGTGAATTTTGGGGGGGTAGGGTGGGTGGAGCTCATCTTGCATGTGAACATGGCACAATTTTGGGCAGAGGGAAGTCAAGATTATGCCCAAACAGCACATAATGTAAGCAGTCCATAATGTAACATTTGCTTCTGTACTCCTGGGATGAAACAGCCATAGAAAATCATTGACCTTCAATAGCCAGTTTTATGGGCCTCATGAGTATTGCTTTATGTGGTTGATGATGATCTGATTTTTTTTTTAATTTCTTATTAACATAATTTTTTTTTTTTTTTTTTTTTTTTTTTTTGGCCACACTGCACATCTTACAGGATCTTAGTCCCTAGACAGGGATCAAATCAGGTCTTAGCAGTAAAAGCACTGAGTCCTAACCACTGGACTGCCAGAGGATTTCCTGATGATTTGATTTTAATGCCTAGTAAGAGTCTCCAAGTTTTACCTTTTGTGTGTAATGTTCCATATGTCATAGTCAGTAGTTTTTACTTTTTTTTTCCATACATAAGTAGTTCAGGCACTAAACTGATAGATAATAGAGGCCATCTCTAACTTGCAGATTTATATGCCATTTTCTAAATGTATTGTTATTCTAAACTAGATAAAAACCTCAAGTTCATCTCTTCAAACAAGCAACTTATAAAATAAATACAAATAATGGAATATATTTCCTAATATGTTTGTCCCACAAACCTGCTGCTATTGTTTATGAAAGAAAGCCAAACATTATTTGTTTTATTGATATTTTTTCTTTCCAGGCACCAAAGTCTCCAGGCAGGTAGATTTGAATTTGACAAATGATGTCGTAGAAGGATCAACCAGGGCCTTTTTCACTGTTGTGGGTAAGTTGGTTAAATTTTTTGTTTCACAGTGATTTGAAAATCTTAGTTGAGGTGGTAAAAAAAAAAAAAAAAAAAACGTCAAAGGATGGAGATATTTTTCTTACAGTATCAATTGGAGGGAATTATTGTTGAGGATGATCTCCTATGTTTGTTTCTGCATGGGATCTGAAGGACTTACAGCACCATTTTTAAATCCATGCCCCTGTGCAACAAACTGAGAGGGTATAGACAACCATGGGTTAAATAAATAGCTAGTGGGAACCTGCTGTACAGCACAGAGTGTTCGGCTCAGTACTCTGTGATGACCTAGAAAGGTCAGATGGGGGAGTGGGTAGGAGGGAGGCTCAAGAGGGAGGGGATATATGTATACATGTATTAAGAGCTGATTCATGTAACACAACATTGTAAAGCAGTTATACTTCAATTAAGGTTCGATGCACGGTACTGGATGCTTGGGGCTGGTGCACTGGGACGACCCAGAGGGAGGGTATGGGAGGGAGGAGGGAGGAGGGTTCAGGATTGGGAACGCGGGTATACTGGTGGCGGATTCATTTCGATATTTGGCAAAACTAATACAATATTGTAAAGTTTAAAAATAAAATAAAATTAAATTTAAAAAAAATAAAAAGTCACCTTCTCTACTTTCAAAAAAAAAAAATTTTTTTTTAATCTATGTCCCTAGAAGATATTTTTTCTGCTGAATGATAATTGGTGTTTAGAAAACAAAGAGTCCTATTATAGCCTGTCCATCTGAAATATTAAATATACCTTTGGAGATCAGAATACACTTTGTTAGAAATGCTGGAAATTTCCTCAGTAAAGGAGAAAACTGTTCCAGAGAAGTCAGCTTTCTTTGTCTATTATTAACATCTACATTTTGGGGAAAGAAATAGATTACATTATGTAATTCACAGGGTCAGCTTCTCAAAAAAACAAACCAGCAAGCAATCAAGTGAACAAACACAGTTTCTTAAATTCCTTGTCTCTGTGGTAATAGGAGATTTTCCAAAACATTTTTCATACCAGAAACCTCTTTCACTTCACCCTCTTTAGAATTACTTCATGAAAACATTCCTTGTTTCCACCTTTTAGACCTATTTTAAAATGTTCTTTCCTTCCACTATGCCTCTTTCACCTATTGTCATTAATGCTGAGATGCCAAGTTTAACGAGCAGTAACCTTGTTTGTCCTGTTTTTAGGGGATATTCTAGGACTTGCAATACAGAATCTGGAGAATCTTTTCCAAATGCCCTATGGAGGTGGAGAACAGAATATTGCCCTGCTAGCATCCAATACCTACATCCTAGACTATCTGAAATCTACTAAACAACTGACAGAGGAAGTTAAATCTAAAGCTTTATTCTTCTTATCTAATGGTGAGAAGATTGAAGTAATTTCTGCCTATAATAGATTAAATAAATTATTACTAATATCAAGATGTCATAAAGCTGCTATTATGAGGTAGTCGCATGGGGAAAAAGTATATCTGAAGAACTGAGTCACTCTGAGTCCTAGCTCTATTTTGCGGTGTTTTTGTTTGTTTGGGGGCTTTTTTGGAATTCAATATCTGTATGGTCATTTGGCTTCACAATTCAGACCGGTACTGTTTCACATTATGAGCTCAGGGTTTTTTTTTAATGCCTAATATTTTGCCAAGCTACTTTGTTAGTGGGTTTTGTTATTGTTATTAATGGTAGCTATAAACAGTTCATTTATCAACTTCTGTATTTGTTTGCTCAATTGCATTCCACTGAGATGAAGTGATTCGTTTTGCATTTAGAAAGATCTTGTAAATGTGATATCAAAGAAAAGTTCAGGAGTATAATTTATTTTATTCTTTTTTTCAGAAAAATAACACTGAAATGAAATAACCCCAAGGAAAAAAACTAAACAATTAGTAATATCAGACAACTATTGAGTTAGATATAGTCACATGGAATATCTTACTTGTAATTAAAACCCTATAAGGTAGAAGCTATCTTTTCTCCCTATGGATGGAGAACCTGAGTTTCAGAAATTAAAATTTAAATGATCATCTAGTCATTTATGTCCGTCTATTACCAAAACACGGGGCTGTTACTACACCATTATTTTTCTTCTAACTTTCTTAAAGAATAATTTCCTACCATGTTGTATTTTAGGTTATCAGAAGCAGTTGTCTTTCAAAAACTTGGATGGTTCCTATAGTGTGTTTTGGCAGAGGAATCAGGAAGGAAGCATACGGTAAGAGATGAAATTTTTATTTTAAATAATACAAGAATGATCTGAAGAGGACGTGTGAGGGGCTGAGGGGAACTGTGTTTGGTGGGGATTTGAAAGCAACACTTTTGTGTTTCAAAGTGAATTCCTAGAGGTGAATCAGTTAAAACTAAAATATTTGATTATTCCAACTTTAAAGCAACAATGTACTGAAAGTCTCATAATAGATTGCTTAGATGTCTGGTCATTTAATGACACCCCCACCAATATTTCCAGTCTGTGGTAAATGGCACATCTTAGTCTGCCTCTCTCGGCCCCATGTAGACTGAGGAAAGTAAAACTAAAAGGCTCCAAAGCACCTAATTACACCCATTCCATTCTTTCTTCATGTATGGACAATCTGATGGATTCTATAGAAATTTGTGCATAAACGTGCTGGAAATTACATGCTCTTACTTTCACATATTGCTGTTCATAACAGTTTACTGGTCCAAAGGAAAGAACTGCTGTCAATCAAGACTTGTTACAGTCGCTCTCAGCCAGATCAGATCCACCCATGACCCAAAGCAATCAGTGATGATGGACCTGATGGGAAGCTGACACCATTTCTTTCTTATCTAATTTCTGTCTAACTGACAATTGGCTTTACAGGCTCAGTGCTCTTACTTTTAAGACATTTGCGGGAATGAAGAAATATGTCTTCATTGATGAACTGGTTCAAAGGGAGACCTTGATCTGGCTTGCAAGCAAACAGAAAATAGATGGTTGCTTTAAAAGTGATGGCAAGCTTTTCAGCAATGCCTGGGAGGTGAGTGATTCACACAAGTAAGCTTTTCTTTCTCCTTTGCATTACCTGCCTTATCCAGCTCTTGGGACCATGAGTACACTCATGAATATTATTCCTTCTGCTGCCTTGATAGGCTTGTGGTGTGTAAATCAAAGCCATTATTACTGCTGCCTGCATGTTACCCTCAGCCTACACTGAATTCCTCTTGAATCTATTATTTGTCTTACTGTTCTCAGTCCTTTCTTAGAACCAGTCTCCTTGAGTAGATAAACTGAGAATAGGAGAGAGGGGACTGAAAAATAACCTAGAGAGGAAACAGTTTATAAATTTGAAGCAAACATTATTTATTTCTATGTATGGATGGTAAGCCAGTTCAGGAAGAGGATCTCATAATTTATATTGTTTTAATGGAGCACTGATCCAATACCTCCTTAAATCAAAGCATGAGGACCTCACTTGCCTCAGGTCAAAATGCAAATAGAATGAAGTCTGTCCTTGATAGACCTGTTCTTTCCTTTTCCTGTCCATATTTAGATATATCACTTGGTATTCTCCATATGCTGCACCGTGGCCAAAAAAAAAAAAAATTTAATGATATCTGTCCCAGTGTTTCTTTCCTATCTAGTTTCCCTTCAGAAGCATAGCCGTTCTTTGGTGCTCTGCTGTCCTATATGACTCATGGTTCCTTTGTGTTTAGGTTGGAGATGAAGAGGACGTTGTACTCACTGCCTATATCGTTGCTGCATTCCTTGAAGCTGGACTCAATTTCACTGTATGGGTCCCACTGTCTTTTAGTATCAGTCAGCTGAATGCACATGAATTTGACTATCAATTCAGAGTGATTTAAAATTCCTGGACTGGGTGAAACATCAAAAGAATAATTAATTCACCACCACTCTTTAAATTAACACTCCCCAAATTTTTTATTCACGCATGCTAAGTTGCTTCAGTCATGTCCAACTCTTCGAGACCCTATAGACTGTAGCCTGCCAGGCTCTTCTGTCCATGGGATTTTCCAGGCGAAAATACTGGAGTGGGTTGCTATTTCCTCCACCAGGGGATTTTCCAGACCCAGGGATTAAACTCACATCTCTTAGGTCTCCTGCATTGGCAGACAGGTTCTTTACCACTAGCATGACCTTTTTGATTCATAGAAACCGTTGATGAACACTATTGAGTTTTTCCCTAGAGAAGATATACATATGCACACTTATACAAGTGTTTCATACCATTTCAGTATCCATATATCTCCTGAAGTTCAGCTATTAATTTCAGATTAAGAACTCTTATTCCAAGTATAACTATAACCTGATATTCTATTTGTCTAACCAACTCAGTATGTAAACATTTTCAGCTTAAGTGTGGTTCATCTTGGCTGCCTCTCAATCCAAAGTTCAGATTATCCAATTGCAAAATCTATTCTTGAAATAAGATCCTAGGAATTTTCAGGGTCATTGGTATACCTCAAAAACCATCTTTAGAAATACGAGCTCTTATTTTGGGCATTAGTGTAAAATATCTTAGATCTAAAAATAAATATGTATACTTTGACCCATAGAAAACATTTACATCATTAACTAAATTACAACCAGTCAGACAGAGATTGCCATTTTCATACTACTTAAATTTTTTCAAATACTGATAATCCATTAAAAATGAATTTTAATGATATTTATAAAATATAATTCACATGTACAGAAATGAACAGGTTTGCATGTAAAATATACTTCAAGGGTATATTATATACATTATAAAGAATGATTAGTTTAAACAGTCAAGCTTACAAGTAAGTATTCAAGCATCATCTTAAAATGAATTTTTCTTCTTGACTAGTTTCCCGCTCTACGAAATGGGCTCTTTTGCTTAGAAGAGGCCTTGGAAAATGGTGTCAGAAATGGCTACAACCTTGCAGTTCTAGCTTATGCTTTTGCATTGGCTGGAAAAGAGGAGAAAGTGGAATCCTTACTCCGGACCCTGGATCAATCTGCTACAAAATTAAGTAAGTATTATTATTCATTTTTGCTAATGGAGGGGCTTTCAGGCAAATAATCTGCCTGAAATGCAGGAGACCAGGGTTTGATCCCTGGGTGGGAAAGATCCCCTGGAGGAGGAAATGGCAACCCACTCCAGTTTTCTTGCCTGGAGAATCCCATGGACAGAGGAACCTCATGGGCTACAGTCCATGACATTGCCAAGAGTCAGACACGACTGAGCAACCTTCACTTCAATTCACTTCACTTCTTTGTTAGTGGAGATGACCCTAAGAATAAACTGATGAAACTGAGCAATCACATAGGAACCCTCTCTTTTCTAGAATATTTCTATTTATCTTATGAAATTTCTGAGTGACTTTTTAAAAAAACAAAACATTATATATTTTCTAGTTTCCTCTTTTTCTTTTCTGCTCATTTCTTCTCAAGTGAGTGAAGTAAAGAAAATCAAGTGGAGTGACTGCAGATAATAAAAACTGCTTATGAAACTTTGGCCTTGAACTTAAGGTCAAAAACTTTGACCTTAGGAAGTTGCTATCTGAAGTTGCATTAGTTCGCTAGGGCTGCCATAATATTGGATTGGCCAAAAAGTTCATTTGAGTTTTTCCATAAAAACCTGAATGCACGATGCTGGATGCTTAGGGCTGGTGCACTGGAACGACCCAGAGGGATGGTATGGGGAGGGAGGAGGGAGGAGGGTTCAGGATGGGGAACACATGTATACCTGTGGTGGATTCATTTTGATATTTGGCAAAACTAATACAATTATGTAAGGTTTTAAAAAAAAGAAAAAAAAAAAAACCTGAATGAACTTTTTGACCAGCCCAATAAAATACTCTATAGTGGGTGGTTTAAATGACAGAGATTTATTTTCCTCATGGTTCTAGAGCTGGAATTCCAAGATCAAAATGTCAGCGGGTATGATGTCTTCTGAGGCCATTGTGCTTAGTTTGTGGATGGCCATCTTCTCTAACCATCTTCACATGTCTTTTCCCATGTACACACGTTCCTGGTGCCCCCTTCATGAGTCCAAATTATCTCTTCTGATAAGGATACATTTGTTGTTGTTGTTGTTTAGTTGCTAAGTACTAAGACCCATCTAAATGGCTTCATTTTAACTTATTCACCCCTTTAAAAGCCCTATATCCAAATACAGTTCCATTCTGAGGTTCTAGGGAGTAGGGCCTTGAACATATGGATTTTGAGGGGCACAATGAACCCATAACAGAGGTCAAGGATGGCATTTGCATCTTTCTTTTCATAGGGATTGTGTGAAAATTCTTCTTTTCTTCCCAGATAATGTGATATATTGGGGAAAAGCGAAGAAACTCAAGACAGAGGCATTTCCACTCTTTATTCCTTGGGCACCTTCTGCTGAGATAGAGAAGACTTGCTATGTGCTGTTGGCTATCATTTCCCAGAAAAACCCTGACCTGACCTACGCTAGTAAGATTGTTCAGTGGCTTGCCCAACAGATGAATTCTCACGGAGGCTTCTCCTCCCCTCAGGTGATTGGTGTGGATCTACTAACATAACCACAATATGTTCAATGCAAAAGATGCCACTCTATAATAATGTAGATAATATATTATATAGATATATATAATAAAAATGCCAAAGGTAGGAAATACCTTCTGAGACAAGGAATATTTGCTATTATAAATCATCTTTATTGGGGTTTAGTTGCTTTGCAATGGATTGGTTTCTGCTGTGTAATGAAACAAATCAGCTATATGTATACATATAGCCCCTCCCTCTTAGACCTCCCGCCTACCCCCACCCCAGTCCACCCCTTTAAGTCATCACAGAGCACCGAGCTGATCTCCCTGTGCTCAGTTCAGTTCAGTCGCTTAGTCGTGTCCAACTCCTTGCAACCCCATGAATCACAGATGGCTGGATGGCATCACTGACTCGATGGACATGAGTTTGAGTAAACTCCCTGTGCTACTAGCTATCTATTTTACACATGGTAGTGTAATTATGCCAATCCAAATCTCCCAATTCATTCCACCACTTCTTCCTCCACCCCATGTCCACACATCCATTCTCCACATCTGTGTGTCTATTCCTGCCCTGCACATAGGTTGATCTGTACCATTTTTCGAGATACCACATGTATGCATTAATATACAATATTTGGGTTTTTTCTTTCTGACTTACTTCACTGTGTATGATAGTCTCTAGGTCCATCCACGTCTCTACAGGTGACCCAATATTTAGTCAACAAGCATTTATTGGGCAGTTCTTGTATACCAGGAACTCTACTAGGAATTTTCTGTGTACAAATGAATAAAATAAAATCCCCTCTCAGGGAATGTATGCCTGATTTATATCTCCATTTACACAGTAAAAATAGAACGAAAGTCTAGAAAGGATGGTTGTTAAAAACACAAGAGCCCTGACAATAAGAATACTTTGGTCAAACCGTTACTTCACGTCAGCCAAGAAGTAATATTTCTCCCTACTTCTGTGGTCTATACATTGGAAAAAGCAAATGAATGAATAGCCAAAGAAATGGGTATCAAAAACAATGGCTTATGTCCTTCTTTAATAGGCAAAAAAATTTATTGCAAAGAAATGCAAGTTTTATTCCCACAAGGAAAATCATTTCCTTCCTTCCTTTCTTTTTTTCAGTCTTAGTTTCTGAGTAAAACCATATGTTAGTGAATCTCCCAACATCCTTTCTGGATTCTGACTTCCCATCTTTGAAGACAGTTGAACATAAACATTATCTATGGCAACCAAATTACATAACACCTTAATTTTTAGAAAAGATTGAGCACTATTTCACATGGATATTATAAAATTATTGAGAAGACTTTTAGATCTAATTAAGAACTGCTGAAGAAAGTGACAACAATTAGCACAAGCAAATCTGTTTTTCCTGTTGTTTAGAATACTGTTTCTTGGTGTTCTGTTGACATGTCAGAAATATTTCTATGGGTTGATTTAAAGTTCATGGCCACATGATGACTAATATTGCATCATAACAGAGCTTGGAATGCTGCTTGTACTGTTCTGTGCAGGATACGCCCGTCTGCCTTCTTGCCATAACCCGCTACATGAATTTAATCTTCTCTGATGATCAAGTCACTGTCAGCTTAAGCAGTGAAGAATTCAACAAGATTTTCCAGGTTAATGGTGATAATCACTTACTGGTTCAACGTTCAGAACTAACAAAAGCAGGTGGACAATACACAGTAGATGTGGAAGGACGAGGTTGTGCATTTATCCAGGTAATGGAATTCTGTGAGGAAGATGAGTGTTTGCCAGTAAAAAACACAGACTATCTTTTCAGTTATGTATGAAGTACTATTTTACTCTTGCATATTTTCATGACTACACTTTCCTTCATTGATATTTTCCACTCAACAGCTGAAAACTAAAGTTATTTTGTAAAAGGCTACCTATTCTTAAACATAACTGGATAACTGAGAAGTTTCTTAAGGAATGTCAGCGTTTGAGGGTGTTCTAATATTTTAATTAGATTACATTGTTAAAGATTCTTGTGTCTTCTGACAATCAAATGATTAGATGTAGCCTTATTCCCTGATAATGAAGTTATAAAATAAAGTGCATTAATAATGGAAATGAGGGCTTCCCTGGTGGTTCAGTGGTAAAGAATCCATCTGGATAGGCAGGGGTTCAATCCCTGGTTCAGGAAGATCCCCTGGAGAAGGAAATGGCAATCAACTCCAGTATTCTTGCCTAGGAAATCCCATGGACAAAGGAGCTCAGTGAGCTATAGTCCATGGGGTTGCAAAGAGTCAGACACAACTTAGTGACTAAATAACAACAGCAATAATGGAAATAAGAAAAAACAATAAGTGCTTCAATTTTTACTACAGGATAGATAGATGCATTTTTTTTTTTTTTTTTTACACTTTGCAAAGAGTTGGACACGACTGAGCAACTGATCTGATCTGATCCTTTCTAGGCTACCATGAAGTATAATGTGCTACTACCTAAAAAGGAATCTGGATTTTCCCTTTCCTTACAAATAGTAAAGAAAAACTCTTCGGATGTATTCCAGAGTAATTTTGACCTGACAGTAACCCTCAGGTAAGTGTCCCATTTTAATGTCAACTCTCAGGTTAGAGAGAAAGTGGTGCATCAGAAAAGAATTATTTTAAACACTAACAAAATATCAAAAGCACTAATTTGAAAAGACACATGTACTCCAATGTTCATAGTAGCATTATTTACGATCACCAAGACATGAAAGCAACCTAAGTGTACATCAGCGAAAGAATGGATAAAGAAGCCCATAGATGGACTTGGAGGGCCTAATGAAGAGCTTCCTTGCTGGCTCAGACAGTAAAGAATCCGCCTGCAATGTGGGAGACCTGGGTTCAGTCCCTGGGTTGGGAAGATCCCCTGAAGGAGGGCATGGCAACCCACTCCAGTATTCTTGCCTAGAGAATCCCATGGACAAAGGAGCCTGGCGGGCATATCTGGGAGACTAAGCACAAAGTACATGCTAAGTGAAATAAGTCAGACAGAGAAGGACAAATACTGTACGATATCACTTACATATGGAATCTAAAAAATACAATGAACTACTGAATTTAACAAAAAAGAGGTGGACTTACAGAAATAAAGAACAAACTAATGATTACCAGTGGGGAGAAGGGGGAGGGGGAGTCTGAGGATGCAGGAGTGGGAGGTACAAACCATGGAGGGTGTAAGATAGACCCAAGGATGTATTGTACAGCCCTGGGGGATATAGCCAATATTTTGTAATAACTATAAATGGAAAGTAATCTTTAAATTGTATAAAAGATATTTATATATTATTGACAATAATCACATGTTGATGGTACTCTCTGTGCCCACATCAAATTTAGTACATTTTCAACTAAATCAAAGTTAGAGTTATGCAAATATAATCTGTACTGATTTGCAGTTGGAAAGCTTCTGCCACATTAATCCTTCAGCAGTGCTTCCACCTTTTTGTGTGTCAGTTTTGCACAACAGAGATACAGTTTTCTTTCTAAAGACAAGCATGGGTGTGTCAAAAAGAGAAAACCTGCTAACATTTATTTAATCATTAATATAACTGTATACAAAGCAAAATTTTAGATGTTTTTCAGTGTAGAAAAGCAAAGTAATTCTCTTGAATTAAAATATAATTTATAGGCACCGAAGAGTTTTAGTCTTGGTTAATGTGTGGAGAAACATTGAGTAAAATTAGTTTTGGGGTTTTTCTCAGGATTTCAAAATGAAAATCTGTTGAACACTAATGCTAATAATATAATACACAGCCCTCAACTTCATGTCCCAACAATCTTATCCCAAGTTGTGAATATAACCTAGAAGGTCTCTTGGGGGCATGTCTGTTGTATGATTTTGCCAACATCCTGCTTTTTAGATGCGAGTCTCTTCTAAGTGTTGCACAGAATCTAAAGCTGACATAAGTATGTGTGCTGTGCTCAGTCGCTTCAGTCATATCCAACTCTTTGCACCCTCGTGGCCTGCAGTCCACAAGGCTCCTCCATCCTCGGGATTCTTCAGGCAAGAATACTGGAGTGGGTTGCCATGCCCTTCTCTACGTGATCTTCCTGACCCAAGGATGGAATCTGTGTCCCTTGTTTCTCCAGCATTACAGGCATATTTTTACCCACTGAGCCACCACATGTGTAATATAAGTTTAAAGGTTTTGTCTATAAGTTCTGACTTTAAAGCCTCAAGTAAGTTTAAAAGCAGGATTTGGGGAGATTAGGTCCATTCATTCTTTACTCCAATTTATGTTGCTTTGAATCACCTCAGCCACGATCACTCTAATTGTGCTTGTTTCCAGATGTATGAGAGTGACTATCTTCAGATGTTTTTTCTCCAGCTTTTGCCTCTCCTCCAGGCTTAAAGCCAATTGGCATCAATGTACTCATATCCTTGCCATAAGGTTAAGTCACTCTTCTAAAATGATGTCTAAGTTAGTGTTTTGTTTTTAAATTTCAGATATACGGGAACTCACAGTAACTCCAACATGGTCCTTGTTGATGTAAAAATGCTATCAGGATTTACTCCAGTCATGTCATCCATTGAAGAGGTAAGTAAGAGAAGCCCAGTCTTTCAATCTCCAGAAAGCACTAGTGTGTTGATGAAACAATTGGTTAGCAAAGCCAAGCTGTGTAATTCTTCACTTAAACAAACATTCACAGTTCACACTCATATTTTTGCTAAAACAGTGGTGGAATGGATTCTTGATTTATAGCAATTAGAAGTCATTATTTCCAATAGTTCGTAACCTATTTTTTAAATTTAGTTCTGACTTGTATTTATGAAAACATCATGGCACAAGGGAATGTTGCATAAAATAACTTCTTGATACTGATTAGAGAAAAAGCATGAAACATTCAATTCTGGAATGATGCTTTTTCATATTTATCCCTCCCTGCCAATTTCCTTAAAGCTTGAAAACAATGGCCAAGTAATGAAGAGTGAATTCAAGAATGACCATGTTCTTTTCTACCTGGAAAATGTAAGTTGACAATAATTTTTTTATCCACGGCTTTCTTTTTCTTCTGAGGGTAACTGAATGCTTCAAATTCTCCTAAATATACATGATAGGGTTTGTCAAAACTATGTGAGATGTTAAAGGTGATCAGTGTACTTCCACCCCACTAATTATCTTTTCCCTCTTAAATACTATGCTATTTCATACATACCTTGGCTAACTGGATGATTCTCAAGTTTAGAAGCATCATTTCCCCATTCTTTTATTCCTCACAGCATCTAACATAGTCTAGTCAAAGATGTACAATTCTTTTATAATTTGACTTGAACTCCAGCAGAGGCTGGGATGAGTTTCAGACTCATCCTTTCTGTGTATACATCATTAATATCCACACAAATGCCTACATTTTTATAACGTTTTCAACTTTCTTGTACTTCAATATAATCGGTGAAACAACATTTTACACAATTTAATGTTACTTAACTCATTATTTTGGAGAAGGCAATGGCACCCCACTCCAGTACTCTTGCGTGGAAAATCCGAAGGAGCCTGGTGGGCTGCAGTCCATGGGGTCGCTATGGGTCAGACACGACTGAGAGACTTCACTTTCACTTTTCACTTTCCTGCATTGGAGAAGGAAATGGCAACCCACTCCAGTGTTCTTGCCTGGAATCCCAGGGACGGGGGAGCCCGGTGGGCTGCCGTCTATGGGTCACACAGAGTCGGACACGACTGAAGTGACTTAGCAGCAGCAGCAGCAACTCATTATTTTGCCATTATGTAAGATCATGACACCCTGGATTTATCATAAACTTCTGGAAATAATTTGCTCTGTGGTTTTATTTTTTGCAGGCCTGCTCTGGTGTATTTATAATCTGTATCTTTACAGGTTTCAGATACAGCAAAGAGTTTCACCTTCTCTGTTGAGGAAATCAACCATGTGGCAAACATTCAGCCAGCCCCAGTCATTGTCTACGATTATTATGAAAAAGGTAGGTGGGCAACAACCATGCTTTAAAACTACTGGAAGTTATATCTGTATCTAGGATTCCCTGAACTACTTAATTTTCGAAAATCATCCTTGGTCTTCATATCTGGGTTTACTTTACATATTGTTTTTTTTATTCCATTTTATATATATATATATATAAACTTCTTACTGGGCCTTTTTCTATTTGCCAGAATTTTTCAACACCTAGAATCCTTTTGATATAATGAAAAGGCACTCCCTTAATTTGAAATACAAACCAGCTAAGCTTCCAGGTCTTGTTGCTGTTATTTTTGTTGTTAATGGCCGAGACTAACCATTCCATGCTATATCTATGGACTTTAATTTGAGAGGAAGAGTGAGAAATATTCTGAAATATTATAGGCAAATCTTGATAGATTAGGTTTCAAAGCAGTTACTAAGAGGCTGTTCAGAAGATTTTAAAAAAGTTCCCTGGAAGGTTAGTGCTATTAATTTCTTGTTGAATGTCATGAAAAGTTTGTCAACAAGTCTTTGGGGATTTTGGGTGGGGGTTTTTTGTCATTCTTTTGTTTTTTTGGCTGTGCTGGGTCTTCGTGGCAGGACGCAAACTCAATAACCCTATAGCATGTGGGATCCTGGTTCCCCCACAAGCGATCAATCTTGCGTCCTCTGCATTTGAAGGTAGATTCTTAACCACTGGATCACAGGGAAACCCCTGTAAAGCAGTCTTTGAATTCTGACTCTGTCATTTACTAATTGAATGTACTTTGTCAAGTACCTTAAACTTCAATACAATGTTCCTGGATTTAGAAAATAGAAGGAATTGACTTTCTTGCAGAATTACTGGAAGGGTTAGACCTAGTATAATTATATCTGACATCATCTGGTTATAGAAAGTTGGAGATGTAATAAGGATGAACTTTCTTTTTATTTTCCAGATGAATATGCCCATGCTTCTTACAATATCAACAGTGTTCCTGTTTCTCAGTGAGACAAAACAAAATACACAAAAAAGGTAAGGAAATCATATGCATCATGAGTTATTAAAAACATCTTGTGAGAAAATGAAAACCTAGGAAGATAAAACAATAGATGAAGCAAAGAGAAGTCTCTGGTGCTTCACACGGTCTGTACAATTATGCACATTAGGTAAGTACTCTGATAGGACAGCATTAAGATTTTTATTAATGTCTTTAAAATAACTTTAAAGAATTTGAAACTATATGTGTGCTTTTCATAAATGTTTCATTTTTAAAAACTCTCATGTTTGTTTTTTGAATTTCTATGTTATTAATATGTATGTACATATTTTATACACATCATGTGTATGCTAATGTGTATTTGTGGATGTCTGTAAATATGTATTTGTTTATCCACCTCTATGTATGTATTTATATGTACATACACACATTTATTTATTGTTTGAACTGTTTTTAAATCCCAGGTAGAAAACAATTTACTTTGAATGAACTCATTCTCCTGTCTCAAACCTGGAAGAAATCCATGAACCACCTCACATTCTGAATAGAGTTCACTCTGCTATGAGTTCTTATCAGAGTTCGTTTCAATAAATGCTGTGATTTTTGCATTCGAGTCTCTGATTTTCTTTTTTTCATTACATCATTCATAATTTTCATCCTAAAAAACTCAAGGTTTTGTTTGATACCAATGCTAACAATTTTGCTTTACTGTTGTCAATTCTGAATTCAAGTTTTTAGACAGAATTCAGAGTACTAAATATGAAATCTTCCAGCATCCAGGGAAAGCAAGAGCCCAGATTCCCGGAGGGGCAGAGGAGGAGACCACATTTAAGAGGACTTCACGTGAGCTTGATGATATAAAAAGAAACACAGGAGATATAAAACACTCTTCCCAATAAAATAACAAAGCATGTGTGGAGGGCAGAGTATACTTAGTCACAAATTAACTGATAGATTTATTGAATTCACACACATGATCGAGAGGGTAATCCAAGGACAGTTTATTTCTCTAAAAATTATTTTATTGGTCTGAGCTTATCACTTACACCTGAAAAGGAATACTCATTGTCTACCCTTTACCTAACACTATGGTTGAAGCAATGAATTAATATTGAGAAGATGGAGGCAGGGCAAAATTGGAGGCAAGAGGGGTGGAAATTAATTCATTTCTCTACTGATTTCGATGCAGGCCTTGACTCTGCTGAGACTCTGTTACAGACAGGAAGAAGCTAGAGATAAATTCTCCAGCTGTGGAGTTCAAAATATTGGAAACAAAGTGTCCCAGGGTCTATCAGTATTAAATTAATAATAGAGTGACAGTAAAAGATGGCTAGGCTTATTTATTTTATACTGTCTCTGCCCAATGTACCCCAAAAATAGTACCTAAGCTAGAACTGGGCCCGTAATAAATGTTTATTTATTGAATCATCCTAGATAAATTGCTTATGTCAGCCCATGTGAAGGACTACAAAAGCTTATTTCACTGTGTTAAGAATTCCTTTATAACTAGTTTACCAAAACATCGTATGTCACATACGTAGATAATATGCTTAAAATTCTCCAAGCCAGGCTTCAGCAATATGTGAACTGTGAACTTCCTGATGTTCAAGCTGGTTTTAGAAAAGGCAGAGGAACTAGAGATCAAATTGCCAACATCCGCTGGATCATGGAAAAAGCAACAGAGTTCCAGAAAAATATCTATTTCTGCTTTATTGACTACGCCAAAGCCTTTGACTGTGTGGATCACAATAAACTGTGGAAAATTCTGCAAGAATTTTCTGTGGAAAATTCTGTGGAAATCTGTGGAATACCAGACCACCTGACCTGCCTCTTGAGAAACCCATATGCAGGTCAGGAAGCAACAGTTAGAACTGGACATGGAACAATAGACTGGTTCCAAATATGAAAAGGAGTATGTCAAGGCTGTATATTGTCACCCTGTTTATTTAACTTCTATGCAGAGTACATCATGAGAAACGCTGGGCTGGAAGAAACACAAGCTGGAATCAAGATTCCTGAGAAAAATATCAATAACCTCAGATATGCAGATGACACCACCCTTATGGCAGAAAGTGAAGAGGAACTCAAAAGCCTCTTGATGAAGGTGAAAGTGGAGAGTGAAAAAGTTGGCTTAAAGCTCAACATTCAGAAAACGAAGATCATGGCATCCAGTCCCATCACTTCATGGGAAATAGATGGGGAAACAGTGGAGACAGTGTCAGACTTTATTTTGTGGGGCTCCAAAATCACTGCAGATGGTGACTGCAGTCATGAAATTAAAAGACGCTTATTCCTTGGAAGGAAAGTTATGACCAACCTAGATAGCATATTGAAAAGCAGAGACATTACTTTGCCAACAAAGGTCCGTCTAGTCAAGGCTATGGTTTTTTCCTGTGGTCATGTATGGATGTGAGAGTTGGACTGTGAAGAAGGCTGAGTGCTGAAGAACTGATGCTTTTGAACTATGGTGTTGGAGAAGACTCTTGAGAGTCCCTTGGACTGCAAGGAGATCCAACCAGTCCATTCTGAAGGAGATCAGCCCTGGGATTCTTTGGAAGGAATGATGCTAAAACTGAAACTTCAGTACTTTGGCCACCTCATGCCAAGAATTGACTCATTGGAAAATACTCTGATGCTAGGAGGGATTGGGGGCAAGAGCAGAAGGGGACGACAGAGGATGAGATGGCTGGATGGCATCACTGACTCGATGGACATGAGTCTGAGTGAACTCCGGGAGTTGGTGATAGACAGGGAGGCCTGGCATGCTGCTGTTCATGGGGTCACAAAGAGTCAGACACGACTGAGTGACTGATCTGATCTGATCTGAAACACACATCAGAGAAGGCAATGGCAACCCACTCCAGTACTCTTGCCTGGAAAATCTCATGGACAGAGGAGCCTGGTAGGCTGCAGTCCATGGGGCCGCTAAGTTGGGCACGACTGAGCAACTTCACTTTCACTTTTCACTTGCATGCATTGGAGAAGGAAATTGCAGCCCGCTCCAGTGTTCTTGCCTGGAGAATCCCAGGGACAGGGGAGCCTGGTGGGCTGCCATCTATGGGGTTGCACAGAGTCGGACATGACTGAAGCGACTTAGCAGCAGTAGCAGCAGCAAACACACACATCCCAGAATCTATACATATTATATTCAAGGATCCCATTCAGGGACTTGGACCAGGGTTGCAACAGTGAACATAGAAGATATCAAGTTCCAGGTATATTTTGAAGGTAAAATCAGTAGAATTTCCTGATGGATTGGATCCAAGGAATAAGGAAAATGGGGACTTCCTAGGTGGTGCTAGTGGTAAAGAACCCACCTTCTAATGCAAAAGACTTTAGAGACGTGGGTTTGATCCTCAAGTTGGGAAGATCTCCTGGAGGAGGGAATGGCAACCCACTCCAGTATTGTTGCTTGGAGAATCCCATGGACAGAGGAACCTGGCAGGCTATAGTCCATAAGGTCGCAAAGAGTTGGACACAGAGATTGTTCCCATGCTTACCAGTTGAGCTACTGAAAAATAGATTCCCTGAGCTGCTGCAAGCTTGAATGGGAAAGTAGAAATTTGTCTTTGGATGTAGGGAGTTTGTGATTTTATACACTCAAATGGAGATAATAGGTTGGAAGTTGAACAACAACAACAAAAAAAAATGTTAGAAATTTGAGAGAGAGCTCAGGGTTAAAAAAATAAATAAATAAATGTGGGTGATGCTGGCACACAGATCATGGATAGGAGGAGTTCACTCAGGCAGTGAGTCTGTATGGAGAAGAAAATCAAGGACTTTACTGTGAGGCATTCAAATATTAAAACACAAGGCAGGAGAAGGTTGAGGAAGAACGAATAAAGGAGACTATGAAGGAGAAACCAGAGGAGTAAAATGAAAACTCTGGCCTCAGGGTACTTTTGGATGGAGCATAATCCTTTAAGCCAATCACATTATCACAGTCTCCTCTGACAGTGACTGGTTTTCACAGGTCAGGTTCCCTGGAACGCAAACCCAGGATGGAGATATGTGTGAGGGTGTTTATTGGGGACAACTTTGAAGATCAACACCAGTACAGGATAAAGGATCAGGATTGTACAGACGAAAGAGTTGAGCTGCAATGGGTCACAATAAAATTTGAGCCCGTAGTGAGCTTTGATGCTGGGGCTGTCTTTTAGAGCTTCTCCTACTTTAAGGCAAGGGACTTCCAAGTGGTGTAGTGGTAAAGAATTCACCTGCCAATGCAGGAGATGCAGGAGATCCAGATTCAATTCCTAGGTCGGTAATATCCCCTGGAAAGGAAATGGCAACCCACTTCAGTATTCTCGCTTGGAAAATTCCATGGACAGAGGAGCCTGGTGGGCTACAGTCCATGGAGCTGCAAAGAATCAGACATGACTGAGCAACTGAGCATGCACATGCACATTAATGCAAGGGAGCCAAGTCTTTATATCATCATGGATAAATAAGAGACACACAAAAAAACAGTTATTTACATGCTTCCTAATTATCGCAATTAACTTTCCACATAAGTATCATGTGCTCAGTCCATGGGATTGACTCTGTGACCCCATGGACTGTATTTATACCATCACAGCAAACATTACTGAATACAGAGATGCCTCTAAGGAAGAGGAGGAAGAAGAGGGGAGTTGTGTAAAAAGTCTTTCTGATATTCACAGAAATTCTCAGTGTGAATTCATTCAAGAACTAACAGCCACCCAGATTCCCAGCAGTTACGAGTACTTCAGCCATGGAGTAGAATTTCTAAGGAGCACACCTGCGATTACTATACTTTGATCTAACAATGAGAAATTGAAATTGAATCTGACTAAGGACCTATACAGGGGTGTCTCCTGATACAGCAACCAAAGTGATTTTGCTCTCTGGTAGAGAAGAGAGAAAGAAGCAGACAGAGAGGAAAAAAGAAAGGAAAAGAAAGAGAGAGATTCTGGAGCAGAAAATTTTGTTTTTTACTGACTCCTTTCTTCCCCAGATTGGGATATTGTTGGGAAGAAATCATTTTTGGTACTTTAGGAGCCAAACTGTGATGAAAAAGGCAAATGATACTGATATACCTAAGAAGTAAAGCAAAAACAATGGAAGAAACTTCTTGATGGCATTGGTGAGCTGCTGAATTAATGCTGATTCCATGTTCCTCAGAATTTGTGCCAAATGAGATAATAAATGTTTGGTATTTTTAAATCTCTGCTAGTAAGACATTCTTTTACTTGCCACTGATAAAGTTCCTTATGATTCATTTTTTCCCCAATTCTTTGCCTCTGTTTTCCTGTCTCGTCTTCATATAGAACCTGTGATGCCTCCTTTTTAAAGTTCTTTCTGATTATTAATCCCAGGAAAATTCATTTGGAGCGGTCAGTATAGGTGCCTGGCTGACATGAAACATCCAATGCTCACAGTAATAGTCTCCATGAGTAGGACTTTGAAGGTGTGTGTGTGTGTGTAATATTTAGTCTTAAAGGGGACCTATCCAATGTTTTCTACATGTCAGGCACTTTGCTGATCACTTTAAGTATACTAATTGACTCATTGGAAAAGATTCTGATAGTAGCAAAGATGGAGAGCAAGAGGAGAAGGGGGTGACAGAGGATGAGATGGTTGGATGGCATCACTTGACTCAATGAACATGAGTTTGAGCAAACTCAGGGAGTTGGTGATGGACAGGGAAGCCTGGTGTGCTATAGTTCACAGGGTCGCAAAGAGTTGGACAAACTTAGCAACTGGACAACAACAATGTAATTCCCACAGTTCGGTTTAGTTCAGTCGCTCAGTCGGGTCTGACTCTTTGCAACCCCATGGACTGCAGCACGCCAGGCCTCTGTGTCCATCATCAACTCCCTGAGTTTGCTCAAACTCATGTCCATTCAGTCAGTGATGCCATCCAACCATCTCATCCTAGTCGTCCTCTTCTCTTGCCTTCAATCTTTCCCAGCATGAGGGTCTTTTCCAATGAGTGAGTTCTTCACATCAGGTGGCCAAAGTATTGGAATTTCACCTTCAACATCAGTCCTTCCAATGAATATTTGGGAGTTATTTCCTTTAGGATGGACTGGTTGGATCTCCTTGAAGTTCAAGGGACTCTCAAGAGTCTTCTCCAACACCACAGTTCAAAAGCATCAATTCTTTGGTGATCAGCTTTCTTTATAGTCCAACTCTCACATCCATACATGACTAATGGAAAAATCATAGCCTTGACTAGACAGACCTTTGTTGACAAAGTAATGTCTCTGCTTTTTAATATGCTGTCTAGATTGGTCATAACTTTTCTTCCAAGAACTAAGAGCCTTTTTATTTCATGGCTGCAGTCACCATCTGCAGTGATTTGGGAGCCCAAAAAAATAAAGTCTGCCACTGTTTCCAGTTTCTCCATCTATTTGCCATGACGTGATGAACCAGATGCCATGATCTTAGTGTTCTGAATGTTGAGGTTTAAGCCAGCTTTTTCACTCTCCTCTTTCACTTTCATCAAGAGCCCCTTTAGTTCTTCTTCACTTTCTGCCATAAGAGTGGTGTCATCTGCATATCTGAGGTTATTGATAGTTCTCCCGGCAATACTGATTTCAATTAGTGTTTCATCCAGCCCAGCATTTCTCATGATGCACTCTGCATATAAGTTAAATAAGCACGGTGACAATAAACAGCCTTGACATACTACCTTTCCTATTTGGAACCAGTTTGTTGTTCCACATACAGTTGTAACTGTTTCTTCCTAACCTGCATACAGATTTCTCAAGAGGCAGGTAAGGTGGTCTGGAATTCCCATCTCCTTCAGAATTTTCCACACTTTATTGTGATCCACAGAATCAAAGGCTTTGGCATAGTCAATAAAGCAGAAATAGATGTTTTTCTGGGACTCTCTTGCTTTTTTGATGATCCAGTGGATGTTGGCAATTTTATCTCTGGTTCCTCTACCTTTTCTAAAACCAGCTTGAACATCTGGAAGTTCACGGTTCACATATTGCTGAAGCCTGGCTTGAAAATTTTTGATCATTACTTTGCTAGCGTGTGAAATGAATGCAATTGTGTGGTAGTTTGAGCATTCTTTGGCATTGCCTTTCTTAGGGATTGGAATGAAAACTGACCTTTTCCAGTCCTATGGCCACTGCTGAGTTTTCCAAATTTGCTGGTATATTGAATGCAGCACTTTCACAGCATCATTTTTTAGGATTTGAAATAGCTCAACTGGAATTCCATCAACTCCACTAGCTTTGTTCATAGTGATACTTACTAAGGTCCACTTGACTTCACATTCCAGGATGTCTGGCTCTAGGTCAGTGATCACACCATCATGATTATCTGGGTCATGAAGTTCTTTTTTGTACAGTTCTTCTGTGTATTCTTGCCACCTCTTCTAAATGTCTTTTGCTTCTGTTAGGTCCATACCATTTCTGTCCTTTATTGAGCCCATCTTTACATGAAATGTTCCCTTGGTATCTCTAATTTTCTTGAAGAGGTCTCTAGTCTTTCTCATTCTGTTGTTTTCCTCTATTTCTTTGCATTGATTGCTGAGGAAGGCTTTCTTATCTCTCCTTGCTATTCTTCAGAACTCTGCATTCCGATGCTTATATCTTTCCTTTTCTCCTTTGCTTTTCACTTATCTTCTTTTCACAGCTATTTGTTAAGGCCTCCCCAGACAGCCATTTTGCTTTTTTGCATTTCTTCTCCATGGGGATGGTCTTGATCCCTGTCTCCTGTACAATGTCATGAACTTCCATCCATAGTTCATCAGGCACTCTGTCTATGAGATCTAGTCCCTTAAATCTATTTCTCATTTCCACTGTATAATCATAAGGGATTTGATTTAGGTCATACCTGAATGGTCTAGTGGTTTTCCCCACTTTCTCCAATTTCAGTCTGAATTTGGCAATAAGGAGTTCATGATCTGAGCCACAGTCAGATCCTGGTCTTGTTTTTGCTGACTGTATACAGCTTCGTTATCTTTGGCTACAAAGAATATAATCAATCGAATTTCAGTGTTGACCATCTGGTGATGTCCATGTGCACAGTCTTTTCTTGTGTTGTTGGAAGAGGGTGTTTGCTATGACCAGTGCATTCTTTTGGCAAATTAGCCTTTGCCCTGCTTCATTCCGTATTCCAAGGCCAAATTTGCCTGTTACTCCAGGTGTTTCTTGACTTCCTACTTTTGCATTCCAGGCCCCCATAATGAAAAGGACATCTTTTTTTGGTGTTAATTCTAGAAGGTCTGTAGGTCTTCATAGAACTGTTCAACTTCAGCTTCTTCAGCATTACTGGTCTGGTCATAGACTTGGATAGCCGTGATATTGGATGGTTTCCCTCGGAAGTGAACAGAGATCATTCTGTTATTTTTGAGATTGCATCCAAGTACTCCACTTTGACTCTTTTGTTCACTATGATGATTACTCCATTTCTTCTAAGGGGTTCTTGCCCACAGTAGTAGATATAATGGTCGTCAGAATTAAATTCACCCATTCCAGTTTATTTTAGTTCCCTGATTCCTAAAATGTCAACATTTGCTCTTTCCATCTCCTGTTTGACCACTTCCAATTTGCCTTGATTCATGCATCTAACATTTCAGGTTCCTATGCAATATTGCTCTTTACAGCATTGGACCTTGCTTCCATCACCGGTCATATCCACAACTGGGTGTTGTTTTTGCTTTGGTTCCCTCTCTTCATACTGTCTGGAGTTATTTCTCCACTGATCTCCAGTAGCATATTGGGCACCTACCAAATTGGGGAGTTCATCTTTCAGTGTCCTATCTATTTTCCTTTTCATACTGTTCATGGGTTTCTCAAGGCAGGAATACTAAAGTGGTTTTCCATTCCCTTCTCCAGTGGACCACATTTTGTCAGAACTCTCTACCATGACCCGTCCGTCTTGGGTGGCCCTACACACCATGGCTCACAGTTTTATTGAGTTAGACAAGGCTGTGGTCCATGTGACTAGATTGGTTAGTTTTCTGTGATAGTGGTTTTCGGTCTATCTGCCCTCTGATGGCAGAGAGGGCAATGGCACCCCACTCCAGTACTCTTGCCTGGAAAATCTCATGGACAGAGGAGCCTGGTAGGCTCTGTCCATAAGCCGCTAAGAGACACGACTGAAGTGACTTATCAGCAGGAGCAGCCCTCTGATGGAGAAGGATAAGAGGCTTATGAAAGTTTCCTGATGGGATAGACTGACTGAGGAGGAAACTGGGTCTTGTTCTTATGGGCAGGGCCATGCTCAGTAAATCTTTAATCCAATTTTCTGTTTATAGGTGGAGCTGTGTTCCCTCCCTGCTATTTACCTGGGACTTCCCTGGTGGCTCAGATGGTAAAGCGGGAGACCTGGGTTCAATCCCTCGGTCAGGAAGATTCCCTGGAGAAGGAAATGGCAACCCACTCCAGTACTTTTGCCTAGAAAACCCCATGGACAGAGGAGCCTGGTGCAGGCTACTGCCCATGGGGTCGCAAAGAGTCGGACACAAGTGAGCAACTTCACTCACTCACTCACTCAAACTATAGTGGAGGTAACTAGATAGCATATTCAAAAGCAGAGACATTACTTTGCCAACAAAGTTTCGTCTAGTCAAGGCTATGGTTTTTCCTGTGGTCATGTATGGATGTGAGAGTTGGACTGTGAAGAAGGCTGAGCACTGAAGAATTGATGCCTTTGAACTGTGGTGTTGGAGAAGACTCTTGAGAGTCCCTTGGACTGCAAGGAGATCCAACCAGTCCATTCTGAAGATCAGCCCTGGGATTTCTTTGGAAGGAATGAGGGTAAAGCTGAAACTCCAGTACTTTGGCCACCTCATGCGAAGAGTTGACTCACTGGAAAAGACTCTGATGCTGGGAGGGATTGGGGGCAGGAGGAGAAGGGGACGACAGAGGATGAGATGGCTGGATGGCATCACTGACTCGATGGACGTGAGTCTGAGTGAACTCTGGGAGTTGGTGATGGACAGGGAGGCCTGGCGTGCTGCGATTCATGGGGTTGTAAAGAGTCGGACATGACTGAGCGACTGATCTGATCTGATCTAATGAAGATAGTGGTGACCTGTCTCAAAAGAACCCAGGCACATACTGCTACACTCCACGTCCCCAACTCTGCAGCAGGCCATCACCGACCCACGCCTTTGCCGGAGACTCACGGACACCCACAGGCAAGTCTCCTGTGGGTGACTGTTCCTTTCTCTTGGGTCCAGGTGCACAAGGTTCTGTTGTGCCCTCCAAGAGTCTATTTCCCTGTCCCATGTAAGTTCTGGCAGCTCTATAGTGGGGTTAATGGCGACCTCCTCCTAGAGGGTTTATGCCATACCCACACCCAGAGCCCCTGTCCCTGCAGCAGACCACTGCCAACATGTACTTCCACCAGAGACACTCAAACACAGTTCTGTCTCTGTCTCTGTCTCTGTCTCCATCTCTGTGTGGTCCCTGGGTCCTGGTGCGCACAAGGTTTGTTTGAGCCCTCTGAGCGTCTCTGGTGGAACCGAGGTTTGATTCTAAATACGAATTCGCCCCTCCTACCGTCTTTCTGGTGCTTCTCCTTTGCCCTTGAACGTGGAGTAGCTCCTCACAGCTGCTCCAGTGCCTATCGTCTTACTGGGGCTTTTCTGACCTTGGACGTGGGGTATCTCTTCTCTGCCGTTTGCCCCTCCAGAGCCACACAGCCACCGCTCGCCACTCCAGCACCGCCTAATTCCCACAATAACCTTATAAATCATTGCTGTTATAATTATTCCCATTCATAGACAAAGAAAGAGAAGCATCGGGAATTTCAGTGACCCATCAGAGGCTATTTGTCTCTAAGTCATAGAAGCAGAATCCAAACATGGGCTTTGAGTTTCCACCCAGGAAAAGGAAAGAAAATTCTACATACAAACCCCATTCTTAATATAATGATATTTAAAGTACCGGGTGAGTAAATGTAGTTTCTTTTTTACAACAACAAAATTTAAAAAAAAAAAAAAATTTTTTTTTTTTTTTTTTGAGGGAAGGCTTTCGTTTTTAAAATATTTGGCTGCCCTGGGTCTTAGTTGCTGCATGTCGAATCTAGTTCCCCAACCAGGGATCGAACCTGTGCCCCCTGCTTTTGTCTCTCAGAGTCTTAAGCCACTGGATGCAAAGGGGCTGCACTGGCTGCACCCATTTCCCAGCAGGATCCGTTGGTTCCCAGACTCACTCTGCCTAAAAGAAAGTCCACTTCTCAAGGCAAAAAGAGTCTGGAAAATTTTATGACTTGCCAAAACCAAAACAAGTTGACAGAAACCTTATTATTTGAGGTAATGGTAATTCCAAAGAGAACACTGTGAGCTTGCTCCCCCTCAGCCCTACCCCAGGTGCATAATCCTGTGAGCATTCACACAAAGAAGGGTTTGAAGGGAGAAGACAGAGGCACCTTGCTTACCATCTGCTGCAGGACGTGACTGCCTGTGGGGTTGTGGGTAGAATTCTCATCAAGAACATGTTCTGAGGAAGGAACAAGTTCTCATTCATGACACTAGTCATGATAGATTCCTGGCACATTTTCCCTTTGCCCTAAGCCTTTATCTAACAGGAAATAATTGCATAACACTGAATATTGTGCAAAGCAATGTCACTATCATCAAAGTGATTATCATCAAAGATTGTGAAAGGGTTAGGGTTCTTTCCAGAAGTTTTCTACTTTCTTAATATTAAAAATTATGTTGCAGGGAGGGAAGGGTGGGAGGAAGAGATTGTTAGGGAGGTTGGGATGAACATGTACACACTGTTATATTTTAAATGGATAATTAAGGACCTACTGTTTAGCACATGAAACGCTGCTCAATATTATGTGGCAGCCTGGATGGGAGGGGAGTTTGGGGGAGAATAGTTACATGTCTACATATGGCTGAGCCCCTTCACTCTTTACCTAAAACTTATCACAACATTGTTAATTGGCTATACCCCAATAAAAAATAAAAAGTTTAAAAAATTAATTTAACAATGAATTATAACTACTTCCCAAGGAACCATATCTTAAAGAAAGTGAAGCCTGAAAGAGGATAAGGATATAGAACTATACGGAAGTTATACTCCAAATTTGACTTTGGAATTTGGGATGTATTTTCACAAGACTGGAAATAATTTATTTTTTATCTTTCTTATTTTTACTTTTCACCAGCATGTGCTACCTATTTACTTTTTAAGAGTATATATTGCCTATATAATTTTCAATCACTTTTTCATCATAGACAAAATTATCTGGATATAAAGTGTTTTATGTATTAAAGTATGAGTATTAACTTCAAATATATAAATTCCAAACATGAGAACTAGATAGACAATTCTAAGGATAGATACAACAAATTTTAGCTGCTAATTGACAATCTAGAGAATTCTCATATGGGTGAGTCAACTTAATGAACTTAAAGTATATGTATATATATATATATACTTTATATATATATGGGCTTCCCTGGTGGCTCAGATGGTAAAGAATCTGACTGCAAAGCGGGAGACCTGAGTTCGATCTCTGGGTTGGGAAGATTCTCCTGGAGAAAGGCATGGCAACCCACTCCAGCATTCTTGCCTGGAGAAGTCCATTGACAGAGGTGCCTGACAAGCCACAGCCCTGGAGTCACAAAGCATTGGACATAACTGAGCAACTAAGCATAGCACATACATAAGTATATGTATCAGAGGGATATGTATTCAGATATTTATGTTTGTCTCCTCCTAATCAGATAAATCAGATTACATTTGTTTGAAAATATAAACTCAATTCACCTTAGTAAAAAGGAGTGTTAATGCAAGTTGCTTCTCCCACTCACCAAATTTCAACATGCATAACAATTAATTTGTGTTTTTGAAATTCCTCATGTTACACTTCCTTTTGTTGATATTAGATTTAGGCTTCCAAGTTGTATCATGTTAATAAAGTCTTAGAAAACATTTGACTTCCAGTTATGCCCATTTCTGGTAAATTTATGTTCTACATTTTGATTAACAAAGATGTTCTAAGTGTAAGTATAAAACTATTTGAATGTTCTTCAAATATTAAGTGATTGTTTTAGGGTCACACCTTGAAGTGAGTGTTATGACAAGGGACAAAGAAACTCCATGGAATCAGTAAAGGAGGAGAAGCATGGAGAGAAGTAGATTTTTGTTGTTGCTTTTCATAAAGGATAAGGTAAGTGATCACCACTATGACATTGTTTTCCATTTGTGATGTAGAGACATTAATTAAAGGCATAAAGACACAGTCTTGGTCAAATGACAGGGACAATTTTCTTTAGATTTGGCCAAAACCTTTGCAGTAAAGAAACACACAATACCAGGTTGTCCTTGTAGAAAGGGGTGGGTAAAAATACAGCAAGAGAAAGAAAAGATCATGAATATCTTTTTTTTTTTTTTTTTTTGCTTTAGTGAATGATTAGAGGAAATGTATAGTTAGTCACGGAGAAGTCAATGGCACCCCACTCCAGTACTTTTGCCTGGAAAATCGCATGGACGGAGGAGCCTGGTAGCTGCAGTCCATGGGGTCACGAAGAGTCCGACACAACTGAGCGACTTCCCTTTCACTTTTCACTTTCAGGCATTGGAGAAGGAAATGGCAACCCACTCCATTGTTCTTGCCCGGAGAATCCCAGGGACGCGGGAGCCTGGTGGGCTGCTGTCTATGGGGTCGCACAGGGTCGGACACGACTGAAGCAACTTAGCAGCAGCAGCAGCATAGTTAGTTATCTCCCACTTTTTAAAACCCCATCGACTGTACCCCGTCAAGTTCCTCTGTTCGTCTAGTTATCCAGGCAAGAATACTGGAATGGATTGCCATTTCCTCCTCCAGGGGATCTTCCTGACCCAAGGATTGAACCCAAGTCTCTTACATCTCCTGCATTGGCAGGTGGATTCTTTACCACTGCACTACCTGGGAAGCCCGTTAATTCATACATTAAATTCCAAATTTTAATGGCACCATCATGTTTGCCTAGTAAATATCCAGAATGTAATCAAGAGCTCTAACACTGTTGTATCCATATTAAAGAAGAGGCATCAATGGGAAGCTGAGGAAAGAAGCTGGACTAAGAGTGGGAAAATTTGAAATGAAATTTGTTGTATCAATTTGGAGGCAAAGCATTGTAATGAAAATACTGACTTTGATAGCCTTTATAGAACTAATTACTTTAATTAATTGCTTCTCTGTTATTGAGGTTTCCTTTGTTGGGGCTGCAAAGTCTGATACATAGGCCAGCATCTTTCTGTTACATTAATTCCTCAGATTCAGTCTTTTGATGTATTGCAATTTTCTTAAACTCCAAAATCCTTCAGTTATCAAAATGATTGCTAAGTAGCTAAGTATTGCTTTGATGCTTTCAATTTTAATGCTCTGGCTTAAATTTTGTAAGCAGTATGCTCTATTCATCCCTCCATTCTACAAGAAAGCTCTTTAGCTAAAGCTTATGCAAAGCTTTTCAATCTACAAAACAGAATCTGTTTTCTTGACTGTCTCTCTCAACTATAGTGAGATCCAGACCAAAATATTTGAAGAGAAATTTTACTGGACAGGATTTCTTCAAATGCATTAGCTTTGAATTAAATATTTCATTCTAGTTTGTAGAGATAAGAATATTGCAGGTTCACAAAAGGTACCCATATAACTGACTTTCTATGGACAGATATCAGATTATTTTACAGTGTATGTAAATGTCTTTTAATTTTTAAAAGAATAACATAGTTCTCAGTTTATGATGATGTAAGTACAGTCATAAATGCTGACAAGGGAATGAGGACAGAAATTTGTCAAATGGAATAAGATAAAGAAAAGGAAACATTCCCATACAGAGAAGGAAAGTTTTAAGAAAGAAAAAAAAAAAAAGAATTTATATGATGATATAAGAAAGTGACAAAATGAGAGAAATAAACAAGATTGGCTTTTCCAGGAAAAGATATGACAAATGATAAATTAAAATTTTGAGTGATGTCAACACCTAGTTAGTAGGAGGGATTTTTTTAACAGCTTTATCAAGATATAGTTTACACACTAGAAAATTCATCCATTTAGACTATAAGTCAGTGACTTTTAGTATATCCAGAGTTTTGTAACCATCACCGCAGGAATATTTTCATTATCCCCTCCAAAAATCTGTACCCATTTGCTGTCACCCCAAAGCCCCCTTCTCCCCAGGGAGGGATTTTTTGATAAGACAGCTATCTCATATTTATTTGCTCCCTCGGTTCTCCAGACCAGACCAGCTTTCATTACATTCTTTGCTAAAAGAGCAACTCTCAACCAGAAGGAAAGATCAATAGCAATCAGGCCCAGAGAAAACATGGTCCTTGTGCAGACAGGTATCCATCTACAAGCTTGGGAAGAAACTGAGTGTATCTAAGTTTCATTATGCTCAGCTACTATCATTTATAGGATATCTAAATTGATGGTACTCAACACATGCTTGTGGCTTCCCTGATGGCTCAGTTGGTAAAGAATTCACCTGCAATGCAGGAGACCTGGGTCTGATCCCTGGGTTGGGAAGAACTTTTGGTGAAAGAAATGGGAAGCTACTCCAGTATTCTTGCCTGGAGAATTCCATGGACAGAGGAGCCTGGAGGGCTACAGTCCATGAGGTCGCAAGAGTCAGATATAACTCAATGACTAAACCACCACCACCAATACATGCTTAGCAAATCAGTCATATTAAAATCCATTAGAAAGGTTGCTTAAAATATAAAATAAAAATACAGATTAAAGTGCTCACTTCAGCAGCATGTACACTAAAATCTGGGTGTGCCCCTCTAAAGCCCAGATTTGGGTCTTCCCTGGTGGCTCAGACAGTAAAGAATCTGCCTGCAATATGAGAGATCCAGGTTCGATCCCTGGATTGGAAAGATCCTCTGGAGAAAGGAATGGGCATCCCACTCCGGTATCTTGCCTGGAGAATCACATGGACAGAGGAGCCTGACAGGCTACTGTCCATGGGGTCGCAAAGAGTTAGACATGACTGAACAACTCTGACTCACTCATACTAAAATTAGAACAATACAGAGAAGATTAGCATGACCCCTAGATAAGGAGAACACACAAATTCATGAAACATTTCATTTTTTCACAGATATATGCTTCTTTTCTGTACATTAAATATATGGCATTCTTCATGTCAATCATACTAAAAAAAAAGGAACTTGAAAATATAGATTATGCATCATAAAGGCAAAATATTTAGTTTCAGTAAGTATGGAGTGGGAGACCTTGGAAACTGTATTTTTAAAGAGCTCCTTAGGTGATTCTAATAATAATCAAGTTTTAAAATCACTGACAGTTTGTATAAATGTATAAGCTAACAGCTGAACTGTAAGTAAAACAGCAATTAAGTATATCAATGTGGTGGATTCATGTTGATATATGGCAAAACCAATACAATATTGTAAAGTTACCTGTGGCGGATTCATTTCGATGTTTGGCAAAACTAATACAATATTGTAAAGTTTAAAAATAAAATAAAATTTAAAAAAAATAAAAGAAAAAAAAAAGTATATCAAGTAAGAGAACCCTAGTGAGTAGAGAATTGCCCAGTGATAGAATGATCAGCATGACACGGAATTAAGCTGAGAAATCTCTCCTCATTTCCATGGTCAAGAAGCAGTTCTTAGGCATAGGTTACTACAGAAATGTCTCAAAAGAAGACATTTCTGACGAGATGAATGGCACATGAGAAAGCACAGAGGTGGAATTAATTCAAAATCATGCCTTAAGATGAGAGTTGCATAGACTTATTTGCAGCAGGGAGGGAAATAAGTTCAAGTGAATAGAAGAGTTACAGGAAAGTCTAAGCTATGGAACTGAAGAGCTGTTTTCTGTAGATAGGGAATTATGCCATGATGAAAACAGCCTGAAGATCAGCCTTCAGTTCAGTTCAGTTCAGTAGCTCAATTGTGTCCGACTCTCTGCAACCCCATGAATCGCAGCACGCCGGGCCTCCCTGTCCATCACTCCCGGAGTTCACTCAAACTCATGTCCATCGAGTCGGTGATGCCACCCAGCCATCTCTCCAGTATTTATTGCTTGTAGACTTTTGGATAACAGCCATTCTGACTGGCGTGAAATGGTACCTCATTGTGGTTTTGATTTGCATTTCTCTGATAATGAGTCATGTTGAGCATCTTTTCGTGTGTTTGTTAGCCATCTGTATGTCTTCTTTGGAGAAATGTCTGTTTAGTTCTTTGGCCCACTTTTTGATTGAGTAGTTTATTTTTCTGGAATTGAGCTGCAAGAGTTGCTTGTATATTTTTGAGATTAATTCTTTGTCAGTTGCTTCATTTGCTATTATTTTCTCCCATTCTGAAGGTTGTCTTTTCACCTTGCTTATAGTTTCTTTGTTGTGCAGAAGCTTTGACGTTTAATTAGGTCCCATTTGTTTATTTTTGCTTTTATTTCCAACATTCTGGTAGGTGGGTCATAGAGGATCCTCTTGTGATTTATGTCAGAGAGTGTTTTGCCTATGTTCTCCTCTAGGAGTTTTATAATTTCCAGTCTTACGTTTAGATCTTTAATCCATTTTGAGTTTATTTTTGTGTATGGTGTTAGAAAGTGTTCTAGTTTCATTCTTTTACAAGTGGTTGACCAGTTTTCCCAGCACCACTTGTTAAAGATATTGTCTATTCTCCATTGTATATTTTTGCCTCTTTTGTCAAAGATAAGGTGTCCATGCTGCTAAGTCACTTCAGTCGCGTCCGACTCTGTGCAAACCCGTAGATGACAGCCCACCAGGCTCCGTTGTCCCTGTGATTCTCCAGGCAAGAATAGTGGAGTGGGTTGCCATTTCCTTCTCCAATGCATGAAAGTGAAAAGTGAAAGTGAAGTCACTCAGTCGTGTCCGACTCTGTGCAACCCCATGGACGGCAGCCCACCAGGCTCCGTCGTCCATGGGATTTTCCAGGCAAGAATAGTGGAGTGGGTTGCCATTTCCTTCTCCAATGCATGAAAGTGAAAAGTGAAAGTGAAGTCGCTCAGTCGTGTCCAACTCTTAGCGACCCCATGGACTGCAGCCCACCAGGCTCCTCCATCCATGGGATTTTCCAGGCAAGAGTACTGGAGTGGGGTGCCATTGCCTTCTCCGAAGGTGTCCATAGGTGCGTGGATTTACCTCTGGGCTTCCTGTTGCTTTTAAAAACAAAGTATAAGAATGTAATAAGTCAGAAAGAGAAAAACAAATATCATATATTAATGTATATACATGGAATCTATAAAAATGATATTGATGAATCTCTCTACAGGGAAGGAATGGAGATGCAGACATAGAGAAGGGACTTGTGGATACAGTTGGGGAAGGAGCAAGTAGGATGAATGGAGAAGGTAGCCTTGACATATGTACATTACCATGTGTAAAATGGATAGCTGGTGAGAAGTCGCTGTATAACAGGGAGCCCAGCTTGGCCCACTGTGATGATCTAGAGGGGATGGGATGGGGACAGGGGAAGGAGGCTCAAGAAGGAGGGAAAATATGTGCAATTATGGCTGACTCTCATTGTTGTACAGAAACCAACACAATTTCGTAAAGCAATTTTCCTCCAATTAAAAATACAGTTTTAAAAAATATTGCTCTGAATGTCCCATTTCTGTTAATGTGAATTTTCATTTCATTCTGCTTATGCCTGTGATTCTAACAGCACCTCCCCCAGTGTACACTAAGTGACAAGGACACCTCCACTCTCACCCACTCATAGTTGCTCAATGTTCTGTAAACATATTTTTCATGGGAAGCAGCAGTTTAGAAATATGTCCAAAGGTTATAATGTCTTTCATAGGTTTTTTTTTTAAATAACTTTGAGATTTTAAAAAATCTGTTTTCCGTACAATTAGCATGAGAATTATCAGCAATTACAAAGTTAACTCTTTTCACATCTATGTGTTCACCTCTCTTCCTAGTTTATGTCAAAATTTAATGCTATTATTATAGTCAAAAGTTAGCTTTTGTTCCTTTTCACCTAACAGTAAGTAATTAAAGATTTTATGTTGTGATAAGGTATTCCTATTTTGGTGGATGTGTAAGATAGATTCTACCAAGGCAATATATAGCATGTGTCTTCAGTTATCAAACATTGCAGTTCATCTGAAGTTTTATGAATATTAATTTTTGCTTTAGTGAATGACTAGAGGAAATGCCAGGTCAGTCAGATCCAACTCTTTGCGACGCCATGGACCATAGAGCCTGCCAGGTTCCTTTGTCCATGGGATTCTCCAGGCAAGAATACTGGAGTGGATTGCCATGCCCTTCTCCAGGAGATCTTCCCGACCCAGGGATCAATCCCATTTCCTTGAGAGGCAGGTTCTTTACCACTAGCTCCACCTGGGAAGCCCTTAGTGAGTGATTGGGTGAAGTAAAGTGAAGTGAAGTCGCTCAGTCATGTCCGACTCTTTGCAACCCTGTGAACTGTAGCCTACCAGGCTCCTCAGTCCACAGAATTTTCCAGGCAAGAGTACTGGAATGGGTTGCCATTTCCTTCTCCAGGGGATCTTCCCAACCCAGGGATCAAACCCGGGTCTCCCGCACTGCTGGCAGACGCTTTACCATCTGAGCCACCAGGGAAGCCAAGAGTGATTGGATAGTTGTGTGCAATTTTACTCTTTATGTGGGAATTTCTTGGATGAGTCAATTACACTTGGTGTTTGAAACTATGAATTTTAAATATCAGTTATGTAAAACAAATTGTTCTAGGCACAAAAGAAAAAAGAGTTTCTAAGATTTAAAAGAAAACCTGGAAAGACAGTTTTACTATTAATAATAATAACAAACATGTATATAGCTTTCACTCTATGCCAGACACTTTCTAAGTACTTTTAAGTATGTCAAACTAAATCTAATCCTTGGAGGGCTACTCTTAAGCAACTTTATAGATAAACTAAAGCCCTGAGAGGTTAAGTAATTTGTTCAAGAGGTAACAGTGAGGAACCTGGGATTCTTTCCAAGGTGTTTGACAATTGAGTCTATTCTCTTAAGTACTTTGTCATCCTGCTTTAAGGTCAGTTAGAATATTCTCATATTGTATTTTCAGAGTATTTCTTTCCAAATGCTTTTCCTGCTTATACAACAACACTTTAGCCAAGAAAGTTTACCAGCTTATTTTATTTATTTTTTCACTCAACAAATATTTACTGTCTATTAAACTGATGACTGGAATTTCATTACTCTATTTTCATTCATGTGAGTTACATGGCTACCTACTATTAAAAGTTGGAATACTATAACATTGATCTTTGGCTTTGACATTTGGCTAGACAGAATCTGCCATAAGGTTCGGTTTTGGCCTCAATGTATTTCAACATCATTTTGAAACCCCTGAAATTGTGCATGACCAATAAACTTATGATCTTTGTAGGTAATAAGTCTATAAAATCTCTACCATAATGTTGATAATTCAATCAAGACACATGATCTGTGGGTTTATTTTAATATTATGATATTTACTTATAATATGTGTTTTAGATATATCTTAGAGTGAAAAGCTTGTTTGTCTTTTACAAAAACAAATCCAAAATATTGATATTTGCGCAAAGTCTCTTAAATCAAGGAATCATGAACCCATTGTAGCTCATAAGCCCTCATACATCCAACTGTCTTAAATATATTTCTGGTATTAAAAATGTATGCCATTTAAAATGGGTACTTTTGACTCATTTTGAAATTTTCTTTACTCATTTATTATAGTGGTGGGAGGTAAAAGTAATAAAAGTTTTCATTTTTAAACCTCACCTCTTTCTTCCTCAACTCTTGTTAGTGTTTATATTGCCCCTGAGAGTTGCATAAGAACAAAGGAGAGAGCATAGAAAGAAACACTGAATCCAGGAAACAAATACCCAGCAAAACTCTTCATCTTAGAATTCAGAAATGGGATTTTAACTTATCTTAGAATTTGGAAGTGGGATAATTGTCATACAAATGTACATTTATGAGTTTATTAGACTTAAAAGTGAAATAATATTTTTCCTATAGTCATAAATCTAACTTGACTGCTTATCTTGACAATGAAGCCTAGCTTTGAAAATCAGATTATTTGTAGGCACTTTCTAGAAATATAATTATGCAAGTCATAGTTTTGACAATAATAAAAAAGCACTTTGAGGTTTTATATTGATAAAAGTATATTTAAATTAATAATATTTCAATTTTGCCAAAGTTATATCAGGTGATTCTAAGTAGAAAATAGCAATTAGTAACCATTTATAAGTGCCTTTTTTGCAATGTTTCTAGACAATGAGAACGAGAATGACTAATAACTAATCCAAATCCTTTTGCAATTGACCTAGTTCCCAGTGGTGTGCTTTCAGTAGAATTAAGAAAGTCATACTTGATTCATCAGCTGATAGGTAATTAAGCTGCAGTATTCTTGCCTGGAGAACCCAGTGGACAGAGGAGCCTGGCGGGCTGCAGTCCATGCAGTCGAAAAGAGCTGGACACAACTGAAGCAACTAAGCACAGCACAGCACAGGTAATTAAAATTCTTTTTCAATGATGATTACAATGTGACCTTTGGCTTTTAACTTAGATAATTAAATATTCAAATGATATTATAACAGAACTTCTTGTGTTTTTTTCCTATTTTAGAAAAATATTTATTTTATTTGGTTGCACTGGATCTTAGTTGCAGCATGTGGGATCTTAGTTCCCTGACCAGGGATGGAATCTGGGCCCCCTGTATTGGGAGCATGGAGTCTTAGCCACCAGGCCACCAAGGAAGACCTCTATCTCTCTTTATGTGAACAAGACTTCTTGGTGCTTGCATCTATAGAATAAGTAGAATAGGAATAGTATAGAATAGAAATATAGGAGAGTAGAACATAGGAGAATAGAAAACATAGCAAGAGGATAGGTGAGATGTGTGTCAATCTAGCAGTAAGTCATATTCATCCAAGGACACATGATCCGATTGGAGGACCCAGATGGATGGAATATACAATTAATTTCATTTTTTAGAAATGACTTTCAAACAAAATTTTTCTTGTGTTTAATATTATTGAAATTATAGTAGCTATATATAGTTTTGATAAAGAATATATTGACCATACTTATAATGATAGCTTGATCTAGAAAAATCTATTACTACTCAGAACTGGATAGGTACAAGAACGTCTTTTATAGTTTTGATTATCTTTAGTTTCAGAAATGTATGATAGAGTGATCTTTAAAATATATTGAAGCAGTACTTCACCAGTGGTCCAGTGGTTAAGACTTCACATTCTAACGCAGGGGGTGCAGGTTCAATCCCAGGCCAGGGAGCTAAGATCCCACACGTCTTGAGGCCAGAAAAATGTATAAAACAGAAGTAATATTATAAAAAATTCAATAAAGACTTTAAAAATGATCCACATCAAAAAAAAATCTTTTAAAAAATAAAATATATTGAAGCATAAAATAACAAGGTAAAATTATGTGGGAAATAAGAATGGAAATACAAGATTTAACAGAAACAAGAATGATGCTAAAATTTCCAACTTTTAAAAGAATAGATCATGTTGTTTTAAATGGATAATGGTAGGCAATAAATGACTGCAGTATTTACATTTCACTGAATACATTTTCAAAATGGTATTTCACTTTATTTTTAAAATATCAGTATTTATATTTTTTGTTATCTTACTCATAATGAGAAGTTTTAGAAGCTAAGCATGTGTGAAAGGTTACATGCTTAATAAAATTCTTTTGGGAATATAAGGAGGAAAAAGATTGAAGACCACAAAAATATGTAATATAAGCATTAGCAGAGAATGTAGAGAACATACTGTTTATGCTCTATGATAAACATTTTAAATGTATCTACTATCATTTTCAATTAAAAATCACAACAATAAAGTTTTATAATACTTCAGATTTATTCTTCTACTCTAGAAATTTAAACTGTAATGGTGATTTTGCTTCATCAAAATGCAGATTTTTATACTTAGTCGTTAGGCATTTGGCCAAAGTAAGGGATTGGTATATATCCAAAAAAGTACAATTATGCCTATGAAAAGTTACTAGGAGCCTTCTTAAAAATCATTTATTATCTATTGTAAATTACTTTATTCCATATTAAGCTGGCAGAGAATGAAGCTTTTTATTTATGGCAGTGTAGGAATGCAGGATGGAAATGGAAAGAGCATAGTTTCTAATGAGAAAAGAAACCAAATGAAGCTAAAGCATTTTATCTTCATTCAGCAAGCATTTGCCAGGTACCAAGGCCTCACACAATGTATTATTACAGTTTATTTAACCTAGCATTATATCACTAATAGTTTATTATCATCATTGGAATTATATTTTTTAAATTAATCTTTATTGGAGTGTAGTTGATTCATAATGTTGTCTTAGTTTCTGTTCACAGCAAAAGTGAATCAATTTTACATATACATATATCCACTCTTTTTTAGATTTTTTTTTCCCTCATGGATCATTACAGAGTACTGAGTAGAGTTCCCTGTGCTACACTGTGGGTTCTTATTAGTACCTATTTTATATACAGTAGTGTGTATGTCGATCCCAATTTCCCAGTTGATCCCTTCCCCCTCCCCCTGTGCTGTCCCCCTTGGTAACTTTGTTTTCTACATCTGTGATTCTATTTCTGTTTTGTAAATGAGTTCATTTGTACCATCTTTTTAAAGATTCTAAAGGTTATTTTCTTAGAAGATAAAATTAATTGATTGGCTTTATATTCTAGACGTTAAATGAACTAAGAAACTATAATAATGTATTACATGGGTTCATTTTATTTATAAATAAGTATAAAGATAGCTATAAAAAGTGAAAACTAAGCTTTCAAACAATGGAGAGATTATCTTTATATTTATTTTGTTTAAAATTCTGGGATAAATTTTCCTTTGTTTCGTTAATGAACTCTATCGGTTGACACTCAGGGAATGTGTGCTGTTCCCTGGACTTCCAGGAAAAGATCTGTGTTATGTATTTACATAAGTAGCTCTTAATTTCATCAAATCATATCATTTATTTTGATTTATTTTCTTAAAGATGTTTAAAGTTGCTGATTAATGACCACAACTAATGTAGTCTCAACATGCTATTTTTCATGCCCTTTGAAAATCTGAGCAAGTGGATTGAAGTGATCTGCAATTGATTTTTTTATACTGGAAGTAGTTAATA
The DNA here is from genome assembly GCF_029378745.1 of Bos indicus. Classification (NCBI taxonomy): domain Eukaryota; kingdom Metazoa; phylum Chordata; class Mammalia; order Artiodactyla; family Bovidae; genus Bos; species Bos indicus. Next base: position 100,788,713 of record NC_091764.1, read on the forward strand.
TGTTACAAAAATAAATGGTTGGCCGTTTACTTTCACTACCCATCAGGTAAAATAAAAACCAGGGATTCTGGAATAAGAACAGAGTTCAAGGAATCAAAGACTCAGACTCCCATTCTTTCCTGTTCCTCTCTACACCATGAGGGGACATCAACTGCCTAATCCAGTCTTGATTCTGCTTTTCTTGCTCCTTCCCAGAGATGCTTCAGCTACCTCCAAACCGTAAGCAACATTTCCAGAAAATTCTATTCCCCTCCTCTCTCCCATTCTGTTATCCATTTCTTGATGTCTGCCTTTTTATTTCCTAATTCTCTATGAAATTATCTGCTGTTGAAAAGCATTGAAAAATGATTACCACAGGTGGTAAAAGGTACACTCCAGGTCCAGAAAACTCAGAGACACAAGGTAATAATATTTGTGAAATATTTGTGAAGCAAATATTCCATCATCCAAGATGATGGAATTCTACAATATTCACCAAATAAAAATATATAATTCCTACCCAAAAAAGAGATAAATTCTTTATTGGCTAATGAAAAAGGCTGCAGTGTCTTGTCTTTGTCATTGCAAAGTGACATAGTATCTTTGTCTCCTCCAAGTCATGGGTTCCCAAGATGGATGAGACCTAAAGACAAGCCAGGATTTGTGTGTTAAGTCACTCAATCTTTCACCAAATCTTTAAAGGCTAGCATTAGACTTTGAGAACATACAGATCAACAAAATGTGGGCTGTGACCTCAGTACCTCATAGTATAAAAGAGAGAGAGAAAGAGATGGTGCACAGAGAATGAAATAAAATGCAAAAACAGAACCAGGATTCTGTGGGAATTGTTGTTGTTCAGTTGCTAAGTTGTATCCAACTCTGCGACCCCATGGACTGTAGCCCGCCAACGTCCTCTGTCCAAGGGGATTTCCAGGAAAGAATACTGGACTGGGTTGCCATTTCCTCCTCCAGGGGATCTTGCTGGATCAGGGAACAAACCCTCATCTCCTGAGTCACTAGGGAAGCCCTCTGTGGGAATACTGACAAATAATACCTAACTCCTCATGGGAACGTATATAAAGGAAGGGGCATCACCAAAGTCTACATAAGGAAGTTGTTTTTGAGATGAGTCTTATGAAGCAAATAGAAGTTTTCCAGCTAGACCAGGACACTTCAGATAGACCGACAAGCATGAGCCACCAGAGCATCACAGAGTTCAGTATTTTGGGCTTTTCTAAATGATAGATAAACAGCAACAGAGGGATGATATTTTCTTCTGGGTGTACGTGGTAACACATCTGATGATTAGCCTAGTTTGTCTTCTATCTGCAGAGAGTGGAAGAAAGAAAAGAGCTAAGGTTGCATCCGAAACAGTATTGAAAATAGATTCAGTTCCTCTCCATGAATTGTTACCTCTTTAATGTTTCCTGAAACAAAGTGACCTCTGATACCATCATACAAAACCCAAGACCACATACAGACAGATTCTCTTACTGGTTGCAATAATAATTAATTAATTAATAATATCATTTGTTAATAAATTAAATGGAGAAGGAAATGGCAAAGTGTTTTGAGAGGACTGTTGACATATAACTGAGAATTAAAGTTGTATTAAAGTGTACAACACACATATATATTGTGAAAGGATTTTCCCCATTGACCTAACTAATCTATTACATAGATTAATGATTTATCTAGCACATCTGTCTCTCAGCTATCTACTTTTGAGGGAGAGGTAAGAACATTTAATTTCTGATCTCTGAGCAAATTGCAGTTACATAATACAGTTATCAGCCATAGTCACCATGTTAGATATTATATCTTCAGCTCTTATTGCCTCATAAATGACAGTGTATGCCCTTTTACCAACATATTCCTGTTTCCCTCTACCTCCCAGCCATTGGAAAGCACTTTTCTACTCTATGTTTCTAAGTTTGACTTTAAAAAAAAAAGATTCCTCATGTAAGTGATACCAGGCATAATTGTCTTTCTCTGGTTTATTTCACCTAGCACTGTGCCCTCAAGGGCCATCTATGTTGTCACAAAGGGCAGAATTTCCTCCTTTTTTTAAGGTCGAATACTATTCGTGTATGTGTGTGTATGTGTGATCACATTTTCTTGGTTCATTGAAAATTTCTAATTTAGAAAATTACCTCTATCCAAAATGTATAACAACTTATGGAGTGCTTATCCATAGCTTACAAATAGGTTTACTAATGTGGAAATAGTAAATTTCCACAATACTGGAGAAATGTATGGGTGTTTTAACTTGGTAGGGGGGTTCTGAGTTTCTAAGGTCTATACTCCTTGCCACTCCTGCTGAAATCTAACTTGGTTCTGTGACTGATGAAGATAGCAAAGATTATCTAGAAAACAACCACAATAACCCCTCCATGGCTGACCCAGACCCCTCTTCTCCACAGGCAGTACCTGGTGCTGGTCCCGTCACAGCTGTATGCTGGTGTTCCTGAGAAGGTCTGTGTCCTGCTGAATCACCTGAATGAGACAGTGGCATTGACAGTAACTCTGGAATCTGAGACGGAGGGCAGGAATCTCCTCACAGACCTGGAGGCGAAAAACTCCTTCTACTGCAGCTCCTTCACGGTCAGCATTCCTCCTCGGGGGAAGGGAAATCATTACAGAGAGAGCACATTAGTTGATGCCTTAGGTTCTGACCCCCAACAATTAAAAAATGTCAGCTTGGTGCTCTGTGATGACCTTGATGGGTGGGATAGGGGTGGGAGGGAGGTCCAAGAGAGAGGGGATATATGTATGTATATAGTTGATTAACTTTGTTGCCCAACAGAAACTAACACAACATCATCAAGCAATTATACTCCAATAAAAAATAAAATACAAAAAAGAAAAATGAGGAGTACAGAGTGAATTTCAAACAAGTCTAAAGATAAAATTTCTACTGAATATACTTTCATAATATTTACAAACAGAACTGGTACAATATACAAAAGATAACAATGGTTATAAGAAGGATTTTGTTTGTTCTTAAAGCAAACTTTGAAGGTAAATCATATTCATGCCTTTATAGATATAAACACAGATTCATAAAGTTTAGTGACTTATCTAAGTTCTCCCAGATGGTTGACGGTTAATGTACTGTCCTTGTAACCTTTTACTAACTTAAAGTATTAAAAAGTTAATCATACCAGCTTACTACCAATGATAATATACAGTGCTACTTTTGACTGTTAGAAAATAAATTTTAAAAATTATTTTAATACTACCATATTACTGTCAAAATGAGAACTTGTTATTTCCTTCATTGTCATGACTAGTTGAAGAATTACTTCATTTTTATTGCAATGACATTTCTCCTTTAATCAATTTAATAAATTGCTGCCTTCATGTTACACACTCATATTAATCTATAAAGCAGGGCACATTCCATTTGACCCTGAAAAAATGAAAGCGAAAGTATCTGTTTCTCAGTCATGTCCAGCTGACTCTTTGTGACCCTGTGGTCTGTAGCCCACCAGGCTCCTCTGTCCATGGAATCTCCAGGCAAGAATCTTAGAGTGGATAGCCATTCCCTTCTCCAGGAGATCTTCCTGACCCAGGGATCGAACCTGTGTCTCCTGCATTGCAGGTGGATTCTTTACCGTCTGAACCACCAAGGAAGCCTAGCCCTTACTAATTCCCATGGGACTAACTAGAGAAATGAGAAAGTCACAAAAGCTGAGACCCTCAGAAGTGGATCTGGACAGATTCTTCAGCTCATTTCTGTTTTACAGATTCCGGATTCTTTTCCCTTCGCATTCATAACCGTGCAGGTGCAAGGACCAACCCAGAACTTCATAAAGAAGAAGCCAATATACATTACAAAAGCAGAAAGCCTAGTCTTTGTCCAGACAGACAAACCCATCTACAAGCCAGGACAAACAGGTATAAGGAACTAAACAAGCAAAGGCAATCTGAAGGGTTGGAGGTGTAGTTCTCTGTTACCTTTTGGAAATCCTGGCACATTGTTATTTGTGTTACCACCCTGAATTTCCATTGGCGGCTTTCATGAGAAAAATCTCTGTGTTTCAGTGCAATTCCGCATTTTCTCTGTGGATGTCAACTTTCACCCTTTGAATGAAACGGTAAGTCTCATAGCAATGGCTATTTTGTTGTTGTTCAGTCACCAAGTTGTGTCTGACTCTTTGCAACCCCATGAACTGCCTCACACCTGCTTCCCTGTCCTGCACTAACTCCCAGAGTTTGCTCAAGTTCATGTCCTTTGAGTAAGTGATGCTAGCTAACCATCTCCTACTCTGTCGCCCTCTTCTCCTTTGCCTTCCATCTTTCCCAGCAGTAAGACTGGCAGAAAAAAAAAAAAAAAAAAGCCAAAATGTAAAATCTGTTCTTTGGAGAACCTGAGACCAATATGAGATACTTAAACCTACCACAGAAAGTTCTCCAAAGCATATGGCTACTGGAGGATAAGGGAGATAAGTTCATCAACTACATTCTTAAAGTTAATTAAATATTCGGTTGAAATTATCTCCTTAAAGACTCAATTATTCTAAATGAACAAAAGAAAATAAATGCATTTGATATCTCTCTTAAGAGAAATGGAGAATTTCTCACAGATGCAAGTCAGCTGCCAAATAAAACTCATTATTTGGACCTTTTTACACAAATCTAGGTTACATTACTTCATAAAAGGAAATCATGATTTCTTTTCTGTTTGTTCTTTTTTTTAAGAATTTTTTTTCCATCTCTTAAAAAAAAAAATTTATCCATGTTTGGTTATGCTAGGTCTTTGCTGCTGCTCAGACTTTTCTCTAGTTGTGGAGAGCGGGGGCTGCTCTCTAGCCGCAGTGCACAGGCGTCTCATTGCGGTGCTTCTCTTGTTGCAGAGCACAGGCTTTAAGGTGCATGCGCTTAGTAGTTATGGTTCCCAGGCTCTAGAGCACAGACTCAGTAGTTGGTGCACACAGGTTTAGTTGCCTCAGAGCATGTAGGATCTTCCCAAATAAGGGATTGAAACTGTCGCCTTCACTGGCGGGTGGATTCTTTACCACTGAGCCATCAGGGAAGCCCCCATCATTTCTTCAGAGACTATGTCCCAGACCGAACATATGAAGTGTTATGACTCAAACAGGGCCACATTTCCTCATCCAGACAAGAACTGAATAGGCTCAACTTCCTTCTGGTCCAAATACTGTTTTAATGCTGGTGTCACAGTTTTGTCTTTCTATACTCTGTCTCACATTCACCCTATTTGTTTTCTTTTCAGTTCCTGGTGGTTTATATTGAGGTAGGTAATATCTTGTGTCTCTCTCTTGGGATGAGGCCTCACTGTGAGTTATATTAACTTTCCTCTTTCCACTTTCTCCTTCCCCACTGCCACTTCTTCAGAACTAAATAAATACTGTTTTCCCTGTCTCTCATAAATCCTGGGGAGAGTGGATAAGATGTCAATGAAATAACAAAATACCCTGAGATGATGCAACGTAGTGGCTCTTCCAATATTTCTGACTGAGATAGTATGCATAATCACAAAAAGAGGTACTATCACCTGTCATATCTCAGCTGGGCAAGTTGCCCTTTTCTAGTCTAGAATTCTTAGAAACCTTTGCTAATACCTCTGGTGCCAATTTACCAACCAGCTAATTAGCCTGCTTCCCATGTCATCCTCCCTGAAAAGCTGTTCTACTCAAAACTATATATTTCAATTGCTTCAATATACTTGTGATGCTTTTACATATAGAACCCCAAAAGGAACCGGATTTTCCAATGGCCCAGTTTCAAATTGCAAGGGGGACTCAGTCAGCTCTCTTTCCCACTCTCAGTGGAGCCCGCACTGGGTCCCTACAAGGTGGTACTGCTGAAGGAGCCTGGGAAAAGAATAGAGCACTCTTTTGAAGTGGATGAATACGGTAAGAATTCTACACACGTCAAACACATGTATGACATTAAAGAATACAAGATTGGATCATTTTTATATGTAGTGACAAGCAAAAATCTAGCATATATCAATCAAAAAGTAGCAAGAATTTTTATTTATCTAAATATTTGCCAAACACTTCATGCACTATCTCATTAAATCCTTACAATAGCCCTCTGAGGCAGATACTATACCATCTCTATTTTACAAATGAGTGTATTGATACTAGAGAAGTGAAAAATTTACCAAAATCATGGAGCCAAGAAGCATAAGAGATTTTAATAGTTCCAACTGACCCTATTCAAACATAAATTATTAACCAATATATTGTGTTATCTACATGCATCTCTTGATCTATATCTTATAACAGGATGTATTTTCTGGGATTGCATCCTTGCTGTCTGTAACCTACATGTAATTTACGCTAATAATAGTTCTCAGACATTGAAACCATCTTATTAGTTATCAATTATGTAGAATTTCTAATGTAAGTTAAATACATCATGCTGTGGATAAGGAGTTGTTGTTGTTCTACTGCTAAGTCATGTCCAACTCTTTGTAACCCAATGGACTGCAGCATGCCAGGCTTCCCTGTCCTTCACTATCTCCTGGAGCTCACTCAGACTCAAGTCCATGGAGTCAGTCATGCCATCCAACTATCTCATCCTATGCCTGCTCTTATCCTCCTGTCCTCAATCTTTCCCAGCATCACAGCCTTTTCCAATGAGTCAGCTCTTCACATCAGGTAGACAAAGCATTGCAGTTTCAGCTTCAGCATCAGTCCTTCCAATGAATATTCAGGTTTGATTTCTTTTAGGACAGACTGATTTGATCTCCTTGCTGTCCAAGGGACTCTCAAGAGTCTTCTCTAATACCACAGTTTGAAAGCATCAGTGCTTCCATGCTCAGCCTTCTTTATGGTCCAACTCTCAAACCCATACATGACTACTGGAAATACCATAGCTTTGACTATACAGGCCTTTGTCAGCAAAGTGATGTCTCTGCTTTTTAATACACTATCTAGGTTTTTCATAGCTTTTCTTCCAAGGAGCAAGCAGCTTTTAATTTCATGGCTATAGTCACCATCTGAAGTGATTTTGAAGCCCAAAAATATAAAATCTGCCACTATTTCCACGTTTTCTCCATCTGTTTGCCATGAATAGGAGACTTATCACAAAAACAGGATTCTCCAGTCTCACCAGAACTGCCATGAGAATTATGGAACAAGGATTAACTATAGGAACGACTAACCTTATATACAACTGTGTGGGAGAGGCTGGAAAAGTCAGAGTCCCGCAGGAGGAGTTGGTGGATCTGAGGAAATCACTAACCAGGCCTCCTGAAGCAAGGTTGAGGATGTACAGATCAGAACTTACAAGGGCACATTCAGATTCCAGAGTGGACCACTGAGGGAAACTGGCAGAAGAATCAATGGGAGGATGTTAGCTCTCCCTCCTCCCACTTTGTATTTCTATAACCAGGTGTCTGGTAGTGGGCCCAGGGTCTCTGTGAGTCAGCAGGGTTAGAAGTTGGGAAGAAGAGCTAGAACAGACAGAGAAAAAAATAAGGACAAACTGAAAGTTTCTGGCCCATCTGTACCTGTGACCATGTCTAATCATCAGATCAGATCAGTGACTCATACATGTCCAACTCTTTGCCACCCCATGAATCGCAGCATGCCAGGCCTCCCTGTCAATCACCAACTCCTGGAGTTCACTCAGACTCACGTCCATCAAGTCAGTGATGCCATCCAGCCATCTCATCCTCTGTCGTCCCCTTCTCCTCTTGCCCCCAGTCCCTCCCAGCATCAGAGTGTTTTGCAATGAGTCAACTCTTCGCATGAGGTGGCCAAAGTACTGGAGTTTCAGCTTTAGCATCATTCCTTCCAAAGAAATCCCAGGGCTGATCTCCTTCAGAATGGACTGGTTGGATCTCCTTGCAGTCCAAGGGACTCTCAAGAGTCTTCTCCAACACCACAGTTCAAAAGCATCAATTCTTCGGCACTTAGCCTTCTTCACAGTCCAACTCTCACATCCATACATGACCACAGGAAAAACCATAGCCTTGACTAGATGAATCTTTGTTGGCAAAGTAATGTCTCTGCTTTTCAATATGCTATCTAGGTTGGTCATAACTTTCCTTCCAAGGAGTAAACATCTTTTAATTTCATGACTGCAGTCACCATCTGCAGTGATTTTGGAGCCCAAAAAAATAAAGTCTGGCACTGTTTCCACTGTTTCCCCATCTATTTCCCATGAAGTGATGGGACCGGATGCCATGATCTTCGTTTTCTGAATGTTGAGCTTTAAGCCAACTTTTTCATTCTCCATTTTCACTTTCATCAAGAGGCTTTTTAGTTCCTCTTCACTTTCTGCCATAAGGGTAGTGTCATCTGCATATCTGAGGTTATTGATATTTCTCCCAGCAATCTTGATTCCAGCTTGTGTTTCTTCCAGTCCAGCCTTTCTCATGATGTACTCTGCATATAAGTTAAATAAACAGGGTGACAATATACAGCCTTGATGAACTCCTTTTCCTATTTGGAACCAGTCTGTTGTTCCATGTCCAGTTCTAACTGTTGCTTCCTGATCTGCATACAAATTTCTCAAGAGGCAGATCAGGTGGTCTGGTATTCCCATGTCTTTCAGAATTTTCCACAGTTTATTGTGATCCACACAGTCAAAGGCTTTGGCATAGTCAATAAAGCAGAAATAGATGTTTTTCTGGAACTCTCTTGCTTTTTCCATGATCCAGTGGATGTTGGCAATTTGATCTCCGGTTCCTCTGCCTTTTCTAAAACCAGCTTGAACATCAGGAAGTTCACGGTTCACATATTGCTGAAGCCTGGCTTGGAGAATTTTGAGCATTACTTTACTAGAGTGTGAGATGAGTGCAATTGTGTGGTAGTTTGAACATTCTTTGGCATTGCCTTTCTTTGGGATTGGAATGAAAACTGACCTTTTCCAGTCCTGTGGCCACTGCTGAGTTTTCCAAATGTGCTGGCATATTGAGTGCAGCACTTTCACAGCATCATCTTTCAGGATTTGGAATAGCTCAACTGGAATTCCATCACCTCCACTAGCTTTGTTCATAGTGATGCTTTCTAAGGCCCACTTGACTTCACATTCAAGGATGTCTGGCTCTAGGTCAGTGATCACACCATCATGATTATCTGGGTTGTGAAGATCTTTTTTGTACAGTTCTTCTGTGTATTCTTGCCATCTCATCTTAATATCTTCTGCTTCTGTTAGGTCCATACCATTTCTGTCCTTTATCGAGCCCATCTTTGCATGAAATGTTCCCTTGGTATCTCTGATTTTCTTGAAGAGATCCCTAGTCTTTCCCATTCTGTTGTTTTCCTCTATTTCTTTGCATTGATCGCTGAAGGCTTTCCTATCTCTTCTTGCTATTCTTTGGAACTCTGCATTCAGATATTTATATCTTTCCTTTTCTCCTTTGCTTTTCACTTCTCTTCTTTTCACAGCTGTTTGTAAGGCTTCCCCAGACAGCCATTTTGATTTTTTGCATTTCTTTTCCATGGGGATGGTCTTGATCCCTGTCTCCTGTACAATGTCACGAACCTCCATCCATAGTTCATCAGGCACTCTATCGATCAGATCTAGGCCCTTAAATCTATTTCTCACTTCCACTGTATAATCATAAGGGATTTGATTTAGGTCATACCTGAATGGTCTAGTGGTTTTCCCTACTTTCTTCAATTTAAGTCTGAATTTGGCAATTAGGAGTTCATGGTCTGAGCCACAGTCAGCTCCTGGTCTTGTTTTTGCTGACTGTATAGAGCTTCTCCATCTTGGCTGCAAAGAATATAATCAATCTGATTTCGGTGTTGACCATCTGGTGATGTCCTTCTGTAAGGTCTTCTCTTGTGTTGTTGGAAGAGGGTGTTTGTTATGACCAGTGCATTTTCTTGGCAAAACTCTATTAGTCTTTACCCTGCTTCATTCCGTATTCCAAGGCCAAATTTGCCTGTTACTCCAAGTGTTTCTTGACTTCCTACTTTTGCATTCCAGTCCCCTATAATGAAAAGGACATCTTTTTTGGGTGTTAGTTCTAAAAGGTCTTGTAGGTCTTCATAGAACCGTTCAACTTCAGCTTCTTCCACGTTACTGGTTGGGGCATAGACTTGGATTACTGTGATATTGAATGGTTTGCCTTGGAAACGAACAGAGATCATTCTGTCGTTTTTGAGATTGCATCTAAGTACTGCATTTCGGACTCTTTTGTTGACCATGATGGCCACTCCATTTCTTCTGAGGGATTCCTGCCTGCAGTAGTAGATATAATGGTCATCTGAGTTAAATTCACCCATTCCAGTCCATTTCAGTTCACTGATTCCTAGAATGTCGACATTCACTCTTGCCATCTCTTGTTTGACACTTCCAATTTGCCTTGATTCATGGACCTGACATTCCAGGTTCCTATGCAATATTGTCTAATCATGGTGACCTTCAGAGACTAATGGAGCTGTTTCCCTCTCACCTTTGAAATGCTGGACAAATTCTGAGGAGAGTCTAGGAACTATAATACCAGCCTAAGTTACCATGGTGCTAACTGCCGATGGGTATGAATGGCATCTCTTTTTTGCCAGTAGTGACCTGCTGCTCCTTATTGTAATTGAAATCACTTCATGTGACTCTTTGTTACAAGATTCTGTAATAGAATCATTACTAATACTCTTGCAAGACTTTCTGCCTGCTCTCACACTTGTTTTTTTTTTTTTTTTTCTTTTATTGATAACAGTTTTGCCCAAATTTGAGGTCCAAGTGAAAATGCCCAAGAAGATTAGTTTCCTAGAGGATGAATTTGAGGTTTCTGTCTGCAGCCTGTGAGTTACATTTTTTATCTTATTTCTATTTCCCTATCCTGTTTGTATTGCACGTAACGATTACTGACCTTCCAACTGTTTTAATTAAAGAAGGAACGAGTCTCTCCAACTGTCTGAGCTTAGACCAAGGAGCAGGGGTGATAGCATGCAATATGTTTACTACTGTTAGTAAAATTATTAACTGAGCATTTAAAATATGCCAGGCAATGTTCAAAGTGCCTTGCACTTATTTGTGTTTTTGTTCTTACACTAACCTTGTGAGACGAGGATAATAATTCTCATTTTACAAATGAGGAAACTATGACATATAAAGAATAAACTAACTCGTTCAAGTTCCTGCAGACAATAAATGGCAGATTGGAATTTAAATCCAACAGTCTGGCTCCAGACCCTGAACCTTTCTCCATAATTCTATATTGCCTCGGCAAGTAACAAAAAAAATACATATAGCTCCATGAAGCATTTCTATATCCCAGACACTGGGCTAAAGTGAACCCAAACCATCTAATTCTGGAGCCCATAGCTTCCATGTTATTCTATGTCTTATTATCTCCTATTTTGTATTGTCCCGCATTTTTTAAACTCTGGGAAGCTAGAAAGAAGTTAAGCAGACCCTCTATCTTAAATGCTGGATATATTAATATAGAATTAAAAATGCATGTCATTTAACTTTTTTGCAAGGTAGAAATAGAGATACAGACATAGAGAACAAATGTAGGGACACCAAAAGGGGAAAGGGGTGTGGGATGAATTGGGAGATTGGGATTGACATGTACACACTACTGATACTATGCATAAAATAGATAACTAATGAGAACATGCTGGTTAGTGCAGGAAACTCTACTCACTGCTCTGTGGTAACCTAAATGGTAAGGAAATCCAAAAAAGAGGGGATATATGTTTCTGTATAGCTGACTCACTTTGTTGTACAGCAGAAACTAACACAATATTGTAAAACAACTATACTCTGGTTTAATAAAATGAAATTTTAAAAAAGAAATAAACAAAGTGCATGCTATTTATTTCTTCCATGATTGCCTTTGGGCAGTAAAGTCCCCTCCAGTTACATCAAGGAGGTTGGATTTACTGCTTGCTTTTAAAAACAACATGAAAAACATGTGTTTTCCTCCTTCTCACCAGCTTTGATGCTTCACATTTTTTCATCAGGGAGAAAGCCTTTTGCTTCAGATTTAAAGAGAAGATTCAACAAAGTGACTAAATTTAGTAAATAATGTATTACTTTATCAGCACGTATAGAAATTTGAAGGGGAGGAGACACTAAAAAGAGGAAGCTTGGGGTTTCTGAGACCGAACTTCACCTACTTAACAGTTTGGACAGGGTCTCAAATTTAAGTATGCATCAGAATCTATGGAGGTGCTTATTTCAAATGTAGATTCCTTGGCCCCACCTCTAAATCTGAGGAAGGATTTGGTACTCTGAATCTCACTGCATGTCTCAGGGAATGTCCATGGAGGTTGTCCAGAAAGCATACTTTAAGAAACAATAGACTGAGTTCAGCTTCACATCACGCCTTAGTCTGTTCAGGCCATCATAACAAAATACCACAGACTGAGGAGCTTATTAACAACAGAACTGCACTGTTCACAGTTCTACTGTTGTTCTATCACTCAGTCGTGTCCAACTCTTTGTGACCCCATGGACTGCAGACACCAGGCTTCCCTGTCCTTCACCGTCTCCCACAGCTTGCTAGAACTCATGTCCACTGATTCAGTGATGCCATCCAACAACCTCGTCCTCTGTCGGCCCCTTCTCCTCCTGTTCACAGTCCCAGAGGCTGGGAAATCCAAGATCAAGTGCCTGCATGGTCACATTCTGGTGAAGGTCCTCTTTCTGGTTCAGAGCATCTTCTTGTGTCCTCACATGGGAGGAGGGACAAGAGATCTCTCTGGAGCCTCTTTTATGAAGGCACTCACCCATTCATGAAAACTTCACCCTCCTCCCAAAACCCTCACCTCCTAAACTATCATCCTTTGGGATTTAGAATTTCAACATGAATTTCAAGGTGACATAATATTCAGGCCATACATCACATCCTTCCATCAGATTTGGCAGAATCCAACTTCCCTTTCACTTTTCACTTTCATGCATTGGAGAAGGAAATGGCAACCCACTCCAGTGTTCTTGCCTGGAGAATCCCAGGGACGGGGGAGCCTGGTGGGCTTCCATCTACGGGGTCACAGAGAGTTGGACACGACTGAAGCAACTTAGCAGCAGCAGCAGCGACTATCATGATACAGTTCATTTGTAATATTTTTGTTCTGTAGCTAGCGCTTTCCCATTTAATTCCTCACTTATCCTCTTAAAACATATAAAAGTTAGGGAGGACTTAGAAATACACTCTTGGGACTTCCTTGATGGTCCAGTGGCTAAAAATTTGCCTTCCAAGGCAGGGGGTGCAGATTCAATCCCTGGTTAGGGAGATAAGATCCCACATGTTTTGCTGCCAAAAAAAAACAAACAACAGAAGCAATATTATAACAAATTCGGGAAAGATTTTTAAGTCCACAACAACAACAACAAAAATCTTAAAAAATAAAACCAGCAAACAAACAAAAGAAATACACTCTCTATATTTCCCTAATTTCTTTCCCTAAGACAACTTTGGAGGTGCTGACAAAGTTAGAATCATAACCTAGATAATATGACAGCAGAGAAAGAAGGAAATAGGCAGTTTTATAGTCAAACCTCAACTGAGAGGAAGGTAAGATCTGAGAAAAACCACACTGTTACTTTTCCATTTGGAGGTGTTTCAAAAAACAATTCAGTACTCATAAGTATTTTCTTTTAGAGGTATAGATAAGACAGTTTCAGAATAAGTACTTCTAAAGTGCTAATGCTATGAAAGGAAATGCAATTGCTGTAGATGAGTAAGATGAATGGATCAAATCATGTGTAGGAAATGTAAGTTATTTATGTTAAATATCTTTTTGTATGACCACTTTATTGTTACAGATACACATATGGAAAGCCTGTCCGTGGCCTGGTGACGATTAATGTATGCAGAAAATATTTACAGTACAGTTCTTCCTGTAATGGAAAATATCCAAAAAGCATCTGTGAAGAATTCAGTCAACAGGTATATGGAAACTACTCTCCCCAGGACACTAACACCAGATCTTGCTTTCTTGCAACTGATAATACAATAAAGAACACAATACAATGCAACATAATACCATGCGATATGAGAGTAGTATTTGAATTAGTCACCTAGGAAAACTGTGGAATAAGGGAAATATTTTAAGATTGCCTGGCAATAATAAAAACCCACTTGAAGACAGGGCTCATGGATTGCCAGTTTTGCAATTTCCTTCTGATAGCAATCAAAATGCCAGGTGTCCAGGCATAAAAGGATGTGGAAGTCTCCAAAGTTGACTTTAATCAAACAGAAAAGAGAAGAAAAATATGGCAAATGTTAAGAATTGGGCCAGTGGAGAATCAAATGACACTGTGGAATCTAACCTGCATGTGGGAGTCTATGAGATCAGCATCAGGTTGAAGAGAGGGGGACCAAGTGAAAAGATGGATGAGAGTCCTTGATTACATCAAAGATGTAAAGGAAACAGCAGCAGGACATGTATTAAGAAATGAAATGTTAAAAAAAAAAAGAAATGAAATGTATGAATTACTAATTTCAGAGGAAGAGTACAAAAAAGGTCAGGGTGAGGCAGTGTGAGCAGACATTGTCAGGTGTGGAAAAGCAAGTTATCTAAGTTGCAGAATGAAAGGCTAAGGTGGTGAACATGATGATGAAGGTCAAGATGAATACTGATAAGCAAGATAAACATGAGAGAAATATAGCTGTCAAAATCTTTATCAAATCAGGGAGACTAAGATTCATTTTCATTTTCAAATGAGTCATGACATCTGTATATAAGTAAATTAAATTGATTAAAGTTGTGCAATAAATATTTCCAGGCAAGAATACTGGAATGGGTAACCATTCCCTTCTCCAGGGAATCTTCTGGACCCGGGGATGGAACCTTGGTCTCCTGCATTGCAGGCAGACTATTTACCATCTGAGCCACCAGGGAAGCCCAAATTAAGTGTGACTAAATTTTACTATGCAATAAATATCATGTAAACAAGTAAAAAATGAAAACAAATCTTTATTATAATATGGATCCCAATGTTTAGTTTAGAAATCTAATTTCTAAAATGAATCATCTAGTCAATAAATATATGTGCTTTCATTAATGTCCTAGATATCAAGAAAACACAGTTAACAATCCCTAGTCAATATTTAGGCTGCCCTGATGACTCAGCAGTAAAGAATCTGCCTGCAATGCAGGAGATGTGGGTTCGATCTTGGGTCAGGAAGATCCCCTGGAGAAGGAAATGCAACCCGGCATTCTTGCCTGGAGAATCCCATGGACAGAGAAGACTGGCGATCTACAGTCTGTGGGGTGGCAAAAGAGTCAGACACAACTGACCCACTGAACAACTACAGTCAATATTTAGGTGGAGATCATTACAGAGGATTCTTAGAACATAGTATGTCTGAGTTGTGTTTAGAAGAGCTGTAACTGTTGGCCACAATGAGAGTGGAAGCAAGAAAAGATATTTAAGGAACAACGTACACAAAGAGATAAAATCACAAAATACCATGGCATGTTGGGAAACACTGAGCTACATTGCCTTCAGTTCAGTTCAGTTCAGTCACTCAGTCGTGTCCGACTCTTTGCCACCCCATGAATCACAGCACACCAGGCCTCCCTGTCCATCACCAACTCCCGGAGTTCACTCAAACTCATGTCCATCGAGTGGGTGATGCCATCCAGCCATCTCATCCTCTGTCGTCCCCTTCTCCTCCTGCCCCCAATCTCTCCCAGCATCAGAGTCTTTTCCAATGAGTCAACTCTTCACATGAGGTGGCCAAAGTCCTGGAGTTTCAGCTTTAGCATCAGTCCTTCCAATGAACACCCAGGACTGATCTCCTTTAGAATGGACTGGTTGGGTCTCCTCGCAGTCCAAGGGACTCTCAAGAGTCTTCTCCAACACCATAGTTCAAAAGCATCAATTCTTCAGCGCTCAGCTTTCTTCACAGTCCTACTCTCACATCCATACATGACTACTGGAAAAACCATAGCCTTGACTAGACGGACCTTTGTTGGCAAAGTAATGTCTCTGCTTTTTAATATGCTATCTAGGTTGTGAAAGGTTGTTGTTGAATCACGCGAAGACACTGGGATTCTTGGCCCCTGGAGGAGAAGACTTCAATCCGGGGCCAGAGACAAGTCTTGATCGCTCAGAGCTTTTGTGTAATAAAGTTTTATTAAAGTATAAAGGAGATAGAGAAAGCTTCTGACATAGGCATCAGAAGCGGGCAAAAAGAGTAGCCACTTGCTAGTGTTAGCAATGAAGTTATATACTCTCCAGTGAATCCAAAGAATGTCTGGAGGTTGTAAAGACCTCACCAGACCTACTCCCATAATTTACATTTTAAGATAACAGAAGGTTTAATCCAGAGACTGTCCTTAGGCAGGATACATTATTGTTATATAATCCTAAGGAATGTGGAGAAAGAAAAAAGTTTGTTCTTTCTTCCTCCTTGAGAATTCCAGACCCCTCTCTCCTTGGGGACCCCTAGACTCCCTATCAACCTGCCTAGGAAATGACTCTCTCAGTTGGTCATACATTGCATTAGTCGTGTCCAACTCTTTCCGACTCTATGGACTATAGCCCACCAGGCTCCTCTGTCCAAGGGCTTTCCCAGGCAAGAATATTGGAGTCAGTTGCCATGACCTCCTCCAGGGGATCTTACCAATCCAGTAATTGAACCTGCATCTCCTGTGTCTCCTGCATTGGCAGGCAGGTTCTTTATCACTAGCGCCACATAGGAAGGAAAGTTTAATATGACAGAAATGGGATAGGCTTTCAGAAGCAAGGGGAGAAAGCAAAGGTTGGCAATGATTTGATGAAATGATTAGTGAACAAATTTTGTATCACCTGGGGGAAAAGATAAGAACCCAAAAAGTGAACAAAACATTTGTAAATTTTCTTCTGTGGCCAACACAAAATCGTCATTGGTTGAAAACTGACTCTTTTAAATCACAAATCAGAGAACCCAGGATTTCTCTTCCTTTCTTTTCAGGCAGATGATGAAGGTTGTTTCACACAACTAGTAAATGCTAAATCACTTCAGCTGAAACAAAAAGGATATGAGAGGACATTACAAGTGGAAGCCAAGGTCAGAGAGGAGGGAACAGGTTTGTATCATTATTAAATGTGTATTAACTTGTTGAACATTTATCAAATATTCAATCCATGTAAAATACTTTCTAGTTTCTGGGGACTGTGTTAGTGATATGGTCTCTCCCCTCAAGGAATTAGGAATCTAAAAAGAAATTATACATATAAATGGCTATGTATATATGTATCTATGTATTATATATAACCATAATAAAATTTGGAGGCTTCCCAGGTAGCACTAGTGATAAAGAAACCCCCTACCAGATCCCCTGGAGGAGGGCATGGTAACCCACTCCAGGACTCTTGCCTGGATCAACAGAGGAACTTGGCGGGCTATGGTCCATAGGGTTGCAAGGAGTCAGACATGACTGAAGCGACTTGGCATGCACCATAAAGTTTTCACAGGAAGTGTTAATAAATAAGGGCACAATGAGTGTGAAAAGAGATAGGTTATTCTAATATAGACCAAAAAAAAAAAAAACTTCTAAAAGGTAGCATTTGAGCAGATTTGAATAGAATGGATTGTATTTCGAAACAGTCAAAGTGAAGTCGCTCAGTCCTGCCCAACTCTTTGCAACCCCAGGGACTGTAGCCTACCAGGCTCTAAGGTGCCTCTCAGTCCATGGAATTTTCCAGGCAAGAATACTGGAGTGGGTTGCCATTTCCTTCTCCAGGGGATCTTCCCAACCCAGAGATCGAACCCGGGTCTCCCGCACTGCAGGCAGAGGCTTTACCGTCTGAGCCACCAGGGAAGCCCACTTTGAAACAGTTCACCAGAAAAGCATAATAAGCATAAAACAAATGTCTTCAGTCCCAAAGGAATCTTTAAAAGTAGGTTGGTGCTAAGGTGTTTAGAAAAGTAAATTGTATACTAGAGAGATTAGACTTTATTATGAAAGCATTGGATATCTTCAGCTATATTTAAGGAGAATGACCTAATAAACTATTTTTTAAGTTAATTCCAAAAAAACTATCATATAAATAAAATAATTGTTAATTCCAAATAAAATGCTAACTTAACAGAACCCTTAAATATAAAAAAAAAAGCAACTGAACCATACAATGCTAATTACAAGGGAAGGCAATGATAAAAAGTAAAAAAAAAAAAATCTGTTAATGCTATTAAAAGTATGAGTTCATACCCAGAATTATCATAATGCTATTTTGAATATTATCCACTTTTTAAAAATCATGTTTTCATTACATAGAGAAAAACACAAATTTCACTTTTCTTCAAAGGGATGTCAATCCTAAATGTGATTTGAAACATTTGAGTAAAATTTTTTAGTTTTTTCCCCTCAAGCTATTGAATATTTTCCAATTGCCATTTAGTAGTTTTATATAGAACATACACTACTTAGACTACTCAGAGAAAAGAACATGGCATATATTATAATTATACAATGCAAAAGAGGGCTTTGGTTATATTTTTATATTTGTAAAGTAAAAGTTTGATTAAAATAGTCACTTTTATTTTTTTATTGTTATTTCAATTTAAAAAAATATATAAGAACAGGAAAAAAAAGTTAATTTTAGCAGGCATGAAAAGGACAGGCTAGATGAAAAATATATTACAATGTGTTAAATCAGAATACTATCCAAAAAGACCCCAAAGACTACAATTTTGGGGGTCTGGGAAATGGAAATATCATTAACCAAGATAAAGAAAAGATGAGAAAGAATTATGGTGATGAGGATTTGTCTAAGACAATTCATCATAGCTTGGAATATCAAAATGTCAGTTGATTCACTCAATGGACAATTTCAAAAGAAAAGTCTGAGCAAAATCAGGATTCGAAATGTAAATCTGAAACCATTCTTACTGTATTCAGATCGTCCTAAGAGAAAAAGCAAGTGTTCTGAAAGTAAGTTAATTATCATTGCTAAATTGAGGCTAGAGGTGGACAAGGAGGGGCTCAAAAACTGAAACAACTACAGTCAGAAGATTAGGTAAATAGGTAGAATAAAACTAGAAGACATAGGATTAGAGAAGGAAATGGCAACCCACTCTGGTATTCTTGCCTGGAGAATCCCAAGGACAGAGGAGCCTGGCAGGCCACAGCCCATGGGATCACAAAGAGCTGGACATGACTAGGTGATTGAACACACATAGGGTTAGAGTTGCGGGGAATGAAAAAATAGTTTCTTTTGACAGGAGGAAGGCTTTAGATAATGGAGATAATATACAGATCACACTTCACTGAATGAAAAAGCCCTGGGTATTGGCTATACTTCTTGCCATGTGCTGAAAAGAAGGCTTTTGCTGGGGAAGGGGTTTGTGACAGAAATTTAAGAATATTTTTAGGCCAGTGTGAAGAATGAAGTTGTTCCCAGATGGTTGCTGGGGAGGAGCAAGACAGAGCAAGATCTCTGAGGAAATGAGGAGAAAATCTCCTCAAGAACATGGATGGAACAAGCAGGATATTTGTGAAGCCAGAGAATTGAGGAATTATAGATCTCAATGAAAGAATAAGAGTATATGGACGTTTTTTTGTTATAATGGAGTGAAGCTGGGATGGGATAGGAGGTGAGGTGAATAGAACATATAGAACAGTTCAACTTCTCTGAATTATTCTTCAGGGTTGGAATTAACCGGACATGGATCAAGTGAAATCACAAACACCTTAAGCAAACTGAAATTTACGAAAGTGCATTCACATTACAGACGTGGGCTTCCTTTCTTTGGGCAGGTAAAGTTTCTTTTCAATCTAAACATATTTGGGGGCATATGACTTCTAGGAAAACCAATTTTTATATCAAAACTTATCTTTTAAATTCATCAAAATTCTTTTGTTATACAAAAGCAAAATTTATTATAAAAACAAACATTTATTTAGAGTGAGTAAAGAAATTATAAAAACTTAAAAGGCAAATACCTTATATAGGGCTTCACTGGTGGCTCAGCAGTAAAGACTCTACCTGCCAAGCAGGAGACCTAGGTTTGATCCCTGAGTCGGGAAAATTCCCTGGAGAAGGAAATGGTAACCCACTCCAGGAGATCCCATGGACAGAGGAGCCTGGCAGGTTACAGTCCATGGGGTCGCAAAAGGTAGTACACAACTGAGAAACTAAACAGTGACAACAAACACAAAAAGAAGCCTTATAATGAGATACAGAACAACAAAGATGAAGAAAACTGGGGAAGGTAACACCATGAATCTACTGTTGGCAGTTCTCAATTAAACACTCATAAGTTATCTAAACAAAAACATCAAAAAGAAAAATATTTTACAGCCCAGAAAACAAATCTTACTTTTATATTCTAAGATCTTCATTAGATGACAATGGCCAAGAAGTGAACACAATAGAGTGGAAAATGTTATTGCGATATACCACCTGAAATCAGCTTTCACTTTCTTATTTCTCTTTTCTACTTCTAGGTTCTTCTAGTCAATGAGAAGGATCAGCCAATCCCCAATGAGACTGTAGTGGTCAATGTGGATATGTTTCAGTATAGTGCCAGATTTACTACAAATGAGCACGGTTTGGTGAACTTTTCCATTGATACCAGTAACTTCACATCTTCTTTCATTTCAGTTGGGGTAAGTGGAAATCTAAATACAAAATAAGACACAAAAAGTTCTCTCAGAAAGCTTTCATTTTAGACTTTATGACATGATCTAGTTTCAGGAGACATTTATTAAACCATCTTGATAGTCCCTTGAAAATCCAACATTTTTATAGCTTTATTACAAACTAGATTTTAGTTGTTTCTTTGGTAAACCACTATTTTCATTTTGTGTGAAATATTCTAATGTCCTTATGCAATGTACAACCATAAGGGTATTAAGAAAAAGTTATTGATCTTAATTATGAGTGAATGTGACTAAATTCATACAGTGTAGCTTTAAATAAACTTAACGGAAAGTTGTTTATAGATTATATTTTATTTTGGAAGGCAGCCTATAATGAAATCAAGTAAGCATGGGTCTTAAAAAATCTTCAGCTAATGACAGAGTGACTTTACATATATATAAAATGTTTATATATATATATATAATGTTTATATATATATATAAAATGTTTATATATATATATATATAAAATGTTAATAAAAATAACTTACTTAAGACCTTTATTCTATCCATTAGGTCATTTACAAACAGAATAGCCACTGTTTTGATAGCAGGTGGCTTGAAGAATCTCACATACCAGCAACGCACACTGCAAGTCATATTTTCTCCCCAAGCAAGAGTTACATTCAGCTTGAACCTGTGGCTGATACTGTGATCTGTGGGAAAACACAGGAGATTCGGGTGCACTACATCCTGAATGGACAGATTCTGACAGATGAAAGGGAATTAACCTTTTATTATTTGGTAAGACTAAAAGCCACTGTAGCTCTTCCTAATTATATAAACCCTAAAAGATTGCTATTTAGTTGATAAGTCATGTCTGACTCTCTGTGACTGGGATTTCCCAGGTAAGAATAATGGAATGGGTTGCCATGTCCTTCTCCAGGGGATCTTCCCAATTCAGGATCGAACCCAGGTCTCCTGCCTGCAAGTAGATTCTTTTCCACTGAGCCACCAGGGAAGTTCCAACTAAAAAGATAGAATTTGTATCTAAATAATGCCCTTTATATCGATATAATTTCTGTGTTTATGAGTGAAAAGAAGTTGCTTCCTAACAAATTAATCCCTTAATTTTTCATTCATGTTCTAGTCTCCCCTGAAACTTTGTTTTTTTCATTTTTTTTTCTGAGTTCCATTGGAAAATTATTTAACAGAAGAGGAAAGCACTTAGGTGACATATTAGTCAAAAAGAATGTTTTATCATAGAACTCAGTAGATCAACAGACAAAAGATAAAAATCAAAACAGTCAATAGGAAATAAAATGTATAAACAATCTTTAGGAAAAAAATGTTGAATTTTACCTTAATTGGGAGAAATGAAAATTTTAAAAATAAAGCAGTAGACTTTTACTTCTATAAAAGTTCTAAATAATTTACAAGTTGAAGAACTTGTGTGTGACTATAGGGAAAAGTACATTGACAGGCATATTATAAATTGGTATGATACTTTTGGGGTCAGTATACCTATTTATGTCAAAAAATTAGAAATATTCAAAGCTGGTAGTTACCCAAGTAAGACTTTTGAACAAAAAAAAAAAAAACCTTATGTGTAGAAAATTCTGTATAGGAACATAAACTATATATAGTATTTTTGTAATTCTAAAAAAAGTAGAATAATTGACAGTAAGTTAGAATCCTAGTTTTATTGCTTCCTAGTTATGTGACCTCAGGTAATTTACTTTATCTCATCTGTAAAGAATAATGTCAATCATTTCACCTGAATACTGAAGATAGTATTTATGCTTTAACGTAGTCAATGAAGCAGAAGTAGATGTATTTCTGGAATTCTCTTGCTTTTTCAATGATCCAGTGGATGTTGGCAATTTGATGTCTGGTTCCTCTGCCTTTTCTAAATCCAGCTTGACCATCTGGAAGTTCTCAGTTCACATACTGCTGAAGTCTTGCTTGAAGGATTTTGAGAATAACCTTGCTAGCATGTGTAATGAGTGCAACTGTGTGGTGTAGTTTGAGCATTCTTTGGCATTGCCTTTCTTTGGGATTGGAATGAAAACTGACCTTTTCCAGTCCTGTGGCCACTGCTGAGTTTTCCAAATTTGCTGGCATATTGAGTGCAGCACTTTCACAGCATCATCTTTTGGATTTAAAATAGCTCAGCTGGAATTTCATCACCTCCACTAGCTTTGTTCATAGTAACGCATCCTAAGTCCCACTTGACTTCACACTCCAGGTTGTCTGATTCTAGGTGAAGGATTACACCATCGTGGTTATCAAGGTCAGGCAGGAGGAGAAGGGGACGACAGAGGATGAGATGGTTGAATAGCATCACCGACTCAATGGACATGAGTTTGGGTAAACTTTGGGAGTTGGTGATGGACAGGAAGGCCTGGTGTGCTGCAGTTCATGGAGTTGCAAAGAGTCGGACACGACTGAGCAACTGAGCTGAACTGAACTGAAGTCCTTTTTTATACAGTTCTTCTGTATGTTCTAGAGGCTTTCCTGGTGGCTCAGACGATAAAACATCTGCCTGCAATGTGGGAGACCCAGGTTCGACCCCTGGGTCGGGAAGATCGTCTGGAGAAGGAAATGGCAACCCACTCCAGTACCCTTGCCTGGAAAATCCCATGGACAGAGGAGTCTTGTATGCTATAGTCCATGGGGTTGCAAAGAATCAGACACGACTGAGCAACTTCACTTTCCTTTCCTTTCACTTTCTGTATATTCTTGCCACTTCTTCTTATCCTCTACTTCTGTTAGATTCACACCATTTCTTTCCTTTATTGTGCCCATCTTTGCATGAAATTCTACCTTCAGTTCAGTTCAGTTCAGTTCAATCACTCAGTCATGTCCGACTCTTTTCGACCCCATGAATCACAGCACACCAGGCCTCCCTGTCCATCACCAACTCCTGGAGTTCACTCATACTCACGTCCATCGAGTCAGTGATGCCATCCAGCCTTCTCATCCTCTGTCGTTCCCTTCTCCTCCTGCCCCCAATCCCTCCCGGCATCAGAATCTTTTCCAATGTGTCAGCTCTTCACATGAGGTGGCCAAAGTACTGGAGTTTCAGCTTTAGCATCATTCCTTCCAAAGAAATCCCAGGGCTGATCTCCTTCAGAATGGACTGGTTGGATCTCCTTGCAGTCCAAGGGACTCTCAAGAGTCTTCTCCAACACCACACTTCAAAAGCATCAATTCTTCGGCGCTCAGCATTCTTCACAGTCCAACTCTCACATCCATACATGACCACTGGAAAAACCATAGCCTTGACTAGATGGATCTTTGTTGGCAAAGTAATGTCTCTGCTTTTCGATATGCTATCTAGGTTGGTCATAACTTTCCTTCCAAGGAGTAAGTGTCTTTTAATTTCATGGCTGCAGTCACCATCTGCAGTGATTTTGGAGCCCCCCAAAATAAAGTCTGACACTGTCTCCACTGTTTCCCCATCTATTTCCCATGAAGTGATGGGACCAGATGCCATGATCTTCGTTTTCTAAATGTTGAGCTTTAAGCCAACTTTTTCACTCTCCTCTTTCACTTTCAAGAGGCTTTTTAGTGTATTTAATTTTCTTGAATACTTATGCTTCACTGACTACACCAAAGTCTTTGACACAGTTTTCCACAACAAACTGTGGAAAATTCTGAAAGAGATGGGAATACAAGATCAGCTTATCTGCCTCCTGAGAAACCTGTATGCAGGTCAAGAAGCAGCAGTTAGAACTGGACATGAAACAATGGACTGGTTCAAAATTGGAAAAAGAGTATGTCAAGGCCGTATATTGTCACCCTGCTCATTTAACTTCTATGCAGAGTGCATCATGTGAAGTGCCAGCATGGATGAAGTACAAGCTGGAATCAAGATTGTTGAGAGAAATATCAACAACCTCAGATATTCAAATGACACTACCCTAATGGAAGAAAGCAAAGAGAAACTAAAGAACCTCTTGATGAAGCTGAAAGAGGAGAGTGAAAAAGCTGGCTTAAAACTCAACATTCAAAAAACTAAAATCATGGCATCCAGTCCCATCACTTCATGGCAAATAGATGGGGAAATAATGGAAACAGTGACAGGCTTTATTTTCTTGGGCTCCAAAATCACTGCAGATGGTGACTGCAGCCATGAAATTAAAAGACGCTTGCTCCTGGAAGAAAAGCTATGACAAACTTAGACCGTGTATTAAAAAGCAGAGACATCACTTTGCCTACAAAGGTGCATATAGTCAAAGCTCTAGTTTTTCCAGTAGTCATGTACGGATTTGAGAGGTGGACCATAAAGAAAGCTAAGCGCCAATGAATTGATGCCTTCTAGCTATGGTGCTAGAGAAGACTCTTGAAAAGTCCCTTAGACAGCATGGAGATCAAATTGGTCAGTCCTAAAGGAAATCAACCCTGAATATTGATTGGAAAGACTGATGCTGAAGCTGAGGCTCCTATACTTTGGCCACCTGATGCAAAGAGCTGACTCATTGCAAAAAACCTTGATGCTGGGAAAGACTGAGGGCAGGAGGAAAAGAGGGCAACAGAGGATGAGATGGTTGGATGGCATCATCGACTTAATGGACGTGAGTTTGAGCAAACTCTGTGAGATGGTGAAGGACAGGGAAGCCCGGTGTGCTGCAGTTCGTGGGGTTGCAAATAGTCAGACACAACTGAGCAACTGAATAATAACAACTTAGAGTTATTGCCAGAAAAAAAGAAAAATCTTAAAATTATTTAGTTCAGTACCAGACACATGGAGAGTGTAAGTACTTTTAATTTTTTTCTGTTTTTTTTTTTTTTTTTTAAATAAAGGCAGCAATAGATAATGCTATGCAATGCTAAGTCACTTCAGTCATGTCCAACTCTGTGCGACCCCAGAGACGGCAGCCCACCAGGCTCCCCCGTCCCTGGGATTCTCCAGCAAGAACACTGGAGTGGGTTGCCATTTCCTTCTCCAATGCATGAAAGCGAAAAGTGAAAGTGAAGTCACTCAATCGTGTCCGACTCTTAGCGACCCCATGGATTGCAGCCTAACAGGCTCCTCTGTCCATGGGATTTTCCAAGCAAGAGTACTGGAGTGGGGTGCCATTGCCTTCTCCAATATTTTATACCTCCCTTCACTATATATTGCTTTGCATATAATAGATGCTTAAAATAAATGTTGAAAGAATATGTAAATTTAAAATATCAATATCTAAGATAAGTAGTAAATAGTAAGAAAATTCTAAAACATTGTAAAATTACATGTTTGTTATTTAAAGTATATTGTTTGAAGTTTATTACTTAAACTACACAAATTGGAAAATATTGGAAGAGAAATTTAGTAAACAAAAGTAACTTTGGGGTTGAAGTAGTAAGATTCTTGTTGTTTGTAAATTATAAATATGTTATTTGTATATTATAAATATGTAAGTTTAATGACTACCCTTTAAAATGATAATAAACGTATTTCCCTCTGTCTTCAGATCAAAGCAAGAGGAAGCATCGCTCAATCAGAAACCCATGTGTTATCCATTAAACAAGGAGAGTGTAAGTATTTTCAGGATTTCTTATTTTTTTTCTCTTAAATTGCCCTAAACACTTTAGCTATTTCTTACATCAGAGCAAATGGCTACCAACTTTCTTCCATCAACCAAAGATGGGGAAGCTAATTTTAAAAATAAGAATACTAGATTCATTTTAGTACTTTTTAAAATCCTTTTTATAGTGTTTCTATATTTTAAATTTTATTTCTAAAGTAAAATATATTCATTTTATTATTAAATTTTTTTAATTCAGAAAATAACTGAAAAATGAAAATAATCACCAAAGAAATATTTTACTCTGTATGATTTTGTATTAGTTTCTTATTGCTTCTGTAGGAAGCTGGCTGGCTAAAAACCACACAAATTTACTATCTTGTAGTTCTGTAGAAAGAAGTCTTACTGGGCTAACATCAAGGTGTCAGCAGAATGAAATTCCTTCTGGAACTCTAGAGGATTACCTGTTTCCTCACCTTTTGCGGCTTCTAAAGACCTGCGTTCCTTAGTTTATGGCCTCTTCTGTCTTAAATGCTAGCAACACACCATCTTCAAGGCTCTCGCTTGTATTCCTGCCTCTCTCTTTTAGATCATACTTTCCTTCTGGGTTTTCTTGAATCATAAATATCCATTGATATCTGTTAATTAACTTTTCAAGAAAGACTCTATTACCAAAGATACGTATGTTCAGTCTCTTTGTTACATATCCCCAGACTAAATCTCATAAGTAGCGTCCCTTTTTTCCTGTTCATTTGAATTATAGGCTATCAGTTTACTAAAGCAATTTTTATTAACAAAAGCATATTTGGAAAGATTAAAAAGTCCATTCACCCAAGGTGAGTGAATATTTTCAAGAAAAATAAAGAATACATATTATAAAGATTAGAACATATTTGTCTTTTATTTTTGACACACCATTTCTCACAATAGTACCTGACACACAGTGGGTATGCAATACATATTTTTAAACTAATTCATAAATGAAAGTTAAGATATTTCTTTATGATTTACAACTGTTAAATTTTTGGGGAAAAAAGTTTCCCCATTAAAACTATACTTCAAGAGAGTCTATCTTTCTATCTTGATATAGCTCATAATAGGAGCTTTGCATAAAAACATTAATAAAACATGGTCATTGCCCTCAAGATGCTATATTTTTTGTACACTCTTCTGCTTATGTGTTTAAATAAATCCCATGCTTTATTAAAAATTCTAATGGAAGAACTTAGAACTAAGTACTATTTCTTTATTTTGTAAAGTAGAAAAATTGCTAGCCAAAAAAAAAAGTCTCAACTTGCTTAAGATAAACTACTGTGCCAAGAATTTTCACTCTATTTCTCTAGTGGTCCTTTATCTCTTTTTATTCAAGCAGTTCAACACAACATAAAGCCAGCATTGCACTTCAACATTCTTCAAAACTTTCCAAATGAAGATTGATTTTTATTTAATCTCCTAACTCTACTATTCACCACCTTTGTTGAACTAATCATAAAAAGCTGGATTAAAAAGACCTTTATAATTAATCATGACTTTTAGATTGTGCTTAAAATCTTGTGATTCTTTGAATTTCAAATTCATTTGTTATTAAATTTCTACTAACTGTATCACTAAATGAAAGCTTTTTTTTTCTAGTCTATCCATTTTCCCAGCAGCATGAGACAACCAAGGCCATAATGAAGACATACCACTCTAAACCCTGCTCACCATAGATTCTCCTTAGGTCCATAAAATGTCTTATCTAGATAAAAATCTCTCTTACTAAATTTTTTTATTGCTTAAAAAAATTTAATTCAGGTACTCAAATATGGAACAGTCCCTCTAATTTTCCATTTATCATGGATTTTTATGGGACTGAACATTATATTGGTTTTTCTAGAGCAGGTAAGTTTGTTCCCAATAGCGTATCAAAAACCAAATTTCCTCATGAGGAAATTTCTTCAAAATTAGTTCCTGCTTCCCTTGTGGCTCAGCTGGTAAAGAATCTGCCTGCAATGCAGGAGACCTAAGTTTGATCCCTGGGTTAGGAAAATCCCCTAGAGAAGGGAAAAGCTACCCTCTCAGTATTCTGGCCTGGAGAATTTCATAAACTGTATAGTCCATGGGGTCGCAGAGAGTCGGACATAACTGAGAGACTTTAACTTTCACTGCTGCTACAGCTAAATCGCTTCAGTCGTGTCTGACTCTGTGTGACTCCATAGAAGGCAGCCCACCAGGCTCCCCCGTCCCTGGGATTCTCCAGGCAAGAAGACTTGAGTGGGTTGCCATTTCCTTCTCCAATGCATGAAAGTGAAAAGTAAAAGTGAAGTCACTCAGTCGCGTCTGACTCCCAGTGACCCTATGGACTGCAGCCCACCAGGCTCCTCTGTCCATGGGACCCTCCAGGCAAATCCTACATAAGTATCTTGAGAGGTGAAATGGGGAGAAGGAAGTGTCTCTTTCCGTAAGATAAAGCATACTTTATTTTAACAATAGCTATGTAAATGGTTGTTTTTCCATTTGTCTTGGATTTCTGGGAAACTGTTATATTTAAGTACTCTTGTTTAATCATTTGTTATGGCCTCTTAATAATTAATTCCTGCTTATGTTTAACCCTGCTTCAGAAATTCAATTCCATATGGTTTTAGTTTTACTACTTCAATTTTTTTTTTACTAATTCATTTTCTAAATTTATTTTTAATTCGAGGATAATTGCTTTACAATGGCGTATTGGTTTCTGCCATACAACAACATGAATCAGCCACTAGTTCACATTTATTTTAACCCTGCTGTTTTGTGTATTTTGCCACAAGTTGCCCTCAAATATTCTATAGATGTATAGGACAACAGCTTTAAAATAAATTTAAGCTACAAAGATCAGACAGAACAAGATTAAAGGTGCGTGAATTAAACACTATGTAATTCACACAGAAAACAACTAAAATAGATGCATTAAAAAATCAGAGGCATACTATATTTTGTACATGATTATGTGTACCTCTGCTTGTGCTTTGTCACTCAGTCATGTCCGACTCTTTTCAATCCCAGGGACTGTAGCCTGCCAGGTTCCTCTGTCCATGGAGATTCTCCAGGCAAGAGTACTGGAATGGGTTGTCATGCCCTCATTCAGGGTGTCTTCCCAACTCAGGGGTTGAACCCAGGTCTCCCACATTGCAGGCAGATTCTTTACCAGTTGAGCCACTAGGGATGCCCAAGAATACTGGAGTGGGTAGCCTATCCCCTCTCCAGGAAATCTTCCCGACCCATGAATTGAACCAGGGTCTCCTACATTGCAGGCCAATTCTTTACCAATTGAACCTGTATCTCTGCTCTATTGTAAATGGCCAGAAGGTAAAGATTGTGTAGCATTCTTTGACTTCCCCTCATGCATATGACAGGCTTTCCTGGACATGACTGAGCGACTAAGCACATTCATATGACAAAACTTGTGCTGACTTGATCATAGAGATCATTAAAGATGTCTAGAAGTTCTTCTCTCTTGACTTCTTAATGTCTTTTTTTTTTATTTAAAAATAGAGACTTACTAAATGTTCTTTCCTTCTTAAGCAGAGGAAATTAACAATGTAATCTACATCTTTAAGGAAAATATTAATATCAGTGGTTCAGCATATGTTTACTGAATACTACTGCATAGAATCTGCCTGCAATGCAGGAGATCCACGTTCAATCCCTAGGTGGGGAAAATCCCCTGGAAAAGGGAATGGCAACCCACTCCAGTAGTCTTGCCTGAAGAATTCCATGGACAGAGGAGCCTGGAGGGCTACAGTCCACGGAGTCACATAGTCAGACATGACTGAGAAACTAACACTTTCACTTTCACTGCAAGCACAATGGCATAAAGGCAAGTCTTTTTGTAACTTTAGTACACTCCACATGTAAATAAGTAAAATAATTTGAGAGGCTCCTCTTTATAAAACTGAAGCTCTTCCCTCTTCCTAATCTATTATCTTGAACTTTCTTTACTTTGTAGTAAAAGGGGTATTTTCCTTCTCCTTCCGAGTGGAATCGGACATTGCTCCTATAGCCCAGTTACTTGTTTATACCATTTTACCTAATGGAGAAGTTATCGCAGATACTGAGGAGCTCGACATTGAAAACTGTTTTGCCAATAAGGTGGGTGTTTTGTTTAAGCCCAGTCCTTTTCTTCATCGCCTCTTTTTGAAGCATGGAAAATAAGGAACTTATGTTCATTAAAAGACTGTCAGGTAGTGCTTCTAAAACTTTCTGCCAAAGGATCTCTAACAGCAGAGAATGATAACAAAACCTGAGCAGTCTAATGGAGAAGTTCAAAGCAGGTGGCCATTGGCACGATTTCTTGCAAGTCTCTTGTTTTATCTGAAAATTCATGAGGAATTCAAAATATATTCTAGGGACTTTCCTGGGGTGTGTGCTGTGTGCTAAATTGCTTCACTCATATCCAACTCTTTGTGACCCTATGGACCATAGCCCACCAGGCTCCTCTGTCCATGGGATTCTCCAGGCATGAATACTGGCGTGGGTTGCCATGCCCTCCTCCAGGGGATCTTTCTGGTCCAGGGATCAAACCCAAATCTCTTACCTGCATTGCAGGTAGATTCTTGATCACTAGCACCACATGGGAAGCCTGGGGTAGAAGAGTGTCTTAAGATTGAAACAATTGGAAAATTCATTGCTATAATTATATCCTCCTTACAGGTAAATCTGAGCTTCTCCTCAGCCCAAGGCCTCCCAGCCTCAAACACCAGCCTGAAGATCACAGCCGCTCCTTACTCTCTCTGTGGCCTCCGAGCCGTGGACAAGAGTGTCCTACTAATGAAGCCTGAAGCTGAGTTCTCACCTCAGTCAGTGAGTCCCATCTCAGTCTTGGATATCAGAAAATGCACACATGATATGACCATTTCTGGAAGCTGAAAATTATACCTGCAAAGGACAAGTTCTTTAGAGTGTCAGGAATAGTGCACTAAGTCACATAAGAGTTTGAATTCTACTTGTTTCTGAAAAAGACATTGCACAAGATGCTTTCCACAGATAATCTCACTTCATTGTCTGCTACAATGTATCAAAGACTGAGCAGTCTTGCTCACCTGTGCCTTACACAGTCCTCACATGTAAAAGATGCTCAACACATTTTTAATGAGTAAAGAAATGAATAATTCCTTAAGGAGAGCATTATTACCTTCATTTTATGAACTAAGAAAACACAGCAGAGTTAGATTAAGCAACTATAGAAACAATGCACCAAAAAATATATTTTAAAGGTAGAACTTGAACCAAATTTTATTCAATGCTATGTCTAACACACTACAATTCCAGATAGTATGTGAAATGTCAAATTTTTAAATCTTCTCCAAAGTCCAGGCACTTATTTGTTTTAAGTATGGACAAAAGAGATTCCAATCAAACTTGTCTTTTAAACATGTTTCTTGGGACTTCCCTGGTGGTCCCATAGATCAGACTCTGCTTCTACTGCGGGGATCTCAGATCCCTGCTCCGGGAATTAAGATCCCATATGCTGCGCAGCACAGCTAAAAAAAAAAAAAAAAAAAAGAGACGTTTCTTATAATGAAAAACTTGTAAGAGTTCAGTAGTTTTACAGTCTTCATTGTCCATTTATTTATTTAACAAATATCCATGGCATCTTGACTACAGCATAGTGCTCTGAGAATAAGAGTTCTAATGGTGAAAAATAGATGTGGTCTTTGACCATTTTAGATTCATAGTCTCATGTGTTAAGCAAGCAAGCAACAAAAACATATCAACATATAGTAGTTCTAAGTGTTGGTAAGTATCATTTAAGGAATAAACAGGATGTTGAGATGAAGAAAACAGTTGAACAAGTTTTAATGTAGTGATTGGGGATATCTTCTTGCATCGTCAGATAACAGGGGCAGGGGCAGGGAATGCAAAGAATGAAAGCAGCATGAAAGTCCTGAGGCCAGAACAACAGTGTTTCCAAAGGAAATGGTAATGACCTTACATAAAGTGGTGAGAGAAAAGGATGGTAGAGGCAGTAGGTGGAATGAAAAGTCAGGAAGATCATGAGGAGGACTGTGAACTTGGAGTGGAATTAGGCATTGACAGCAAAGTGAAACGTGAAAGTGAAGTTGCTCAGTCGTGTCTAACTCTTTTGTGATCCCATGGACTGTAGCCTACCAGGATCCTCCGTCCATGGGATTTTCCAAGCAAGAGTACTGGAGTGGGTTGCCATTTCCTTCTCCAGGGGATCCTCCCAACCCAGGAATTGAATTGACAGCAAAGGCAGTGATATATCAGTGAGGAGTTTAAAGCAGGAGAGCAACGATTTAGATTTACCTAGTTATGAAGATCCTGTTTGCTGTTCAGAGTATGGGAGCAAGAATGAAAGCGCGGAAATAGGAGGCTATGGTAGCAGCTTAGATAAGAGATGACAACAGGTCCGCATGGAGTCAGTGTGTCTTTAACAGCCTGAATACTGTACGACTGAGCAGGTGGCCTTATTATGAGGCTTCCCAGGTAAAGAACCTGCCTGCCAATGTAGAAGACATAAGAGATGCGGCTTCTATCCCTGGAATGGGAAGATCCCTTGGAGGAGGGCACAGCAACCCACTCCAGTATTCTTGCCTGGAGAATCCCATGGACAGAAGAGCCTGGTGGGCTACAGTCCATAGGGTCACAAAGAATCCGACACCACTGAAACAACTTAGCATGCACGCACTGGGCAAAAACTGAACTAGAATGAATTTATTTCTAGGTTACGTTTGCATCTAGTTTCCTCCTGAGTTAAACTTGGTCCTAAAGCAGTAGAGTGGGGAAAAAAAAAAAAAAAAACACTTGGTAAGAATGTAATCACATAAAGTGGGAAAAGGAAATATATTAAGTATTTACAGAGGTTGTTTCTAGGTGATGGATATGAAGGACTTCTATTGTTTCATAATGCTTCTCTGTACTCTCTATCTTTTTGCTTTCTTTTAAAAGTTGGACCTAGGGTCTGTCAAACAGAGTGCAGTATGTCAGAAAGAGAAAACCAAATATCTTAACACATATATGTAGAATCTGGACAAATGGAACTGATGAACTTATTTCCAGGGCAGGAATAGAGACGAAGATAGAGAGAATGACATATAGACACAGGGTGGGGAAAGGGAAAGTGGGACAAATTGGGAAATTAGGACTGACATATATACATTACCATGTGTAAAATAGTTGGTTAGCAGGAACCTATTGTAAAGCAGAGGAAGCCCAGCTTGGTGCTCTGCTATGACCTAGAGGGGTGGGATGGGACGTGAGGTGGGAGGATGTTCCAAGAGGGAGGGGATACATGTATATATATAGCTGATTCGCTTTGTTGTATAGCAGAAGCTAACACCACATTGTAAAGCAATTATACACCAATAAGTATAAATAAAATTCAAAAGATAAATTCAAAAAAAAAAAGTAGGCATTTGGGCTGGGAGACAAAGTAACTTGAGTTTTAGACTTACTCAAGCTAAATGACCTCTGAGTCTTTCATCAATGAATTTGATTTCTTTATACATTATTTTCTTTCATACAACAACAGGATTGGGATCCATAACCTTTGATATCGCTCCATGATTTCTGTGTCATGTTTTACAATGTTGCTATGGGAGTGTTAAATAAACACCAAGATCTCTTAAACTCCAGATTGAACATTATCTCACTTTATAAAATAAATAACAGTTTTTCCTTTGTTCTACTTTGCAGGTGTATGATTTGCTATCGGTAAAGAGAATCTTTAGCATGGGATATAGAGGCCCCATGAACGAAGATGGGGAAAAATGCATCAACGCGGAAGACATAACTCACAATGGAATCATTTACATTCCAAAGCAGTTCATCAGTGATGACGATGCTTACAGTATCTTTGAGGTAATTCCTTTTCCTAAAAACACAACCTAAATTGATCTCTACCTCATCATCAAGATGGAGAAGAGCTCTAGAATCTGATCTTCCTCTCAACCACCAAAAGACAAAGCTATGATTAACAGAAAAATATTGAAAGGTCAGAGGCATGGAGAACTTTGTACACACACAGACAGTCAGTCATGAATTTCTCTGGCACTTTAAGAGCAAGGGGTATACTTTTAGGGCCCACAACTTTAACCAAGTTGATCCCAAAGCTAGTTGTCACCATCATATATCCTCTCAGTGATTCTCAGAGGTTCCAATATGTGAGAAAAACAAAGCAAACATTTCCCACGGAGCCTCTGACATCCTTAAAAAAAGTGAATACTCTGTTGGCAACCACTGTAACAGTCATTTCACAATAAATGAATCAGCAAATGACTGAATACATAAAGTAAAATACTGCGGCCAACAGTTTCAGTGCAGTAAAATTTCAGGTGAATTGAAAGTAGCTGTTCATAGAGAAGAATTTGCAAAACTTGGAGTAGAAACATTAGCATGCCTTAGGTACATTAGAGCAAATGTGTATCTTTAACTGCAGTTAGGCAGAATTATGAAAGGGAAGTTTTTCCGGGTTGTGAGATTAAATCTTAGCTCCACCAAAAAGGACTGAAAACACTCGCTATACCTTGAGGAAGCCATGTGTCCTACTGCTGTGGAGGTCTGCAGCTTAGCTGAGAGCAGTTTAAACCTCCCTTTTCTGGAGCCTCCGGAATCAGTTGGTGGTGGAGGGAGAAAAAGAAGGCTCTTTATTAACTGTTAAATGTTTCTTTCTGACTTCTTTCTCCCTGTTCCATACCACTGGCACCACTGACAACGGTGCCTCAGAGTCCCACAGCTTCCCGAGCACTCTAGAGCACAGCAAGTAGTATTTAACTGTGACTAATATTGAAGAGGAAGTCTGTAGCAGGAATCAAGGAATCAAGCTACTGTGGATGTCTGAATGGGTGTTTTGCATGCAGACTTTCAGTATACTTAAAACTGAGAAAGAAAAAAACGAAAGGATAAATCACAAAAGGGATGAGTTGAACACAGATATTCAGGCAAAGGCATATTTCCCAATAAAAACAAAGCAAAGTATAATGACTATGAAGAAAAATCTCCAATATGCAACCCTACAATTTCAAATGAAAAGAAACGGAAAACTATTCTCTGCAACAAAGTTAATGTGTGGTTTGAGGCAGGGGGAGGAAGGGAAGAAAAACATCCAAAGCTGAAACACTCAGTTTCTTGGAGGCAAAAGATAATTAAAGGGGCACTAAGCATATAGGAGACAAAATTCAGAAATAGGAATCAGAAGTAGATTCTAATCCCAACTCCCATTCATCAACTGGATGATCTGAACTCTCTGTGACCCCATTTTCATTTTTATAAAATACCTCTCTTCTCCATTGGGTGGAATTTTCACGATAATCCTATGAGTTCTATGTATAATACTAAGGGTATATAATACAGATGTAAGAAAATATCCCAGTCTCCAGACTGGATTGCCAATATGCTTTAATAATTATTTTTCTTCCAGTCTGTAGGATTAAATATTTTTACCAACTCAAAAATCCACAAGCCACATTTTTGTCAGCCGCTTCCATATCCAGGAATGTCTATGAACTATGGAGGTAAGGGTGAAAGTTATTTATCCGCTAAAATAATAGAAGAAAAGTAACGTTTTGCTAGGTTGGGATAAAAAGCCATTTTTTTAAGTACTGACTGTTATGACTCTGCAGCAATTTCTTGGTAAAATTTCCTCAAACAACTTTTTTCTCTAGAAAAAAAAAATGAAACATTATAATTTCTCTATCTCTCTCTGATCAAAATTAAATACAGTCTTGGTACTTTAAATCCTCTTTATCTACTGTGCCTTCAGTATCTGAATTAGTCAAGATAAGATAAATTATACCATCTTAGCAAACAAACCCCCACATCTCAGAGTCTAAGCACCTAACAGTTTATTTTAATGCTCTCACAAAAACTTCTTGTGAGGCCAGGAGCTGTTCAAAACACCTCCATTGGTCAGAACACTGACCAATCATTGTCAAGAGATTCATTCAGCTTTCCTCTTGTGACTCCATCTCCAGCATGCCTTTCAAGGTTACTATCTTGGGGGAGAAGGAGTAGATATGCACATGACTTTACAGCCAGCTGTGGAAGTGGCACAAATCACAGTGCCCTACCTGCAAGGGATCTGAGAAATGTGAACGATTACATGGATATTATTTGCCTCTGTCGTTCTTTTATGGAAATCAGTGATTCTGACAAATTGAATAATAGAATAAAATAATTCAGCTTTTGGAAGACATACTGTTAGTCTCCTTGTGTATCTCAAGTATACATAGAAAAGAGGAAAAGTCAAAAAGATTCTATTTTCTCTTCTGCTGCTAACAGAGACATTTCTCTAGCCATGCTGAGATGCCTACAAATCCTGTTTCCCCCTGTGCTGTGTGCTGAGCTACGTCGCTTCAGTCGTGTCCAACTCTGTGAGCCTATAAACTGTAGCCTGCCAGGCTCCTCTGTCCATGGAATTCTTGAATATTGAAGTGGGTTGCCATGCCCGCCTCCACGGGATCTTCCTGACCCAGGGATTGAACTCATGTCTCTTATGGCTCCTACATTGGCAGGCAGGTTCTTTACCACTAGTGACACCCGGGAAGCCCATAAGCAGTATGTGCTGTGCTGTTCTTAGTCACTTAGTCATGTCTGACTCTTTGCGACCCCATAGACTGTAGCCTGCCAGGCTCCTCTGTCCATGGGGATTTTCCAGGCAAGAATACTGGAGTGGGTTGCCGTGCCCTCCTCCAGGGGGTCTTCCCGACCCAGGGATCAAACTCAGGTCTCCCACATTGCAGGCGGATTCTTTACCATCTGAGCGGTATAGGGGTGTTAAACTACTCTTTATTCTTCCTTTCACCAGTTGAAAAATCAGCTTAGGGAGAGTTACATTTGTTTTCATTTCTAGAGAAAAATACATTTGCCTCTAAACTATTTGATGAAGCAGCAGGATTAACCTTCCAATAAGACAAATAGATGAGTAAACAAAGTACGAAGGTGGTAGGGTAAATTGTTCTAATAAAAGACATTCCCTGAGCATGTGGTCTTGTTCTACTTGATACATAAGGCAGCTCTGAGAAATTGATGATAAAACTCAGGCTTACATTAAGCCCTCTTGTTGTCTCTCCACAGCTCCAGGTCTAGCAAGTTCACGAAGCCTACCAGGCCCCATACATGGAATGGCCACTCCTCTAGCAGGTATAGATGCAAGGGGAGTTTATCCATCGAGTTCGAGAGAAGACTCTTCAGCCATGAAAGTGAAAGAAACAATCCGGAAGTATTTCCCTGAGACCTGGATCTGGGAGTTGATACCACTCGAGTAAGTTGTGTGCTGCTTGGAACTGAGAATTTGAATCCTCCTCTACGATTCTGGTGTAATCGTAGGGCTCCCAGTCCTTTCTGTTCTGCCCCACTCTTTTCTGATAGATGTGTAGATTCATAGTTCATTTATCTCATAGCTAAACAATGCAATTTTGTTTTTCTAATTTGGTCCTGAGATAAAACAATAGAAAGCCACCCTTGACCCTAAAAAGAAAAAAAAAAAAAAAAATCAGAAACCTCTCTAGGAGCACCAAACTTTATATCGAGTTTAGCATTTATCACACTGGGTTTCTAAAGTGTCATGCTCTAGAGTCAGCTGTGGTCCATGCTTTTAAGAAAAGGAATTCATTTACTCTCGTCTTCTTTTTTCCCCTCTCTAGTATGTGGGGCAAACATGAGTTGGCAATCAAGGTCCCTGACACCATCACGGAGTGGAAGGCCAGTGCCCTCTGCTTGTCTGGAACAGCAGGGCTTGGACTCTCACCCACCATCTCTCTCACAGCCTTCCAGCCCTTCTTCCTGGAACTCACTCTTCCCTATTCTGTGGTTCGAGGAGAAGCCTTCACACTCAAAGCCACTGTGTTCAACTATCTGTCCCATTGCATTCGGGTAAGGGCACTTGTCTGGATGTAAGTGAAGCTAGGAGGAAGGAACACACCATGCATTTCCTAAATCTCTCCCAGGTCATCTCCTAGTAAATCATAATTGAATACGATGTGGCCTAATTTTGGACTAGAATAGGTGCTAAGAACAAAGCTCCCCAACAGGTCCAAGGTGGTAAGGTTACAACCATCCAGGCTTCCCTAGTGGCTCAGATAGTAAAGAATCTGTCTGCAGTGTGGGAGACCTGGGTTCAATCCCTGGGTTGGGACGATCCCCTGGAGAAGGTAATGTCAACCCACTCCAGTATTCTCGCCTGGAGAATCTCCAAGGACAGAGGAGCCTGGTGGGCTACAGTCCAGGGAGTCACAAAGAGTCAGACACGACTGAGTGAATAAGACTTCCACTTTCAAGTGCTAAGAACAAAGCTCCCCAGCAGATCCAAGGTGGTAAGGTTATAGTCATCCAGGACTGTATTCTGTTTGTGTATTCCTGAATTCAGATATTACTCCCACCTGATTATTTTTTCACTCTAACAAAAGAAAAATATTTCTTCCTTGTGTTGGCACAAGCCTAAATCCTGAGTATTTATCCTGATTCCCATCAGTTTTTCAATGTCCTTATGGCAAACATCTAAACTACAAAATACTGACAGGATTTACCTTGACTGAACAGCTTCTCAAAGCCTCTCATTAGTATGCATTGTCCCTTTAAGCGTCTTTCCCTCCCCCCGCCCTGACACCCCATTACTGACCTTTTCCCTGTGTTCTTTGTCCAACTTGTGGGTGGGAATGGGGGACAGGTGAGCATACAGCTGGAGGCCTCTTCTGCCTTCTTGGCCATCCCAGTAGAGAAGAATGAAGAATCTCAGTGTGTCTGTGGAAACAAGCAGAGAACCGTGTCCTGGGCTGTGACCCCAAAGTCACTGGGTGAGTGATAATGGTGTTCACAAATCCTACTTCTTTTGTTGTAATGATTGCTTTCCACTCCCACTCAGATGCATGCTTTTCTCTCCTCTTTTGACAATGATCAATGGAAGGAAAACAATTATATATATTGGAGAGGCTTAAAAAGAAGAAACCATTCAATATAGGATCACTGTTTAACTCCTTAAGAATTTTATTCCCCAGGAGAGGTGAATTTCACAGCTACTGCAGAAGCCTTGCGGTCTCAGGAACTATGTGGCAATAAGGTGCCTCACTTCCCAGAAATTGGACAGAAGGACACCGTTATCAAGCCTTTACTAGTTGAGGTATGAAGGTCTAATCTCTCTGAGTCTCAGAAGCTTTATTATGGAAATCGCATTATCTAACATGTATGTGGCAGTGACATTTCATTCCCATGAATATGAATATGTCCACAACTCAAGCTTTCACTAACATTTTCTCTTCTAAAGTGATTGCTTCTTCTCGGATACATTATAACTTCTCTTTTTTTTAATTCATTTTTTAATTGAAGAATAATTGCTTTACAATGTTGTATTAGCTTCTACTGTACAACAGTGTGAATCAGCTATATGTATACATGTATCCCCTCCTTCTGAATCCTCCCTTCCACTCACCTCCCAAATCCCATCCCTCTAAGTCATTACAGAGCACTGAGCTGAGCTCCCTATGCTATACAGCAGCTTCTCACTAGCTATCTATTTCACACACAGTAATATATATATATGTCAAAACTACTCTCTCAATTCGCCCCACCCTCTCCTTCCTCCCTGTATCCACAAGTTTGTTCTCTATTCCTTCCCTGTAAATAGGGTCATCAGTACCATTTTTCTAGATTCCATATGTATACAGATAACTTTTCTTCTTAATTTTCTTCTTTCAATACAAAGCCTGAAGGAATAGAAAGAGAAGAAACTTTCAACACACTTCTCTGTGCATCAGGTAAGTGTCAGAAATAGATAAAATTTTTATGTTAAGCCACTTGCCAAAGTATATGATGTGAAATGCCCTTGGAGGCACGTTTTCTCTGGTGGAAAAAAAAAAAGGAAAGACGTATATTATCCCATGTGCAAATCAAAGAACAT
Source organism: Bos indicus (assembly GCF_029378745.1). Classification (NCBI taxonomy): domain Eukaryota; kingdom Metazoa; phylum Chordata; class Mammalia; order Artiodactyla; family Bovidae; genus Bos; species Bos indicus. Next base: position 100,828,543 of record NC_091764.1, read on the forward strand.
TTGATGGAGAACAATCTTTTCCTGATGAGGGCATCGAAAAGTTAAAGAGATTCACCTAAAAATTCTTGGCCAATAATGAGGACTAAAGCTGATGACTATCGGACAGGATTCTTTCCAATACACCTTGCTTCCCAAACTTCTTCCTACACAATTTTCCAAATATTGAAATATCTTTGTGGCACTGGTATTCTTGGTTATTCAGTTAATAGTTTAAGTGTATTCATGTTTTTGTTTAAACAAATTATTTGAAGAATTTTAGGTCACTAACATATAGAGAAAAACAATCTTTAATGAACCCTTAAAATTACCATCTAAATTTTCATCCATTCATTTAGAAAATGACTATTAAAATGTTCAACTCTGCCCTATCTAAAATCATCTTGAGAACAATGCTTAGTGTACAAATGGCCTCTCTTCTCTATTTAAGTATCCCCTAATAATCTCAGCTAGTCACAGAACTTTAATAACTTTGTACCAGAGATGACAAAATGTATATATCTTTGGTCCATACCTCTTTCCTGAACTGAGACTCATGTATTCAACTGTTCACTTATCATCTCCACTTGCAGGCTTGGAGGTCTAAGAGGTTTCTCAAAACTAGCTTCCTCAAAACTGAACCCCTGCAGGACTCGCTGCTTCTCCTACAGTTTTCTTCATCTCAGACGCTGCTGCTGTGATGGAAATCCTATTCTTCTGCTTGCTGGAGATAAAAATTTTGGAGTTGTCCTTTAATTATATTCTTTCTCTTTTACTCCACACCCATTCAATTCCAAATCTAGTTGTTTCTACCTTTAAATATTATTCAGAATTTTCCCACTTCTCATCATGTCCACTCCTGCTCTAGACCTTTCTCTCTTGGATCATCTCAGCCACCTCCTACCTGGTCTCCTGGTCATCTTCCCTTGTTCTTCTATAGCAAGAGAATCATTGCAAAGCATATTTCACACCATGTCCCTCCTCTGTTCAGAATCTTCCAAGAGTCTCCCATGTCCCTCAAAGTTAGAGCATGTCTCCAACCTCACCTACAAAGCCTTTCTACCCTTGAGACTTCATACCTTCTTACCCTGTCCTCCACTCACCCTGCTCTTCCTAGTCTAATCACACTGGTCTCCTAATCTGATCTTGGAACACATCCAGCATGCTATCATCTTTGGTGTCTTTTCATGTTTTGTTCCTTCTTCCAGCAAGTCTCTTCCCTTCATATCAGATCAGATCAGATCAGTTGCTCAGTCATGTTCGACTCTTTGCGACCCCATGAATTGCAGCATGCCAGGCCTTCCTGTCCATCACCAACTCCCGGAGTTCACTCAGACTCACGTCCATCAAGTCAGTGATGCCATCCAGCCATCTCTTCCTCTGTCGTCCCCTTCTCCTCCTGCCCCCAATCCCTCCCAGCATCATACTCTTTTCCAATGAGTCAACTCTTCGCATGAGGTGGCCAAAGTACTGGAGTTTCAGCTTTAGCATCATTCCTTCCAAAGAAACCCCAGGGCTGATCTCCTTCAGAATGGACTGGTTGGATCTCCTTGCAGTCCAAGGGACTCTCAAGAGTCTTCTCCAACACCACACTTCAAAAGCATCAATTCTTTGGAGCTCAGCCTTCTTCACAGTCCAACTCTCACATCCATACATGACCACAGGAAAAACCATAGCCTTGACTAGACGAACCTTTGTTGACAAAGTAATGTCTCTGCTTTTCAATATGCTATCTAGGTTGGTCATAACTTTCCTTCCAAGAAGTAAGCGTCTTTTAATTTCATGGCTGCAGTCACCATCTGCAGTAATTTTGGAGCCCAGAAAAATAAAGTCTGACACTGTTTCCACTGTTTCCCCATCTATTTCCCATGAAGTGATGGGACCAGATGCCATGATCTTCATTTTCTGAATGTTGAGCTTTAAGCCAACTTTTTCACTTTCCACTTTCACTTTCATCAGGAGGCTTTTTAGTTACTCTTCACTTTCTGCCATAAGGGTGGTGTCATATGCATATCTGAGGTTATTGATATTTCTCCCAGCAATCTTGATTCCAGTTTGTGTTTCTTCCAGTCCAGCATTTCTCATGATGTACTCTGCATTTAAGTTAAATAAGCAGGGTGACAATATACAGCCTTGATGTACTCCTTTTCCTATTTGGAACCAGTCTGTTGTTCCATGTCCAGTTCTAACTGTTGCTTTTTTACTCCCTGATTTACTTAGTCTTCATCACTTATGATTTTTTAAAACTATTTATATATTTATTTATTTTGGCTATTCAGTTCAGTTCAGTCACTCAGTCATGTCTGACTCTTTGTGACCCCATGGACTGCAGCCTACCAGGCTTCCCTGTCCATCACCAACTCCCAGAGTTTGCTCAAACTCATGTCCATTGAGTCGGTGATGCCATCCAACCATCTCATCCTCTGTCATCCCCTTCTCCTCCTGCCTTCAATCGTTCCTAGCATCAGGGTCTTTTTGAACAAGTCAGTTCTTTGCATCAGTTGGCCAAAGTATTGCAGTTTCAGCTTCGGCATCACTCCTTCCAATGAATATTCAGGACTGATTTCCTTTAGCATGGACTGGTTGGATCTCCTTGCAGTCCAAGGGACTCTCAAGGCTTTTCTCCAACACCAAAGTTCAAAACCATCAATTCTTCGGCACTCAGCTTTCTTTATGGTCCAACTCTCACATCCATACATGACTACTGAAAAAACTATAGCTTTGACTAGACAGACCTTTACTGGCAAAGTAATGTCTCTGCTTTTTAATATGCTGCCTAGGTTGGTCTTAGTTTTTCTTCCAAAGAGCAAGTGCCTTTTAATTTCAGGGCTGCGGCCACCATCTGCAGTGATTTTGGAGCCCAAAAATATAAAGTGTCTCACTGTCTCCATTGTTTGCCCATCTATTTGCCATGAAGTGACGGGACCAGATACCATGATCTTTGTTTTTTGAATGTTGAGTTTTAAGCCAGCTTTTTCACTCTCCCTTTTCACTTTCATCAAGAGGCTCTTTAATTCTTCTTCATTTTCTGCCATAAGGGTGGTGTCATCTGCGTATCTGAGGTTATTGATAGTTCTCCCTGCAATATTGATTCCAAGTAGTGTTTCATCCAGCCCAGCATTTTGCATGATGTACTCTGCATATAAGCAGGGTGACAATTTTCAGCCTTGACATACTCCTTTCCCAATTTGGAACCAGTCTGTTCTTCCATGTCCAGTTCAAACTGTTGCTTCTTGACCTGCATAGATATTTCTCAAGAGGCAGGTAAGGTGGTCTGGTATTCCCATCTCTTTCAGAATTTTCCACAGTTTGTTGTGATCCCACAGTCAAAGATTGTGGCATAATTAATAAAGCAGAAGTAGATATTTTTCTGGTATTCTCTTGCTTTTTCAATGATAGAATAGATGTTGACAATTTGACCTCCGGTTCCTCTCCCTTTTCTAAATCCAGCTTGAAGATGTGAAGCTCATGGTTCATGTACTGTTGAAGCCTGGCTTGGAGAATTTGGAGCATTACTTTGCTAGTGTGTGAGATGAGTGCAATTGTGCAGTAGTTTGAACATTCATTGGCACTGCTTTTCTTTGGGATTGGAGTGAAAACTGGCCTTTTCCAGTCCTGTGGCCACTACTGAGTTTTCTAAATTTTCTAGCATATTCAGTGCAGCACTTTCACAGCATCATCTTTTACGATCTGAAATAGCTCAACTGGAATCGCATTACCTCTACTAGCTTTGTTCACAGTGATGCTTCCTAAGGCCCACTTGACTTCACATTCCAGGATGTCTGGCTCTAGGTCAGTGATCACACCATTGCAGTTGGGTCATGAAGATCTTTTTTGTATAGTTCTTCTGTGTATTCTTGCCATCTTTTCTTAATATCTTCTGCTTCTGTTAGGTCCATACCATTTCTGTCTTTTATTGTGCCCATCTTTCCATGAAATGTTCCCTTGTAATTTTCTTGAAGAGATCTTTAATCTTTCCCGTTCTGTTGTTTTCCTCTATTTCTTTGCATTGATCACTGAGGAAGGCTTTCTTATCTCTCCTTGCTATTCTTTGGAACTCTGTATTCAAATGGGTATAGCTTTCATTTTCTCCTTTGTCTTTTGCTTCTTTTCTCAGCTATTTGTAAGGCCTCCTCAGACAGCCATCTTGCCTTTTTGCATTTCTTTTTCTTAGGGATGGTCTTGCTCCCTGTCTCCTGTACAATGTCACAAACCTCTGTCCATAGTTCTTCAGGCACTCTGTCTATCAGATCTAATCCCTGGAATTTATTTGTCAGTTCCACTGTATAATTGTAAGGAATTATATCATACCTGAATGGTCTAGTGGCTTTCCCTACTTTCTTCAATTTAAGTCTGAATTTTGCAATAAAGAGTTCATGATCTGAACCACAGTCAGCTCCTGGTCTTATTTTGCTGACTATATAGAGCTTCTTCATCTTTGGCTGCAAATAATATAATCAATCTGATTTCGGCATTGACCATCTGGTGATGTCCATGTGTAGAGTCTTCTCTTGTGTTGTTGGAAGAGGGTGTTTTTTATGACCAGTGCAATTTCTTGGCAAAACTTAGCCTTTGTCCTGCTTCATTTTGTACTCCAAGGCCAAATTTGCCTGTTACTCCAGGTATCTCTTGACTTCCTACTTTTGTATTCTAGTCCCCTATGATGAAAAAGACATCTTTATTGAGTGTTAGTAGGTAGGTCTTCAGAGAACCATTCAACTTCAGCTTCCTCAGCATTACTGATTGGGGCATAGACTTGGATTACTGTAATACTGAATGGCTTCCCTTGGAAATGAACAGAGATCATTCTGTTATTTTTGAGATTGCACCCAAGTACTGCATTTTGGACTCTTGTTGACTATGAAGGCTACTCCATTTCTTCTAAGGGATTCTTGCCCACAGTAGTAGATACAATGGTCATCTGAATTAAATTTGCCCATTCCAGTCCATTTTAATTCATTGATTCCTAAAATGTCAATGTTGACTCTTGTCATCTCCTGTTTGACCATTTCTAATTTACCTTAATTCACAGACCTAACATTCCCTGTTCCTTTCTGATTTTGGCTATACCAGGTCTTAATTGGGGCATGTGGATCTAGTTCCCTGACCAGGGATTGAACCCAGGCCCCCTGATTTGAGAGCATGGAGTCTTAGCCACTGAACCACCAGGGAAGTACCTGATTTTTTAATCAATGAGTATTTAGATGGCAACTTTATCCCCACACCCTACACTTCCTAGTTTACCTTGCCTCACTAGCTCACTCATATAAACACTCTGCTTTATTTTTTGTATAGAACTTATCAGTATCTAGCATACTAAAAATTTGTTATTTTATTACTCCCATCAAAATGAACTTATTATGATGTCAGGAAATGTCTTCCAAAAATTGCTATATCACTGCACTTAATACAGAATCTGGTACATAGCACACACTTAATACATATTTATGGAGTAAATATGATTTTTTTACAACCACTAGCTATAGTGTAAGTTAAGATAAACAATAAAAAGAAGGAAATAAGTATAACAAGGTATATGCTTATACAGAGATCTATAGAGATTTAGCACAAATATATATGATTAATATGAACTTCACTGTGAGATGAATTGTGGCTGTAGCAGAAACTTGGATTGCATCAAAAAAATTAAATAATAACTAATAAAAACGTGATGTTGGATCTTGATCATAGAGACGGGAAAAAATGCAAACAGAGCTAGAACATTTCTCTCATTTTTCCCTCCCTTATGTGTATTTGTCTTGTTTCATTAGAAACTGGAGGATCTGAAAAGTTGTCATTAAAACTTCCTTCAAATGTGGTTGAAGGTTCTGCCAGGGCGACATATTCAGTTTTGGGTGAGTCTCCCATCCCAAAAGAAGCATCTGTCCATCCCTTTAACTCTAGTACATGGGGTCTCATCATCACTTCCTAATGAAGTCCCTGTGTCTAGGCATTGGACTGAGAGAAAGCACCAAGAACCACACTGTGTATTAGTGGGAAAGAGGGGCTGAATCGATGCTGTGCTACATCTTAAACCTTGATATACTCTAAAGAGTAAGGAGAGTCATCTCTTTGTGCTCTCACCTTCAAGATATTGGCTAGATAATGATGCTTTCTACTAGAGATGAAACTAATCCTTTTTTACCAGATGTGTGACTCATCAGAAAGGTATATCCTGCCATTTTGGTCTTTTACTATTTTTCCCATCTTTGAACATCTACTTTATTGTTCCCACATTTCTCTTTCTATTCTTGTTTTTCTTCACCTCTTATGCTTTCTGATCCTCCCCTTTATACATGATTTGGCTTCTCACTTAGCTAGTCATTTATTTTCCTACCCTAACATCAATCAACTGAGTTCCTCTAAATTTTTTTTCTGTATTTCATTCCTCAGGTGATATACTAGGCTCTGCAATGCAAAATCTTCAGAATCTTCTTCGGATGCCCTATGGTTGTGGAGAACAGAATATGGTCCTTTTCACCCCTAACATCTACGTTCTGAACTATCTAAATGAGACAGGACAGCTCACTGAGAAGATCAAGTCCAAAGCCATCAGCTACCTCATCAGTGGTGAGAGATTACCCCCAAAGGAAAAACATTAGTTGATTTCCTAAATATCTCCTCCATTGAACTCAAATCTACGTCCCTTCAATTAAGATTTAGTAATTACCTTTGCTGTGACATCCAACAAGATGTTTCACAATACAACCACAGAATTAAATGGCATCATCAAATCTTGGAGACTTTGTAGTAAAATAGTAGCTTCCCTGTGATTTCTCAATGAGTTTTAAGGAAAAGCCTGATTCCTTCTCCAGTGTCTCTGTTATTTCCTAAATCTATGCAAACATTCTTCTTCTTCAGGTTACCAAAGACAGTTGAACTATAAGCACAGTGATGGTTCTTACAGCACCTTTGGGGATCGTGATGGTAGAAGTCAGGGAAACACTTGGTAAGATAATTATTTCCATATGTTCTCTGTAGATCCAAGATGTTTCAGATAACTGGAAATAGCTCTTATCTGATACCTGGACTTACTGTGTAGAAATTTGTTATCCTTTTAAAACCCACATGCACATCATTGCTAGCAGAAGTTCTCACCATTTCATGTATGAAATGTTCTGATAGTACAGTTCTGATAGTACAGTTGTTGTTTAGTCGCTAAGTCATGTCTGACTCTTTTGGGACCCCATGGACTGTAGCCCACCTGGCTTCTCTGTCCATGGGATTTCCCAGGCAAGAATACTGGAGTGGGTTGCCATTTCCTTCTCCAGGGGATCTTCCAGACCCAAGGATAGAACCTGTGTCTCCTGCATTGCAGGCAGATAGTACAATAGATAATAGTAAAATTAGGGTCCCCTCAAGCAGAAATATAAGGCATAAGGTGTCACAACGTGAAATGAGAGAGGAAGAAGTTTCTATATTGTGCATTCAAGAAGGAGAGGAGGCGAAGAACAGAAAGACACTGTGATGTAGTAAAATCATTCAGAAAATGGCAATTTGGGTGAAGGCTTGGAGTCTCCAAAAAACATTTTATGAGAAAAAAAGTATCAACTCTGGAGAAACCAATAAAGTTGAGAGATTTTTAAATAGATTCAGAAGTTTGTTGGACAAATAAGAGTATATTCAGTATTCAAGGGTCATCTCGCCACCAATTTTCTCCACGGAACTGTGAAGCTATCTGGAGGCAGTGACACACAGTGAGCTTTCAAAAGGAGATGATCCGCAGGTCTCCTTCTCTTCTTTGCTGAACAGGCTTACTGCATTTGTGCTCAAGTCTTTTTCTCAAGCCCAGTCACACATCTTTGTGGAGGACTCGCACATCACAGACTCCCTTACCTGGCTCTCACGGAAGCAGAAGGAAAATGGTTGTTTCCAGCGCTCTGGATCATTGCTAAACAATGCTATTAAGGTGATGCCTTTAAATTTGTTCTGGTCCCTGAGAAGAGTGAAATGTATGAGTTGTGATGCTCCTATGGATTCCTCAAGTCCTGGTGATATAACTTTGAGAAGGACAGCAGAAGCAAAAGCTTTTGAAACCTAACGATAAATTAGGTGTTTCTTATGGTTAAGAAAATAGCATGTCCAAAAAACTCCACTATGTCACTAAAAATGAGGGAAAGTTATTTGGGACAGATTTCAGAATTTGGGGGTGAAGGAGGAAGCAGAGGAAACAATAATATTGCCCTAGAAAAGATACATTCTGGTGAAGATTAACCAAGGGGGAAGTTAGAGTTAGCTGACTCTGGGTGATGGCTACTGGAGTGTTTGAGTGTCTCTGCCTCTGATCCTACAGGGTGGGGTCGATGATGAGGTAACGCTCTCTGCCTATATCACCATCGCTCTACTGGAGATGCCACTGCTTGTCACCGTATGTACCGCCACTCCCAACCTGTACTTCCCTCTAATGTAAGGATGAAACTCGTGGAGCTATGAATCTCTGAGGAAAATGAGTTGTTATTTTCACATTATTTAATATTAGTATATTTCACTGGCGCATAAAGGACGATAGATCCCTTGGGAAGCTGCAAAGAAAATTACCCTCTGGTCAGGACTGTGGTGTTGTGCAAGCACATTGGGGCATTATATCTGTGGCTAGCCAGGGGACAGTTCATTAGCCTGGTTCAGCTAGCCTAAGGTCTTCCTTCATTTTCAGTAAGTCAGAAACAGAAAAACAAATTTCATATATTAATGCATATATGTGGAATCTAGAAAAGTGGTACAGATGAATCTCTTTGCAAGGCAGAAACAGGATTGATGTGGAAAATGAGAACACATGGATACCAAAGGGGAAAGGTGGAGGTGGGATGAAGTGGGAGATGTGGATTGACATATACACACTACTATGTATAAAATAGATAACTAATGGGAACCTGCTGTATAGCACAGGGAACTCTACTCAGTGCTCTGTGGTGATCTAAATGGGAAGGAAATCCAAAAGGGAGAGGATATATGTATACAGAGAGCTGGTTCACTTAGCTGTACAGCAGAAACTAACACATTGTAAAGCAGCTATACCCTCCCTGCTCACCCCCCCAATTAAATAAATAAGTAAATGGCTGGAACAAGGGAAAACAGAAGCAGGGTCTTTATCTTCTTTATAGCACTCAATTGTCCGCAATGCTCTCTTCTGCCTGGAAAGGGCCTGGCAATCTGCCTCAGAGGCCCAAGGAAGTTTTGTCTATACCAAGGCGTTATTGGCCTATGCCTTCGCACTAGCAGGAGACCAAGCCAAACGAAACGAACTGCTTGAGTCACTACACAAAGAGGCTGTAAAAGAAGGTAAGAATTGACTTCCAAAAATCACCAATGATCAAAGGGAGAGACCCTATTTTATTCACATCTATTTTGGGCTTCCCTGGTAGCTCAGCTGGTAAAGAATCTACCTGCAATGCAGGAGACCCCGGTTCAATTCCTGGGTCAGGAAGATCCCCTGGAGAAGGGATAGGCTACCCACTCCAGTATTCTTGGGCTTCCCTGGTGGCTCAGCTTGTATCTGCCTGCAATGCAGGAGACCTGGGTTCTATCCCTGGTTTGGGAAGATCCACTGGAGAAGGGAATGGCTACCCACTCCAGTGTTCTCACCTGGAGAAATCCATGAACTGTATATAATCAGTCCATGGGGTTGCAGAGTTGGAAATGACTGAACAACTTTCACTTTTCACTTTCACATCATGCTTATATTATATTATATCCATTTTATTATTATAAGAAGATTAATTATTACTGACCTAACATCTCTAGGTAACATGGATGATTTTATCAATTCACACATTATAAGCCTCGAAACAGTCCAGTTTCTAATATCACACAAGGATGTAATAAAGATACGAGGTGATTTACTGGAACCTCAATGTACTTTCTTGGCAAAGATTAGGTTTATTGGTGATTACATAATACTTTCACTTCATGTATGTCTGGGCTTCCCTGATAGCTCAGTTGGTAAAGAATCTGCCCACAATGCAGGAGACCCCGGTTCAATTCCTAGGTCGGGAAGATCCACTGGAGAAAGGAAAGACTACCCACTCTAGTAATCTTGGGCTTCCCTGGAGGCTCAGCTGGTAAAGAATCTGCCTGCAATGTGGGAGACCTGGGTTCAATCCCTGGGGTTGGAGAGATCCCCTGGAGAAAGGAAAGGCTACTGACTCCAGTATTCTCGCCTGGAGAATTCCATGGACTGTATAGTCCATAGGGTCACAAAAATTCAGAAATGACTGAGAGGCTTTCACTTCACTTCATGTATGTCCATTCACTGGGTGAGCTGTAATTACAGGGATCATTCATGAATTAGATTTTTGAAAATGTTCTCTAAGCTGAAGATGATATCCTTTTTTATTTCTAAGAGGACTCAATCCACTGGCAACGTCCTAGAAAGCCTCAAGAAGTTAATGAACTCTACAGTCCACACCGGGCTCCTTCTGTTGACGTGGAGATGACATCTTACTGCCTCCTTGCCCATCTTACTGCCCAGCCTGCCCCATCTTCAGAAGATCTGTCTGTGGCTACACAGATTGTAAAATGGCTCACCAAGCAACAGAACCCCAATGGGGGCTTCTCCTCCACTCAGGTCTGTGAAAAGACTCTAGGAAGAAAAATAAATGTACTAATACCTATGTAGACTCAACCATATTCTAAGAGTTGAGTAAGTGAATAGTGTTTCTAATTTATATTTTATTCTTGCATTACCAAAAAGGTTTCAGCCTCATTATTTTACACTTGGATTATTTCTCTGTCCTCTATACAATCTCTCATATTTTCTCTTCTTAGTGGATCCTCTTCTATAAAGTAACCAATCTTCCTAAAGCAGTGTTTTCATATGATTACTTCCTTTAGGGTCTTTCCTGGTGGTCCAGACTCTGTGCTTCCACTGCAGGGGGCTCAGGTTCCATCCCTGGTTTGTGGGGGAACTAAGATCCCACATGCTTTGTGGCATTTTTCATCCAAAGCCTAAAATTAATTTGCCCTAACTATTTCCTCTCCTCGGTAAACATGAATAATCTTGTCTAATAAGGCTGATCTCTTCACTTTTCCTGAAATTGGCTCACTCTTCTCCAGGTCTTAACTTCCAATATGTCCTTCCGTATTACTGCCTGATGCCTCTTTTCTGTCTGCATAAGTCTTTCTCACTATTCACAGATAATCTTATTTCTCATCTTCTTCACAGCCTTCTCTTATTATGTATACTAGCTCCAACTCCTCCTTTCTCTGAATTTTCCCAACAAATATTGTTATAGAAATGTATATATTACATGTGTCCATGCTCAGTCATGTCTGACTCTTTGTGACCCCATGGACTGTAGCCCATGAGACTCCTCTGTCTTTGGGATTCTCCAGGCAAGAATACTGGAGTAGGTTGCCATTTCCTCCTTCAGGGATCTTCCTGACCCAAGGATCAAACCCAAGTCTCTTGCATCTCCTGCATTGGCAGGCAGATTATTTACCACTCTGCCACCTGTGAAGCTCGTAGAAATACACAGAACTGTATAGATTATTGAAATGTGTTCTACCTTATGTCAACTATTTGAGTCTTAGTCCCATACATATATTGTAAACTACTTGAATGAGGAAACTGCATTTCCCCAAAGTACCTAAGGGTTTCCAGATGGCTCAAATGGTAAAGAATCTGCCTGCAATGTGGGAGACCTGGAGTCAATCCCTGGGTTGGGAAGATCCCCTGGAGAAGGGAATAGCTATCCACTCCAGTATTCTTGCCTAGAGAATTCCATGGACAGAGAAGCCTTGTGGGCTACAGTCCATAGGATCTCAGGGTAGGACATGATGGAGTGACTAACACACACAAAGAACCTAGAATAGTTCATGATGAATAACGAGCTCTGAATAGACTTGAAATTCAGTGAATGAACAGTGTTTATGACTAGATAACTCTGAGAGTAGCATGGATATGGTTTATATCCAGTATGATTTGGCCACCTTCCTCTCCTATAATTTCTGCACCCATCTTTTTTCAGGATACAGTGGTGGCTCTTCAGGCACTCTCCAAATATGGAGCAGCAACTTTTATTAAAGGGGAGAAAGCAGCTACTGTCACCGTCAAGTCTGCAGGGACCTTCTCTGAAGAATTCCAAGTAGATGAAGCCAAACGTCTACTGCTGCAGGAGGTGGCTTTGCCAGAGATCCCGGGGAAGTACAGCACAGCCGTGACAGGGTCGGGATGTGTGTACATCCAGGTGAGACTTGCCAGGGTTCCAGAAGTGTCACAAATGGGAGATCAAGTCTCAAGAAGTAGATCTGAAGTCCAAAACAGAGAAAGAAACGTGTACCAAGGGGAAATATAAATTACCTAGAAGCAATAGATTGAGTGCAAAAATAAAGGCTTTTTTTTCTCCCCATTCATTTTAGACATCCTTGAGATATAATATCCTACCCAAGAAAGAAGGAAAAGCTCCCTTTACTCTGAAAGTTGAAACTCTTCCCAAAAACTGTGATGGAGTCAGCACTCACAGGAAAGTCCAGATTCACGTCAATATTAGGTAAATTGTAAATTGATACCTGACTTTTAGAATAGATAGAGTATGGTGAAACTGATTTTCTGATGCAGAGGATCTTCACTGTCCAGGGTCATACATAATGAATAAGAAATTCTTGCAATATTTATTCAAAAGAAAATTTTCTTCACTCTTAGCCAAAAAGCCGTAATGTTGAGAATATGATGTCACTATACCTGCAGAGTATGACTTCTTATGAGTTTTCCAAACAACTACATGCTCAGTTGTTAGTCATGTCCCACTCTTTTGCAACCCCATGGATTGTAGCCCACCAGGCTCCTCTGTCCATGGAGTTTTCCAGGCAAGAATACTGGAGTAGGTTGCCACTTCCTTCCTACCCGAGGTGGGTCTTGTTGCCAAGCCAGGGATCAAACATTGGCTGCATTGGCTGGCAGATTCTTTACCACTAGTGCCACCTGGGCAGCCCCCCAGACAACTATAACAGAAGAAAATAGAGTAGATGGTGAAGTTGAATGGTATCCAGGGATAGGAAACACTAGAAATAAAAAAGGAGAGACTTCTGTCTTGAATGAAGTCCAAAGGATTTTGTTTGACTGCCTTGTCCGTACACCTTGACTTCATAGTTACACTGGGGAACGACCCAGCTCCAACATGGTCATTGTTGATGTGAAGATGGTATCAGGCTTCATACCTGTGAAATCATCGGTGAGAAAGGTAAGCCCTAAATCCCTCACAGATAGCAAAGTCATGGCAAATAAATGCTGTAAATTTTATTTTTTTGATTCAGTTCTTCAAGAGGTCTCTCAAACTTGTGTCTCTAGTGTGTGTTTCCATTATTCGAACAGTGAGCATCCTAGTTATATGGTCTCAACTATAAGATATAAATCATAAACATGGTTAATAACGTTTAACCTTGAGACTTCTAGGAATGCACAGTTCATTGAATTATCTTTCCATTATGTATAAAAAGGAAAAGGGAGACTACATCATATGCATGTATGTACATATATTCTCCATTTTTAAATTAAGAGAAAGTTTTTTATCTCTTTATCATTGAACAAATGTTTGCTTTAGAGTTTTGATCATTTTCCTTATTGGTTCAAGGAAGTTTCCAATTATAATTTACAAAAGTTATTGTAGCAAATGGGCCCTGTGCTTTAGTTCAAATCTTTTTCTGTATTTTAGATGACAGTGATTTTATTTTTAATTAGTATAATAAATCACATTGGTCTTTTAAATTCTGAAGCAACTTTACATTCTTAGGACTAACTGGACCTGCTCGTTGTGTTTATTTTTTAAAATAGATTTCTGGATTCTATTTGCTTATAGATGGTTGTGTTTTGTTTTTTTTTTTAATATCATGACTGACACTCAGTTCAGCTCAGTCACTCAGTCGTGTCCGACGCTTTGCGACCCCATGAACAGCAGCATGCCAGGCCTCCCTGTCCATCACCAACTCCTGGAGTTTACCCAAACTCATGTCCATTGAGTCAGTGATGCCATCCAACCATCTCATCCTCTGCCGTCCCCTTCTCCGAGTGACTGACGTCATCCCAGTGACCAACACTGGGCTATATTTTTTGTTTCTTACACTATTCTTACTGGCTTCTGGTATCAAAATTATGCTAGACTCAAAAGACGGGGAGAAATGTCTTTTAACCTCCCCCCCCCCTTTTTTTTTAAATATAGTTAGAAGATAATTCCCTGTCTCTATATGTAGATAATAGATAGGGAGGGTGTTGAGTCAATGTTATTTTTATTACTATTGCTATTATTCTTGAGGAGATCAAATTAGAGTGTGATGTCTCTGAGAAGCCATTTAGAACATAAATATCTGAAGACTATCTCAGCCTGAAAGTCCCTCATCTCATACCCTTTGGTGTATCCTCTGCGTCTACAGCTCCAGGAAATGGCTCAGATTCAGAGGACTGAAGTGAGCACCAACCATGTCCTGATTTACTTTGAAGAGGTAAGATTCTCTGTGACTCTGCTAGATCCAGGAGAGCCATTAGAGGTTCTAACAAACAAGCCAACCCAGGTTCCAAAGAACGTACTTCACATATACAGCTTACCATATTACAAAAGTCTCTGGTATAAGTGTTAGTCACTCAGTCGTGACTAACTAACTATTCTTCAGGGAAGAATACCGGAGTGGGTTGCCATTCCCTTCTCCAGAGGAATCTTCCTGACCCAGGGATTGAAGCCGGGTCTCCCACATTGTAAGGCAGATTCTTTACCATCTGAGCCTCTAGGGAAGCCTGTATTATAAAACTCCCTGGTATTTCATTTACGAAAGGGGAGAAAAAAGCTATAGAGGAAAATGAATCCTGGCCAAGTCAACAGGCTTCATTTACTACATTTAACTGTCTGTAGAATTGTCTTCTTGCCCTTCTTTTATCTGTCCTTGAATGTATTATACAAGTCCGAAGCCATCTCGTTCTCTCCATAGGTTTTGGTACAGAGAATAGCATAAGTACAGTGTTTGATAATATCTTAAAGAAAGAGAGACAAAGTTAATCTTTGATTCTAATTCAGTTTTCCTGTCTCTCCAGCTGACCCATCATATCCTGAGTTTCTTCTTCTCAGTGGAACAAGACATCGCAGTAAAGAATTTAAAACCAGCCACTATAAAGGCATATGATTACTATGAGACAGGTGAGTGAGAGTCAGACATGCCAAGCCTTGAAAGGAAAAAGATGACTAACCTAGGATAGTGTCACCATAACTGAAAGAAAACTCCACAATCTCTCACTGGAAGAAAGAGTGAGTTTATGATCACAGGATAATCTTATTCATAATACTTGTCCCCAAACAAGTATTAGAGTCATTCTTATAAACTGATCATAAAGCAATAAGGGGATCATTTCTTTCTAAATTCTCCTATGAAGTTGTTTGTTCTACACTGAATTATTCTAGAAAGGAAAGAAAAGCAGCAATAACTTAAAAAAAAATACTTCTCAGTACTAATGTGTGCTATGAGACCCAAAATTTGATCTATTTTTCACCTGGGCCTTGGAGAGTCACAAATTTGGGGAAACTTTGTAATATATCAGGAAATTCTTTGATTTGCTCATGACTCTGAACTAGAAACTTACCAGCATCTTAGCATGCTGGTGGTGTTCCAACTTAACTCTTTCTTAGAAAAGAAAAGGTTCACAGCAGAAGGTACAACTCCAATAAGAAAAACATAATTGTGAAAAAGAGCTATACAGTGTCCTACAGAAAGACAGTTATCCATTTATGAACTTTGTATCCAAGCCCAACTTTCTGTTACTTCCCACCAAACAATCCCAAGTAGCTTAGTACAAAAGAAGTCCTTTTATTGGCTCTATAACTATGCTTTATACTTTCTTTCATAACTTACACAATTTATTTACAGTTAACTACTCATGTGCCTATTACTGCATGTCTGTCTTCACTCTGTCTCATTCTTTTTGCATTTCAGAGGAATTCACCATTGAAGAGTACAGTGTTCCCTGCAGTGCTGGTAAAGTATAGACAGTAAAATCTGATGCCAATGAAAAGAAAATAAATAAGCATTTGTTGTTTGAGTAAAGCTGCTTCTTGAGCATTCCCTTACCATATTATAAAACTCCTTGGTGAATCATTTATGAATTGAACTATCTCAGATGTATTATAGACTTTCACAGTAGGAAAAAATGTAAGTAAAATATAATTACATGTATCTAGGTTGACTTGTTTGAGGATGAATCACATATTTGCCACATATAAAAGCTAAATCATTTAATATTTAGTTTACATTTCTGTGCTCAGTGGTGATATATTTATCACCCATGGCCTTTCTGAGATGTTTCTAAACTTACACAAGTTAAAGTCAGGCAACTTTTCACTCTAAAATTGTCCATATAATACTGCACAAGAGATGTGATCTATAAGATGTTCCTTTTGGCTGATTGACAGGGTTCATCTTGACAATACAACACTTGCTATGGGACTTTCCACTCTCCACTTTAAAACATGGAAAAACTGAGAACAGCCTTATCAATAAAAATAAATAAGCATACTAAGTTCAAATATTTATCATTAAAATATGAAAAATTATTCATTTATTAGATCACAAAATTTTCCTAATATTTCTATCTTTTCTTTACTGTTTAGAATCTGAACATGGAAATGATTGAAGATGGTAACTTGTGGACCTCATCAGATGAACTGCTCCAGAAACAAAGAACAAAGACTTATTAGAAGAGAGGCCAGTGGGAGAAAGAAGGGACAGGAATTGGAAGTATGCTAAATTTGTATGTTGAATAAATTTATGACATTTATAACTCTTTTTATCAATATTATATTTTCCTTCTTATGTATCTATTCTCCACAGTGTTTTGTTGGTTTCTTTTTTTTTTTTTGGCCACTCCACATAGCATGCAGGATCTTAGTTCCCCAACCAGGGATCTAACCCTTGCCCCATGCAGTGGAAGCACAGTATGTTAACCACTGGACCCCAGGGAAGTCCCTATAGTGTTTTTAAAAATACAGAAAAACTACACAAAGAGGTACACCAAAAAATCTGCAGATAATTAAAAATTAAATTCCAAAATCTGCTTTCCCAGAAGATGGGGGAAAGAAAACAATATTTCTAAATATTGGAAACAACCAAAATGTCCATCAAACTAGCTGTGGTACATCCATACCATGGAATACTACTCACTAATAAAGACAGACAAAGCACTGATACAAACAACAACTTGGATGGATCTCAAAAACTTTACACTGAGTGAAAAGAAATACAATTTCCAAAGGCACACTGTATGACTCCTTTCATAAAACATTCTTGAAATGGCAAAACCATGGAAATGGAAGATAAATGAATGGTTTCCAGGGGTTATGGGTGCTAGGGAAATGGGAAAAGGGGTGTGACTTACAAAGGGATTGCATTAGAGAGACCTTTGTGCTGAAGAAATCCTGCATGTGTGGAAGCAAAAGTCCTGGTTTGAATTTTTACATTTAATTCCATCTCAAGTTGTTTTGTTGTCTATTGTGTGCTATATGAGTTGATATCTAAATTGACTTTTTTCTCACTTATGTAGCCTTCTAATAGTCCCATTATCATTTATTAACCAATTCAATATTTCCCTGCTAATAAGAATGACTCATTTATCACAAATTAAAATATATATTTTAGATTTGTTTCTAAATGATTTATTCTATTTCACTGATTAACCAGTTTATTCTTTCATACATGCTAAAATATTTGAATCAATGTGGCTAAATGAAATGTTGTAATTATTCAGCTGTTCAGTTCTCACCTTTTCTTTGCAATACTAAGCTTATCATTTATTCCAGGTAAAATTTTGAAATTTTTTTATGATGTGAATTATCCCTATAGTCACATTGGGTATTGTCTGGAGATTCACTGAATACAAATAAATGTATAATGATTATGAATGTCAATTTTTTTTACAATATTTAGGCTTCCTTAGTCAGACACATTTTCTGAATTCACTTGTGAATTCTAATTCGGACTTAATTTCTGAATTTGGACTGAACTACAAAATGAAAATTAAAGATTAATTTCATGGGCATAAATAGCAAAAATAAGTTGAAAGAATAATAAAATGTATGCATGCATGTGTGCTTAAGTTCCCTCAGTCATGTCTGACTCTTTGCAACCCTGTGGACCCTAGCCTGCCAGGTTCCTCTGTCCATGGGATTTCCCAGCCAAGAATACTAGAGTAGGTTACCATGCCCTCCTCCAGGGGATCTTCTCGACCCAGGGATCGAACCCTCATCTCTTATGTCTTTTGCATTGGCAGGTGGGTTCTTTACCACTAGCGCCATCTGGGAAACCTGATAAAATGTATACAAATAGACAAATTAAAAGATAAGGGCAAAAATAAAATTACAAAATAAGTAAAGACTAGAACAATAATTGTCATTTTTTTATGAAAACCACTGAAAGGTTTTTAAAAGGAGAATTATTTCAGAGTTGTATTATAGGTAGTCCATCTTTTAGGCCATGGCAGGAAAAAGAAAGCAAGTTTTTTTTTTTCTGATCTTTCTGATTTCTGGTAGAGTCATTTGTTTAGAACTGTTCTCTTTTCATGCTTCTGATGGTTTAGCACAAATATCTCTCTTTTGACTTGTACAATTCCACACCTTAAAAAATTGTTTTTTCCCCATCTTCTGTACAGTCAGAGCTCTTTGAAAGCCAGACCTGTATCTTAATCATGTCTGCCACCTGTTCACCGAACACAGTTCTGGGAATATAGTAGACAGTGAAAAAAATGGGTCAGTGCTGAGTGAGCATATTCCCTCAAGCAGAGAGATAGAGGAGAAATGGAATAATGCAAAGGTTTTAGGACATACCAGTAGAGAAAATGAGCCAGAAAGACCATTTTCACTCAAACCTGACTTGAATTGCTTACTGTTTCACAAACACATAAAACAGATTTTCATACTTTTCCAAAGTCAGAGAAATAAGAAGAAGGAATTTTGGTTATTTATTAGGACTTGAGGTAAAATTTGCCAGCTTCCCAGGTGACTCAGTGGTAAGAATTCATCTGCTAATACAGGACACGAAGGAGACACGGGTTCGATCCCTGGGTCAGGAAAATCCCATGGAAGAGGAAATGGCAACCCACTCCAGAAAATAAAATAATTCATGATATAAATTAATAAATCTATGAGTCATGAATATTGCTAGACTTCAATGCAAATGTGGGTAAACAGACTGATTTATAAATTTTAATCTGTTCTAGTACAGCCTTTCAAAGAACGTTTATTAGTATTTAATACAAAGCAGAAGTATTGCTGAAAATCTTCCTTTTTTAATTGAAGTATAATTGATGTGCAATATTATGTTAGTTTCGGGTATACATCATAATGATTTGGCATTTAAATATAAAATGATCACCACAGTAAGTCTCATAACCATCTGTTACCATACAAAATTATTACAGTATTATTGACTACGTTCCTTATGCTATGTATTACGTCCCCATGACATTTATTTTATAACCAGTTTTGTACCTCTTAACCTCCTTCACCTGTTTCACCCAACCCCCCACCCACCCTTCTGGCAACCACCAGTTTCCTCTCTGTATTTATGAGTTTTTAGATTCCTCATACAAGCTGGATTGGCCCTGGTGGCTCAGACAATAAAGAATCTGCCTGCAATGTGGGAGACCTGGGTTTGATTCCTGGGTCAGGAAGATGCCCTGGAGAAGGAATTGGCAACCCACTCCAGTATTCTTGCCAGGAGAATATCCATGGACAGAGGAGCCTCGTAGGCTTAAGTCCACGGGGTCACAAAGAGTTGGACACAACTGAACAACAAACACACACATACAAGATCATACAGTGTTTGTCTTTCTCTGTCTGATTTATTCCACTTAGCATAATACATCTAAGTTCACTCATGTTGTCAAAATGGCAAGATTTCATTTTTTCTTTTAGCCAAGTAATATGCCATTCTTTAGCCATTTATCTATCAATGGACATTTAGATTGAATCCATAATTTAGCTATTGTAAATAATGCTGAAGTGAACATGAAGGTGGATATATCTTTTCAAATTAGTGTTTTGGTTTAAACTTTTAAGAACCTCTAGAATTTGAAAACAGTGACAGAGTTTATTTTCTTGGGCTCTAAAATCACTGCAGATGGTGACTGCAGCCATGAAATTAAAAGACTCTTGCTCCTTGGAAGAAAGAAAAGCTATGACGTATTTAAAAACAGATTAAAAGCATATTAAAAAGTAGAGACATTTCTTTGTTGACAAAGGTCCGTCTAGTCAAAGCTATGGTTTTTCTAGTAGTCATATATGGGTGTGAGAGTTGGACCATAAAGAAGGCTGAGCACGGAAAACTGATGCTCTTGAACTGTGATGTTGGAGAAGACTTTCAAGAATCCCTTGGACTGCAAGGAGATCAAACCAGTCAATCCTAAAGGAAATCAGTACTGAATTTTCATTGGAAGGACTGATGCTGAAACTGAAGCTCCAATATTTTGGCCACCTGATGCGCAGAACTGACTCACTGGAAAAGACTCTTCTGCTGAGAAAGATTGAAGGCAGGAGGAGAAGGGAACAACAGAGAATGAGATGGTTGGATGGCATCACTGACTCTATGGACATGAGTTTGCGCAAGCTCCAGAAGTTACTGATGGACAGGGAAGCCTGGCATGCTGCAGTCCACTGGGTCACAAAGAGCTGGACACGACTGAACGACTGAACTGAAAACTTGTGTTATTACCTGCAGTAACTACAAAGTCAGAGGAATTCCTCTCCTCTAGAAGCCTCCCCCGCCCAAATTCCCAAGATCCTTGGCCTGCCAGGAAACAATTTTCTTTGTGTATGAGCCTGGCACCCTATATGTCATACACCATGTCAGTTTCCTTTGAGGACTTTGTAAATATTGACTCCACCCATATTTCTCTATTGTGAGGTTGTCATGACTGATTAAATAAGAATTATTTTCAAAAATTATTTTTCTGGTAGGCCTTAATTACACAATCAGTCTGTCTAAATTATGTCTAGATTTTTTAAAAAGACATATTCTTATTAAACTAATGCAATTAACTATGTTGCCATGAAAATTATGGATATATTTTTACTTTTTCAGTAAGTTTTTGTTCTGAATTTTAAGAGAGTTAGTGCAAATCAGATACCATTTTTAAAGGCTTTGTCTCCATCTACATACAGAAACAGAATCTACTAAATTGGGTGCTAGATATAGAGCAAAAAGGGGAAGGGCTTCCCTGGTGGCTCAGAGGTAAAGAATCCGCCTGCCAATGCAGGAGACGCGGGTTCAGTTCCTGGTCCGGGAAGATCTCACACGCTGAGGAACAACCAAGCCTGCGTGCCACAACTGCTGAGCCTGTGTTCTAAAACCTTGGAGCCGCAACTACTGAAGCCTACATGCCTGAGAGCCTGTGCTCTGCAACAAGAGAAGTCTGAGCATCTCAAGCAGAAGAGTAGCCCCTACTCACTGAAACTAAAGAGAAGCCCACATAGCACGGCCAAAAATAAATAAAGTTTTTTTTAAAAGAAAGAGGAAGAACTTTCCCCAATATTTGTTAAAAATACATTTAAAAAATACCTTTGTGTGTATGTGTGTGTGTGTGTGTGTGTGTTGAGTTGCTCACTTGTGTCTAACTCTTTGCAATGCTTTTGGACTGTAGCCTACCAGGCTCCTCTGTCCATGGAATTTTTCAGGCAACAATACTGGAGTGGGTTGCTGTTTCCTCCTCCAGGGGGATAAAGACTTATCATATTCTAAATAAATATCCACATTTTAATTTCCCTCCTTGTTCATTCAATCCTAGTAATTCTTATTCTGCTTGATCTTAGGCGAAGCATTCTTTTTCATGAAGTATATTTGCTTTTAAAGTTAAACATGTCCTAGAAAACCTGTCTTGTACTAGTACAAATAACCACAGTTAACCACTATCTTTACTATTTACTTGCCTTTACCAGTTAGATTTTTACTTACATACGTTTTCAAGTTATTAGTATATTTTCAGCTTAAAGAAACCCATTTCCTGTAAAGCTGGTTTTGTGGTGATAAACTCCTTTAGCTTTTGCTTCTATGGAAAACTTTTTCTCTCTCCTTCAGTTCTAAATGGTGGCCTTGCTGGGTAGAGATTCTTAGTGAGTTTTTTCCTTCACAACTTTAAGTATATCTTGCTACTCCCTTCTGACCTGCAAAGTTTCTGCTGAAAACTCAGCTGATAGTCCGATGGAAGTTCCCTTGTATGTAACAAGGTCTTTTTTTTTCTTTCTCTCTCTTGCTGTTTTGAAGATTATCTCTTCAACTTTTGATTTTAATTATAACATGCCTTGATAGAGATCTCTTTGGTTCCTCTCGTAAGGAACTCTTTGTGCTTCCTGTACCTGAATATCTGTTTCTTCCCCTTTGTTAGGGACGTTTTCAGCCATTATTTCTCAAGTTTTCAAGCTCTTTCTGTCTTCTCCTTTTGGGACTCCTTTAATGTGAGTGTCATTCTGCTTGATGTTGTCCCATAGGAACTCTTTACCTGCCTCCACTCTTTCGACATTCTTTTTTCTGTTTGCTGCTCTATTTGGATGAGTTCCACTGCTCTTTCAGGTCACTGATCCTGTCTTCTGCTCCACTTCATCTTCCGTTGAACCTCTTGAGCCTATTTTCAGTTCAGTTATTATATTCTTCAGCTCTATGACTTCTGTTCAGCACTTTCTTATTTATCTTTGCTGAAGCTCTCGCTGTGTTCATCCATTCTTCCTCAAGTTCAGTGAGCATTTTTCAACTATTCTTTTGAACTTTTTTTTCCAGATAATTTACATATCTCCATTTTTAAAATTTTATTTATTTATTTTAATCAGAGGATAATTACTTTACAATATTGTGATGATTTTTGTCATGCATCAACATGAATCAGCCATAGGTATCTCCATTTTGTTAAGTTTTTTTCCTGAAGTTTTGTTTTGTTCTTTCATCTGAAGCATCTTCCCCTGTTTCCTCATTTTGCTTGACTCTCTGTGTTTGAGTCTGCATGCTAAGTAAAACAGCCCACTTTCCCATTGAAAGAGTGTCCTGCGTATGAAGTGAAACATCATTTATCCTCACCCTAGCTCTTGGTTGTCTCAAATCAGTGTGTTAAGCAGGCTGATTTATTCTTGACGGGTCCCAGTTGTTGAGGGTGTTTTAAGACCTGTCAGTGTTCCAGAAAGCTTGCTCCCAGAGTCAGTGCCTAGTTTCAGACAGATCGAAAGCCAGATCCTCAGGCAACAGCTGTTAAAGTACATACAGTCCTGTGGGTCTGCAATCCCTGCTGACCTCCAGACCAGGAGATCCGGGAGTGTTTCTGGGCAATAGTTGCCAGAACTAAGCCTTCCTCTGAGTTTATAAGCTCATTGCTGGAAGATCCCAGCAAGCCATGGCAAGGTCAGGGGACAATGCAACAATGGGAGGGTGCAAAGACTGCATCTTCCTGCCTATATTCCCTACAAGTGCGTCTGCAGCCCCTAGATGAGCGGCAGTGCTGAAGCCTGTCCCTAAGGTTGAAGCTCCGGGACAAGTAAATGTCTTTTTCACAGGCAGACTACGGGTAGTTTTTTTTCTGCTGTCTGCGCAATGCCCTGGGTGTGACAGCCTGCCTAGAACTATCTTTCCAACCATTACAGACCTGTGAGGCCCGGGGAGGTTAGTCCCTCTGGCCACCAGCACCAGGTGATCAAGAGGTGCCCTGTGTGAACTGTGTCTACTGCCCAGCCCTAGCAAGTCTGCAGAAAAATGTTGAGGGTGGGGTGGATCCACAGTGTTAGTGATACAGGGGAAGTATGTTGGGAGCAGGGCTTGGCTGCAGCTTGAGGAAGGCTAGAAGAGAGTGGTAGATGGGTGGGTCGTGATGAAGTGAGGGGGATGGAGAAGACGGGGAGAACACCTGCAATTTTAGTCAAGCACAAGCATTTCTTTTGAATTACTTTCTCCAGAGCTGCTTACTCAATCCTCTGTCAAGAAGTCCCCCTAAAGTCATTGAATGAGTTACTGGCATAATGACACATCCCTTGACCTTCAAAGGTAGCTTTCTTTGACACCTACTTGCAAGAATTTTGAAGGAGTTGAAGAAGGATGGGTTGAAAGTTCCTCCTCCGGAGCTTTGCTGTCAAAGTTAAAGAAGGTTAATTCTCCCTGGAACATAAATTTTTATTGTCTGGAAATGACTCAGAGCCTGTCAGACAGAGTTTAGCCTTGAGACTAATGAAGCAATCGCTGAGAGCATCAACCCTTTCGGGAAATCTGTGTCCAACCATGAACTCCATTTGGAGGCACTAGGTGGAGCTTGTCTGCAAATAGCATATAAAGTCTGCTAAATTTGAAAGGTCTCAAGGACCAGGCTGAGGGCAGGAGCTGGGCACGACACGGTGCCTGCGGTTTGTCCCTCACTATGGGGGAAGGCAGACTTCTTCACTCATGTCTCCTGCTACTTCTCATCATTCAGTTTGCTACCAGCGCCTCAGATTCTGTGGAACCGTAAGTCTCACCCAACATCTCTTCCTCAATAATCTGTTTTTTTATTTCAGTCTCTCCCTTATATCTTTGCTTTGCCTTTCCTAGTTATTGCTACCCTTTCAATCCTTAAGATACCTTAAAATTATAAGAAAGTATTATATTTTTTATTTCACTTATTCTATATTCTTGAAGTCATGTTTTTCATGGGGTCAATAATAGTCATAAACACAATAAGTAGTCATTAGGAAGCATGACAAACCTCAGACCCCACCCTCACAGAATCATTCTTTCAGGTGAAAGGTATGGACTATAAAAATATTTAAAATGTACAGTTGGGAGTAATTAAACTCATATTGCAGATTATATGTACACAGAAGGTAAGGAACGTGTTAAATTATATCACAGGCATATAATTTGCACAATTCATACCATGGAAAACTGACAATTTGATTTCTCCAACAAATAAATTGTCTCAGAATCAGAAGCAGAGACCACCTATAAAATTAGAAAGATTTAAAAGGCATATCAATCAATTAATCAATCACAATGTATAGGCCTAATTTTGATAATGATTTCAAAGACATCTTTTAAAACATAATGACATCTGTGATGACCTGGAGGGGTGGGATGGGGGCGTGGGAGGGAGGCTCAAGAGGGAGGGGTTATATGTACACATTTGGCTGATCCATGTTGTTGTACAACAAAAACTAATGCAACACTGTAGAGCAATTTACTCCAATAAAAAAACATGACATTTTAATAAAGAATTATAAATCTGCACTGGCTGAATATTTAAATACGGATGATATTAAAAAATTTTGTTAAATGTTTATGTACCATAATGTAGCATGTTTTAGTTTAAAAATAATCCTTTCCTTCTGGAAATATATGTTGAAATATTTTGGAGTTTTGCTTCAAAATGATAATGGGAAAGGTGAGGTGGTTAGGAGGTGAATGTAGATGGAATGTGGATATGGTATAGCTAAGGCAAGAGTTCACGTAGATGTCCTTGGATGTTAGAACTGGGTATTGAGAGTCTAGTGGTTCATTATATTAATACAATATTGTGGGTATAGACTTTTAGTATATTTAGAACAGTTAGATAAACAGATAAAGAATATGTGTACATATATACATGGAGAGTTTTATATATTTACAAAAAATATTCCCGATTAAAATTTACACGGGATTGGTGATTTCTCACTTTACATATAAAAGATGCCTTGCAGATAA
Organism: Bos indicus; assembly: GCF_029378745.1. Taxonomy (NCBI): domain Eukaryota; kingdom Metazoa; phylum Chordata; class Mammalia; order Artiodactyla; family Bovidae; genus Bos; species Bos indicus. Next base: position 100,854,166 of record NC_091764.1, read on the forward strand.
ATTATAAACCAGAAAGATTTTCAATGTGGTCATGGGTGACTGGTAGCCAATCATTAGGATTATTTTTGAGGGTAACTTTAGCATTTCTGTTCAAATGATGCTTTTAAAAACTATTACTACTACCACTACTTTTAAAGACTACTATTTTTCTGAGTGGAACCTATGTCAGGAGAGCAGGATAAAAGCCTATTAAAAACATATTATAAAAATAATAACATTGTGTATATATTTGGATTCATTTATTATTTTGTTTAATTTTATGTATGTTTGAAATGCTCCATCATAAAAACTTTAAAATTAAAAGGAAGTAACAATGAAAGTTACAAAACATTTAGAACTGAACAAGAATTAAAACATTTTATGTCAAAATACCTGATTTATTTGTTTAAATATCTAGTACACATGGAAGTACATTTTATAAAACCTAAACATTATATGAATTAAAAAATTAGGAAAGGTTGTTATATGAATGAAATGAGCTAGAAAAATGGGGGGGAAAGCAATATATAAAGAGTGTTGACAGCGAATTGTGAAGAACAGAAGTTAATAAAATGAAAGTCAACAAAATGACAGAATCAAGAAAACAAAAGTCTGTATTCTAAAGATTAATAAAACATATAAATGGTAAATTTTGAAAGCCTCAATGAAAAATATAATGTTTAGAGTCCCTTGGACTGCAAGGAGATCCAACCAGTCCATTCTGAAGGAGATCAGCCCTGGGATTTCTTTGGAAGGAATGATGCTAAAGCTGAAACTCCAGTACTTTGGCCACCTCATGTGAAGAGTTGACTCATTGGAAAAGACTCTGATGCTGGGAGGGATTGGGGGCAGGAGGAGAAGGGGACGACAGAGGATAAGATGGCTGGATGGCATCACTGACTCGATGGACATGAGTTTGGGTGAACTCCAGGAGTTGGTGATGGACAGGGAGGCCTGGCGCGCTGCAATTCATGGGGTCACAAAGAGTCGGACACGACTGAGCGACTGAACTGAACTGAACTGAGAAGAACAAAAATTATACAAATTATCAAAAGTGAGGACAGAATATTTTGAAAAATTGAATAAACCAGAAATGAAAGTGAATTAGGAGTAAAAAATAATCCTTCACTTACAAAAGACAGCATAACAATATTTTACAGAAAAATTTCATCATACTTTCAAGGAAATGATAATCCCAATCCTAAAAACAATATTTAGAGAGCAGAAAAAGAATACCTATATAAATTATTTTAAGTTTAATATCATAAGAATCACACAAAAAAGAAAATTAAATATCAATCTCATGTATGGACTGCCAATTTGTTACAGCTGTGTATTTAGTTGATTTTACATTAGCTGCTAAAACAATAAACCCTAAAACTCAGTGACAAAGCACAATAACCTAACTTTGTCATTTTCATGTGTGTCACTTCCAAATACTTATCCATCAAACAGTGATATAAAGGTGCCCACAGGAAGTTTTAATACAGCAAACCTGGATATGACATACATGACATTTACTTATGCTCCATTAGCCAGAACTCAGTTGCATGATGAGACAGTCTTTCTGTGTATTCAGGAGGAAAAGGAAAGAAACTCAGTGCAACACTAGCCAGTCTCTGCTACAAGTCATGTGTGTGTGGGTATGTGTGCTGTGTTGCTATGTGTTCCAGTTATCTACCCAGAGTGTAATGAATTAAAACAATACTTTATCATTTTTCTCTCATGGTTTTACGGTTTGACCAGGTTCACCCAACAGGGCATTATTTGCTTTGGTTCTCTCTTGCAGTTGAAGTCAGATGTTGGCTAGGGCTTTGGTCCTCTGAAGATTCAACTGGACTGGGTATCCAAGATGGCTCCTCAGATGGCATGCAGTTCGTGCTGGCCATCACCTGGTGGCTCATCTAGAAATGCTGCCCAGAGTGTTGGCACATGTCCTCTCCAAATGGCTCAGGACTTGGAGTGGGATTCCAGGAGACTGTGTCCCATGTATTAATAAGCATTCTAGGGAATGGGGCAGAACCTGAAGAGCTTCTTGTGCCTAGCTTTGGAAGTCACATAGTACCACTTCCGTCACTACCCTTTTTCAAAAGCAAGGCATAGGGCAAGGAGAGGGACCCACATAAGCCTGAGAATACTGAAAGGCATGGTTTATTAAGGAACAATCTCTAACCACTAAGCTTTCATAATCTTCCATAAGCCCCCCACTGATTTGCATCTTGCTTCCATGTTAAAAAAAAAAAAACTCATCCATGTTCCCCTCCAACACTTGATGTCTTGTCATATGATGACATCAGCCTCAGGCTTGAAATCCAGCATCTAAATTAGGTCCAGCTATAGATGAGACTCCTTGGGGGTCATCTGCTCAATTTCAGTTCCTTTAGTGTAGTTCTCACTACACTTGTGATTATGGTCTACAATAAGGCTAAGTAGAACAGTTTCTCATGCTGCTTCTGTGAACTAAACAGAAATGTTAGTTATCTACCACCACTCTGGGGACAATCCCAGGACAACTGTGACAGATACTTCTATTCAAAAAGGTGGAGCACGGGAGGCCACTCCAGTTCATGGTCCATAGCACTCTGAAATCTGACCAGGCAGTTGTCACCAGTTCTCTGATTAGGGTTGTCTTGCTTCCTCAGAGTGGTTCTCTGTGACTCTGGAATCCACTCTACACTCTAATTCATCCTTTATTTCCCATGAGAAAAGGCATATGTTTTCAGCTGAGATATGCTCTCAGTCTTCTTCTAGTCTGTAGATGTTTGAGGGCTCTGAAATCTCCTTTTCCCTTTGAACCATCTCTGTCCTTTGAAGTCCCATCTGGAAGTGCTTCTGTTAGTACAATTCTTTTAAATGTCATGGTTACATATTACTTTTAATGAGATTTATTCCATGAGACAAAACCAATACCCACAAACCTCTCCAAAAGGCATATCTCTTCCTTAGGTCACCTACAAGGCTCCTATGAACTAGATTATTAGAATTCCTGTTGTCTAGCAAATACAGTCAGAGAGGAATACCCTTAAATTTCTCAGAAATCATTTTTTTCTATTCAAAAGTAACTGCTAGGCATAACTTTATTTAGTTCTGAACCTTAATGTTGGATGCTACAGTCAAAACTTTGACTTTATTTTTATCCCAAAGTACATTGATTCTGTACTTTGATTTTTATTTTGGGTTTGATTTTTCTCATGATACCCAGGAATAAATGTGAAAGAAATGTTTAAAATATATATAAGAAAAAAATTTAAATAGTAATGAAGAACACAAAAAAAGGACTTGAACAAATGTTATTTAATAAAGCATCCTATATTTTTGGATAGGTTAAAAGTCAGCATCATGAAAATGTCAAATGTCAATACTCCCTAAATTTATTTACATTTTATGTAATCTTAGCTCAAAAACCATTAGGATCAGAGATGCTGATTCTAAAATCCACATTAAAAAAACCCCATTAAGATAGGTGACATTTTATATATGTGTGTCTGTCTGCCTATGTGTCTATCTGTCTACCCCTGGTTCCCAGCATAGCACTCCTAAAAATCCCCTTGGAATTTCCTAAGTGATAAGAGTACTTAGAGCATGTTTTATTTGAAGTTTTGCCCTTTGACCCAAGTTCCTGACACAGATCTCCTAAATCCACTGGGATTTTTTAGATAAGAGATATTTTCTTCTAAAGAGGCAACTGTTGGTGGGCTCCTGGATAGCTTCAGAATGGGAGCTGGGCACCAGAAAGAGAAAACCATGATTAGAATCTATTTCCCTTCAAAATAATGGCTTCACTGTCTACATCTCAGTGTTCTGGGCTGCCACACCCCCTGCTGTTTCATCCTTATGTATGTATAATTCCTCGTTAATTGCATTTAATTTGCAAGAATCATCTATCAACCTGAGCTGGTTGTGTCTCCTTTTCAGCCCTACTGTGGGTTTCTATTTTCGTGCATGCGTGCTAAATCACTTCAGTTGTGTCTGACTCTTTGCGATCCTTTGGACTGTAGCCCACCAGGCTCCTCTGTCCATGGGATTCTTCAGGCAAGAATACTGGAGTGGTTTGCCATGCCCTCCTCCAGGGGATCTTCCTGACCCAGGGATCGAACCCGAGTCTCCTGTGGCTCCTACATTGCAGGTGGATTTTTTTACCGCTGAGCCACGGGGGAAGCCCATCTCTGTTTTCAGCATCCTTTAAATGACCCATTAAGCAAAGGAAAGGAGAGAAGTTTCACTTGATTCAGAAACTCAGTTTTGTTTCCATTGCAGGCCTTTTGGTCAGAGAATTCTTAACCTACACAATATACTTGTGAAGGAATTTTGTCCATTCATTTTTTATTTTTATGTGAGGTCTTCTCTTTCTCTTTCTTTTTTGGTAGGAAAATAAAATATTGATATAATTTTATATTTGCATGGTATTTTAAACATCTCAGAGATGTTTCTATACATCTCATTTTTTTTTCTAAACTGTTGCAGAGAAAAAGCCAGCAGCAGCATGAGAAACTGTTCTACTTAGCCTTATTGTAGACCATAATCACAAGACACAGAATTTCACAATGGGAAACGTGAAAGAAATCTCTGAAAATGATCCAAAAGATCTGAATTAGAATGTAAGAAAGAATTTTGTTTGAAACAAGGGATTTCTCAATCATAGAGAATACATAGGCCGACAAGAGACAGGGTAAGAGGGCAGGGCAGTTAGAAGTCTAAGAATTCTCTCCCTAATCCAGACCACTTTTTAAATTTCGTCTTCATATTTTCCAAAGAGAGAAGAAGCTGTGTTCTGGTCTTTTTCCTCAAATGATGTGTTTAATACCACTTATTACTACGCATTTTGATCCCTTTCTCATAAGGTGAAAGATTGCTCATGTATTTTTTCATAAGGAATGGTAGAAATGGTAGAAACAGGAAGCAAAGATAGTCACATTCTCCCAACATATCACTACTCCCCAGGTGGTGGGGGCGGGGGTGGTGGGGCGGAACAGTTAGGTTTCAATACTAGTGCTCTTTATTGAATCCTGGGATTAAAATTCCAGATTTCCAGAACCATATGTTTGCTTGCAGAAGCAGGAAAGATATGTGTGTGGGACAGTAACAGCACTTCCAAACAAGAACCAAAGAAGAAATTGGAAGAAGGGTCATTTTAACTATTGTACAAGAAAATCACACAGATCAGCAGAAGTCTCTACACTAATTTTTATTCAATAATACGAGGTTATGGAACTATATATATGAAAACAGGAATTTCTCAAATAATAACAAGATGAGCCTGCTTTTCCCCTTTCCTTTATCTTTTTTTTTTTTTCTTTTTCCCCCCAAACAGTTACATGGACAAATCTTAACTGAAACTATACAAGTTCACATTTCTTTTCCCAAAGTAAGCAAAATACCTCTGTTTTCCCAGCATTTTTCCCTTCTTAATGTGGAAGAATAATTTACGAAAATGTTAAAGACTATTTTGGTTTCACGACTGCAAAGGATTTGAAAAGATTGTAATCTGTGCTGATTCTTATCCTATGGTTTTTTTTTTTTTTCCCCTTCCCTATTTCCAAGTGTAGCCACGTCCTTGTGGCCTTTCTCCTTAAGAATTTTCAAGCTTAGAAGCAGAGGTTGCTTAAAGATACTATGCAAAAGCCCTGGCACTTGGGCAAATCACTCGAGGTGCTCCTGAGGAAGAAGAAAAAGAAGTCTTTTGCAGAGACGTTAAAGCGAAGCCCCACTGCAGCCAGGATGGGAAGGGAGTTTGCAGGAGAATGGATATATGTATATGTGTGACTGAGTCCCTTTGCTGTTCACCTGAAACTATCACAGCATTGTTAATCGGCTATATCCCAATACAAAATCAAAATCTTTCTTTTTTTTTATAAAAGAGAGAGAGAGAAGCCCCACTGGCAGAAAGAAATCAAAACCAGGACGTGAGTGGAGCTCATGGGACCCAGGGGAGTGGGCACTGGGTCACCTCCATCATTGCACTCAGGGTAATAGACAGGACCTCTGAGCTAAGTAGCTGTGTGAGGCACATTCTGGACCACAGAGCTCTCAGTCTCAGGAAATATTCCCGCGTCCAGATAGAGCATAGAAGCAGCCAAGTAGCCAGGCTTCAAAATGGCTGAAGGGCTGGACAATGGCGTGGTCATATGAGGAGTAACCAGTTTCATGCAAAGACAAAAGCAGCTTCCCAAATATTCTGTTTGACAAACCCCAGTGTGGGGAAGGCTCTAATAAAAATGAAGATTAAGTCTCATTAAGAATTTTAGAAGAATGAAAGCAGAGTCAGATTTAATTCAATTCCCAAATGGCACTAGTGGTAAAGAGCCTGCCTGCCAACGTAGGAGACTTAAGAGACACAGGTTCGATCCCTGGGTCAGGAAAATCCCCTGGAGGAGGGCACGGCAACCCACTCCAGTATTCTTGCCAGGAGAATCCCAGACAGAGAAGCCTGGTGGGCTAGGATCTGCACGGTAGCAAAGGGTCAAACACAACTGAAGCAACTTAGCATAAACGCACAAAGCAAGTAAAGCAATGTTATATTTCTTTTTGTGATTGAAGTGCAATTGACCTACAATGCTATGTTGGTTCCAGACACACAACACGGTGATTTGATATTTCTATACAAAATGATCACCACAATAAGTCTACTTGCCATCTGTCACCATAAAAAAATATTACAATATTATTGACTATATTCCCCATAAATGTTGTACATTTCATCCACAAGACTCATTTCTTTTCTCACTAGAAGTTTGTGCCTCTTAATCTCCCACACTTGCTTCACTAATTCCCCCTACTCCCCTCCCCTAGCAACCACTTGTTTGCTCTCTGTATCAATGAATTTGTTTCAGTTTTCTTATGTTTGTTCACTTCTCTCTTTTTTTAAATTCCACATGTAAGTGAAATTATATGGCATTTGTCTTTCTCTGTTTGACACATTCCACTTAGCATAATATCCTCCAGGTACATCCATGTTGTTGTAAATAGTAATATTTCATTCTTTAATGTGGCTGAGTAATATTCCTTTGTATTTGTATGTCACATTTTCTTTATCCAATCACCTGTCAATGGACACTTGGGTTGCTTCCATATCTTGGCTATTGTATATAATACTGCAATGAACATAGGGGAGCATATATCTTTTCAAATTAGTGGTTTTGTTTTCAATAGATAAATACTCAGGAATGGAATTGCTAGATTATAAGGACAGTAAAAGGATAACAAAGGAATACTATGAACAATGCATTGCCCACAAATTTAATAATCTAAATGAAATAGACTAACTTCTTGAAAGGCCACTTTTCCCAAAACTCCTACAAGGAGAAATAGACAATTCAAACTGACCTATATCTATTGAAGATATTGAATCAATAATTAATAACCTTGCAAAACAGAAACCATCAGGCCCAGATAGGTTCACTGGTGAATTTATCAAACATCTAAGGAAAGAGTTATCCCAATTATCTTCAGTCTCTTTCAAAAGATAGACAAGGAAATATTTTCTAACTCAATTTATAAGCCCAGGATTAACATAATACTAAAACTGTACCAAGGCAATACGATAAAATAAAACTACAGAACAATATTTCTTATGGGCATAAGTGCAAAAATCTTTAAAAAAAAATAGTAGATCATATCCAACAGTGTATAAAAGAATTATACACAATAACCAAGTGGAATTTATCACAGTTATGCAAATCTGGTTAAATATTTGAAAATCAATTAGTGTAACCCATTACATCAATAGGCTAAAGAAGAAATTGATATTACATGGTATCAGTAGATACAGAAAAAAGCAGTTAATAAAATCCAACACCCATTCGTGATAAAAAAAACAAAAGTGAAAGTCGCTCAGTTGTGTCCAACTCTTTGCAACCCCATGGACTATCCATGGAATTCTCTAGACTAGAATACTGGAATGGGCAGCCTTTCCCTTCTCCAGGGGATCTTCCCAACCTAAGGATTGAACCCATGTCTCCCTCATTGCAGGCAGAGTCTTTACCAGCTGAGACACAAGGGAAGCCCAAGAATACTGGAGTGGGTAGTCTATCCCTTCTCCAGATCTTCCTGACCCAGGAATCAAACCAGGGTCTCCTGCATTGCAGGCAGATTCTTTACCAACTGAGCTATCAGGGAAGCCCTAAAAAACAAAACCACTCAGCAAAACAGAAACAGAGGAGAACTTCCTCAACATGATAAAAAAAAAAAAAAATTTACTAGAAACTTACAACTTATATCACACTTACTGGTGCAAAACTAAAATTTTCCCACTAAGAGAAACAAAGGAAGTATATTCCCTCTTATCACTTTTTTCCAATATCATATTAGAAGTTCTAACTAATGCAATAAGACAATAAAAGGAAATTAAAATTACACAGATTGAGAAAGAATAAATATCACTCCTGTGATATTAGTCATGGGAGTTTTTTTGTTGTTGTTGTTGTTATTTCTTTCAGATCACTACATACAGCAGTAATAAGAAGGTTGCAGGATACAAAGTTAATATAAAAAGTCAATTGCTTTCCTATACACCAGAAATGAACAAGTAAACTTTAGAATTTAAAAGCACAATACCATTTACATTAACAACCCCACCAAAATGAAATAATTAGGTATAAACTTAACAAAATAAACACATATGATGCTAGAACAACTGGACATCCACATGCAAAAAAAAAAAAGAAAATGAAGGAATCTACACACTTTTCAAAGAAAATTAACTCAAAATGTATCATAGACCTAAATGTAAAATACAAAACTTCAAAACCCTAGAAGACAACACAGAAGAAAATCTAGGTGACATTAGTTATATTGATGACCTTTTTTGATAACAAAGCAAAGGCATTATCCATGAAAGAAATAATTGATAAGCTAAACTTCATTATGATTAAAAATCTGCTCTGTGAAAGACTCTGTCAAGAAAATGAGAAGACAAGCTACAAACAGACCTATCTATTTATTTTAACTAGATATAATACTAATTAAGCAACCCCTGAAGGAATTTATCCTCACAGAATAAATAGCATTTTAGCAAGATAATCCTATTTATCTGTCTAGACTTGTCTGTTTATTTTTCCTTAATTGTGTTTATTTTATAAGCAGCACTGGTTCCTAAAGTAAATTTGAAAAATGTAGCAAACCACTAAAGAAGTATTGGATTGGCCAGTGAAAATCATGTCTCTACCTCTTCCATTGTTTTCTGAATAAGTCAGCCCAACACCAGTAGATAGAGATAGGTAAGACATGTCACACTGAGTTGAAGAGAGTTAAGATAGTAGATAGTACGGTGTACAGCTCCTAAAAGGATGAAAAGAATGTTCACAAAGAAAGTAGCCTGGCTCAATAGCATATTAGAAGTTCTGGCTAATGCAATAAGACAATAAAAGGAAATTAAAATTACACGGATTGAGAAAGAATAAATATCACTCCTGTGATATTAGAGTTGGAGCAAGATGAGGTGGGTGTCCTTATGGAGGGTTAGTCTACGTGTGGGGCATCAGAAGCCTAACAGAGTATGTATCAATTTATCTACATGTGTATGTATGTTTAAACATGCATAACTCCATAGCTCTTTTGCTAAGAAAGTCTAGGAGTAGGGGCACCCTAAAAATAAAGGGCATACCTACATCCCAATTCTTGATTTCTAATGCCATTCGCTAAAAGAAAAAAAAAAAAAAAAACATAGTAAAGGAAAATTATAAGATAAGCTTGAAATATCTTGGGTCAGAAGATAAGTAGTTGCCCAAGATTAATTGAGGACATGCCAATAGGACCCAGGAGTCAGCTTAAATGGATTTTTACTCGCCAAATCTGAGACTATTTGAGCATCAAAATAAACAATGAAATAATAGATTATAACCCATTATACAAAAGAGGAAAACATGACTCTTCTGGCAGAAACAAACACATTGAAATTTTGATGAGAAGTAGGTATGTGTGTGTTAGTTGCTCAATTGTGTCCAACTATTGGTGACCCAATGGACTATAGCCTGCCAGGCTTCTCTGTCCCTGAGAAGTAGGTAGGTAGGTGGCAAAGAGTCGGACATGACTGAGCGACTAAGCACACAGCAGGACGTTTATACAGTCTGATAGTATCCCCATAAAATATTAGTTACAAGGCAAAACATAAACTCACAGACAAGAAGTATGGCACATAACACCTTAATCAAGTGATTGGATTTAACATTGCCCCAAATGAAAGAAACTTAACCATGTGCTACCTGACAGGGTTATAATAAGAACACAGCACCACCCTGGGATATCCCATCTGAAGATGTACATGCCTTCTGGATACCTCTACCTGGATGTCTTACAACCACGTCAAACTCTTGCCGCCTCCTCACTTTTCCTCTCCTCACGTATGAACTGTCTTGGCAATGGCATTATCATCACTTAGCTAAATATGCTCTCCCTATCTCCTTCTAAATCCTAATCTGAAGCACCATTGTCTCCCACCACTGCAAGAATAATCTTTTTGGTGTGACATCAGCATCATGGTGGTTGAGATGCTCTCTTTATCGCTCCCCTTCAGTCTACCACCAGGAAAACATCTGCAACTCAGCAAAGGTGCCTCCATCCAATACACCAGGACATCAGAGGATTTCACACATCTGTACGTTAAAGGTGGGTGGGCTGGGGCACATAGAGGAGGCAAAGCCAGGAGACCACTGGAAGCCGTGCCTGCCATTCTGGATCACCAGACTTGGTGGCTGAGCCCACAGCCCCACACAAGCTGGTAGCATCAGGAGAAGTGCACATGACACTGACCTTCTGGGTGCAGATGCGCCCATGGCCACAGGGAACTGAACAGCATGGCAGCAGGGCCTGAGATCCTCTCCCTCCAGCCACAGAGGTACCTGTAACTCCACCTTTGACACACACAGTGGCAGCATCCATGACCCAACAACTCCGGTCATGGTAGAGACACTCATGATTCTGGATTCCCCACACACACAGCACACAGCACCAGAGCCTATGCCCCAGGAGGCCTTGGACGAGGCATAGGCACCTGTCATCCTGGTGCCCCAGGTGGTGCTGCCGGTGACACTGGAGCAGCAAGGTACCCACAATCCTGGATGCAACAAGAGCAGTGACAGTAATGGCACTGGGCAACACCACTGACAAAGGCAGAGGAGGGTAGAAAGTGCCTTTAAAAAAATAGAGAGGGACTTCCCTGGTGGCCCAGTGGCTACGACTCCCAATGCAGGGGGTCTGGTCTCAATCCCAGGTTACAGAACTGAATCCCACATGTCACAGCTAACAGCACAGCCAAATAAATAAATAAATACATTTTTAAAAATAGAGAAATGTGAGTTACACAGTTGTGAGTAAATTCATAGCTTAATTCACTGTCAAATTACTATACTAGAATGTTAATAAATACATTTTAACTTGGAAAATGACCTGCCTCTTGAGAAACCTATATGCAGGTCAGGAAGCCACGGTTAGAACTGGACATGGAACAACAGACTGTTTCCAAATAGGAAAAGGGTTACGTCAAGGCTGTTTATTGTCACCCTGCTTATTTAACTTATATGCAGAATACATCATGAGAAACACTGGGCTGGAAGAAGCGCAAGCTGGAATCAAGATTGCCAGGAGGAATATCAATAACCTCAGATATGCAGATGACACCATCCTTATGGCAGAAAGTGAAGAGGAACTAAAAAGCCTCTTGATGAAAGTGAAAGAGGAGAGTGAAAAAGTTGGCTTAAAGCTCAATATTCAGAAAACTAAGATCATGGCATCTGGTCCCATCACTTCATGGCAAATAGATGGGGAAACATTGGAAACAGTGTCAGACTTTGTTTTGGGGGGCTCCAAAATCACTGCAGATGGTGACTGCAGCCATGAAATTAAAAAATGCTTACTCCTTGGAAGGAAAGTTATGACCAACCTAAATAGCATATTCAAAAGCAGAGACATTACTTTGCCAACAAAGGTCCGTCTAGTCAAGGCTATGGTTTTTCCAGTAGTCATGTATGGATGTGAGAGTTGGACTGTTAAGAAAGCTGAGTGCCAAAGAACTGATGCTTTTGAACTGTGGTGTTGGGGAAGACTCTTCAGAGTCCCTTGGACTGCGAGGAGATCCAACCAGTCCATTCTGAAGGAGATCAGCCCTGGGATTTCTTTGGAAGGAATGATGCTAAAGCTGAAACTCCAGTACTTTGGCCACCTCATGCAAAGAGTTGACTCATTGGAAAAGACTCTGATGCTAGGAGGGATTGGGGGCAGGAGGAGAAGGGGACGACGGAGGATGAGATGGCTGGATGGCATCACTGATTCAATGGACATGAGTTTGGGTGAACTCCAGGAGCTGGTGATGGACATGGAGGCCTGGCGTGCTGCGATTCATGGGGTTGCAAGAGTCAGACACAACTGAGCAACTGAACTGAACTGAGAACACATTAAGTCTTTAATATTTAGCCTTTTCAGCTCTTCATGTTCTGTCACAAAAGGAGTGCTTATCAGGGACTTGCCTGGTGGTCCAGTGGTTGAGAATCCATCTGCCAATGCAGGAGACTTGGGTTTGATCCCTGATCCAGGAAGATTCCACATGTCATGGAGCAACTAAGCCCGTGAGCTGCAACTAGAGAGCAGCCCCAACTCCCCACTAGAGAAAACCCTCCCAGCAGCAAAGAGCCTTTGCACTGCAACCAACACCCAGCACAACAAAAAATAATAAATAAATAAAAATAATTTTTTAAAAGGAATGCTTATCAATTTTGTAAATAACAGTACTGCAAAAGACAACTTTATGAACACTGGAATCACTTTTGAAAAACTGAAAATAAAGGCCAATATTTGCCAACATAGTATTCTTTTACATATTAATTTTAGTCATTTGTTCTTTCAACAGTTATTTATTGAGCACCTAATATGAACAAATGGGCACTGTTCTGGGCATTAATATGTATATATACTGTAAAAATTGTATGTACATATACATAGCATCATATGGTTACATGTAATATATTTTGTCATATGTACACTCTGTGTTAGTTGCTCAGTTGTGTCCAACTGTTTGCAACCCCATAGACTGTAGCTCACCAGGCTCTTCTGTCCATGCTCTCCATGGGATTCTCCAGGCAAGAATACTGGAATGGGTTGCCATTCTCTTCTCCAGGGGATCGTCCCAACCCAGGGATCAAACCTGAGTCTCCTGCATTGCAGGCAGATTCTCTATCATCTGAGCCACCAGGGGTCATTTATATTTTTATGTAATGTCATATGATCACATATATGTGTGTAATGAAATATGCTGTTACTGCTGCTACTGCTAAGTCACTTCAGTCGTGTCCGACTCTGTGCGACCCCATAGACGGCAGCCCAGCAGGCTCCCCCGTCCCTGGGATTCTCCAGGCAAGAACACTGGAGTGGGTTGCCATTTCGTTCTCCAGTGCATGAAAGTGAAAAATGAAAGTGAAGTCGCTCAGTCGTGTCCGACTCTTCACGATCCCATAGACTAAAGCCTTCCAGGCTCCTCTGCCCGTGGGATTTTCCAGGCAAGAGTACTGGAGTGGGGTGCCATTGCCTTCTCCAAATGAAATACGCTAGGAACAATAAAAAGCAGCATAAGGAAACAGAGGACAATATGTGGAGGATTGCTATTCTGGTAGAATGGTCAAGAAAGGCCTTTGTGAGGTGGAACAGAGAAATGAATTATAAGAGAAAGCCATATGTATATTCCAAGTGCCCCAAGAAGAGCAAACAGGGAGTACATGGCCCTGAAGCAAAAAGACTTTGTGTATTCCAGGAACAGGAAAGAGACCAGCATGACTTCAGCAGAGTGAACAGGATGGGTGAAGCCATAAAAATGAGATCAGAACATGGGAGGGAATCACCAAGTCCTGGACATCTTCTAGGCTTTGGTAAAAAATCTGGATTTATTTATTTTCAGGATCATGCGGAGCTGTCAGAGGAGTTTCCCAGGGGGTGACATAAATAGATTTTTCTTTTAAAGGATCTATTTTTACTTTTGTGTGAGACAGTGAATTGTCAGAGAACAGTGGGAGAATCAAGAAGACAAGTTAAACTAGTCTTGCATGGGACTGACAAAGGATGGTGGTGGTCTAGACTAGACGGTGGTAGATGAAATGACATCAGCATACTAAAGATATATTCTGATTGTTGTTAAACTTAACATTGGAAATAGCAGAAAAAAAGAAACCAAGGATGAATCCACAGATTTTTGGCCCAAGCAATCGGTTTAATGGAGATACCACTTAGAGGAAAAGTCCCAGGAAGGGAAGAGGAATCAGATGCTTAATCCTGTGTTGAATTTGAGGTGCCGGTAAGACTTCAGTAGAGAGTCAGAGGAAGCAGTTATAAATACAATTTTCAATCAGAAGGGAGCAATCAGGGATAGATGCTTTGCAATGAGAAATTGTTTGAGAATGAGAGTTTAAATACTCTCTAAATACAGCATTTAAAACTCTAGGACAAAAAGCGACTCTTTAGAGACAATATGACTTGAAAAGAGATTAAGTTAGAAGACTGGACTTTGAGACACGGCAATGTTTAAGTGTCAGGAAAACAAATAATAAAGGATTCTGAAAATGATTGACAGAATCAAATAAGGGCAGGGTGTTGAAATTCAAGTAAGAAATGACTTCCAGAAGAATTTCAAGAACAGAGTGAGCAGCTAAGTCAGTTGCTTCTGAAAGACATAATAAAATGAGAACTGAGAATTAACCACTGAAATTGGCAACATGGAGATCGCTGGTAACTGACAGATGGAGATAAAGCCTTAGGAGTGGGTTAATGAAATAATGAGAGAAGAAGAAGTGGAAGTAGTAAGTTTGGACAAATATTGATAGGAGATTTGTGGGAAAAGGAACCAAAAAATAGTGGGGGAAGGAGGATTGGTAGAAGGATATGTATAGTCAAAGATTTTGTTTTTTTCACAGGTGAAATATATATTTATATGCTGATGAGAATAATGAGGTTGAGAGGAGAGATTTTTATGGTATAGTAGAGAGAGCCAAGGGCTTCCCTGGTAGCTCAGACAGTAAAGAATCCGCCTGCAATATGGGAGACATGGGTTCGATCCCTGGGTTGGGAAGATCCCCTGGAGGAGGGCATGGCAACCCACTCCAGTATTCTTACCTGGAGAATCCCACAGAGAGAAGAGCCTAGCAGGCCACAGTCCATGGGGTTGCAAAGAGTTAAACACGACTGAGTGATTAAGCACAGCACAGAGAGAGGTAAATCAATTTAGTAAAAAAAGTTTTTGAGTATGTGAAAAAAGTAAGTTACACTAAGAAAAAAAAAATTTTTTTTAATGGTGGTTTGCATTTAGATGCACACAAGTTTATCTGGTGCAACACAAGAGAATGCAGAGTCCATGGGTGCAGATGCAGACGAGCTGGCCATTTCAGAATTGGAGACAGATGATCAGAATTATACTTGTGATCATTTCTATTCTTTCAGTGAAATAAGAAGCTATGTCATCAGTAGAGAGAAAAGAGAGAAAGGGCATTGTTTATAGAAACGATGACTGGGAGAGTGAGGAAATAAAATCACTTGAGCAAGGCAGCTGCACTGCATGGAGACTGTGTTTGCACCCAAGTCTGCAGTCGTGAATTTAAAGTGGATCTGTTGGCATGGTCACATGTGTTTCACCAGTCACCTTCTTAATTTCGATGCAAAGGAATGTAAACTCCCCAATGGCAGAAACATATGGTTTTTGTTAACCACAGGACAGTGTCTGGTACAAAATATGCATTAGAATATATGTGGACTGACTAAATAATATCCATCTTCTCCACTTGACTGCTTTGCTTCACAATATCCCCAGTACTTAATACAGAGCCTGGTTCATAGTAGGCTTAAATATTAACTGAACAGACGAAGGAGCCAACTAATCAATCTCTTTTTTTTTCCTTCACTTCTGAAATTTACCCCCAACTCCCTACTGAACAGCTTCCCTGAATTTCACAAGAAAGCCTCAAAGCCAACAAACACACCTGAGATTCTACCTGACAATTTCCTGTCTCTTATTAGCAAGATCACCCACGAGAGCCCCAGTGAGAAACCTAGAGTCATTCTCTATTTATCATCTCCAAAATGGAAAAGTCCATAACTAGTTTATACATTTTTGAGCAAAATAAATGAAATGAAGTACTTAACACAATGCCTAACATATAGTACCTACAATTATTAGCTATTTCTGGCATTCAGTGATTGTAACATACACATCTTTTCATATCATGACATATTTTACATAATTTAATTGGAAGAGCTTTTTCTTTAAGTAATATATTAAATAATTGTGTCCTTTATATCAATATTGCATCAAACAAGGTAAAAAGGAGTACTGTAACTTTTCTTTTCGTACGTTCATCAATATTAAACTAGTAATTGTCATGTCCAATACACTTAAAATCCACATTTTTCATCCTCTCCCCACTGTTGCAATGTTACTTTAAGTTCTAATTTTCTCTATATTTTTAAAATGCATTTTGCACCTGTCTGTGAATCAGCTAGGGATTTCTCTGGCAATAAATAACAGAAAAGCAACTAGCAATTGCTGAACAAATAGGGAAGAAGTCCATAGGTTGACATTCCAAGGTTGACACAATTACCCAATAATACTGACAGAGACCAAGGCCCTTTCTATCGTTTGGACCTGCTTAGCACGCAGACCTTGATCATCCTGTTCGTTGCTTTGTCAACTCAAGACGGTCATTGAAACTTTAAGTGTTACATTCAATTTGCATGCAGAAAGAATAAATAAAAACGTTCATTGCTGTGTCTTCTGAAACTTTTTCTTTTTGTTAAGAAACCAAAAGTTTTCTACAAGCCCCACCCAGAAGTTTTCCATTTATATGTCACTGGCCAGACTAGATCAAACAGCTACCCATAGTTTGAAGATGGTTAGGGAGAAAGACGCTGTGTGAGTAGTTAAGCCAATGAGCATTGTCTATCATAGTTTGGCAAATATCTTCTCAATTTTTGACACATAGGTCAAGAGTTATCTTATCTATTTGCTTATTTGTTTGCTTGTTGGGTTTACTGTTTGTTTCCTATTTATTTAGCACCTCATACACACCAGACCCTGTTCTAAGCACTGGGGATACAACAGTAACAAAATCCTTCCCCTTGTGAAACCATCCCAGCCTGCCCTTTTGATCCAATATTTCTACTTCGAACAATTTACCATATGGACTACTTTGCCAAGACAAGCATGTTCATTGATGCAATATCTAGAAAACAAAAAACTGATTAGTTATCTTTATGGTATTGATTAATCACAGCATGTACATATAAGGTAATTATTCAAGAGAATATATCTCTTTTAATATACATCCTTATGCTGACATGAAAAGCATCTTCAATACCATGTATACTTTAAGGGGAAAATGTATGGTATAGTAAAATCATACTTTTGAAAGAAAACCCACACTAAAATTCATGTGGAATCTTGAAGGACCCTGAATGGCCAAACAATTCTGAAAAAGAATAAAGCTGGAGGGTTCTCACTTCTTATTTTCAAAACATTACAAAGTTGAAGTAACCAAAATACAGTGGTACTGGCATAAAGATGGACAAATAGATCAATGGAAGAGAATAGAGAGCCCAGAAAGAAACTCCTCATGTATATGATAAAATGATCTTCAACAGTGCCAAGACCTCTCAACCTACTCTTAACAGTCAACTGTACATGCTTACCTTTTGCTCATTTTTTTAAAATTCAGTTACTTGATTTTTTTTTCAGTTACTTTATTGTTTTGTATGATTAACTTGTACTGTAAATTTGCTATGTCAAGGAGTGTACACATTTAAAGCTTTTATACATCCTGTCATATTACCTTTTTAAAATGACTTTGCCAATTATCTTCTACCAGCAGTGCCCAAGACTGCATTTTTCCCACGCCTTTAAAAGAATTTCCCAGTCTGATAGACAGCATTGCATATCTTTTTTTCTTTTCCAAATGTATGATTACTAGTGATGTATTGTATCATTGTTACTTGTAGGAACTCTGCTGCTTATACTTTACTTTGTCTTGGGATTTTATTTTCTGATTAAGAAGTCTTTTTGTACCCCCCAAAATGGTAAAATTATTCTCTTACATGTTTTTCCTAATTTAAATATTTGTGCTTTATATTTTTGTCTTTAACTCTATGTAGTTTGTTTTTGAATATGAGACTCGATAGGGAATATATTGCAGGGTTTCTTTTCCTTTGGTGAATAAAGAACGTGTGTGTGTGCGCATATGTGTGTAATAGCACAGAGTCATTTCACAAGAGAAAATGAAAGTGTTAGTCACTCACTGTGTTTGACTCTTTGAGACCCCAGGGCTGTAGCCCTCCAGGCTCCTCTGTCCGTGGGATTCTCCAGGCAAGAATACTGGAGTGGGTTGCCATTTCCTTCTCCAGGGGATCTTCCTGACCCAGGGATCAAACCCAGGTCTCCCACGTTGCGGGCAGATTCTTTACCATCTGAGCCACCAGGGAAGCCCAATCACAAGCCTTGATATTTCATTATAAAACCCCAATCACTCTGACTAGTAAAAACCTTCTCAACTATTTTCTTAAAATGTCTCTTCTTTGGGCTCAGAAATCCCACTCTCTCCCATGTTTCTCTTTCTCTCTGGCCTTTCCAGTTCCACTTAGATGTCCATCGCCTAGATACTAGTGTTTCTCGGAGGTCTGTTGTGGACTCTTTTCTATTTTCATCCCATATTATCTATTTCCATGGCATCAAGTCTCCCTATAAATTGATAAATTATTAATCTGTAATAAATAGGCCAGATCTCCATTAACTGGTGGTGTTCAGATTGCTTTAACTCTAACCTACAATAAGAAATTTTGTATATTTTCATTAGGCAGTTTGCAAGGTAACAATGAAATCACATTTCACAATGTAACTTTTACACTGTGACTCAGGACACTTAGAGATGATAGAGATTGTAATGAGAAAAGAGAAATTATATGAGTTAAGATACAAGTTTTAGCTTGAACAAAGATATCTCAAAACACAAAGGCCTTTAAATAAGAGAAAATGTTTTTCTCTTACATGAAAGTGCCAGCTAAAATGGCCTTTGGATGACTCAGAGGCTCAGTCGATGTCTTGTTTTTTGTTCTGCCTCCCTTGACACATGGCTTCCATCTTATCACCTGCAATGAAAGATCTGACTATCATCAACGTGTCCACGTTCCAGACAGTAGTAAGGGAGAAAAGGGAAGGACAGAACCTAACCCTTCGAAGTCATGAATTGAAAGTTGCATACCGAACTTGCACTTACACTCCAGTTGCCAGAATTTAGCCGTATACCATACCCAGCCTCCAAGGAGAAGACTAGGAAATAAAAGTTTTCAGTGAGGTAGTTTATGCCCAGCAAGAACTCAGATGTTTGAGTAATAAAGGTAGAGTCAGAGAAGGGGTAATAGGACATGACCAAAGTTTCTAGTGCACAACAGTGAAATAAATATTTCCAAACTCAATAGTTTCACGTATTCTGTTTGGTACACTGTGCTTTCTATTTTATTGTATTCTATTACGTTTTTAAAAATCTTGGTCATGACTCACTGATCATGATATTATAATTCATTTTAGATGGTGATCCACAATTTGAAAAACGTTTCTTTAAGCTTGCTGTCTAATATGGTAACCAGTAGCCTCATGGGCTGTTGAACATTTGAATGTGGCTATTCTAAATTGCTATTTCTTGTAAGTGTAGAATCCACCTTAGATTTTAAAGACTTAGTATGAAAAACAAATTTAGAGTATCTCATTAACAATTTTTATAATGATCAAATGATAATATTTGGGCAATACTGAGGTAAATAAATGGTATTATTAAATTAATTTAAAAATATATAACTAATGAGAACATACTGTACAGCACAGGGAACTCTGCTTAATTCACTGCAGTGACCTAAATGGTAAGAAAGTCCAAAAGGAAGGGGATACATGTATATATATGGCTGATTCATTTCGCTCTACAGTAGAATACAACAAAACATTGTAAAGCAACTATACTCCAATAAAAATTCATTTAAAAATAAAAATGATAAAAATCAGTATAAAAATAAAATTAATTTAATTTAATCTGCTGCTTTTTGTTTTTCAATATGGGAAATGTAAAATTACTTAGGCTTACCTTACATTTCTTCTAGACAACAATGCTCTAAGTTCTAGATGCTAATATTAGTTCAGTTCAGTTCAGTCGCTCAGTCGTGTCTGACACTTTGCGACCCCATGAACTGCAGCACACCAGGCCCCCCTGCCCATCACCAACTCCCAGAGTTTACTCACACTCATGTCCATTAAGTCAGTGATGCTATCCAACCATCTCATCTTTTGTCGTCCCCTTCTCCTCCCGCCTTCAATCTTTCCCAGCATCAGGGTCTTTTCAAATGAGTCAGTTCTTTGCATCAGGTGGCCAAAGTATTGGAGTTTCAGCTTCAGCATCAGTCCTTCCAATGGATATTCAGGACTGATTTCCAATAGGATGGACTGGTTGGATCTCCTTGCTGTTCAAGGGACTCTCAAGCGTCTTCTCCAACACCACAGTTCAAAAGCTAATGTAAAACTCCCTACAAATGTTATTACTTAAAGCACAAGCACTTTCTAAAACGAGACTCTATCTTCCCAACTCTCAGCCCTCTGTTCTCGTTCTGTTCTCAGCCTGTGTCCTGTGTTTCACTCAATCACTTAAAAGCAACACAAGTCATTCAGTTAATAGCCAGGAAAATTGGAAGGCACATTGTCCTTTACCCACCACATTCATGTGTTCACTGTGTACTGTAATTTTAGCTCTTAAATATGATATTAATCTGTCAACCTCTAACCAATATCATTATAAATGCATGTATGCATGCATAAGTCACTTCAGTTGTGTCCAGCTTTTTGTGACCCCATGGACTGTAGCCCACCAGGCTCCTCTGTCCGTGGGGATTCTCCAGGCAAGAATACTGGAGTGGGTTGTCATGCCCTTCTCCAGGGATCTTCCCAATCCAGGGATCGCATCCACATCTCTTATGTCTCCTGCCTTGGCAGGTGTTTCTTTACCACTAGAGCCACTTGGGAAACCCCAACCCTAGCTCAAATACCATCATTTCTCATCCATATAATTGTGCCAACTCCCACCCTGCTTCCTGGATTGTCTCCTTCCCATCACTCTCTTAAATTTCAGTGAGTGTGATCTTTTCAAGAAATAAATCTGGGGAAGTCATTTCACTGATTACCCCCCAAGTACCCTAGTACTGCCAGCAAGTTTCTTTTTTATTTGAAGCAAGCTTACTTCACCACTTTTCTAAGTGGACAAGCATTTTCTCCATTCCAAAAATTTTTCATTTTACTGTCATGATGTTTATCATGAATGTGTCATGATGGTTATCACCTCCTGTGTCTTTGTTTATGTCATTCCTTATGTGCTTCGAATGCACTTTGCACCTCCTCTTTCCCCTGGCTAGCCACCACCCACAAGTGTGGGTGGGTGCTTAATTTGCTTTTTTCTTTCCCTTTGATTTCCTTTCCAAGACCCAAGTTTAAATTGTGTGCCCCAATCCTGTGCTCCCAGAGCACCTGAACTTCTCCAATAATAATGTCTGGCTACTGTTTTTTTATTGCTTATTTGTCTGCTTTCATACCCTCAAGAATGTGCAATCTGTTTCTACATATTTGACCATTCCATCTCCATGATTTTGTATGATCCTAGACCAATTGGGCTCAATAAAACTTACAAAACAATCAATCAATTGGATCAATGAATGAATGAGTGGATGGATGGATGGATGGATGGATGGAAGGATAATATAGACTGGAGGGGAGTTGCATATTTAGAAGGCAGGAACAAAATGTGTTCATGTTCACGTAAGTAGATGGTAAAGGCAATTAAGGTCTTTCTTGGGCAGAGTAAATCAAACTTGTTTTTGAGGTCCTGCTACTTCTCCTTTCATCTTTTCACTTACTTAATACAGGGAAATATTTCTGTTATCATTCTTCCAGAACCTAGCTCTTTATCTGCAATCCAGCAATATCTTCCAGACAAAAAGGTATTCTTTTAATCCATTGTCATTTCCATAGAGGACAACTAAATTCTGAAACTGCTTCAATATCTGAGGTAGACATATCTGATGGAGGACTTGCAGGAGACGGACTTGTAGTGAAATATCTATTTTGAGCCTTCCAGTGTTGCTTAAATTATAGCTTCCCCTGCCAGCTATTCATGCAAGAGATGAGAGGAAAGCCTTAAAAGGCACTATGAGGAAGCAGAAGGAGGGAGCAAGAGAGAGAAGGGATTGAAAAGCCGATTAGCTGCTTTACGGGAAAACCCAGGGAAAATGAGCACTAATGGGAATGTGGATTGTATCCCTCCCGGAATCCTATTTAGCTTGCCAGGAATTAACCTTGACTGTAATTAAGTCCCTTAGAGCAATGACCCTTCCAGAGAATGTTCAGAGACCTCTACTTTGTTTAGACACCTTGTGTGGGTGGAACTTCCTGTTTACACAGAGAGCAGCATAAAGCCTACTTGCTCTGAGGAAAGTCTGGGACCAGACCAACTGCAGGGAGAAAGGTGCAACACAGTCTGGTCTCCTCCGGTCCCTTCTCCCTGCAGCATGGGGAAGAACAAACTCCTTTATCAAAGTCTTACTCTTCTTCTTCTGCTCTTGCTGCCGTCAGATGCTTCAGTCTCTGGAAAACCGTGAGTTTCACATAAAACATAAACTTGAAGAGTCCTTTCCTTTATTTTAAATGCTTACCATTCATTTATTTGTCCCCCCTATGGAACTGTCATCTCCTTATCTTTAAGGTCTCTTTCAATAATGAGATTTTACAAATCTTTACTTATTCTTAAACATTTCTCTCCAACTTCCTGGATCTCTGAATCTCTAAATTCTCTGGGGATATACAAAGAGGTTCTAAAGGGCACTGGAAATTGATACTTTGAAAAGAATCAGCTTTTAGATCCTCACACTCATGCTGATCAGCTTGAGACCATGCTATCTACCCTTGCTTACCTCCCCTTTTTTAATTTCCCATCTTCCACTTTAAAAGAGACAAACCTCCCTCAATTAGTTGTTACCATGGAACATTGTTCTGGAATATAAAAGTCTCTAGAGTTCCAAATAAAGGAGCAATTTGAAAAACTGATGTTGATGTTGAGAAAACAAAAGACTCAAATGACAGAAGAGAAAATCATTTTGCAGATAGTGTGGTGATGAATTCTTTGTTTCAACAGAATTGAAGGAGGATTTAAGGGAAATACCAGTTGATAGATGATAAGAAGCAACTCTTGATAATAGGGCACTGTGATTTTTGGCACGTAATGCAGAAGTTACAAGAGCTGATAAAAAAATGATATAATTTATTTACTTTTATGTGAACAATTTTTCACAGCACTGCATATACACAAACCAAAACTAGCAACAGAGTTCATGGTAGACCTTTGTTTAATTCTTGCAGTGAGGAATATCTGTCCATGAATATTTAAGAACAGTTCATCATTTTCATCAAAGATGTGCTTCAAAAGTGTTTTGATTTTATATTAATATGTAAAATATATGAATCATAGCTTGTAATATATTTATTTTGTTTTGATCTGTTGTATACTACTAAGGCTTTTGAAAACAATTCAGAAGAAAATGTTTAACACTTACAACTTTATGATCACATTAAATTTAAGAGTTAAAATTCAATTTATATACCCACACATAACAGTACATGCATACATGTACATATGCAAACAGTACATATGCACACACATCACACATACATATGCATATGTATGTCCATACAAAATAAAGACACTAGAGTGATTCATAAAATATTTTAAAGCATAGAAATGTTAGGACAGACTTCTGTATGGTGACATGAAAATTCAAGCTCAAGAGGGAAAAGGAGAAAGCTGCTAAATTTCTGATCATTACAAAAAGAACATTTTGATGTATTTTTTAAATAGATCATATTGAATATCTTATCAATATGATATTTAAGATTCCATGAGAAAGTTAGAAAAAAGTAATGTGGTGGTGGTGGTTTGCTTTAGTCTCTAAGTCGTGTCTGATTCTTGTGACCTCATGGTCTGCAGCCAGTCAGGCTCCTCTGTCCATGGGATTCTCCAGGCTAGAATACTGGAGTGGGTTCCCATTTCCTTCTCCAGAGGATCTTGCCAACCCAGGAATCAAACCCAGGTCTTCTGAATTGCAGGCAGATTCTCTACCAACTGAGTTATATCCAGGTAGCAAAAAAAAAAAGTAATGTAAGTTTTATTTTAAAGTATCATCAAAAATAATATATTTTGCTATTACTTAAACTTGTGGGGAAAAAAATAGATGTTTACCTGAGTATATGTAAGGAGTGCATAGTGTCTAAGAATTATGTTAGGGATATTGTGAGCAAAAATGTTTGAAAATTTGAGAGTCAATAAAATTATATATGAGGGTATTGGGAAAGTTTCTTTTCTGCTCATGAGTTACCAGGACTCCAAATTCAATCTTTAGAAGACCATCCTTGAGTACACCATTTTTGTCCAGCCATGAGTTGAAAGACAAATATTTAATGTACAAACATTCAGGGTTAGGTAACACACCAAGATGTCATTAGTTGCTTAACACACTGAGACTTTAAACTAATGACTTTCTTTAAGCCTCAGGTTCCATATCCATAAAGTGGAAAGCAAGAACATGCCATTCCATTTTTACAGGCTTGCTATGTATTCAACAAAAAGTTCTATAAGTGGATTGGCTTTTGTAATGTCTCACATGAGAATTGCTTGCTTTCCTCAGTAATCCTAATGTAAAAAAGATTGACAGCTTGACTAAGTATAATTATCATGTCTTTATTTGAATTCAGATTTGAGTTCCTCAGCATGAGATATGCCTGCAAATGTTCTCCTCATTAAGGCTCACTTCAAGTAAAATGTTCACTGACATGGCACTGACTATGGAAAGGAGAATAATTCTCTTGCATGCCTTTCAGTGGCAGGGATCAATTTCCTGCTTATCAATATGTCTTCTCTTGGCATAGAACTAAGGATAGTAACAAAAATTACAGCAGAAAATAGTGCTGCTGATAACAATGCCTCACCTCCTACACTCTCCTTTAACTGGACTCCCCCAACCCCAGGCAATACATGGTGCTGGTCCCCTCCCTGCTCCATACGGAGACCCCTGAGAAGGGCTGCCTCCTTCTGAGCCACCTGAATGAGACGGTGACCGTCAGCGCCTCCTTGGAGTCCGTCAGAGAGAACAGGAGCCTCTTCACTGACGTGGTGGCAGAGAAGGACTTATTCCACTGTGTCTCCTTCACTGTGAGTATGACAGTTTGAATTAATACACTTGTTTCTATGGGTCAGGAGCACAGGGATCTAGAATTCAGTTAAGATAAGACTTTGCGAGGCTGGCATGGACTTCACGAAGGAATCTAAATGTAACGACCAAGTGTAGAAATTAAGAAGCCACATGTGAATTTCCAACCACGGTAGACAAATATTTATAGAGATATTAAAATGAGCTTAATGATTGAAGAAAATTCCTCTTAACAAAACAAAACAAAAAAAAACAGTAAAAACTAGACAAAGGGAAAGTGTGACTTCTCCTTAAAATGAAAATGGAAAAAAGACTAATAAAACATACTAGGCCAATGTTCAACATAAGCCCCAGTGGTGGGCTGACTGGAACACAGAACACATCATCCCATACTCTTTCTAAGCGTGAAACTGTGGAAATCACCATGAATGTACAGCCAGTATCTCTTCAGAGTTGTATAGAATCCTTACAGCATCCAGCCAATAAAATATTGCAGTTTCCTTTCTCATAGCGTAAGTGAAGAAAGTCAGACAGAGGAAGACAAATATCATATAATATCGCTTACATGTGGAATCTTAAAAAAAAATCATACAAATAAACGTATTTTCAAAACAGAAACAGACTCACAGACTTACCGGCAGAGGGATAGATTGGGAGTTTGAGACTGACATGTACACACTGCCATATTTAAAATAGATAACCAATAAGGATCTACTATATAGCATAGGGAAGTCTGCTCAATATCCTGCAATAACCTAAATGGAAAAAGAACTTGAAAAAGAATAGATACATGTATATGAATAACTGAATCACTTTGCTGTACACCCGAAACTAACACAAAATTGTTGATCAACTATACTCCAATATAAATAAAAATTAAAAACAATAAATTGAGCAAAAATATTTTTTAAAAACTGTTCTGGCTGATCTACAAGGAGATGTGAATCTCATTTATGACCTCACTCACTGTTATGTTTTCCTCCACCTTTTGTTCTGTCTTCCCATTCACAAGTGACAGAGGTCATCCTGTCCATGAATTTCTGTCCATGACAGCTTTCTCCGATGAGAATGGGCCAGTGAAATTAAAA
Source organism: Bos indicus (assembly GCF_029378745.1). Taxonomy (NCBI): domain Eukaryota; kingdom Metazoa; phylum Chordata; class Mammalia; order Artiodactyla; family Bovidae; genus Bos; species Bos indicus. The sequence goes on from NC_091764.1 coordinate 100,880,475, forward strand.
GGGGCAAGACCCCTAGGGAGAAGTAGGAGAGGGACTTGGAGAGGAAACTTGGGAAATGAGTGGGTTTTCAGGGTCTGTCTTCTATTTCAGCTCCCAAGATCTCCAACCAGTCAAGAGGTAATGTTCCTTACCATCCAAGTGAAAGGACCAACCCAAGAATTCAAGAAGCGGACCACAGTGTTGGTTAAAAACGAGGAGAGCCTGGTCTTTGTCCAGACAGACAAACCCATCTATAAACCAGAGCAGACAGGTACAGAGGCCTGTAGTCAGGACAACTTCCCAAAAGAAAGATCTTCCTCTCTTGCATGTTTCCCAGTCAAAGGAATTCTGGTTCCTTAATAGCTTGTCTTACTAACCTACGGACCTGGCCTAAGGTTTCTGGGCCTCACGGAAAATATTTCTATTTCAGTGAAATTTCGTATTGTCTTGTTGGACGAAAGCTTTCACCCCCTGAATGAGTTGGTAAGTCTCCTAATATCTATCTAGAATTATTATTATCTGTATAAACAGGCTTGGAGTCTGTTTTTGGTGTTGGAGGAGGGCCAGAGAAAGGAAGAATCTGCTGATAACAATATTTTCTGGCATGGCCATTGTGCAAAATCCTCATTTAAAACAGTACCCTGGGTCAAGAGAGTTGTTGATTCTTTCTTGTTACTGGTACTTGACTGTCACACAATTAAACTTACTCTTTGAAAAATTCTCAGTTAGGCAAACTAGAAAGATACACTAAATAAATAAACTGTCAAAAAACTTAGGTTTAAATAACTTTTCAAAGATCCAAAATTTTTCTAAACACACCTACCAAAACCTCTCCTATAAGGGAAGGAGAGTATAATCGATGTTTGTTCCTCAAGACTAACGCTCAATTTTGATGTAGACAAGAAACCAAAGTCTTAATTTTTCTCTCCCAAATCTAGTCCTCAACCACATTTTTTTTTAATCTTGGAAAGAGACACTTTTCAATTAAAAGCCACAGACTCTGTTTACTATAGTCCCTCCCCCTCCCAACTTCCTTTTCCCCTCTTAAAAACACTAGCTTTCCCAGGCCATGGAGGGGTTGCAATTCCCTGCTGATCCTGATTAAATCCATCTCTGCTGGGGAATGGGGTGGGAATGGGGGAGGGGGTTGGCGGAAGGAGCAGGGAGGACTGGCGGGGAGGGAGCAATTTTTTCCTTCTGGCTCCTAAAGCAAAAGATTAAGGCATAATCCTTCATCTTTTTCTCTTACAGCCACATCCTATTTTATCAGAAAATCATGTTAGCTTAAAATGTATCCAGACTGTGCTTTACCACCTGAATTGCTACAATTTTGTTCTCACCAATATCACCTCTAAATGACACTATTGCAGTAGCCTTGAAATGGGTCTCCTGGTTTCTACTTACACTTTTCTATCTAAAATTAAACACTTCTTCCATAACTCTGTCAGCTGAACTCTGCTTTATTTTCATTTCTTGACACTACTTCAAACATATATATATATATATATATATATAACTTAAATATATATGTCAAATATGTGTATCTCATACACCAAACATATATATCAAATGTATATCTATACATATCAAAAATATATATTGCATATATGTCTGTTTTTCATATATCCATCCCTATTAGAATGCAAGCTCCATGAGACACAGATCTATTGCTCTTTTGTGGATTGCTGTATTTATAGCACCTAGGATGATACACAGCACTTGGTAGGCACTTAATGTGCATACTAAGTCACTTCAGTAGTGTCCGACTCTATGAGACCCCATGAACTATAGCCTGCCAGGCTCTTTTGTCCATGCCATTCTCCAGGCAAGAATACTGGAGTGGGTTGCCATGCCCTCCTCCAGGGCTCGAACCCACATCTCTTACATCTCCTGCATTGGTAGGTGGGTTCTTTACACTAGGATTATACACGGCACCTGGTAGGCACTTAATAAATATCAGTTTTTTGTGTTTTTTTTTAATTAATTTTATTTTATTTTTAAACCTTACATAATTGTATTAGCTTTGCCAAACATCAAAATGAATCCACCACAGGCATACATGTGCTCCCCATCCTGAACCCTCCTCCCTCCTCCCTCCCCATACCAGCCCTCTGGGTCGTCCCAGTGCACCAGCCCCAAGTTTTTAAAATGAATATGCATTAATAGTAGAGGATTTATTCCCACTCCTTCTTATTCTTAGAACTACTTAAGAATTCTGTGGTCCACCTAATATTTGGATCTGAACATGTTTACTCATTGTTTCATTGGTGTTTATTTCTCAATCTGTAAAATAGCATAACAAAGGAATGTTCTTCACTGGGGTGCTATAAGCATTTAAGTAATATTAGTAAATACCATTCCTAATGAATGGCACACATGCATTTGTTGCTGACAGTCCAGTAAGTACTTAACATTACTCATTAATTCCTTGTAATGGATTAAACTTCTACAAAACTTAATCTAGAATTTTTCTGTGTTTTACTACAGATAAAACTAATCTGCATAAAACTATTTTGCTTATAAATCAGAATTGAGGCTATGTGAGAACAGTTCTAAACTGCTGACTATCCTTTTGTCTTTCAGGTTCCACTAGTATATGTTGAGGTAAGCAACGTGAAACATTCCATAATTATAATAAACTTAGGGGAAATGTTCTTATTTAAGAGATTCTTACAGTATTTCAGAAATTTATCATTAAGGGAGAAGCCTTCAAATTCATGTAACACTGGTTTGTTCCAAGTCATCTCCTCCCACCCCTCTTTGTGGATAACATCAGAATTCCTCTTTGTGGATAACATCGGAGTCCCCATTGATTTCCTGTACTGTCTAACACCCTAGGCTCTTTTGTAAATTACGATTATTGTGCCTGTAGGACCCCAAAGGAAATCGCATCGCACAGTGGCAGAACCTCGAGGTAGAGAATGGCCTCCAGCAGTTGACCTTCCCCCTCTCATCAGAGCCCTTTCAGGGCTCCTATAAGGTGGTGGTACAGAAGGGATCAGGTGGGACTGCAGAGCACCCCTTCACCGTGGAGGAATTCGGTATGCCATTAAGAAAAATCACCAAGCAGTTCTTTTTTTCATATTTGAACTTCTAAGGCCTAGAATTCAAGTTTCTTTGGAATCCTCCTATTTCCCATGGGTGAGATTAGACTTGGAGTGGACCAAATTATATCTAAATCCAGTGAGGACTATCAGGGATTTGTGAATAGGATGCCATATAGCCTTTTTTGTAACAATTTTAACCTTAAAAAATGTAAAACATTCATAGTCTAGTGGGGTCTCCCATAATTCACCAGGATTACATTGATCCATCACAGTCCTTTAACCAAGATCTCCAGTTGAAAGGAAGGTGAATATACTGGAGAAGAGGGCTACCTTTTCAGGGCCCTAAAATATTATCAGGGAATTATTATTGAGAATCTGGAAATGCCAATTCCCCAAAAGTTGAAAGCCAATCATCAACTTCCTTTTCTCCAATCAACAGTGCTTCCTAAGTTTGAAGTACAAGTAAGAATGCCAAAGATAATCACCATCTTGGAAGAAGAGGTGCAAGTGTCCGTGTGCGGCCTGTGAGTTTATACTTTCCAAAAATCTTCTTTTGGGGTGGGTGTATTATTTAAAAGAGACTCACCCTTTGGGATATCTTGCTAGTTTGTCTATGAGGAGTGCTTCACAAACACCTTAAATACATGGGAACATTCCCATCTCTAGAACTTTCCTGTTGCTTTTCTATTTTCCTTCTTAATTTCTTTCCTGTCCTTACCAGAATTATTGTAACTATCATGGGATAGGCAACTGTTTCTAGAGAAGCTATGCTAGTAGGGTTGATTCTGAAAGTAATAAAGCTACTCGCGCACACATGCACACAAATAACAGAGTGTTGAAGGGAAGTGACTTTCACTCTACCAGGTTGTACAGGAAAGTCAATCATCAACAGATCATTTACCTGACCTTGCAGACATAGTGGAAAAATAACTTAGATTCAGAATTTGTAAAGATAAGCGTGTTACAGAAATCTCATCTAACTCATCCATCTACCTAAGGCAGGTCACATACTTCTTGGCACTGCCATTGTCACTGATGAGACTGGACATGGTCTCTCAGTCAGGCTTTTCCAACCTTGAGAATTAATGTTACTAGGATCTTATGCTCCCATCTCCAGTAGCCAGCCCAGCAGCAGCAGTAACAGAAAGAACAGGCAGTGAAGAAACAAGTCCCGCCTAAAGACCACACTTGTAATATACTAGCTGTTTCGCCGGAGAAGGCAATGGCACCCCACTCCAGTACTCTTGCCTGGAAAATCCCATGGACGGAGGAGCCATGGACGGAGGAGCCTGGTGGGCTACGTCCATGGGGTTGCTGAGAGTCAGGCTCGACTGAGCGACTTCACTTTCACTTTTCACTTTCATGCATTGGAGAAGGAAATGGCAACCCACTCCAGTGTTCTTGCCTAGAGAGTCCCAGGGACGGGGGAGCCTGGTGGGCTGCTGTCTATGGGATTGCACAGAGTTGGACATGACTGAAGCGACTTAGCAGCAGCAGCAGCAGCTGTTTAGCTGGGTCCCTCTTCAGTCCCTTCCAGCACTCTCTCAGAGGAAGGCCACCAAGCTCCTGATCCACAGAGCTAATGAACCAATACTCTTACAAATACAGAGATAGAGGATTTTTTTTTTTTTAATTTTGGCTGCACTGGGCCTTCGTTGCAGGTTTCTGTAGTTGTGGCATACAGGTTTAGCTGCCCTGAGGCATGTGGGATTTTAGTTCCCTGACCAGGGAACCCTGCCTGCATTAGAAAGCAGATTCTATTTTTTTAATTTACTTATTTTTAACTGGAGAATAATTGCTATACAAATTATGCTGGTTTTTGCCATACATCAGCATAAATCAGCCATCAGTTTACATGTGTCTCCTCCCTCTTGAATCTCCCTTCCACCTCCCACCCCATCCCACCCCTCTAGGTTGTCAGAGTACTAGTTTGAGCTCTCTAAGTCATACAGCAAATTCCCACTGGCTATCTATTTTATATATGGTAATGTAATTGTTGCCATGCTACTCTCTCAATTTGTCCCACACTCTCCTTCCCCAACTAGGTCCACAAATCTGTTCTCTATGCCTGCATCTCCTTTGTTGCCCTGCAAATAGGTTTATCAGTAGCACCTTTCTAGATTTTGTATATATGCATTAACATGTGATATTTATTTTTCTCTTCCTGACTTACTTCACTCTGTATAATAGGAAAAGGATATATATAAAACTCAAATGTGTTCCTTTTTATGGCTGAGTAATATTGAATTGTATATATGCACCACAGATTTTTTACCCATTCATCTGCCGATGGACATCTAGGTTGCTTCCGTGTCCTGGCTATTGTAAATGGTGCTGCAGTGAACACTGGGTATACGTGTCTTTTTCATTTGTGGTTTCCTCAGGTTATATGCCTTGTAGTGGGATTGTTGGGTCACATGATAGTTTTATAACTAGTTTTTTGAGGAATCTCCATAATGTTCTCCATAGTGGCTGTATCAATTTTCATTTCCACCAACAGTGGAAGAGGGTTCCCTTTTCCCTATACCCTCTCCAGCTTTTATTGTTTGTAGATTTTGTGATGATGGCCATTCTGACCAAAATGAGGTGATACCTCACTGTAGTTCTGAGTTGCATTTCTCTAATAATGAGCAATGTTGAGCATATTTTCATGTATTTGTTAGCCATCTGTATGTCTAGAAAGTGGATTCTTAACCACTATACCATCTGGGAAGTCCTGAGGATATTTAAATTGGGAAGAAAACACTCTCAAAACCACAGCAATTACCAATGACATATTTATGGCACGATCCCATTTTTGTAAAAAGCTCAGTTCAGTCGCTCAGTCGTGTCCAACTCTGCAACCCCATGGACTGCAGTATGCCAGGCCTCCCTGTCCATCACCCACTCCCAGAGTTTACTCAAACTCATGTCCATTGAGTCGGTGATGCCATCCAACCATTTCATCCTCTGTTGTCCCCTTCTCTTCCTGCCTTCAATCTTTCCCAGCATCAGGGTCTTTTCCAATGAGTCAACTCTTCACATCAGGTGGCCAAAGTATTGGAGTTTCAGCTTCAACATCAGTCCTTCCAATGAATATTCAGGACTGATTTCCTTTAGGATAGACTGGTTGGATCTCCTTGCAGTCCAAGGGACTCTCAAGAGTCTTCTCCAACACCACTGTTTAAACACCACAGTTTTTGTAAAAAGTAAACAAGTAAAATTCAACATAAACAGAGATAGCTGCCCATAGAAAGAGGATGACAGAAGGAAAGACACCATCATGTTAATAGTTTATATTCCCATGTAGAATTGAAACCACTCATTGCTTATCTTTGTTTTGTTGGTATGGTTGTTTCTCTTAAGATCTGGTGTAGCTTTGACAATAAGAAAAATATTTTTTAAAAGATGAAACTGAAAATTAGATATCAGGGGGGAAAAAGACATGGTAAAAGAAGATGGTAGTAAATTTCAGCACACTGCACTGTAAATTTCTAAAAGAGAAGGTTTTAACAGACTTGTGGACCCAGTGGGAGAAGGAGAGGGTGGGACAAATTGAGAGAGCAGCATGGAAACAATTACATTACCATATATAAAATAGATAGCCAGTGCGAATTTGCTGTATGTATGTTAGGGAGCTCAAACCAGTTAGTTTACTTGCCCTCAACACTACATGAGCCCTGCAGAAGTTAGAAGGAAATACATAGAGTAAAAATATGCTATAGCTAAAGGGGAAATATAAACAGGTCAAAAATGAGGGTGTTCAATGTCTGATTTGATCCTTGTGGCAATGCTTTTATGACAGATACACTTATGGGAAGCCTGTCCCAGGACGTGTGACTATGAACATGTGCAGAAAGTACAGGAACCCTTCTAATTGTTATGGTGAAGAATCCAATGCTGTCTGTGAGAAGTTCAGTGGACAGGTACGTGGGAAGCCACTCCTAAGGACTAACAGCCTAAGCACCATTGACAAGTAGTGAGTTATAGCATGGTGACAATTCAAGCAAGAACAGACCAATCTATAAAATAATTCTATGCTAGCTATAGTAGTTTTTATTGATAAAAATCAGTGACTTAGCCTAATAGGAATTATTTCTTGTCAATTGTAGGTATTCTTTGTGCACCAGGGACCCAGAACCTGGTATCTAAAACCCCTTTGAGTATCTGCAGGAAGGAAGGAGACAGAATATACCCATCTTAACCACCTTGGCTGAGAAGGGCTTCAGTTCTTCCCTCTTTCTTTGAGCAAGAGCTTGTCACATGGCCCCACCTAGATGTCAGGAAGGGAGGAAATACAGTCCCCACATGGGCAGCTACCTCCCAGCCACAGCTGTAAACTAAGGGAAGCCAGATTTCAGTGAAGAGTTAGCTGCCTCCTGCAGTAAGATTGTTGTTATTGTTTGGTTTCTCAGTTGAGTCTGACTCTCGGAACCCCATGGACTATAGCCCACCAGGCTTCTCTGTCCATGGGATTTCCCTGGCAAGGGTCCTGAACTGAGTTGCCATTTCCTTCTCCAGGGCATCTTCCTGACCCAGGGATCAAACTCCAATTTTAACGGTTTAAATTTCTATACCTCATTCATTCTAGAGGTTATCAGGTACTAAGGAATACACCTGTCAGTTATAAGGCAGAGACTGTTGTGAGATGTAATAATAATTAATTCCTAGAGAATATTTATTGTGTTTTTATTATGCAAAGTTCCTAAGTCTTGTTGCCTCGAAAAAAAAAAAAAAATCCCTCCAGACTGCCTGACCACTCATTTGTCTAGTCTTACGTTTATGTGTTTTATTTCATCCCCTCCTAGCTGAACAATGAGGGCTGCTTCTCTCAGCAAGTAAACACCAAGATCTTCCAGATGAAGAGACAAGAGTTTGAAATGAAAATCGAAGTGGAAGCCAAGATCCAAGAAGAAGGAACAGGTGTGTATACCTCCTGGGTATGGGAAAAGAACAACGGACACTGATTTAGTTCCTTTGCCAAATTATGAAAGGGAGGTGGTGGTGTAAGTTCAGGGAGAAAATCCTTCCAAATGAGAATGTATTTTTTCCGTCTTTTCCAGAGGTGGAATTAACTGGAAAGGGGGCCACTGAAATAACAACAACCATCACCAAACTCTCATTTGTCACAGTGGACTCGAACCTTAGACGAGGAATTCCTTTCACGGGGAAGGTGAAGTATTTTTCAATTCACGTGTCAAACCATAGTCTCCCCTAATACACACAACATATTCTGCTAAAACCACATTTGGCTGGTATTATCCATTGATCAGTATAATCAAAATCATGCGTGAGTGTGTGCTCAGTCGCTTCAGTTGTGTCCAATTCTTTGAGACCTTATGGACTGTAACCTGCCAGGCTCCTCTCTCCATGGGGATTCTCCAGACAAGAATACTAGAGTGGATTGCCATGCCCTCCTCCATGGGATCTTCCCAACCCAGGGATCGAACCTACATCTCTTATGTCTCCTGCACTGGCAGGGGGGTTCTTTACCACTAGCACCATCTGGGAAGCCCCTAGTCAAAGGTATAAAACTGCATAAAATAGATTTGTTCCTTGGTAAATTTGTATATCAAATCTATAAAAACCACGCTAAAATTAGAAGGTTTTTAAAACAGCCCTGTGTGTTACCATTCAAACTCTTTCCCATGGCTTACCATACAGTCTCAGATTTTTATATTTTTCCATAAGCATCTCAAAATTCATGCTGGCCAATTACATTATCTTTCCAACATTAATTTTGTATGGAAATGATGGGTAGGTGGCTTTTATTTTTATTTTGAAATATAAGAGGTTCTACTGTTTTCCGATGGCTCAGCAGGTAAAGAATCCACCTGCAATGCAGAAGGAGATCGGGGTTAGATTTCTGAGTCAGGAAGATTCCCTGGAGGAGAAAATAACAACCCACTCCAGTATTCCTGCCTAGAGAATCCCATGGACAGAGGAGCCTGCCAGGCTACAGTCCATGGAGTTGCAAAGAGTTGGACATGACTGAGCACATGGCAATCACTGTACCTGTTGTTTCTTTCATGGATTTTGTATTTATATTACTCTTTCTATAATAGCAAGTATATTTTAAAAACACTACATAGAGGGATAAAATACTGCTATTTAAGGTTTACCCTTCCAGGTGGTGCCAGTGGTAAAGAATCTACCTGCCAATGTAGGAGATGCAAGAGACCCAGGTTCAATCCCTGGGTTGGGAAGATCCCCTGGAGTTATGAAATATTATAAAATATTTGCTTAGGTGGCTCAGAAGATAAAGCATCTGCCTGCAATGCAAGAGAACCGGGTTTGATCTCTGGATCAGGAATATACTCTGGAAAAGAGAATGGCAACCCACTCCAGTATTCTTGCCTAGAGAATTTCATGGACAGAGGAGCCTGGCGGGCTACAATCCATGGGGTTGCAAAGAGTCAGACATGACTGAGTGACTAATACTTTCACTTTCACCAGATTTTAAAGATACAAATTCTTTCTCTCAAATCTACAAAAAAAAAAAAAACTTCTCCTGTTATTTTTCTATTATATGTAAAAATACTAATGGAGTTTTCAGACTACGGAAGTCTAAGATGACAGTCATATGTACCTCCAAGTATAATCACCATGCATCTCGTCTTCAATAGAAACGTTGTGTCAGCTGTGGAGAGTGTAAAAAACAGAAGGATCAGGCTATAGAGGAGTGGTGGAATAAATTTTAGAATGTTTTGATTTTGTTATGACAGCACACATGTTCAGAAACTTTGGTCACTTCCTAAAATGAAAGTTCACTTTTTCAGATTTCTCAGAGATATATTGTACTTTTTGAGATTTTATTCCTGCTAAATAACTATCCCATTAGTCCCATTTCTAATCAAAAGAGAAAGAATTTTGGTGTTCTGGTCTTCATACATGCAACTGACATTTCATTGGCAAACTCAGATTTTGTTGAAATTGAAAGTGTTAGTTTCTCAGTCGTGTATGACTCTGTGACCCCATGGACTATAGTGCACCAGGCTCCTCTGTCCATGGAATTCTCCAGGCAAGAATACTGGAGTGGGTTGCCATTTTCTTCTCCAGGGGATCTTCCTGACCCAGGAATCGAACCCACGTCTTCTTCATTAGCAGGCGGGCTGTTTGCCACTGAACCACCAGGGAAGCCTAGCTACCAGGGAAACCCATTACTTACACATTTATTTAGCAGCTATCTCTTTTCCTGGACTGGATGCTCAAAGACAGAAGGAACTTTGTTTTGTTCACTGCTGTAGCCTCAATGCCTGGAACCACCTTCAACATATTGGACACAATAAATATCTGTGCTAAAATGAATGTTTGCTGCCTATTGGATATTAGCCACAAAACTGATCTACAGCTTTTAATCTTCAGGTGCTCCTAGTGGACGGGAAAGGTGTCCCCATGCCAAATAAAGTCATCTTCATCACAGCAAATGAAGCCAACCACAACTCTAACACCACCACTGATGAGCACGGCCTGGCACAGTTCTCCATCACCACCACCAAAATCAAGGGCACCTCCCTCAGTATCAGGGTAAGTTTGTAAGGAAGTTACCAATGACATGAAGAAGTCTTAGGAAAAAGGGTTGCAACCGAAAGTGATGGCATTTCCAAGTTGTGTTTAGTCTTAAAGAAGACAGGGAAAAAATGAGAAATTAGAAACTAATTTTAGGTCAATTTTGAAACAGTTTATTAAAAAGGAGGCAGCACAGAGTTGTGGTTAAAGTGGTGGCGGTGGGGGGTGGGGTTTCGACACATGGAGCCTAAGACAGCCTGGGAGAGGCAGGCATCAATTACTTCACTCAAAGAATTGATGCTTTCAAATTGTGGTGCTATAGAAGACTCTTGAGAGTCCCCTGGACAGCAAAGAAATCAAACCAGTCCATCCTAAAGGAAATCAACCCTGAATATTCACTGGAAGGACTGGTGCTGAAGCTGAAGCTCCAATACTTTGGCCACCTGATATGAAGAGCCAACTCATTGGAAAAGACCCTGATGCTGGGAAAGATTGAAGGCAGGAGGAGAAGGGGACGACAGAGGATGAGATGGTTGGATGGCATCACTGACTCGATAGACATGAGTTTGAGCAAGCTCTGGGAGATGGTGAAGGACAGGGAGGCCTGGCGTGCTGCAGTCCATGGGGTCACAAAGAGTCAGACATGACTGAGTGACTGAACATAAACAAACATAAACTCAACTCTTGAACAAATGCTAGTTACAGAAAGTGTTCTCAGACGTCTAAGTTTGCAATATTACATTTATTCATAGTATCCATTTGAAACCCATCCTAAATGAGGCATCTCCTCTCCGAAATGCAATTCTTCAGTTTCTGAGAATCAGTTAGTCTCCTCAGTGAGGTTTCATAGCTCCAGTATCTCTGTCTGAATACATAAAGTGGCTACAGAAACGCAAGGGAGCTAATCAGAGTCAAGGATGCCTCCTCATATGCTCTTCAGAAGTATAAATACCAACCCAGGAAGCCTCTGCCATGTAAAGGGTCTGCAATATAGATAAAACAAAATAAGGGACACTTCTCTCTCACTTTTTAGTGTGGAGCAAAAGATTTCTGGGTACACTAGTTAAGGTAGGATACTAAACTAAACCAATTCTGTGAGCACACTGCCATTCTCTCTGATATATAATCTATAAGCTAATACTGGTTTTCTAATTCATCAGGTCAAATACAAGGATCACAGCCCCTGTTACGGCTACCAGTGGCTGTCAGAAGAGCATCAAGACGCTTATCACAGTGCTAATCTTGTGTTCTCCCAAAGCAACAGCTTTGTCTACCTGGAGCCCTTGCCTCGTGAACTGCCCTGTGGCAAAACTCAGACAGTCCAAGCACATTATGTGCTGAAGGGACAGGTCCTAAAGGATCTAAAGGAGCTCGTGTTCTATTACCTGGTGAGAAGGAGGGCCACCTTCACTGTCTGTAGATAAAAGCACTGTGTGGGCAAGCATTTATGAAGCTCTTTACATTCCTTCCCTGAAGGCTCAGATGGTAAAGAATCTGTCTGCAATGCGGGAGACCCAGGTTTGATCCCTAGGTCAGGAAGATCCCCTGGAGGAGGGCATGGCAACCCACTCCAGTCTTCTTGCCTGGAGAATTCCATGGAGAGAGAAGTCTGGCAGGCTACAGTCCATGGGGTCTCATAGAGTCGGACATGACTGAGCAACTTCCACTTTTACATATCACTTCTTTGACCTCTTATGCACGTTCCTTTTGAAAGTTTGACTTCTCTCCAATCTAATTATTGCCAGTAGTGGCTTAATGAAACAGGCATATTACATGGAGGGCAAGAACTTCAGCTAAGAGCTCTTTCAGGCAAATTAAATCCCTTTTCATTTCCTTGTTTGCAGATAATGGCAAAAGGAGGCATTGTCCGATCTGGGACTCACACACTGCCCGTGGAGCAGGGAGACAGTGAGTATTTCTATAATTCCTCATGCTTGCCTTCCTCTGTCACATGCAGCCTTATGCTGCAAAAATACCAGGAATAGTCTCAAATAGAGAGAGACTGTTCATCTTACCCTCAGAAAAAAGCTGAAAAGGGAGACTTATCTGGCAGTCTAGTGGTTAAGACTCCATGCTTCCAATGTGGAGGGTTTAGGTTTCATCCCTGATCAGGGAACAAAGATTCCACATGCCTCATGGCCAAAAAAAACCAAAGCATAAAACAAAAGCAATATTGTAACATACTCAATAAAGACATCAAAAATGGTAAGCATCCCCAAAAAAAAAATCTTTAAAAGAAAAAAAAAAATTGAAAGGGGAAAGCGATTAAAAAACCCTTTATCAAATATTTTCTTTTCCTTCAGGTTAATCTGTTCAGATTTAAAATGTTGAGTTGGTTCATAATCTATGCTTATTCCAAATTTCCCAAAATAAATACTCATGAACCTTCTCAAAACGACATTTCAAAATTGTTTTAGACAATGGAAAGAAGCTAAAACTTTGCAGTGTCTCTTATATATTGGGTCCTGTGCTGAGTTATTTATATTTTCACATTATATTTCCCTTTTGAAGATATTTATGACTTATGAAGAGATAAATTGAGTTTTTCCAACATTGAATTGGTCTTTCCACAGGAACATATATGAAACAATATAATCTCTGAACTTTTCGCTTACATAAAGTGGCTAAGTCGCTGCAGTCGTGTCCGACTCTGTGCGACCCCATAGACGGCAGCCCAAGGGAATCTAAAAGATCCCTTACTAGAAAATTATCAGTGAACTACTCTTTTGTTGCTTCTTTGTAGCAACGTAGAAGCGCTACAGTAGACTTAGAGAAGCTTAATGTAACTTCTAACAAATCTATTTGCTAAGCTAAACCACTTCAGTTGTGTCCAACTCTGTGCGACCCCATAGATGGCAGCCCAGCAGGCTTCCCCGTCCCTGGGATTCTCCAGGCAAGAACACTGGAGTGGGTTGCCATTTCCTTCTCCAATGCATGAAAGTGAAAAGTGAAAGTGAAGTCACTCAGTCATGTCTGACCCTCAGCGACCCCATGGACTGCAGCTTTCCAGGCTCCTCCATCCATGGGATTTTCTAGGCAGGAGTACTGGAGTGGGGTGCCATTGCCTTCTCCAAACAAATCTATGTATGTGTCAAAAAACAACTTTCAAAGGAGCTCAGTACTCCTCTTAAGAAGAAAAAATAGAATATTTGGTTCATAGAAAGTTAGAGGATATAAGGGTAAACACAATGCATTAAACTCTTACTATTATATCTCACAACTTCAAGTTCTATTTCCTTCTCCACTGTGAAGTCTAGATCAAATGGAAGCCAAGCAGATGTCTCCACATCCTTAGATAACATCAGAATTTTATACAGATGAACTCAAGCTTAACTCAAGCTTAAACCTGGGGAGAAATCATCTTGTGATTTTCAGAGACGAGAAGACTTTGATAAAGTTTTTTTAAGCCAGAGTTCTTAGAGGTAGTCATCCATTTATTGCATCTACTATTTCTTATATCTGGTACATCTACTGGGCTTCCCTGGTGACTCTGTGGTAAAGAAATCACCTGCCAAACAGGAGACTTGTTTTCAATCCCAGGGTCAGGAAGATCCCCTGGAGAAGGAAATATCAACCCCCTCCAGTATTCTTGCCTGGGAACTCCCATGGACAGAGAAGCCTGGTGGGACCAAGTTCATGGGGTTGCAGTGAGTCAGACAGGACTTAGCGACTAAATAACGTTACTAATAGTCATTAGCCAAACCAGGCTTCTAAAATGACTTTGTACTGATACAACAGAAAAGCATTATTTTAGCCTTGAATTCTCACCCATGATCACTTCCTTATTGTCTCTGTGCTCCAGTGCAAGGCCATTTTTCCATGTCAGTCCCCGTGGAGTCAGACATTGCTCCTGTCGCTAGGCTGCTCATCTATGCCATTTTACCTGACGGAGAAGTGGTAGGGGATTCTGCAAGATATGAAGTTGAACACTGTCTGGACAACAAGGTGAGTGTTTTATATGGTAAAATTTTCAACATTTAAAACTAGAAGTTACTATCACTATCAATTATTTTCTACACTTGCGCATTGGGGTCAAAGGGGTTAAATGAATTCTCCAGAAATTTTCAGCAAGGTAATGGCAGATCACACTAAGAAGCCACGTCAAGAGAAAAACAAATATCATATATTAACACATATTTTTGAAATCTAGGAAAATGGTACAGATGAACTATTTGCAGGGCAAGAATAGAGATTTGCAGATGTAGAGGACAGATGTGTGAACAAGGAGGGGGTAATGAGGGTGGGATGAATTGGGAGATTAGGATTGATGTATACGCACTAGCATGTGTAAAACAGATAGTGGGAAGCTTCTGTAAGGTAGAGAGCTCAGCTTGGTGCTCTGTGATGACCAGGATGGGTGTTGGAGGAGGAGGATGGGAGGGAGGTACACGAGGGAAGGGATATATGTATACATATAGGTGATTCACTTCATTGCACAACAGACTCTAACACAACATTGTAAAGGAACTATACCACAATTTAAAAAAAGAAAGAAAGAAGCCATGTCACTTGACTCCTAGCACAAAATCCCCATGCATTATCTCTTACCCAGTTCACAGTACCTTGTTCCCTTCTTTTATGGTGAAGTGTTGGGAAATATGCAACCAAGTTTTAAGACTACAAAAGAGCCAAAGAAAAATACAAGAGTGTCTAGAACCATTTGCATTCTAGCCACAGTTAATGAACACCTCATCATGTATCAAAGGTGGACAGTGGAGTCTCAAATTTAATAACTTATAAAAATAGATATCACTATAATGGCTCAACTGATGAATATCAGAGTGACACATAGGGAATCAAAGGCCTCAAGACTCACGTGGCGCCAAACATCAACAAAGTCAAAGTGATTTTGCACCAAATTTGAGGAACAGCCAGGAAAGGCTGGTGAATCCATGGATCAATCAGGAAATTTCTTCTTCTGACTTTGTCCCCAATTCCACAGGTGGGTTTGAACTTCAGCCCCGGACAAAGTTTCCCGGCCTCCCAGGCCCACCTTCGAGTCACCGCTTCCCCTCAGTCCCTCTGCGCCCTCCGCGCCGTGGACCAAAGTGTGCTGCTCATGAGGCCCGAAGCTGAGCTCTCAGCAGCCACGGTGAGTTCTGTGAGCCCCAGGGGCCAGGAAGGGCCCCACGGGCAACTCAGAGCAAGGAGAGTGGGGTGGGTTCTATTAAACTTATATTTATCTAGGAGTTAATCATTTTGAGCTCTTTCATGTGCACCTTTTTTTTTTTTGGTAAGGAAGATAATACATATGAATATATAGGTATAAATGATGTACCATCCAAAATCCCTGATATTGAAGAGCTTTATGAACCCAATAATAAGAATTTTCAAACTAGTTTCAATATTTCAAAAAGTCTTAACATAAGTGGTACATATACGGGCACTAAGACTGCACAGGCTAAATGAAATATCAAATTTTTATAAGAATTGTATCACAGGATCCTTGGGGCTAGTGCACTGGGATGACCCGGAGGGATGGTACGGGGAGGGAGGTGGGAGGGGGGTTCGGAATGGGGAACACGTGTACACCCGTGGCGGATTCATGTTGATGTGTGGCAGAACCAATACAATATTGTAATTAGCCTCCAATTAAAATAAATAAATTTAAATTTAAAAAAAAGAATTGTATCTGTTGTAACATTGCATTTTCCAAGATGAACACAGTTTCTGAAGGAAGAGCTATATTTTCTCTGATGAATACAAATTAGGAAAAATTAATTGCTGTGTGACAAACGACATTAATAAGTGAAACCTTTTAAAATATTGAGTTAGGGGACTTCCCTGGTGGTCCAGTGGCTAAACTCCAACCTCCCAAAGCAGGGGTCTGGGGTTTGATCCCTGGTCAGGAAACTAGATTCCCTCATGCGCAACTAAGACCCAATGCAGCCAAATAAATACTAAAAAAGAAAATAATACATAGATAAATAAATTAAATGAAATAAAATATTGGGCTAATAGGAAAAATAACAAAAGAATGTGCTGAGTGTAATAACAAGAAACTACTTAATATGTCCTAATAGTAGTTTGCCCATTTCTTCAAATTTTCAATGAGGCCAATTGGAATACCTCTTACTGAAGGTTTTTTTACTATCAAAATTTTATAAAGGGAAAGTTATGTTTTTTCTTCCCTACAAGAGAAACTTATAAGTAAAGGACTTTTTGGTCCTTCCAACGGTATTTAATTAAAAATCTTAAGATACTTCTAAAGGAAATTTTAAATGCATAGTGGAAGCAAGAAATATGTGGGCAAATTAAATTACTGTGTTAAGCTTATATAACATAATTTCATAGTTCTCAAAATTTTTTTAAATTACAACAACCTCAGTGGATAGATAAGGCAGAAGATTCTACTAGTTTGTTAATAATAAACCAGGCGCTTTCAGGTATTTAGGAGCAGACCTGGGTTAGAACAAGAGTTCCTCTCAATCTGTGATAATGTTTCAGTATTGAAATGCCTGCAGCGAAGGGGAGCCTGGTGGGCTGCCTTCTATAGGGTCGCACAGAGTCAGACACGACTGAAGCGACTTAGCAGCAACAGCAGCAGTAGCATAAGTCATTCAGTCCACACATACTTATTTAGTGCCTACTGAGTTCTGGATGTGCCTACTGTGTGCCTAAATTCTGGGGATCTCAATAGTGAACTACTAGAAAGTAAAAAATCTATGCAGTCATGGATCTTACATTTTTGTAGATGAGATAGACAATAATTACATTATACGCTTTCAAGAAAAATAAAGCAGAGCAAGGAGACAGAGATGCTAAGAGGGAGCTGCCCTTGAGAAAGTGTTTCATTTCATTGTGCTACTCACTTTGCTAATTTAGTCTTGTCAACAATTTTGTCAGGATTTTCATGTTTGTTTTATTCTTCAAAGTATCATTTTCAGTATTCTACAATAAAAGTTTATGTATTTTATAAAGATATGGAGCATTTTGTTCCCATCATTAATACTAAGAAAATACCATCCTGACCTATATAGAGGATACAGGCTTATCCATGTGCCTGTTTGGAACATGCATCCATTACTTTGTTATACACTGAGTCTGTTGCTAACCACCAGGTAGAGAAAAAAACTATTACTTAATTCTCTCATCCCAAAGTGTTACACAATCTCTCAAGTACAGCAAACCTCAATTTCTCTTAATTAAATTTTATTTCATTCCAACATAGAGTCTAGGGTTTGTCTCTGAATTATGTAACAAAGGATTATGATCTTTGGGTATTTAGATAGGAATGTTTTGGGGTTTTTTTCCCCCTAACACTGTTAAACATCTTCAAAATCATCTTCTCTATAAATTGTCTAAGCAACAGAGCCACTCAAAGAAAGTTTGGCAGTGATTAGTCTTTTCTTTTCTCCTTGAACTTAAGAAAAATAAGCCACAAATAATTTTGGCCTTTTTTTTTTTTTAATTGTTTAATCCTTTTGTGGGGAGATGGTGCCCCCCACCCCATACTGCACAGCATGTGGGATCTTAGCTCCCCAACCAGGGATCAAACTCTAGAGCCCCCTGCCTTGGAAGCATGGACTCTTAACCACTGGGCCTCCACGGAAGTCCTTAATTTTGTCCTTTTGTCCTTTGCATTTGTACAGGTTTATAACCTGCTACCAGTCAAGGACCTCAGCAGTTTCCCCTCAAGTGTAAGTCAACAGGAGGAAGACAATGAAGACTGCATCAGTCATGACAATGTCTATATCAATGGAATCATGTATTTCCCAGTATCAAATACAAATGAAAAAGATATGTATAGCTTCCTGCAGGTAAGTCCCTTATACTGCTGATGGTCACTTCTTAAGGTTCACAAAATATTATCCATAGGAAGAATATTTATTTTAATGCTTCCATATCATAGTTGAGGGCAATGGAACATAGAGAGGTCAAGTAACTTCTCCAACATCTACTAATAGTAGCAGATCTGCAAGAGCAACATAACTAGGACTGGAACTTCTGGGACTATTAAGCAAATTTTGTTTTGTCTTTTTACCGAAATTCATTGCCTTGTGATATTTATAAATATCATATATGTAAAATAATTACCTTTGAAAGAGGTTTAAAGCCAGAATAAAATTATCTGTTTATCAATTTCCTTTCTACTATGTGAACATTAAAATTTTTTAATTAAAATAAAAATTAGTATTAACCTAGTTGGATTATTTGTTTAATTCTATGAAAAGAAGAATGGGTATAAAATATGGATGTACTGATTCAGTTATGATTTCCTTTACAGGATATGGGCTTGAAGGCATTTACCAACTCAAAGATTCATAAACCCAAGATATGTCCACAGCCTGAAGAACATAGAATACAGCATCACACACTATTAGCTTCTCCAGGTAAAAAATTAATTAATTGCCTAATATATTGAACCAAATAAAATAATTCTTTAAAAAAGGTAAAATGTGATGAAATTAACCAAAAAGAACTTGTGATTCAAGTCATAGAGAGCAGACTTGGGTTGCCAAGAGGGAAGGAAGGGTTGGAGAGGGGTGAACTGGGAGTTTAGGGTTAGTAGATGCAAACTATTATATATAGGATGGATAAAAATTGGGGAATGAAGAACTTTTAAAATTCTTGATCCTCTCACTCCTATAAACTATTTCTCAAAGACACTGTCATAATGTCTGAGTATGGTTTTTCTTTGCTCGTGCAGAGGAGCAGACCAAATCCAGATCTCAAGTCATAACCCTCACCACTTAGAACAACATGCAGTAGCTGCAGAGCGTCCTTTCTGCTTCTAGGTCTCCTTTCACAGACTATCCAAGACTCTTTCTGCTTCTGGGTCTCACTGTTCTCTGACTGGGACTCGCTTCCCCCAGCTCACTTACAGCTTATTGTAATACTTCAGAATTCACCTAAAAATATCACCTCCTCCAAGAAGCTTTCCCTTAACCCAAGTGTCCTTTCCCAGTTCCTATCTTTTTCATCACCCTATTTCTTTTGTTGCACTTATTACAATCTCTCATAAGCTTTATCTTTATAGATACTGTTACTGTTTCCTCCACAGTCAGAGCTGAAATGGGAAGAAATCGTGATTTTGTGCATTTTGATGATACTTCAGAGCCTCCCACAGAGACTGTACGAAAGTACTTCCCTGAGACATGGATCTGGGACTTGGTGGTTGTAAGGTAAGCAACTTCTTTTAAATTACTTATTTTTTATTTACTTTATTTTCACTTTTCATTCATTTTATTATTCATTATTGACTCTGCTGGGTCTTCCTTGCTATGCACAGGCAATTTCTCTGTAGCCTGCAATGCTGTCTGATAGCATTTACCCATTGTAGAATGTCTTTCAAAATTGGAGTCAGTCCTCTCAAACTCTGCCATGGCTTTGGCAACTAAGTTTATGTAATATTCTAACTCTTTTGTTGTCATTTCAACAATTTACAGTATCTTCCACAGGAGTAGTCTCCATCTCAGGAAACTACTTTCTTTGCTCATCCATAAAAAGCAACTCCTTATCCATTCAAGTTTTAACATGAGATTGCAGCAATTTGGTCATATCTTCAGGCTGCACTTCTAATTCTGGTTCTCTTGCTATTTACACCACATCTGCAGTTATTTCCTCCACTGAAGTCTTAACCCCTCAAAGTCATCCATGAGAGTTGGAATCCACTTTTTTCACTCTCTTGTTAGTGTTAATAGTATGACCTCTTCCTATGAATCATGAATGTTCTCAATAGCACCTAGAATGGTGAAGCCTTTCCAAGAGGTTTTCAATTGACTTTGCCCAGATCCATAGAGGACTCAACCATATATGGCAGCTAAAGCCTTACAACGTATATTCCTTAAAGAATGAGACTTGGAAGTCAAAACTACTTCTTGATCCATGGACTTCAATGATTATTGTGTTAGCAGGCATGATGACAACATTAATCTCATTGAGCATCTCCATCAGAGCTCTTGAGAGACCAGGTACATTGTCAATGAGCAGTAGTATTTTGAAAGGGATCTTTTCTTTCTAAGCAGTGGGTCTCAACAGTGGGCTTAAAATATTCAGTAAACCATGTTGTAAACAGATGTTCTATCATACAGGCTCTGTTGTTCCATTTATAGAGCACAGGCAGAGTGGATTTAGCATAATTCTGAAGGGCCCCAAGATTTCCAGAATGATAAATGAGCATTGGTTTCAACTTCAAGTCACCACCTGCATTAGCCCCTAACTAGGGAGTCTGCCCATCCTTTGAAGATTTTAAGTCAGACATTGACTTTTCCTCTCCAACTATGAAAGTCCTAGTTGGCATGTTCTTATAATATAGGGCTGTCTCATCTACATTTAAAAATCTGTCATTTAGTGTGGTCACCTTCAGTAATTATCTTCTGGATAACTTGCAGCAGCTTCTATATCAGCACTTGCTACATCACCTTGAGCTTTTATGTTATAGAGTTAACTTCTTTCCTTAAGCCTCATAAACCATTCTCTGCCAGCTTCAAATTCTTCTGCAGCTCCCTTACCTCTCTCACCCCACAAAGAATTGAAGAGAGTTAAACCAAAGAGAGTTGGGGCCTTGCTCTGGATCAGGCTTTGGTTTCAGGAAATGTTGTGGCTGGTTTGGTCTTCTCTCTAAATCACTCAAATTTTCTCTGTCAAGCAGTAAGGCTGATGTTCTATCTTATCATCTAAGTGTTTACCCAAGTAGTACTTTTAATTTCCTTTAAGAACTTTCCCGAGCATTCATAACTTGGCTAACTGGTGCAAGAGGCCTAGCTTCCAACTTGAATTCCCCACAAAGCTTAATCATTTCTAGCTTTTTTAAAAATTGCATTTATTTATTTTCGGCTGTACTGGGTCTTTATTGCTGCATGCAGGTTTTCTCTAGTTGCAGCGAGTGGAGGCTACTCTTTGTTGTGATGTGTGGGCTTCTTATTGCAATGGCTACTCTTGTTGTGGAACATGGGCTCTAGAACATAGGCTTAAGTAGTTGCGCACTGGCTTAGTTGCCCTGGGGTATGTGGGATCTTCCCAGACTAGGATCAAACTCATGGGCCCCCTGCATTGGCAGGTGAATTCTTAGCCACTGGAAAACCAAGGAAACCCTATTTCTAGCTTTTGGTTTATTAAAGTGAGAGGTGTGCAATTCTTCCTTTCATTGAACACTTACAGGCCATCCTAGGATTATTAATTGGCCTAATTTCAGTATTGTTATATCTCAGGGAATACAGAAGCCTGAAAAGAGTAAGAGAGTTGGGGGAATGGCTGGTCAGTGGAGCAGTCAGACACACACAGCATTTATCTATTAAGTTTGCTGTCTTATATGGGTACAGTTTATGGTACCCCAAAACAAGTAAAATAGTAACACCAAAAATTAATGATCACAGATCCATAACAAATATAATAATAATGTAAAAGTTTGAAATATTGAGAGAATTACTTCAGAGACCTGAAGTGAGCAAATGCTGGTAGAAAAATGACACCAATAGACTTGTTTGACACAGGATAGCCACAATTTGTTTAAAAACACAGAACTGTAAAGCACAATAAAGTAAAGCACAATAAAACGAGGTATGCCTGTACTGGGGCTTCCCTGGTGGCTCAGTGTAAAGAATCTGCCTGCCAGTATAGGAGACACAGGTTCAATCCCTGAGTCAGGAAGATCCCCTGAGGAAGGGAATGGCAACCCACGCCAGTGCTTTTGCCTGGAGAATCCCATGGCAGAGGAGCCTGGTGGGCTATAGTCCATAGAGTCTCAAAGAGTTGAACACAACTTAGCAACTAAACACAACAACAAGGCCTGTATTTTAACTGCCTGCTTTTTGTTTTTCACATGGCCATCGTCCCCAGCTCTTCAGGTGTGCATGAAGTAGAAGTAACAGTCCCTGATACCATCACTGAATGGAAGGCAGGGGCCCTCTGCCTGTCCAGAGACACCGGACTTGGTCTCTCTCCGACCGCCTCTCTCCGAGTCTTCCAGCCCTTCTTTGTGGAGCTTACAATGCCCTACTCTGTGATCCGTGGAGAGGCCTTCACACTCAAGGCCACAGTGTTAAACTACCTTCCCAAATGCATCCGGGTAATGACCTCTCTTTCTTAAATTGAACACAGGATAACCATCCAATAAATTAAAAACTGCATTCCTGGGAATATTGACAAACTTCCTATTTATAAGATGGGCTCACCAGGAGAGAATACTGTCAGAAATATTCAGGTATTATATGACCGCAGTTTTTGATAGCTCCAAATACCAAATGACAATGTAAGACAAGGTTCTGACCTTATCATAATCCTCATGTCTTCTGTTCTCAAAGATTTCAACCTATGCATTCCTATATATTAATATTTAACTTTTCATATATGATTAATTATATTAAACTTAATTTTTAAATCTCACCATAACTGTTTATAAATCTTATATACTCTGCTGGGAGACCTGAAGGTGTGGTTGAGATCCTAAGCCAAGAGAGTGGGAAGGAGGTTCAGGAGGAAGGGGATTCCACTTAAGGCTCATTCACATTGTTGTACGGCAGAAACTAACACAACACTGTAAAACAATTATCCTCCAATTAAAAATAAATTTTAAAAAAAAATCCTAAGCCAAAGGAGTAGAGCTTCCACAGGCAACAAACCTACTATCATGACTTTTCTTCAACTCTGCTCCTACCACGTGAAAGAGCAGATTACTCCTAAATACTAAGATTTAGGTGTCAGATCCACCCATAAGATGCACAGTCCTCATTTATATTATCTTCAGTGTTAGGCAACCTGAAATCTACTTAATCCCCCAATGTGCTTTATTTTAAGCCATTCCCTCTTTGGTTCCCTTTTCCTCTGGTTCATTTGTCTCTTTATCTCACCCATGGTTTCAGGTCAGTGTGCAACTAGAAGCCTCTCCTGCATTCCTAGCTGTTCCAGAAAAGGAACAAGAGACTTATTGCATCTGTGGGAATGGCCGGCAGACTGTGTCCTGGGCGGTAACTCCAAAGTCCTTAGGTGAGAGACAGCCTCTCATAGGCAATTCTGTACCTAAAGATTGTATGTATATATGGGATCCTTATATCCAAGCAAAGAATGTGCCCCCTCTCCACCAGATGGTAGAATGTTTTTCTCTCTTTCATTCTAGGATGTCTAGAAGGATACCCCCTTTCCCTCACCTCCATCTCTACCTTGGATTCTCAGTATCATTAGCCTCTAGTCTATGCTACTTACATTCCTGTTCCTATATTTTTATAAACCAAAATAAAAAGTCACATAGCATTAAACATGTATAAACCTTGGGGTTTGGAGTCACTGAAGAAGACAGAGATGGGGCTCATCTCTACTGGTCCCCATTTTCTAGGGAATGTGAATTTCACAGTGAGTGCAGAGGCAGTGGAGTCTCAAGAGCTATGTGGGAGTGAAGTGCCTGTGGTCCCTGAGCATGGAAGGAAAGACACAATCATCAAGCCCCTGTTGGTTGAAGTAAGTAAGCCTGCTTTTTTTTTTGGATGGGTCACAATGAGTCAGGAAAAACAGTGGTGAATCCAGTTGGAGTTCCTGATTTTGGGTAAGAAGGACTAAATAATATATGATCATGTGATATTTCACAATATGATTCTCTCTTTGTCTCTCTCTCTCTCATCTTTACCTCTCTTGATTTAACTTTATAATTCCCCTCCCTTTCCCATCTATCAATTTGTCTCCTTCATATATTGCTTCAGTTCAGTTCAGTTCAGTCGCTCAGTCATGTCCGACTCTTTGCGACCCCATGTATTGCAGCACACCAGGCCTCCGTGTCCATCACTAACTCCCGGAGTTCACCCAAACTCATGTCCATTGAGTTGGTGATGCCATCCAGCCATCTCATCCTCTGTCGTCCCCTTCTCTTCCTGCCCCCAATCCCTCCCAGCATCAGAGTCTTTTCCAATGAGTCAATTCTTTGCATGAGGTGGCCGAAGTACTGGAGTTTCAGTTTTAGCATCATTCCTTCCAAAGAACACCCAGAACTGATCTCCTTTAGAATGGACTGGTTGGATCTCCTTGCAGTCCAAGGGACTCTCAAGAGTCTTCTCCAACACCACAGTTCAAAAGCATCAATTCTTCAGTGCTCAACTTTCTTCACAGTCCAACTTTCACATCCATACATGATCACTGGAAAAACCATAGCCTTGACTAGACGGACCTTTGTTGGTAAAGTAATGTCTCTGCTTTTGAATATGCTATCTAGGTTGGTCATAACTTTCCTTCCAAGGAGTAAGCATCTTTTAATTTCATGGCTGCAATCAGCTGAACGCTGAAGAAGTGATGCATTTGAACAGTAGTGTTGGAGAAGACTCTTGAGAGTCCCTTGGACTGCAAGGAGATCCAACCAGTCCATTCTGAAGGAGATCAGCCCAGGGATTTCTTTGGAAGGAATGATGCTAAAGCTGAAACTCCAGTACTTTGGCCACCTCATGCGAAGAGTTGACTCATTGGAAAAGACTCTGATGCTGGGAGGGATTGGGGGCAGGAGGAGAAGAGGATGACAGAGGATGAGATGGCTGGATGGCATCACCAACTCAATGGACATGAGTTTGGGTGAACTCCAGGAGTTGGTGATGGACACGGAGGCCTGGCGTGTTGCAATTCATGGGGTCGCAAAGAGTCGGACACAACTGAGTGACTGAACTGAACTGAACTGAATCACCATCTGCAGTGACTCTGGAGCCCCAAAAAATAAAGTCTGATACTGTTTCCACTGTTTCCCCATCTATTTGCCGTGAAGTGATGGGACCAGATGCCATGATCTTAGTTTTCTGAATGTTGAGCTTTAAGCCAACTTTTTCACTCTCCTCTTTCACTTTCATCAAGAGGCTTTTGCTTACACTTAAACAATTTGTTTATATAATACATTTGAAAATCAGTTCCAATACTTTTCTTCATGAAGAAACCTTTAGTTCCCCTATGTCCTGAAAGTCTCTCATTTCTAACTTTTTTTCTTTCCACCTAAAGCCTGAAGGACTAGAGAAGGAAGTAATATTCAACTCCCTGCTTTGTCCATCAGGTAAGACTCATTCATCATAATTAAAATGACATTGACTAGAGTATAATATTTGAAGTTCAAAGTATTTTATATAAACCCTTCCTACACTGTCCCTATGAGGTAAGACCCGAAGAACCATCAACCCATTTGGTAAGTGAGGACACTGCTTCTTA
Source organism: Bos indicus (assembly GCF_029378745.1). Lineage (NCBI taxonomy): Eukaryota > Metazoa > Chordata > Mammalia > Artiodactyla > Bovidae > Bos > Bos indicus. The sequence continues at coordinate 100,906,097 of NC_091764.1, forward strand.
AAGAGGCCAAGTAATTTGATCAGGGGACTATTCTTATCCCATGAATTCTGAGTCTTTATTTCTTAAGCACCTATGCAACTATCAAAATGACCTTCTGACTAGTGTATGATGTGGTTATAGGTTTTAATAGAAAGTGGGTAGATTCAAAACGAATATTGCCAAAGGGGATATTTTCTTGGATATTTACTAATACAACATGGGATGCATATATATAATACAATTATAATATACAATACAATACAAGTAGCTGAATTGCTGAATTCAAGCCACTGCAACACCGAGTTTTGCATAGCTAACCACATTAGAGAATGAGGCTACGGTACTTCCTGAGAAAAGGTTTCCATAGCCTGTACCATTTGTCCTGTCAATATTTTTTTGGTGTCGATTCTGACATCCTATCAGTCATTCCAAGGAGGAACTAAAGAAGCTTACAGTAAAAGATATAGCTTTATCCTTGTGGAGAATTCCCTAGTTTAAATAAAAACATTTATAGAAACTTAGTACATAAGAAATTTATCAATGCAATGTGTTCTTATCTCAAACTAATGTCTAATCAACATCATTTCTTGCCTTTCTCTTCATACTCACTTCCCTTTATTTTTTGTCATGTCAAGACTTAATATATTAATAAATGAAATGTATTCTAAAAAACATAATTGCCTTATTATTTAGCCTTGTTTATACATTTAAGTGAACTTACTGCTTACTACCAAATCCATCATAGATTTTCCTCTATTTCTGAGCTTTTCATTTTGATTTCTCTCTCATGTGTCTAGGGATAATCATCAGAGTTTTATTAAAATTAATTTTAATTACTCACATAATGCAAAAAATACTTTCTCCTTAAAAAGAACCAAAACCTCATATTAAAGGCTATTGTCATCACTTTGAAATCTTTTTCAATACTTTAATGATTATCAATGTGCATTTTTAAATAACACATTGATAAATTTGTTTCTGTATGTGTGATTTACATAAATGGATAAGTTTAATCATATAACTTGCTTTCTTTTTCACTCAAGGACTTTTAGCTTAGAAAACTCTCCATGTTAAATTATAGATTTAGATAATTCCTTTTAATTTCAAACTATCACAGTTCTGCTTGGTTTTATAGCATTTCCCAAATTGGTTTTTCCAACTATTTGCTGGACTAGATAGATAGATGCTTAAGGTAGATACCAAAATGTGAAATTCCTAATTAAGAGCCAGTAATGTATATTCTTAGTCTTAATAGAACTAAACAAAGTCTATTACCTAAATATGCTTCTATTTCCACCAGTTTATATTTTCCTGCATGATCACCAGCATTTGTTACCATCAAAGTTTTTAAATTTTGACCAAAAATGTGGATGAAAAAAAAAAGCATTGTTGCTTTAATTTACATTTCTCTAGCTGAAAATTAGGATGACTTTATTTTTGCACACTTATGAATTGCTTTCATATCCTTGACCATTTTCAATATGTTGGAGTAGTTTGGGGTTTTTTGGATTCAGTTGTATACATATCTATTGAGTAATTTGTAAATATTTCCTTTCATTTGGTAATTTGTCTTTTTTTTTTTTTTTAAATGAACAGTTGACTTTGTCTTTCTCGGTGCCGAAGATGGAGGCCAAGTACTCCGCCATTTCCCACCCGCCGCCGCCACCGACACTGCTGCCGACGCCCACGACCCCGCCCGACCTGGTAATTTGTCTTTTTGCTTTGCTTATGTCATGTTTTCTTACAAAAAGTTTTTTGAATGTAAGAGAATTCATATACAAGTAATATATAATTAATATAACTATATTTAGCACACAATTATATATTTAACTACAGGATTAAATTTAACTACATGACTATGTAATTAATATAACTGATAGTATATACATAATTGATATATCCTACTTAATGAGTTTGGAGGAAGTATACACTTGTGAAACTGTCACCACAATCTATACCATAAACTTATCCATCACTTTCAACAGTTTCCTCTCACTCTCTTATTATTATGTTTTTGTAATATAAGATATATCCTATTAGCAAATGTTTAGATTTCACTTTCATGCATTGGAGGAGGAAATGGCAACCCACTCCAGTATTCTTGCCTGGAGAACCTCAGGGATGGGGGAGCCTGGTGGGCTGCCATCTTTGGGGTCGCACAGAGTCCGACATGACTGAAGCGATTTAGCAGCAGCAGCAGCAGGTATACAATACAGTATTAACTCTAGGCACTATGCTTTACAATAGACCTCTTGAATTTACTCATCTTGTATGACTGATACTTTGTGCCCTTTGACAAAGTTTCATTATTAGTCTATAAAGATGGGATTCAGTATGATGATAAATACTACAATTTTTTCTTTTCTTCTTCATGTCATTCACCAATTAAAAGGCCAGCAAATGTATGCTTATCAGCAACTATTAATTTCTTTTCAGTGAGTCAAATACTGTTCATCTTCACCCCCTGCCCCATGTCTAGGGTTTCCATAAAAATACTGTCTTTATATCTGGTGAAATTTGATGGAAGTAAAGACTGAGCATTAAGGTAGAATTCAGGAACTTTTGAGTGACAGCTGAAACCACCACCAAGATATTCTGGCCATGGTTTGGTCTTAATGAAACTCACTGAGTTGTGTTCGACTCTTTGCACCCCTATGGACTACACAGTCCGTGGAATTCTCCAGGCTAGAATATTGGAGTGGGTAGCCTTTCCCTTTTCCAGGGGATCTTCCCAACCCAGGGATTGAACCCAGGTCTCCTGCATTGCAGGCAGATTCTTAACCAGCTGAGCCACAAGGGAAGCCCAAAAACACTGGAGTGGGTAGCCTATCCCTTCTCCAGCGGATCTTCCCGACCCAGGAATCCAACCAGGGTCTCATGCATTGCAGGAGGATTCTCTACCAATTGAGCTATCAGGAAAGCCCCAAAAAAACAGATTTTGGGCTTCCCTTGTGGGGAATTACACAGAATTACGATGTGTCAGGTTCTTGTCAATGTGTAGCCTTCTTTTGGCTACAATTTCACATACAAAGAGGCCGGGAAAGGAAAGATTCTAGAAATCTCAGAATCCCATTCATGTATGTTGAAGATATTAAAAAACTGGAATATTAAAAAAGGGACAACTTTTCAGAAGAAGTTTAGGTTCAAGGCATAGTTCTGGCTTCTGGGTCTTGGAGATCTTTAAGAAGATGCACAGTAGAAGTCATTTTCATCATGGCTGATTTGTTTCTCTAGGTGCCAAGGTGTCTGAATCATTATCTCTGAAGCTGCCACCAAATGTGGTGGAAGAATCTGCCCGAGCCTCCTTCTCAGTTTTAGGTGAGTCTCCAGCTCTAGGGGACTATAGGGGACTAGTGAACGGTATTAGACAATAGCTACTATTTTTTCCATAAATATTTTCTGAAAATAACAGCTAATTTTAACTTCTTTGTTCTCTTCTCCTTTGGACTTATTTATTGCTTTTAATCATACTTCTATTCTTAAAAGACCCACCCTTCCTAAAAATCCTCCTTTCTTTACCTTAGCTAATTATTCATTTGTTCCTAATGATTCTGATACATCATAATCTATAAATTTTATGACTTCCCATCTCTCCCATTTCCTAGGAGACATATTAGGCTCTGCCATGAGAAACACCCAAAATCTCCTCCAAATGCCCTATGGTTGTGGAGAACAGAATATGGCCCGCTTTGCCCCTAACATCTATGTTCTGGATTATCTAAATGAGACACAGCAGCTGACTGCAGAGCTCAAGTCCAAGGCTATCCTCTACCTCAACACTGGTGAGTGACTGAATAAGTGCATGAAAACTTTGCAGTGTTATTTTAATAACAGACTGGATTATCCAGTAGGCTTGAGTTACTTATCCATTCTATGATATGTAAATGTATCATTCTAGGATATTTACAATAATAAGACTACTATGACGGTCAATTTCATGGGACCTATCCAGTGTCCAACCTCCAATAAAATGTTTAGGACTCAGAACCATCCAACATATTGCAGCAAAATTTAGGGAATAGCACAAGATGCCAGGGCGTTTTGATGATTTGTCTGGGCATGCAATGTACAATCTTTCATGTTGCTTATGAACCTTTCACTCCAGGTTACCAGAGACAGCTGCTCTACAAGCACTTCGATGGCTCTTACAGCACCTTTGGGGAGCATCGTGGCAACAGTGAGGGCAATACTTGGTAAGGGAAAGAAAGCTTTTTCAAGCTTCTATTTTTGTGTCAGCTCTCTTACATATATAATCAAAATTATATTCCCAGTAACCCTATCAGATATTATCATTAAGCCTATAGTTATACTGGATAAATATACAAGACTAGCAAGGCAACAAGCAAAAAAGCTGAGATTTGAATACACATATGTTAGACTTGTCCCCAGAATTCATCCTGTTCATAATACACCAAGGTATTCTTTCTGAAATAGCTATTTTTTTAAAACAGCCTCCATAACCATGACTTTTTAAATGAGATAGCCAGTGACCATATCACATAACTTCCAAATAAACTGTGTTAACTTCAGATTATGTTTTTTAGATCAGATTCATTTTGATCACTAGCGAACTAATAGTGAGGAAAGAAATGAGATGGTCCCAGTGATATCAAACATTATTTTAAAATCCCTAAGGTAGGAACATCCCCAGTGGTCCAGAGGTGAAGACTGCCTTCTAACACAGGCAGTGTAGGTTCGATCTCTGGTTGGGCAGCTAAGATCCCACAAGCCTTATAAAACAGAAGCAATATTGTAACAAACTCAATAAAGACCTTTAAAATGGCCCACATCAAAAAAAAATCAAAAAAAGAGATACCTCAGGCAAAACAGTGTCAAAAGGTACCACATGTAAGAGCTGTATATGAGAAAATTCTACCATCTACAAAGGAAAATCACTAAAGATTTAAAGCCTTAATCAAACAGAAAAAAAAAAAGAAGTAACATTAGGAGTACAGCTGACCCTTGAAAAACATGCAGGTTATGGGTGCTGACCTTCAGCAGTAGAAAATTCTACACTGTCACTCTACAGTTGGCCCTCTGTAACCCAGTTGTCCATCCACAGATTCAACCAAATGGGGATCATGTAGTACTGCAGTACGTATTTGTTAAAAAAACAAACAAAAAAACCATTGAGTAAGTGGACTCATGCAGTTCAAACCATGTTGTTCAAGAGTCAACCGTACTAAATCCAGCAGATTCATCAAGTAAAGGCAATGGAAGCTCTGAGTACACAAGTATGTCTATTAGATGACTCACATCAGTGTATGAGACGTGTCCTGTGCAGGCTGCTGCTGTGAAGTGGTTATGAAACCACTGTACCAACATAGATGTGATCACCACTTCCTCTCCCCCACAGGCTCACGGCCTTTGTACTGAAGAGTTTTGCCCAGGCTCGAGGCTATATCTTCATTGATGAAGCACATATTACTGAAGCTCTCACCTGGCTGGCCCAAAAGCAGAAGAGCAATGGCTGTTTCAGGAGTACTGGGACTCTGCTTAACAATGCCATCAAGGTGAAGTGTTCCCAGAGCTAGTTTTTGTTTGTCCAGTATACTGTCCACAAGGATAAGGAGAGGAAGTGATAACCTAAGGATTCCTTAAGGAAATCAGATGAAAATAAAACCTGGATAGCAGCACCAGAAAGAGGGGATGGAACTTAGGGTGAATGTGATACTTTGCCCCACGGTGATAAATATGGATTAGGACAAATCCCTTGACAACAGAATACAAGGAGCTGATGAAGAGCATTCTCAGAAGTTATTGGGAGTTTTTAAATTATTTTAAAAACTCAATTAGTTATTGGGAGTTTTTAAATTGGGAGTTTTAAACGACTCAGAACTTGACCAGTACTGAGTCAAGTTCAGTACTGGTAATTGGTCTGTTCAAACTTTCTATTCCTTCCTGGTTCAATTTCTTGGGAGATGGCACCTTCTAGGAATTTGTCCACTTCTTCTAGATTGTCCATTTTATTGACATACAGTTGCTGATAGCGCTCTCTTGTACTCCTCTGTATGTCTGTAGTGTCGGTTGTAACTTCTCCTTTTTTCCCATCTGATTTTATTGATTTAGGCCCGCTCCCTTTTATTTTTTTCATGACGAGTCAAGTGAAAGGTTTATCAATTTTGTCTGTCTTTTCAAAGAATCAGCTTTTAGTTTCACTGACCCTTTTTTTAATTTTTAGTTTCTATTTCATTTATTTCTGCTCTGATCTTTATGATTTCTTTCCTTCTACACACTTTGGGTTTTGTTTGTTCTTCTTGTTCTAGTTGCTTCAGGCATAAGATTAAATTGTTTATTTGAGATTTTTCTTGTTTCCTAAGGTAAGCTGGATCACTATAAATGTCCTTCTTACTCAAATCTCTCTCTGTCTCATGTTTACAGGGTGGGGTGGACGATGAAGTGACCCTCTCTGCCTACATCACCATCGCCCTTCTAGAGATGCCTCTCCCTGTTACAGTACGTGTCCTGGCTAAAGCATTGCTCTGGATGCCATGAAACTGCTGACATGTTGTCTGAAATGTCACCTTACTCAGCTTTCCCACTACGCAATGCCAGTGCTTCCCAGATCATTAGAGAATTTGATCAAACCACTAAGATACATTTACACTTTCCCAGTGATGGCCCTTGTCTATTTCTTCCCTAGCAACCTCACCACCAGCATCACACACACATAGAATCTAAAATTCTAAAGATATGGATTATATTCTTGCACTATGAATGTAGACTAACAGATTAAAAAATACTATTCTCTCCCTCCCTAAGAATGAGGCTAGAGGGATAAATGCTGAACAACCTGACCTCTGTGCTGTGGTCCGTTTTTACCTGGGGGCCCCAACCTCCCTATTCACACAGCGCACCCCCTTCCTGTTCTCTCTCGCCAGCACCCTGTCGTCCGCAATGCCCTGTTCTGCCTGGACTCAGCCTGGAAGTCAGCCAAGGAAGGATCCCAAGGCAGCCACGTCTACACCAAGGCACTGTTGGCCTATGCCTTTGCCCTGGCGGGTAACCAGGAAAGGAGGACAGAGGTACTGACGTCACTGTATGAGGAAGCCGTGAAGGAAGGTGAGAGCACACCCGAGAACTTTCTCCCATCCCATATTCTCGGGATCAAGAATTCCACACCAAAGGTCTCCCATGACTACCTCTCAGGATCCCTTTCCCTCTCTTCTTTAACTATATCTTATATTTACATTTTGTTTATTTTTTAATTTTCGGCCACACTATGCAGTATGTGGGATCCTAGTTCCCTGACCAGGGATCGAACCCACACCACTTGCATTGAAAGGCTCAGTCTTAACCACTGGGCCAGCAACGAAGTCCCTCTATATCATTATAGACTCGAAGTTTCTTACTCAAGTTACACATCCAAAGATTAAAAGGCAGTAGACTGTAATAGTAAGAAGCTTGGCCTCTGAAGACTAGTGCTAAAAAAGTATATGGCCTAGAGCAAGTGCTGTACAAGTATTAGCTATTGGTTAAGATATCAGTTCTCAATATATGCCCCACCCACACCCAGTGTATCATATCATTTTAAACATAAGACTGAAGGAAGTAATCCCATGAATAAATTCTAGTGTTTTATGCTCATTTCACAAAACTGATGATGTTGGACAAGTCTATTCATTATCCACACAATATTTCTGTATATGTAATGGTCTATATGAGAGGTAGAAGAAGTAAAAATAAAATGCAAATAATAAGATATCCAATAAAACATATCCTTCTTTTCTCCCTTGACAGTGCTATTAGTTGTTTACTCTTATAATGCACTGAGAAACATTTCAGATATACAAAAATGTGTAAAGAACAATTAGCAAATACCTTTAATACCTCCCTTTCAGCTTAAGAAACAGAATATTACCAATGCTGGAAAAACCCTCAGGGTACCACTCCTACTCTAAAAAGTAGTTGATCTAGAATTTGTCATTACAATCTCCATAGATTTATCTTTTTATTGCATGTGTAATCCTAAATAATATTCAGAATGTTTACATTTTTCATCTTTAGATAAGAGCTATCATCCTTCTAAGTATTTCTACTTGATCCTTGTCTGTCTGCTTACCTTTTGTATTTTAAGTTCAATGTTAGGCTGAAAGGAGTCCCTTGTACGGGTGTGTTAATTTTCACTGCTGCATAATACATTCAGTTCAGTTCAGTCATTCGGTCATGTCCGACTCTTTGCAACCCCATGAACTGCAGCAGGCCAGGCCTCCCTGTTCATCACCAACTCCTGGAGTTCACAAACTCATGTCCATCAAGTCGGTGATGCCATCCAGCCATCTCATCCTCTGTCGTCCCCTTCTCCTCCTGCCCCCAATCCCTCCCAGCATCAGAGTCTTTTCCAATGAGTCAACTCTTCGCATCAGGTGGCCAAAGTATTGGAGTTTCAGCTTTAGCGTCAGTCTTTCCAATGAACACCCAGCCCTGATCTCCTTTAGAATGGACTGGTTGAATCTCCTTGAAATCCAAGGGACCCTCAAGAGTATTCTCCAACACCACACTTCAAAAACATCTATTCTTTGGTGCTCAGCCTTCTTCACAGTCCAACTCTCACATCCATACATGACCACTGCAAAAACCATAGCCTTGACTAGATGGACCATTGTTGGCAAAGTAATGTCTCTCTTTTCAATATGCTATCTAGGTTGGTCAGAACTTTCCTTCCAAGGAGTAAGCGTCTTTTAATTTCATGGCTGCAATCACCATCTGCAGTGATTTTGGAGCCCCAAAAATACAGTCTGACACTGTTTCCACTGTTTCCCCATCTATTTCCCATGAAGTGATGGGACCAGATGCCATGATCTTAGTTTTCTGAATGTTGAGCTTTAAGCCAAATTTTTCACTCTCCACTTTCACTTTCATCAAGAGGCTTTTTAGTTCCTCATCACTTTCTGCCATAAGGATGGTGTAGTCTGCGTATCTGAAGTGAAGTGAAGTCGCTCAGTCATGTCCGACTCTTTGCAACTGTAGTGTACAGGGCTCCTCCATCCTTGGATTTTCCAGGCAAGAATACTGGAGAGGGCTGCCATTTCCTTCTCCAGGGGAACTTCCCAACCCAGGGATTGAACCCAGGTCTCCAGCATTGTGGGCAGACGCTTTACCGTTTAGGCCACAAAGAAAGCCACAACTTGCATATGTGAGGTTACTGATATTTCTCCCGGCAATCTTGATTCCAGCTTGTGCTTCTTCCAGCCCAGCATTTCTCATGATGTACTCTGCATAGAAGTTAAATAATAAGCAGGGTGACAATATACAGCCTTGACGTACTCCTTTTCCTATTTGGAACCAGTCTGTTGTTCCATGTCCAGTTCTAACTGCATATAGGTTTCTCAAGAGGCAGGTCAGGTAATCTGGGTATTCCCATTGCTTTCAGAATTTTCCACAGTTTATTGTGATCCACACAGTCAAAGGCTTTGGCATAGTCAATAAAGCAGAAATGGATGTTTTTCTGGAACTCTCTTGCTTTTTCAGTGATCCAGTGGATGTTGGCAATTTGATCTCCGGTTCCTCTGCCTTTTCTAAAACCAGCTTGAACATCTGGAAGTTCACAGTTCACATATTGCTAAAGCCTGGCTTGGAGAATTTTGAGCGTTACTTTACTAGCGTGTGAGATGAGTACAATTGTGCGGTAGTTTGAGCATTCTTTGGCATTGCCTTTCTTTGGGATTGGAATGAAAACTGACCTTTTCCAGTCCTGTGGCCACTGCTGAGTTTTCCAAATGTGCTAGCATATTGAGTGCAGCACTTTCACAGCATCATCTTTCAGGATTTGAAATAACTGGAATTCCATCACCTGCACTAGTTTTGTTCATAGTGATGCTTTCTAAGGCCCACTTGACTTCACATTCCAGGATATCTGGCTCTAGGTCAGTGATCACACCATCGTGATTATCTTGGTCATGAAGATCTTTTTTGTACAGTTCTTCTGTGTATTCTTGCCGCCTCTTCTTAATATCTTCTGCTTCTGTGAGGTCCGTACCATTTCTGTCCTTTATCAAGCCCATCTTTCCATGAAATGTTCCCTTGGTATCTCTGATTTTCTTGAAGAGATCTCTAGTCTTCCCCATTCTGTTGTTTTCCTCTATTTCTTTGCATTGATTGCTGAGGAAGGCTTTCTTATCTCTTCTTGCTGTTCTTTGGAACTCTGCATTCAGATGCTTATATCTTTCCTTTTCTCCTGTGCTTGTCGCTTCTCTTCTTTTCACAGCTATTTGCAAGGCCTCCCCAGACAGCCATTTTGCTTTTTTGCATTTCTTTTCCATGGGGATGGTCTTGATCCCTTTCTCCTGTAAAATGTCATGAACCTCCATCCATAGTTCATCAGGCACTCTATCTATCAGATCTAGGCCCTTAAATCTATTTCTCACTTCCACTGTATAATCATAAGGGATTTGATTTAGGTCATACCTGAATGGTCTAGTGGTTTTCCCTACTTTCTTCAATTTAAGTCTCAATTTGGTAATAAGGAATTCATGATCTGAGCCACAGTCAGCTCCTGGTCTTGTTTTTGTTGACTGTGTAGAGCTTCTCCATCTTTGGCTGCAAAGAATATAATCAGTCTGATTTCGGTATTGACCATCTGGTAATGTCCATGTGTAGAGTCTTCTCTTGTGTTGTTGGAAGAGGGTGTTTGTTATGACCAGTGCATTTTCTTGGCAAAACTCTATTAGCCTTTGCCCTGCTTCATTCCGTATTCCAAGGCCAAATTTGCCTGTTACTCCAGGTGTTTCTTGACTTCCTACTTTTGCATTCCAGTCCGCTATAATGAAAAGGACATCTTTTTTGGGTGTTAGTTTTAAAAGGTCTTGTAGGTCTTCATAGAACCATTCAACTTCAGCTTCTTCAGCGTTACTCGTTGGGGCACAGACTTGGATTACTGTGATATTGAATGGTTTGCCTTGGAAACGAACAGAGATCATTCTATCGTTTTGAGATTGCATCCAAGTACTGCATTTCGGACTCTTTTGTTGACCGTGATGGCTACTCTATTTCTTCTGAGGGATTCCTGCCTGCAGTAGTAGATATAATGGTCATCAGAGTTAAATTCACCCATTCCAGTCCATTTTAGTTCACTGATTCCTAGAATGTCGACATTCACTCTTGCCATCTCCTGTTTGACCACTTCCAATTTCCCTTCATTCATGGACCTGACATTCCAGGTTCCTATGCGATATTGCTCTTTACAGCATCGGACCTTGCTTCTATCACCAGTCACATCCACAGCTGGGTATTGTTTTTGCTTTGGCTCCGTCCCTTCATTCTTTCTGAGTTATTCCTCCACTGATCTCCAGTAGCATATTGGGCACCTACTGACCTGGGGAGTTCCTCTTTCAGTATCCTATCATTTTGCCTTTTCATACTGTTTATGGGGTTCTCAAGGCAAGAATACTGAAGTGGTTTTCCATTTCCTTCTCCAGTGGACCACATTCTGTCAGACCTCTCCACCATGACCCACCCATCTTGGGTGGCCCCACAGGGCATGGCTTAGTTTCACTGAGTTAGACAAGGCTATGGTCCGTGTTATTAGATTGACTAGCATAATACATTACAATATACTGAAAGGTCGTAACTTATATAGAGTGTCTCTTCTCATGGATCTTTTCTTGTTTATTTACTTCTGTGGCAAACCATGATGCAATGAATACTCATATTCTCCTTGAGGGGGTAGTACCTGAGTTTGTCTAACTTGAACTTGGAAAGCATAACCGGTGGATTCGTGAGCTCAGTACATTTTCCCCTTTGCTGGATTACTGCCAAATACTCTCCAAAGAGCTGTTTACTTCCCACAGCAGTATAAATCAGAACCTGTTATTTCACACCCTGTCAGCGTTTGGTATTTTGAGAATTACTCTACTTTTTTAATCTAATCAGTGAAAACTCCATTATCTCATGTGATTTGTGATCCTCATAAGCAATCTCCAAAGACAGGCTTTATAGAAAACTGAACAAACCCTGCTGCTCCTAAGTCACTTCAGTCGTGTCCAACTCTGTGCGACCCCATAGACGGCAGCCCAACAGGTTCCTCTGTCCCTGGGATTCTCCAGGCAAGAACACTGGCGTGGGTTGCCATTTCCTTCTCCAATGCATGAAAGTGAAAAGTGAAAGTAAAGTCGCTCAGTTGTGTCCAACTCTTGGCAACCCCATGGACTGCAGCCTACCAGGTTCCTCTGTCCATGGGATTTTCCAGGCAAGAGTATTGGAGTGGGTTGCCATTGCCTTCTCCGGGAACAAACCCTAGACAAGGTTAGAATAACATCAGATACAGGAAATTACTACAACCAATCAGAGAACTTGGTCGGCTATTTCTTCCACCAATACAACTGCAGCAACCATTTCACAACTTGGATGGCTGTAGGCTTTGGACTCCAACAACATGACCGCCTTAGCCCAAGTTCTATGAGAAGTTAAGTTCAGCTTGTCCCATAAGGAAAAGCATCCAGATAAGGTTTAACAGACTATCATTGGAAGGAAACCCTCACTGCAGGTCTGGCTCCTGTACTTTTACTTGAAGTTGAACATGAGTATGTGGTCACTTACATACCACATGAAAAAATCTTTTTCTCACATCCAGATAATACCATCCACTGGACACGACCTCAGAAACCCAGGGTGCTCACGGAGGACATTTACCAACCCAGGGCTCCGTCTGCGGAGGTGGAGATGACGGCCTACGTGATCCTTGCTCACGTCACGGCCCAGCCGGCCCCGAACCCAGAGGACCTCAAACGTGCCACGAGCATCGTGAAGTGGATCTCAAAGCAGCAGAATTGCCAGGGGGGCTTCTCCTCCACCCAGGTCCGTGCTTAGCCAGAACCTTTCACTTCACCTTCAGGTAGCAAAATGTTTGAACGAGATACAAACATGTATAAGAAGAAGAAAATGAAGATAAGAATAATTTGAAATGAGGAAAAATGTTATTAGTATTCAAGGATGGTGAGAAATAAGGATAGATACATGACAGAACCATACAGTCCAAGGTAGATACGCAAAGGATATGGTTCTGTCATCTATGTAAGGATTATAATCAATCTTAAAATGAGGATTCTACTACTAAAGTAGTGAGGGGAACAGGAAATAGGAAACCGAAGCTCCTTTTGTGGCAACTAACATGGATTTTGGGTTTCCCTGGTAATGCAGCTGGTAAAGAATCCTCCTGCAATGCAGGAGACCCTGGTTCTATCCCTGGGTTGGGAAGTTCCCCAGGAGAAGGGATAGGCTACCCACTCCAGTATTCTTGGGCTTCCCTGGTGGCTCAGACAGTAAAGAATCTGCCTGCAATGCGGGAGACCTGGGTTCAATCCCTGGGTTAGGAAGATACCCTGGAGAAGGGAAAGGCTAACTACTGCAGTATTCTTGCCTGGAGAATTCCATGGACAGAGGAGCCTGGCGGGCTACAGTCCATGGGGTCGCAAAGAGTCAGACATGACTGAGTGACTTTCACTATTAACAACATGGACTTATGGGTCTTTCAAGGGCTGTCATGCCTAAGTGGGTCCTCTCACCTGTCTCTTCCAGGACACAGTGGTAGCTCTCCACGCCTTGTCCAGATACGGAGCAGCCACTTTCACCGGCGCTAGGAAGGCTGCACAGGTGACCATCCAGTCTTCAGGGACATTTTCCACAAAATTCCAAGTGGAAAACAGCAACCGCCTGTTACTACAGCAGGTTTCATTGCCAGAGGTGCCTGGAGAGTACAGCATGTCAGTCACAGGAGAAGGATGTGTTTACCTCCAGGTGAGATTCTGGGCACAGAAGATCCAGAGTCACCACGGTCAATGAAAAGTCGTAACTCAGTGAACGATGGCGCAAATGAGAGAAAGGGTTGAGGTATCTGGGAGGAGTCCTGGAGAAGGAAAAATCACAGATTTTTCTCTGTTCCACAGACATCTTTGAAATACAATATTCTCCCGAAAAAAGACGAGTTCCCATTTGCTTTGGAGGTGCAGACTCTGCCCCAAACTTGTGATGGACCCAAAGCCCACACCAGCTTCCAGATCTCACTGAGTGTCAGGTAAGACCTCTGACTGCATCATGTAGTTCTGGGTATAACAGCCAATCTTCTCACTAGAACTCCGCATTAAGCAGAGCAGCATGACGGTGAATGTCTGTTCTGCATTTATTGAAAAAGCAACCTGTTCCCATGTTGACACAGAATTTCTCAGTGATGAAGTTTACATTGTATATCCCCCACTGCAGGATCTCTTAATGTCTAATCTCCTTATTTACAGCTTATTAACCCCCTCAATAATAATTACATAAAGAACATTACCCCTTGCCTCTAACCTGAATTCCTGATTTTATTCTAATATAATGATTCATCCTGATTTCATTCTATTGTCATGAAATCCGATATTATTCTTGCTTTATCCAGGACAAAGGTGGAGACCTCTTGCAAAGTATGAATAGAAGGGAGTAGTGACTCTCTAGTTAAAATTCCTACTGGTGATAATTAAATCTCAGATTATATATAAAATAATCAATCTGGGGGAAATATATACATATGCAGCCATTTTCAAATAACTACTGGGCTATTTGTATCTGTCCACAAGATATTATGAGCAAACTCTGGCAGATAGGAAGGACAAGGGAGCCTGGCATCCTGTAGTCTATGGGATACAAAGAGTCAGACCCGACTTAGTGACTGAACAACAAGAATATTATAACCTGGTTGGGGATATTATTCAGGAAAAAAGACAAAGTACATGTAACAAATAACTGGATAGATTAGCAATCTCATGCCCATCTATGCTTTTGAACTGTGGTGTTGGAAAAGACTCTTGAGAGTCCCTTGGACTGCAAGGAGATCCAACAGTCCATCCTAAAGGAAATCAGTATTGAATAGTCATTGGAAGGACTGTTGCTGAAGCTGAAACTCCAATACTTTGGCCACCTGATATGAAGAACTGACTCATATGAAAAGACCCTGATGCTGAGAAAGACTGAAGGTGGGAGGAGAAGGGGACGGCAGAGGATGAGATGGTTGGATGGCATCACCAACTCGATGGACATGAGTTTGAGTATGGTGTTGGACGGGAGTTGGTGATGGATAGGAAGGCCTGGCATGGTACAGTCCATGGGGTCACAAAGAGTCAGACATGACTGAGCGACTGAACTGAACTGCCCAACTATACAGCACTTATAGAGCTTTCTTAAAAGGCAGATGCTCAGAGGTCACACCCATGCAATTCTGATTCATCTGGTCTGGAGTAAGGCCTGGTCTCTGTGGCTTCAACAGTCTCCCCTGAAGATTCTAATGCACAGCCAGTTTTTTTAGCTCCTTGATAAGAAATTTAGGAAGATTTCTGGTACCTTTCAGGACTCTTATGTGCTTAATGGACATAGAAAAAGAATATTTAATGACACAGAAAATCCTAACTCCTTTCTTCCCTGGATTTTTAGTTATATTGGAAGCCGTCCAGCCTCCAATATGGCAATTGTTGACGTGAAGATGGTATCTGGCTTCATTCCCTTGAAACCAACAGTGAAAATGGTAGGTTTACAATAAGCCAAGGAGACTCTATTTTATTTAATGTTTTATATATCTCTAGACTAAGACATTAATATAAAATACTATTAAATCAACTCCTACCAAAGACATTACTTTCACCAAATGCAGAAATATAATTTAGTATGTTTGTATGGGGAGTTGTTTGTTTTCCCATTAAACTTTGCTTTAATGGGTCTCAAAATTTTGTGATGGATTTTTTGGTCACATTTCCATTAAGATATTAATTTGAAATATTAATTTTAAGTACTAATAACCCAAAACTGCCACCCATGAAAAACAAATGGTCTGTAAAACTTTCTCCTTTTCTTCTAGTTTTATGAAGCATTGTTATCATTAACTAGTCTTTCACTACTAACTTCAGTGGTCAACTCAGACAATTTTGAGACTGTTATTCCACCATGGATCATACTGGGGTGGCAGCTATTAGGGATCATATTAATTTAGTCTTCTGAGCTTCCTGGGCAGACCTGGATGCTGGATGCCAGCTCCAGCATCCTTCCTGTCCACTGCTTTAGTGACACAGCAGCAGTCTGTCTCCTGTCATGAACAGCACTATGGTAGGAGCCCCATCTACTAGGAAAAAAAGTGTTGGCAGGCTCTTACTTTAACGGAGCTTAGAATCTTCAGAAAATAAAGCATAAGCACATGAACCAGTGAAAAAATATGAAAAAGATTAACAAAGTAGAACTATTGCAGAAGTACAGAGAAAACTGAGAATAAGAAAAAGTAAAGAAAAAAAAAAGCCTCCATAAAGGAATGGAATGTGAATTGAACCTTGAGATATGGGTAATTTCTAAGCTTTTTTGTTCCCTGTTCCTCAAATAAATCAACTTTATACATAGGTCCTGTATCATACTAATATTAAACCCTGCATCCCAATTACCTTTCCTCTTTAATTTTGCCACATTATTGTCTTTGCTTATAAAAAGCATTTCAAGAAATTTCACCCTCAGGCTTAGTTTGGTAATAAACATTCTTTTATCTGGTTCCCCAGGGTTTTCACCTGTTTATTAACATTTACAATGTCTTAATTTTCTTCAGCTAGAAAGATCTAACGTGAGCCGAACAGAAGTTAGCAACAACCATGTTTTGATTTATCTGGATAAGGTGAGTGCCCTGCCAGTCTAGTTGCAAAATATACAGATAAGACATTTTTGGAGACATCATCTCCATACTAAAAATTTGAGAATTCTAACATTAGTTCCAATAAATATTCTCCTCTCCTCTATTTATATTTCATCTGGGACTATGGGAAGAAATGACTTATATATAATATTGGGATATGAATATTTCTAGGACCCCCCAAAAGCAAGAAATTCTCCACAAAAGGTGCTGACTTATGTGCACAAGTTATTTTGCAAATACTGCATAATAGAAGGAAGCAACCATTGGGGTTAGTCAATTATTATATCAACATAATCAACATAATATCATATACCAGGTGACACCAATGGTAAAGAATCCACCTGCCAATGCAGGAGACTTAAGAGACAAGGGTTTGATCCCCGGGTCAGGAAGATCCCCTGGAGAAGTAAATGGCAACCGACTCCAGTATTCTTGCCTGAGAAATCCCATGGACAGAGGAGCCTGGTGGGCTATAGTCCTTGGCGTCGCTAAGGGTTGGACATGACTCAGCACACACACATTTCAACATCACATCAGTAAGACAAAAGGGTAATACCAATCTCAGGAAGGACTTAGACCATAAAATATAAGATCAGTCCATCAATAAACCAATCTGGTTTTGTAGTTGTGTGTTACATAGTTTATTTGTTCCCATATTGATGGATATTATAGCTTACAATTTTATGAACCTTAAGTCTGCAGCGATCTGCCTTTTATATTCCTTTTTTTTTAAACTTTTTATTTTATACAGGGGTATAGCCAGTTGGGCTTCCCAGGTGGCTCAGTGGTAAAAAACCTACCTGCCAATGCAGAAGACATAACAGACAAGAGTTCAATCTCTGGTTCAGGAAGATCCCCTGGAGGAGAGCATGGCAACCCACTCCAGTATTCTTGCCTGGAAAATCCCATGGATAGAGAAGCCTGGTGGGCTGTAGTCTATAGGGTCGCAAAGAGTCAGACACAACTGAAGCAACTTAGCACGCATACATGAGCCAATTAACAATGTTGTGTCAGCTTCAGGTGAAAAGCGAAAGGACTCAGCCATATATATATATATACACGTATTTTGAGTTAACAAGTATTTCTGCATGATAGAGAACTGAAAATATTGAATTCTGATACTTAAAAATAAACATAGGTATTCAAACAATAAAAAGCATACATCATTCACCCCAATAAACAGAGCCATGAACTCATATTAATGGGAGTGTATGAATAGTTTTAGCTATTTAAGAAACAGTTTGGGGAAGTTTTCATCTACTTTGAGAGCTTTTAACCCAATTTAAGGACCCTGTTAGTTGACAAAAAGTTTTTCCCCAAAAGAGGTGAATACTTAAACTCACTCAAAGAAGAGAGACGGAAGCTCCCTGGAGGGTCATTTAATTCCTTTTTGCTTTATAGGTGACAAATGAGACCCTGACCTTGACCTTCACAGTTCTGCAAGACATCCCAGTAAGGGATCTGAAACCTGCCATAGTGAAAGTCTATGACTATTATGAGACAGGTGAGTGAGAGCAACGTTCACACAGAAATTAAATTCTTGATCAGAGATTTATATTTGAAAGATGTGTTGGGCCAGTTCATTAAACTAACTGCTCTCATCAGTTCATTTTGTCTCCACCAAGTCTGATTCTCCTGTCTTTATCTTCTACACAAACATTGTAGAAATTACCTATTGTATAATTGTACTATTCCTAATACAAAGCACCTGTAGGATATCTAGTTCTTTTTTCTTCAGTTAAAATCAACTATAGGACAATATGAAATTTAAATAAGTATGATATCTAAACTGCTGCCCTTCAAGAGTTTAGGGTAAAGGAAAGCATAACATAAAGTATAAAGTATTTGAAGACACAAGGCAGTGAGAACACATCAAATGAATGATGCTGGTGTTTCTGATACAATTCTTCCCACAATAAAGATTCTCTCACTAACCTATATCCCATCGATGTTTGCTTTCCCTCTCACTTTGTTTGACTGTTTTTGTTTTTATTCAGATGAGTTTGCAGTTGCTGAGTACAGTGCTCCTTGCAGCAAAGGTAAGCAAACCTCCTTCCAGATGGAATGAGAACCACTTTGTCTCCCCTCAAATCTCCTCCATAAAATTCTGGCTAAATATTTTTCATGGATATCATACTGCTCAAGGTGCAACTTATTGTTAAAAAAAAAACCTTTATTGAAAAGGGGCCCCTGATAGTCAAATCTCAGACGGTTCATAGAACTGCAAGTTGAATCATTTTAAGTAATGAATCTCATTTCCACTATACTAACTGGATTTTCTCTGGCAATATGCCACCCAGATCTCAGGGAAGGAATTTCCACTGCTCCAGAAACCCATGTCCATCTGAACTTTCTGTCCTTTCCACTATCACAGATACTGGAAATGCTTAAAGACCATGTCAATGAAAACTGCTTTGCTGGATTCCCTGTTCCACAGACTCAGATCTCCGTGGAAGAAAGACAATTTTTAACATCTCTGAAGGCTTGTTGAATAAACCTTTTTTTTTTTTTTTTTCTGGTCTCTATCACTGTTTTCTCATTTACTCAATAAATGTTTATTACACTTCCATGTGATTCCCATGGACTCCTGAGATAAAAACTCATAGAAAGGGGTTTCCGTGCTGGCTCAGTGGTAAAGAATCCACCTGCCAATGCTGGAGACAAGGATTTGATCCCCGATCAGGAAAGATACCACATCCTGTGGAGCAACTAAGCCCATGTGCAACAACTATTGAGTGTGTGCTCTAGCACTCAGGAGCTGCAGCTGCTGAGCCCACACGCTGCAGCTACTGAAGTCTGCACACACTAGAGCCCATGCTCTGCAACAAGAGAAGCCACCGCAACGAGAAGCCCACACACTGCAAGTAGAGAGTAGCCCCCACTCACCACAACTAGAGAAAGCCTTTGTGCAGCAATACAGACCCAGCACAGCCAAAAATAAATAAATACAGTTACTGTTTAAAAAGTCAAGGGTTAAGGGACTTCAAAAATGAGAAACATTACAGAGATGGTAGTCTGAGTAGGCTTCATTTAAAGGTTGCCGGGAAAAGAAGAAAGTATTGGATTATATACTAGGAGCATTTAAAGTGTGTTTGGTTATGGCAGGACTCTAAGAAAAAGCCAAAGAGTGGATTTATGAGAGAACAAAAGGCTGTCTGGAGAAAGAAAGACTCCACATTAAAGGGAAGTAATGAAATAGAAAGTTGACTGTCCAACATAGGGAGGCAGCATATTAATTGGGACTTGATTTGAATTGAAAGTTATGTGTCCTGAGAACCAAATCTGCCATTGATCAATATATGTGATCAGTTAGTTAACCTTGGGTATCAGATTCAGTGAAGGATGACAGATTGAAAATACTGAAGAGGTGATTCAAAGAGAAGTGAGTTTTCCTAGAAGAAAGAATACATAGGGCTCAAAGCCTAAATAAGAGTGTTACATTGAAACATCTCTTTTTTTGGAACTTTGAGCCAGAATCAAAGGATGAATACAAACTCAAGGAGATACTCATATGCATTAAATCATCCATCATGTGGATGGAGGAGTAGAAGCTTCCACAGTTTGAAGAGAAGGTCCCTGGAAAGTCCTAGGTGTCCTAGCCTTCATTTGGTTGAGTCTGACAGAGCCTGGATGCTATAAACAAAGAACTGTGAAGGTCTTTGAAGTTCAAGCACCCTTAGCTTTGTCTCCAGGCTAGGCAAAAGTAAAAGCTAAAAGCTATCACCCTGGAACTTCCCTGGCTATCAGTGGTTAACTTTGCCTTCCAATGCAGTGGGGTGTGGGTCCGATCCCTAGTTAGGGAGCTAAGATCATATGTGCCTCTTAGCCAAAAAATATCAAACAGAAGCAATATTATAACGAATTCAATAAAGACTTTTAAAATGGTCCACATCAAAAAAATCTTTAAGGAAGTTAATCACCTTTGTGCTAGATTCTACTCTAAGCACTTCATAGGTATTAATATATCAACCCTATGAAATAGGTATTATTATAACAATTGAGGCTTCCCTGGTGGCTCAGACAATAAACAAATCTGCCTGCAATGCAGGATACCAGGGTTTGGAAAATCCCCTGGAGGAGGAAATGGCAGCCCACTCAAGTATTCTTGCCTGGAGAATCCCATGGACAGAGGAGCCTAGTGGGCTACAGTCCACGGGGTCACAAAGAGTTGGGGACACAACTGAGTGACTAACACTTTCACTTTCATAGCAAGTGAGGACACTGAGGCACAGAGAGGTGTAATTTCCCCAAGTTATTCAGGGAGTAAATGGCTAAACCAGAATTCAATATCAAGAAGTCTGGCTTCCAAGTCTACACTCATAACCTCAAACCATTCTGCCTCTCCAACCCACACCAGACAACAAGGCCAAGAAAACAACATTTCAGAGCTGAATAAATGTTATAATTAGATCAAACTAAGTCATGAAATATAAAAGAAATTAGGGGTATGACTGCTGCTGCTGCTAAGTCACTTCAGTCATGTCCAACTCTGTGCAACCCCATAGATGGCAGCCCACCAGGCTCCTCTGTCCCTGGGATTCTCCAAGCAAGAATACTGGAGTGGTTTGCCACTTCCTTCTCCAATGCATGCATGCATGGTAAGTCACTTCAGTCATGTCTGATTCTGTGCAACCCTACGGACAGCAGCCCACCAGGCTCCTCTGTCCACGGGATTCTCTAGGCAAGAATACTGGAGTGGGGTGCCATTGCCTTCTCCTCAGTTCAGTCGCTCAGTCATGTCCAACTCTTTGCAACCCCATGAATCGAAGCACACCAGGCCTCCCTGTCCATCACCAACTCCTGGAGTTCACCCAGACTCATGTCCATCGAGTCAGTGATGCCATCCAGCCATCTATTCCTCTGTCGTTCCCTTCTCCTCCTGCCCCCAATCCCTCCCAGCATCAGAGTCTTTTCCAATAAGTCAACTGTTCACATGAGGTGGCCAAAGTACTGGAGTTTCAGCTTTAGCATCATTCCTTCCAAAGAAATCCCAGGGCTGATCTCCTTCAGAATGGACTGGTTGGATCTCTTTGCAGTCCAAGGGACTCTCAAGAGTCTTCTCCAACACCACAGTTCAAAAGCATCAATTCTTTGGCACTCAGCTTTCTTCACGGTCCAACTCTCACATCCATACATGACCACTGGAAAAACCATAGCCTTGACTAGATGGACCTTTGTTGGCAAAGTAATATCTCTGCTTTTCAATATGCTATGTATGACTAAAGGAAATAAACTAACAGGATTATAATAAATTCTATCACTTAGTCTAGTCCTTTGTTCTTATGGAAGTCATGACTGCAAATGTACTTGAAGGGTATGCTTGTTGCAAATCAATCACTGTATCTCCTTGGACCAAGCAGACTCACTCAAGAAACATTTATTCATTCATTCCAGCGTGTCAGGCAGTATATTCCATGCTATGATGCAAAATTGAATACATTGGAATTCTTTCCTTAGAGAAATTACATTGAAGAATAAAACAAACAGATTCATATTTGGCTTATTGTAATACTACATGATAAATATTGCAAACTATTTATTACTAGGATGGACTCCAGATACAATGACCTTCTCAAGTTTTGACATACTACATTCAAATTCTGATATTCTGGTAATTACCAGGCACTCTGTATGAATTCTTTTATAATTCGATTCACTTTTCCTTTCATTGTAAGAGGATTTTGGACATTATTTTCGTAACCAGAGAGACCTGGACGCTCTTGAGTCATGAATTTTTACATCGTGTTCTTTATCCTGAAGAAAAGATCTAATTATAATTGAAAATAGATCTGCCACCAGCCTACTGGTTGGGAATCATGGAATTAAAATTCAGCAGACTTTTAAAGAATGATATACCTTGACAACATCAAATTTCGTGAACTATTTATTCTTTCTGTAAAAGTATTTGGAGACATGACAGTAAAAGAGATAGAGAGGTCAGAGGTTGATTGCATGATTATGGCAGGAATTCAAAGAGAAAGAATACTTGATCTACCTCTGAAGAATAAATGTCTTTTATATTCATGTAAACGCCACTGAAAAATCAAAAGTTAATACTGGGAGGTGAGGGTATAACAGTTTACTGTATGAAAGTGGTCACAAGAATTCAGAATATATTAGGAAACATCTAAACGATGGCAAAATATGTGGCTGGAAATAGAATGAAAAAGCACTCTACATATCAATACAGAAATATCTCCAGGATTATACTGTTATGAGAAAACAATAGAGCAAAGGACAGGGTACATAAAACAGGCTCTTAAATAATGGGAGGGGAAGGAAATAAAGTGTCCTTTTTTTTTGCGCTTACATAAACTAAGACTCGAATGATGTCCACCAGAAAGGGAAAAAAAAAGCTACTAAAAATGTATTTACCTGGGACTTGCCCAATGGTCCAGTGGTTAAGAATCCACCTTCCAATGTAGGGGAAACGAGTTCGATCCCTAGTCAGAGAACTAGGATCCCACATGCCACCAGGCAACTAAGCCTGAGCGCCTATGCATAACAATGAAGACCCAGCACGGTCAAAAGGGGAAGCACTTACCTACCTACAGGAACAGGAAAAAGTAGGCAGAAGTTCTCAAGGATAGGAAGAGACCACTTAGTGAGTACCATTTAAAATTATTTGACTATTGAATCACATGAGCATATTTACTATTGGACTTCCCCGATGGGTCAGATGGTAAAGCGTCTGCCTACCTAGCGGGAGACCGGGGTTTGATCCCTGGGTCGGGAAGATCCTCTGGAAAGGAAATGGCAGCCCACTCCAGTACTCTTGCCTGG
Organism: Bos indicus; assembly: GCF_029378745.1. Lineage (NCBI taxonomy): Eukaryota > Metazoa > Chordata > Mammalia > Artiodactyla > Bovidae > Bos > Bos indicus. Next base: position 100,929,492 of record NC_091764.1, read on the forward strand.
AAAATGCCATGGATGGAAGAGCATGGTAGGCTGTAGCTCATGGGGTCACAAAGAGTCGGACACAACTGAGCAACTTCACTTCACTTCAAGGTATGTGTTAGTCGCTCAGCCATGTCCGACTCTTTGCGACCCCACGAATTATAGCCTGCCAGGCTTCTCTGTCCATGGAATTCTCCAGGCAAAAATACTGGAGTGGATTGCCATTCCATTCTCCAGAGGATATTCCAGCCCAGGATCAAACCCTGGTTTCCTGAATCCCAGGCAAATTCTTAACCATTTGAGCTACAGAGAAGTCCTTGAATTCAGTACCTGCCCTTCTGTACAAGAAAAAAGAATACTTACTATATAAAGTACAATTAAAGACATCTTACTTCATAATCCTCATTGGGTTTTAAATACTCCACATATCTGGTTTTGTGGAAAGTATTTTCCTGCTCTTGTTTCTGTTTATCCACCACTTATTCGATTTCTCCTCTTCCTTTCCCCAAATGTTTATCTATTTCTCCTCAGCCTTTGTCTACTTAAGAAGACAAGAGACAAGCTTTTGAAAACTGAATAGCACATATTCACTGTGATCTATTAAATAGTCTTACAACAAAAAACTAACACTTGGAACTTCCCTGGTGCTCCAGTGCTTAAGACAATGAGCTCCCAATGCAGGGGACCCAGGTTCAAACCCTGATCAAGGAACTAGATCCCGTGTGCCACAACTAAGACTCAGCACAAATAAATAAATATTTTTTCAAAAAAAAACTAACACCTTTATTCCAGTTGGTTCTGATTATGTTAATACATTATTTGTGGTAGTAGTTTATTAGTTTCTAGTCACTTGATTTTTAAAAGCTTAGTGTGCATCAGAATCACCTAGAAGACTTGTTAAAATATGTCAAAGCACTTGAATAGGTATTTCTCCAAAGATATATAAATGACATATAAGTACCTGAAAGAACAACAAACTGTGGGAAATTCTTGAAGAGATGGGACTACCAAGACTACCTTACCTGCCTCCTGAGAAATCTGTATGCAGGTCAAGAAGCAGCAGTTAGAACTGGACATGGAAAAACAGACTAGTTCAAAATAGGGAAAGAAGTACCTCAAGGCTGCATATTGTCACTCTGCTTATTTAACTTAAATGTGACGTATATCATGTGAAATGCCGGGCTGAATGAAGCACAAGCTGGAATCAAAATTTCCAGGAGATATATCAATAACCTCAGATACACAGATGACACCACCCTTATGGCAAAAAGGGAAGAAGAACTAAAGAGCCTCTTGATGAAAGTGGAAGAGGAGAATGAAAAAACTGGCTTAAAACTCAACATTCAGAAAACTTTGATCATGGCATCCGGTCATATCACTTCATGGCAAATAGAGAAACAAAGCAAACAGTAAGAGACTATGTTTGGAACTCCAAAATCACTGCAGATGGTGACTGCAGCCATGAAATTCAAAGATGCTTACTCCTTGGAAGAAAAGCTATGACCAACCTAGACAGCATATTAAAAAGCAGAGACATTACTTTGCCGACAAAGGTCCATCTAGTCAAAGCTATGGTTTTTCCAGTAGTTATGTATGGATGTGAGAGTTGGATTATAAAGAAAGCTAAGCACCAAAGAATGGATGCTTTTGAACTGTGGTATTGGACAAGACTCTTGAGAGTCCCTTGGACTGCAAGGAGATCAGACCAGTCCATCCTAAAGGAAATCAGTCCTGAATATTCACTGAAAGGACTGATGCTGAAGCTGAAACTCCAATACTTTGGCCACCTGATGCAAAGAACTGACTCATTGGGAAAGACCCTGATGCTGGGAAAGATTTTAAAGGCAGAAGGAGAAGGGGACAACAGAGAATGAGATGGTTGGATGACATCACCAATTCGATGGACATGAGTTTAAGCAAGCTCCAGGAATTGGTGATGGACAGGGAAGCCTGGTGTGCTGCAGTCCATGGGATCGCAAAAAGTCAGACATGACTGAGTGACTGAACTGACTGACCTGAAGGAACCCTGATACTATTACTGATTAGAGAAACACAAATTGAGACCATAATGAGATACCACTTTATATCTACAAAAATGGCTATAATTGTTTTAAAAATTAACAAGTGTTGTCAAGGATGTAGAGAAATTATAGCCTTTGTGCAGCTACCAGGAATGTAAAATGGTGCAGCCTCTGTGAAAAAGTGTGGTGGAGCCTCAAAAAGTTAAACATAAAATTACTATATGATTTGACAGTTCCACTCCTAAGAATATACCTCCAAAGAATTGGAAAAGAAAACTCAATCAGATGGATACTTGTATGCCATTGTTCACAGCACCATTAGTCACAATAAGCTGGTAATCAAAAATCTATCAACAGATGGTGAAGGGATATATAAAAGGTGGTATGTACCTACAGTGGAAAATTATTTGGCCATAAAAAAGGGATATGGTTCTGACATTTCTACAACATGGATGAAACTTGAAAACATTATGCTAAGTGAAATAAGCCAGAAACAAAAGGACAAATATTGTATGATTCCACTTATATGAAATATCTAAAAGAGAAGATGTCTTAGAAACAGAAAGTAGACTAGAGGATACCAGGGACAGGGGATAGGTGGAAGACTGGGGAGCTATTGCTTAATGGGTACAACGCTTCTCTTAAGAGTGGCAAAAAGGATTTGGAGATAAAATAGTGGTGATGATTATACAACATTGCATATATACTTAAAGCTACTGAATTATGCATTTAAATAATGGTTGAAATGACAATTTTTATACTTTATATACTTCAGTATAGTAAAAACACACAAAAAAAATCCAATGTTAGGCATATCAGAGTGAAATTCAGAAAACAAAGACAAAGAACATATATTAGAAGGAACAGATTACTCAAAAACAGTACTTGAAGCCAGAAGATAACAAAATATCTCAAAATATTGAGAGAAAATATCTTCAAATCTAAAAATATATACCTAGCTAACTTACAAACAAGGGTCAAAAAATTTTTAGGTAAACAAAAGACATACTGGGAGAGGATACTTTTAATTCAAATAAACAAGTATTCGTCTCTAACAGAGAACAGACTTGTGGTTGCCAAGGGAGATGGGATGGGAGAGGGATGGAGTGGGAGTTCGGGGTTAGCAGATGTAGCTGTTACATGCATAGAATGGATAAACAACAAGGTCCTACTGTACAGCACAAGGAACTGTATCCAACCTATTGGGATAAACTATAATGAAAAAGAACATATATATGTGTGTGTGTGTGTGTGTGTGTGTGTGTGTGTGCCTGCCTGCTTAGTCGCTTCAGTCATGTCCCACTCTTTGCAACCCTAGGGACTGTAGCCCGTCAGGCTCCTCTGTCCATGGGATTCACCAGGCAAGAATACTGGAGTGGGTTGCCATGCCTTTTACCATATATAAAAAGATAGATAGATACACACACACACATATATATAAACTATATATAACTGAATCACTGTGTACAGCAGAAATTAACACAGCATTGTAAATCAACTGTATTTCAATTTTAAAAATATTAGTGTTTGAATATATCTTTTAAAGGCTATAAATCACCATGAATAAGACAAATCAATAGAAAAATCGACAAAAGACATGAAACAACTAAAGGAAATATAAGTGGTTGGTAAACACAGGAGTTACCTAGCCTGTTTAGTAATCAGAAACATACAAATTAAAACAACATTATTTATACACATTGGGAAAAATTTTTTAAGTTTGGCACTGTTATAATTGGGCAAGATTGCAGAAGGGGAATATATACCTTGAAGGCTAATTTGTTAGGATTCTAAAATATACATACAGTATGGTAACAATTCCACTTCTGCGTATCTACCATAAAGAAATCCCCACATGTAAATAAGGAGCCTATGCAAGAACACTCATTACAGCATTGTTATCAGAAAAACCTAGAAACCACAGTTTAAATATTAAAAGGGCAGAATAAAATGTGGTATTGTGCAATAAAATACTATAGAGCAGATAAAATAAATTAACTGGCTCTGAATTAGAACATGCAAAAACTCTTCTTCCACTAGATAAAATTCTTAATCCTTTACAGATAAATGGCAGATTTTACCCAGTTGGGTCAAGGAAGGAGAAAATTGCAGCAAAATCAATGGAAGTTTATACAACCCCTTCAGTTCAGTTCAGTCGCTCAGTCGTGTCTGACTCTTTGCGACTCCATGAATCGAAGCACACCAGGCCTCCCTGTCCATCACCAACTCCTGGAGTTCACTCAGACTCACGTCCATCGAGTCAGTGATGCCATCCAGTCATCTCATCCTCTGTCGTCCCCTTCTCCTCCTGCCCTCAATCCTTCCCGGCATCAGAGTCTTTTCCAATGAGTCAACTGTGCACATGAGGTGGCCAAAGTACTGGAGTTTCAGCTTTACCCTCATTCCTTCCAAAGAAATCCCAGGGCTGATCTCCTTCAGAATGGACTGGTTGGATCTCCTTGCAGTCCAAGAGACTCTCAAGAGTCTTCTCCAACACCACAGTTCAAAAGCATCAATTCTTCGGTGCTCAAGCCTTCACAGTCAAACTCTCACATCCATACATGACCACAGGAAAAACCATAGCCTTGACTAGATGGACCTCTGTTGGCAAAGTAACGTCTCTGCTTTTCAATATGCTATCTAGGTTGGTCAGAACTTTCCTTTCAAGGAGTAAGCGTCTTTTAATTTCATGCTGCAGTCACCATCTGCAGTGATTTTGGAGCCCAAAAAAATGAAGTCTGACATTGTTTCCACTGTTTCCCCATTTATTTCCCATGAAGTGATAGGACCAGATGCCATGATCTTCGTTTTCTGAATGTTGAGTTTTAAGCCAACTTTTTCACTCTCCTCTTTCACCTTCATCAAGAGGCTTTTTAGTTCTTCTTCACTTTCTGCCGTAAGGGTGGTGTCATCTGCATATCTGAGGTTATTGATATTTCTCCCGGCAATCTTGATTCCAGCTTGTGCTTCTTCCAGTCCAGCATTTCTCATGATGTACTCTGCATAGAAGTTAAATAAGCAGGGTGACAATATACAGCCTTGACGTACTCCTTTTTCTATTTGGAACCAGTCTGTTGTTCCATGTCCAGTTCTAACTGTTGCTTCCTGACCTGAGTACAAATTTTTCAAGAGGCAGGTCAGGTGGTCTGGTATTCCCATCTCTTTCAGAATTTTCCACAGTTTATTGGGATCCACACAGTCAAAGGCTTTGGCATAGTCAATAAAGCAGAAATAGATGTTTTTCTGGAACTCTCTTGCTTTTTCGATGATGCAGCGGATGTTGGCAATTGGGAGGCGGCCAAGAGGAGTTACCCCACGTCCGAGGTCAGGGGCAGCAGCCGAGAGTGCCAGGCTGCGATGGCGCAGGAACAGCCGAGAGGAGCTACCCAACGTCCAAGGTTAGGGGTGGCGGCCTGGAGGAGCTACCCCATGTCCGAGGTCAGGGGTGGCAGCCAAGAGGAGCTACCCAGAGTCCGAGGTTAGGGGTGGCGGCCAAGAGGAGATACAACCCCTTAGGCAATAAAAAATTGACTTTCATTTAAAGGGTTCACTGAGTCAATTTGATTTACAATTTAGAAAAAAACGGTTTAAAAAATAGTAAAGCCTGCATTTGGATTCCAGTTTTTTTTCTTTAATTCCTCTATACTGGCTTTATGTTTGTGGACTGACTGTCTTAAAAGATGTCCTTCAAGTATCCTTTTAAAAAATGCAGGATGGCAGAGACATCAGAATCCCCACAGAGAGAAATTTAGCAGGAAAATAAATGAGCCATTATTTTCACTGGACAATGAGCTGGAGACCTTTCTGGAACAACATTAAAGGATCAAGATTTTAATTTTCAGATGTTGACAGTTATTATCAATGTATTTTATTCTTCAGGTCATTTTTCAAAATGAAAAAATTACCTAAACTATCAAGTTCAGCTAAAAATAAGAAACAAATTATAACTTTGTGGATAATGATAGTTTTTAAAGTGTTTTGTTATGTTTTTCACTTTGTGTATTCTGATTAGTTTCTGATTAAAAACTAGTAAAAAGAGTTATGTCAAAACATAGTTGGGCTCAGATTCTGAGAAGAAAAAATTGGTCATATCCAGTAATTGGGCTTCCTGTACTTGAAGCAGGTTAATATTTAAGCAAAAGAAATGTCCTCAGAAGGTGTGGGACTCAGGCAAAGTGCAGCTAAATGTACTCTTGTGTAATTTATTTGGATAGAGTGCAAATACAAGAAGGAGACTTGTGGGATGCCAAGGGAAGACAGGTAAGTTCTTCAGTCATACCGTAACTGTTATAGGAAATTAACATTTTATAAAATTGGTTCAAGCCTTCTAGCTCATCATCCCTATTTTGTCTCCAATTGCAAATGCTTTTGCTTTCTGTTTCATGTCCATCAATCATTCAACCATTATTTATTGAGCAACTACACTCTGGCCCACTAGGAAGTAAAACAGACAAAAATCCCCACCTTCAGAGAGCTTAATTAAAGCGCTTAAGCTATGACAAACCTAGACAGCATATTAAAAAGAAGAGACATCACTTTGCAAGCAAAGGTCTGTCTAGTCAAAGCTATGGTTTTTCCAGTACTTGTGTACGAATGTGAGAGTCGGACCATAAAGAAGGCTGAGCGCCAAAGAATTGATGCTTTCCAATGGTAGTGCTGGAGAAGACTCTTGAGAGTCCCTTGGATTGCAAGGAGATCAAACCAGTCAATCCTAAAGGAAATCAACCCTGAATATTCATTGGAAGGACTGATGTTGAAGCTGACGCTCCAATACTTTGGCCACCTGATATAAGAGCAGACTCATCGGAAAGGACCCAGATGTTGGGAAAGATTGAGAGCAGGAGAAGCGCGTGACGGGATGAGATGGTTAGATATGATCACTGTCTCAGTGGACATGAATCTGAGCAAAATCCGAGAGACAGTGAAGGACAGGGAAGCCTGACATCACAGAGTCAGACAGACTTAGCAACTGAACAACTGAACAACAGAGAGCTTATGCTCTAGAGTGAGGAGAAAGATAAAAAGCAAGATAAATGAGGAAGCTAAATTGCGTATAAGAAATGTTTCCCACTATGGGAAGCAAAACAGGGGAAGAAGGTGCGAGTATAAATGGAAAATGATTACATCTCTAAACAGGAAAGCCTCCAGGAGAGCCTCACTTTTATGCAGCAACTTGTAAAAGGTGAAAAAATATTGTGCATTTTCCTGTCTCCGGCTTCCCTGCCTTCTTGTCTTTGATTTCCCTTTCTTCTTTCCTTCCACCTTTTTTCTCTCTTCCTCTTAACTATAGAAACTACATGATGAAATAAGTATTGAAAAGCTGTAGAATCTGTATTAAAGTCATAGCAGCTCTGTTCCTCACAGAATCTTTACAAAGATAATCTAGTAGCTGTATTGTCTAAAGATTGATAAATTTCTTCCCTACATCATTCATATCAGTAGCAGACTTATAACTGTTTCCCTTAACACATCTTGGGAAGAGTGATTATTATCATTGTTATTGTTTTATTATTATTACTAAGGGTGGGGAAAAGGGAGGTGCTCTAACACTTATCCTTGCTCACCTTGCATCCTGCCCTGTCATGAACATATTACACAGCTTTCTTTCTGCACTTTCACAGTAATCCTATGAGCAGATACTACTAGTATCCACATTTTAAGGATGTAAAAGTGAGGCTTTGCAATCTTAAGTAAACCAGAGAACTCAGGATTTGAACCCTGGCATTCTAACTCCAGACATTCTCAATCATCATGCGAGTCTTGAACTCTTCAGTGTTCTTTCTAAGGCTTCTTCTCATGAAAATCTACTTATCCCAGTGTTAGTGCTCAGGAAGCTGTAGCTTAGGTTAGAAGCAAAGGTGACTTCATCAGAAGCACACGAAAGAGGCAATGCTGCATAGTGGTGAAGAAAAGCTGGGGCCCTGGGCCCAGAACACCTGAGTTCAGATTTTCTTGCTGCGCTTAGCTGTGAGTCCCCAGTAGGTGACCTAACCTCTGGGTACTCCATCTCTAAAGTGGGGGCAATAATAAGACCCACTTGGTGAGGTAATTGGAAGTGTTAAATTAGATAACACAGCCTAGCATACCATAAGAGTTCAAATAGAGTTCAATAAACTATCCAGTGTAAAAACAGGACTAGAACTCCATTTGGTCTTGCAGTTCAGTGTGGTACTCAGAACAGTGTGTATTCCACCCCTGAGGAGAAGAAGGTTCTGACTTGGTAGAGCAATATTCCAAGCAAGGAATTTCCTGTTTCAGGAAAGTTTATAGTATTTTACCAAAATAATAAATAGTAATAATTAACCCTAGAAGAATTAAAAATTAAAAGAACTCTCATGGCTCAGAAGGTAAAGAATCCTCCTGCAATGCAGGAGACCTGGATTCACTCCTTGGGTCAGGAAGCTCCCCTGGAGAAGGGAATACTACCCACTCCAGCGTTCTAGCCTGGAGAATCCCAGAGACAGTGGAGAACTGGCAAGCTACAGTCCATGGGGTTGCATGAGAGTCAAACACAACTGAGTGACACAGAACTATATACTAAAGGACTAAGTTTCTATATGTAAATAATCCTTCATTAAATCTGACCCAAACTGAAAATAAACAAATTTTACAATTGCCCAAATTTGTAAAAATCTTTATTCATTTTTATACCTCTTAAATTTTCATGCCTTGGTTTTCCTTTATTTTCATGATACCATATTATCTGAATTTTCTCCTACTGCTCTGGCTCCTTCCTCTGCTGCTGCTGCTGCTAAGTCGCTTCAGTCGTGTCCGACTCTGTGGAACCCCATAGACGGTAGCCCACCAGGCTCCCCAAAACCTGGGATTCTCCAGGCAAGAACACTGGAGTGGGTTACCATTTCCTTCTCCAGTGCATGAAAGTGAAAAGTGAAAGTGAAAGTGAAGTCACTCAGTCGTGTCCGACTCTTAGCAACCCCATGGACTGCAGCCTACCAGGCTCCTCCGTCCTTGGGATTTTCCAGGCAAGAGTACTGGAGTGGAGTGCCATTGCCTTCTCCGACAAGACATGTGTACACAAACTCAATAAATGATGAGGAGACAAAGAAAGGTGAGTGCCATAAATATTCAGTCCAGAATGAAGAGTAGGGAAAATGGACTCTAGTTCTTGATGAGGGAGTGGCAAGGACAAAAGAGCCTGTGGTTCATTATTATATACACTTCAAATAGGTGTAGTTCATGGTTCATCAGCTATACTCAATGAAGGCATTTGCTTCTTTGTTTTTAAAGATCATGTTTGATGGGAGACGGGCAGCCATCTTGGGAAACAAGTCTGACACAGCGTTTTACACAATAGCTGTCAGGCAGTCAACATTCCTTCTTCATGTATGAACTTGGCTGCTTTCCCATTGACCTTCCCATTAAACAGCTTTAATCTCTCAGTGTTTTAGGCAGTGAGTCAATTGAAAAAGGAACTGGAATTCTGGTTGTTGTTTGAAACCCTCCCTGAACAACTCCTAGTCAGGTCAAAAATGTGTTAGCTTGAAGACCTGGTTGGCAACCAATCTCAGAAACAATGGTGAGGCACTCTTTTAGGAAATGCTGCATTGGCAGCAGCCACGTGATGTACGTAAGGACACAGAGTATAAAAAGCGATTCAGATGAAATGCCCTCTAATGAAAATAAGTTTTAGGAATGTTGAATGCCAGATGTAGGCCTGGGAGGGAGACACAGAACAGAAGAGCTAGCTAAAATTCCAAATACATCATTGCTACATTTCAGGCAAATAGTGAAAAAGCTCTTGACTTCCAGTCTAGTGTTCTCTGCAGAACACTAAGATTTCCTGACTTGGATAACCCAACACAGAAGGCACTTAAACAGAAAAATGGACAGCATGGCTTTGTCTTTCCAAATGGGGTAGGGGATTAGATGACATTCGTTTATTAAGGACAGAAAAAGCCTGGGGACCTAGCACTACATCAGGGGCTTTATGATAATTCTGTGCCATCTACCAGATGCACTTTTTTTTTACCTTTTGGCCATCCGAATGACATGTGGGATCTTAGTTCCCCAGCCAGGAATCAAACCTGGGCCCTCTGCATTGGGAGGACAGAGTCTTAAGCAGTGGACCACCAGGAAAGTCCCTGTGCCATACAGTGAAATGACATAGTGCATGTGACTATGAACCATTCCAAAATGATACCAAGATTAGCACTTGATTCTACCTGCATCTTCTCCTGTCTCTCTTAATTTTTGGAAAGCTTCATTTTCTGTAATCAACTGTCACCTTTCTATTAAAAATATGATGTGTTTCTGTTTTATCCTCTTTTGTTCTTTTCTTCATTACTGACACGTGCTACTGCTGATACTTTTACTTTCCTTGCCACTTAATGTTAGGTTTTTTGTTCTTATTCACTCTAGTGAATTCACTCTAGTCACTGTCATTCAGGACTAGAGTTGATAACTGGCAGTGACCTGAATACAGTGTACAAGCAGTCTGACTAATCAAATGATCCTAGATTTCTGTTTGAAAATGTCTGGTGACAAAGGGAATGATTCACCACAAATGCACTATTCGGGGATCTGAGTAAAGTCAAAACGACACAAGAATTTTTCTAGAAACCAGATAAGTGATTGGATAACAGATTCTACCCAGGATTGGTCATTTAAAAATAAAACAGGCAAAAACCTGAAAGAGCAGTCTTTAACTCAATACCCTCTGAATGACCTTGGACAGAGTACTTCAGCAATTCTTCAGTTCCATTCAGTTCAGTCGCTCAGTCGTGTCCGACTCTTTGTGACCCCATGAATCCCAGCACGCAAGGCCTCCTTGTCCATCACCAACTCCCAGAGTTCACTCAGACTCACATCCATCGAGTCAGTGATGCCATCCAGCCATCTCATCCTCCGTCGTCCCCTTCTCCTCCTGCCCCCAATCCCTCCCAGCATCAGAGTCTTTTCCAATGAGTCAACTCTTTGCATGAGGTGGCCAAAGTACTGTAGTTTCAGCTTCAGCATCATTCCCTCCAAAGAAATCCCAGGGCTGATCTCCTTCAGAATGGACTGGTTGGATCTCCTTGCAGTCCAAGGGACTCTCAAGAGTCTTCTCCAACACCACAGTTCAAAAGCATCAATTCTTCGGCGCTCAGCCTTCTTCACAGTCCAACTCTCACATCCATACATGACCACAGGAAAAACCATAGCCTTGACTAGATGGACCTCTGTTGGCAAAGTAATGTCTCTGCTTTTCAATATGCTATCTAGGTTGGTCATAACTTTTCTTCCAAGGAGTAAGCGTCTTTTAATTTCATGCTGCAGTCACCATCTGCAGTGATTTTGGAGCCCCAGAAAATAAAGTCTGACACTGTTTCTACTGTTTCCCCATCTATTTCCCATGAAGTAATGGGACCAAATGCCATGATCTTCGTTTTCTGAATGTTGAGCTTTAAGACAACTTTTTCACTCTCCACTTTCACTTTCATCAAGAGGCATTTTAGTTCCTCTTCACTTTCTGCCATAAGGGTGGTGTCATCTGTGTATCTGAGGTTATTGATATTTCTCCCGGCAATCTTGATTCCAGCTTGTGCTTCTTCCAGCCCAGTGTTTCTCATGATGTACTCTGCATAACTTAAACAAGCAGGGTGACAATATAGCAATTCTTATATCAGGGCAATCATCGACTTTGACCACAAGAGGGCAGTTAAAATCACAAGAGATCATCATATATGTCTGTTTGTTTTATTAAAAATCCGAAATCTGGGTATGTAAACTGAACTTGTTCAGATAAGCTAGTTCATTATATTTTTAGTTTATTTTTTAATTTAAGGATAATTCCTTTACAGAATTTTGCCATTTTCTGCCACACATCAAGAATCATCCATAGGTACACCCATGTCCCCTCCCTTCTGAACCTCCCTCCCATCTCTCTCCCATCCCACCCTTCTAGATTCTCACAGAGCCCCTGCTTGAGTTCCCTGAGTCATACAGCAAATTACCATCGGCTATCTATTTCACATGTGGTATTGTAAATTTCCATGTTACTCTCTCCATACATCTCACCCTCTCCTTCTCCTCTGCCCCACCCCCCACCCCTGTGTCCATAGGTCTGTTCTCTATGTCTGCTTCTCCATTGCTGCCCTGAAAGTAAATTCATCAGCACCATCTTTTCAAAGTGGATGGGAAAGAGAAGGAAGGAAGGAAAGGATTGTGGTTGTTGTTCAACCTCTAAATCATCTCCAACTCTTTGTGACCCCATGACCTGCAGCATTACTTTACTAGCATGTGAGATGAGTGCAATGGTGTGGTAGTTTGAGCATTCTTTGACATTGCCTTTCTTTGGGATTGGAATGAAAACAGACCTTTTCCAGTCCTGTGGCCACTGCTGAGTTTTCCAAATGTGCTGGCATATTGAGTGCAGCACTTTTACAACATCATCTTTCAGGATTTGAAATAGCTCAACTGGAATTCCATCGCCTCCACTAGCTTTGTTCATAGTGATGCTTTCTAAGGCCCTCTTGACTTCACATTCCAGGATGTCTGGCTCTAGGTGAGTGATCACACTATCGTGATTATCTGGGTCATGAAGATCTTTTTTGTACAGTTCTTCTGTGTATTCTTGCCGCCTCTTCTTAATATCTTCTGCTTCTGTGAGGTCCATACCATTTCTGTCCTTTATTGAGCCCATCTTTGCATGAAATGTTCCCTTGGTATCTCTAATTTTCTTGAAGAGATCTCTAATCTTTCCCATTCTGTTGTTTTCCTCTATTTCTTTGCATTGATCGCTGAGAAAGGCTTTCTTATCTCTTCTTGCTATTCTTTGGAACTCTGCATTCAGATGCTTATATCTTTCCTTTTCTCCTTTGCTTTTCCCTTCTCTTCTTTTCACAGAGATCAAGTTGCCAACATCCGCTGGATCATCAAAAAAGCAAGAGTGTTCCAGAAAACATCTATTTCTGCTTTATTGACTATGCCAAAGCATTTGACTGTGTGGATCACAATAAACTGTGGAAAATTCTGAAAGAGATGGGAATACTAGGCCACCTGACCTGACTCTTGAAAAATTTGTATGCAGGTCAGGAAGCAACAGGTAGAACTGGACATGGAACAACAGACTTGTTCCAAATAGGAAAAGGAGTACGTCAAGGCTCTATATTGTCACCCTGCTTATGTTAAATAAGCAGAGTACATCATGAGAAACCCTGGGCTGTAAGGAGCACAAGCTGGAATCAAGATTGCCGGGAGAAATATCAATAACCTCAGATACACAGATGACACCACCCTTATGGCAGAAAGTGAAGAGGAACTAGAAAGCCTCTTGATGAAGGTGAAAGTGGAGAGTGAAAAAGTTGGCTTAAAGCTCAACATTCAGATAATGAAGATCATGGCATTTGGTCCCATTACTTCATGGGAAATAGATGGGGAAACAGTAGAAACAGTGTCAGACTGTATTTTTGGGGGCTCCAAAATCACTGCAGATGGTGACTGCAGCCATGAAATTAAAAGACGCTTACTCCTTGGAAGAAAAGTTATGACCAACCTAGATAGCATATTGAAAAGCAGAGACATTACTTTGCCAACAAACGTCTGTCTAGTCAAGGCTATGGTTTTTCCAGTAGTCATGTATGGATGTAAGAGTTTGATTGTGAAGAAGGCTGAGCGCCGAAGAATTGATGCTTTTGAACTGTGGTGTTGGAGAAGACTCTTGAGAGTCCCTTGGACTGCAAGGAGATCCAACCAGTCCATTCTGAAGGAGATCAGCCCTGGGATTTCTTTGGAAGGAATGATGCTAAAGCTGAAACTACAGTACTTTGGCCACCTCCTTCGAAGAGTTGACTCACTGGAAAAAACTCGGATGCTGGGAGGGATTGGGGGCAGGAGGAGAAGGGGACGACAGAGGATGAGTTGGCTGGATGGCATCACTGACTCGATGGACGTGAGTCTGAGTGAACTCCGGGAGTTGGTGATGGACAGGAAGGCCTGGTGTGCTGCGATTCATGGGATCGCACAGAGTCGGACACGACTGAAGTGACTTAGTAGCAGCAGCAGCAGTGAAGTATTTGTAGTAAAGTCAGTACAAAAAAGCAAAAATATGTCAAAATACTTAGTGATGATCACCATGTTGTAAAATTATTAGTGGTTTTATTTTATTATATCTGCTTTCATGCTGCTACTGCTAAGTCGCTTCAGTCGTGTCCGACTCTGTGCCACCCCAGAGACAGCAGCCCACCAGGCTCCCCCGTCCCTGGGATTCTCCAGGCAAGAACACTGGAGTGGGTTGCCATTTCCTTCTCCAATGCAGGAAAGTGAAAAGTGAAAGTGAAGTCGTTCAGTCGTGTCCGACTCTTCGTGACCTCATGGACTGCAGCCTACCAGGCTCCTCCATCCATGGACTTTCTAGGCAAGAGTACTGGAGTAGGGTGCCATCGCCCTCTCCGATCTGCTCTCATAGTTTCTCTAATTCCTGTAATGAGCATGTAATCCTTTTTGTATTTCTCCTGGAGAAGAAAATGGCAACCCACTGCAGTATTTTAGGCTGGAGAATCCTATGGACAGAGGAGCCTGGAGGGCTACAGTCTGTGGGGTGACAGGAGTCTGACACGACTTAGCAACTAAACTACCACCAATACTTTTGTAAAGAGATTTTTAATATTGTTTTAATGCTCTTAACCTGTTTTCCCATTCTCAAGCAGAGCACCCCAGAAAGCTGGTGTAGGAATAAACATACTGGCAATAAATAAGAATGTGCAGTGTCCACTGGATACAAATAAAAAACCACTTTCCTGGAAATCAAAATAATTATAGTCAAGTTTCAACTTATCACAAATTGTGTGATCATGTACATAAATTCTAAAATGCACATTCTTTTTGATTTAACATTTTTATTCCTTAGAAATTAGCATAGACATAACCCCAAAGAAGGAAAAATAAGTACAAATAAAATGTTAAATGTTCTATAATTTATAGCAATAGAAATAAATCTAAATGTCTAAGTATAGTGGAATGATTTAGCAAATTATAGCAGTGATTTCAAGAGACAATACTAAAACTTGTAATAGTAAGAGAGAAATCTTATGGAGCTACACTAAAGAACGCACTTCATGGGAGTTTGCTCCCCAAGATATAAAATCAAATATTAATTTTGGCACTTACACAGTTATCTGCCTGTCTCAGAAAATGTTTTCTCGGGGTTCCATGTAAGAATGGTTTGTTTCATCTTCAAATTCCCAGAGTCACAGGGTCTAGTATCTGTAATGCTCTTAATACCTTCTTTCTACACTTGTCACCATTCTGGTGCAACACTGGGAGTGTGGGAAGGACCTAGTTATATAAATTGTTCAGGGGACATTCAAATTTAAGGAATCAATATGCTGCACTTTTCTTCCTTTGTCTGCCATTTCTCAAGGATTCTCTATTCCTTAGCAGTCCCTATTCTGGGAATGAGTAGAGCCACACACAGTTCTCAGGACTGAGATCATGCGAAAGGGTACCTACTTGGATTGTTTTCAGTAGCTCCCTTCAATGACTCTTTTCAGCATCAGCGACCTTGTGTCTATTAGACTATCCACTTTGTTGCAATTGATGGGATTTCTGGCACCCCGCTCCAGTACTCTTGCCTGGAAAATCCCAGGGATGGGGGAGCCTGGTAGGCTGCAGTCCATGGGATCACAAAGAGTCGGACATGACTGAGCGACTTCACTTTCACTTTTCACTTTCCTGCATTGGAGAAGGAAATGGCAACCCACTCCAGTGTTCTTGTCTGGAGAATCCCAGGGACGGGGGAGCCTGGTGGGCTGCCGTCTCTGGGGTCGCACAGAGTCGGACACAGTTGAAGCGACTTAGCAGCAGCAGGCTTTGTAATGGCTGAGTAATCATTTTACAAAAGATATATAAGCCTACATTTCTGCTAATAAAATACCCTCGTTCCACTAGAGACTTGGGTCCCCGTGTCATTCTTTCTTTCTCTCTCTCCCTCTGGTTAATTCTCTGGCGTGCAGAAACCTGCTGAGCTCACTTTCCTGCCCGGGCTTCCAAGACCTCTTCGAGAGGACCCCCTGTTCCTCCTAGGTACAAGCCCTGTCCTAGGGCTTTACTGGTTCTCTGCGTAACCCAGGGAATACTAGCCTCTTTCTCTCTTTTGCTTTCTTATCGTTGACTCTGGACCACCCGGTTCCAGTCCATTAAAGGACCGCAACAAGTGGCGCCCAAACAGGGATCTGGTATATGTGGCATTTCGGACGGAGTGACTCAGGACCTATTGAGGTCAGGACCTATTGAGGCTGGTAAGTACTAAGACACAGGTCAAACGGCTGGAAAACCCCATTGTTTCTCTACTTTACTTCACCATTTGTTTAAAGTTCAGGGACGGTTCAGTTTCACATCAGCAAATAGAGGCTTATCTCCAAATGGTGGAAACTATCTTGACTGTAATAATTGTAGTCATCTTATTCTTGCTGTTTGCTTTTTATATCTGTAACTATATAATGATTTTTATATCTAAATGGCTTAGTCATTTAAGTTACAAATGATTATTCATGCTCCTGCAGTTTCCACTGCCTCCTCTAGCTATTACTCAGGACCCCTAGATCAGAGACCCTCTATATAAAGATGAGGAGAATATATTGCCTCAACAATTTAAGGCCTATGCCCCTTCCCAGCAGGAAGAGGTTACAGAATGACTTCTCCACCCCTTTCCCTGACAACCATATTCTCCTAAAAGCAGGAGGAAATCAAAGACTCAAAACTTAAGCAGACAGTCCAGGGCCCTATAAAGAGGAAACAAACATTCTCACTCATGCTTTCCTTAAACCCTATGCAACAATGAATCTTGCTGGAAAACTGACCTTTCTTTTGGTCCAGAACTAATGATTTACACAGCACAATGTCTTACTCATGGAAATGCTTTTCTTAGGCTCTATGTTAATGATTATAATTATAATAAATCTTGCCTAAGAACTTGTATCTCAACACTTGTACCCCTGATTACACAACAACAAAATATCTTGCCCAGAGACATTATCTGGAAACTGTTCTCCCTGGCTAATTTTGTGCCAAAGTTATCACCAGATGAATGTCTTGAGAAAGGGCCTAACAGAACTCTTACAACATTGAGGTATTCTTTTTACTTAGTCTCAACAACTAATTGAAAAATATATAAGGTTCCACTTAAACTAATGAGACAAATACTCTTTCTAGCCCCTTTTTGATATCTATGACAGAAGCTTTCTCTGTTCTTTGAGGCAATAGAAGCTCAATACTATGCCCTCCTTAATGCACAAATAATTGAAAGAAGTTACCCTTGAAGCCTGGGATCAAATTACTCCTCAAGAGAACCTAAAGGTACTTACACTAAGATATTACAAGGACCTAATGAAACATATGCTGATTTTCTAGCTAGACTAGAAACTGCTATTTCCCATACTGTGATTGGAAAAGAAGCCAATATACAACTAGGAAAACTGCTTGCATTTGAGAATGCAAATCAAGAATGTCAAAGGGCTATCACTCCAATATGTGAGACCGGACTGTTATTGATTATTTGAAGGCTTGCCACAATCTTGGGTCTAAGACATAGAAAATGCAAATGTTAGCTAAAACAATGGCTGCTGCTTTTAAAAAGAGAAATGAAGGCTATTTTACTTGTGGGGATAAGACCCATATAAGAGATTGCCCTAAGAAACATACAGGAAAAAACAAAAATAATAAAAGGTTTTCAAAACTTTGCCCTCACTGCCATAAAGAGATGCATTGGGCTAAAGACTGCCAATCTAAATATGATGTTGAAAGAAAACTTATTTCGGGAAACTTCAAACAGGACTCCCCGGGTCCCTTTCAACAAAAATCAGGGACAAACTCCATCTTTTCCCTCAAATCCTCAACATCCAGCTGTACTGGCATCAATATATCAACCCTAAATGATTTTCTCCTTTTCCGTCAAACAATCCCTTCTAAAATACCTACTGGACTTTTTGGACCCCTACCTCCACAAACTTTCGGCCTTTTACTTGGCTGATCTAGTTTGACTTCTAAAGGAATTACTGTTCACCCTGGAGTAATTGATTCACATTATAAAGGAAAAATTCAAATTATGATGTCATCTCAGATTCTATGGCAATTCAAAAAGGGGGACAAAATTGCTCAATTACTTCTTTGACCTTATACTGCTATTAACTCCTCTCATGATATACAGACAGATGGGTCAAGTAATACAGATCAAAAACAATCCTTATGAATATCATTGGTATCTGAATATACCCGACCAAATATAAATATCAAAATTAATGATAAAAGATTTTCTGGTCTCCTCGATACTGGATCTGACCTCCCTATTATTTCAAAACACTTACGGCCCACATCTTGGCCTATACTGAAAGTTTCTTGCCAAATTACAGGAGTTTCTCAAACCAAAATACAAGAAGTTTATCAAAGTATTCAAATTTATCCTTATGAGGGACCAGAAGGCCAGCCTGCTACATTACAACCTTATGTGATAGATACACCCCTTAATCTAATAAAAAGGGATTTACTTATACAATGACAAACTCAGATATACATTCCACATTTTTCCTAGGGGCCACTGCTTATTTAACAAACAAAACAATTATTAAAATAACTTGAAAGAATGACGAGCCTATTTGGACAGAGCAATGGCCCCTTACAAAAGAAAAATTACAGGCTGCTAAAGAATTTGAATGAGTGAGTGAGTGAAGTCGTTCAGTCGTATCTGACTGTGATCCCATGGACTGTAGCCCACCAGGCTCCTCCATCCATGGGATTCTCCAGGCAAGAATATTGGAGTGGGTTGCCATTTCCTTCTCCAGGGGATCTTCCCAATCCAGGGATTGAACCCAGGTCTCCCACACTGCGGGCAGACGGTTTAACCTCTGAGCCACCAGGGAAGCACAATTAGAATTACAACATATTGAGAAATCTTGCTCTCCTTGGAACTCTCCTATTTTTGTTATAAAAAAGAAATCTAACAAATGGTGTCTCTTAACAGACCTTAGAAAAGTTAATGCATCTGTGAAACCAATGGGTACATTACAACCGG
The DNA here is from genome assembly GCF_029378745.1 of Bos indicus. Classification (NCBI taxonomy): domain Eukaryota; kingdom Metazoa; phylum Chordata; class Mammalia; order Artiodactyla; family Bovidae; genus Bos; species Bos indicus. The sequence continues at coordinate 100,948,497 of NC_091764.1, forward strand.
AGATCCCATCGCCTACCGCTATTCCTCAAGATTGATGCATTATTATCATTGATTTACAAGATTGCTTTTTTAATATACCTCTACACCCTTTAGACTGAGAAAAATTCACTTTCTCCCTCCCTTTTCCTAATCACATCGGGCCTCATAAACAATATCAATAGACTATACTGCCTCAAAAAATGATAAATTCTCCCACCATGTGTCAGTACTACATAACTAAAGCCCTTGAGCCTATGAAAAAACAATTTCCTGACTTTCTTGTTATTCATTATATAGATGATATATTATTTTCGGCTCCATCTGTTTTAAAAACTCAACACATGTTTGATATAGCTCAACAATGCTTAAACAACTTTGGATTAATCATTGCCCCTGAAAAAATCTAAACCTCTATACCTTACCATTACTTAGGGTTTATTATTAGTAGACAACACATTACTCCTCAACTAACACAGATTCATACTGATAAATTATTAACCTTGAATGATTTTCAAAAACTTTTAGGTGATATAAATTAGATTAGGCCCTCTTTCAGCATTGCTAATTATCAACTAATTAATCTATTTAATACTTTGAAAGGCGATCCTAATCTAAATAGCCCTCAATCACTTTCTCAAGAGGTACAAGAGAAACTCTATTTAGTGCAAAACAAACTACAGAAACTTGTTCTTACCTGCATTAGACTAGATTTACCTTTAAAATTATTTGTATTCCCCTCTCTTCATTCTTCCATGAGACTTCTTGCCCAATAAGAATACCCAATAAAATGGATCTATACCCATTTTAGAGAAATAAATTCACTTATACCTTACCTTGATTTAATTGCTCTAATCATTATCAATAGACTAGAACTAAAACTCTAATTGGCTCCAATCCCCATAAAATTGTAATACCTATTAATAAATCTCAATTTGAGAATACATTACAAACTTCTACCGATTTCCAACTAGCTTTTCTAGAATATTTCGGGAAATTTTCATTTCATTATCCCTCTAACAAGCTATGAAATTTCTTCAAAAATACTGAATTTATTATTTCCCACATTATCAGCCCACAGCCTATACCTCAAGCTAAAGTTTTCTACATAGATGAGACTAAAAACACTAAAGCCTTATTCTGGTCTCTCAAAGAATATAAAGTCTTTTACACTAAATTCCATTCTGCTCAACAAAACAAATTATATGCCCTTATTAAAGTTATTTGCCTACATCCCTACCCCATTAATATAGTCTCTAATTCCTTATATTCAGTTTTTTTATTAAAAAATATAGAAACCTCCACCATAAACTCCAATCAACCTATTATTCAACAACTTTTTTTCGAACTGCAATCCATTATTAAAAGCCACACTTCTCCCGTTTATATTACACATATTCGAGCACATTCCTGTCTTCCTGGTCCTATGACTCATGGTAATGAATAGGCTGATAAATTTGTTTCCTTTGCTACTCCAGAAAAACAGCATGCTCTGTTACACAACAATGCTGGCTCTCTACACCAGCTATAAAAAATCCCATACCACCAGGCTAAAAAAAAAGAAAAAAAGAAAAAAAAATATATATATATATAGTAATAATTGCTCTACTTGTAGACCCCTACATCTTCGACCCATTACCCAAGGTATTAATCCTCAGAGATTACAACCTAATAAACTATGACAAATAGATGTAACTCATTGCCCTAAACTTTCTCCTTCTTCTCTCCTACACGTCTGTATCGACATAAATTCTTCTTTTATCTGAGCCACACCTCTTCGCAGTGAAGCTACACAATACATTAAAACTCACCTATTAGCTTGTTTTGCTATAATAAAAACTTCTGGTTTTATAAAAACAGACAATGACCCTTCCTATACTTCAAGTTATTTCAAACAATTTTTACAATCATTTTCTATTAAATATGTTACAGGTATTCCTTTTAATCCACAAGCACAAGATATAATCAAACAAGCACATCACACACTGAAACTACAAATTAAAAAATTAATTTAAAAAGGAGAGAATACACAGGAACACTACTACCTTCCTTATCTAAAACAGACTTTACTAGATTCCAAAATAAGCTATTCTCTAAACCTATAACTATTGTTAATACAGCTTTATTTGTTTTAAACTTTTTAAACTTACTGCAGGGAGAAAAACATCTCAAGAAACTGAAGGTCACATCTCTTCCGCTGCCCATTTGGTACCAAGATGGGTTAACTAATCAATGGAAATCTGGGAAACTAATCTTACAGGGAGAGGGGTATGCTTGTATTTCTCCAGATGGATCCAACGAACTCACATGGCTTCCTCTTCGGAAGATTTGACCTAAGGGGGCCCACAGCATTCAAACTAGAGATGAAACAGCAAAAACCCCAGGAGGAAGAAATTCCAATACGAACCATGGAGGCTGTAAAGATCTCCAGAAAGCACCGTCCTTGGTGGTATCAACCTTATGATCTCCCTTCTTGGGGACAGATAAAAACCCTTACTAATCAAGCTAAAAATCTGGTTTCTCAACAGGCAATGCCTCAGAATCCAGAAAATATTTTTGTTGCTATGCTTGTTTTGCTTGCTTTTCTTTCCCCTGCTCAAGCTGAATTAATGAATCATACTTATTGGGCTTATATACACAACCCCCCTTTATTACAGGTTGTAGAATGGACAGAAAAGGGACCGATCATATCAACCAATGATTCCATACATATGCCTTCTCCCTGGAGCATGAAAGGGCCCTCACACTCTGAGGAGAAAGAGAGACTAATTAATATCTCTCTAGGTTATGAAATCCTTCCTTTATGCATGTGCCCAGCAGAATTATGCATAAATGGTAGCTGACAAACTTGGGCTTTTGTCCTGCCTCCAAAAAAGGACTTTCGGACATTGCTTGGATTATTTACTGCCCTTTCTTTTTATGAGAACCATGTCAACACTACCGAAACTCTAGGAAAAGGACAAAAAACATTATGCAAAGGGTTTACTTATAAAAACTTTAAGTATATTCCTGTTCATTGGTACAAGTGTCAAGCCAAATCAGGAAAATTAATGTTTGTGGCCAATTACAACATTGTCAATTGGGGACCCCATGGTATGTGGTTATCTGACTGTTCAGATGATATTAATAGCACTATATGTGATTATGCTGCACAAGTATCATGGAAGACTACCAATATTATGATGGAATATTACCATGAACAAGGACTTCTTGGCTGGCTTGATGGAGGAATGGCACCCCCTCACCCTTGAATCATCCTCAGTAAATGGATTGAACCTAAACAATAAGACATTTGGAAGCTTGCCACGAGCACCAAAAAATCTTGTAACTTGGACTGAGTATTTTACAGAGACTAGTCGCAGTTCTAGTCATTATTCCTTTCATTGGAATCAGCCATATTTCATACAAGCTGTGTTCCCCTTCCTTTTGTTATAGCTATAGGAAACTTACAATTCAACAAGATTTTATGTTTTGTAACTTCTATAAATTGCAAATTATATACCTGTCTTAACTCTTCTATTTCCTTAAGAAATGAATCCCTTTTTGTCAGGAGCCACATTAGGCATTACTGACAAAGTGGAGGCGTGGCCCCAACACCCTCTCCTTGTCCCGCAGGCACGGACCCAGGATGAAGGAGTTAGGCCTTGTGATTCTGACTTTTTTTCCCTCTCCTTGGCTGGGTTGACTGAAAAGAATATTAAGGTGCTTATTGTTCTTGAGAGGAGCATGAGAAGACACAAAGCCTTCTGCAGCTGTGCTCAGAGAATAATTCATAAAGTTAATCATTGACATTCATTCAAGGACCTTTACAAAAGAGTGTTCCAGGATGAGCACATAGGCCGCAGCTTGAGGCCATGGGAGGGATTGCTATCTGAAACCTATTTGTGAGGGAAATATTTATGGCAAAGGAGTTTGCTGAATTTGGGTGGGGCTTAGGAATAATTTAAATAGTTAGAAGCTAAAGATTTAAGGAATGTTGTAATGTTAGCATATTTTATTATAGCTTATAGAGATCAGTAATTTTGGAGATATTAGAGGTTAGAAGCCTTTTTAGAGAAAGTGAGCTCAGGATACTAGAGGCAAACACGATTTAGAAAGATAAGAAATAAATTGAGGAATGTGGTATGCAGCCCAGGCATTAGCATGAGTTACAATGTATTCACAAGGACACATGAGAAGAAGTAGATAGAATCGCTGAGGCAGGAACTCCTTTTGAGGGGCAACAATGATTTATGGAGACAACAAATCTGGGTCATGGGGAACTGAAACTGTCAAACCTCTGACCTAATGCTTTTGTAAAAGTATAAAAGAGAATCTTAACCTTGAAATAAAGATGAAGTCCAAAAAAACTAAATGAGAGGCTGCATTGTGACTCGCCGACACCACCCATCCCTTCAGGCTGATTCCCTGGCTGCTGGAGCTGGACTCTGGCACCTTTTGATTTCTTCGATCTCAACGTAATTTATGGTTCCCAGTAAATCTCCAACAGCCCTGGAAAGAAGGCCCCATGGCTGGGCTCGCTTCCCAGTTACTTACTAAAATACTCTGATGATCTAAATGATTCATTGGATGGCTGATTCTTGGCATTTGGGAATTAATAGCTATTTGCACAACTGCCGCCCTCACTGGTGTTGCTTTACAAACTTCAATTCAAACACATAATTTTTTCCAAAATTGGACTAAAGATGCTCATACGATGTGGGCCACTCAGGCTCAGATAGATGAGGAATTTCAAGATGAAATACAGGAACTAAAAACAGCCATCAAATGGGTTGGAGATCAATTAACAGATTTACAAAAACAAATAATACTAAAATGTGATTGGAGGTCTACTCAATTTTGTGTTACTCCTGTTGAATTCAATCATCGTGCCTACAACAGGGAATGGATCAAATTTCATTTACAAAACATACATGATAATGCCTCTCTGAATGTACAATTACTACAAAAAGAAATCTTTGAAACCTTTTCTAAAAGTCTTCCCTCTTCCACTAATTTGGAAACTAGCTGAACAACTGTCTGATCAATTATCTGGGCTAGACCCTCAAGGATGGTTACAAAGCATTATACACAGTATTGGATCTGAAATTATAACACTAATAATTGTCCTAATGGTTATATGCATATTATACCAATGCCTTTCAATTAAAATTGTTCAAACAAAACAAACTCATTTGGTCAGGACCTTTCTCACCAAAGTATCTACAGTCACCCCCAATTATGAAAAAATAAAAAAGAAGGAATTGTCAGAGGACAATAAAGACCATATATCCATTAATAGTCTGCCTTGTGAATTGTTTAGGATTAATAGAACACCATATGAATAAAAAATTGGAGAAGGCAATGGCACCCCACTCCAGCACTCTTGCCTGGCAAATCCCATGGATGGAGGAGCCTGGTGGGCTGCTGTCTATGGGGTCACACAGAGTTGGACACGACCGAAGTGACTTAGCAGCAGCAGCAGCATGAATAAAAAATACTAGAAAGTAAAAAAAAAAAAAAAAAAAATACTAGAAAGTTCCCAGTCTGGATCATTGGTTTTCTCCAGAGGAAACAGGGACATAAAGAGGTTAAGGGACTTGCTTAAGGAACATAGCTCATTGTAACAGAGCCAAGGCAGGACACATGGCTGATTAGGAATGTGTGTTCACATGGCTGTGTTCCTTTTAACCTGGTCTGTGGCTTTACAACTAACTTTACAATACTCAGCTTTGCTATGCAAAAGTATACAAGGGACAAAATTTGGAAAAATTTTATTATTCCACTGCTGCACTGAGTATTTTGAACTCTTCTTGGTTATGTAAAACAATAATGTAATTCACTTATTAGGTATTATGATTTTTAACACAAAGTGGGGGTTTTATATAATATTTAAATATTTTTGTTTGATTTGGTAATTATTTTCTTTCCAGGACATAGACTAAAGGTATTCACCAACTTGAAGCCCAAACATCCCTAATTCTGTCCTGATCCTATAAGTTTCTATCTTCCAGGCAAAATAAAAACAGCCATGGCAGGAGCCACTTTTTTTATTGCATTGGACATTATGCTGTCATTCAATAAGCAAAAAAATAAACAGTAAGATAAAATATAATTATTCCTATAGCAGGTGGATGAAGTGTACATCAAAAGAGAATAATTCTGAGAAGTCTGGATGTTTTTTCATATAGGAGATGTATCATATGGAATGAAGAGCATTTTAGCAAGTGTATGAGAGATAGAACAAAAGAAAAAAGACCCTTTAAGCAAACGGAATACTATCAAAGAAAGAGAAACAATTTTTAAGTTAAATGATGGTTGGAAGGCATCACTGACTCAATCAGACATGACTTTGAGCAAACTCCGGGAAATAGTGAAGGATAGGAAAGCTTGGCATGCTGCAGTCCAAGGGGCCGTAAAGAGTCAGAGGCAACTTAGCAACTAAACAACACTATAAATGAAGTATGGTCACTCTATTTCCTCTTTGTTGTTGTTGTTTAGTCACTAACTTGTATCCAACTGGTTTGCAACCCAGGGATCTAACCCAAGTCTCCTGCATTGGCAGGCAGATTCTTTACCACTGAGTCACCAGGGAAGCCCTACTCTACCTGCTAGAAAAACACCATGCAGACTGGCAGATCCGGGAGTAGAGAACTGAGACATTAGAAAACTCTGAGGAATGAATGTTAAAAAGAAAGTCAGAGGCCAAGTTAAGAAGTCAGTGGCCATGGCAAACAAAAACCCAGAAAATGAAACTGTATAAATGCAGGGGAAAAAATCCATGAAGGAAGGATAAACAATTTTTGTACAGTCTCCTCATTTATCAGTTCTTCAACAGTTATTTCTGAAAATAAGTCCACTTAAGAAAGGAACACTTTGTTACAAGCCTTAACTCTGAATCTGTTTGTATTCCTATTCTAAGAAAATGCAGACCAAAGAACCTCTGCTACTAGTTGTAAGATTTTTATTTCCTGCCACTTCAACTCCAAGCAAATGCTATGATTCTTGTGTCCTTATTTTCCTTTGCCCCATCAAAAAATATATATACACATACTGGATAGGGAATGTTCCCTTTCATCCCTTTCTAGTTCAGAAGTTTATACTGTTTCATTTCTTGCCTTTTTTCACAAATTAAAAACAGGTAACTCAAAACATTAAGTTTGCTTTTATGGATCTATAAAAAGAAAAACATTGCAAGAATCTCTCTACTAATAACTTTGGCACTGTTCAGCTCTTGCCATTCATAATTGAAATGACTCTTCTTACAGCTGGAGATATCTTGCCTAAAGGGCAGCTTAAGGTTCCTGCTTCTGTCTAATGTGAAAGTTCTCCTGTTTTTGGAAGCCCTCCCCAACTACCCTCACTCCCAAAATATACACCATTCTCTGGTGGCTCAAATGGTAGAGAATCCACCTGCAATGCGGGAGACCTGAGTTCGATCTGTGGGTTGTTAAGATCCCCTGGAGAAAGGAATGGCTACCCACTCCAGTATTCTGGCCTGGAGAATTCCACGGACTGGACAGTCCATGGGGTCGCAAGTGACTGAGCAACTTTCACTTTCCTTCCAGTTTCTCTTACACTAGGTTAGGCTTTCTCCAGGATTTTGTCATTTCTACTTTTTAAAAAAGGTTTTGTCTGCATGGGATTGTGGTGGGTGGGGGCTACTTTTCATTATGGTAGCTTCTCTTGTTGCAGTCCACAGGCTACAGGCACACGGGCTTCAGTAGTACAGTACTCGGGCTCAGGAGTTGTGGCCCACAGGCTTAGCTGCCCCTTGGCATGTGGAATCTTCCCAAACCAGGCATCTCAGAACCCATATCCCCTGCACTGGCAGGTGGATTCCCATCCACTATGCCACCAGAGAAGTCCAGTCATTTCTACTTTTGACAAAGATTCTATCCATTCAGAAAATGAGTGGCTGAACATGGTTTCCAGTGCAGCTGTTTTAACATTTTAATTTTAGCAGGAAAACTAGATATTTAGCTGCATTATTCATTTATGTCACATTGTATGAAATAACTTTCTCAAAGCAGCATCTTCTTCTTCCTACTGTAATAGTCAAAGTGGCCCTTGCCACTGAGGAAGATACTACGGTAATGGGAGAGATCCACTCAAAGCCAATCACTAAGACTGTGTGAAGCTACTTCCCTGAAGCCTGGATCTAGGACTTGGTGATAATAAAGTGAGTAACTTCCACTCAACCACATTTGCTTTGGATGTAAAAAACATGACTTCATTATTTCCAACCATTTCTCTAATTAACTGTCATTTCAAAACAGGACTAGGCTAATTTATAAAACTCTGGTCTAACTATATCAATTCAACAATTGTAGATATGCATGTATTCCTGGCACTTCTAAAAAATAAAAGAGATGACTAATTATGGAATTCTCCAGGCCAGAATACTGGAGTGGGTAGCCTTTCTCTTCTCCAGGGGATCTTCCCAACCCAGGGATTGAAGCCAGATCTCCCCCATTGCAGGAAGAGTCTTTATCAGCTGAGCCACAAAGGAAGCCCAGGAAAACAGTATAGGGTAGCCCATCCCTTCTGCAGTGGATCTTCCTGACCCAGGAATCAAACTCAGGTCTTCTGCATTGCAGGCAGATTCTTGACCAACTGAGCCATCAGGGAAGCCAATTATAATCAAGTTTTCTAATGTTTACCAAGCACGAATGCCATATTGAAGAGCAAACCTGAAGCAATCCTACAAGCAAGTGGAATAAACCACTTTTAGAATTATAAAGTTGTCAGGTAGTATTTTAGAGAGGGAAGCTCAATGACAATTTCAAGTCTATAGTCAGATTTTTTTTCAATTTTATTTATTTGGCTGCCCCAGGCCTTAGTTGTAGCATACAAGATCTAGTTCCCTGATCAGGGATCGAACCTGGGGCCCCTGCACTGGGAGCTCGGAGTCTTAACACTGGACCAACAGGGGAGTCCCTATAGTCAGATTTCTAATGATTATACAGACTTGTGGGAGGCATGACCATGTTGGGGGAAGTTGAATCACTGAAATGCCTTTTATTTTTCCATCTTGGGCTTTGATTATATTGTTAATTTCTATAATTCTTTTGAAAGTGAAAGTTGTTCAGTCGTGTCTGACTCTTTGAGATGCCATGGACTATAGAGTCCATGGGATTCTCCAGGCCAGAATACTGGAATGGGTAGCCTTTCCCTTCTCCAAGGGATCTTCCCAACTCAGGGATCAAACTAGGTCTTCCATATTGCAGGAGAATTCTTTGCCAGCCGAGCCACCTGCTGCTGCTACTGCTGCTAAGTCACAACATTTGCGTCTGACTCTGTGTGACCCCAGAGACGGCAGCCCACCAGACTCTGCTGTCCCTGGGATTCTCCAGGCAAGAATACTGGAGTGGGTTGCCATTTCCTTCTCCAACGCATGGAAGTGAAAAGAGAAAGTGAAGTCGTTCAGTCGTGTCCATCTCTGCATGACCCCATGGACTGTAGCCTACCAGGCTCCTCCATCCAGAGTGGGTTGCCATTGCCTTCTCCACCAAGCCACCTGGGAAGCCCTTAACTCTTTTGAGAGGACTCAAAAGTATGATATTGGGTCACACTCATCAGTTACCAGCTTGTGCATGACTGCTCAGTCACTCAGCTGGATTCTTTACCACTGAGTCACCTGGGAAGCCCAGTTACCATTTTAGAATAACCAGTTCACTTGCTTGCTTTTTGTTCATCACATGGCTGTCCTCTGCAGCTTCTTGGGTGTAACTTAAGTAGGAGTGAGTAACAGTCCCTGATACCATCACTGAGTGGAAGGCAGGGGTCCTGTGTCTGTCCAGTGACACTGGACTTGGTCTCTCTCTCAACTGCCTCTCGCTGAGCCTTCCAGCCCTTCTTCTTGGAGGTCACGATGCCCTACTCTGTGGTCCATAGAGAAGCCTTCACACTCAAGGCCACGGTGTTAAACTACCTTCCCAAGTGTATTTGGGTAAGGACGTTCCCAAATTAAGTGTGAATTTAAAATTGCTTTTTGCCCATAACATTTCTTCCAGATCACTGAAGTAACCCATGATTCCAATTACATATATTACCACACCACTAATAATCAGGTCCTAGGTTAAGGGGCATAAGTAGCATTTTTTTTCCAAAATTAAATTAAACATTGGCTGTGAAACTATAACTTACACACTCTAGATCTTCTTTCATTTCTTAAACTTACAAAAAATATTTCATTATAACCTAGGCCGAGTGTCCAAAAATGACATGAGTCAGTACTGTTCAATCCCATTATTTGGATTTTCTAAGTCTTCCCCTAAATTTCTACGACTTACTTTGTACCTTTCTTCTAACACACATTGCATTTAACCATATGTAATGTAATTCTTCTTTCTGGCATCGTTTATGTCCTGCGACCAAAACCATATTGAGGACAGGAGGTACTTATATCATAGAAGTGCTTATATGCATAAAGTTTACCATAACTAAATAAATGTTTTTAACTGAATGAGCAGATGAGTGTGTGGATTAAAAAAAAAAATGAAGGAAGGAAAAAATTGAAAGAGGGAGCTCCAAATGGACTATCGCTACAAATTTAGCTGGGAGAATTCTCATGAGTCTAAGCCAGTATCTAAATTTCCTCAGGACAACATGCTATTTTCACTTTCCTTGTCCCTCCATTACTGGTACAAAAAAATTAATAAACAAATACATATTTATATTAAACATATTTACAAATACATATGTTCTATATGAAGTTGATACAAATTTTTAAGGTAAATATGTTGCTGTTCAGTTGCTAAGTTGTGTCTGACTCTTTGCAGCCCATGGACTGCAGCATACCTCCTGGAGAGATAGTGAAGTCATGTCCCCTGAGTCGGTGACTGCCAGGGTCCAGCCCCAGCAGGATCCAGGGGAACTCTCAGGATGAACAGCGTCAGTGAGAGAGATGACACGGGTCTAATAATGGACTGGGACCTGGTGGTCCAGGGTCAAAAATAAAAATAAAAACTAAAGAGAAAGACTAAGGGAGAGAGAAAGAGGCTGAAATTCCTTGGTTTACACAGAAAGCCAGTAAAGCCCCTGACACGGGACTTGCTCTGTTCACGGAGGCCTCAGGTGCCCTCTTGGTGGGGTGAAGATGCAGAGCGCCTTCCTGATCAGGTCTTAGAAGCCCAGGGAAAAAGTGAACTCAGAGGGCCTCTGTGCTCCAGGGATTCAGCCTGGAAAAAAGGGAGAAAGAGAAAGAAAGACACGGAGACCAGAGCTCTGGTGAAGTGGGATCCACAGCTTTATTTTCAAAAAAGAACTTTTATACTCTGAGTTACACATTTCTCAAAGTGAAAGATACAGTGTCAGTTCAACATTCCATCAATTTTACCTTTATTGAAACCAGGATATTTTCTGTATACCTTTTCATAAACAAAGGTCTTATGTTATGTCTGGCCCTGTGGCCTGTTAATATTTCATGACTCTTTTCTGATAAAGGTTGATCAGCCAGAGAACTTGTTTTCCCTAAAGTGTTTTGTTTTTTCTTTATTTCTCCCAGCCTCAGAAAGTACTAAATAAAGTTACATTCTCACAGAGCAAAGGAGCAGTGGGTCACAACAAAGAAAGAACTTATTAGCTCAAAGGTCTGATGTGGTTAATACCAAGCCTACTACTTGTTTTTCTTACATTCCAACTACATTAACTAATGCACTCCCAGGTGCATAATGGATAAGGGATACGGGAACTTGGTGGCAAGCATTGGCCAAATAATGAAGCCCTTTACCAATACTATTCTAATAATTTTTCATCCCTTAAAGGACTCTATGCTCATTAGGACTTTTAGAATGTTTAGGCTTCCCATGCCTTTCATGGTTGGGAAGCTGTGAATAATCATGTGCGTTAGTTGTAAGAGTATGGATAAACATGTCAAGTAAGCTAGAATGCTAATCAGAGGGATTTGAATTGAAATACTCCTTTCATGCCCAGGAGACTTATTAATTAGAGCCCTAAGTTGATTTTCTTCAGAGAAAGGTGGTCGGGGATAGCCCCTTGCTAATGTCAGAAGAGTTGGTGAAAAACATAATATAGTAAACACTAGACAGACAGATTTTGGTTTCAGGGTAGATGCTCGAGCAGGTCCAGGGAGTCCCTCGAGTCCTGATCCGCCTTGCCTGTCAGGTCTCTTCCACATGACTTTGTCATGTGTGGGATCTCCCATGGTGGCTCCCGGCAGGTGACGTCATCCAACCATCTCATCCTCTGTCGTCCCCTTCTCCTTCTGCCTTCAATCTTTCCCAGCATCAGGGTCTTTTCAAATGAGTTGGCTCTTCACATCAGGTGGCCAAAGTATTGGAACTTCAGCTTCAGCATTAGTCCTTCCAGTAAAATATTCAGGATTGATTTCCTTTAGGATTGACTGGTTGAATCTCCTTGCAGTCCAAGGGACTCTCAAGAGTCTTCTCCAGCACCACAGTTCAAAAGCATCAATTCTTCTACACTCAGCCTTCTTTACAGTCCAACTGTCACATCTGTACATGACTACTGGGAAAAACATAGCTTTGACTATATGGACCTTTGTATGCAAAGCTTTTTAATTCATTTTATACATGTTAGTCTGTTTATGTCGATGCTACTCTCTCAATTCCATCTGTCTCTTTTTAACACCTCAGATTCACTCCAGGTTTTCTCACTTGCCCATCTCATGTGTCATCTTGTTACCTTAACAGCCTCTCTCTGGTGTCACTTTGTCCCCTGGGGGGCTGCAGGTGGCTATGCAGCTGGAAGCCTCTCCTGACTTCACAGCTGTCCCCATGGAGAAAGACCAATATTCCTCCTGCCTCTGAGCAGACGAGAGGCAATCAGTGTCCTGCTTGGTTACTGCCAAATCACTAGGTGAGTGAGAGTTCTCTAAAGAGACTCCTCCATTCAAAGATGGTAAAAATGGGAAGGTTCCTCAAATTAGGTTTGCCTATTTGGGCCCCACAAGCCAAAGACTTCAGTGGATGCTGTACATATCCCTGCACTTGCAAGCTCCTTAAAATCAGGGGCCAGCTTTTCTCCTTGGAAAAGACCCTGATGCTGGGAAAGATAGAAGGCAGGAGGAGAAGGGGGTGACAGAGTACTAGATGGTTGGGTGGCATCACTGATTCAGTGGACATGAGTTTGAGAAAGCTCTGTGAGATGGTGAAGGATAGGGAATCCTGGCGTGCCACAGTCCACGGGATCACAAGGAGTTGGACACAACTGAGCAACTGAACAACAACAAAAGCTTTTTAGTTGCTCACAAAACCTAGGACACCATGTGGATTCTGGGGATTTGAAGAGCACCTCTGGACATGATGTGCAGAGGTCCTGGGACCTCTAAGCTCAGATAAACACACCCTTTCTTTCAGGGAATATGAATTTCTCAGTGAGTACAGAAACAGTGCACTCCTTGGAGCTCTGTAGTACTCAGGTGGCTACAGTTCCTGAAATTGGGAGGAAAGACACAGTTGTCAAACTTCTTTTAGTTGAGCTGAGTAAGCCTGACTTGCTTGATAGCTCTATAAGGTCCAGAGAATGGTAACAATATTGGCTGCCTGTAGTCTTCAGGTAAAAAAAGTATTTTTAAATGAATTTTTATTGCAGTATAATTTCTTTCCCTGGAGAAGGAAATGGCAACCCTCTCCAGTATTCTTGCTTGGAGAATTCCATGGACAGAGGAGTCTGGTGGGCTACAGTCCATGGGGTCGCAAAGAGTTGGATACAACTGAATGACAAACATTTACTTGTTTATACTTGCTTTATAATGTTGTGTTAGTTTCTACTGTACAGCGAAGTGAATGAGCCACACACACAAATATATATATTCACTCCCTTTTGGGTTTCCTTCCCACTCAGGTCACCACAGTGCATTAAGTAGAGCTCCCTGTGCTGTGCAGTATGTCCTCACTAGTTATCTACTTTATACATAATGTCAGTAGTGTATATTTGTCAATCACAATCTCGCAATTCCTCATTCATTTATTCAGTAACACTGGTGATTTCTCTCATTTGCCTCAGCTCGATAACTCGCACCACGTGAGCAGGATAGAAGCGAGCAACAGCAATGTCCTGATTTAGGTGGAACAGGTAAGAGCCCTGCAGCCTTGCTGGACACAGGCAGGTGAACATTACTTTTACTTGTGTCTCTTCACCTGGGAGGTACCTAATATGAGAAAAGCGATCAGGGAAGCCTCCTTAAAAAGCACATTCTTCCAGTTCCATTAGATAATATTATAAAATCTCTTTCCTCACTGCAGTCTTCCCTGGAATTTGGAGTGTCAGAAGCAAGGTGGGTGGGGGAATATGAGCATTTCAGAAACTATGGATTTATTTGTATTGAAATGAGAATATGAGTATTTCTGTCTGCTTCAGGTAGACATTCAGTCTCCATAACAATTCTAGGAAGATAGGTTTTATTATTTCTATTTTATAAGTGAAGAAACTTACCCAAGACACATGTTTACTCAGGTGTAAAATGTGAGTTCTATGTGAGTTCTAGACATGCTTTTCCACAAACAGGCTCCATCATCTAGAAGCTCAGTTGAAAGTTGCTGATCAAGGGTAGGAAGTGTTCCCAGGAGTTGGCCAATGATTATGCCAACCTCACCTGAACATAAATATATACCAAAAATTAGATGTTGGTAAATAGATAGATAGGTAAGTAGATAGATATATACATAGAGAGATATAGACAGAGAGATATGTTGTCAGTCTAGAAGTGTTAATCATAGTTAGTTTCATCATAATGTAATCAATTTCATTAGCAACACAAGAAACCACTCTGATTTTGTACACGAATTTGTACACATACATTTGTACATGAATGTTTATACTTTGAAAAATGTTTTCTAAATATTCAGAAACACTAGTACGGATAGAGTCAGTCCACCAGTAAAAAGAATTTCTGGGCACTTCCTGGCAGTCCAATGGTTAGGATTCTGAGCTTCCACTGAGATATGTGGGTTTGTCCTGATCAGGGAACCAAGATCCCGCATGCTGAATGGCATGGCCAAAAAAAAGAATTTTTTTAATTAAAAAGAAAAAATTCCAAAAAAAAAAAAGAAAAGAAAAAATTATCTCTCACTCCGAGCAGAAACATATATTGGACATTATGGAGAAATGTGGGCCGTTTTTTTCTAAATATTTATTTATTTGGCTGTGCCAGGTCTTAGTTGCAGCACTCAGGATCTTCCATCTTCCTTGCAGCATGCGGAATCTTTAGTTGCAGCATGCGGAATCTTTAGTTGCAGTATGCAAATGAACTCAGTTGCAGCATGTGGGATCTAGTTCCCTGATCAGGAATGGAACCTGGGCCCCCTGCATTGGGAGTGTGGAATCTTAGCTGTCAGACCACCAGGGAAGTCCCTGAATTGTTTTAATTGTTTAAAAGTCTGGTAAAGTTTCATTACTCTAAGATCTCTTCTCTAACTCCTCAGGTTCCTACTCTAAAATCTTCATCACCATCCTCCTACAAGAGCAGTGAGGGAGCACAGCTGCCTTGAGATTAAACACCACCACCAACAGGACTGTTCTTCAAAGGATGAAGACTGAATGGAGCTAAAGGAAAAGAGGCGAGGACTCCTTGATTCTGGATTATTCTCCCTGTCTTTTTTCAGGTAACCAATCAGACACTGAGCTTTTCCTTCTGTGTTCTACAAGACATGCCTGTAAGAAACCTGCAACCTGCTATCATGAAAGTCTATGATTACTATAAGACCAGTGAGTAACACAGTACTAAGGCCCTCAGTTGGAGAAGGAAATGGCAACCTGCTCCAGTATTCTTGTCTGGTATTACCCATGGACAGAGGAGCCTGCTGGGCTACAGTCCATAGGGTTGCAAAGAGTCAGACACAACTTAGCGACTAAACAACAACAGCAAAGACCCTAAGTTACCTCAATCCATATAAAAAGGAATTAGAGTGTGACAGACATGTATAAGTAAGTCTTGTTTTCAACATATTCTATTACCTTATTCGTGCTACCTTGGCCTATAAAACTACTATAAAAAACTACCTACAACATAAGTCTGCCAATAATATAATGATTTCCAAGGGACTAAGAGTTTTATGAAGAAATGTTTACAGATTAAGAGATATATAAATCTTCTTTAAAAGATACTTCAACAATGCAAAGTAATAAAAAGTTGGGAGAATTATACAGATATTTATAGGAGAAAATTAGAGATAGGAAGAGAACAACCCTTTGAATGGTCAGTGAAGACCAATCCAAACCAAAAAAAAGTGGGGGACTTCCCCGGCGGTCCAGTGGTTAAGACTCTACACTTCCACTGAAGGAGGCATGGGTTCTATTCCTGGTCAGGAACCTAAGATCCCGCCTGCCATGAGGTATTGCAAAAAATTTTAAACAAAAATTTAAGAATAAAGAAAATAAAAACTTAGTTGGAAGATAGAGGGTGAGTACTATGCTGATTAGTGGAGAGGAACATGCTGAATGTTGCAGACTTGGAAAGAAAGATGAGAAAATATCATGAAGGGAGAAAGAAGCAAATATCAAAGCAGAACTGAAAGGATGCACACCACGGTTAGCCAGGTCCTGTACTTTGCTTGAACAACTGCAGTGTGGGCAGCCCTTCACTTCTCCCCCAGAGAAGGGGATTCCTTCAATGATATCAAGAGAGGAAATCCCTCCACATTTTTGTCTATTTTCCCAATGAGCTGTTATTTCTGCAATGATACAAATCCTGCTTCAGTCAAGTGTGCAGTTCTGATCTGTGAAAACCTCCCCATGAAATCCTGTCCCATTGAAGCTCCCATTTCTCAAGCTTTTCCCGCATCGTGTCTTTCAGATGAAGCAGCCTTTGCTGAGTACAGAGCTCTGTGCAACACAGGTAAACAGTCTATGTTCCAAGGGTCAAGTCTTTATTTTGTTCCTAAAGCCAGTCCTCCTAAATACAAAATCATCTATATCTTTTTTCAATTGATCTCAGATTCCTCATGCCACATAATAACACAGAAGTATACACTGGGGAGAAGAGTGCTAACTGTCTGAAAGATTTCTTTCTAATTTCTTTACTAGAAGAGTCTCTATTTGTTATATGCTGGATATTTGATGAATCCCAATCTCAGCCACAGCCAGTTTAGCTTCCTTTAGCAAGACCTGTCATTCATATCCAATTAGAAGTGGATTCAAGCCTGTCAAGCTCTAAATCAGCCTGTTTACTTTCTTCTCTTTATAGACATAGAACTAGAAAATATTTGAGGACAGTAGCATCAGTTCAGTTCAGTTCAGTTCAGTTGCTCAGTTGTGTCCAACTCTGCGACCCCATGAACTGCAGCACGCCAGGCCTCCGTGTCCATTATCAACTCCCAGAGTCTAATCAAACTCATGTCCATTGAGTCAGTGATGCCATCCAACCATCTCAACCTCTGTAATCCCCTTCTTCCCCCCATCTTCAATCTTTCCCAGCATCAGGGTCTTTTCCAATGAGTCAGTTCTTCACATCAGGTGGCCAAAGTATCGGAGCTTCAGCTGCAGCATCAGTCCTTCCAATGAACACGCAGGACTGATCTCCTTTAGGATGGATTGGTTGGATCTCCTTGAAGTCCAAGGGACTTGCAAGAGTCTTCTCCAACACCACAGTTCAAAAGCATCAATTCTTTGGTGCTCAGTTTCCTTCACAGTCCAACTCTCACATCCATACATGACCACTGGAAAAACCATAGCCTTGACTAGACGGACGTTTGTTGGCAAAGTAATATCTCTGCTTTTCAATATGCTATCTAGGTTGGTCATAACTTTCCTTCCAAGGAGTAAGTGTCTTTTAATTTCATGGCTGCAGTCACCATCTGCAGCAATTTTGGAGCCCCAAAAAATAAAGTCTGACCCTGTTTCCACTGTTTCCCCATCTATTTCCCATGAAGTGATGGGACTGGATGCCATGATCTTACTTTTCTGAATGTTGAGCTTTAAGACAACTTTTTCATTCTCCTCTTTCACTTTCATCAAGAGGCTTTTTAGTTCCTCTTCACTTTCTGCCATAAGGGTGGTGTCATCTGCATATCTGAGGTTATTGATATTTCTCCCGGCAATCTTGATTCCAGCTTGTGCTTCTGCCAGTCCAGAGTTTCTCATGATGTACTCTGCGTATAAGTTATATAAGCAGGATGACAATATACAGCCTTGACGTACTCCTTTTCCTATTTGGAACCAGTCTGTTGTTCCATGTCCAGTTCTAACCGTTGCTTCCTGACCTGCATACAGGCTTCTCAAGAGGCAGATCAGGTGGTCTGGTATTCCCATCTCTGTCAGCATTTTCTACAGTGTATTGTGATCCACACAGTCAAAGGCTTTGGCATAGTCAATAAAGCAGAAATAGATGTTTTTCTGGAACTCTCTTGCTTTTTCGATGATCCAGTGGATGTTGGCAATTTGATCTCTGGTTCCTCTGCCTTTTCTAAAACCAGCTTGAACATCAGGAAGTTCATGGTTAATGTATTGCTGAAGTCTGGCTTGGAGAATTTTGAGCATTACTTTACTAGCGTGTGAGATGAGTGCAATTGTGTGGTAGTTTGAGCATTCTTTGGCATTGCCTTTCTTTGGGATTGGAATGAAAACTGACCTTTTCCAGTCCTGTGGCCACTGCTGAGTTTTCCAAATTTGCTGGCATATTGAGTGCAGCACTTTCACAGCATCATCTTTCAGGATTTGGAATAGCTCAACTGGAATTCCATCACCTCCACTAGCTTTGTTCGTAGTGATGCTTTCTAAGGCCCACTTGACTTCACATTCCAGGATGTCTGGCTCTAGGTCAGTGATCATACCATCGTGATTATCTGGGTCGTGAAGATCTTTTTTGTACAGTTCTTCTGTGCGTTCTTGCCACCTCTTCTTAATATCTTCTGCTTCTGTTAGGTCCATACCATTTCTGTCCTTTATCGAGCCCATCTTTCCATGAAATGTTCCCTTGGTATCTCTGATTTTCTTGAAGAGATCTCTAATCTTTCCCATTCTGTTGTTTTCCTCTATTTCTTTGCATTGATTGCTGAGGAAGGCTTTCTTATCTCTTCTTGCTGTTCTTTGGAACTCTGCATTCAGATGCTTATATCTTTCCTTTTCTCCTGTGCTTGTCGCTTCTTTTCTTTTCACAGCTATTTGTAAGACCCCCTCAGACAGCCATTTTGCTTTTTTGAGTTTCTTTTCCATGGGGATGGTCTTGATCCCTGTGCCCTATACAGTGTCACAAACCTCCGTCCATAGTTCATCAGGCACTCTATCTATCATATCTAGTCCTTTAAATCCATTTCTCACTTCCACTGTATAGTCATAAGGGATTTGATTTAGGTCATACCTGAATGGTCTAGTGGTTTTCCCTACTTTCTTCAATTTAAGTCTGAATTTGGCAATAAGGAGTTCATGATCTGAGCCACAGTCAGCTCCCGGTCTTGTTTTTGCTGACTGTATACAGCTTCTCCATCTTTGTCTGCAAAGAGTAAAATCAATCTGATTTCGGTGTTGACCATCTGGTGATGTCCATGTGTAGGGTCTTCTCTTGTGTTGTTGGAAGAGGGTGTTCGCTATGACTAGTGCATTTTCTTGGCAAAACTCTATTAGCCTTTGCCCTGCTTCATTCCGTATTCCAAGGCCAAATTTGCCTGTTACTCCAGGTGTTTCTTGACTTCCTACTTTTGCATTCCAGTCCCCTATAATGAAAAGGACATCTTTTTTGGCTGTTAGTTCTTAAAGGTCTTGTAGGTCTTCATAGAACTGTTCAACTTCACCTTCTTCAGCATTACCGGTTGGGGCATAGACTTGGATTACTGTGATACTGAATGGTTTGCCTTGGAAACGAACAGAGATCATTCTGTCGTTTTTGAGATTGCATCCAAGTACTGCATTTTGGACTCTTTTGTTGACCATGATGGCTACTCTATTTCTTCTGAGGGATTCCTGCCCACAGTAGTAGATATAATAGTCATCTGAGTTAAATTCACCCATTCCAGTTCATTTTAGTTCACTGATTCCTAGAATGTCAGCGTTCAATCTTGCCATCTCTTGTTTGACCACTTCCAATTTCCCTTGATTCATGGACCTGACATTCCAGGTTCCTATGCAATATTGCTCTTTACAGCATCGGACCTTGCTTCTATCACCAGTCACATCCACAACTGGGTATTGTTTTTGCTTTGGCTCCATCCCTTCATTCTTTCTGGAGTTATTTCTCCCTGATCTCCAGTAGCATATTGGGCACCTACCGACCTCGGGAGTTCCTCTTTCAATATCCTATCATTTTGCCTTTTCATACTGTTCTTGGGGTTCTCAAGGCAAGAATACTGAAGTGGTTTGCCATTCCCTTCTCCAGTGGACCACATTCTGTCAGACCTCTCCACCATGACCCGCCTGTCTTGGATGGCCCCACATGGCATGGCTTAGTTTCATTGAGTTAGACAAGGCTGTGGTCCGTGTGATCAAATTGACTAGTTTTCTGTGATTATGGTTTCATTGTGTATGCCCTCTGATCCCCTCTCACAATACCTACCATCTTACTTGGGTTTCTCTTACCTTGGATGTGGGGTATCTCTTCACAGCTGCTCCAGCAAAGTGCAGCCACTGCTCCTTACCTTGGACCTGGGGTATCTCCTCAAGGCCGCCCCTCCTGATGAACATGGAGTAGCTCCTCTCGGCCGTCCTTCTTAGTAGCATAATCAGATTTAATTTGAGATAGTAACAAGCAAGAGAAATGGGCGAGAGAGGTAATACTAGGTGGAAAGGAGATTAATAGTCCTTATTTCTCGTGGAAAATGGGCTGTGAATATATTCTACTTCTTAAAAGTGATTTTCATTTTGCCACTTAAAGAAAGCCAAAATGCTTTGCACCAGTCTGACAAGTTCTAGACCAACATGAAAGTCTACAAAGACATTTTACTGTATGGGTCTACGATCAATAGGTTCAGCTTTCTATGCAATTCTTTTCCCAAGTCCATTAAAAGCCATAATTGACACTCATGGCAAGGCAGGATCAACAATTAATGTGATTAATTATGCATCTTAGTTTGAACTCAGATGAGGAATGGGGAATTACTAGGTAAGGTTAGACATAAACTGAAAGGATTTTAAACATAGATACTGATACATTGGAGGCACATACATAGCATATACTAGATTCGTGCCTCCGATCCTGAGCATTATAGTGAAAAGACCGTCCTGGATGTTCTGCCAGTTTTTCTTTCTTTTCTTTTCTTTTTTTTTTAAATGTGCTTCCGCTTCACTTGTGCCTGCTCTGATACCTTAGCAGAAGCCCTAAGGTGCCCTCTTTTCATGCACAGTAATGAAACTGCCACAGGGTGGCAGCAGAGGTCTAGAAAAATATGAGTACTGCTGCTGTATTAATTGTAAAAAATTTGGCAAAAAAATTAAAAGTTAGGCAAGGGAAGAGAGAAGGAGAGGAATAAAATAATCACGGAAATTTAGAGTAAGAAGATAACAAAGCAAGGTAATTAGCACACAGATTATCCTTACTGGTCCACAGAATTGCATTCTGGAAGTAGTGATTGTGTGTGTGTTTGTGTGTGTGTGTACACGCGCGTACACGCGCGTATGGGGGGCACATTTTTCACACTTTAACATCTCTGAAATTGGGACACATCCTACAGTGAATATTATCTATTTGATTTATGTATTGTTGCATAACAAATCACTCCAAAATTCAATAAGCTTAAAAAGCAACAATTTTATTGTATTTTACAGTTTCATGGATTGACTGAGCTTCTCCAGGGGGTTCTTCAGATGGTCCTGCCAGGGGTCTCTCATGAAACTGCAGGCTGATAGGAGCTGGGACTGGACTTATCCAAAGGCTCCACCAGGATTCTTGGACAGCTGGGGTCTGCCCCCTCTCCATGTAGCTCAGGGTTCCTCCTTGTGTCTTCTCCAACGGACCTGTTACAGGGCAACTCAGTGCTCCCAAGAAACAAAGCAGAAACTGAAACATTACTATAGAACAACCCCAGAAGTCACATAGAATCACTTTTATTACATTGAATTGATCAAGAGCATCACAGGGTCCAGCTTGTATTCAAGAGAAAGTGAAACAGACTCTATCATGAAATAGAAGTAAGATCACGTTACAGAAGACTATGTAGATGAAGGAATTGTTGTAGCCACCTTTGGAAACACATTTTGCTAAATCTTCCATTTGATTACAAAATCACTTCTTTCCCCCACATACAAAATATTTTTAGCCTCTCCTCAGAAATTCTCACCTTATTATGGATGCGCTAGGATCTCAGCATCAAAATCAGGTGTGAATGGGGTTTGTGGGTGAAGTTCCTTAAGTACCACTCTTCAAATATAGATCCTGAAGAAATCTGGTGGGGGTTTTTTTTTTTTTTTTTTTTTTGGTTCTTTGTTAGGTTTTTTGGGGCCATGCTACATGGCTTGCAGGATTTTAGTTCCCTAACTGTGGATTGAATCCAGGCTCCCGCAGGGAAAGCACAAGTCCAAACCACTGGACCGCCAGGGAATCCCTAGTTGCTAAAGAAATCTGAATTTACAAGACATCTGTACACAAATTCAATAAATGATGAGGAGACAAAGAAAGGTAAGTGCCATAAATATTCAGTCCAGAATGAAGAGTAGGGAAAATGGACTCTAGTTCTTGATGGAGGAGTGGAAAGGACAAAAGAGCCTGTGGTTCATTATTCTATACACTTCAAATAAGTGTAGATCTTGGTTCATCAGCTATACTCAATGAAGGCATTTGCTTCTTTGTTTTTAAAGATCATGTTTGATGGGAGACGGGCAGCCATCTTGGGAAACAAGTCTGACACAGCGTTTTACACAATAGCTGTCAGGCAGTCAACATTCCTTCTTCATGTATGAACTTGGCTGCTTTCCCATTGACCTTCCCATTAAACAGCTTTAATCTCTCAGTGTTTTAGTCAGTGAGTCATTTGAAAAGGGAACTGGAATTCTGGTTGTTGTTTGAAACCCTCCCTGAACAACTCCTAGTCAGGTCAAAAAAGTGTTAGCTTGAAGACCTACCAAACGGTTGTCAGCTTGGCAACCAATCTCAGAGACAGTGGTGAGGCACTCTTTTAGGAAATGCTGCATTGGCAGCAGCCACGTGATGTACATAAGGACACAGTGCCGGGGACCAGCCCCGGCTGATCCAGGGTATTCGAAGCGGGGACGGCGTCGGCGAGGATCAGGAAACAACTGCTTAATTAAACGTTAATTAAGGATATAAAGAGTAATTGAATGAGGATAGCTCAGTGAAGAAATTCAGTGGAGAAAAGAGGCTGAATAATTCAGCCAGAAGGTAAGAGAAAGAACGACATGGTGAGACCAAGTTTCGGTGAACAAGGCCCACACTTTATTTTCCAAAGTAGTTTTTATACCTTAAGTTATGCATAGAGGATAATGGGGGAAGGGGTAGAGTCATGCAGTAAGCCAGGCTTTCTTCCTGCAAACTTATCATATGCAAAAGTTTAGGTGATTTGCATCATCTTCTGGCCCGGAGGCCTTTTTCTCTAAAGGTGATTATTCTAAAGTCAGGCGCCAGCCTCCAAAAAGCATTAGATAAAGTTGCATTCCTACAGAGCAAAGGTGTGGTGGGCTATAACAAGAAAAAGAATTAATTCAAGGGTCCCAGGTTACAAACATTAAAGCTACTATTTAAACCAATTGTATTAATCAATACACTGCCAGGGACACAGCAGGTAAGGGATATGGAGACTTAGCAGCAAACATTGGCCCAACAAGTGAAAATCCCTTCACCAATACAATTTCTAATCAATCTTTTGACTGCTCAAAGGAATCTGTATTTAGACAGTTTAGAACATCTCATGCCTCTCACAGTTTGGAGGCTCTGAGCAATCACATGTGGCCGGAAAAACCTATTCAGGCAGGCTAGAGGACTTCCAAGGGAGTTTGTAGGTTGAAACACTGTCACACCCAGGAATTATTAACTGGAGCTATAAGCTAACTCTTTTTTCAGAGAGGTACTGGGGGACAGCCCCCTGTAAAGTCAGAGGTGTAGGTGAAAGCACAAAGCAGAAAGTAGGCAGACTCTGGTTTTGGGGGTAGATTGCTCGAGAATTTCCAGGGAGACTCCTGAGGCTTGATCCCGCCTTTGCGTATGCCAAGCCTCCTTCCTCATGACCTTTGCCAGAGGTGGAGCTCGCTCCCCGCAACACAGAGTATAAAAAGCGATTCAGATGAAATGCCCTCTAATGAAAATAAGTTTTAGGAATATTGAATGCCGGATGTAGGCCTGGGAGGGAGAACAGAAGAGCTAGCTAACATTCCAAATACTTCATTGCTACGTTTCAGGCAAATAGTGAAAAAGCTCTTGATTTCCAGTCTAGTGTTCTCTGCAGAACACTAACATTTCCTGACTTGGATAACCCAACACAGAAGGCACTTAAACAGAAAAATGGACAGCATGGCTTTTGTCTTTCCAAATGGGGTAGGGGGTTAGATGACATTCGTTTATTAAGGACAGAAAAAGCCTGGGGACCTAGCACTACATCAGGGGCTTTATGATAATTCTGTGCCATCTACTAGATGCACTTTTTTTTAACCTTTCGGCCATCCGAATGACATGTGGGATCTTAGTTCCCCAGCCAGGAATCAAACCTGGGCCCTCTGCATTGGGAGCACAGAGTCTTAGGCAGTGACCACCAGGAAAGTCCCTGTGCCATACAGTGAAATGACACAGTGCATGTGACTATGAACCATTCCAAAATGATACCAAGATTAGCACTTGATTCTACCTGCATCTTCTCCTTTCTCTCTTAATTTTTGGAAAGCTTCATTTTCTGTAATCAACTGTCATCTTTCTATTAAAAATATGATGTGTTTCTGTTTTATCCTCTTTTGTTCTTTTCTTCATTACTGACACGTGCTACTGCTGATACTTTTACTTTCCTTGCCACTTAATGTTAGGTTTTTTGTTCTTATTCACTTGCTGTCATCCAGGACTAGAGTTGATAACTGACAGTGACCTGAATACAGTGTACAAGCAGTCTGACTAATCAAATGATCCTAGATTTCTGTTTGAAAATGTCTGGTGACAAAGGGAATGATTCACCACAAATGCACTATTCGGGGATCTGAGTAAAGTCAAAACGACACAAGAATTTTTCTAGAAACAAGATAAGTGATTGGATAACAGATTCTACCCAGGATTGGTCATTTAAAAATAAAACAGACAAAAACCTGAAAGAGCAGTCTTTAACTCAATACCCTCTGAGTGACCTTGGACAGAGTACTTTAGCAATTCTTAGATCAGGGCAATCATCGACTTTGACCACAAGAGGGCAGTTAAAATCACAAGAGATCATCATACATGTTTGTTTTATTAAAAATCCGAAATCTGGGTATATAAACTGAACTTGTTCAGATAAGCTAGTTCATTATATTTTTAGTTTATTTTTTAATTTAAGGATAATTCCTTTACAGAATTTTGCCATTTTCTGCCACACATCAACAAGAATCATCCATAGGTACACCCATGTCCCCTCCCTTCTGAACCTCCCTCCCACCTCTCTCCCATCCCATCCTTCTAGATTCTCACAGAGCCCCTGCTTGAGTTCCCTGAGTCATACAGCAAATTTTCATTGGCTCTCTATTTCACATGTGGTATTGTAAATTTCCATGTTACTCTCTCCATACATCTCACCCTCTCCCTCCTCTCCTCTGCCCCACCCCCACCCCTG
The DNA here is from genome assembly GCF_029378745.1 of Bos indicus. Lineage (NCBI taxonomy): Eukaryota > Metazoa > Chordata > Mammalia > Artiodactyla > Bovidae > Bos > Bos indicus. Next base: position 100,974,101 of record NC_091764.1, read on the forward strand.
TGTCCATAGGTCTGACTCTATGTCTGCTTCTCCATTGCTGCCCTGAAAGTAAATTCATCAGCACTATCTTTTTAAAGTGGATGGGAAAGAGAAGGAAGAAAGGAAAGGATTGTAGTTGTTGTTCAACCTCCAAATCATCTCCAACTCTTTGTGACCCCATGTCCTGCAGCATGCCAGGCTTGCCTGTCCTTCATTATTTCCCTGAGTTTGCTCAAAGTCATGTGATAGAAAAAAATGAAATTTAATTTAAAAAAAAAACCTAAGTTTATACATGTGCAGAAACCAAATAAATCTTTCTGTCAATCCACAATATCTGAGTGCAAATTGATACCAAAAGTTTTATTCAATTTAAAACAAAATATCAGTCTTATAAAATTTCTGGCTACATACCTCTGGCTTCTAAGTCTTGTTTTCACAGACCAGCAGTGGGGAAGTGAGGCAGCCCTCTAGCCTCTGGAGTTGGGGATTGGAAGAACAAAGTCTTTTTTACTGGTACTCTGTTATCTAGCTATCACTTTGTGTGACTGATACCTGTGATGGTCCTGTGATATGTCATCTCAGCTAGGCAACAGTCCCCAGTCATTCAATCAAACACTGTTTTTTTTTTGTTTGTTTGTTTGTTTGTTTTTGGTGGCGCCCTGCAGTATGTGGGATCTTGGTTCCCCAACCAGGGATTAAATCCTCACCTCCTGCACTGGAAGCGCAGTCTTAACCACTGGACTGCCAGGGAAGTCCATCGCACTAGTCTAGATGTTGCTGTGAAGGTGTGCTTCCCAGGTGGCATTAGTGTTAAAGAACCCCCTGGCAATGCAGGAGATGCTGGAGACACAGGTTTGATCCCTGAGTCAGGAAGATCCCCTGGTGGAGGGCATGGCAATCCACTCCAGTATTTTTGCCTGTAGAATTCCATGGACAGAGGAACCTGCCGGGCTATAGTCCATAGAGCTGCAAAGAGTTGAACACAACTGAAGTGACTCAGCACACACACACACATGCAAAGTCTATAACCAGTTGACTTTAAGTAAGGGAGATTACCACAATCAGTTGACAGGCCTTAAAGCAGAATTGAAGTTTCCCTGATGAAGAAGAAATTCCTCCTGGGGACAGCAGTGTCCCCAGTCTGCCCTTCCTGATAGCCTGCCCTTTGAGTTTTGGACTTGCCTCATTGGCCCCACAATTGCCTGAAACAATTCCGTGCAATATATACATTTTTAAATATATCGCCTACTGGTTCTGCCTCTTTTGTTGAACCCAGACTGATATGATCCCCGGATACTAGTGGGTTTCAGGAGATCCCACACACAGCTAGACACACGCCCGAGGAATTTCCGCCCTGCACCATTTCCTGATACAGGTGATATGCTCTCTGAAGGGCCTCTTCACTCATGGCCAAACATTCCACAGGACCTCTTTCTCCTGGGGTCCCTTTGTAGACAACTCAAACCCCATTAACTTCTTCTGTTTCCTCTGGGCCTGGGGTGCTCCTATACCCACTGAACAAATGGTGAAATTGCAACTGGCATCCACTGCATCTGCCCTTCCTTACCCTGGCATGAGGGGCAATTTCAGGTAGCTTCCCACCACCAGACCTCTCCAGGCAACATTCAGATGGAAGTTTCTATGCCATCCACAACAGGGCATTTAGGTTGAGTTCTTACAAGCACTCTCTTGCTCTCCAGTCAGCCCTGGGTCTACAAATTTCCAGAGCTGAGCCATACAGACTGGGAAGGACTGTGTCCACCTCCAGCAAGCAGAGGCCCTCCTAGTTCCTCCCCAACTTGGCCTGGGCTGAAGGAGGGGAAACATGCCAGCAATCCCATCATCCACAGATTCCCTCAAAAAATTTGCCTCTGTAATTGGTTTTGAATTTTTCATTATATGGGCTGTGGGTAACTGTCCCCAGACCCATTTAGAAAATCCTATGGGGTGTGTCCAAAACCTGTCTTTGGAACACAGGACTTTTTATCACCTACTATTCTCAGCTTGCCTATATGCACTTCAGGAAGCAACAGTTAGAACTGGACATGGAACAACAGACTGGTTCCAAATAGGAAAAGGAGTACGTCAAGGCTGTATATTGTCATCCTGCTTATTTAACTTCTATGCAGAGTACATCATGAGAAACGCTGGGCTGCGAGAAGCACAAGCTGGAATCAAGATTGCCAGGAGAAATATCAATAACCTCAGATATGCAGATGACACCACCCTTATGGCAAAAAGTGAAGAAGAACTAAATTGATTAAAGTGAAAGAGGAGAGTGAAAAAGTTGGCTTAAAACTCAACATTCAGAAAACGAAAATCATGGCATCTGGTCCCATCACTTCATGGGAAATAGATGGGAAAACAGTGGAAACAGTGTCAGACTTTATTTTGGGGGGGCTCCAAATTCATGGCAGATGGTGATTGCAGCCATGAAATTAAAAGATGCTTACTCCTTGGAAGGAAAGTTGTGACCAACCTAGATAGCATATTGAAAAGCAGAGACATTACTTTGCCAACAAAGGTCCATCTAGTCAAGGCTATGGTTTTTCCATTGGTCATGTATGGATGTGAGAGTTGGACTGTGAAGAAAGCTGAGTGCTGAAGAATTATGGTTTTGAACTGTGGTGTTGGAAAAGACTCTTGAGAGTCCCTTGGACTGCAAGGAGATCCAACCAGTCCATCCTAAAGGAGTGTTCTTTGGAAGGACTGGGTGTTCTGAGTGCTGAAGAATTATGGTTTTGAACTGTGGTGTTGGAAAAGACTCTTGAGAGTCCCTTGGACTACAAGGAGATCCAACCAGTCCATCCTAAAGGAGTGTTCTTTGGAAGGACTGGGTGTTCTTTGGAAGGACTGATGCTAAAGCTGAAACTCCAATACTTTGGCCACCTCATGTGAAGAATTGACTCATTGGAAAGGACCCTAATGCTGGGAGGGATTAGGGGCAGAAGAAGGGGATGACAGAGGATGAGATGTCTGGATGGCATCACCGACTCGATGGACATGAGTTTGAGTGAACTCTGAGTGTTGGTGATTGACAGAGAGGCCTGGTGTGCTGTGATTCATGGGGTCGCAAAGAGTCGGACACGACTGAGCAACTGAACTGAACTGAACTGAACTGAACTGATTCTCAGCTTTAGGTTTCAGCCAAAATTTTGAGACCACAGGAAAAAAAGTCTTGCTGATATTCTATTTCTCTCATCAATGGGGAAGTTCTTGCACTCTCAAAAATCAGTTATTCATAGGTGAGCTTCTATCTAGAATTTTGTATCTTCAAAGAATATTCCCAGGTTGCTCTAGGCTCTCAACAGCATTGTCCACTACTGACTCTGTTCTGAGTCTAGAGATATTTGATAAGTCCCCAAGTCTGTCAGTGAATACCTATGGTGCTGGACCTTACAGATTCTTAAAGCCTCTTGGATGAGCCGTCACACATGTATCTACTGTGCTCATTTCCCTGTTTCTCTAGCAAATGCACCAATTTTCCATCCTTCTTGACACAACAATGCCAATTCCAATTAATTCCTGGGGTTTCTATAATTATGCCTTTCACTGGAGGTCAGTTGTTTTATATTTTCCTTTAACTAATTTAATCTTAGAATGGAGAATAAAGGATTTCAAAGGACATAAACAGAAAAATTATAAACTAAGACAAAATATTTTCAGCCTGTATTACACACAAAGGGCTCATTTATTTAGTATATAAAGAACTTTTTCTCACACATTATTTAAGAAAAGATCAATCACCCAATCTCTTTTTTTAAAAAGGATATAGGCTATGAACTGTCAGATCACAGAAAAGGAAATACAAATGACTTGTAAGCACGTAAAAAGATAATTCTTAATAAGAGAACTACAAATTAAAACCACAGTGAGAAACGGTTTTTCATCTCTCTAATTAGCAAAGATCAAAACGTTTGATGAAAAACTGCATTGGTAAAGATGTAAAGGAAAATGAAACTTGTCATGCATTGCTGGAGAGAGTACAAATCTGCAGATTTATGTACAATTGGGGAAATCTACAAATACTCAAAAAGCAAGAAATTACATCTGTAGAAATATAGTCATTGCAGCATTGTTTGTAAAGGCAAAAGAAGGGAAATGATCTACACTTCCATTAATAGATCAGTTACATAAATTATTAAATCCATAAAATAGAATTCTGTCCCACCATTAAAAAGAATAAGGCAGTTCTAATGAGTATATAAACATAGATTCAAGATATATTGTTAACTGGGGGTGGGAAGTACAGTTCAGAACAGTGTGTATACTATGCTACAACTTGAGGTGTGTGTGCGTGTGTTTGCGAGTGCATGCTCAGTCATGTCTAACTCTTTGTAACCCCATAGACTGTAGTCGGCTAGGTTCTTCTGTCCATGGAATTTTCCAGGCAAGAAAACTGGAAAAGGTTGCCATTTACTGCTCCAGGGGCTCTTCCTGACCCAGGAAATGAACCTGTGTCTCCTGCATCTCTTGCAGTAGCAGACAGATTCTTTACTAATGAGCCATCTGGGAAGCCCGTGTGTGTGTGTGTGTGTGTGCGCGCGTGCACTCATGTACATAAATGCTTGTTTGTGAACAATTTATATCTGAGAAAGAATGTCAAGGCAACAGTATTTTTCTCCAGGGCAAGGAACTGGTGAGCTGGCAATCAGAGGTGGAGCAGAGACTCTTTTCATGGCTATGTCTTGTAACTTTTAAATTTTATCCTGTGCGCATGTACATCTTCAAAACACGGTAAATAATAATTTGATAGAAGTAACACATAAAGAAAATAAGACTGACAAGAGCTTTGAAGAAACTAAACAAGCAGATGTCACAGAGACCTGGGAGATTGGCTGTTTTGGACAGAGCAATCATATAGAATGGCTCAATATAAGCTCAGAGAAGGTAAGCATTTTTGCCTAAAGTCACACAGCAATTATTTGAAAAAGGATTTGAGGAAAGGTTGCTCTTGGGGACTTCCCTGGCAATCCAGAGGTTAAGATTTCACTTTTCGATGCAGGGGGTGCAGGTTCAGTCTCTGATTGGGAAGCTAAGATTCCCACATGCCTGACAGCCAGAAAACCAAACATAAAATAGAAGCAATATTGTAACAAATTCAATAAAGACTTTAAAAATGGTCTATATCAAAAAAGAAATTTTTTTTAATTTTATTTTATTTTTAAACTTTACATAATTGTATTAGTTTTGCCAAATATCAAAATGAATCCGCCACAGGTATACATGTGTTCCCCATCCTGAACCCTCCTCCCTCCTCCCTCCCCATACCATCCCTCTGGGTCGTCCCAGTGCACTAGCCCCAAGCATCCAGTATCGTGTATCGTCGAACCTGGACTGGCAACTCGTTTCTTACATGATATTTTACATGTTTCAATGTCATTCTCCCAAATCTTCCCACCCTCTCCCTCTCCCACAGAGTCCATTAGACTGTTCTATACATCAGTGTCTCTTTTGCTGTCTCGTACACTGGGTTATTGTTACCATCTTTCTAAATTCCATATATATGCGTTAGTATACTATATTTATGTTTTTCCTTCTGGCTTACTTCACTCTGTATAATAGGCTCCAGTTTCATCCACTATGAGGTACCATTTCACACCAGTCAGAATGGCTGCGATCCAAAAGTCTACAAATAATAAATGCTGGAGAGGGTGTGGAGAAAAGGGAACCCTCTTACCCTGTTGGTGGGAATGCAAACTAGTACAGCCACTATGGAGAACAGTGTGGAGATTCCTTAAAAAACTGGAAATAGAACTGCCTTATGATCCAGCAATCCCACTGCTGGGCATACACACTGAGGAAACCAGAAGGGAAAGAGACACGTGTACCCCAATGTTCATCGCAGCACTGTTTATAATAGCCAAAAAAGAAATTTTTAAGTTGGTCTTATTGACTCCAGCATCAGTGCTCTTCCCACTGTCTTCCCACAGCTCTTAAGAGGGGACAAGGCATTTTCTAAGGAAAAATATATAGAAGGAGCCCCAGTGGCTCAGTGGTAAAGAATCCACCTGTAATGTGGGAGACACAGGTTCAATCCCTGGGTTGGGAAGATCCCCTGAAGAAGGAAATGGCTACCCACTCCAGTATTCTTGCCTGGAGAAACCTCTGGACAGAGGAGCCTAGGGAACTCCAGGTCCATGGAGTTACAAAAGAGCTGGACACAACTGAGCAACTGAGCACACACATACGTACAAGGAACCAGTGTAACTAACAGTCTTCAGGAAAGCGGTTGAGCATTCCATACCTGTCACAGCCAGCAGCACTTAGATGCAAATATTTGCTTACAAGTCATGCAGGGCATTGGAAGTCATGAAAAACTGTTTAAGCAGAAAATAGGAAGAACTAAGGGGAAAAAAACTTTAAGTTCTTTACTGGGGATCTAGAGAGCACATTCTAGCCCATCTTTGGAGAGACATCACATATAAACAGCTTGGGACATCACTATAGCTAAGACAAGAAAAGCCTAAGAGCAGTCTTGGCATCCATGACAAAATTTGGAATGTGTGCAGTGAGGTCACTGACCCTATGTCCATGTGACCAAAGATGTGGCCCTTTTGAAGACAAGTAGGACTTGTTTTGAGGGGGCAGAGAAGGTGCAACTTTTTAAAAAGTTTTTTCTTTTTTTTTAAATTTATTTGGCTGCATCGGGTCTTAGTTGTAGCATGCGGGCTTTAGCTGTGGGGCACGTGGGATCTTCGTTCCTCAACCAGGGACTGAACCCACATTCCCTGCATTGGAAAGAAAGCCTCAGAAAATGCAACTTTTGAAAGTTGATCTAAAAGGGGGAAAAAAGAGAAGAAGGTGCATTAAGCAGGTCACTCAAAGCTCAAGTGGGACTACATAACTAGTGCTAACTCTCCTCCAGAGCAACAGAACCAAACTAGTCTTTCACCTGGGATGAGCTCAGAAAAACCCCAGCCAGCGAGCCCTTGAATGCAGTGTCAGGGCCAAGCCACCGCACCAACATTAGAGCTCGACGGTGGTGTCAGAGGGTGCGGACTGGTTTCATTGTGTCTTAATTACTATTGTTTTCAAGTTGTACAGGTAAAAGATAAAAACATACTCATTTTAAAAAGTTTGTCCTACAGAAGAAAAAATAAAGGAAGTAAGGTGGTTATTTATTTAATCATTTTAATATTGATAGATATTTAAATAGTTTCTAATTTTTTCCTGAGGATTAGGTCTCTACACAGTATGTGTTTAGTGCCAGATAAAGGGTGCTATTCCCAAATATATTAATATATGTATGTAGTGTTGACCATATCTAGATTAAACTAGTCCTCTGCTCAAATGGGTAGGTTTAAGGGAGGATTCAGATATACCATGTTTCTTGCTCAATTCCTCTAGTCAACTCATGAGCTAATAGAAACAACTAGAATAAGAAATTTTAAATTCCATTTTTTTTTATTCAAGCATTGAATATTCACTGATACAAGCAAGCACTATTTTAGGTGTTCGAGATATAAGGGTGGATTAGATACAGTCTTTGTCCTAAAAATAATACAAAAGGGAAATTTAAATAAACACCACAATCCATAGTCGTCAACAGTACAGAATTACAATCTCCTCATCATTCCCTCCTGTATCTTTTCTTTCTCTTTGCTTTATTGACCTACAATAAGCAGTTGTTTTATTTCAAGATTCTATTGACAATGCTGTGCCTTCTTTCCCTTTAATTTCATTTTTCATTATGTCCTACTAATCCCTCCTCTGTCTCTAAACAACACCTTGCTTTCTCATCTATGCCCAACCCTACTAAGGATAAATAATGTTTTTCTTATTTTTTAGTCATTTGTGCCAAAAATAATTGGGAGATCAATCCACATAAACTGCTTCTGTAAATTTTCCTCTATAATAATGCCTTTACCAGAATGCCCACATTTCACATTGTGAAATTAAGGTGCAAATCACAGTCATAACAAGGAAAATACAGTCACACACTGGTTATTCAACCACAACTATGCATTTTCGAAAAAACTAAATTCAGTCAAGGCCAGTTCTTTACGGAAGTGTGAAGAGCTGAGACACAAAGCACCACCCTGCTCTCTCTCATTCACCTTCCACAACTTATTTCAGGTTTTACCTGCAAAGAGGCACTGTTAGGATAAAAGTATATTATCGGGGAGCAGTAGCATGTCAACCCACTAGCACACAGAAAAACCCTGTAATACACTGGCAATAGTACATATTTGCACAGATTTCATCAGCTCAGCTCAGAATATAACATTTTAAAGGTATTTTTGACAGAGATGATGGGGATGACTAAGCCAACAACCTTAGTCACTAGAGAGAGGGATACTAAAAACAAACCTTATCTATTTCACAAATTTGCCTGCACTCTTTAAAGTGTTAAGATAACATCTAAGTTCTCTCAAAGAGAGTCCAGCAAGAAGCCATCAGTCCCAGGGAGGCGGCATTGATCCCACATCTAACTTACGTGCTAGAAGGGCAGCACTCACTAAAGGTGTGCTCACGAGAGGTCATCTCCCTCTTTTTAGGGAGCCACAGGACAGAAGGAACATTCATCAACGTCTGACCTTCTTACAGACCCACGGAAAATCAACCTCACAGCTAGAGGCCAGGAGACCACCTTTGCTGATGGTACCACAATTCTGTACCAAGCTGTTTGAAGCAATTCTGTAAGGAACCAAAAAAATCAATCACTTAAGGTGACGTGCAGAGTAAAGGAAGTTCTAAGGCATGAAAAGATTAAAAATGAGCAAATTCTTTCTGCCATTCAGACCTCACTTCTCTCAGCTCCCAAAACTGCAGAATAAAAATTACTCATTATCCTCTTTAAAGTGTCCTCTCTTTTTTTTCTTGCCCTTATCAACTATTGATTTCCTTCCTTGTTTCCTTTTTCTTTCCTCTCCTCTCCATCCATTATCCTTAGTCTATTTCCCCAGACATATAATTTCTTTTCCCCTTTTCTTTTCTCTTCTCTCTCTCTCTGCACTCTTTTGAAGCCCCTTACCTTGAGATGTTTAAGGCTGATCCATCTTCCCACCTCCAGCCAGAACTGTTTCTCAGACCAATCCAGTAAAATTCCTGACTGAGGAGATTTTGGAGCTCGATCTAAATGAGAGGTTGCAGAAGATGAAAAAAGGTAAGAAAAAATGCAGAAAGGTTAAAAAGAGATGTAGGGTCATGGTAACGCTGTTTTTCCTTATACCGTCTCTCATCACTGTTATTTATGAACTGAATGTGTGTGTCCCCCCACTCCCTAGATTGCTATGTTGAAGCTCTGATATCACAAAGTGATGGCATTTGGAAGTAGCCTTTGGGCAGTAATTAGGTTTAGATGAGGTCTTCAGGGTGGGCCCCACACTAAAAATGGGATTAGTGCTCTTAAGGAAGAGGAAAAGGCTTCCCAGGTGGCTTAGTGGTAAAGAATCCATCTGCCAATGCAGCAGATATAAGAGACGTGGGTTTGATCCCTGGATCAGAAAGATCCCCTGGAGGAGGGCACGGCAACCCATTCCATTATTCTTGTCTGGAGAATCCCATGGACAGAGGGGCTTGGCGGGCTATAGTCCATAGGGTCACAAAAAGTCAGACACGACTAAAGCAACTTAGCATGCAGTCTCTCACCACCACATGAGAGGCAGCTGCCTGCAAGCCAGGAAGAAGTTTCTCACCAGAAACCAAGTCTACCAGCATCTTGATCTTGGACTTGGCCTCCAGAACTCTGAGAAAGAAATGTCTGCGGCCTAAGCTCCCCCACCCTGTCTATGGTTTATAGCAGTCCTAGCAGACTGAAACAACCACCTACTCCAAATAACTACTCTCTCTTTCAAACCTTCATTCTAGAGATGTGTCGGTTGCAGAGTGCAATACTTCCTAGAATTGAACTTCATGCCTATAATTACACTCTTAGATCATGACAGATAAGATAACTATTACATCTCTACCTTCCACTGCAACTTCTTCCTTGATTAGATGGAGCACCAAATAGGTATTCAGATAAATACCAGATAAATATATATTCAAATAACTTTGAAAAAAAAAAAGCTAAATACTGCTGTGAACACACTCATATTTCACATCATCATTTAACACTTATGTTATTATTAAACTTGCAACAATGTACTTGCATTGTTGTTTTTTCCCCACTAAACTCTCATTCTCCAAGTCCTCATCAATCTTGCATATGGCAAGAAAAAATAAACACAGTTTTTAAGGAAAAGATGATGGTAAGGTTAAGTTGGTTATACTCTTTACATGTCCCAAGCTACCCACTAGAACAGAAATAAGATTCTTTGCTCTGTTGAGTCTGACCGGCAAATGAAAGAGTTTATATCCTAATGGAATTGTCTCTAGAAATACAATGAAATAAAATAAAGGTTAAATCCCAGAAGACTAATTTTGTATAGGATTTGGTGCTAGTGTAATAAATATATTTAGCAACAAGTAAACTACCACCTTGGATATGGCCCTATATTCCCAGCAAGTACTTAATTGTGTATGCTGGTGGGGGGACAGGGTCTGAAGTGTAAGGAAGGGTAGGATAAATGAAATGACATCCTAATTTCCAGATTAGCTGGAAACCTTTTGTGTAGTACTTAAACAATTTGCTTAAAATGATTACTTAAATTAGGAAAAAAGTGAGTTTATCCTCATTCTTCCAATAATATTATAAGAAAAACTGTCCATTTCTTTCTTCCTCGCATTTCAGTGGGAGGAATGACAGCTAATGAAACACAGAAATGAATAGATAAATTCATTCATTAAATAAATAATGAATAGATAAATTCATTCATTAAATAAATAAATAGATATAAACACAGACCTCAATTAGAGTCTGAAGAGCTGGGATTCAATAATACTCACAAACTCCAATCCTACACTTGATCACTACTCTCAAGATCCATACAATTCTAAGTCACATGATTCTGCCAGCTTACTACTTCTCCCTGATGAGGCTGGACAGGGCAAATGTTTACTGGATCACTTTCACTTGAAAATAACATCCCACTTGAAAGAAGCTTTTAGAACCAGAGTGCGATTATCTATAGGGTTCTACGGACTCATGAATGATGTGTGTGCGTTACCGTAGAAGCAGCATAAAAGCATAAACAAGAGTGTTTATTGCAAGGGTGTGACCTCAGAAGGCTTATGTTGCAGAGAAGGTGTGAACTAGAGCAATGAGGTGCTATGTCACTTTAGAACTAGTAATGTTTGGTTATACCTTAGAGAGGAAAAAGTATAAAACCTAAAAGCAAGAAGAAGACAGAACACAAACAAGTGAAATCAGATACATTTTTTTCTTTCCTTTGCATTTTATTTTTAAGGTCAATATTTATGTCTTACACATGCACACATATGTTTTTGCAGGCAATATTTTTAAATTGTAATTAAAATACTGCTAAGGTATAGAACATACTCCTTACACTGCCAAAATGAACATGGTTTACAGGATATAGCTAAGATATTTCAGTCCATATGGAGATAAACTACTAAAATACCAAAGCTACTAAATTGGACATATCTTTGATTGGCTAACTTAATTTCAGGGACTATATACTAAATAACTAACCTCAAGGAAATAATTCATATAAATATGCTTGTAGCTGCTTAAAAATTGGAAATCAGATTTTTTTCTAGAAATACGAAAACAGTTAAGCAAAAATAGAATAATACAGAATTTTAAAAGATAAGTATCTGTAATCATTTAACGTGTGGAAAAAGGTATGAAATAATGCTACATTACAAAAGCAAAACATGAACATATGGTATCCAAAAAGCCTAGATATTTACATAGGGTAAATATGTAATTTTAAATAATAGGTATGTTATGTTTTCAAATAAAATAACTTACATTTTTTCTTCAATCTCCAGACACTTTTTCGGGTGAAGTACTTATCACAATACATGTAATTATTAATTTGAAAAAAAAAAGTACAATACGGAGCACCCATAAAGTCTAAAATTATTTAGATCTATTGTTTTCAATTTAGAGTTATTTCACTTGAAAATGTGTCTGGAAAGCTGAATAAACACACATTGAGCATATTACGTGAAAGTTGAACAAATATACTATTTAAAAATAACTTTATCCTCTGTTTTCAGACTTTTCAAATATATCCTATAGAATGTAAGCACTGACTGCTGTTGCTGCTGCTGCTGCTGCTGCTGCTAAGTCGCTTCAGTCGTGTCCGACTCTGTACGACCCCATAACAGCAGCCCACCAGGCTCCCCCGTCCCTGGGATTCTCCATGCAAGAACACTGGAGTGGGTTGCCATTTCCTTCTCCAATGCATGAAAGTGAAAAGTGAAAGTGAAGTCGCTCAGTCATGTCCGACTGTTAGCGACCCCATGGACTGCAGCCAACCAGGCTCCTCCGCCCATGGGATTTTCCAGGCAAGAGTACTAGAATAGGGTGCCATCGCCTTCTCCATTGACTGCTGCTGCTGCTGCTAAGTCGCTTCAGTCGTGTCCGACTCTGTGCGACCCCATAGATGGCAGCCCACTAGGTTCCACCATCCCTAGGATTCTCCAGGCAAGAACACTGGAGTGGGTTGCCATTTTCTTCTCCAATGCAGGCAAGTGAAAAGTGAAAGCGAAGTCGCTCAGTCGTGTCCGACTCTTCGCGACCTCATGGACTGCAGCCCACCAGGCTCCTCCGTCCATGGGATTTTCCAGGCAAGAATGCTGGAGTGGGGTGCCATTGCCTTCTCCGTCTCCATTGACTACTAGCATATAAAAACATGCAGATACATAAAGAGATTTAAGGGAAACTGGACTGGGTACAAAATTACTAGAATTTAATATTGATAAGAATTTCCTCTATAATTTTGTGTATGTGCACAATACTAAAAGTTAGTAAGCCTTGCTGTGTAAACCGAGCACTCCCTTTAAAAGAGTGAAACGCTGGGGTCCCACCAATTGGGGTGGCAGGAGGACCCGCACTCCTGCTTCACTAAGTCTCCACGGCGCACCTGCCCACAGGCACGTGGCACATTCTTGCTCCCTGCAATGCCCAGGAAGGAGGTCGGCTCCACCCAGGGAGCAACAAAGGGAGAGCCCAAGAGATGTGGTTCTCTGCTAACCTGCTCCTGCAAAAAAGAGGAAATCAGAGTGGAAACCAAAAAATGGCGGCAGGAAAGGATAAATCTTCAGACCAAAAAAAAAAAAAAAACCCACAAACAAAAGGGGAAAAAAGAACACGAGGAAAACAGGCTAACCAAGACACAAGATTTACCTGCAGAAAACAGAAACTAAGAGCGAGGAGAACCCAGCCTCTGATGAAGCAGGAGATAAAAGAAGCCAAATCTGATTCAAATCACCGCCCAGTCTTAGTGGTCCCTGTCTCCCTTCTTGTACAATACAGGGCAATATGTTTATCAACTATTTTGTAAATGCAAAATTGTGAGTAGCTCTGGAAACATTTTTAAGAAGGAGGAAATTCAACATTATTCCATTTTTTAAGTGCTAACTGCTTTTCCTTAAGAGGTGAAATCATTTAGTGGTTGGTTTTTTTTTTTTGGTACAACCAGAAAATAGAGGGATATTGAATACAGAGGCTTTGATTGTCTTGGGTATCAGCTTAACATTGCATAGATGGACTAGATTTTACATCCTCCAATACAAAGCACACTAAATGGCAAACTGGAGTCAGTTGTGTGTTTAACATGTCTTGGACACTTTGAATTACTTTTATTCCCATGTTGGTTTTGGTGAAATTGTTTCTTAAAAGAAAAACCACACCTTGATCTCTGCTCTCCCTGTCAGAATTTTGTGTACTCTGTAACATCTTTGTTCAGGTAGTCCAGTTTTCCTAGTAACTTTCTTCATCTGCTGTGAAAGATTAATATCATACACACTACTAATGAATTTTCAAATTGTGAATCCGTGGGACATATGATATAACAGTGTATGAACACTTGAAGGCATTCATACTTAACATACTGTTAAAACAAGTTTGCCTTCACATTTTAAACTGGAGAGTAACTTGGATAATTGTTCAGAAATGAATCACAATTACATGGGTTTTTTTTTAGATTTTTGGTACAAATGTTAAGAATTATACACAAATTTAAACTTCTGTATACTGGTAAATCCTAAAGGAAATCAACACTGAATATTCATTGGAAGGACTGGTGCTGAAGCTGAAGCTCCAATACTTTGGCCACCTGATGCAAAGAGCTGACTCAGTGGAAAAGACCCTGATGCTGGGAAAGACTGACGGCAGGAGAAGGGGATGACAGAGGATGAGATGGTTGGATAGCATCACTGACTCAATGGACATGAGTTTGAGCAAGCTCTGGGAGATAGTAAAGGACAGGGAAGGTTGGCAGGCTACAGTCCATGGGGTCACAAAGAGTCAAACACGACTGAACAACACAACAAAATACTGATCTTCAAAACCATCAGTACAATTTCAATTATGAAAGAAAAAAAAATAGTAAAACACTGTCCATCAACAGATGAATGGATAAACAAAATGTGGTCCTATCCATACAATGGAATATTATTCAGCCTTTAAAAGGAATGAAATTCTGATACCTGCTACAGCACAGATGTACCTTGGAAACATGCCAAACAAAAGAAGCCAATGAAATAATATAAGCCAGATACAAAAGGACATAAGAGGAAAATTCAGAGAGAAAAAGATTAGACTAGTAGTCACCAGGGTCTGGGGGGTGGGGTTATGGGGAGTTACTGTTTACTGGGTGTGGAGTTTCTGTTTGGGGTGATATAAAAGGTTCTGGAAATGAACAGTGGTCACAGTTGCACAATGATGTGAATATACGTAATTCCACTTAATTATATACTTGAAAATTGTCAAAATAGTAAGTTGTATGTTATTGATGCTTTACCACACTTTTTAAGTTAAAAAAAAAGGAGTGAGAAGTATCCTAACCTACCTACCAAAGATATGCTTTGGCTTGAAGTTCATAATGGTTGCTTTATTTGGTTATGAAGAAAGGGTGATAAACACACACACATTACCAGACTACAAAGACCTCAAGTAAAACAATTCTCCTATCATCTACCATCTGCTTCCAGCCATTTAGTTCTATCTTTGAACATATCATTTCAGATTTCCTCAAAAGGGAAAAACTCAATTCAACAAATCATAATTTACTTTGTGATACATATTTTACTGAAATTTCACACTCTGGGAGACAGAAAAGAAAAACAAAAGTTATTTCAAATCTGGGCTTTATTTCAAGTGTCAAGGAAATTAAAATGGAAAGAAGGAAAACTAAAATGAAGTGATTCCTCCTATGTTAAAAAAAAATTTCACATAGATTTTTCTCACTTAATACTTGTAATGATTCTGGAAAAAAACTTCTCCACTTGGTACATGAGGAAATTGAGAGTCAACGAGGTTAAGAAACTTGCTGAAGCTCACATAGCTAGTAAGCAATTTAGTAAAAACAAACTCATGTCTCTCTGAAAGAAATGAAGCTGTTTAATTACCTGAATCTACTTTACATTATGGGGATAAGTGACCATGTTATCATAGTCTTTATAGTCACAGAAGGAAACCTTCGATATAATTAGATGGCTTCTCTGGTGGCTCAGAGGGTAAAGAGTCTGCCCGCAATGTGGGAGACCTGGGTTCGATCCCTGGGTTGGGAACATCCCCTGGAGAAGGAAATGGCAACCCACTCTGGTACTCTTGCCTGGAAAACCCCATGGACGGAGAAGCCTGGTAGGCTACAGTCCATGGGGTCGCAAAGAGTCGGACACGACTGAGCGACTTCACTTTCACTTTCAAACCTTAAATACAAGAAAAGTCAATACTGAAACTTCAGGGAGAAGATAGGGACAATCCCAAAGTCATAAACTCTAACAGGGATGATGGTTCAAGTTGAACGAGAGATTGTTAAAGCAATAAAGTCTGAAGATATAATCTCAAATTATGATAATGAGGAAGAAAGATGTTATACTGGGAGGAGCATCAGGATAGGTGTAAAGAAACCAAAGTATTTCCACAGGGAACTCTTTAGTCAGCATATATTAAAATAACACACCAACAACTATAAGAAACAAAAGTTAACAATCAAAATAAACTTATCTATATGGAGAAAAAAACAACAACAAAAATCAAGAATTTGAACATATCTAAAGATAAATTCTGCAGATGGTGATTGCAGCCATGAAATTAAAAGACGCTTACTCCTTGGAAGAAAAGTTACGACCAACCTAGATAGCATATTGAAAAGCAGAGACATTACTTTGCCAACAGAGGTCCATCTAGTCAAGGCTATGGTTTTTCCTGTGGTCATGTATGGATGTGAGAGTTGGACTGTGAAGAAGGCTAAGTGCCGAAGAATTGATGCTTTTGAACTGTGGTGTTGGAGAAGACCCTTGAGAGTCCCTTGGACTGCAAGGAGATCCAACCCGTCCATTCTGAAGGACATCAGCCCTGGGATTTCTTTGGAAGGAACGATGCTAAAGATGCATCTCCAGTACTTTGGCCACCTCATGCGAAGAGTTGACTCATTGGAAAAGACTCTGACGCTGGAAGGGATTGGGGGCAGGAGGCGAAGGGGACGACAGAGGATGAGATGGCTGGATGGCATCACTGACTCAATGGACATGAGTCTGAGTGAACTCTGGGAGTTGGTGATGGACAGGGAGGCCTAGCGTGCTGCGATTCATGGGGTTGCAAAGAGTCGGACATGACTGAGGGACTGAACTGACTGAACTGAAAGATAAATTCAAAGAACAGGAAGAGCAAGAAAGAGTAGTTGCCATAAGGTAAACAGAACATTGAGGAAATAACAGAACAATTCAACTTCAATTTTTTTCGTTTTCTCAAAAATAAAATAAATCTTGAAGTCCAAGCACAAAAAAGAGATAATAAGTGAACACGTCAGCATATAATTTTCATGTAAATAAATTTTAAGGATAGTAAAAAAGAAAAATAAGTGAACACCTCACTATTTAAAAATATTTAAATCCCAAGGGCCATAAAATATACATCCCAGATTCAAAATCAAATAATATTTTAAACATTATTTGTACAGCAAAGAAAAGGAACCAGAAGACAAACAACTGAAAAAGTGATTTCATTTTTCAGCGTGCACAAGATGGATTCTGAAAGCTGTTAAACACAGTATTTCTGTAAGAATTTAAAAGGTGGGTTGGTATGGAGTTTAAAATCTGGCTCTGAAAAGAAAGTTTGGCTCTGTCAGATTTGTAGCCTTGGACTTGCTCACTAACTCTTCTGAATTTTATTCACTCAATGAAAAAGAGTGGTTGAATTCTACTTCATAGAATATGCTGTGAAGATTAAGAATAATAAAATAGAATTGAATTCCTATCACATAGCAGGTGCTCAACACACGGTAGTTTCTATTTTTATTATTTTCCTTATAAGCTTGGCTATCTATAACTGATCTAAGAGGGGGACTATAGTTATATATCTTACTGAAAGATAACTATTTAACAGTGTAAGAGGGACACTTCTGATAGCCTTGGAGCCTCTAGCATAGAGCAAACTAATTCCCTAGCAGTATTCTCCACCACTGGAATGTCAGAAAACTTTGGTTTTCATAGATTTTTATGCTGTTTTGGTAGCTGTTTAGACCTAAGTAGTGCTAGCAGTAAAGAATCTGCCTGCCAATCCAAGAGACCCAAGAGATGCAGGTTCAATCCCTGGGTTGGGAAGATCCCTTGGAGGAGGGCCATGGCAACCCACTGCAGTATTCTTGCCCAAAGAATTCCATGGGTAATGGAGCCTGGCGGGCTACAGTCCCTACGGTCACAAAAAGGAGGACACAACTGAAGCAACTTGTCATGTGCAATACTAGGAAAAGCAAGCATTTATCTTAAATTAGTATATAAATATTGCCGTGAGAATAAAAGAATAACAACACTGGTACAACAAAATCAACAGACTAGACATAAGTCAAGTTGGTTTTACAGGATCTTACAAAAGCTGAGGGAAAGAAAAAGAATCAGGCCAGAGAACCAAGCAAAATTCCACAGGAAAATCAGATATAAGACTTATCTCTAGTTGCTATGCAATCTCTCAGGGATATTCTACTGAGAGCATAGAATATCCTTTCCAGGACTGATTTGAATCAAGGGTCCTTAAAAGGAAATAAACCAGTTTTGGAAATGCAGCCAGTGTAACTCTGTTCAGCTTACTCAATGGTAGATCAGGATTTACAGTAAGTAGAGAAAGAATGGAAAGATGAAATCCTTTAACACTCATACATTCCTCCAGGGGACCTCAGAGAAACAGAGCCACGCCCACCTCCCAGCTATCCTGGGTTGCAGCCGTCATTATCACACTGCAATTATGGTAGCTGCCTCTCTGCAATTCTCCTGGGCACTGTCTTGTATTATGATTCACTACTCTGTTTATCAGTGTTTCCTCAACAGTCTTTCAAGCTGTCTGCTCACTTCTGCTATTGATTTCACTCAGCCTAAGAACTCAGATGGAGTTGTATCAGAATGAGAATAGGAGTTGCTGCAAAAAGGTCCAGAAAGTGCCATAAAACCATGATTCAGTAGGTCTAAAGAATACACCCCAGTGCATTCTGTCACCTAGTTTATGGAAGGATAAAGGAAAAGTAAATCACACAAGTGCACTGATTTGAAGTTAGAGTTAATGCAGAATTTCAAAAGAATGAGATAACACGAATCCAGATGCTTGAGTCTTCTCTTAAAATAAGAAGTTACAGACTTTATAGACCGTATGTTCTCTCCAACTGCTTCAGAGTAATTCATTGCTTCTCAGAATTACCCCAAGGGATGTTTAATATAGTTGAGTTCTTAATAAACTCTTCTCTGTGAATCTACCCCAAAAGGAAGGTGTAAAACAATATCAAAACAGAAAACTCAGCATGAAATTAGCACAAAAACCTAAGGAGGATTCCTTATTTTCTTTGCATATGTTATTTAAGTTGACAGGTTAGAATTTGATTGATTTTCGTACCAGGTAACCTCAGGATGTCAACTCCTTGTGTTACTTTGAGATGCTCCAGGATTCATAAAGAACTCACTTCCTGACAGTTAGGTGGACAGGAAGGATCTGAGATGCCAGTAGGAAGTGGAGCCCAGCAGTTCAACTCTGCAAGGAGTGTAAAGTCACACACACACACACACACACACACACACTTTCCTTCCTTCTTTCTCAAGTTGCTGAAACTGCTTCTTCCTCATGCCCTCAGCACAACCCCAACTGATTCCTAGTCTAGACTTATTGAATTCAAATGAATGAAGGCAAAATATTATGAAGAAGGCACTAAGTCCCCAGGCTACCTCTCTTTCCCTCCATCCCAAGTTCCCCCAGCTCTTACTGGTGAGAGAGAGCTGGTGAAACTTGTAAAGTGAGTAAAGTGCCTCTTTACTGTTAGACTCATATGTGTCTGGATCTAATGCTTTCTTTTATTAGATTTGTGAAAGTGAAGTGAAAGTGAAAGTCGCTCAGTCATGTCTGAATCTTTGAGACCCTATGTAATTAGCCTTTCCCTTATCCAGGGGATCTTCCCAACCCAGGGATCGAACCCAGGTCTCCAGCATTGCAGGCGGATTCTTTACCCACTGAGCCACAACAGAAGACTTGTATTTATGGTCTAATTCTTCCCCATAATACTCACCATCCTGCCACCTCCAACGCACACACACACACATGCATACATACCAATTGGAGCATCTAGGTATATAAATGAGGGTTGTTGGGGGAGGAAAAGGAAAGAACATTTCTTTTGCTCCTCAAAAGAGGATACATGATACATTTGAACAGCATTCTCCAACAAAACCTCCTACATTTACTAAATGTTTGCACTTACCATTTCCTTGCTGTCTTTAAACATAAGGAGATGCGCGTCTTTGGCTAAGCAGAATTCGAGGCTAGAATTCCAGCTCTTTTTTTCCACTGAAAAGTAATAACAGTGGTCACCATACCCCATCCAGTGGTCTGGGCAGTGAGGACAGCCAGCACACTTGGAACCTGGAAAAGAAGAGGTTTGGGCCACATCTTTATGGATCACTTGATCTTGGCAATGAAATGGGGGATAAACTGTCTTTCCTGCCCTCTACCTTTCAGATTAAGGTTTAGAGAAATGTACAACAATGCACAGTCTCAAATTAAATATCTGACAATGTCCAAGTCTATTACTACTACTTAACATTCTATTAAGCAAGGATGTGAAGGGGCAGGGAAGGAAATGGATACAAGCTGGCTGAGGACTGGGAAGAGAGTCCCTTGTTTGTGCTAGACATTAGTATGCACGTGTGACATATACAAAACAGGTAATATAACAGTGTATCTGCATGAATGTATTGCTGTATTATTTATATAGGCTCAGAGCATACATTGTGTAACTGCATAATGCACATTGCTTCACTCAGGTAGAATCTTTCAGAATATGCAACTTCAGTCTGACACTCCATAATAGTGCAAAAGAAAAGGACAGAAATGAGAAAGAGCAAACTTATCTAGAATGAAAGGCTGTTTGGGTTTTTTTTTCCAATCACAAATGCATTAAAAATTCACTGAAAATTGGATAAAAGACATACTTCATCAGAAAGAATTCTTTCTAGATATTAAAAAAAAAAAAGATTTTCTGACAGAGAAGGATATCAGCTGCTAAAGCAAAAAGTCATGCCATTCTCCTCACTGAGCTCTTTTATATACAGACACTCTCATTCCTTTAAAATGGTTGTGCTATAGATTTGTGAAAATGAAAGGGAACTGAAAACGCTTTCGAGGTAATTTCAATGAAAATTCCAAAATTCTATTGATTTTCTATTTCCACAAGACATATTTGTATAAACCCACCATAAACACAATCTCACAATAGGCAAGTGTGAACCATTATATCGAGTGAGCATATGTGTGGATACATAATTGAAGAGCAGATTTTATATCCATTCCAGATTTGAAGTTAAAAAGTGGAGAAAGTAGTCAACCTTTAGACAACCTTTCTGTAGGAAGGCCTGGCATGGGAACAGCATAGGGTTCTGGAGATCAAGCTATGAAGTCGACACCTTATAATTTGTGCTTTTTCCATACAACTGTGATGGTATCCAGCCTGAAGGAAAAATTCCTGACTTGCCTAGGAGTCTCCTTCTGTCAAAAGTTGAACTTGTATCTAACGTAGAGGTCCTAAGACTGAACCCTTAGTACCCCAATTAATAAAGTCCGTCCAACCAGTCACTTGGGGCTTCCCTAGTGGCTCAGTAAAGAATCTACCTGAAATGCAGGAGACCTGGGTTCGATCCCTGGATTTGGAAGATCCCCTGGAGAAGGAAATGGTTATCCACTCTAGTATTCTTGCCTGGGAAATCCCATGGACAAAGGAACCTGGCAGGCTACAGCCCACAGGGTCTCAGAAAGAGTCAAACACAACTTAGCCACAAAACAACAATAGCAATAGCCTGTCACTAACAATCATGCTCAGATAACAAAAACCTAAGTTAGAACTCTGGATTGTGAAACAAAAACCGAAGGCTCTCTGGATCATCATATGTAAGAATGTAGAACTAAATCTAGAAAAGTTCATTTTAGAAAATGGGAAAGCTCACTAAATGGGAAAAATTAGAATATGCTTAATTAAATTACAGTATATCTCATATGAAAAGTTAAACACAATACTAAAATTATAATTTGATTTTCATGCTAAATATGGTAGTAGGTAGGAAAATGTTTATGACACAATATCAAACCAAAAAGCAATACACAAAATTATAAGCATATTGTGATTAGAACTATATCCAGCCTTATTGAAAAAAAAAAAAAGTGAGGTGAGGGGGATTTTAGAGGACTTAACTGAAATCCTGTTAAAAGAATAAATACTTAACACAAATGCATGTACTCAAAAACTAGAAGACTATGCCTGGGAGATACTCTTGTGTATGTTGGTTTATTTTGCTGGGACTATTTTTCAAGTTTTCTGTTATGTTATATTGCTTTTATACACAGATTTTGGTTTAAGTTAGCACTTACCCCGGTACAGAATCCACTGCAATAGCAGCATACTTGCTAGAATGGTGGACAGAAGCCCCAGAGCTATCGCCACATGGTAAGAGCGAGGGGATCTCAAGGAAGAAGCTGCAAGAGTAGAATCCAAAAAAATATCCTGAGTCAGAATAAAAGTTGAAGGGGAAAAGGTCAGGGAAGGATAGCTGGGATCTGGAAGCAATTTGGCCTGGTTGGAACTGCAATCCAGGCCTTAAAGTTTCCTTTCCTGGATCTGTCAGGGCCATGCTCTGAAGTTCAGGGTGGCCACCATTAACTTTATCAAGGAATATATTTTACTTATCCAGTGAAACATACATTTTGTTTGAAACTGTGGCTTGCACAGTCTCATGCTTTAGTGGTGAGAATATAAATTGGAACAACTTCTTTGGATGGCAGTTTGGCTGTGTCCCCAAATCACAAAGGCATTAATTTACCTTTTGACTCAGCAATTTGTCTTCAAGAAATTTTTCCTGCAGACATTCACACATGTATAAAATGTCATTTTTTTAAGGCCACTCAGCAACAATATTTGTAGGAGAAAAAGACTAAATTCAACCTGTCTATCAATAAAAGATGAGTCAAATACATTCTGACGTAGCCATAAAGTCAATATGCAATTTCTAACAAAAAAACAAAGACAAGCTTTTTTTATATATATGGAGTGATTTTTCAAGGAATATAAAGGGAAACAGTTAACAAAACAGTCTGTTTGTGAAACAGTGTAGCTAATAGGCATTTCTGAAAATAGACACATGCATCTGATAAGGTTGCTTGCCTTGGGGAGGGGAAACAGGTCAATGGGGACAGAGATAGGAGGAAGACTTTTTATTTTCTTCTATACTTTTTAAATTTTGAACCATATGATGTATTATTTATTCAAAATTGATATAAATAAAACTTAAATGAAAATAAAATAACTGACACCTCACAAGTGCTTTAGAACCTGTCATAATTGGAAGAGTGATCAGTTTAGGTTGATAATTTGTTTAAGGATAGGACATTACTTCATATTAACTCTGTTGTATACAATGTATACCTAAGAATGGTATTTTTTTCATTTGGAAAATAACAGATTTTTCACACCAATTTTTTATTTTAAAATGGTAGCGATCCCATAGTCTGATTGTGTAGGACTGATAGTGTGAAAGGCAGAAATTTATAAAGTAAGGCATTTAAGTTCTAGTTTTGACTCCTTTATTTGATAACCTTTAATTTGTAAATTGAGAAAATAATTCTGCTTATTTGGGCCTCACTTTCAAATTTAAATTTTAGGTAAATGATACTGTAGATGTAGGTATCTAGGATGTATTTTGAACTTCTTAAAGAAATTCATAGTGAAAATAGCTTAAAATGAGAGAGTTGTGTATTTTAACTATTTGGACTGATAAATCCAAAAGCATTTGATTTTTTAGTGATACAAAAAATGCATTTGCACTATAGAACAATATTTAATGAAATAAATGTTGATTTTAGATATTACACTAAGTGTAAAAAAAGTTCAAAACATAATTGCATAAATTGTATATGTGCAACCACAATTCAGTTAAAAAAAATTAACTGAAATTTAATATTTTTAATGTACTTTATATTAAAAGACTCTTAGTGAAGTACTTGTAGTAAAGTCTGTATAAAAAAGCAAAAATATGTCAAAATAGTAATAGTGATGATCACCATGTTGTAAAATTATTAGTGATTTTATTTTATTATATCTGCTCTCATAGTTTCTCTAATTCCTATAATAAGCATGTACTGATTTTTTAATTTCTCCTGGAGAAGGAAATGGCAACCCACTCCAGTATTCTTGCCTGGAGAATCCTATGGACAGAGGAGCCTGGCGGGCTACAGTCTGTGGGGTCGCAAGAGTCAGACATGTCTTAGCAACTAAACCACCACCAATACTTTTGTAAAGAGATTTTTAATATTGTTTTAATGCTCCTGACCTATTTTCCCATTACCAAGCAGAACACCCCAGAAAGCTGGTGTAGGAATAAGCATACTGGCAATAAATAAGAATGTGCAGTGTCCACTGGATACAAACAAAAACCACTTGCCTAGAAATTAAAATTATAGTCAAGTTTCAACTTATCACGAATTGTGTGATCATATACACAAACTTTAAAATGCACATTCTTTCTTATTTAACATTTCTATTCCTTAGAAATTAGCACAGATATAACCCCAAACAAGGAAAAGTAAGTACAAATAAAACATTAAATGCTCTATAATTTACAGTAATAGAAATAAATCTAAATGTCTAAGTATAGTGGAATGATTTAGCAAATTATAGCAGTGATTTCAAGGGACAACACTAAAACTTGTAATAGTAAGACTATGAGGCAAAAAAGAGAGAAACCTTATGGAGCTACACTAAAGAATGCACTTCATGGGAGTTTGCTCCCCAAGATATGAAATCAAATATTAATTTTGGCACTTGCACAGTTATCTGCCTGTCTCAGCAAGTGTTTTCTTGGGGTTCCATGTAAGAATGGTTTGTTTCATCTTCAAATTCCCAGAGTCACAGGGTCTAGTATCTGTAACGCTCTTAATACCTTCTTTCTACACTTGTCACCATTCTGGTGCAACACCGGGGGTGTGGGGAAGACCTAGTTATATGAATTAACTTCTTTTCTGACAAAATCTTAATATAACCCTGTGGCAAAATTATTGGTGTCCTTCTCTTCATTTCATAGCCAGAAAAACAGAGATGCCTAGAATTTGCACAGCTGGTCCACAGTTGCCCCAAACATTCACAAAGAGATAAAGTTCTCCCAACAAATTTCTTGCTTTAGTTCAGGAGCAATAAAGACAAAATTGCCCCAGCTTGTGTTTCATAGATAAGATGATAGAAGTGAAGGGTTAGAAAACAATTTACCTGAAACCTAAGATCAGATCCTCAACCACATACAAAATTTTCATATTCCAACTCTGGACTTCAAAATGAACTGAAGGCATTTCTCCAAATGACCCTCTATTTTTCTGCATTCTCTACTCCAAATGTATTCTCCATCTCATTTATTCACCTAGCCTACGGTGACTATGGACAGTTTTCCACACTTGATCGGTTAACTCACCTTCTTGCTGCTGTCGGTCGTCCTTCAGAGCTTGGCGTGCAGCAGAAGACTTAATTATGGAATAAGTAACATTGTCAGTCATCTTCGTCTAATATCTTTCACATTCAGTTGAGAGAATAAAATTATACAAGCGTGAAGAGACAGGGGTAAGTGAGGAAACAGCCCAATCTCTAAACTGCTAGCAGGAAACTTGAAGGTTTTATAAAAAAAAAAAATGGGCCAGCATGACAAAAGCAGAAGTAATTTTTCAGGAAATGATTCAAACTCTGGGGCTGCCTATAGAAATTAATATTCTAAACTCTGATTTTTTTATGTTTTATTTAATCTCACGATACTCTCTAGATCCTCATTAAGTACAAATTAAATTGACTCCCTATCTCATCTAATTCTATTGACCAAGGAAACGTTGCCCTTAAATTCAGTAATTCAATTATGGAAACTGGAATAAAAATATGAGAGTGGTTCCTAGCTATGAATTTATTTCAGATTTTATATTTGCTCGTTCCCTTTTAAGAAAACAGATGAAAAAATAAATAAATAAATAAAAGGAAAACAGAGGCATGCCAAATGGGACTGATCTCATTGTTCCTTGGAGCTTTGGGTAGTGGTATAAGATAGAGAAATGGGAGGTTGGTTTGCATGTGGCTGGAATTATAGGAGAAATGGGCTCTTGCCCAGATATATGTTCTGTGAGTGTGTTATACCTCTGTGTTCCCCAAAACGTTCTCCCAATTATGATTTAATCTTTACCCTTCACAGGCAAGAAATTTCATTTAATTTTCTCTCCTTGTTCTCTTATTTTTATATGCTGAGACAACCACAAAGAGGAATAAATTAAGTAACTACATAGTAAGGTGTCAGCTGCTATTGTTCAGTTGCCCAGTCGTGTTCAACTCTTTGCGACCCCATGGACTGCAGCACGCCAGCCTTCCCTGTCCTTCACTATCTCACAGAGTTTGCTTAAACTCATGTCCACTGAGTCAGTGATGCCATTCAACAATCTCATCCTCTGTCACCCTCTTCTCCTCCTGCCTTCAATCTTTCCCCAAATCAGGGTCTTTTCCAAAGAGTCTGCTCTTTGCATCAGGTGGCCAAAGTATTGGAACTTCAGCTTCGGCATCAGTCCTTCCGATGAATATTCAGTGTTGATTTCCTTTAGGATTGACTGGTATCGATAATTTATTTCAAATAGGTGAAATTGAAATAAAAAGTTAAAGACAATAAAAGGGAACTTAAATTCCAGGAATAGATAAGGTCACCAAGTCAGAATGTATAAAGACAGAAGCGAGGGAAGAGAAACAGGGAGAGCATAGTAATTAAAAACTAATAAAATTCTATTTCCGGCCGGGACAGAGTGATACTGGACTTGGCCTTCAGCCAAAACACTCTACATGACAAAATACATGAGGCAGCTGTTTTCAGGGATGGATCAGGCAGCACTGTGACCCTTGAGAGAACACAACGCACAAAGGTAAGCGCTAAGGTCACTCTGGTATTCTGCCGAGGACCACTTTCCGGCCCAAAACAGGAAAATGAATCCTAAAATAGAGCAGGAGTCTCATGAAGCTGAGGAGGCAGAGATCCAAGTCTTGAGCTGCTTGTTGTTGTTCAGTCACTCAGTCATGTTTGATTCTTTGCGACCCCATGGACTGTAGCACGCCAGGCTTCTGGTCCTTCACCATCTCCTGGAGTTTGCTCATACTCAATGTCCATTGAGTCAGTGTCCATTGAGTCAGTGATGCCATCCAACCATCTCATCCTCTGTCGTCCCCTTCTCCTCCTGCCTTCAGTCTTTCACATACCTGGAATTTGCAGATCAGGGTGACTGACATGAGAAAGTGGCACAGAGAAAGGTGTCCAAAAGCCATCATGTGAGCTCATCCTCTAAGTCCCTGGCCGAGAGCCAGATGCACAGATAGAACAAGACTCTGTGGTCCCTGCTGAGATGAACTTCTGTGGTCGTGCACCAGTGGTGGTGCAGTGCTGACCAGGGCAAACAAAAAAACAAAGCACAACCGGACAAAAAGATCCACCAATAATTGAGCTGCCTTTGAGAATGAATGTTGATGCCCTTAAAAGGAAGACAACATAAACAAAATGTGGTCTATATATATGTTGGGGAGGAGGAAATCCCCCACACACACCCCTCTAGAGTACTTGTGGCTGGACTAATAATAAAATTGACACGACAGATTAACAGGAGAAAGAAAAACATTTTAATTCATGAACATGGAGGATTCATAGAAATGGGACCTAAGAGGTGACCAAAGCAGGCAGCTTTTATATTTCGCAGACAAAGAAACAATAAATTTGTGAGGAGCTGACAAGGCAAAGAAACTTGGGTTTTGAGTGACCAATCAGTGAAGAATATAGACAGAGTTGGGCACTGGGGTAATAAATAAAAGAAGTAACAAGTTTGTTTATACGAGATTCTTGGCCCCAAATTCTGTCTTTGGTGATAAGGGTGGACTTCTATCAGTACCTCCAGAGGTGGGAAGCACTCCTTTCACAGAAGAGGCTTACTTCCTGCTTTCAGGGAGACAGAGAGGAAGGCCACAGAGTCACTCTTGAATAGGCCATTTCTTAAGTAACTTTAATTGAGAATAATCAATGTGCCACTGAGGCACATTTGGGGGTAGTCTACCCTGGGCCCCAACAAACACATACAGTGAAATAATATTCAGTCTTTAAAATGAAGAAAATCCTGTCACATCCCATAACATGGATAAACCTTGAAGGCCTTAGTTTAGTTTCTGCTTCACTCTTGTCCAACTCTTTGCAACCTCAGGGACTATAGCCTGCCAGGCTCCTCTGTCAATGGAATTTTCCAGGCAAGAAAAGTGTGTTGCCATTTCCTCCTCGGGAGGATCTTCCTGACCCAGAGATGGAACCCACATCTCCTGCCTCTCCTGCATTGCAGGCAGAAAGGAAATACACTGATTGCAAAAAGACAAACACTTTGTGATTCTTTCCACTTGTATGAAGTATCCAAAACATTCAAATTCATACAAACAGAAAATAGATTGGTGGTGGCCAGGAACTGGGGAGGGGGAGAAATGGGTTGTTGTTTAATGGCTTAAGAGTTTCAGTTTTGCAACACGAAAAACTTCTGGAGATTGGCTACATAACAATGTGAATATACTTGTATTAGTCTGCCTAGGCTGTCATGGCAAAATGCCATAGACTTAAACAATCGAAATTTATTTTCTCACTGTTACAGACACTGGAAATCCACAATTAACAGGCCTGAAGAACTGGGGGTCTAGTGAGACCACCCACCTTGGGTTGCAGCAGCTACCTTCTCACTATGGTCTCACATGGCCTTTGCTCTGTGCAGGTATACAAAAGAGAGAGAGCAAGGGAGCTCTGTACTGTCTCTTCTGATAAGGACACTAAGCTGCTCAGATTAGGACCCCACTGTTATGAAGTCATTAACCTTAATTATTACTTCCTTACAGGCCCTTCTCCAATAGAGCCACACTGGAGGTTAAGCCTTCAGCATATGAACTTGGGGGTGGGAGGCGACACAAATAGTCAGTCCATAACAATACTTAACACTACTGAACCGACAAACTTTAAAATGGTTAAGATGTTTTTAAAAAAAAAAAAAGGAAGAAGGAAAAAAGGAAGGCAACATAAGAACCAGGGCTCCTTGAGGAAATGACTAATTCTAGGCCCAGGATGGAAAATACACAAGATGAACCTGGAGCATCTTTCAGTCTTTTAGTGCTGGAAAAGCTCCTGAAATCCAAAATGAAACAATTAAGAGCAATAAAATTAATTGGATTATATTGTAAGTATTGGATGTATTGCATTATAACCCAGGAATTTAAAAAAAAAGAATTTATGAATCCACAGCAACTTATTTTTATTTATTCTCAACAAATAAAGATTGTATACGTTTAAGATATACAATGTGAAAGTTTTGATATAAGTATTCATTGTGAAATAATTACAATAAAATTAATAAAAATATCCATCACCTCCAATAGTTAACATGTGTGTGTGTGTGTGTGTTGTGTAGTGGTGGTAACACTTGAAATCTGCTCTCTTAGAAAATTTCAAGTAAACGGTCATCACTATGATATACATTAGGTCTCAAGAACTTACTCATCTTATAACTGAAAGTTTATACCCTTGATCAATATTTCCCATTTTCCTCCACCCACCAATCCCTGGTAACCTTTCTACCCTGTGTTACTATGAGTTCAACCTTTTTAGTTTCAAATAGTGAGATCATGTGAGATTGGTCTTTCTGCAGACAGTTTCACATAGATAATATCCTCTGGGTTTATCTATGCTGTGGCAGAATGGCAGAATTCCCTTCTTTCTAAAAGTTGAATAATTTTCCTTTTTATACATACATCTCACATTTTCTTTATTCATTCATCTATCACCAGACACAAAGGCTGTTTCCATATCATAGTCATTTTGAGTAATGCTGCAAAGAACATAATAGTGCGGGTATCTCTTTGAAATAGTGATTTTTTCTTGGATACATACCCAGAAGTGGGATTGCTGCATCATATGGTGGCTCTATTTTTCATTTTTTGAGGGGCCTCAATGTTCTTTCTCATAGTGATTATACAAATTTACACTTCCATTCATTTTGATTTTTCTTTGCCCTGCAGAAACAGTTTGATTTTGTGTGTGTGTGTGTGTTAGTTGCTTCGTCGTGTCCGACTCTGCAACGCCATAGACCACAGCCCCATCAGGCCCCTCTGTCCATGGGATTCTCCAGGCAAGAACACTGGAGTGGGTTACCATTTCCTCCTCCAAAAGGAACTATAGAAAGAAAGAAAGTGAAGTCACTCAGTCATGTCCGACTCTTTGCGACCCCATGGACTGTAGCCTCCCAGGCTCACCCATCCATGGAATTTTCCAGGCAAGAGTACGGGAGTGGGTTGCCATTTCCCTCTCCAGGTAGATTTGCTGTAGTCCGACATATTTATTTTGGCTTAGTTGCCTGTGCTTTTGGTGTATATTCCAAAAAACTCATTGCCAAGACCAAGGTCAAGGAGGTTTCCCCCTATGTTTCCTACTAGGGGTTTCATGGTTTCAGATCTTACTTTTAATTTTTTAATCCATTTTGAGTCATTTTTGTGCATGGTGTAAAAAAAAAAAGGTGTGGGGGGGGGGGGCAATTTCATTCCTTTGCATGTAGAAATCCCATGGACAGAGAAGCCTGATA
Source organism: Bos indicus (assembly GCF_029378745.1). Lineage (NCBI taxonomy): Eukaryota > Metazoa > Chordata > Mammalia > Artiodactyla > Bovidae > Bos > Bos indicus. Next base: position 101,004,276 of record NC_091764.1, read on the forward strand.
GGTTATAGTCCATGGGGTTGTAAAGAGTCAGACATGACTTAGCAGCTAACAACAAAAACAATCCAGTTTTCCCAATATCATTTATTTAAGAGACTATCCTTTCTCCATTGTACAGACTTGATTCCTTTGTCAGAAATTAGTTGATTAATAAACATGAAGTTGACTTCCTTCATATACATAAAGAAGGAATGATGCAGGCAAAATGAAACTGTTTTTCCTACCATTTTTTTTTCATGGTTATTCTCAAGTTTTTGGCTCTATTGTGTTGCTAATGCTTCTTAAGTGAACTCCTGAGGTCACCCAGAGCAATTTTTGTTAGTAGAGACCTGTCTAATTGTTGTTCTTTGTGGGAAGGACAGAGGTTGGACTCTCCTTCTCTGCCATCATGCTGTTACTCCTCTAAATCTGTACTGATTTAAATAAATAACTGAATAAATACATAAATGGGGGAGAAGTTAAAACTTTCCTTACAGAGATTCCAAACAATATATGGAGATATTCCTGCCTCATGATGTGCAATTTATTCCTTCTCCCCTTGAGCATTGGCAAGACTTAGCGACTCACTTCTGAATAATAAGGTATGGATGTGAAATACAGTAATTTTATGTCAGAGAAACCTGGCATATACAACTGAAACCCATGAACAGGGTTAAAAGTGTGAACCATTAGAGATGTCTTGTTGATATCATGCACCTGAACATGATGCAATGAGAAAGACACCTAATCACTAAAGTATATTTCACCAAAACCCTTAACATCAGACAAACATGAAAAATAATCAAATCACTACAGTCTGAGAAGTATTCTCAGTTCAGTTCAGTTCAGTCGCTCAGTCATGTCCGACTCTTTGCAACCACATGAATCGCAGCACACCAGGCCTCCCTGTCCATCACCAACTCCTAGAGTTTACTCAAACTCACGTCCATCGAGTCGTGATGCCATCCAGCCATCTCATCCTCTGCCGTCCCCTTCTCCTCCCGCCCCCAATCCCTCCCAGCATCAGGGTCTTTTCCAATGAGTCAGCTCTTCGCATCAGGTGGCCAAAGTATTGGAGTTTCAGCTTTAGCATCAGTCCTTCCAATGAACACCCAGGACTGATCTCCTTTAGAATGTCCTGGTTGGATCTCCTTGCAGTCCAAGGGACTCTCAAGAGTCTTCCCTAACACCACAGTTCAAAAGCATCAATTCTTCGGGCTCAGCTTTCTTCACAGTCCAACTCTCACATCCATACCTGATCACTGGAAAAACCATAGCCTTGACTAGATGGACCTTTGTTGGCAAAGTAATGTCTCTGCTTTTCAATATGCTATCTAGGTTGGTCATAACTTTCCTTCTGAGGAGTAGGTGTCTTTTAATTTCATGGCTGCAATCACCATCTGCAGTGATTTTGGAGCCCAAAAAAATAAAGTCTGACATTGTTTCCACTGTTTCCCCATCTATTTCCCATGAAGAGAAGTATTCTGAATATCTAATCACTACTCTTCAAATTCATCAAGGTCATAACACATAAAACACCAGAGAAAACTACAAAATAAGGAAAACTAAATGCAAATGTAAAAAACTAAATGTAAATGGGTTACATCCTGGAGTAGGAAAAAAAATAATAATGGAAAACTGGTGAGATTCAAAGAAAACCTGGAGTTAGTTAATAATAATGTAGCAATGTTTATTTCTTGGCTTTGACAAATGTACCATGATTATTTAAATGTTGACATTGGGGGAGTGGGGTGAAGGGTGTAAAGGAATGCTTTCTACTATCTTTGAAACTTTGAAGAAGTTCAGCAGAGAAGTAGAAACTATAAAATAGAACCAAGTGAATATTCTAAAACAGAAAAAAAATCCACAAATTTTTACTTTAACATTTTTTTTTAAATGAGATTAACAGCAAATTTGAGAGAACAAAAGAAAAAGTCAGTGAATGTGAAGATCTATTGCTAAGAATTATCTAATATGAAGAAAAGAGGAAGAAATGAACTTCTCTTGAGTTCCCAGAGTTTTAGTGACGTGTAGGATAATGTCAAGTAGTGTAATGTAAGTGCTATATTTATAAGGTTCTAGAAATACAGGAGAAATATAATAGAGAAGCACAAGAATTTGAAGAATTAATGGTCAAATAATCCCCAAATATAGTGCAAAACTTAACAGCTATGAGAAAATGAATCCCAATGAGGATAAAAGGAATATCACACCTAAAGAATAATGTGATAAAACTGCTGAAAACCAAGGATAAAGAGAAAAGGTTGCAAGCAGTCAGACTAAAATAACACATTAACAAAGGATAACAATGACATGAATGGTAGCTGAATTTTCATCAGAAACCAAAAAAGAGAAAGACAACAGAATGATATTTTTAGTAAGGTAACAGAATAACACTATTGGTTCAGCCACTACGAAAAACAGTATGGAGGTTCCTCAAAAACTTAAAAATAAAACTACCATATGATCCAGAAATTCCATTTCTGGGGACATATCCAAGGGAAATTAAGTCACATTCTCAAAGAGATACTGTGCCTCCATGTTCACTGCAGCATCATTTTTCATAGTTAAGACATGGCAATAACATGTGTCCATCAATTAATGAATGGTTAAAGAAAATGTAAGACATATATCTGTCTCACATTTATATATACATATACGTATGTATGCATGTATGTTCAGTTCAGTTCAATTGACTAAACTGTTTCCACTGTTTCCCCATCTATTTGCCATGAAGTGATAGGACTAGATGCCATGATCTTACTTTTCTGAATGTTGAATTTAAGCCAACTTTTTCACTCTCCTCTTTCACTTTCATCAAGATGCTCTTTAGTTCTTCTTCCCTTTCTGCCATAAGGGTGGTGTCATCTGCACATCTGAGGTTATTGATATTTCTCCTGGCAATCTTGATTCCAGCTTGTGCTTCCTCCAGCCCAGCGTTTCTCATGATGTACTCTGCATAGAAGTTAAATAAACAGGCTGACAATATACAGCCTTGACGTACTCCTTTTCCTATTTGGAACCAGTCTGTTCTAACTGTTCTAACTGTTGCTTCCTGATCTGCATACAGGTTTCTTAAGAGGCAGGTTAGGTGGTCTCGTATTCCCATCTCTTTCAGAATTTTCCAGTTTATTGTGATCCACACAGTCAAAGGTTTTGGCATAGTCAATAAAACAGAAATAGATGTTTTTCTGGAACTCTCTTGCTTTTTCCATGATCCAGCAGATATTGGCAATTTGATCTCTGGTTCCTCTGCCTTTTCTAAAACCAGCTTGAACATCTGGAAGTTTACAGTTCACTTATTGCTGAAGCCTGGCTTGGAGAATTTTGAGCATTACTTTGCTAGCATGTGAGATGAGTGCAATTGTATGGTAGTCTGAGCATTCTTTGGCATTGCTTTTCTTTGGGATTGGGATGAAAACTGACCTTTTCCAGTCCTGTGGCCACTGCTGAGTTTTCCAAATGTGCTGGCATATTGAGTGCAGCACTTTCACAGCATCATCTTTTAGGATTTGAAATAACTCAACTGGAATTCCATCACCTCCACTAGCTTTGTTCATAGTGATGCTTCCTAAGGCCCACTTGACTTCACATTCCAGGATGTCTGGCTCTAGGTGAGTGATCACACCATCATGGTTATCTGGGTCATGAAGATCTTTATATCATTCAGCCATAAAACAAGAGAAGGAAATTCTGCTACTTGTGACAACATGGATAGACCCCGAACTCATAGAAAGAGAAAGTATAACAGTGGCTGTCAGGGACCAGGGAAGGAGAAATGGAGAGATGTTGGTCAAAAGGTACAAGCTTCCAGTTACAAGATGAATAAATTCTAGAGATTTAAAGTACAATATAGTGGCTATACCTAACAACACTGTATTGTATACTTCAAATTTGCTGAGAGTAAATCTTAAATGTTATTCCTGTCATAAAAAAATAAAGGTAAGTATGTGAGCTGACTGATTTAGAAATTAACTTTACTGTGGTAATCATTTCACAACATAAATATGTATCAAATCATCAGGTTGCACACCTTAAATTTACACAATGATATATGCCAATCATGGGCTTCCTGGATAGCTCAGCTGGTAAAAAAATCTGCCTGTAATGCAAAAGACCCCAGTTCAATTCCTGGGTCAGGAAGGTCCCCTGGAGAAGGAATAGGCACCCCAGTATTCTTGGGCTTCCCTAGTGGCTCAGACAGCAAAGGATCTGCTTGCAATGTGGGAGACCTGGGTTCAGTCCCTGAGTTGGGAAGATCCCCTGGAGAAGGGAATGGCTATCCACTCCAGTATTCTTGCCTGGAGAATCCCCATGGACAGAGGGCTACAGTCCATGGAGTCAAAAAGAGCCAGACACAACTGAGCAACTATCCACAGCACAGAGTAATTAAGGTGACTTTTTGTACATCTAAAAAAAAAAAAAAATGCATGTATTTCTAAATAATACATGGGTCAAATTTTGAAAATATTAATTATTATAAAAACACAATAGGAAAATTTGTAGAACACAGCTAAAACAGAGGCTTAGAGGGAATTCTAAAGCTATAAGTGAATACAGAAGCAGAAAGACTTTAAATAAATAATCAAGTTTAAGAAAATAGAAAAAGAAGGGCAAATTAAAACCAAAGTAAGCAGAAGAAAGGTCAGAATTTTAAAATCTGAAATCAAGCAGCAATAGAAACCAAGCAATAGAAATTTTAAAAACCAATCAATAGAAAAATTAACAAAACCAAAATTTGGTTCTTTGATAAGATTATTGACTGATAAACTTTTTTTCCTTAATATATATATTTTATTGAAGTATAGTTGACTTATAATGCTTCAGGTGCAGAGCAAGGTGATTCAATTAAACATATACACATATATTATTTTTAAGATTACTTTCCACTACAGCTTATTACAAGAGATTGACTATAGTTCCCTGTACTATACAGTAAACCTTTGTTGCTTCTTGCATATATTTTTTTAATTAGACATCTATCATTCTATTCATACTAAGTCAAGTAAGTGGAATCAAAATATCATAAATTTTTTAGTTAGGCAAAAATTCATAAATTTTCTAAAATATATCTTATACATACTATTTATATATATGTATACAAAAGCTTTTCTACTATGCTTCATAAAGTCTTGAGAAAGAACATAAAAAAAAAATAGATGGAGAAACTGGAAAACATAAACTAAAATGGGATTACTGAATATGAAATAAAAAAAGTGAAACAAGCTAGATAAAAATAAAGATCATCATATAGTCCTGTTGTTTTTAAACATGGCTGCTCGTTAGAAACATATCTGGAGTTTTGGAGGGAAAAAGCTATAATACCTGGGCATTTGTATTTTTCAAAAAAATTCCAAGATAATTCTGATATACATCTGGATTTTTAAAAGTGATTACAGATTTTTCTATTAAATAGTAGTTTGGTGATATAGAATTCTATTATATTTCTGTATCTTGAAATAAAAGGAAGATTTACACTAGCTTACTTCAAGACTTATAAAATTAGAAGAATCAAGACAGCGTATTGTTGGCATAATAATAAACAAGAAGATCAATGGAACAGAATTAAGTCTAGCAATAGAACCACATTTATACAGTCAACTGATTTTCAACAAATGTACAAAGCAACTTAAGGAGAAAGAAAAGTCAACAAATGTTACTGGAAGACCTATATATCAACATGGGAAAAAAACTGACCTTGACTCAATTATACAAAAAAAAAATTAATTTAAAATTGGCTTAAATTGAAGAAAGTAGGGAAAACCACTAGACCATTCAGGTATGACCTAAATCAAATCCCTTATGATTATACAGTGGAAGGGACAGATTCAAAGGAAGAGATCTGATAGACTCGGAGGTTCATGATATTGTACAGGAGGCACTGATCAAGATCATCCCCAAGAAAAAGAAATGCAAAAAGGCAAAGTGGTTTTCTGACAAGGCCTTACAAATAGCTGAGAAAAGAAGAGAAACTAAAGCCAAAGGAGAAAAAGAAAGATATACCCATTTGAATGCAGACTTCCAAAGAATAGCAAGGAGAGATAAGAAAGCCTCCACCAGTGATCAATGCAAAGAAATAGAGGGAAACAATAGAATGGGAAAGACCAAAGATCTCTTCAAGAAAATTAGAGATACCAAGGGAACATTTCATGCAAAGATGGGCTCAATAAAGGACAGAAATGGTAGGGACCTAACAGAAGCAGAAGATATTAAGAAGAGGTGGCAAGAATACACAGAAGAACTATACAAAAAATATCTTCATGACCCAGATAACCATGATGGTGTGATCACTCACCTAGAGCCAGACATTTTGGAATGTGAAGTCAAGTGGGCCTTAGGAAGCATCATTATAAACAAAACTAGTGGAGGTGATGGAATTCCAGTTATTTCAAATCCTAAAAGATGATGCTGTGAAAGTGCTGCACTCAATATGCCAGCACATTTGGAAAACTCAGCAGTGGCCACAGGACTGGAAAAGGTCAGTTTTCATCCCAATCCCAAAGAAAAGCAATGCCAAAGAATGCTCAGACTACCACACAATTGCACTCATCTCACATGCTAGCAAAGTAATGCTCAAAATTCTCCAAGCCAGGCTTCAGCAATAAGTGAACTGTAAACTTCCAGATGTTCAAGCTGGTTTTAGAAAAGGCAGAGGAACAAGAGATCAAATTGCAAATATCTGCTGGATCATGGAAAAAGCAAGAGAGTTCCAGAAAAACATCTATTTCTGTTTTATTGACTATGCCAAAGCCTTTGACTGTGTGGATCACAATAAACTGGAAAATGCTGAAAGAGATGAGAATACCAGACCACCTGATCTGCCTCTTGATAAACCTATATGCAGGTCAGGAAGCAACAGTTAGAACTGGACATGGAACAACAGACTGGTTCCAAAGAGGAAAAGGAGTACATCAAGGCTGTATATTGTCAGCCTGTTTATTTAACTTCTATGCAGAGTACATCATGAGAAACGCTGGGCTGTAAGAAGCACAAGCCGGAATCAAGATTGCCGGGAGAAATATCAATAACCTCAGATATGCAGATGACACCACCCTTATGGCAAAAAGTGAAGAGGAACTAAAAAGCCTCTTGATGAAAGTTAAAGAGGAGTGTGAAAAAGTTGGCTTAAAGTTCAACATTCAGAAAACGAAGATCATGGCATCTGGTCCCATCACTGCATGGAAAATAGATGGGGAAACGGTGGAAACAGCGTCAGACTTTATTTTTCTGGGCTCCAAAATTACTGCAGATGGTGACTGCAGCCATGAAATTAAAAGACGCTTACTCCTTGGAAGGAAAGTTATGACCTGCTACTGCTGCTGCTGCTGCTAAGTCGCTTCAGTCGTGTCTGACTCTGTGCGACCCCAGAGACAGCAGCCCACCAGGCTCCCCCGTCCCTCGTATTCTCCAGGCAAGAACACTGGAGTGGGTTGCCATTTCCTTCTCCAGTGCATGAAAGTAAAGAGTGAAAGTGAAGTTGCTCAGTCATGTCCGACTCCTAGCGACCCCATGGACTGCAGCCCACCAGGCTCCTCCATCCATGGGATTTTCCAGGCAAGAGTGCTGGAGTGGGGTTCCATTGCCTTCTCCGAGTTATGACCTAGATAGCATATTAAAAAGCAGAGATATTACTTTGAGAACACAGGTCTGTCTAGTCAAGGCTATGGTTTTTCCAGTGGTCATGTATGGATGTGAGAGTTGGACTGTGAAGAAAGCTTAGCGCTGAAGAATTGATGCTTTTCAACTGTGGTGCTGGAGAAGACTCTTGCAAGTCCATTGAACTGCAAGCAGAACCAGCCAGTCCATCCTAAAGGAGACCAGTCCTGGGTATTCATTGGAAGGACTGATGCTCAGGCTGAAACTCCAATACTTTGGCCACCTCATGTGAAGAGCTGACTCATTGGAAAAGACCCTGATGCTGGGAGAGATTGCGGGCAAGAGGAGAAGGGGATGACAGAGGATGAGTTGGCTGGATGGCATCACCAACTCGATGCACATGAGTTTGGGTGAACTCCAGGAGTTGGTGATGGACAGGGAGGCCTGGCATGGTGCAATTCATGGGGTCACAAAGAGTCGGACACGACTGAGCAACTGAACTGAAGTGCTACTAGAGCCATCTTACAGAAAAAAAACAAATGAACCTTTCGGCCAACCCAATATATAATTCAATTTTATATGAAATTCTGGAATAGACAAAATTAATCTATGGTAAAAATTTCAGAGCCTCTAGGCCTAGGAGAAATGACTGGAAAGGGGCATGAAGAAATTATCTTGGGTGATGAAATTTTTCTAAATCTGGATTAGAGGGTGTTATAGTTTTTCTAGTAGTCATGTATGGATATGAGAGTTGGACTGTGAAGAAAGCTGAGCGCCAAAGAATTGATGGTTTTGGACTGTGGTGTTGGAGAAGACTCTTGAGAGTCCCTTGGACTGCAAGGAGATCCAACCAGTCCATTCTGAAGGAGATCAGTCCTGGGTGTTCTTTGGAAGGACTGATGCTAAAGCTGGAACTTCAATACTTTGGCCACCTCATGTGAAGAGTTGACTCATTGGAAAAGACTCTGATGCTGGGAGGGATAGGGGGCAGGACAAGAAGGGGACGACAGAGGATGAGATGGCTGGATGGCATCACCGACTCAATGGACATGAGTTTGAGTAAACTCCGGGAGTTGGTGACGGACAGGGAGGCCTGGCGTGCTGCAATTCATGGGATCTCAAAGAGTCAGACACAACTGAGCAACTGAACTGAACTGATAGTTGTGATGCACTTATCAAGATTCACTGAATTATATACTTAACAGTTGTGAATTTCATGATTTATACATTTTACTGCAACAACAAAAAATAAAGCTTTAAACAAATATTGAACTCTAATTAGTAGACTTTCTTTACCAGCTATAAAACTACTTCCTGTATTTTTCTCATGTATGAGCAAACATATAAATATACTGAATATAATTGGTGATGATTTCTCACCTTTGGCAAGATATATAGATTTCCTGTCTTCTGAGAAAGGCAAAAGCAATGATCACAAGTAACAATAAACATGCACTGTAATCAGATCTCAGTTTCTCAATACCCTTCTCCACTAAAAGGAACCAGGCCCCCTTTGAGATATGACTGATACTAGGGTAAGAAAAGTTCAAGACCCACATGGAACATCTATATACCCAAAAGTAAAAAAACTGCTCAAAAAACTACAGGGACCAGTCAAAAGGACAAAGAAGCCATCATAAAGAGGCTCCCACTGACAGTTCACCTAGTGACCCAAGCCCTCTGGCAATTTTTCTGTCATATCATCAGTCACCTGCAAATTCCTGTGGCAGGAACCACACTCTTTTTTCAAAGGTCTGAATCTCTCCCATGTGGTTGGCAAGGTAGCACTTACCTTAGGTTTCTAAGTCGCTTTCTTGTTAACTCAATTTCAGCCCTCAAGGCTGTAGCTATATTTTGTAGTTCTGACTTCTGCACAACTATTACAGTCCTCTCTCACCCCTTTTAGTAATTATTTTTTACTAAGAAACAATTCTTTACACAAAATTTTTCCTTAAAAATCCCTTATGTGGTGTCTGTCTTCTGATGGGATCCTGAGTGTGACACAATATTTCTCTCTTAGTCCTATCAAGCAATGCATACCTAAATCATGAGGCAACATCAGACCAAACCAAAATGAGAGACATTCTACAAAATAAGTGACCTGTACTTTTCAAAATGTCAAGGTCAAATATGATAAAGAAAAATGACAACTAATTGCAATGTGTCACTCTGACTTGGTTTCCATGGTTGGGAAAGGGAAAAAAGTGCTATAGATCCTAATTTTGATAATTATACTGTACTAATATAAGAATGTCTTTATTCTTAGGAAATACACACTGATGTACTTAGCAGTAATACTTAGTGGTAAAGGGGAACCTACCCTCATATTGTTTAAAATAAACGTGTATGCCTGTGTGTGTAGGGAGGATGGAAAAGCACGAGAGAGACTAACAAAGCAAATGGGGCAACATGTAAACACTTGGTGAATCTGGTAGTCTATGCAAGAGTTCTTTGTACTATTCTTGCATCTCTTCTAAAAATTTTAAGTTATATTAAAATTGAAAATTATATATTTAGTTCTTGAAATATGTTAAATATGATCATTTTTAAAAGGATAGCACCAATAAAAGTTCAAGATCGAAATCTGGTTCAAGAGGGCAAATTAAATACATGATGTATAATGGGACTGAGAAGCTACCAAACAAATTTTGAAAGATCACTGAACAGATCAGAAAATATAATAGAGTATATTTGATAGTGAAACCATAGAAAAATCCATTACACAGAATTCATACAGAACAAACCTGTTGAGAGCTTAAAAAAAGGCATTCCCAATGAAGTTCCCATCTCAATTTACTTTGTTTAGAAAGCAGTTCTATTGACATATACACACGACCTCAAAGCAATGAATTGAAGGAAGGATTCAGAATACCTAGCTCTTTCAAGCATCCTTCCCTTTTCTGCATATAGGAAAGAAGAGGCATCCTTAGCATTTGATTTTAAGAACCTCCTGGAATCACTTTCTTAATACTTTTTACCAGAGTATTGTTGATTTACAATGTTGTGTTAGTTTCGGCTGTATAGCAAAGTGTCAGTTATACATACACATATATCCACTTTTTTTTAGATTCTTTTCCCATATAGGTCATTCAGATCAGTTCACTTTAGTTCAGTCGCTCAGTCGTGTCCGACTCTTTTCGACCCCATGAACCACAGCACGCCAGGCCTCCCTGTACATCACCAACTCCCGGAGTTCACCCAAACTCATGTCCATAGAGTCAGTGATGCCATCCAACCATCTCATCTTCTGTTGTCCCCTTCCCCTCCTGCCTTCAGTCTTTCCCAGCATCAGGGTCTTTTCAAATGAGTCAGCATCAGGTGGCCAAAGTATTGGAGTTTCAGCTTTGACATCAGTCCTTCCAATGAACACCCAGGACTGATCTCCTTTAGGATGGACTGCTTGGATCTCCTTGCAGTCCAAGGGACTCTCAAGAGTCTTCTCCAACACCACAGTCCAAAAGCATCAATTTTTTGGTGCTCAGCTTTGTTTATAGTCCAACTCTCACATCCATACATGACCACTGGAAAAACCATAGCCTTGACTAGACGGACCTTTGTTAGCAAAGTAATGTCTCTGCTTTTTCATATGCTGTCTAGGTTGGTCATAACTTTCCTTCCAAGGAACAAGCGTCTTTTATTTATTTATTTATTTTCCTGCCACAGTATATTTATTTATTTACTTATTTTTTAATTTTATTTTTAAACTTTACAATATTGTATTGGTTTTGCCAAATATCGAAATGAATCCGCCACAGGTATACATGTGTTCCCCATCCTGAACCCTCCTCTCTCCTCATACCATCCCTCTGGGTCGTCCCAGTGCACCAGCCCCAAGCACCCAGTATCGTGCATCAAACCTGGACTGGCGACTCATCTCATACATGATAGTATACTTGTTTCAATGCCATTCTCCCAAATTTTCCCACCCTCTCCCTCTCCCACAGAGTCCATAAGACTGTTCTATACATCAGTGTCTCTTTTGCTATCTCGTATACAGGGTTATTGTTACCATCTTTCTAAATTCCATATATATATATGTTAGTATACTGTATTGGTGTCTTTCTTTCTGGCTTACTTCACTCTGTATAATAGGCTCCAGTTTCATCCATCTCATTAGAACTGATTCAAATGAATTCTTTTTAATGGCTGAGTAATACTCCATTGTGTATATGTACCACAGCTTTCTTATCCATTCATCTGCTGATGGACATCTAGGTTGCTTCCACGTCCCGGCTATTATAAACAGTGCTGTGATGAACACTGGGGTACACGTGTCTCTTTCCCTTCTGGTTTCCTCAGTGTGTATGCCCAGCAGTGGGATTGCTGGATCATAAGGCAGTTCTATTTCCAGTTTTTTAAGGAATCTCCACACTGTTCTCCATAGTGGCTGTGCTAGTTTGCATTCCCACCAACAGTGTAAGAGGGTTCCCTTTTCTCCACACCCTCTCCAGCATTTATTGCTTGTAGACTTTTGGATCACAGCCATTCTGACTGGCGTGAAATGGTACCTCATAGTAGTTTTGATTTGCATTTCTCTGATAATGAGTGATGTTGAGCATCTTTTCATGTGTTTGTTAGCCATCTGTATGTCTTCTTTGGAGAAATGTCTATTTAGTTCTTTGGCCCATTTTTTGATTGGGTCATTTATTTTTCTGGAATTGAGGTGTAGGAGTTGCTTGTATATTTTTGAGATTAGTTGTTTGTCAGTTGCTTCATAAGCGTCTTTTAATTTCATGGCTGCACTCACCACCTGCAGTGATTTTGGAGCCCAAAAAATAAAGTCAGCCACTGTTTCCATTGTTTCCCCATCTATTTGCCATGAAGTGATGGGACCGGATGCCATGATCTCAGTTTTCTGAATGTTGAGCTTTAAGCCAACTTTTTCACTCCCCTCTTTCAACTTTCAAGAGGCTCTTTAGTCATTCTTCCCTTTCTGCCATAAGGGTGTTGTCATCTGCATATATAAGTAATTACAGAGTGCTGAATAGAGCTTCCTGTGCTATTAAGTAGGTTATTATTAGTAATCTATTCTATGTATAGTCATGTGTATATGTGAATAAAACCACTTTCTAAACAAAGTAAACTAGTTTATTAGATCCCATTAGTAGACCCCATTACTTTGTGTGTGGGAGGAGAGGATGGATGTGGTGCAGTGTGGGGAGCATCCTTGCTAATGAAGAGCTACAGGCCCAGAGCAGGAAGGCAAAAAATAACCTCTAACTTCAACTTGTACCTCTGACAAGATCCTTGAGATCAGTTCTGACAGATGGCTCCCAGAAAGGCCCCTGAGCCGAAGAAGCAGGGAGTGACCCAGGTCATTTGCAACTGGATGGAAAAGGAAGTTATCCCTTGCCCCCACTCCTGAAGAAGAAATTATTCCACTTTTGTTGTTGTTTAGTTTCTAAGTTCTGTCCAGCTCTTTTGCAATCCCATAGACTGTAGTCTGCCAGGCTCCTCTGTCCATGGGATTTCCCAGGTAAGAATATCAGAGTGGGTTGCCATTTCCTTCTCAGAGGATCTTACCAACTGGGGATTGAACCCATGTCCTCTGCATTGGCAGGCGGATTCTTTACTGGGAAGCCCTGCTGCTGCTGATGGTGCTGCCACTGCTGCTGCCACTGCTGCTGCTGCTGCTAAGTCACTTCAGTCATGTCCGACTCTGTGTGACCCCATAGACGGCAGCCCACCAGGCTCCGCCGTTCCTGGGATTCTCCAGGCAAGAACACTGGAGTGGGTTGCCATTTCCTTCTCCAATGCATGAAAGTGAAAAGTCAAAGTGAAGTCGCTCAGTCCTGTCCGACTCTCAGCGACCCCATGGACTGCAGCCCACCAGGCTCCTCCTTCCATGGGATTTTCCAGGCAAGAGTACTGGAGTGGGGACTGGGAAGCCCTACTCAGTTGCATTTCAGTACCTTTCTCCACCTCCCACATGTACACTTCTCTCCCTCCAGCCCAACACTACTCTGGGAAATGACCAAGAGGAAGACTTCTGAAATGACCAACAAATGAACATCAATTTTAGAATTAAAGTTCATTGTAAAGGGGATTTTTGCTTTTTTTCCCTGCTGCATCCCCCAAACTTGAATAAATTGAAAAGGTCAAATCAATAGAAATGACTTAAATGACTGGCAATCCATGCAGCTAATTATACAACCATTTAAAAATGTATTTGTAAATTTCATGATATGAAGAAATACTTGAGTTTTTGTTTTTTTTTTTTAAAGAGGAAAGGAATAACCCTCATGAAGGAAATACACAACCTCGTGGTAACTTTATGGATTTTTGATTAATAGTACTGTGTTTTCTGATTACAAGTTACTTTTATTACCAGAAAGCAACTCATCTTTCAATATTTTTTAAAAGACACATCCAAACCCAACCCAAATACGCCACCTAGCCTGAACTGAATGCCCCAGTAAAACAAACTCAGGATGGATTCTATACACGTATACAACTAATTTGGAGAAGGAAATGGCAACCCACTCCAGTGTTCTTGCCTGGAGAATCCCAGGGACAGGGGAGCCTGGTGGGCTGCCATCTATGGGGTCGCACAGAGTCGGACACGACTGAAGCGACTTAGCAGCAGCAGCACACAACTAATTTACCCCTAAACGATGAAAACTGAATGCTAACTCCACAAGAGCTGGGGAGCCCAAGGTTAAGTCAATTAACCTCCATCGCCTTTAATTTATTCATCTGTAAGATTGGGATAAGGTACTTCCTCATTAAGGTGAGCTTGGAGGTGAATTCATTCTCGTCTAAAGCACTTCCAACAGTGCCAGGCACCGCGGGGCTACGCAAGTGTTGGCTTCTTTTATTTCATTCAAAACGCTGTTCAAGCTCCGCCGAGTATAACTCAAAATCTAGTCCCCATCCGCCAAGACGGAGGGAGGCAAATGCAACGGAGGAATCCGAGCAGAAGGAAGCCAGCCTGAAGATGATAGGAGCAACCAGCGGGCACTCGAAGGACGAAGGAATTCCTTCTCAAGAGGGTGAGTCCCAGAGTCACTGGTGATCTGAACCGAGTTCTCACTACGGGTAGGGCTTCAACACGCGGCTAAGACGTCAGACCTGAGGGACACCGCAAAGGCTCTCGGCCAAGACGCAAAGACCGAAACGGAGTTGCTCGGGTCAGAATTGGTTACAGTGTTCATCACACAAAATGCCACAGGGGTGACAAGGTTAAGTCGAATAGTAACACTTCGAATAAACAAGTCGAATATATCACACTTTAGGGTACTAAACCGTAGACAGGACGTAAAGTGACGTTAACAAAGTCAGGATGACGACCCAGTCATCGCTCTCCACTATCTTCTAAGTGCCGACTTGGGACACCAAGCAACTCGCGGCCTGCACACGGCGAATCAGCGTCCCCCTCAGGCGGTAAACGTTCTGAGCCAGCACAAGAGAGATGTGGTCGCGCGCGAGAACTACAACTCCCGCCGCGGCCTGGGGGGCAGGCTCCGCCCCGCACTTCCGCTTCCGCCACCGCCCTCTCGGGCCGCCACCGCTCTCACGTGCCCCCTCCGTCCAACCTACCAGGGAGCGTGACCGCGCGTGACCCCGCGTGACTGGGGGCCGGAGCCGAAGAGGCCAGGAGGTGGGACTCTGGGACCCCCGTTAGTAGAAAGGCAACCCGAAAAGGTGGAACTAAACTTGCAACTCTCGATAGGGATTGGAGTTGTTACGGTAGAGGAGGAGCCTAACGCCCAAGACCCTGGCCAATCAGCGTCCGGGATGATCTGAAAGGCCGGAAAGGGGAAAGGGGCCAAATGGTTCTGCGGTCACATGCCGCGGGGTCTAGTGGGAGGAGCAGTTGCCAGAGGCCGCCCAGAGCTTCCTGTTTCCGGTTCCCAGAGTGGCGCTCAGCTAGTCGCTAGGAGGGACGCTGGCTCCGCCACGAGCTCTGGGACCCGGGTCTGTGGCCGGCCCCTCGCTGGCCCTGTCTCCCAGCGACGGGTAGCTACTGGGCCGGGGATTCTGAGCTTTGCCTGCTCTCTTTGCACGTGACATGTGAGTATGAGGGGCGTGGAGGAGGAGGGGCTGGAGAGTGCTCCCCCCTCGTGGCTGTGACGGGGTCCGGGATCTTTTTAAGTCTCGCTTGACCCGGGTTTTAGCCCAAAACTCCACATAAGGAGGCCGAGGGCAGAAAAACGAAGGTGTGAGGTTGGGGAGTCACAGAATCCCCAAGGGAGTGAGGGAGAAAGGATCTCCAAGACTGGAGAAGGGATTTAAGTGTTTGGAAGGCACGGAAAGGAAGATCGCTAAGTCTGGAGTCCGCTCTAGGTGTTACCGCATACCCGTAGACTGGGTTTTGGCCCGCATCGTGGAGGGAGGTCACGGGGCATCATTTGTAAAGAGTATGGCCCTTAGTAGTTGAAAAGTCGGGAGACTAGACGCAACGCGATTGTCTGGAGCCCTCGAAGAAGTTTGAGGGAGATGAATGTGTGTAAAGAGTCCTCATAGAGGGATTTGTGTTCCTCTTTGTAGGGAGCTTCCGCCCTTGGTCCATAGAGCTGATTTCCTAAGGCTTTCAACGTTGAGCGGTCAGCTAGTTAGGGCTACTCTTCCAGAAGTGTGAGCTACTAGAGACTGGAGATAAGGACCGCCGTATCAAAAATGAGCCAGAGAGAAGAAAGTAGAAATTGCACTGACAAACGGAAAATGTTCATGGCTAGTCTTAAGGACTGGGGAAAGTGAGTGGTACAGGGGCCCAGCGATGTAAAGTTCTTTCCAGTTCTTGGCTCCATCATTGGTCATCCCATTGAAGGAGAGTTTTTTAGCATTAACCTAAATGAATCTATCATTATAGAACAAGAAAATTGAAAGGGATGCTTCAAAATCTTTAAGCCTTGCTGCTTAAACTTGCACCTTGAGAATCTTAATTGTAGCACATTAAAAAGAGACTCCCCAGCCCTTGGATTTCATTCCTTTGTGTGTGCTTGCTTAGATGCTCAGTCTTGTCCGACCCTTTGGGCTGTAGCCTGCCAGGCTCCTCTCTCCATGGGGTTTTCCTGGCAGGAATACTGGAGTGGCTTGCCATTTCCTTCTCCAATTCATCCCATTACTGATACATTGTTGCACTCCTTTTTTTATCAGAAAGTTTTCAGAAAATATCTTTATGCCATGATTCATTCCAGTTGCCTTACTAATAACTTCATACACCTTTTAATACTTGTATAACCTAAAGCAAGTAACTTCAGCTCTATAAGAATCAGTTTCCTCATCTGTGAAGTGGGGGAAATTATACCTGCTTTTCTGGGTTGTGAAGATTAATGAACATAATCTGGATAAAGCTCTTAGCGCATACACCACGGAATCAAAGAGAAGCAGCTCAAATGCAGCCAAACCTTAAGCAAGAAAGAGAAGACTATAAGTTTATTCTTATCCTATCTTTTTGAACCAATGAGCAAATAAAAGATAGCTCAAGTCAACTAATGCTTACTGCAGGGTGTTTAGCTGTTCTTCTTTTCCTAGTTGTGTGAGAGTCTGTTCTAATTTGGGAAAAGAAATCCTCAACTGTCAACAGATAAGGAACTAACTTTGAAGCCAGAGGACACAGCCTTCTGTGCGAGCATCCCTCCAGAAAACTGGTCCTGGAAAAAAGAATATCAATCTAATAAAAGGAGCCTCATTTCATTTTAGTCAGTTGGTCGCATTGTGTGTTGAGCAGTGAGTTAATTTAGGGAAGACAGGAATTGGAGGTCTGGGTTCTTCATTCTGCCTTCTGTTCTGTGAACTGTGAGAGGTCACTTCCCCTTCTTGCTTTGTCAAAAAGAAAGCAAAACTTTGGCAGCCTGCTCTGATCATCCCAAAAAATTAATGTGAAAGAAGATGTACATATAGTGGTTAAGTGTAGACAGTGAGCTCAGAGCCTGACTACCTGGTTCACACTGCTCACTTACTATGTCTAGTTTTCTCATCTGTAGAATAAGAATAATTGTATTTGCTTCATAGGGTTTGGTAAGGCTTAACTGGTTAATGTATGTTAAATTCCTAGCAAAAAGCAAGTGCTCTGTTAAGTATTTTCTGTTGATCCTTTAAATGTGTTTATGGGAGAGAGTCTCAAATTTGGGGGGCTTCTCAGGTGGTACTAGTGGTAGAGAACCTGCCTACCAATGCAGGAGACTTAATAAGAGGCTTGGGTTCGATTGCTGGGTTGGGAAGATCCCCTGGAGAAGGGCATGGCAACGACTCCAGTACTCTTGCCCAGAGACTTCCATGGACAGAGGAGCCTGGTGGGCCACCATCCATAGGGTCACAGAGTTGAACAAGACTGAAGCAACTTAGGACACATGCATGCTCAGACTTTGGGGTTGGCTATACTTACTCTCTGCAGATACCTTAATGTTACTACAATGAATTGATGTTTGGATAACACCAAGTCAGGGAGATGACTTCCCAAGTATTGGTTGCCCTAGTGAATGTGGGAAACAGAACATCAAGTGTAATTTTGTTTTTGTGGTGCCTTGGAGGTATGGTGACCCACTTCAGGATGAAGCTGAACATCTCTTTCCCAGCCACTGGTTGTCAGAAACTTATTGAAATGGATGATGAACAAAAACTTCGTATCTTTTCTGAGAAGCGTATGGACACAGAAGTTGCTATTGACGCTCTGGGTGAAAAATGGAAGAGTTGTGTGGTCCGAATCAGTGGTGGGACCAGCAAACAAGGTTTCCCCATGAAGGAGGTGTCTGGACCCATGTCAGAGCCTGCACCTCCTACTGAGTAAGGGGCATTCCTGTTACAGACCAAGGAGGATTGGAGAAAGTGCAAATCTGTACATGGATGCCAGTCTGAGTGTTCTCAATTTGGTCATCGTAAAAGAGAGAGAAGAATATTCCTGGCCTCACTGATACAACTGTGGCTCATCACTTGGGGTTAGCAGAAGAGCTAGCAGAATCCACTGTGGTCTCTCTGTGTGGCCGCCAGTATGCTGTGAGATAGCCCCTAAACAAAGAAGGTGAGAAACCTAGCACCAGAGCACCCAAGATTCAGCATCTTGTTATTCCAGTATTGTGCAACACGAATGTCAATGTATTGTCAGAAGAAATAGCATACTAAGAAAAATGAAGAACAGGCTCCAGAAGATGCTCAACTTTTGGCCAAGAGAATGAAGTGGGCCAAAGAAAGACTCCAGGAACAGATTGCTAAGAGATGAAAGCTGTCCTTTGTCAGAGCTTCTTACCTCTGAGTCTTGAGTCCAGTCAAAAATCAGATGTTCTATTAAAAAAAAAAAAAAAAAAGAGATGGTCTCAGGGTAACAAATAAGTAAGATCAGACATCAAAAAAAAAAAGTATGTTTAGGATAGTGGAGAAAATTTATTCAGGTACCTATTAAATTCTGCTTATTTTAAGTTTTAAATAGAATCAATGGAATCAGTGGACCAGCATGAAGAAGAATTAGAGGACTTGCCAAAGAATTTATGCTTTTGAACTGTGGTGTTGGAGAAGACTCTTGAGAGTCCCTTGGACTGCAAGGAGATCCAACCAGTCCATTCTGAAGGAGATCAGTCCTGGGTGTTCTTTGGAAGGACTGATGCTAAAGCTGCAACTCCAGTACTTTGGCCACCTCATGGGAAGAGTTGACTCATTGGAAAAGACCCTGATGCTGGGAGGGATTGGGGGCAGGAGGAGAAGGGGACAACAGAGGATGAGATGGCTGGATGGCATCACCGACTCGATGGACATGAGTTTGAGTGAACTCCAGGAGTTGGTGATGGACAGGGAGGCCTGGCATGCTGCCATTCATGGGGTCTCAAAGAGTCAGACACGACTGAGCAACTGAACTGAAAGAGTATTTAAGCCAAAGTCTATAGACTTGTAGTATGAAAATATTTTATTGTAAGTGAGAAAAAGTTGGAAGAATTGAATCTTTGTATCAGGAAAATTGGTGATACTTTATAAAAGTAACATGCAGCAATGGCCTGAGGGATGATTAATGAATACCAAAGTGAATTCTTACCAAAGTAAATCAGTGTATCCTGGGTATATAAAGGGGCTTCCCAGGTGGCGCTTGTGGTAAAGAACCTGCCTGCTTGTGCAGGAGATATAAGAGACGTGGGTTCGATCCCTGGGTCAGGAAGATTCCCCAGGAGGAGGTTGTGGCAACCCATTCCAGTATTCTTAGTTGGAGAATCCTGTGGACACAGTAGCCTGACGGGCTTCCCTGGTAGCTCAGCTGGTAAAGAATCCACCTGCAATGCAGGAGACCCCCATTCAATTCCTGGGTTGAGAAGATCCCCTGGAGAAGGGAAAGACTACCCACTCCAGTATTCTGGCCTGGAGAATTCCATAGAAAGAGGAGTCTGGCAGGCTACAGTCCGTGGGGTCGCAAAGAGTCGGCCGTGACTGAGCGACTTTCACTACAGTCCGTGCATAGGTGTACAGATGAGATTAGAGAAAAGAAAATGAGTTTGGAAAACAGAGCCACATGTTTCCATGCCTAAAACAGTTCAAGCATCGTATGAATTGGGTGTGTTAATTGTAAAGTGACTTGGTGATTCTCAAGAGTTATCAGCAACTGGAATGTAGGAAGACAGTTATACTTACTAGAAATCAAGAAACTCTTGAATTTCATGGCTTGAAGTGGGTTTAGAATACTTACTCAGACCACTGATCTGGACCTCATGAAGTTTGTTCATCCTATCATTTATAAATGGTTGAATGATTTTTTTTAGAGATGAGACAGAACAGATAGATGTCAAATCTTAGGTGCTGTGGTTATGTTAATCTCTTTATCATTTTTGTGATAAGTATGAACAAAGATTGTTAGATGCTTCTGAATATTAAAACAAGGACTTAGGGCCCAAAGTAGTCAGGTCTCTTTCTCTGTTTTACATCTTTCTTAATAACTTAATAACTTTCAACTAGGAAGTTGAAACACTTATCAAGTGTTCATTGTAATTCAAGTATTATCTTAGGGGGAGGATTTAAATAGTATTAATGAACTAGTATTAAACTTTAAATAATGAGACATTTCAACCTAACTTCTCACCAAATGGTGGAGACAAGGATATCTCCATCAGGCTGTCATAAGTAATTCTTTTATGTTCTCTGCTTTCCCTTTTCTCAGCCCTACAGTTATGTTCTGAAGGACTTACCTATGAATTAGACTGAAAGTGACTGATTTATATAGTTTCTTGACACAGGTGATAGATAACTATTAGTATATGTGTGTGTGTATATATATATACAGATGTATGGGTTTTCTGACACAGATATTAATGTGTGTGTGTGTATGTGTTTATGTATAGATGTATGGGTTTCCTGACACAGGTGATAGGTAGATACTAATATCTGTGTGTGTGTGTGTGTGTGTGTGTGTGTGTGTGTGTGTGTGTGTGTGTAGTTGTATGGGTTTCCTGACACAGGTGATAGGTAGATACTAGTGTGTGTGTGTGTTTGGGTTTCCTGATACAAGTGATAGATAATGTGTGTGTGTATGTATGTGTGTGTGTGTATATGTATAGATGTATGGGTTTCCTGACACAGGTGATAGGTAGATATTATTATTATATATATTATATGTATATGTGTGTATGTGTGTGTAGATGTATGGGTTTCCTGACGCAGGTGCTTTGGCACAGAAATATTGAAAGGTACTATTTGTTGCGGGTGCCAAAGAATCTTACTGTTCAACAAGATCAAAATACTCTTCATTGGTGACACTTAAGTATTTTCTAAGCCATTGATTGATTCTTCTGACAATTTCTAGGACCAAAAATATATTCTTGTTTTATGCACACATTGCAGAAATCTCAACAACTGCCTGTCTACACTAACTCTGCTGTCCACTTTGTCGATTGCACATGAAAGGAGCACAGTAAGGACAGGAAATGAGAGTGGTGTCAGGTGAGGGATTCGCATAGGAAGAGTCTTTTAAAATATGTCCTAAGACTTCCCTAGTTGCTCAGTGATAAAGAATCCACTTGCCAGTGCAGGAGACACAGGTTCTATTTGTGGTCCAGGAAGATTCCCCCATGCCCTGGAGCAACTGATCCCATGTGCCACGACAGCTGAGCCTGTGCTCTAGAGGCCAGGAGGTGCAACTACTGAACCCCACAAGCCCTAGAACATGTGCTCCTCAACAAGAGAAGCCACTGCAATGAGAAGCCTACGCACCACAACTAGAGAATAACCCCTGCTTGCTGCAACTAGAGAGAAGTCCATGCAGCAGTGAAAACCCAGCACAGCCAAAAATAAATGAAATTATTTTTTAAAAGATAATAAAAGTTTTGAAAAGAAAAAGAAACCTGACTTAAGCATCCAATCCTGTATATTAGATAATGGGGAAAAAAACTTGAAATAGAGACAAGAAAATAAAGCCCAGCATCATCATAATGAAGAAAACTGGCTAGTATAAAGTAATAGGTGGTGGGTGGAAGATTAACAGGTTTAAAAAAAAAGTGTTATTCATTTATTACACATTCATGTGCTCTATTTCTTTCCCCGATCCTCTCCCTCTTTCCCCGAAACACACACTCCTTGTCCCAAAAGGATGTCCCCCCTCCACAGCTCCTGGAGGACTGGCCTGCTGCTGCTGCTGCTCTTCTCTGTGGCAGTCAGAGAATCTTGGCAGACAGAAGAGAAAACATGCGACCTGGTGGGAGAAAAGGGTAAAGAATCAGAGAAAGAGTTGGCTCTCCTGAAGAGGCTGACACCGCTATTTAACAAAAGGTAAATGAGAAGAAACTTAAAGGCCTTGAGAAAACAACTTTATTAAAGAATCTCCTCTTACTAACTGTGTTAATTTTTTTTTATATTACTACTGAATATAGAGGGGATACATGTATCATAACCTCCTCTGAGAGATGGTTCTAATCTGTACTTGAACAATATTGGCCTTATTTGGCCATGCTGTCTCACATTCCTCTATGATGGAGAGCACGTGCTTAGCCCAGTGTTCAGCAGGGATGTGCAGGTACTTTATGCAGAAGAGTAGCTGTTTGTAAGATTGGACCCAAGAGACCAGCTTGATATTCAGAAGTATAAGATGAACATATTTAGGCCTACTACTACATCATCGTGGCTCAGACGGTAAAGCGTCTGCCTACAATGCGGGAGACCTGGGTTTAATCCCTGGGTCAGGAAGATCCTGGAGAAGGAAATGGCGACCCACTCCAGTATTCTTGCCTGGAAAATACCATGGATGGAGGAGCCTGGTAGGCTACAGTACATGGGGTCGCAAAGAGTCGGACACGACTGAGTGACTTCAGTATATCATCGTAAGGGCTTCCCAAGATGGTTCAATGGTAAAGAATCTGCCTGCCAAGCAGAAGATGGAGGTTCAGCCCCTGGGTTGGCAAGAACCTCTGGAGAAGGAAATGGCAACCTACTCCAGTATTCCTGCCTGGAGAATCTTATGGACAGAGGAGCCTGAAGAATACAGTCCATGGGGTCACAAAGAGTCGAACACTGAAAATGAAAGTGAAGGGGGCTTTCCTGGTGGCCCAGATGGTCAAGAATCTGCCTGCAATGCAAGAAACCTGAGTTTGATCCCTGGGTTAAACATGACTAAACAACAACAATAACATATCACCCTAAGTGTCAATAATCTTCAGATATATAAATCGGAAGATAATCTTTAAGGAACTAGGATATATATCATAAACGTACACCCTTATTCACAGGGAGGTACTAACTAATACTTTAGCGTAGTCTAGAACAATTATTCTAGAAATATCTAGAATACTAGCTGTCTTGGAGGCTGTATTTTCATCAGTCATCATCAACAGTTAGTCTGTCTGGGTCACAGTTAACCTCACAATGCAAAAGATATTATTCACTAGGATATTTAGCCATGATGTTTGATAAATAAGTTGAACACACCGTTGTTTGAACAGAGGCTGCTCTTTCTAAGGCTGACAGCTCTAACTGTCCTCTTCCTCCTCTCTGCATTTCTGCTTTCAGCTTTGAGAGCACCGTAGGCCAGAGCCCAGACATGTACAGCTATGTGTTCCGGGTGTGCCGAGAAGCTGGCAACCACTCCTCTGGGGCAGGCCTGGTGCAGATCAACAAAAGTAACGGGAAGGAGACGGTAGTTGGGAGATTCAACGAGACTCAGATCTTCAATGGAAGTAAGAGTCTCACTGTTGATCAGCTTACTGAATCCCTCTTATAACCCTGTATGTCTCAGCCCTAACCAGGCTGTATCATATGGGTGTGTGTGGTTCAGCTCACCTGAGATACCTGCAAACCACAGAACACCCAGCTCCACCACCACTCCACAACCAAGGCTCAGGACATTTATATGTTGGTGTTAAAGTGAGATTAAGCTTTTTTGAAAGCCAGTCAGTCTATAAAAGTCTCCCCACCAACTTGAGTTATGTTGATAATATTTCTCAAAAATCATAAAATCATTGCTGGAAAGGACTATGTGAACAACTATGGTTTATTTTGTACCCTTAAGTAGATAAATAAGTGCAGATTGTTGTTGCTGTAAATAACATAATAAAAAACAAGGTCAAGAGTTTGGGGCTGGGGTCAGAAGACTAGATTTTTGATCCAGCTCATATTTTCTTATCCTGTGACTTTGAAAAATCATTTGACTTTTTGTTTTCTCATATGCAAAATTGGAAGCAGAATCCTTACCTTGGTCACCTCGCATGATTATTAATCAAATGATATTTTGCAAAAGAAATTTGAACAAGTAAATACTGAAGAAGGAAAAGTGTCCCCAGTCTTCAAAGTCATCCACTTTGAATTTATCTGTGGTTAAGATCTTAGGCTTTCCCTTGTCACCCAGTAATTGAATGGAGCCTCTTGATGTTAGCAGGTGTTCAGAAAATGTGAGTCATGACTAAGTACGGATCATAATTGTATTTGCACTATCGGTTGCCTACCTTTAGTGTGGGAAATCAAGATTATTCTTGTATGCATATGTGGTTCTTAGTTGTCTTAACAAGGGAACACAAGCTGTTATAAAGGGGTGGGTTTTAGTTGGTATTTATGGTATACCAGAGCTCATCCTGCGGGGTTAACTAAAACCAACTTCACTGAACTTGGTTCCATGCTTCCACAGTGCCCAGGTCTGTCTCTGCTTTTCCCCCACCCCAAAGCTCCTTTTCCCTTGTCCATCCTCAGGTAATTGGATCATGCTCATCTATAAAGGGGGTGATGAATATGACAACCACTGTGGCAGGGAGCAGCGGCGGGCAGTGGTGATGATCTCCTGCAATCGACACACCCTAGCGGTGAGGCACCTCGGGGCCTGGGAGCCTAGAGAGGAGATGAAAGGACTGACCTGAGGTGGGACAGAATGTCCAGAGGGAATGAGATAACTGGGGTGGATGAGAGAAAACCAGACATCCAGGGACTTCCCTGGCAGTCCGGTGGTTAAGACTCCCCACTTCCAGTACAGGGGACATGAGTTCGACCCCTGGTTGGGGAACTAAGATCCCACATGCCATTTGGTAGCAGCCAAAAAATTTAAAAAACCAGAAGTTCAGTTTTTCCCTGAGTCGTAGGCGTCCATCTTCCATCATACATGGAAAATAAGTTCTTAAACCAGGAGGAAGCAAATGTTTAGGGGGGTTTTGTGGGTTTGTGCTCCTTTTCAGACAAGCGTCAGAAGCAAACACCTTACCACATAAATGTTGTGTCTGTCCTCTTACCGTCAGGACAACTTTAACCCTGTGTCTGAGGAGCGAGGCAAAGTCCAAGATTGTTTCTACCTCTTTGAGATGGACAGCAGCCTGGCGTGTTCCCCAGAGATCTCCCACCTTAGCGTGGGTTCTATCTTACTTGTCACGTGAGTCCTTCTTCCTTTATCAGTCCAAGCCTTTTTTTTTAACTCATCAATCACTTGGAAGTATATGGGTCCAAATAGCGTGTGTGCATTTGTATGCTATATTATAATTGGAGGGGAAAGAAGTCTGTGAATATCCTCTTTAAACTCTGCAAGTTTAAAAAAATGAGACTTAATGTTTTATCCCCAATAAATATATGCATTTGGAGATAGGGTTTTTTCCCTACTGGAAGACTAGACAGTTTTTATTACTCTCCCATTATTAGATTATTAGAACTTTTAAAGAAATTGGACTGTTTATCTAATGGTGACTGTTCTCAACCCTAAATGAGTCACACACTGTCTTGCTTTTTTCTGATCCAAAGGTTTTCTCAGGCAGGCAGCACTCTAACTGGTTTTCTCAGGCTCTACCAGCCCCTTTTTTTTTTCAACTGACTATTCCTTTTTTGTTTTTCCATTTTTATGGAACAGAGCTTAGGAAACAGGTAACAATGAGCTTTACTGATTCTCAGTTTTTGAGTATGGATGTCTTTCTCCCTCACAGGCTTGCATCACTGGTCGCAGTCTATATCATCGGGGGGTTCCTGTACCAGCGACTGGTGGTAGGAGCCAAAGGAATGGAGCAGTTTCCTCACTTGGCCTTCTGGCAGGATCTTGGAAACCTGGTAGCAGTAAGTAACAGGGCAGCTGGGAGACAAAGCAGATGACCAACCATCCGTCCTGGTTTGCCCAGACCGAGGGTTTCCTGAGACACAGGACTTTTGGGTGCTAAAACCACCCCAACTTCCAGCAAACCAAGACAACTGGTTGCCCCAATACAGGGTAATAAGCAACATAGCACCTTAATGTCTGACCTTCCAGACTGACTGGAAGAACGGTACTGTTGCTTAGATTTATGAATCTGATCCAGCTATTTGGGGGCCTACATGAGGAGAGCGTGTTTCCCCAAATTCAGTTTAGGCCAATCACTGGAGCTTTGGGGTTTTCTCTTCATTATCCCTGGAGAAAACTAGTTCTTGCCACCTTCTCAGACCATAAACACTGTGCCCACCTGAAAGTTGCTGATTTCACATGATCACTTTTGTTCTTCTCTCTATAGGATGGCTGTGACTTTGTATGCCGCTCTAAACCCCGAAATGTGCCTGCTGCCTATCGTGGTGTGGGGGATGATCAGCTGGGGGAGGAGTCAGAAGAAAGGGATGATCACTTGTTACCAATGTGATTGCACTTTAGATGTCCAGCTTCTTCAGCCCCCAAACCAAAGCGTCCTCCGGCAGATTTCTGAAGCAGTCTCTCATCTCACCCTCAGTCTTACTCTTGCTTTCTGGTTTGCTTTTGGTTTGCATCCACCTGTCAGTAGAAGAAATGCCTTTCTCTTTGTTCCCTGTTTGGTTTTCCCTCCTCAGAGATACAGCTGCAGGACAGAGATAATAGGGCCAATCACAGTAGAGGCTGTTGCACTGTCTTCATACCAGAAAGTACAAGTAGAGGAGTTACTGTGAGCAAAAGGGTGCGGCAGGCTCCCTCTCTTTTTTAAACACATTTTCATAAGTTTTTGAGACACTGGATTTAATTAAAAAAACAAACCAAGAAACATTATTTATAGGTTTGATTGCTTTCATGCTGTTACTCTGCCCTACAGTAGTCTCCATGAGAGTCTGGATGGAACTTGCTGCTGGGAACTGTTCTGCAGTGATTATTTGGTCACAAGGACTGCCATTTGGTCTCAGCCTGGAGAGGTTGTACACTTACTTCTCCCACCTCGGGTCAGGATGGAAACTGTGAAATTTCCCAGGATTACAAGGTACCAAACATTGGCTGGCACTGGAGTGACCTCACAGCTGGAACTGGGCCCTGGGTCGTCATCTTGGTTACTGGTCCATCTGCAGCTAATATACCTAATCCAGAAGTGCAGTCCATTGGAAGGGACACTGAAATGGACCTCCTGTGCCACCAGGGTTCCAGAAGCGCGAAGTCTGTTTACCTTGTAGTGGGATATCCTTGGCGGCTTGCTTCTCCCACTTGCAGTCAAAGCTGGCAGAGCTTTTCTAACTCCTAAAATGTTCCCTCTACCAGTATTTCTAAACATGTTGCACTTTCCTTCACAGGCATTTGGGGTTTTTTTGGTGCCCTCCTATCTCCTGGAAAGGGAATGGAAGCAGAAGTGGGACATGCAGGGCTCTGCCATCTTCGGCCCTGGGTGCAGGCTCCTGCCACACCTGTCCTTGCTTCTGGCTCAGGGATGTGTCTTCTTGCCCAGCCTATCTCCATGGGGAGAGGGGCTTAAACCTCTGATGCTTCCGCCTTTCCATTTAGGCCATGTGCCCAGAAACCTGGCCTGATCTTTGTGTGACAGGGAGCCTGGGCCACTGAAGAGGAACGTGGCTCCCCTGGCCACATGAGGACGGAATCAATAAGCAGGGGGCTTTTTTAGCCTTTAGGAAAGAAAATGAAATTATTTCATCTTTGGACTTTTAGATACTATTGGAATGGTATTTTTTCTTTTCTAAGCAGGGAAAATGATGTTATAAAAGCATTTTTCTGTTACTTGTTTGCATCCCTCCCCCATACTCTGTTTTAAAAATGCGAAAAATATATATACATTTTTTGTACAAAAACTTAAAAGATTAAAAAAAAAATGTCGGCCTAGTCATTTGTGTGGAAGAAGCCAGTAGCTACACTGGAATGATGAATTAAGAGACAACCGAGACCAATTTTCATCCTTTTACTGAGGAGGAAAAAAAATATTTAATATTTTTGTTGTATAAGGAATAGCGCTCAAGGCAGGTCCTTCTACTCCTGACCTCAGCCCCACGCGCTCCTGCTTTATAAAGCTATAGGACAGAGCAGAGTTGGAATGGAAAGAAAAGTAGAGTAGAAGACAACAAATTGGAAGGGAGCAGGGGGGTGCAAAAAGAATGACGACAGCCACATATGTACCCAATACTTTTAGTTTCTGCAGCAAATCAGAATGATGGCAACCCAGTCCCTACACTGGCCAGTGAGGATGCAGGAGAAAATACCCAACACTAAGGGAGTGACAACAGAAGTCTGGGCCACAGCTACAGTCGGGAGGAGCCGGAGGGAAGAGGGAGGACCAGGTTTTCCTACTTGTGTCACACAAGCCCCGCCACCACTGCCGAGGCACACCTACAGTCCACCCATTTTCTTGTCTCACCACACTGTACATTCCTCCTCCTCCTCCTGGAGAATTCAGACCCTGGCTAGACACTCCACTCCGGGATAAGGCTGAGCAGTCCTAGTTCTCTAGACTGCCTCTTTCACAAAGATTGGATTAGGGTAGGTGAGAATTGTGAAGATTTAAAAAATAAAACCCAGAGAAACGTCAAAGCTGCCACCATGTAGCACCAGCGACCAGTTCTTGCACGGTTCTTCCCTGTCTCGGTGATCCCCTCCTGCAGAAGACAGCACAGCTCTGTCTTCCTCATGGAGTCTCTGCTGGCACCAGGTTATAACCTGGACGGTGGGGAGTGTCTGCCTTAGGCTGGTTTGTGCAAGAGGGCCACCTTAGGTCTCCTTGAGGACATTTATCTTAGCACAGATCTTGAGGGCAGGACCCAGCTTGATGTTCATGGCACTCATGAGATGTTCCTCTTTAAGTAATAAGAGGGCCTGTCCATCGATCTCCTGGGAACGAAACTCTTCTGCAATCTCTTGGCAGCCTAGGAGGAAACGGTGGGGTATGTATGAGAAGCTACATGGTAGCACCAAAAGTACTTGTCCTAAATCCAGTGATACAGTGGCCCAAGATGTCAAGATATGGAAGCAAAATGAAACCAGAGCAACTAGCTATTTTTTTAAAAAAAGAGCCAAGATAAAAGAACTAAGGTGTTCCACCAACTAAGCTGTTCAACTCAGATAACTTGAGGAAGGGAAAGGAGAGAGCAAAATACAGTGTTTTCTTTGACACTGCCAAGAAAATCAGCGTTCATGCCATCTCTAAGGGCCCAAAATTCAGACAAAATAGCGAGAAGGGTAGGATGGTTTTCCTTTCTGGAGAAAACTATCCCTTGTCAAGCGCGTGCGTGTATACATGCTCAGTCCCATCTGACCCCATGGACCATAGCCCACCAGGCTCCTCTGTCCACGGGATTCTCCAGGCAAGAACAGTGGAGTACGTTGCCATTTCCTTCTCTGGGGGACCTTCATCATACCATACTTAGGCCTCTACATTTCCATCTACAAAGCCCTGTGGGATGGCCTCAAAAAAACCATAGGAAAACAAAGCACTACAGATGACCCAGGTTCTGGCGGACAGGCCCTTGATACCTTGTAGAGAAGCAATGAACTCATAGACTTCCTCTACGCTCCAGCGGCTAGGATTACTGGATAGGAACACAGGGTTGATGCCATGTAATTCTGGGGTGGGTGGAGCTGTGTTGGGATTCCCCAGATCACGTTCTCCATGCCCTGCTCTCACGGATAAAGGCCCAGGAGATGTTGGAGAGAGTGCTTCATCGTAACTGGAATTATCTGAACCCCGGCTAGAGTCCTCTTGACCCTACAGGAAAAACAGTGAGATCGTAAGTGTCATGAGGTCTCCCTCTCTCCCCCCATCCTAGGTTTGAGGCACAGAGGAAAAACTAATCCCAGCACAAGTAAAGTACTCTGTACTTCATATGCAAATGCCCAAAGTCACTAGTCTGCTCTCAAGTGCCTTTCAAGTGTGAACTGTGTCCCTCTCTTGGTTCCCTTCTTCTGCCAACAACTCCCCTAGATTTTCCCTCCTCTAACAAGAGGTAAGGATTAACAGAAACAACAGGTAAATCAGATGAGAAGAGACAAAAAGATAAGGATTTCGGAATCTGGAGCGATGTGATCCATGTGAAACCAGAGTTCTGGTCTCACACTTTTTTTTTCCCAGGGGAAAGGAGCTGCTCTGCGGGGGAGAGAAGGAAACAGGCCCGGTTTGCAGCATCGCGCCCCACAATGATGGCTCACTCGGTGGCGCTTGCCCTGGATCTTGGCACGGGCGATGTCCGAGGAGCTGCGGCGGGGTCCGCGCCTTCGAACACGGGCATAGTTGGCTTCCTGAAATTCTTTCATTTTTTTCCTCTTCAGCCGGAATTGGTGGCTACAGCTCACATTATACCTGTGGGTCAGGGAACATACACGAGGTCAGGGGTGCTGCTATGCAAGACCACCTTGCTCCTCTGCTCTACATGTGAACTAGGATTTTAGGGGCCAATCTGGAGAAGAGAATGAAGGTGAAGGAGACGTTAGCTCTGGGTCTCGAGCGGATCCTGGGGAAGGGGTGTCCGAGGGAGGAGGGCGAGACGGGAGCCTACTGTACCTCTTAGCGCAAGTCATGGAGCAGAATCTCTTGGAGCCGCGGAATTGCTCGGCGGGGGCGTACTTCCCACAGTACTCGCACTTGAGGAGGTTTGCCTTCTTATCTAGCTCTGAAAACAAGGCAGCGCTGCAGGGCTGCATGGGTTCCTGCTGCCGCTCAGGCCACCCTCAGGCCCAGCACTGGACTCTAATTACTCTCAGCGTTCCCCTCAAAGACCTACTCAGCCTAACTGAGAATCCCGAAAACAAAGTTCAAAATCCAAAACCATAAAGACCTGTCCCTCAAGACATCACAGTCTTCCTAACCTTAAGCCAGATGATCTCCATTTTAAATGACTAATTTCTTCATAATTCGTAGTCTCAGATTTGACTGCACTTTTCCACAGGAGAGAGGAACTAATTACTAATGCCTGGAAAGATATGAGATTTCTCCCTCCCCACCCCACCTCCCCACACACACAGACACAGAAGTTTTCAAAAGCAGGAGAGGGGAAATGTAAACAAGACTCCTTAACATATATCACAGAATCTAAAATAAGGAGAACTGGAAATTAAGAAACAGCCTATTTCATATTATCCTTTGAAAAATATATCCTTATAGTAAATAATCCAACAGATCAGCTTGATAAAATTCCCCTTAACCCTATGGGAACAACTTCTGTGTGATTCTAGGTATACTGATGTAGATGGACTTCACATAATTCCCACTTGAAAGAGCTAATTGCTATTTTACGCTAAGTCCTCAAACATATCTCCATCAGCCTCATTCCTAGATGGGTCTCTAAATGAATACTCACCAGCAGATGGGCTGTCCCCACCCAAGGGACCACCCGACTGATTCTCATTCAGTCCTGTGGTGAGGCCAGTCTGCAGGGGCTTCTCAGACTCTTTCAATAACTGAGAACAGCCCACCTGTTCCAGAAAAAGGTGAGTTATATTAGCCTAACTCCTTTCTATAGCTTTCCCCACCACTTCTCACCACCATGTCTTTGCCTCGATCTCAGAGTTAATGGCAAAGTCACGAAGACAGAACCATTTTCAATATAGCAATCTAGAGTCTCTAACTGGCTTTTTTCAGATTAGCTGCTGGAGAAGGGCCTCCTACCCCAGCTCCCTATCTTGTCCTTTTCCTTCCTAAACTGCAGGGAACACACTTGGAAGCAAGAGACCTGTGTTCTAAGTCCTGCTTCTGCAACTCATGGTATCCAGAAAAGTCTCTCAACTTCTCCACCACAATTTTCTTCACTATGAAACAACCTAATTAGAGACTTCCCTGGTGGTCTAGTGGTTGAGACTCCAAGCTCCCAATGCAGGGGGCCCAGGTTAGTACCTGGTCAGGGAACTAGGATCCCAAATGCTGTACAATGCCCGAATGCTATACAAAGGGGCCCAAAAACAAACAAATAAAAAACAACCATGACAGCCTTAAAGGTCACTTTTTTCCTTTGCTTCTCCTCTCCCCACTATTTTCAGTTCCTGGTCTACATAGTCTTTCTTCTTCTTTTCCCTTCCTTCTTCATAGCTAATCCTACAAACAACAGAACTGAACCGTTCTCTAATAATTAAATAGTTCTGAGCCTTCTGAGTCTCTGGAGTTTGAAAAGACAGCCCAACAGACCAAGTCCCCATGTGAAAGCCCCACCTTCTGGCCCTGCCCTCACCGGGAAAGGCTCTGCTCCTTCCTGGATAACGAAGCCTTCAATGATGTGAGTGAGGATCTGGGGCTTCACAATGGCCTGGGGGGGCTTGGAGTCACCCATCTGTCTGGACACCATGGCCAGCGAAGGAGGGGGCGCTGATGGGGCAGGAGCCAAAGCTACAATGTCACTGCTCAGGGTGTTAGTGTTCGCGCTGGTCACTGGCTCAGCTTTCTCTAGAAAATAAAACACGAGATTAAGGAACAGGGAGGGGATGACCTAAATGATCCAATGATGAGCCAAGCCAGCCTGATCGTCCATAGTAGCACATCTTCCTCTTTGATCAATCATCCTGGCTTCCCTGTGTCCAGCTCTCCACCAAGTTCAGGCCCACATTCTAATGAATCAGACTCAACTCTTAACTCACTCAGAGCTTTCCTCTCATTTCTGTGCACTCGGCAGTCCTGCAGAAGTCCATTCCTCACCTCCAAGACCACCCTTCTCCTCCATGGCCTTTGGGCTCTCTACCACTGGCGATGTCTTCGCGGGAATCATTGAACTCAGTGTGGAGACATCATCTCGCTCCTCCTCAGACTCAGCCTTGCGCTTTACAGCCAGTGTCTGGGGTTTGCCCTATAAAGTGAAGAACAGGAAGGAAAACAAGATTTATGAGCAAAGGATAATGATGAAACGCAATTACTCCCATACTGTCCAAGAAAATTGTCTTAGTTCTAGATTCCCCAGTGTGTGTATGTCCCATGGTACAGTAAAATTTCTGGTCATTCCCAACAAGTGTAATTTCTACATCAAGACAAAAGAACATACAACATTATTTAGTCCTGACCTAGACCTGGAGACCCGGGTTCATCACAGCCCAACTGAGAATTGCTGTTTCTTTAAAGATTGATTTTGGTGGTTAAAGCTGTATCTTAATATAACTTAGTATAGATCCAAAAATACAGAATTTCATGTAGGAGTACGACATTCAGGTATTATATACGTTGATGTCTCTTATGAAAGACTGAATACATGCCAGGATCTTAACCTTCCATTAAAACTCTCTCTTACAAAAGAAGCACTAATATCCTAACCTCCTCAACCCTTTATTCCCTTCCGAAATTAAGCTCAGGTCCCCTTGAGGATGACGTGTGCTCACAATCACGGGGCAACACTCACCGGCAGGTGCACAGACTGCATGTAGAAGGCGGCAGGGACCTGCGCGACCACCGGTGAGGAGGTGGTCGCCCCTCCCTTCACCACATGCGCCGTCCCCTGCACAGGGGCCAGGGTCATCCCTGAGGCCAACGTGGGTGGGCACTCCTGCAGCGCACCGGGGGCCTGGGATGAAGGCGGCGAGGAGGCCAAGTGGGCCTGGCCTGGCGGCACTGTGCCTGGCATCCCCCGGGAAGTGGGGACTGCAGCTGCCAGCTGGGCCAGCCCCAAAGCCTGGGCCTGGGCTGTACCCGGCTGCCGGGTGCCCACCACCTGCACAGGGATGTGGGGTGGGGGCTGCTGGGCGGCAGACATCTTGGCAGCCCCTAGCTGAGGGGGCTTGAGGGGGGCTGCCGGCGGTTTGGACTGGATGGGAATAGGGGGCTTGGGGGCGGGGTCCGGCGGCAGGGACAGCGGTGAAGACTGCAGCATGGGCTGGACGACCAGGGTCTGGGCTGGCTGCTGGGATGGGGATGGCGGGACCGGCTGGGTCGGGGGACCCGGCGGAGGCTGCGGGGCAGTGAGGGTGGTGGCCTGCTGTTGCTGCTGCTGCTGCTGCTGCTGCTGCTGGGCCAGCTGGAGGTGCGTGGCTGTGTGCAGAAGCTGGGACTGGCGGTGCGGGAACTGCTGCTGGTGGTGGATGGCGATCTGCTGCTGGATCACCACCTGCTTCTGCTGGAGGTGGATCTGCTGCTGCTGCTGAATCAGGGAGTGGGGCTGGATCTGCGTGTAGGTGGCTGCGGGAACGAGCCCCCAGAGACACAAAAGGAAGGGAGAGCAGACATGAGCAACATCATCAAAGGCGCCAGTCAAAGCAGCTTTCCAAGGTGAACCTAGTTGTAGACTCAAACTACGAATGGAAAGCGAGCTGGAGGGGCCTGACAGGCCACCTGGTTTACACTCTTTCCTCTGAGTCAGACGTTACCAACCATCTCCAGCCTTAAAGATGTCAGGCAAAGACCACCTTTGCTCAAGCATGTAACAGTCCTCACTAATTTCCTGCATTTATCTAACTCTTTTTTCTCTTTTTTTGCTTTATTTAAATCCTATTACTTGGCACTCAGCAAGGACAATGGCGGGCCCAATCTAACCTTCATGGTTAGATTCTTCTCCTCAAGCGCCAAGTCCACATTTCATTCGTTTTTACATCCCTAGAACCCAGCCCAGGTCCTGATACACAAGAAACACTTAACAGTCACTGAAAGAATAAATATCCACAGAGGTAAAGCTACCAACATCTTCCCATGATTGCCTCGGGTCTCCACGATTCATCAGTTTAGGTCACCACCCATGAGAAGTTTTAAGAGTCAGCCGCTGTGGGCTCGGACTTGACCCAGTTCCCTCCACTGTAAACTGGAGATGGGATCTCCCCTGCTTCACACCCTACCAGAGTGCCCAGAAACTATATGTGACATGAAAGCACTTTGATATTACAAGTGCCATAGTTTGTAAAGTGCCATACTAGGTGTTAGGAAAACAAATGATAAGTAACTCTTAAATATGGGGAGTACATTACTCAAATATACAACACTTAAAGTACTAGAAACAAGGAAGCAAAAATAAACACTACCAGATAGGGTATCCACATCTAACTCTATCCACAGCCTGAAAGCAAGCACTACCCTGGGTTATTACTATTATTTATTCTTTTTAATCCTTACCATCCTTACCATCAATACAGATGATCACAAGTTGGACTGTATTAAAGCAGGGCTCTATTCCCTCACCCTAAGTACTCGAAGGCACACAGTCTTTGCTCTACACTGCCAACTGACCAACAGTAAATGTGTGAGGAAGAGAACTCATCCCTTACGGTAAATTGCAAGCTCCATGGGCAGAAGAGTCTGTTTTTCAATGATGTATTCCAGTACCCTCCCTAGAACACAGCAAGCCATTCAAAAAGAACTGAGTGGGAACTTCCCCAGTGGTCTAGTAGTTAAGATTCCACCTTCCAATGCAGGGAACAGGGGTCTGATCGATCCCACATGCTTGGGACAATTAAGACTGTGCACCACAACTACAGAGAAGCCTGTGCACAGCAATGAAGAACCAAATGCTACAATGAAGACTGAAGCACTTAGTTACGTGCTACAACTAAGACTCAGAACAACCAAATTTTAAAAAAAGAAAGAAAAGACCCTAGTGAATGAAAGGGTAAAGGGAGTAAATTGAAGAAGTCAGGACCTAAGAAGGAGAGGACAAGGCAACTTGTAAACTGACTGCTGCCTGGCAGAAACAGACAAGATCCCTCTCTGCTACCTGTCATCCTGTCTCCTGGACTAATACAAACAAGGCTGATGTGATTCTTTCCTTTCACTATTTCAGGACCAAAACGAGCAAGAAGGGCAAAGACACGGACCCTGAAGACTTCAAGCTAGCCCCGAGGGAATAAGAACATTATGGGAAGAGACAGAGTACCTGAGCTAATGAGGGTCTGGCTGGGAGCAGGAGTGGCGGTCCGGGTGAGGTTCATGCCCACGTTCTGCTGACCAGTTCCGTCTGCTTCTGCTTTCTTGGCTGCTGCGCTTTCTGCTTCTGTCTGGCTGCCCTGACTCACAGTCACTGCCTGGGCTGCAGGCAAGGGCTGCACCACTCCAGTGCCCTTCCTGGGGCAGCTCCCACCACCACCCATTCCTGAGGAAGGTAACTGCCCCAAGCCCCCAGGAGCCTGGCCGCCTCCTCCAGGACCCATGGACCCTGGGATGCTAGTCCCACTGCCTCCACCAGCTTGACTGAGGTTGAGGGACTGGCCTGAGGCCCCAGAGGAAGCCTGAGCCACCGCAAGGGCCTGGCTAGAGGCCTGGGAGAGGCTGGAGACAGGGGAGG
Organism: Bos indicus; assembly: GCF_029378745.1. Lineage (NCBI taxonomy): Eukaryota > Metazoa > Chordata > Mammalia > Artiodactyla > Bovidae > Bos > Bos indicus. The sequence goes on from NC_091764.1 coordinate 101,040,585, forward strand.
CCCCAGGAGGGATGGCCTTCTGGGCAGAGCCTTGCATTTGGGGTCCTTGGGCAGAGGCCTGCTGGTTCCTGACGGCCAAGTTCTGCACCTGAAAGATAGGAAGCAAAAGGCAGATTGAGAAACTTGGGGATCAAGGGCACTAAAGTGAAAGACTACCATGACTGAGTCAGAAGCAGTGACAACAGCTACAGATATTCCACGGCCCCCTCAGCTGTACCCTCACCTGTACACACAGAGAAGGTCTTCCCAGAGAGGGGCTCTCAAGTCATATCTGATTCTCAGTCTCCTTCATTCTGTACAAAATCCGTCATCAAGTTCAGTTATTTTATTCCTTCAAGATGTCTCAGACTTTCCCTTTCTTCCCCATTCATTCAACATCTACCAACTACTGCACTGGATACTGGGAATGCAGAGATGAAAGACACAAGCCCCTGCTTTTAATGAGTACTTTCTACTCGAGAAGACAAGAAAACCAAGTTACACCATGCACAGATATGCACCCAGTGCTAGGGGAGTGCAGAGGAGGAAGAGTAGTAACTCAGACAAAGCGCATGAGGGAAGACATGCTAACACAGGCGATGTCTGAGCTGAGAACCAACAGGGTTTGAAGACACAGGTAACAACAATGCAAGACCACTGAGCCAAGAAAGAGCACCGTGTTTTTGGAAATGATAAATATTTCATTATGTTTGGGGAAGGCTGGAGGGAGTGGCAAGAAATGAAGCTATGCAGGTAGGCTGAGGCTAGAAAGAGGCCAGATCTTGAAGGGCTTGGAATGTTAAAATGAGAAATTCCCAGCACCGAGCACAGTGCCTGACAGACAGCAAGTGGTCCAGTGTATCAACGGAGAGAAGGGATGACAAGCTCTTAATGAATCACAGGAAGCCACTGAAGAATACTCATCAGAAAGACCACGATCAACTCTATTGTCAAAACCATTCTTTGAGCACAGCCACTCTGGAAAACAGTTTGGCATTTTGTCCTAAAGTTGAAATATTCACACATGCTGTAACCCAGGAGTCCCACAAGAGAAGTGCTCACTGTAGACAATGGGAGGCATGTGTAAGAATGGTCACAGCAGCACGAGTCATCCTAACAAAAGCCTAAAAACCAACCAAATGGCCACCATCAGAAGAGAGGATGAATGAACTCTAGTATATTCACACAGTGGAATATTACATGGAAATCAAAACAAAGTACAATGACATGCAACAATACAGATGGATTTTGACAATAAGTCATTTAATGAAGGTATTCCCCAAAGGATTATATACAAGGTAAGTACCTTATAGATTTAAATACAAATTTATATTTTTTATATATATATATCCACATGGTATCTGGAACTTGCTTCTAAATAATCCACAGATGAAGGGAAAGGGCCTGGAGAAATTGACCACATGTCAATAAATGCTTAAGTTGGATGATTAAGCACATACAGATTCATATTTCTTTGTTTTTATAAATGTTTGAAATGTTCCATATTAAAAAGAACATTTTAGAAATATAGTAAAGGCAGTAAAGCTATATACAAAAAGGGTTACAGGGAAGGATGAATCAGAATGAATGTCACCATGGATGAGTAGGGGCAGGCAGTGGAGCTCCATCTGGAGCTGGGGCTGGCTTATTACATGATTAAAACTTACAGAATAAATGTTTTAAAAAGTGGACCATGAATGAACGAACCATTGATGAGAGGATGCCACGAGTCAAGGATTATTATGATTCATCAAATTCTGTAGGCCAGAGGTACAATTAAAAATGTTAGGGGAGTTTGTGAGAGAATGGATATATGTATGTGAATGGCTGAGTCCCTCTGCTGCTCACCTGAAATTATCACAACAAATGTTAATAAGCTGTACTCCGATACAAAATATAAAGTTTTTTTTAAAAAGTAACAATGTATATCTTCTTATTAAAAAAACTTATCCTGATAGTAATATGGGAGAGGATTAGAGACAGAAGCAAATAAGGCTGAAATTAAGAGGCCAGTTAGGAAACTAGTAGAGTAATTCAGGTGAAAAATAAAAAGAACCCGAATTCAGGCAATAGTAAAGTAAAGAAATAACAGCTTTCGAGAGAGATTTACAAAAATCATCAGGACTGGGTACTGGGCCACGTACATATTACCTGGCAATTACGAAGATTCTTCTCATCAGCTTCCTTCCCGTCATGGCTATTTAAAACTTTCCTCCTCTCCCTGCCTCTGAACCACTTCCTCTTTCCCCTCTCACTGTTCACTCCCACAGAGATGATACCACCACCTCTGGTCCCACCACGAAACCTGGCCCTGTACCTCCGTCAGCCCCCATCGTTCTCCCCTCACCCCGGCCACCTTCTCTTCTTCCTCCTATCAAAGGCTCACTAGGCTCAGGATCTCATTCCCTCCTCCTCAATTCTTTCCTGTCCCTTCATTCACCTCTCCTCTGCTGGCTCCCTCCCACCGGCAAGCCTGAACCCCCTCCCCAAGCCCAGCTTCACCCTCCTCTCCTGTTCCTACATTCAAGGCTGAGGAATGTCGCCTGTGTGATCACAAAGAGAGCCAAACTCTTAAACACTCACTGTGTCCAGGCACTGTTCAAACACTCAGACACATCAACTCACTGAGTCCTCACAACATACCCTGGGACAAGTATTTTATAATGGCTATTTAATAGACAAAGAAATTGTGGCAAGAAGATGTTGGGCCATTTGCAGGGGTCACAGTAAGTCAGAGTTGGAACTGACCCTAACGAAGATTTACACTTTCAACCACTACTCTGTCCATCCACAGACCAACACACAAACATCTGATGAACAGATGTTTAAGTGAAAGAACTGCTATGGAAGCAGGTTCTACCTCATCCTGACGCCACCACTACTGCTGTAGTCTAAACCAAAGACTGTATCTGTAACTGACCCCAACAGTTTCTCAGCAGGTTCCCTCATTTCTCTTCCTTCTCCAGGCACAGGCTCCGAAATCAGTCTTTCTCAAGTAGTTTCCTGACTCGCTTAATCTGCTGCTCAAGTCAGCAGTGCCACTCCTACCTACAAAGTCACGTGGCTTTCAGATTTGTCCTTAACAATGCCCTTTCCTGCCACAAGCTTATTGTCTCCACTTTATTCACTCATCTCCAACTCACAGTCACATATCTGAGTAGTCAGGCTTTGACACATGCTATTCTCTCTCTCTAGTGTTCATGCTACTCCAAATCAAATGCCACCCATCCTTTCAGAACCTGCTCAAGTTTACTGAAATGGAGAGCTCAGTGTTCACTTGCTGACTGATAAAAACTAAAAGAATGAAATAAGTACCATGAGACCCTAGTTTGTATGCCATGCAAAAGAAGCTAAAACACTGCTCTCTCTATATATATATTTTTGTTTGAGATAAGGCACAGAAAACACACTGGTGAGGAAGATTATACTGGGAACACCGTTGAGTGAAACAGACTGCTAAAGGTTGAAAGCTATAGTAACTCATAGAGAAGAAATCAAGTGTTCTGCCAGCAACTCAGCTTGATGTCTGTCTTACCAGAATTCCCTCCACCACCCCTTATCTTCCAGAGAGTACTGCAAGGACAAGGAACTAGGACTTTCTGAATAAAACAGCTATGGAGAGCTAAAAGGAGGGCAGGGACACCGGTCCTATATTAAGAATAAAGCTTCCCTGGATAAGGGGAGTTTGGAGGGAAAATGGATACACATACACGTATGGCTGAGTCCCTCTGCCGTCCACCTGAAATTACCACACCATTATCAGCTATACTCTAATATAAAATAAAAAGTTTTTTTTTAAAAAAAGGAGGTGGCTTCCCATATCCCCAGGGCTGTTTTCAGTTAAGCCTACTTCCCTTCCTAATTCAAATAACTAAAAAGGTGTAAGGGATTCAAGTTCTACAGAAATTGAGGGTGGGGTAGGGGGAAGAATTCTGAAAAGTTGTAATGGGGTGGAAGGGTGATCCCTGGTCCAAGGCCACTCCATTCGCCCTCCCCAGGGCCCGTCCGCAGGTCAAGTGGTCACCACTGACCTGATCAGCATCTGTGTGGACTCCAGGAGACTGAGCAGATGGCGCCTCCTGCTGGACTGCAGCCACTGCCCCGTTAGGCATCAGGATGAGTTGGGAGGCTAGAGGCACATTCCGGCCCAGGGTCCGGTTTACCTGCAATAGGTTTCCCAGCTGTGGCTGGCAAGGAGAGGATGAAGAGCAGAGGAAACAGAACAAGAGAAAGGGGAGAGAGACAGAAGAAACGGAAGGGAAGGACCACAAGACAAAATAAACAGAAGATACGAAACCGCTAGGCCCTGCCCCTTTCCACACCAACCCAGGAGACCCTCATCCTCCACGTGTGATGAATCGTCCGAAGAAAACCTGGAACGTGTATAAACTATACACTGACAACAAAGAATCAAACATCAAAAAGGCTGAGACAATGAGTTGGGAACAAGGGTTTATATATACTAAGCAGACAGGCCAAGAGGTAACACTTAGGATTTGTGCAAGTGAGCCATGGCTTTAAAGATTAGACTATATCTGGTGCAAATTTCTTTAAAACTGAGGTGAAATCTTCTAACTTAGGATCTCAATTGTTTGTAAGCTACCTGTGAACACTGAGCGTCACATCTAGAGGTAAGTCAGGCATAGGAAGCAGATCCGCTTGTCCTAAAACATCTGGGTAACCATGATGACACGGACTTCCCTTGTGGGTCAGCTGGTAAAGAATCCGCCTGCAGTGCGGGAGACCTGGGTTTGATCCCTGGGTTGGGAAGATCCCCTGGAGAAGGGAAAGGCTACCCACTCCAGTATTCTGGCCTGGAGAATTCCATGGACTGTATAGCCCATGGGATCACTAAAAGTTGGATACAACTGAGCAACTTTCACTTTCAACCATGATGACATAAAACAGCTTTCACTCTGGGAAATTCCCTGATGGTCCAGTGGTTAAGACTTGAGCCTGGGTTCAATCCCTAGTTGGGGAACTAACATCCCAAAAGGTGCACAGTGCAGCCAGAAAAAAAAAGGCTTTCACTCAACAAGTCAGAGAACAATTATGTCCCTGGGACAATGGTGGCTGTGGCTTACCCGTAGATACATCTGGGCCTGGGACTGGTTGAGGGGTGGGGAGGTGGTGTTCCCCAGTAGCACAGACTGGGTCAAAGTGGTAGCACTGGGAGAGCTCACACTCTGGGACCGGCTGATGAGCTGGGCAGCCGATGTGGTGGCCAGATTGATCTGTGTGGTACAGAAGGGAACCAGGACTAAGGATGGGGGAAGAGACACAAGGAAATACACATGACTGACAAACTCAGAGTGACACCAGCAAAAGCAGAGTATCTCACTTTCACAGAGTCAGGAGGAAATGAACACCTTACCATCCACACCTGTTATCCTGGCCTCTAAAGGCTATCAGCAAAGTACAGAAACCAGGCCCTAATCACCAGTGTAAGAGCTGAGGAGCAAAGGACGAAATGGAATAGATTCTACTTCTCAGTCAAGAATCCAACGATTAGCCTTTGGGACCCTTTGATTCCTCCTGCCCAGGATTTTCTTCCTCCTTAAGACACCTCTACAGATCCATGCTGGTTACTCTCCCTTTTACTGATATTCTCTACGCACGATCAGTAAATACCATCAATGGTGAAATAAACACTCTCAGATCAATGGCACAAAGTATTGGGTTGGCCAAAAAGTGTACGCAGGTTTCCTGAAATATCTTACAGAAAAATCTGAATGTTGGCAAACCCAAGAATTTAACTGAAAGACACAGACCCAGGGAGGAAAGCCCCTCGGTGGGGACAGGCAGTACTCACGGAGGCCTGGGTGGTGGTGGTCTGCTGCTGTGCAGTGCTGGTGTTTGGGGAGCTGGCCTGCCGACTGGCAGCAATTGTAGCCTGTTAGAGGGCAAAGACGACAAGAGAGAACAGAGACAACGAAGGCAAAGGCTCTGAATCTTCCAGGAACAAATCACAGGCACAAAATATAACTGAGATTTCAGGTAAGAGCAGTGAGCCTCTACTGTGGAGCAAGGACAAGTATGTTCACTATGTCAATCACCCTCATATTACTGCGTATGCTAACCCCACGACTCCCACATAACCCGCCCTGAGCAGTTGGCAGCCCTTGCTCTTTCTCCTGCTTTCTTTTAGCTGGAAGAACCTTTGGTCAGGTCACATCAGAAGTCACTGCTAAGTCCAGCCCAGAGCTGCCTGATCAATACAAACGTAAGGTGAGCCACCTATATCATTTTCTAATATGAACATTTTTCAAAGAGTAAAAAGAAACAGGAGAAGTAAACTTTAAAAATTTACTTTATTTAAGCTGATCTGTCTCATTTTAACACATACCAACATAAACGAACTTCTGAGCTTTTTTGAACTAAAAAGTCTCTGAAATCCAAAATCTTCTCCCATATCTCCATCTGGACTAGCTGCATTTGTTGGTTTTTTTTTTTTTTAAGGAGACGGATTTTCTAAAATATTTGGCTGGGTCCCGTCTTAGTTGCGGTACTCATAGTCCTCATTGCGTCCAGTGGGATCTTTCATTGCAGCCCAGACTCTCTCGTGGTGGCGTGTGGTATCAGTAAACTACAGCATGGGCTTAGCTGCTGCAAGGTGTATGATATCTTACTTCCCTGACCAGGGGTTGAACCCTCGTCTCTTGCACTACAAGGCAGATTCTCAACCACTAGACCACCAGGGAAGTCCTAGAGACTAGCTGTATTTTAAGTGCTCAACAGCTGCCTGTGGCTAACGGCTACTACACTGGACAGTGCAGGGCTAGCACACAGCCATGCTACCTCTAAAAGACAGTTCTCCCACGGTTCTTACTGTGAGCCCACAAGCTGAGGTCCACTCATCCTCCTGCAAAAGGACAGGAGGCACGGGACACTGTTCCCAGCCTGGCTCAGTGGCGGGTGTGGTGTGTTCCAACCCACCTGTACTGCCTTTCCCCTCCCTCCTGGGCCAGCTGGCTGCTGACCTCTCACCTGCTGGACGGCAGCCAGGCTATGCAGCTGGGCATTGCTGAGCTGCTGCTGGAGCATGAACTGGTGGAAATACTGAGCCGCGTTGGGCTGACGCTGCAGTGCCTGCAGAGCCTAGGGAGAAACAGAAGGGAATCATTCCACTTGGGATGAACCACTCCTAACACCTATACTGTGGAAATCACTGGGATCCTGGGAAAGGGACACATGGGGAAGAGAGAAACAAAGGAAAAGATAGGTATCTGGTTAGCCTGTCAACATCTGATATGTCCATTTTTATATTAGAACCAGTGAGTTCATGTAGTCCTTAAAAAGTAGGGACACAATTAATTGAAAAATACAGCAGTATAATCTCACATGAACTTGTATTTCCCAAAATGGAATCTGGAAATATCTGATATAACAACGAATTAGGACTAAACTGGCTGAAAATAAATGGAATGTTGATTAATGTAAAGAGAAGAAAATAAAAGACCATATTCTAGGGACACAGTAAAGGTGATAGAGCCCTGCCTGTGTGTGTGCTCAGTCGTGTCCAACTCTTTTCGACCCCATGAATTACAACCTGCCAGGCTCCCCTGTCCATGGAATTCTCCAGGCAAGAATACTGGAGTGGGCTGCTATTTCCTTCTCCAGGGGATCAACCCAGGGATCAAACCCGCGTCTCTTGCATCTCCTGCACTGGAAGGCTGATTCTTTACCACTGAGCCACCTAGGAAGCCCAACAGGGCTCTAAAGGGTTGAAAATGATGAAAAATAAAATAAACAGTGACTATGAAAGTCTGTATCAGGTAAAATTTTCAAGTAACTGGAATTTTTAAACATCTACAGTATAATGCTAACAGGTGTTTATAAAGACAGTATCAGTAATTCAGTTTTGGCGTTAACTTCAAAGCCAAAACTACATTCCTTTTTTTTCTTTCCAGGAGCCGAAATAGTTGAGGTTCTTAACTTCCACTACCCAGGGTGATTTTCAAGAAAAACCCAAAAATAAAAACCTGACAATCCTTGAAGAGAAATGGTTAGTGAGATCTAGCAACATGAACTAAATGATATAAAAACCTTAAAGACTGATATCTCGTTCTGCCTGCTTGCTCAAACTGTTGTAAACCCCAAAGGTTCTCAGACCTGCAAGTGACCTTTGTCATCACCTGATCGTACTTGCCCAGTCTGCTGGAAAGAAACCAAGGGTGATTATCTTCCTGCATCCTTGCCCACCCCAAGCCAATGCTCACAGCCCCTCAGTGCTGAGCCTCACCTGCACAGCCTGCCGTTCATACAGTGACATTTGAGCGATCTGGGGCCGAGAGCTGCCCCCAGAGCCAGAACTCCCATTGGTGGAGTTGGAGTTCTGTTCACTCTCAGTCTCCATGATAGAGGTCCAGGGTCCCCACGGCTGGCGCTCTGACTCCAGACCTAGATGGAAGAAGCAACGGGTTAAAATGTACACCTGATCTCCAGTGACTATTTCATGTTATTATTTATTCAAGTTACCTAAGAACCTTCCTTTTCTTCCAGAAGCCATGATTGCTCTGTTTTAATAATGACCAAATCTTCAATACACTTATAACCGTATCTTCCCCACCATCTTTTGAAACTAAGCGATGTCTCAAAAAACACAACTTTAACCTATTTCCTCCTGGCTGTCATTAAATAGAAAATGGCCTGAATGTAAGATGGTTCCTTATAAGAGTATGGCTATTTTATATCCCCATCACACCTTTGAACAGTTTAAAATCATCCCATTTAAAACTTACTGTTTCCTCATTTTTATCTCACATGCAACATCACTATCAGCCTCACCTTAACAATGGCACCATGTACTGAGAAGTCACTGGGCGCCTCCTCTCACTGGGCTAGGCCTTCACCGCCATTATTTATCAGTGCTTTACGGTAAATATAATTATCTTCACATTACAATTGTAGAAATGAGGTTTTCAGAGGTTAAGCAAGTAGTCCTAGTTAAGTATCAAATCTTTACACTAGGACACAGGTCTTCAAACCAAAAACAATCTGTGGTTAAGGCCGTGTCACTCACTTCGAGTACCCATTGTCTTCATTTTATGGAGGAGGGGCTTATGGTACAGAAAGGACCAAAGCAACATAAAAAGTCATAAAACTGGGAGGTAGAAGAGCTAGACTATAGCCCATCTCACCCAAAGAGCTGCCTGGCTGGAGCTGGGGCTACTAGTAACACCTTGGCCATGGTACTTTATCTTCTTCCACCTCAGTTCCCCTGGATGCAGAGAATTCCCAAGTAAATATAACACATCATTGTAACAAATGACTTACAGGTATTAAACATAGTAAAGACAGCAATCAAAGCTTCAAGAAAGTAAGATTCAATGTTTTCGCCCACTGAAGTAACCAGAATTTATCCTCTGGGGTCTACTCTAAAATTTGCAAAGAACACATGAAAACATTGCTAAGAACACAGCAAAGAAACAGATGAGAAGGAAGAAGAAACATGCCATCAAAGCAGCGTTAAATGACAATAAGTTTCTTTGGTTCTTTCTTTTCTTCGTCCCCTTCTTTTGCTATTTTTTCTCTACTTTTGAGGCATGGAGGAGCCATTGGAAATATCAGGTCAGCACAGCACAATTTGGTTTAGGAATGTAAACAACAAATCAGAATATCTGCTAAGGTGTGCCGATAGTTTCACTCAGGTGAATCCATTTTAATGATACCATCCAAAACAAAGAAACTAAATAAAATCAAACTGCTTGGCCTTGGAAATTAGAGTTGGGGAGATTTCTTATGGGTCCATTCCCAGTTATAATCTGATTGCATCCTTATCCTCCAAGAATTAGTTGTCCAGTAAGAGCAAATGTCAAAAAAAAAAAAAAAAAGAGCAAATGTCATTGCAAACATGGATATAACCCATGAAGTATACAGGAGAAATCACACTGGCTTCAAGTCTAGCCTATCTTCACCCCACATCTTTTGCCAAAATATCAAAGCACTAAACAGATACAGACCCATGAATCCTCATTATCAGCATGCGGAGGAAAAAAAGTGGGTAAGCATTAGAGGCAGCACGGCATAGTTGTATAGAGGATGGGACCTAGTTCACTGGACTCAGAGGGAGGAGACCCCCTTTACTAGCTAGAGGAGACATGAATTCCCTTCGTAGATGAAAAGGCTAATAAACTATATGATCCCCATCTCCCCCCAAAATGGAAGTCTTAATAATTTTTCAGGTTGTGAAACAGAAAAGAGGTGGAAAGAGACCAGTTTAAAGTCTTAAACAAAACCAGGAGAAACTGTCATCAAAACCAGGATTCCTGGATCCCAGGCACATAAGTCTATTCATTTGTGCTCAGCTTCGGGGCTGTAAAATCAAATACAGAAAATGAAGACAACAGAAAGTCTGGGAGGCACAGTCAATTTAAATTTTCAGAATTTAACTGGAAGAGAAAGCATGAAAAGCTGAACCATAGAGGTCCCCTGAATCACGAAACTGGGGTCATCCTGAAATATAGTATTTGGGGGTTGTGGGGCTGGGCTGGAGTAGATCTTTGGCAAGGAGCTAGAGGAAGATAATGAAGTGGACCAGGTTCCGGGCCTCCTGAGCCAAGAGTTGAAGAAAATCAATTTCCCCAAGCATGAAACTCTTGCCTCCCAGGAAAGATGGGGCATAGATAGGAAGGGGGGAAGGAGAAGGGGGTGGGTTCGGGGGAGACTGTGCCACAGAAATCGAAGCCATCTGAAGAATAGGAGTAGACGCCCCCAGGGGTCCTTGTATCTAGAACCTTGATGAGAACGAGTTCCCAAGAGGAGTCAACCCCACCGGGAGAAGGGGGGCTCACGGAGCGGTGGTGCCAGGAGTGAACCGACCCCAAGTGAGCGGAGAAGTGTGCTTACTGATAGCGGGGAGACAGGCAGGAGGGAGACAGAAATCGAGGAACTGGGAGGCTGAGGGACCCAGGGGACCAGAAAAAAGCAGGGAGAGAACTAGACGGCACGCTTGGATGGGAAAGCCAAAGTCAGAGGAGGGAAAATGAATGAGAGAAGGAGCGGTCAGGAGCAACTAGGGTGACGGACGGACAGCAGTGAGCACAGCTCTCTGTGTGAAAATGAATAGAAGAGCGAGAGGCTCGGGCAGCAGAGCGAAGGACCGCAGGGCGAGCGCCAGAGGTAGGCAGGGAAAGACGCCGGGGGAGGTACCTGGGGCGTTCCACAGCCCGCGGCGGCTGCAGAAACATCCCCGCGCGGCCAAGCCCCCGGAGGTCCTGCCCCTGCCCCGCCGCGGCCGCCCGCTTACCTCCGCGCCTGGCTCCGCACCCGGGCGCTCCCGGGATAGGGGGTGGGGGGCGTCCACCTCACGTGCCGGGGTCCCCGGGCGCCGGGCCGGGTGGGGGGCGCGCTCGGCCTCCGCGGCGGGCTCCCCTCGCCTCCTCCCCTTCCTGGAGGGGCGGGGGCGCCGAGGGCGGGGTGGGAGGCGCCCGGCGCGGCCGCGGCTCCCCGCCCCTCCCGCCGCTCCGGGTGCGGGCCGGCCGCGGCTCCGCCAGGCCTCCGGGGCTCGCTCCGGGGCCTGTCACTTCCTGCCGGGCGGAGAGGGTGGGGGCGGCAGGCCGGGGGCTGCGGGCCCGGCTGGAGGAGGGGGCTGGCGGGGAGGTGCTTCCGGGGCAGCCGGACCCCTCCCCCGTCCCTCCCCCTCCCCTCCGTGGCCTCCCCCCTCCCTCCCGCGCGTCCCTCGTTTCCTGCCGGCGCCCGTTGCCATGACGACGCCGCTGCCGGGCCTCCGCGCTCTAGGCCTCGGGGTTTTTTTTCCCCCTCTCTCGCTCTTTCTCCTCTTTTTTTCCCTTCTTTCTCTCCGAGCGCTGCTCGTCGGTGGGAGGGAAGAAACCGAGAAAGTGGTGGCCTCTAGCGGGGGAAACTCACCTCTCAGAAAAGGAGAGGGAGATGGGAGAAGGGAGGGAAGTGACGTGAAGAAGAGGGAAAAAGAAGGTATTTTCTGGAGCTTCTGGGAATAAGGGATAGAAAGAAAGGATCAAAGGGACCAACAGGCTGAGCGGGAGAAAGCCAAGCAAGGACCCTAGAGAAACGGTAGACGGGGGAAGGAAATAAAGCCGAGGAAAGGAGAGAAAAGGACAGGAAAAAAAAAATTGAGGCAAAGGGGAGAGAATGTTGATGGTTTAATTCCGCACCCCTCACCTCCACTCGGAGAAGGCGGGAAAAGCTGTACGGCAAACAGTGAACCCGTTAGGAGTTGACATTCCTTCAAAAGCTTCCGCCTAATATAACTTGCTTTGAATAACGTGTTTAAGTCTGTTATTTCAGGGTTTGGTGTTCGTCTCTATTCTTAGATTTAAATGTGTATGTGAAAGAACGACAAAAACAAGGGAGAAGGCAGGAGTATAAAGAGAGTAGAACAATGGGGCTGTTTGGGAAGGCTAAACATTTGATGAAGCTGTGGCTTTTGTCACTTTTTTAAAAATCAGTTTTTAATTCTCTTAGCCTTTGAACACTCAACACATATTTCTAGAGCACCTACTAAGTGCAGTCCGGTTTTGGAGGCTTAAATTACATCAGAGCACAGAACAAAGATAACTCATTAACCTGTACGGATCTAGCCAGGGCTGCCTTGCGGATAAATAACGAAATTTATGCTATTTCTGATGTTATCATAGTTGAGTAGCTATTTTTTTTAACCTTCTATCTTTTCCTAATCACCGTTCTAGTCAGTTATTTTTCTGTCAACTAGCTCTTCATTCTCTCCTTTAAAAGCCAAGACGTGATTTATTTTTGTAAAGAAAATAGAAGTATTCTCTTTGTTTATAAATTAGATCTATTTAGATTTGCATTGAGAAGTGTGTTTGCGGGGGCGGGGGGGGGTGCTTAATTTGTGGTAGCCAGATTTATGTCAGAGAGAAATCTCAGCCAAGCTTCTAGAAACCAGTCAGACAAGTATGTGAGGGAAGAAAAAGGAGGGCAGCCAAAGGACTGGAAAAGCAAAGACATGAGGTGTGAGGAGGTGAAAGGCTATGTTGTCAGGATGGGTAACAGCTTTGGCTGAGGATGAATCGAAAAGATTCTGGCAAAGAACTGGTGGTAGAAACTAGGTAAAGCGTTAGTCATTTAATTCAAACCTAGATTTTTGGCATGCCTGAGAAGTTTAAAGGTCTCTTGCGGAGGCTTAGAATGAATAGATTGAGCCTAAGCTGAATTTCCTGGCACCAATGAAAAAGTTCTATCTATAGACAGTTTTTAGATTCTAAGACATTCAGGTCGAGAAACGTTATTCATGTTTCCATGGCAGTTTTATCACTGTGAAGTGTTTAAAGAAGGCCTGTAATATATCCCAAGGAGACGAATGCAGATGCCAGAGTGCATGCACTCATTTTTCCAATAACCTGTGGGATTTCGTACTTAGAGGGTACCTGGCTATTCCAAAGCCATTAGATCCCCTGGAGGAGGGCATGGCAATCCACTCCAGTAGTTCTTGCCAGGAGACTCCCATGGACAGAGGAGTCTGGCAGGCTACAGTCCGTGGGGTCGCAGAGTTGAACATGACTGAAGCGACTTAGCACGCACACACAGAAGTAGAACAGAATCACTACCTTTGCATATAATTTTATTCCATCCCTAAACATTTTTTTTCTTTTTCCTGGACCCCTCTGTATAAGTTATACATTTAAAAGTTATACGTTTAGATGATGTTAGGGAATAAGGTAGTGATGTTATATAATTTTGTTGAATCTCTGGTATAAGTCTAGGCTACAAATACTCGTCACAGAGCCTGCCATATTGATTATGGGCCTTTAGTTTAATTTTCATATGTTAAACACTTGTATCCCGCATGTCACAGTAATTATTTTCAAGTTCATTTCTCTCTCCAAGACAGACCAGACTTCCAGGGTCATAAGCCTAGCCAATTTTCCAAAGACAAATTCCGCTTAAAAAAAGAGATGTATTAACAGCAAAGTGAAGTATTAGAGAAACCTCCACCCATAAAATCCTCATCAAAGACTCAATCAGCTTGGGAACTGCTACTGAAATGCTTACCTCAACCTCAACAGAGCAAAACACTGATCCCTAGAAAATCCTCAACTGACTCCTTTCTTTCCTTTTGTTTTTTTGAATTTGTGCTAAACTGTCTCATTTTCATTTAATGATTATGCTGAAATTAGCCTTTTCTTTTTCAAACCAAATAGTCTTCTGAATAGAGGCCAAATAATTTCTTTACTCTGCATAACACTGAAGGCCATTAACCTAAATAGGTGAAAAGGAAATGCATTCTACCTGGTGTGTAGAAATTGAAGCCCTCCCCCTGCAAAACTTGTCTGAATAAAGAAAGATCAGGATTTGAAGGAAATCAACCATTTGGCAGCAACTAAAACAAATAGAAAGGAATATAATTTTGCATAGCCACTGAATTTTTCAGGCTTCTCTTCTAAACCTAGCAATGTGCAATAAATTGTGAAGCAAGAGAGGTGTTAGTGTCAAGTATTTACAAATAACCAAGTAAGTAAGCTTGTGTGATCACATTTTTATGCAAATGTGGATGGGAAAGAAGTAGGGGAAAAAACATAACCTTTACTTTTTTTTTAGTGCTTTGATTTATTTTTTTAATGTAAATGTATTTAATTGGAGGCTTCTTAATAGGCTAATTACTTTACAATATTATAGTGGTTTTGCCATACATTGACATGAATCCACCACAGGTGTACATGTGTTCCCCATCCTGAACCCCCCTCCCACCTCCCTCCCATAACCTTTACTTTAACCGATTTTATTCCACCATGATTCTATATGCCACTTCAAGGTCTAGTTGGGAGAAAATGAAGATTAAAAAGATTTATAGACTCCTATATTTGCTTAAAACTCAACATTCAAATAACTAAACATCTGGTCCCATCACTTCATGGCAAATAGATGGGGGTAAAAGTGGAAGCAGTAACATTTAATTTCTTGGGCTCCAAAATCACTGCAGATGGTGACTGCAGCTATGAAATTCAAAGACACTTGCTCCTTAGAAGGAAAGCTATGACAAACCTAGACAGCATATTAAAAAGCAAGGACATCACTTCACTCACAAAGTATAGTCAAAAGTATGTTTTTTCCAGTAGTCATGTATGGTTGTGAGGGTTAGACCATAAGGAAGGCTGAGTGCCAAAGAATTGCTTTCAAATTGTGGTGCTGGAAAAGACTCTTTAGAGCCCCTTGGATTGCAAGATCAAACTGTTTAAGGGGAAGCACACTGACTGAAACCGCCCACCCTGGCCAGGCTCTCTAGTAACCATTCGCATGAGTTGTTTTACGACAGGAGGTCCTGATAAGGAATATGGAACAAATAAGCCACCACCAACCGGAAGAGTTCGGGAAAGGTCAAAAGGAGACCTTTTGATTCACTTCCGAGAATACCTCTCGCTAGCATCCATCTTGGCTAAGCGATGCGTGCGCCACCAGGAAGGACTCTGAGTCAGAATGATTGGCCAAAGACAACCCGGAAACTAATCCCATCACCATAAAACCCAAGACTTCGAGCCATGTGGTAGAGCAGTTCTCTTGGGTTCACTTACCCTGCTGCTCTCCTCCCGGGTGCCTTCTTCTAATAAAGTCTCTTGCTTTGTCAGCACATGTCTCCTCGGACAATTCTTTTCCCAGTGTTAGACAAAAGCCCGCTCTTGGGGCCCTGGGGAGGGGTGGTGGGGGTGGTGTGGGGAGCCTTCCTACAACAAAACCAGTCAATCTTAAAGGAAATCAACCCTGAATATTCATTGGAAGGATTGATGCTGAAGCTGAAGCTCCAGTACTTTGGCCACCTCATGTGAAGAGCCGACTCACTGGAAAAGACCCTGATGCTGGGAAAGATTGAAGGCAAAAGGAGAAGAGGGCAGCAGAAAATGAGATGGTTGGATGGCATCACTGACTCAATCGACATGAATCTGAGCAAACTCTGGGAGAGAGTGAAGGACAGGGAAGCCTGGTGTGCTGCAATCCATGGGTCACAAAGAGTCTGACACAATTTAGCAACTGAACAACAAAGTATTTCTAAAGCGCGCGCCTGCACTCACACAGAGACTTACTCAAGCCCCTCGATTTTAAGTGGTAAATCGGGGGCTACTCTCTAGTCGTGGTGCACAACCCTTTCCTTGCAGTGGCTTGTCGTTGCAGAGCACAGGCTGGAGGTACACAGTCTCAGTAGTTGTGACACACAGACTTAGTTACCCCAGAGCAAATGGGATCATCCCAGGCCAGAGATTGAACTGGTGTCCCTTGCATTGCAAGGCAGATTCTTAACCACTAGACCACCAGGGAAGCCCCCAAATGAACTTTTATTTGCAGCCTCCTGCATTATTTTATTGATTGACAGTGTCTAATCACCTGACCTTAACATAGGAAGATTATCCTACGTTATCTGGAGGAGCCCATTGTAATTATGAGTTCTTTAAAACGATAAGTGGGAGGCAGTAGAGACAGATTGAGAGATGTGATGGGAGAAAGATGCATCCTGCCATTGGTGGCTTTGAAGATGGAAGGGGCCCATGTGCTGAGCAATACAGGAAGCCTCTAGAAGCTGAAAAAAAAATCCAAACAAACAAGGGGATGGATTCTTCCCTAGAGCATCCTGAAAAGCCTCCTGATAACACCTTGGTTTTCACCTAGTGAGATGCATGTCCCACTTCTGATCTACAGAACTGTAATATAATAAATTTGTGTTGTTTGCAACCACTAAGCTTGTGACAAATTGTTGTTACAGCAGCAATGGAACGTGAACACACAAGCTAACTGGTATTTCAAAAAGCAGAAGCTAATCTTCTACGTTTCCTGCTGCCTAAAAGTCCAGCTAGTTGCCAACTTCTTTACTCTTTGTTTGCTAACAACTAGAAATTTTATCGTATCACATGCTTGAGCTAATCAATGAGAAAGTGCTCAGGAATTATTTAGAGTGGCAGCTTTTCAGTTCTGTGAAAATGCCATTCAAGTATATTTTCAAAAAAGTAGAATCATAACTCTCATACAAAAATAAAATGAACATCTGTCAAAGATTGTATATAACTTGTTAATTAATGAAAGAATCAGTAAGATACTAAAATCAGTTCAAAATGCATTTGAGGGACTTCCCTGGCAGTCCATTGGTTAAGACTGCCTTCCAACACAGCAGATGTGGGTTCATTCCCTGGTCAGGGGACTAAGATCCCACATGCCTCACAACCAAAAAAAACAAAACACAAAACAGATGCAATATTGTAACAAATTCAGTAAAGACTTTTAAAATGGTCCACATCAAAAAATTTTTTCTCTTGAAAAGTGAATTTGAGAAATTGGATCTTTAAAGGTAATTTGATAAAGGAATGTTAGAGAAGATTGCTGAGTTGGATATAAAATTGGTTAATGTCGTATCCGACCATAAACCATATTTAAAGATTATCTTTTTCACTACTGGACAGGAACTATTTGAGGTTTGAGTTCATCTCTGCCTCTTCAGGGTTGTAAAGTAATTCAATCAACAGGAAATCATTGCAAGGCACAAGTTCAACATCAAACTGAAAGAACACCTAGGAACCTCTTCCTGTTATTTCTAGTTTTTGGATCATTTTTTTGTTTGTTTGGTTTTTGACAACTGGGAAAGTGAAAGTGACATTGCTCAGTCGTGTCCAACTCTTTGCAACCCCACGGACTGTAGCCTACCAGGCTCCTCCATCCATGGGATTTTCCAGGCAAGAGTCCTGGAGTGGGTTGCCATTTCCTTCTCCAGAGGATCTTTCCGACCCAGGGATCGAACCCGGGTCTCCTGCATTGTAGACAGACGCTTTACCGTCTGAGCTACCAGGGAATAGCTCGTTTATACAGACGTAAATCTGAATAAAGAAAAAAAAAAGGTGCGATCTGTTTGTAGGACATATAATCTTAAAAATGCATTTCAGTATACATTAGATGCAGACAAATACTGTTTAATTCCATTTATACAAGACACCTAGCATAGTCAAATTCATAGAATCAGAAAGAACATTGGTATGGGAATTTGCTATATGACTCGGGGAACTCAAACTAGGGCTCTGTAACAACCTAGAGGGGTGGGATGGGGAGGGAGGGAGGTTCAAGAAGTCGGGGACATATGTATACCTATGGCTAATTCATTTTGATGTACATATGGCAGAAACCAACACAATATTGTAAAGTAATTATCCTTGGCAGAAACCAACACAATATTGTAAAGTAATTATCCTTCAATTAAATTTTAAAAAAAGTGGTAGATGCCAGGGGGAGACGGATGATGGTGAGAGTTACACAACTGTGTGAATGTACTTAGTGCCACTGAAGTGTATAGTTGTGCACAGTATGCTTTATATCATGTGACTTTTCCACAATTAAAACAAAAATTAAAAAGAATGAAAGAAAAAGAAACTGTTAGAGTTGACAAAGTCAGGGAGAATAGGTCTCCTCACCTAAGCTCCCTGCCGGAGTTTTCCTCCCTGCATTCTAGAGATGGGGATGGCAGAGCACCCAACAAGTGCAGCAAGCCTGTTCCTCTCTCAGACTTCCTCAGCTCAGGAAGCAGCAATCCCTGATGTCTAGCAAAGACACCTTGGAATTGACCTCAGCTCTTCTCTTTAGTTCATAGCCTACATCTAATACCTCTAATATATTTGGTATTCTTCGAAAATAGTTTGAGGACCTACCTTAAGACAGTAACTTTTTTCCCTCATGTGTGTCTATTAGTAGACAAAACAGACAAGAATCCTTATCTTCATGGAGTTTGCTTTCTGGTGGGGGAGAAAAATGAGAAACCAAATATAAAATATATGGAATGTTAATGATGACAAATACAATAGAGGAAAAATCTTAAATGGAAAGAGATTGGGAGAACTTGGAGGTGGGGATAGAATCTAAATACAGTTGACTGGGAAGACCTCACAGGGAAGGCAGTACTTAAAAACAGAGATGGGACTTCCTTGGTGTTCCAGCGGCAACACGCTCAGTGCAGGGGGTTTGAGTTTGATCCCTAGTCAGGGAACTAGATCCCACATGCAGCAACTAAGAGTTCGCATGCCCGTAACTAAAATGCATGCCCAAATCCAACAACTAAGACCTGGTGTAGCTAAATAAATAAACTCTGGGAGTTGGGGGTGGACAGGGAGGCCTGGCATGCTTCAGTCCATGGGGTTGCAAAGAGTCGGACATGACTGAGCGACTGGACTGAACTGGACTGAACTGAAAAAAAAAAAAGAGAGAAAGAGAGATGAAGGAAGGAAGAGAGGCAGCCATGTGCATATTTGTTCCAATCAGAGGCATCATGTGCCAGTGTGTTAAAGAATGAGGCAGACACGATACTGCAAAATATGACACCTTGTATGCATACGTTCTCAGTTGTGTCCAACTCTTTGCCACCCCAACTGCCGGGCTCCTCTGTCCATGGAATTTTCCAGGTAAGAATACTGGAGTGGGTTGCCATTTCCTACTCCAGGGGATCTCCCCAATTAGGGATCGAACCCTTGTCTCTTAAATCTCCTGCATTGGCAGGCAGATTCTTTACCATTGGCTCCAGACACCTTGGCATATTGAATATTTTAAGCTGAAGGCTTCTGAGAAAACAGCAGAAACAAGGTCAGAGTGACCTTCTCCCTGCCCTTCTCCCTTGAAACAAGTTATAAACTCTTACCTGAGAGGTCCTCTCCCTATACCTGGAGGAAAGGGGCATCCTTACCTCTGAAATCAGGGAGGCCAGAAACAGCCTAACATACAGGGCTTGTTGAGTATCCCGCTGTTGACAACATTCCTCTCATACTCTTTGACCTGTCAGATTTCTTTCAGATCTCCTTGACTGTTCATTCTTCATCAAACCTAGCATAAAAGTGCTTGAGTTTAACCATTTCTACAGGTCTCCATTTCCTTATGAAGGCTCCCTGGTCACATCAAAATTATATTCAATAAATGTGTATGCTTTGGAGTAGGAAATGGCAACCCACTCCAGTATTCTTGCCTGGAGAATCCTCATGGAAAGAGGAGCCTGGTAGGCTACAGTCTATGGGGTCCCGAAGAGTTGTATACGACTGAGCGACTGACACTTTCTTCTGTTAACCTATCTTTGTCAGTTTAATTTTCAGACCCAGCCAGGAAGCTTTTTCCTCTGATACAGGAATAGCAAGCACAATGTGTCTGGACCAGAATGAGGCAGGAGGAAAGGAATGGGAGATGGGGTTGGAGGTGTAAAGAAGCGTGAGCATGCCAGGGGAGGAGGTAGGGAGGGAGAGAGGAAACAAGTAATGATTGTAAAACCTGTTCTGCTTTTACTCCCGCTGAGAAATGTTGGAAGGATTTAGTAGAGGAGTAATATGATCTGACTTACTGTTTTTTTTTTGGCCATGCTTCGAGGCTTGTGGGTTCTTAGTTCCCTAATCAGAGATTGAACCTGGGCCTCTGGCAGTGAGAGAGGAAGTCCTAACCATTGGAACATCAGGGAATTCCCTGGTTTATGTTTTTAACAGGATGGCTCTGGCTGCCAGGATAAGAGCAGGCTTGAGATACAGGGATGAAGATCAGTGAGGAGGAATTTGCAGTAGACTTGAGTAACAAGAGTAAAAATGATGAAAAGTGCTCCCGTATCAGATATATTTTAAAGCTAGGGCCAGTAGGATTTACTGATGTAATGGATGTGGGATG
Source organism: Bos indicus (assembly GCF_029378745.1). NCBI lineage: Eukaryota > Metazoa > Chordata > Mammalia > Artiodactyla > Bovidae > Bos > Bos indicus. The sequence continues at coordinate 101,061,159 of NC_091764.1, forward strand.
TGAGAAAAAAAAAGAAACAAAGGCACCTCCAAGGTTTGGGGCCTAAGAATAGACCTTGGAGGTTATTCTATAACAGCCTGCATGGAGCTGCCATATTCTAATTTAATGATTGCATTTTATTCCCTTGTGTCGCTACATTGAATATCTTTGTCATTCTATAATATAGATACATTGATAGACATTTTTGCTATTTGTAATATTTTGATAGACATTTTTGCTATTTGTAATAATTTCCTTAAACATGTATCAGTACACATAGATAAAGCATAACTGTAAAATGAATTTCTTTCTTCTTTTAATATATATTTATTTATTTGGCTGATCTTGCAGCATGTGGAATCTTCCATCTTAGTTGCTGCATTCGAGACTTTTTTTTTTTAGTTGCGGCATGTGGAATCTTTAATTGTGGCAAACTCTTGGTTTCGGCCTGTGGGATCTAGTTCCCTGACCAGGGATCGAACCCAGGCCCCTGGCATTGGGAGTGTGGAGTCAGCCATTGGATCACCAGGAAAGTCCCTAAGATGAATTTCTTTCTTTCTTTTTTAAGATTAATTTCTTAAAGTGCAGTTGTTAGGTCAAACTGTATGCATATTTTATATTTTAGTAACTATTGCAAAATTGCTATCCATGGAGGTTGCACTCATATTTTGCTAAGTGGATAGATTAATTCTGAAAGCCAGAAGTAGAAATAACCTTAGGTCTCCTAACAGAGATGAGTAAGTGCAAGGATGGCATGTAAAATGTCATCTCTTATTCATGGTAAAGTAGAAAAATGATTTTTTTTAAAAAGCCCTTAGTTTTAGATGACTTCTTATCTAAGCCTTGCAGTTTTATAGTTCTTTTCCTATCTTTTAAATTTTTTTCTCTTTCTCTCTGCCTTTCTAACCCTCCATACACACACCCACCAATCCCACTCACTTCCACACACACACACACAGAAAACACATCTCCTGTGGACCCTAGTTAACTAAAGTTAAGCTATACTTCCCATAGAAAGATAATTACTATCAACAGAATACACACTTTTGATAGTGTTGCTTTTTTCTCTTTATTGGCTGCACCACACACCTCATGGGATCTTAGTTCCCTGACCAGGGATTGAACCTGGGCCACAGTTACCAAATCATAACCAACTGGACTGCCAGGGAATTTCCTGTAGTGGCATATTCTAATAATCTTCAGATGTCTCACTTATAAACCCTGAATTCATATACCTGAATCTAAAATTCTTTACACAAATATAACACCCTTTAAAGAATTAGTAAATATTTCCTGTGATTTAATTATTTACTTTAAGGCATTGTGCTATATGTTATTGATGTATTAAAATGAATAAGAATATTCATTCATTTTCAAATAACAATATAATTAGGAAATAAAGTCAGGTATACATATTAAGTCGGTGGTTAAGGGCATGAACTATGAGATCTGGATTTGGATCCTGATTCTGCTACTTACCAGTTCTGTCACTTACATGGTCCTGGGCATGTAATACAACCACTGGAAGTCTCGTTCTCCTTATCTGTAGAATGAGGGGGCCTACCAACCTTGTTGTGAAAATTGGGTAATGCATAGTATTCATTTAGCCCATTGATTGTCCTTGGTAAGTACTCAAAAAAGATTGATTGTTATTTTATTATTAATTATCAGCTAGAGTTGATTACATTGCTGACAAAGGTCCATACAGTCCAAGCTAAGGTTTTTCTTGTAGTCATGTAGCTATATGCGAGTTGGACCAAAAAGAAGGCTGATCACCAAAGAATTGCTGTTTTCGAATTGTGGTGCTGGAGAAGACTCTTGAGAGTCCCTTGGACTGCAAAGAGGTCGAGTCAGTCAATCCTTAAGGAAATCAATCCTAAACATTCATTGGAAAAACTGAAGCTGAAGCTCCAATACTTTGGATACCTGATGCAAAGAGCTTACTCATTAGAAAGGACCCTGATGCTTGGAAAGATTGAGGGGAGGAGGAGAATGGGTTGACAGAGGATGAGATGGTTGGATGGATCACTGATTCAATGGACATGAGTTTGAGCAAACTCCAGGAGATGGTAAAGGACAGGGAACCCTGCCATGCTGCAGTTCATGGCATCACCAAGAGTTGGACATGACTGAACAACTGAACAATCAACTAGAGTGTAAGGCAGGATTCCCAAGTGGTACTAGTGGTAAAGAATCTGCCTACCAGTGCAGGAGACACAAGAGATATGGGTTCAATCCCTGGATCGGGAAGATCCTCTGAAGTAGGAAATGGCAACCAACTCCAGTATTCTTGCCTGGAAAATTCCACGCATAGAGGAGCCTAACAGGCTATAATCCATGGAGTCACTAAGAGTTGGACACAACTGAGCACAGACACACACAGAGTGTAAGGCAGTCTCTATAAAAAGACTATGCATACTCAAAGATATGAAATTCCCATCTGGTCTCCAAAAGAGCTGCCCTTCCTACAAAAAAAGAGAAAAATAATATTTGAGATAAAGTTTTGTCAGAATATGAAGGAATCAGAGGGAATATCTCATAGAGTTTTATCTCAATCAAACTGGCATTTTATCTCAATCAAACTAACCTTGACAAGCATTTATATTAACTAACTATGCCAGATGATTTTTACTTATTACCCATTTAATTTTCACATTGATCCTGAGAGATCATGATTACAGGATTATAAAAAATTAATAATCAGAAACCACAAATAAATACAGCTGGGAGACAAGGATGGGGAGACCTCACACCCTGCGGTCACAGCAGAGCCCAACAGGAAGAAGAAAGATTCTTTCTTTCTTTCCTGGCAAGGACTTGGCCAATGAAAACCCATGGACTCTGTTTATTATAGCCCTCCCAACTTTCTTCTCTCTGTAAAAGTGTTCTCCTTTCCTTGATGTGCAAGGACCTGCACTTGGCTCATCATGATTGCAGACCCCGAACTGCAATTCTGGGCTAATCCAGAATAAATCCATCTTTGCTGGAAAAATATCTGACAGTCTATTGGTTTCTGGTCAGAAGTGTCTTATCTAGATTTGGAGGTTGCTTTAATGAGCCTGCACTCCAGCTCTGTCTCTGGTCTGGCTTCTTGGAAGTCCTTAGAGAGAGCCGGATAGAACGACTGCAAAGAAGCAGTGCATAATTGATTTACTGGCTGTCCTCTGCCTCAGCAACCACAGCCCAAATCATGTCATTGGTTTCTTGGGTTGTAAACCTCTAAGGTTCCTTGTGCCAAAAGGTGAACTGTAGGGTGAACTCAGGAAATATCCCCAATGTTTATTCTTTAGCTGTAAATGAGTATAATATCTCCTTTGTGTTCCCATGATATTTTAAGTATAAAACAAAATAATCAATTGGAAAGGGCTGTAAAACAAAAGCAACAAGTTCTAGGAGAGTAAATTGAAATTTATTGAAAGATTCATTTGTGAGTTAACCCAGTTCCCTAGAAGTCAGACACTTTGCAGGAGAAAATAATCAATATATGTGTGGCCCAAATAATGTTTTCAACACTGTACTAGGCAATATAAGAGATACAGAAGAAGAAAAAAAAAAAAAAAAAGAGATACAGAAGAACTATAAAGCATTGCCCTGGGACTTCCCTGATGGTCCAGGGATTAAGAATCCACCTGCCAATGCAGGGGACACATGTTCGATCCCTGGTCTGGGAAGATCCCACGTGCCAAAGAGCAACTAAGACCATGCGCCACAACTACTGAGCACACACTTTAGACTAGTGCTCTGTAACAAGAGAAGCCACTGCAATGAGAAGCCCAGGCACCATAATGAGAAGTAGCCCCAGTTCACCACAACAAAGACCTGCTGCTAAGTCGCTTCAGTCGTGTCCGACTCTGTGTGACCCCATAGACGGCAGTCCCTAGTAGAGATAAAAATTAGTTCATTAACCAAAATTTTACCCAAAAAATTGCCCCTGTTCTCAAAAAGCTTATAATATGGTATGGTCAAAGGAAATTACTCCTGTGAATTGCAGCAGCCAACAAACAGGTACAAATTTTTCTTTATGGAATGTTCTAAAACCAAATGATACGTTATATCTGGGCAGTGAATGGAAGAAAAGAGGGAAACTAATACTGGGCTAAGCGATTTTACATGTGATGTCTTGGTTGTTCCTTCCAGGCATTCACTGAATTGAGGACTGTTTTCTCCATTTTTATAGATGAGGTTACCAATGCTGATATGCTGAATGATTTGTTCGTGGTAACATAAATATTAGTTTGAACACAGACTCTCATACCAAATTCTAAATCTTGTATGTTTTTAGCATATGAGGCAGCCTTGAAGACGTGTCACAAGGGTTCCAGATCAGTTCTTCTTTGGGGCAATTGATAGGCTTGTACTTCCCCATCCATTGGAAGTTGGATACTTGTGACTTGCTCTGGCCAATGCAATGTGAGTGGATGCAATGTGCATCCTTTCTGGGCAGGAGCCTCAAGAGCCAGTGCGCACCGCTAATCTCATGCTCTCCTCTCCTCTGCTACAATGTGTACCAATAAATCAATAAATAGAGCAGCTGTTCAGTCACCTTGGGTCCTGGAATAAAGAGCACCTGGAGCCGAGGCCCTATCCACCCTTCCATGGGCATGTAAAATGAGGAGTCAATGCTTTTACCTTTTTTTTTTTTAATAGTTTTGTATCTTTTAAAAATATGTTTATTTATGCTGGGTCTTTGTTGCTGCTCAAGCTTTTATCTAATTGCAGAGAATGGGGGCTACTCTAGTTGTGCACAGGCTTCTCATTGTGGTGGCTTCTCTTGTGGAGCTCAGGCCCTAGAGCTTTCAGGCTTCAGTAGTTGCAGCGCGTGGACTCAGTAGTTGTAGCTCCCGGGCTCAATAGTTGTGGCGCCCGGGCTTAGTTGCTCTGTGTGGCATGTGGGATCCTCCCAGACCAGGGATCAAACCTGTGTCTCTTGCTTTGGCAGACTCATTCTTTACCACTGAGTAGCCAGGGAAGCCCTGCTTCTACTTCAATCATTCAGCTTTGAAGTTATCTTGACAACTTTACCTAATCAATCCTGACTCAATAGCACTAGGAATAAGGTGATTTTCTCATTAAATTCCTAAAATACGTAACTTTAGCTTCAGGACCAGTCAGCAGGTGATGACAAAATTTATTGGAGACTGAAAGTCTGGGAAAATATATTATTTTATCTGTAATAACTTAAAGCCAGATAATGGGTTTGATGATATTATAGTTCTAGAAGACATTGGAAAATAGAATGTCAGTAGTGTATATCGGTTATTGCATTTGACGGAATTTGAATAGGATCTACGAGAGATGATCATAGCAAAGAACTGGCCATTTTTGTCAATCAGGAGTGAAAAGGGAAAAAGTGCAGAAAGTGGGTTATGGGATTGGAAGAGGCAATTGCATGGAAAAGTTTTTGAATAATAAAAGCTGATTCAGTCTTAGCTTTATGGCAAAGGTCAAATCAAGTTATGGTAGTCCCATTAGTTGTCAAAACTTCAGGATGGATTAATGTATTGCACAGTAAATTCTTACATTAGAAATACTAAAGGATTAAGCCATTAGACAAAATTTACTAAAGCATTAGGGGGGAAAATGGATTAGGGTGTAACTTCCTACCAAAGCTTAGAGTCCTGAAGCATCCACAATTAAGAGGTAAGTTTTTTATTTTTTTTGGCCACACTGCAGTATGTGGGAATGGTCTTGATCCCTGTTTCCTGTACAATGTCATGAACCTCATTCCATAGTTCATCAGGCACTCTATCTATCAGATCTAGGCCCTTAAATCTATTTCTCACTTCCACTGTATAATCATAAGGGATTTGATTTAGATCATACCTGAATGGTCTAGTGGTTTTCCCTACTTTCTTCAATTTAAGTCTGAATTTGGCAATAAGGAGTTCATGGTCTGAGCCACAGTCAGCTCCTGGTCTTGTTTTTGCTGGCTGTATAGAGCTTCTCCATCTTTGGCTGCAAAGAATATAATCAATCTGATTTCGGTGTTGACCATCTGGTGATGTCCATGTGTAGAGTCTTCTCTTGTGTTGTTGGAAGAGGGTGTTTGTTATGACCAGTGCATTTTCTTGGCAAAACTCTATTAGTCTTTGCCCTGCTTCATTCCGTATTCCAAGGCCAAATTTGCCTGTTACTCCAGGTGTTTCTTGACTTACTACTTTTGCATTCCAGTCCCCTATAATGAAAAGGACATCTTTTTTGGCTGTTAGTTCTAAAAGGTCTTGTAGGTCTTCATAGAACCGTTCAACTTCAGCTTCTTCAGCGTTACTGGTTGGGGCATAGACTTGGATTACTGTGATATTGAATGGTTTGCCTTGGAAACAGACAGAGATCATGCTGTCGTTTTTGAGATTGCATCCAAGTACTGCATTTTGGACTCTTTTGTTGACCATGATGGCCACTCCATTTCTTCTGAGGGATTCCTGCGCGCAGTAGTAGATATAATGGTCATCTGAGTTAAATTCACCCATTCCAGTCCATTTCAGTTCGCTGATTCCTAGAATGTCAACATTCACTCTTGCCATCTCTTGTTTGACCACTTTCAATTTGCCTTGATTCATGGACCTGACATTCCAGGTTCCTATGCAATATTGCTCTTTACAGCATCGGACCTTGCTTCTATCACCAGTCACATCCACAGCTGGGTACTGTTTTTGCTTTGGCCCCATCCCTTCATTCTTTCTGGAGTTATTTCTCCACTGATCTCCAGTAGCATATTGGGCACCTACTGACCTGGGGAGTTTCTCTTTCAGTATCCTATCATTTTGCCTTTTCATACTGTTCATGGGGTTCTCAAGGCAAGAATACTGAAGTGGTTTGCCGTTTGCTTCTCCAATGGACCACATTCTGTCAGATCTCTCCACCATGACCCCTGAATGCAGAGTTCCAAAGAATAGCAAGAAGAGATAAGAAAGCCTTCTTCAGCAATCAATGCAAAGAAATAGAGGAAAACAACAGAATGAGAAAGACTAGGGATCTCTTCAAGAAAATCAGAGATACCAAAGGAACACTTAATGCAAAGATGGGCTTGATAAAAGACAGAAATGGTATGGACCTAACAGAAGCAGAAGATATTAAGAAGAGATGGCAAGAATACACAGAAGAACTGTACAAAAAAGATCTTCACGACCCAGATAATCACGATGGTATGATCACTGACCTAGAGCCAGACATCCTGGAATGTGAAGTCAAGTGGGCCTTAGAAAGCATCACTACGAACAAAGCTAGTGGAGGTGATGGAATTCCAGTTGAGCTATTCCAAATCCTGAAAGATGATGCTGTGAAAGTGCTGCACTCAATATGCCAGCAAATTTGGAAAACTCAGCAGTGGCCACAGGACTGGAAAAGGTCAGTTTTCATTCCAATCCCAAAGAAAGGCAATGCCAAAGAATGCTCAAACTACCGCACAATTGCACTCATCTCACATGCTAGTAAAGTAATGCTCAAAATTCTCCAAGCCAGGCTTCAGCAATATGTGAACTGTGAACTTCCTGATGTTCAAGCTGGTTTTAGAAAAGGCAGAGGAACCAGAGATCAAATTGCCAACATCCGCTGGATCACGGAAAAAGCAAGAGAGTTCCAGAAAAGCATCTATTTCTGCTTTATTGACTATGCCAAAGCCTTTGACTGTGTGGATCACAATAAACTGTGAAAAATTCTTCAAGAGATGGAAATACCAGACCACCTGATCTGCCTCTTGAGAAATTTGTATGCAGGTCAGGAAGCAACAGTTAGAACTGGACATGGAACAATAGACTGGTTCCAAATAGGAAAAGGAGTTCGTCAAGGCTGTATATTGTCACCCTGTTTATTTAACTTCTATGCAGAGTACATCATGAGAAAGGCTGGACTGGAAGAAACACAAGCTGGAATCAAGATTGCCGGGAGAAATCTCAATAACCTCAGATATGCAGATGACACCACGCTTATGGCAGAAAGTGAAGAGGAACTAAAAAGCCTCTTGATGAAAGTGAAAGTGGAGAGTGGAAAAGTTGGCTTAAAGCTCAACATTCAGAAAACGAAGACCATGGCATCCAGTCCCATCACTTCATGGCAAATAGATGGGGAAACAGTGGAAACAGTGTCAGACCTTATTTTTCTGGGCTCCAAAATCACTACAGATGGTGACTGCAGCCATGAAATTAAAAGACGCTTACTCCCTGGAAGGAAAGTTATGACCAACCTAGATAGCATATTGAAAAGCAGAGACATTACTTTGCCAACAAAGGTTCGTCTAGTCAAGGCTATGGTTTTTCCAGTGGTCATGTATGGCTGTGAGAGCTGGACTGTGAAGAAGGCTGAGCACCAAAGAATTGATGCTTTTGAACTGTGGTGTTGGAGAAGACTCTTGAGAGTCCCTTGGACTGCAGGGAGATCCAACCAGTCCATTCTGAAGGAGATCAGCCCTGGGATTTCTTTGGAAGGAATGATGCTAAAGCTGAAACTCCAGTACTTTGGCCACCTGATACGAAGAGTTGACTCATTGGAAAAGACTCTGATGCTGGGAGGGATTGGGGGCAAGAGGAGAAGGGGACGACAGAGGATGAGATGGCTGGATGGCATCACTGACTCGATGGACGTGAGTCTGAGTGAACTCCGGGAGTTGGTGATGGACAGGGAGGCCTGGCGTGCTGCAATTCATGGTGTCGCAGAGTCGGACACGACTGAGCGACTGATCTGATCTGTGCAGTATGTGAGATCATAGTTTGCTGACCAGAGATTCAACCTGTGCCCCCTGCATAGGGAGCATGGAGTCTTAATCACTGGACCACCAGGGAAGTCCCAAGAGGTAAGTCTTAGAAAAAAGAAATACAGATATGACTATTGACATATAGAGCTAACAAGAATAAAAAGATAAGAAGGGGGGTGGGAGGGACGTTCCAGAGGGAGGGGATATGTGTGTGTGTGTGTGTGTGTGTATATATATATATATATATATATACACATACATACTTATAGCTGATTCATGTGGTTGTACAGCAAAAACTAACATAACTTATAAAGTAACTATACCACAAAAAAAAGAAAAAAATTTTTTTTAATTTTTAAGAAGATTAGGAAGCCACCTAAATTTTGAAACCATGACCATGAATTAAGAAACTTGGGAGTAAGTCAACTATATCCCAATAGAAAATAAAAATTCAATTTAAAAAAAAGAAATCTGTGAGTATTTGGGATTGGATAATGACTCCTGGACTTCAGCTTCTGCAGGTGATGTAAACCTGCTCAGTGGTCCGATGCTCTCCTCAGATGAGGCCGAAGAGGAAATTAGCATAGAAGGATCTCCCAGAGGGTGGAGCCACAGTCTCAGAGAACATGAACTGGTGCGTCCTTCCTGGGGAACAAAACTGAGACCTAATTAAAGAAATTCCTCATCCCCAGGGTAAGAGACCCTCTCTGAACATTTGTCCAGAATTTCTCCAGAGAAACAGTTTTTCTGTTTTTGTTTTTTGGTTTTTTAAAGGAGCCAAGGTATCTTGTCCTTTGTTTCAAATCATCTCCACCTTCCACACACTGCAGAAAGCCCATTGTTAGGGAGACTCATTAGCACATTAGATTTTCTGTGATACTACAGCCTGTTCAGTTTCCACAGCCCTCAGGTCTCCTATTCAGCTAGTCTTGGATATAATAAAGAATTCTGTTCTTTGTGTCTGTTTCTTCATTTTTTTAGTTACTAGATGATTCTAAAGACATTTTTAATTCTAAATAAACTATAATTCTATCTTCTGCCAATGGTCAGCAGTTCATGAACTTTATCCAGGATTCAGAAAACGGTCTAAATCACATCTCCTAAAAACTAAAAAATAGTACAGAGCTGCTGCTAAGTCGCTTCAGTCGTGTCCGACTCTGTGCGACCCCATAGACTCAAGACCACTAATATGGGAGGATTGCACTGATGAGGGGCTTTGTCACAGGATACATTCTTGCATATTCAAGATGATGACCATGTACTGAGAAATTCTATGAGTAATTCCTATGCAAAAATTTGGAAAGGTTGGATCTTCCCTGGTTGTCCAGTGGCTAAAACTCCGAGCTCCCAATGCAGGAGGCCTGGGTTCAATCCCTGGTCAGGGAACTAGATCTTACATGCTGAAAGTAACAGTTTGTATACCGCAATTAAAGATCTCGGATGCCACAGTGAAAATTCTGCATGCCACAACTAAGACCTGGCACAACCAAATAAATATTTTTAAGTGGCATTGACTTTCATCTTCATAAAAAAACCTTACTAAAATAACCCTCATCTCCTAGTCCTTTTTGCCTGTATATTTACCATCCCACCACTGACAACCCCTAGAAGCCTAAATCCCTTTTCCTTTGTTTTGTCATTTCTCTTAAATTAGGCTTGACTGCTTCTTTGGGTTTTCCTTTTTTTTTTTCCATTCAAACAATGACGTGAACACGAAATAAGCCTTTTCTCCTGTTAATCTATCTTTTGCCAATTTATTCCCAGGCCCCAGTCACTGAATCTAAGAGGGTAGAGGAAAAGATTTTCCTCTTACAGTTTAGCATCCTGATAGCTTCCCAGACACTTCCATGACTCTCTTGTCTTACATCCAATCAGTCACTGACAGGATCAAGTTTTATCTGAGCCTGTGTTCCTGGAAAATAAGCCAGTTAAGAAATCCTACCATCCTTTTGTTTTCCAAACCCCAAAACCTTTGGTGTCAAGGAAAACAGCTCAAAGCAAAGAATCATACTACTCTTGTATATTCTCTGAAAAGTCTCATGACTGCAGTAAGTTCCATACACGACGCCCTAAGTTTTCCTTCTGTAAAATCTCAGGTCCCTTTTCTTTCCCATGAGACTGTCTTCGTTAATGAACATGTTCTCCATTGCAACAGCCTGAATAAAACCATTTGCTTAATTGTCTGGTATATTTTGTCTTTGATATCCCTGTGTCTTCCTGAGGCTGTCTCCTCAGTGAGTAACTTTTGAATAAGTCCCCTCCTCTTCACCCCCACTGGCAGTTTACCAGTTCTTACCTGGACTGCTGTATTGCCTCCTAAATGATTTTGAGGACTTCAGTTTTACTCTTTTTGTTTTATTTTTTTTGGCTGAGCCTTGAGGCATGTGAGATCTTAGTTCCCCCACCAGGATCTGAACTTTTGCCCTCTGCATTGGAAGTGCAGGGTCTTAACCCCTGGACCACCAGGGAAGTCCCAGCTTTACCATTCTCTACTCCATTCTTTACTCTGTTGCTAGAATGATCGTTCTAAAAAGCAATTCTTGACCTAACCTCTTACTACTTACACACACACACACACACACACACACAAATATACCACACAGGAGGACACTGAACTACTCCGGTGAAATACCATGCTTTCTTCTCCTCCTTTGTCTTTCATATGTAGCCCAAGCTTCCCTGGTGGCTCAGATGGTAAAGAAACTGCCTACAGCGCAGGAAACTCGAGTTCCATCCCTGGGTCAGGAAGATCCCCAGAAGAAGGAAATGGAACCCATGGCAGTATCCTTGCCTGGAAAAGCCCATGGACGGAGGAGCTTGACGGGCTACAGCCCATGGGGTCGCAAAGCGTCGCACGTGACTGAGCAACTAACACTTCACTTCACTTTACTCACTTTGCCCAAACTTGCTCCCTCTTTTTCTGCTTGTTGCTCATCCAGCTCAGGCACCAATCTGAAGAAGTCTTTCCTGACACCCCATCACCTTGGCCTGGGAAGGCACCTCTCCTCTCTACTCCCATAGCTTTGTGTACTTGTTCTATCATTATTTTTTGTCACACTGTATCACAACCGTTAATGTGTTTGTTTTCTCGTTCCACTAGTCCGTGAGCTCCTCGTTTATCTTTGTATTCCCAGGACAGGCAAAGTACCTGGCATATTAATAAAGGCATGTATTGAATATTTAACCATATATACTAGAACACTGTCACTTTTTTAAAAAATGTTATTTATTTGGCTGTTCTGGGTCTGCATTGTAGCATGCAGGATCTTTAGCTGCAGGATATAGACTGTTAGTTGTGGCATGTGGGATTTAGTTCCCTGACCAAGGATCACACCCAGGCTCCCTGCATTGGAGTCTTAGCCAGTGGACCACCAGGAAAGTTCCCTATCACTTTAATGCTGCTGCTGCTGCTGCTAAGTCGCTTCAGTCAGGTCTGACTCTGTGCGATCCCATAGACGGCAGCCCACTAGGCTCCTCTGTCCCTGGGATTCTCCAGGCAAAGCTATTTAATCCTTAAAATCACCTTGCTTCTCAAATATGCACAAATGTTTATATTTCAATAAGTTGAATGACGTGAATTTTCTCATGAACCTCTCTTCATTCAATATAGTTGATGGTCCTAAATCATGAGATAATTCTTTCCATCCAAAAGATACAAGAATTGTTCTTATAATCATTTGATTTGGGTTTTTTTGCCCAGACATAACTTCCTAAATCTTGAAGACCACTGCATCTGTCCATTGCAAAAAAGGAGAAGTTTTGGCAGGAACTACAGACCCAAAAGTAGGGGGCTGGAACTTTCATTGGGTAGGAGGAGCATTCACGATTTCCTTTTTTTTTTTTTTAATATTTATTTATTTATATTTATATGGTTGTGCAAGTCTTTGTTGCGGCACTTAGGATCTTTAATCTTTAGTTGTTACATGTGGGATCCAGTTCCCTGACCAGCAATTGAACCTGGGCCTCCTACACTGGGAGTGCAGAATGTTACCCACTGGACCACCAGGGAAGTCCCATGACTGCCTTCTTTAGGGTTCTCTGTTCTCTTCCCACGATACCAAAGGGTAAGGCAGGATTAGAGATGGCCTTCTGGGATACATTCTCCATCTTCTCTCACTTTGAGAACTCCTAGGAGGAGCAGAGCAACCTCTAGGGTGGTGGAGATAAGGAACAAACAGTTTATTCCTTTGGGTTTAGGGAAATATCTCTACATCATGGACTTACTTTTCCCTGATTCTTTGGTCAGAGTTTCTGACCTAGAGGAGCAAGATCAGAGTGTGGAGAGCCAGGGTAAAAGGGTGTAATTACCTTGAGAATCTTCTCTGTTTAAATATCATTTATCTTCCACTGCTATTCCCATTGCCTCCAAACTTGTTTCCAAAACAAAAACATTTCCCCAAGGAAGATCACCCTGTGACAGGTAACCCAAATGGGAAAAGGCTGAACAAAAGCAAAGCCACTAAGTAAGGGAACTCTGGCAGCCACTTTTCTTGTTATTGATCACTGTTTGCCCTGCAGTGACAACTGGCTGAATGCAAGCCCTTAATTACGATTCTCTTTGGATTGCTCTCTGAATACTTAACTCGATTCTTGGTGAAGTCTGGGTCAAAAGTTTTAAAGAAGAAACTATAATGTGAGTTTTTGTTAAAGAATAATCATCAGATTTAAACAGAACCTTTGGTATCCATGGAAATATGCAGTCAAGTGCACAAATTTTCTTTTCAAAGAGAAGAAAAAAGAATCTTTTTAGTCTATTCCCAAATACCTAAATCACATCTTCCCTTAGATTTAAACTCCAGGAAGACATTTTTGTGTTCCCTGGAACACCTCTACCATCATCTCCTTTCTGGAGACTCCCAGATGGCTCAACATTATGGTTAAACCAATGATCCTACCCCAAGGAGCTTTCCTGTACAATTCCTCCTGTGTGTGGTGATTCCTAGGCCATCTTCCCCAGCACTTTATTCTGGCACCTCTGCACCTGTGAAGCCATAGAAAGTAGCTGAGGTTCAGATCTGCACATCCATTACCCACTCACTAGTCAGACTGTTAAAGAGAATAACCACAGGCCCAAAATGGTATCACTTGTGCTAAAGCTCCTGATACCAACCCTAAATGTAATACCTGACCTACTTGCAGTCTTGACCTTCCCCCAGAATGTAATCTTAATCAACTATTCCAGAGTTTTCTGCTCACCACCAATGAGATCATCTGCCACGTGGGCCCTCTCCATCCATCTATGTGGTAAAACCCTTGTCATTCTCTCCCTAAAAGAAGATGTCCTGGCCCCAAAATAATCCTTTCTTTTCTTTTGCTAATTTCCTTTTGTACAGCTCTGAATATTCATTGGAAGGGCTGAGGCTGAAGCTGAGGCTCCAATAACTTTGGCCACCTGATGCAAAGAGCTGACTCACAGGGAAAAAACCCTGATGCTGGGAAAGACTGAGGGCAAGAGAAGAAGAGGGCAGCAGAGGATGAGATGATTAGACAGCATCACCGACTCAGTGGACATGAATCTGAGCAAATTCTGGGAGATATCAGAGGACAGAGGAGCCTGGGGTGCTGCAGTCCATGGGGTCGCAAAGAATCGGACAGGACTTAGCGACTGAACAACAACAACAATGCCTTGGAGCATCCTTCTGCTTGCTAGGTGGAATGCTGCCCAATTCATTAATCACCCCACAGAGTCAACTCAATCTTCAGTTTAACTTGGTTGCATTTTATTTTTTGAGAAGAGAAATCAAATTGTTTGACTGAATGAGTTCTGCTTTCAGAGACAGAAGAATGCTGTTCAACAACATCATGGAGGATTTCTTTAGTCTCTTTCCAACTTCTCTCCTGGGGGAAAGACAAAAACAGAAGATATCATGATACTCAGAAAGTCTTCACAGTTATAGAGGAGCTTTTTTCTGTCTAGGAAAAAAAAAAGAATCTCTCAAAACACGGGATGGGATTATTAGTAAGAGTGTTATCTCAGGGAAGTAGAATCAAGTCATCTTTACTTTTGCTTTAGTATTTTTATATAAAAAGATATATAATTAATAATTAGAAAATTTTTCAGCTAGGAAAAATAAAAAACCAGTGGTTTTAAAAATCACATAGAACCCCTTCATACAACTACCACTATTAACTTTTTCTGGTGTTAACGATAGAGATGATTACTCTTTTTTCCAGGAGTTCAGGACATAGTGTACAACTATACCTCAATTTTTTTAAATAAAAGAATTCAGGACAAAAAAGGAAAGTTTATTTTTATCAAATATAAGCTTCCAAAAGATAATACTAGTAACTCAGAAGTACTCCTTAACTTTTAAATGCTATGCTATACTATGCTAAGTCGCTTCAGTCGTGTGTGACTCTGTGCGACCCCATAGACGGCAGCCCACCAGGCTCCCCCGTCCCTGGGATTCTCCAGGCAAGAACACTGGAGTGGGCTGCCATTTCCTTCTCCAATGCATGAAAGTGAAAAGTGAAAGTGAAGTCACTCAGTCGTGTCCGACTCTTAGCGACCCCATGGATTGCAGCCTAACAGGCTCCTTCCGTCCATGGGATTTTCCAGGCAAGAGTTCTGGAGTGGGGTGCCATTGCCTTCTCCGAAATTTTAAATATTACCACCCAATCCCCAAAGCCCACCCTTCTCTCTTTTGGGCTTACCTCATTCACAGGAATCAGAATACTGAATTGTTGCCTGTTCATCTGTAAAATTAAACAACATACATCATTATATTGCAGACCTCACACATTCAGAGAGAAACTACATAAAAGTTATCGGTTTAGGACTCCCTTGGTGGTACAGTGGATAAGAAGAATCCGCCTGCCAGTTCAGGAGACACGGGTTCAATCCCTGGTCCAGGAAGATCCCACATGCCAAAGAGCAACTGAGCCGGTAGGCCACAACCACTGAGCCGGCGCTCCACAGCCCAAGCTCCACAAGAAGAGAAGCCACCGCAATACGAAGCCCACACACCACAACAAAGAGTATCCCCTGCTCGCTGCACCTATAAAAAGCCCACACACAGTAATGAAGACCCAGTAGAACCAAAAATAAAATAAGTTAATTAAAATAAATAAATTGTAAAAGCTACTGTTAAAAAAAAATCCATTTAGAACAAAAGTTACCGCTTTAACCCTTTCCAAAAGATTTCTATAGGTTATGAGCATATTCAGAATACAGCACGTTTTCAATGACTAATATTTGCATGCTTGCAGTAAATTATTCATCTAAGCAAACATATTAAGAATGGTTAGTCATTAGAGAATACTGTTCTTTTGGTCTATGGACCACATTGTATAAAATATGTCTAGTTCAGAAGACTTTTTAAAAGTGGCATATAACTGAATCAAAGTGTGTTAGGAGATCAGATAATGATGTGCACTTGGCTTGGAAAAGAGTATTTGGAAAATTAAGAGAGAGATCATGAAAAAGGAGGCAGAAATATGTCAGGAGATGCAGGTAAATCTGGGCCCTCACCTGGCAGGTAGTAGTCATAGACTTTGATGGTTGCTGGTTTGAGGTTGGTGACCAACACACTTTGGCTGATGGTGAAGGTATAGGTCTGAGTTTCCTTCCCGAGCTATAAGACAGACAAACATCCCATTAAAACAAAAGTGAAAATAACATCTCTGCAATGTGGAGACTGAAAAACTCTTGCTGAAAAAGGCACAGATGTAAAGAACAGACTTTTAGACTCTGTGGGAGAAGGCGAGGGTGGGATGATTTCAGAGAATAGCATTGAAACATGTATATTATCATATGTGAAATAGATCCCCAGTCCAGGTTCAATGCATGAGACAGGGTGCTCACGGCTGGTGCACTGGGATGATGCTGAGAGATGGGATGGGGAGGGAGGTGGGAGGGGGGTTCAGGATGGGGAACACATGTACACCCATGGCTGATTCATGTGAATGTATGGCAAAAACCACCACAATATTGTAATTAGCCTCCAATTAAAATAAATTTAAAAATGGAAAAAAAAAAAGAAAGACTCTTGCTGTCTTCACACAGATTTCCTGAAACCCTTCTACTTCTGCTTCTTGCCACTCCCAAAACTGCCTCCTGCTGTCTTTCTGGCTTTCTTCTCAGCATCTTACAGTTTCCTGGTCCTTCTGTAAAATGGGTCCACTCTTGGTCTGGTCTAAGCTACAGCTCCTCTACTAAATTAAGTGCAGTGGCCAAAGGAACAGAAGCTTCCATTATCCTTAAACAGCTTTATATACACGATTGGTTTTCTCTCTTCATTCAGCTCTCTGATCCAATGACATCTCCTCACAGAGGCCTTTCTTGGCCACCTGACTTTAAAACAGTCACACTGGACTTCTCTGGTGGTCCAGTGGCTAAGACTCTGAGCTCCCAATGCATGGGGCCTGGGTTCGATCCCTGGTCAGGGAAGTAGATCCCACATGCCGCAACTAAGAGCTCACATGCCGAAACTAAAGATCCTGCATGCCACAATGAAGTTCAAAGATCCTGAGTGCCACAACTAAGACCCAGTGCAGGCAAATATATAAAATAAAATAAAAGTCATATCCTGGCTTAGCCCCACCACACTCCTACATAGCACTAATGACTATTAAAACTATTCCTAAATATGTATGTTTGTGCATATATATGTATTTTTTAATTTGCATATTATTTGTCTCTCCATTAGAATATCAGCTCCATGAGGACAGGAGTCATGTCTATGACTTTTATTGCCACATCTCTATCATGTTGAAGAGTATCTGGTATATGTTGATCACTCAAAAACTGTTTGTTAAATAAATGAATGGAGAGTTCAAGACAATTGCATAAATTACTCTAATAGAAAAAATAAGATTTATGTTATAAATTTAGACGTGAAGTTATAAATGCTGAAGTGGAAGAAATTTTGAAAGATTTTTTTAGGTATGTTCTGTGTCCTTATTCATTCAGTTCTGTCTGACTCTTCAAGACCTCATGGACTGTAGACTGCCAGGCTCCTCTGTCCATGGGATTCTCCAGGCAAGAATACTGGAGTGGGTACTGCTGCTGCTGCTAAGTCGCTTCAGTTGTGTCCAACTCTGTGCAACTCCATAGACGACAGCCCACCAGGCTCCTCTGTCCCTGGGATTCTCCAAGCAAGAATACTGGAGTGGGTTGCCATTTCCTCCTCCAATGCATGAAAGTGAAAAGTGAAAGTGAAGTCACTCAGTTGTGTCTGACTCTGCGCGACCCCATGGACTGTAACCTAACGGTCTCCTCCATCCATGGGATCTTCCAGGCAAGACTATTGGAGTGGGTTGCCATTGCCTTCTCTTGGAGTGGGTACAGGGCTTCTAAAAACATGGTCTGGGAATTCTCAGGAATGCCCAAGACTATCTGGCAATTTGTGAAAGCAGAATTATTTTGGGAATAATCAGTTCAGTTCAGTCACTCAGTCGTGTCCGACTCTTTTCGATCCCATGAATTGCAGCACGCCAGGCCTCCCTGTCCATCACCAACTTCCGGAGTTCACTGAGACTCACGTCCATCGAGTCACTCTCTCATCCAGCCATCTCATCCTCTGTTGTCCCCTTCTCCTCCTGCCCCCAATCCCTCCCAGCATCAGAGTCTTTTCCAATGAGTCAACTCTTCACATCAGGTGGCCAAAGTACTGGAGTTTCAGCTTTAGCATCATTCCTTCCAAAGAAATCCCAGGGCTAATACTAAGACAGTATTCACTTTTTTCCATTCTCATTCTCTTTCACTGTACTAGTGGAAGGGGACTACTTGATGTGTGATATTTCGACAGATTGAATGCCAAAGCAGACCGGAGAATTTCACTCTCTCTGATTAAGCTAGATATTAAAGCAAAAATGTAAAACAATCTGCTAGTCTCACTAATTTTTTTGTTGTTTTGGGAAATACATTTTTCATGAAATGTTATATTAAAATGTTGTGAGCTTATTACTATTGTTTTTAAATAGCCTAATAAATATTTTAATGTTTTTATCATTTTTAGTTTCTAATAAGATAAGACATTATCTTTTCTAATAAGATAAACAGATGTAACCCACACTATCATCAGCTCTTTGAGATCATTTAAGAGTATAGAGGGGTCCTGAAAAAATGTCTTTGGAACCACTGCTCTCATCAATCATTTAGTTATCATAAAGATTTAAAGCAAATGACTAATATACACCAAAAGAAAGCTGGGATAGCAGACTTAATATCTGATCAGACAGAATCTAAGGCAAAGGAAAAAAAGTGCACATGTGTGTAGAAATCTAAGGCAAAGAAATATATATAGATATATATAATGTAAATGAAGGACAGTATATACTAATAAAAAGGAAATTTAAAAAGATATGTTCATAAAACATACAACCTTAATTATATAATCAAAAAATATATCAAGAAATGACTGACAGAATAGCATAGCTAAATGGATAAAGGACCAATCAACCACTGTAATTACAAATTTTGACAAATTTCCAAAAACTGATAGATGGAGCAGAAAAAATAAGCAGGGATAACAAAGGCATGAACAACAGAAATAATCATTTTGGACTTTTAGATCTAGATAAATCCATGCCCAAGAGAAGAGAAAGAAAAAGAGAAAGTGATGTCACTCAGTCATGTCCGACTCTTTGCGACCCCAAGGACCGCAGCCTACCAGGCTCCTCCACCCATGGAATTTTCCAAGCAAGAGTACTGGAGTGGGTTGCCATTTCCTTCTCCAGAGGGTCTTCCCGACCCAAGAGAAAGGACCTGGATATTCTTTTGTAGTACACAATGAACATTTCCAAAAACAGACCACATATTAGATAACAAAAAA
This sequence comes from Bos indicus, assembly GCF_029378745.1. NCBI lineage: Eukaryota > Metazoa > Chordata > Mammalia > Artiodactyla > Bovidae > Bos > Bos indicus. Next base: position 101,080,602 of record NC_091764.1, read on the forward strand.
AAAAAACAACCCAATGCATTTTAGAAGCTCACTATCATGATCTCAGACCATAGTGCAACTTAGAAATTAGTAACAACAAAGTGGCTTTAAATATCCCATGAATTTTCAAAAAATTAAAATATAAAGTAAGTCATTAAAGAAAACAATACATGTCAAAAATTGTTGGATAAAGAATATACTTAGAGGGAAATTTATAGTTTAAATTAATCAGAAAATGAGAGATTAAAAATAAACAAGTTTAGCATTCAACTTAAGAAGTTAGAAAAGGAATGACAGAAAATATCCTTTTCTCCTGTCTTCAGCCCAAAACAAAGAAGGAGTTCCCTGGTGGTCTGGTGATTACAACACAGTGCTTTCACTACATGGACCCAGGTTCAATCCCTGGTCCAGGAACTAAAATCCCTCAAGTCTTGGGCCCAAAAATAATAATAATTTTTAAAAAGGAAGAAATTAATTAAACAGAGCACCAAAAGCAAATAATCAAATAACAAAGAACAACAGAGAAGAGAAAGAAAGCCAAAAGTAACTTTTGTTAAACGTGAATAAGATTGCCCTCTGATGATATTGGTAAAGAGAAAAGGGGAAAAGATACACAGAAAAAAGGAAATAGTCACAGATATAATCATGATTGGCTTTTAGACCATTAGACTTGATGTCTCGAGTTAGAAGCTGACTGACAAATCTGGCTTGGTACACAGACCATCTGGCCACTGCAGTCTTAGGAATGGTGTTGTGGAAATTAGTATCCCCAGGTTCAACTCCCACCTTGACTCCTGACAAAAAGGTTGAGTTGAGAAGCACACCTACTCGATCACTTCAGCCTCAGTCTCCTTACATAGAAGGAGGGGTGGTATGTGAGACTCGGGGAAGGTGTGTATGAAAACATCATTTAAACTACAGCATCATGATTTCAGGGTTGTTCCTGATACACTAACCAGTGTGTGTGTATGTTAGTTTCTCAATCATGTCCAACTCTTTGTGATCCCAGGCTCCTCTGTCCATGGAATTCTTCAGGCGGGAATACTGGAGTAGGTTGCCATTCCCTTCTTCAAGGGATCTTCCCAATCCAGGGATCAAACTCAGTTCTCCTGCATTGCAGGCAGACTCTTTACCATCTGAGCCACAAGGGAAGCCCCAAAGTTGTTCACTCACCAGAGTTGTTCCAAAAGAAACTACACAAGGCTTACTCCAAAGTGGTTGTGAACACTTACCCTCTCAGGTTGCTCAAACTCATGTGTGTGACACTAGTACATGTACATTAGAAGGGGAGTGAAAAGACACACAGCAATCAGTTCCTGACCCCATACCTCTTCCAAGTAGATGTTGAGTGTGTCAATTTCAGATTCAACCTTCTTCACCAGTGGTTGCTGGAGAAGCTGAATAAGAAAGGATGGAAAAAAAGAGAGAGACTGAGAGCCAGAGCCTTTCTTATCTCTAAGGTCATCTTGCAAAGCTCTGCCATGGTTACAAAAGCAATATATGTTTTCTTAATGTGGAAAAACATAAGAAAAAGGAACCAAGACAGTAACTGGCATATCAGTTTGATATAACTAAACATATCAGACTATTTATGTTCAGTCACTCAGTCATGTATGATTCTTTGCAATCCCATGGACTGCAGCACACCAGGCTTCCCTCTCCTTCACCATCTCCAAGAGCTTTCTCAAACTCATGTCCATCGAGTTGACAATGCCATCCAACCATCTCATCCTCTGTTGCCGTCTTCTCCACCTGCCCTCAATCTCATATACTCAATGTATCTTTGTAGCCCATTTAGAAACTATAATCATGAGTTAGTTGCGTGTATAAACCATCATGCCCAACTCACCAGTTTTTAATGATAATTAAAAGCTATGACCATTAGTCTCCCTTCAAAACTAGAAAACAGAAGCAACTTACTAACTGATTGGTGCCGTCCACAGGACTGAATCCAGAAAGCATCTTGACCTCCACAATAGCCATATTGGAAGAGCTGCGACTCCCCACATAACTGAGGGCAGAAAGAAGCAAACCTGTGTCAGCCCATTGTCTTCCCTCTCAGCACCCTGTGTGTTCACAATACACACACACACACACACACTCCAGCTCAGCCACCCTATTCTAGATGTCCCCCAACCCCTCTCTGCTCTCCTCACCTGGTTTGGATCGTCAGCACCAAGGATCCAAGTGAAGTATGTTGCTTACACTGAGATCCCGTTGTTTTCACACTAAGACTAAAGGCCTCCAGACTTTTCGGAGGGAGGATATTATATCTCAGCACCGTCTAGTTGGAGGAAACAAAAAACAGTTGGAGAAATCAGAGTTGGGGAGAATTTTAAAGATTGTATGGTTTGAATGACTTTCCTTGCAAATAAGATAGAGAAGATTCTGCTGGAGGTTGAGATACTCTCAGACTCTCCTCCCCAACTCACACTAATCCTGCTGGAGCTCAGCTTTGTCTCTCAGTTGTGCCTGATCTGCGGCCCCAGGGACTGTCACCCACCAAGCTTCCCTGTCCATGGGATTTTCCAGGCAAGAATACTGAAGTTGGTTGCCATTCCCTTCTTCTAGGGATTTTCCCAACCCAGGGATTGAACCCGTGTCTCTTGCATTTCAGGTGGATAGTTTACCACTGAGCCACCTGGGAAGCCCAGAGCTCTGCTTACCTGCGCATAAATACAGCCCTTGCCTGAGGCCTCCAAGGTGTACACCCCAGGGATATGGGGCAACATCTCCTGCTGGAACACCAGACGGTTGGCAGCTTGAACATTGAAGGTGTGCTGGAAATTCTGAGCGGATTTCACTGCCAGGTTGACTTGCTCCGACGGCACGTAGGCAGTGGTGGCATACTTGGCGAGAGCTTGGAGAGCCACCACGGTGTCCTGACAACAATAGGCATGTACTTACTGTTTTGTGAGCCACTGGAAGTAACTTTCAACAACCCTCAAGCCTAGACACCTGATTAGTGTTTGCTAGTTTGAATGATACCTCCTCTAAGACTCTAAGATCCACATTTAACCATGCTGGGAAAGCTCACATAGAAATCACATCTTACCTGCATAGAAAATCACCATCAAGTTATTATCAGACATCATAGGTTGTCAGGTTTAATTTCATGTATTTATACTCAGCAATGAAGCCTAGCTTCCGAACAGGTTATTATTAGGAGTGAGTGGATCATTGTTTAATATCTGTTTTGCAGTCTCCTTATTTGGGGAGGAAACAGCAGTAGCTTGATAGCCCTAAAAACTGCATGTTCTTCCAAGTTATTTAATTGCATAAAGATCTTCTGTGACACAGGGTATCAGGGGATCCTTGGAAAATCTATCCTTGAAGGACAAGCCTTCTTAGCCATTGTGTGTCTGTGTGTGTATGTGTTAGTAATTCAATCATGTCTGACTCTTTGCCACCCCATGGACTCAAGCCCGCTAGGCTCCTCTGTCCATGAGATTCTCCAGGCAAGAATACTGGAGTGGGTTGCCATTCCCTTCTTCAGGGGATCTTCACAACCCAGAGATTGAGCCCAGGTCTCCTGCACTGCAGGCGAATTCTTTACCATCTGAGCCACCTGGGAAGCCCCTTAACCATTATGCCATGTGACAATCTTTTCATCATCTGGGAATAAGACAGATCCTACTTTGTAGTATATACAACTTTTCCTAGCTTTCCTTCTAGATTGTAAACTTTTTAAAGACTATGTCTTACCAGATTTCCAATACTTGAAATAGAAGGAGGTATGCCCATAAAGTCATGCCTTTATGCTTACAGACCCCATAACTGGCTTTCCAATTTGTGACTATGTAAATTTAGCCATAATTATACATGTCCTCTTTACATGTAAAACATGGATCTTGTGATGTTTCATACTCTACAAAGTAAGACTTAAATACGAATAGTACTATTTATGTGCTCATATGACCTAATTTTATGAATCCTTCTATGTCTTTTTCAAACATGATTTTCTCCCTTGCTGTAGAATGATTAGTCCCCAGACCTAGAGGGCAAGGGTGATCGTTTTTCCTCTCTCTCCATGTGGGATCCAATCCTACCTGATAAATGGCATAAGAACAAGCTATTTACCTGAGTGGAAGAGAAGCCCCCATATGCATTTTGCTGCTTGGTCAACCAAGCCACTATGCTGGTGGCCTTGCCTAGCTCCTTTTGAGTCAGGTCGTCTTTGCTAAGCAAGGTCAGTAATACATAGGCCGTGAGTTCCACATCCACAGCCTCAGGCTGAGACCAAGGGCTGGTATCTGAAGTCGGAGCAGGTTTCTGGCTCCAGTGAGTGGACTCTCCTATGGAGAAAAACGCATGATTAGGAAAGTCTTGGAAGGAAATGACTTTCCTATTTTCACTTTGTAAATGTGTGTGCACCAAGTGTGCCAAGTTGCTTCAGTCATGTCTGACTCTGTGTGACCCTGTGGACTGTAGCCCACCAGGCTCCTCTGTCCATGGAATTCTCCAGGCAAGAATACTGTAATGGGTTGCCATTTCCTTTTTGAGGGGCTCTTCCCCACCCAGGGATCGAACCCACATCTCCTTCACTGGCAGGTGGGTTCTTCACTGCTGAGCCACCTGGGAAGCCCCAAATCAGAGAAAGTAACAACCAAAAAGTAATCATCAGTCAGAAAAAAATATTTCTCAAATCTTCTGACTTATTGGCCATAATGTATATGCAAGAATTTGTGTCTGTGTGTGCATGTGTGTACACCCACACAGAATTCCCTTGGGTGAAGCTGGGAGCATCAATAAATGCCTCCAGAAATGATAACATATGGGAGAATATGCATAAAAATGCTGAGAAACCACAGAAGAAATGCTAATGAGAGCAAGCAAGTAGATGATGAGGTCAAATCCCATTTCTGTGACAGCCACAACGGTAACTTGAAGATAAAGAACAAGTGGAAATGAGGAGTGGAAGCTAGAAGTCTTATTAAATATAAGTTTAGGGACTTTGCTGGTGGTCCAGTTGTTATGAATATGCCTTGCAACACTGGGGACAAATGTTCGATTCCTGGTCAGGGAACTAAGGTCCTACATGCCACAGAGCAACTAAGCCCATATTGCAACTAGAGAGTCCGTGAGCCTCAACGAAAAATCCTGCATACTGCAACTAAGACCTGACACAGCCAAAAAATAAATTTTTAATATAAATATATAAGTTCAGAGATAATAAATACATAGCCCAAAGGAGGTAATCTAAGTGGAAGAACAAAAGAAAACATGTGAGCCTACAATGCAAGATAATGAGCAAAATATGATTACATTAAGTTGATATATACCTGAGCAGGTATAACTCCACCCACTGTCTGAGACCCCCGTTCCAGGACTGGAGTTGCTTATACACAGGCCAAATATCTACCCAGAGCCCTGATGAGAGGACAATTCAGCAATGACACTTGTATAAATGAAAGCTGAGATTAAATTTATGCCTGGAAGTATAATTTTAAATAAAGAGCATTAATATTTTATTTACAAGATCTGTTAGAATATCTAATTTTTTTTGGCCATGCCACAGGGCTTGCAGGATCTTAGGGATCTTAGAGTAGTAAAAGTGCTGAGTCTTAGCCACTGGACCAATAGCAAATTTCCAGAATATTGCAAATTATTCTTAAATACATCCAAAGTTTGAGAAGGACCTCGAGAAATCTCTAAGTTCATCTTACCCCATCAGCCTCAGTAGCTTTACACCAAAGAACTGTTAAACTAGGGATTCTCCAATGCCAGTACATTTTCTGACCTGCTTCTACCATCTATTTTCTCTTCATGTTAAAAATATAACATGCTCTTTGAGGACTTTCAGGGGTTTTCCCACAAAACTCTTAGTAGTGATTTTATGACTTAACTTTTACTAAAATGAATCCTAGAACTGAACATGTGCGCGACTACAGAGACTAGGGAAATTTTTCACATCTTTTCACAATTTCAAAAAAACTGGAACTTCCGTGGGAGTCCAGTGGTTGGGACTCAGAGCTTTTTAGACCTGGGTTCACTGTTTTAGACCTGGGTTCGATCCCTGGTCAGGGAACTAAGATCCTGCAAGCCACACATCATGACAAAAAATAAAAAGGACTTCCCTGGCATCCAAGTGGGTTTGATCCCTGGTCTGGGAAGTTCTGCATACTATGCAGTGTGGCAAAAAACAAAGCAAAAGCTAACATGGCCAACATACCTGAGACAATAGCCTGTTGATCTAGCTTTTCAAGAAGAATGTTTCTGATGTTCATGTTTCCAGCCAGAGAGAACGTATAAGCAAGGAGGGCCTGTGTGTACAGGTTGGTGGTAGAGGAAACGGAACTCTTGACACACTGCAGCCCCTGACTCACCATTGGGTCCTGGAAGGTAAAGATAAAGAACTGAATTTAGAAGGCATTCCTTTAAAAAGTGGAGGTGATAAGGAAGTCACCATACCCTCTTTTCAGTTTAAAAGGCTCTCGGTTCTGAGTTCAGTCACTCAGTCGTGTCTGACTCTTTGCGACCCCATACACCACAGCAAGCCAGGCCTCCCTGTCCATCACCAACCCCCAGAGTCCACCCAAACCCATGTCCATTGAGTCAGTGATGCCATCCAACCATCTCATCCTCTGTCGTCCCCTTCTCCTCCTGCCCTCAATCTTCCCCAGCATCAGGGTCTTTTCAAATGAGTCAGCTCTTCGCTTCAGGTGGCCAAAGTACTGGAGTTTCAGCTTTAGCATCATTCCTTCCAAAGAACACACAGGACTGATCTCCTTTAGGATGGACTAGTTGGATCTCCTTGCAGTCAAAGGGACTCTCAAGAGTCTTCTCCAACACCACAGTTCAAAAGCATCAATTATTCAGCACTCAGTATTCTTTAAAGTCCAACTCTCACATCCATACATGACCACTGGAAAAACCATAGCCTTGACTAGACGGACCTTTGTTGACAAAGTAATGTCTCTTTTCATGACAGCTTTTTAATATGCTGTCTAGGTTGGTCATAACTTTCCTTCCAAGGAGTAAGTGTCTTTTAATTTCATGACTGCAATCACCATCTGCAGTGATTTTGGAGCCCAGAAAAATAAAGTTAGCCACTGTTTCCACTGTTTCCCCATCTATTTGCCATGAAGTGATGGGACCGGATGCCATGATCTTCGTTTTCTGAATGTTGAGCTTTAAGCCAACTTTTTCATGCTCCTCTTTCACTTTCATCAAGAGGCTCTTTAGTTCTTCTTCACTTTCTGCCCTAAGGGTGGTGTCATTTGCATATCTGAGGTTATTGATATTTCTCCCGGCAATCTTGATTCCAGCTTATGCTTCCTCCAGCCCAGCATTTCTCATGATGTACTCTGCATATAAGTTAAATAAACAGGGTGACAATATACAGCCTTGACCTACTCCTTTCCTAATTTGGAACCAGTCTGTTGTTGCATGTTCCAAGCAAAAGTTCTAACTGTTGCTTCCCGACCTGTATACAGGTTTCTCAAGAGGCAGGTCAGGTGGTCTGGTATTCCCATCTCTTGCAGAATTTTCCACAGTTTATTGTGATCCACACAGTCATAGGCTTTGGCATAGTCAATAAAGCAGAAATAGATGTTTTTCTGGAACTCTTTTGCTTTTTCAATGGTCCAGTGGATGTTGGCAATTTGATCTCTGGTTCCTCTGCTTTTTCTAAAACCAGCTTGAACATCTGGAAGTTCACGGTTCATGTATTGCTGAAGCCTGGCTTGGAGAATTTTATTTTATTTTATTTTATTTTTCAGTGAAAAGACATAATTTAATAAGGAAGATGCATAGGAACATTACAGGCCTATCAGAAAGGAAAGTCTGTGTTTCCAAAGTTGGAGGTCCCTAAGCATAACCCAAGCTTTGCTGACAAATTCTTGTGCTTGCCAAAGTTGAACCACTGAGTTTCCTGCTTCCTCTTTAAAAAGTACCCTTGTTTCACATCGGTTCAGATGTGAAAGTTCAGGGAAAAGTGGAGGAGTGGACCTTTCAACCCCGTACGGGCAAATGGGGTTTGCTTTGCGAAACTGTCTCATTTGTTCACATCATGTAAATGTAGAGATCTGGAGAAAAGACGTTTTGTTCTCAGTTCAAGACCTGTGAAGTGTGGTAGGCGAGCTGAGGGTCCTCGGTGTCTCCCCAGATGTATAGGTTTATCTAGACTCTCCAGGAAGCTAGAAGTGTCTCTCCTTTTTGACATTTAAACAAGGGGCATCCAAGCATTTGTCATGTAGCAAATAGCACAACTGTTCTGGTCTTAAATCACTTGTCTGGGTCTCATCCTGATTCTTCTGCTTAGGAGCTCTGTGCCCTTGGGCAAGTTTCTTAACCTCTTTCAATCCTCCTTTCCTCATCTGTAAATTGTGAATAAATAGGATTTATCTCACAGATTAGTGTGAGGTTCTAATGAGAAAAAGCAATGAAGTACCTGGCACATAATAAGTATCTGGTAAAGAGTGGCTGTCATTTAGTTGTTAAAGTAAAACAGTAATACAATTTCCAAATAATAGTTTAGAAATTTTAGAAAGTAGAGACTGGAGGAAACACCCACTATACCACATCACTTCAAGATACCTGCTATTATTGTTTGTATAATCCCTTACAACTTGTCTTTTATGTTATTTTCAAGTATAAAATGTAATATATTTTTATTTTAGCATCACTTTACTAGTGTGTGAGATGAGTGCAATTGTGCGGTAGTTTGAGCATTCTTTGGCATTGCCTTTCTTTGGGATTGGAATGAAAACTGAGCTTTTCCAGTCCCTTGGCCACTGCTGAATTTTCCAAATTTGCTGGCATATTGAATGCAGCACTTTCACAGCATCATCTTTCAGGATTTGGAATAGTTCAACTGGAATTCCATCACCTCCACTAGCTTTGTTCGTAGTGATGCTTCCTAAGGCGCACTTGACTTCACATTCCAGGATGTCTAGTTCTAGGTGAGTGATCACACCATCGTGATTATCTGGGTCATGAAGATCTTTTTTGTATAGTTCTTCTGTGTATTCTTGCCACCTCTTCTTAATATCTTCTGCTTCTGTTAGGTCCCTATCATTTCTGTCCTTTATTGGCTGGAGAGGGACAAAACTAGCTAACTTTCTCTAGAAATAGGCATGATCCAGAGAGTGTCAAGGGGAGGCGCTAGAGAAACTCACATCTATGGTCTTGCCCATTTCCAACAATGCAGCTGTAATGTAGGCAGTCAAGGAGACCTCATCATCAACTCCACCCTGGAAGGAGAAAGGGAGACAGGAAGTCAAGGCTGCAGCCAGCACGTGCAAAAATTGTGTGCAAACTACAAACTACAAAAAGGTGTCCCCTCTGAACAGATGAATTAGCAGATGCAGGGAATGGACATGTGGACACAGGGGCAGGGGAAGGGTGGGATGAATTGGGAGAGTAGCATTGACATATAATACACTAGTTTGTGTAAAATACATAACTAGTGGGAAGCTGCTGTATAGCACAGGGAGCTCAGCTCAGTGCTCTGTGATGACCTAAAGGAGTGAGATGGGGGTGGGAGGGTGGGAGGGAGGTAGAAGGAAGGCTCAAGAGGGAGGAGACTTACATACTCATGTACCTAATTCCCACTGTTGTACAGCAAAAGCTAACACAACACTGTAAAGCAATTATCTTCCAATTAAAACAAAATTTTTTATTTATTATTATTTTTTACCTGAAGGATAATTGCTTAACAATATTGTGTTAGTTTCTGCCATACATCAACATGAATCAGTCATAGGTATACATATGTTCCCTCCCTGTTGAACCTCTGTCCCACCTCCCACCCCATTCCACTCCTCAATTTTTGAATTAAAATAAAAAGTGCTCCTTTCCACAGGCTGACTCGACCTCAAGACTCCAGGACAGACAGTGGGTGGGCGCGGGGAGGAGGACTGGAGGGACTTCAGTGACGCACAGCCTCCAACAGTGACCTTCAAGTAACCTTCAAGAAGTAACATGAGGTCTTCAGCTCTGAGTGGGTATTTAGGAAACCCAAGAGAAGTGGTTACGAAGCATAACAGATTTTTTTTTTTTAAAGAAGGAAGCAGGGGATACGAAGAATCTGAGAATTTCTTATTCTCAGGTTTTGACTGAATCTGAGCCTCCCCAGATGAATGTTCTCCTCAAGTGGCACAAAGCCCAGCCTCTTTTCCAGGAGACATTCGGTGACACCTGTCCTTGATTAATGACGTTCACAGAAGAATATTAGTCTTTTCTTTAAAAAAATATATAATCTAAATTATGATCTTTGTTCAATAGATAAAAGAACAAACACTTAAAAAGGTGAAATAGTTTGTTCAAGAATACACAACTAATAAGCTGAAGGGCTGGGATTTGAGCCCAAGGAGTTGAAGTCCAGAGCTCCCGCTAAGGACCAAACCACCAAACTTGACAAGACGAATGATGTGTTTCTTGACAGACTGCCCAGCTCTGGTAAGATAGGAGGAGGAAAAACCTCTAGAATCTTGTTCTAGTCACATCCAGGCTTGTACTATACATATGGGGGACACTGCAAGGACCTTGCATAAGGAATACTAATGAATCATACAAAGATTTTGTTTTCAACACTCAAGATTTTTAATCCAGGGCCTGGAATAGCAATAATGATCCCTCCAGGAAAGTTGGTTCGGTCTTTCTTTCACTGGATCTGTTCTGAATCGAACAAGAGCTACTCACACCCCAGCACCTCACCCTGTGTTGGGAGGGGTCAGGCATTGCAGTGAATGGAGGCGAGCAATGCCCCTGGAGTCCAACTGCTGGGGTTCAAATGACAGTCCTGCGCCCACAAACAATCACCTCGGGCACTTTACTTAACCCCTGCACCTAGTTTCTTCATCTGTAAAATGGAATTAAAAATGGTATGCCAGGACTTGTGTGTGTGTGCTCAGTCGTTTAAGTCGTGTCCAACACTTTGTGACTCTATGGACTATGCCCCACCAGGTTCCTCTGTCCATGAGATTCTCTAGACACGAATACTAGAGTGGGTTGCCATGCTCTCCAGGGGATCTTCCCAACCCAGGAATCAAACTCACATCTCCTGCATCACAGGTGGATTCTTTACCCACTGAGCCACCTGGGAAGCCCCATGCTAGGACTTAGCATGTTGATTTGTTGTAAACATTAAATGGGCTTTCCAGGTGGCTCAGTGGTAAAGAATCTGCCTGCCAAAACAGGAGATGCAAGAGACACGGGTTCGATCCCTGGGTCAGAAAGATCCCCCAGAAAAGGAAATGGCAACCCATGGGAAATCCCATGGATAGAGGAGCCTGGCAGGGTTGCAGTCCATGGGGTCATAAAGAGTCAGACACGACTAAGCAACTAAACAACAACAAACATTAAACATCAAATAAACGGAGTACATAGTGCCCGGAAGGGAGTAGACCCCTTACAATAAACACTGGGCTGGGGACTTCCCTGGTGGATTAAGAATCTGTCTTCCAATGCAGTGGACGTGAGTTTGATCCCTGGTTGGGTAACTAAGATCCCACATACCCTGGGGCAACTAAACCTGTGTGTAGGACTACTGAGCCTGTGCTGCAGCAAAAATCCAGCCCAGCCAAAATAAACAAATAATTACTTTTTTTTAATAGCAAAATTATTAAAAAAAAAAAAAAAAAAAAGGCACTGGGCTGCCTAGGAATCCCCACCAGAGCAAATGGCTTTGCTTCATACTTAGGGAGTTCGTAAAATGCTCAGAGACCTTCTAGTCCAGTGGTCCTCAAACTTTAGCAAGTGTTTGAATCACCCAGAGGGCTACATTAAAATACAAATGCTGGCCCACATCCCCCAGAGTCCTCTGACTAGGTCTGGGGTGAGAGCTGGAATTAGCATTTCAAACAAGTTCTCAGGTGGTGCCGGTACTGCTGAACCTGGGGACCGCACTTTGAGAACCATATCCTAGTATATTCTCTCATTTTACAGACATGGAAGCTCAGGCTCAGACTGGCTAAAAATATTGACCAAGGTCACCCCTTAGCCAGGCCAGAGACCTAAAGAACCAAACCCCGGGCCAGCACTCTCTTGATTCTGTGCAATCAGAGGTCAAGTTCTTCTCAGGGACTCCAGGTCCCTGGGCAGGGCCGCACCTTCATAGATGTTTGAAGGAGCTTTCCCACGTTGTCGTAGCAGCCACTGGAGAGCTGGTTTCCTGCCATCCACTCAAGAGCATCCTGGATGTTCTTGTCGTCAATGAAGATGAATTGCCGAGCCTGGCCAAAGCATTTGGTGACAAAGGCTGTCAGCCTATATGGTAAAGAGGGAAATGCACATTAAGGCAGATTTCTAGGTGAGGGTTCAATGTGTTAAGTTGATTCAGTAGTGTCCGACTCTTCACCACCCCATGGACTATAGCCCACAAGGCTCCACTGTCCACGGGATTCTCCAGGCAAGAATACTAGAGTGGGTTGCCATTTCCTCCTCCAGGGTGTGTGACAGTTCTACAGCTTGTTCTGGTGTGTGGTTCCAGAAGAGGAGTTGAGGAAACATAATGCCATAGTAAGCCTGGAAAAGGGAGGCCTTACTTGGCCTTCGTGGGGACAAGAACTGGTAGGTTCAAGGTGGGGGAGAAGGGTAAGGGGTTTGACCATACATGAAGCTGAAATAAATAGTATTAAAGTGATAGAAGAGAACTTCCCTGGTGGCACAGCAGATAAGAATCCACTTGCCAATGCAGGGGACAGGGGTTCCATCCCTGGTCCAGGAAGATTCCTCATGCCACAGTGCAACTAAGGCCCATGTACCACAGCTGCTGAGCCCACACCTAGAGCCTGTGCTTCACAAGAGAAACCCACACACCACAACAAGGGAAACCCCACACACCAAAACTAGAGAATGCCCACAGAGCAACAGAAACCCAACACGGCCATAAATAAAAAAATAAAATTTATTTTTAAAATATGTTTAAGTGGTAAAGGATAGAAAGCAAGAATGGGGTGCAGGGGAGGATAGAGGAATAATTCCAAAGGGTTCTGGAATTATGCTCTGAGGAGCAGAACTCACTGGGAATTGGGCAACATTACCATGTGTTTCCATTTCCATCTTGCTCCCCAAAGGCGCTGTAGGAGCCATTACTGTGTTTGTACATCAGTTCCCTCTGGTACCCTGGGAAGCCAGATGTGGTTTTAGAGGAGAGGGATAACTTCACAAAACACTCCCATGGCTTGCAAGGATAAGGGACACTTCAGATACCAAAATTCCCTGTGTCTTAATAACCCAACCATAGGCCCCAAAGCAAGTGTCCAAGAAGAAAGGGTGAGCCAGCTCACCCAGCTTCAGGAAGCCCACTGCTCGAGACCAGATTTCCTCCGTCAGCAGCTCTGTCTTCTCCAGGTACTGCAGGACGTAAATGATAGGTGCGAACAAGACCATGTTCTGCTCCCCACAGCCCATTGGCATCTGCACCAAGTTGTCCAGGTTCTGCAGGGCTGTGCCCATGATGTCTCCTGGGGTCCAAAAGGAGAGGGAGAGAAGATGGTGGGAGAAGCAGGGACCCTGAAGAGTTATCATTCAATGAATACTTGTGTGCCAAGTTGCTTTAGTCGTGTCTGACTCTTTGAGAACCCATGGACTGTAGCCCACCAGGCTCCTCTGTTCATGGGATTTTCCAGGCAAGAATACTGGAGTGGGTTGCCATGCCCTCTTCTAGGGGATCTTCTCTACCCAAGGATGGAACCCACATCTCTTATGTCTCCAGCATTGGCAGATGGGTTCTTTACCACTAGCACCACTTGAGAAGCCCTCCAAAGAACACATATTACTTAGCATTTTGTGAGTCATTACTCTGTGACCCCAGGGACAACAGTCTCTACCTCGAAGAGCCCATAGTCAGTGGGGCAAGCAATTACAATACACTGCAATTCTTTTGTTTTGGCTTTTTTTTCTTCTTTCTTTTTTTTGGCTATACTTTGGTTGTGGCATGTGGGCTTAGTTGCCCAGAGACATGTGGGATTTTAGTTCTCTGACCAGGGATTGAACCCACATTCCCTGACAGCTCAGTTGGTAAAGAATCTGCCTGCAATGCAGGAGACCCTGGTTCGATTCCTGGGTCAGGAAGATCCCCTGGAGAAGGGAGAGGCTACCCACTGCAGTATTCTTGGGCTTTCCTTGTGGCTCAGCTGGTAAAGAATCTGCCTACAATGCAGGAGACCTGAGTTCCATCCCTGGTTTGGGAAGATACCCTGGAGAAGGGAAAGGCTACCCATTCTAGGATTCTGGTAGAATCCTTTTACATTTCACATTTCACTTTCCCTGCACTGAAGGTGGATTCTTACCCACTGGACTACCAGGGAAGTCCCACAATTCTTTTTTTTTTTTAATATATATTAATATTTACTTATTTATTTGTCTGCTCTGGGTCTCAGTTGCAGCATTCAGGATCTTTAGTTGCAGCATGTGAACTTTTAGTTACAGCATGTTGGATCTAGTTCCCTGACCAGGGATCAAACTTGGGCCCCCTACATTAGGAGCTCTGAGTCTTGGCTGCTGGACCACCCGGCAAGTCCCTACATCACTATTCTAACTTATTATAAGCAATTATAACATAGTACTATAACATTAGGTATGTACAAGGTACTAGAGTACACAGACAGATACATAGGCCACCTGAAGGAGTTCAAGGCTTTAAAACGCTGATGAGGGATGTACCAAAACCTGCAATTCTTAGTCTCAGTCTCTAAGTGTCTCCACTGCGTATAACTACATCACCCTTCAAATCACCACGTCTCACTCAGACACACACATCCTCCTGGCACGCTTTTCCACGTTAAATTCCCCAACCCCTCCATATACTTCACAACCCAGGAAGCCTGATGTAAGTGATTCATGAACATCTTCATTTCAGTCATTGAGCTCAATTTGAATGTATAAATATGTCCTGAATGTCAACTGCAAGAACTGCTCGAAGAACAAAAATGAAAAAGACATGGCCTTTGGGACTTCCCCAGTGGTTCAGTGGTTAAGAATCTGCCTGCCATTGAAACATATACATTACCATATGTAAAACAGAGAGCTAGTGGGAAGTTGATTTATAACACAGGGAGCTCAAGCAGGTGCTCTGACAATCTAGAGCGGTCGGATGGGGTAGGGGATGGGAGGGAGGTTCAAGAAGGAGGGGACATATGCCTAGTTTTGACTGATTCACATTTTGTATGGCAGAAACCAACACAATGTTGTAAAGCAATTATCCTCCACTTAAAAAAAAAAAAAGAATCACCTTCCAATGTGGGGAATCGATCCCCCTGATATGGGAAGATTCCACATGCCACGGGGCAGCTAAGACCATGCACCACAACTACTGAAGCCCGGGCATCCTAGAGCCCATGCTCCGCAACAAGAGAATCTACCACACTGGGAAGCCTGTGCACCACACCTAGAGAGTAAGAGAAAGCTCGTGCAGGAACGAGGATCCAGGGCAGCCAAAACATAAATAATAAAAAAATTTAAGTAAATAAATAGACAGGACCCTTAGCCTCAAGGAGTCCTCAATGCAGTGTGGAAGACACAAAAAGATAGTGAGTTATAATTCAGGATGGTGAGTGCTATATTAGAATCAAATGCAGAAAAAAATGGACATTTTAACCTGGAAGGGATCTGGGTAGGGGGTAAGAGTAAAGAAAGAATAACACATATAGCCTTCTACTATGTGCTAGATACTGTGCTGGGAACTTGATATTATATTATATTTAATCTTTACACCAATCCTGAGAGGTAGGTTATTAACCCTGTCTTACAGAAGGGAAAAGAGGGACCAAAATCGTTCACTAACTTATCCAAAGTCACATGGCTATTAAATGGCATAACTGAGATCCTAAATCAGTTTGATATAATTTTACAATTTTCAAGCTCATGTTTTCCTACTTGCTCCCTCTTCTTGCCCAAAGAAGTGGCATACCCTTTTAAATATGGTTGAATCTTCCCAAAATTATATTCAAATGGATAGTTATTATTCTTAAATGGTTACCACAAACATTTTGTCTCCCTTCTACTCAGTTTATAGACTTAAACCTAAATACATATAAAACTTAATGAGCTTTAACTTCCTCTTCCCAGTCTCTTTTCTGTTTTTATCTTTGTTTCTCTATTTTTTGGGTCCTGGCTTACGGCATGTGGGATCTTAGTTCCCTAACCAGGGATCAAACCCAGGCCCCCTGCAGTGGATGCATGCTGTCTTAACCACTGGACCACTGGGAAAGTCCCTCATTCCTGTTTTTAACTGGGTATATGTCTATATAATCCCATCTGTACTGCATAGGCTGTATGTGCTCAGTTTATAAAATAAGCTCTTCTTCCTTCATCTCTTCCAGTCTACCACACCTTCCTTCAGGTAGGTCCATAGGCTTCAACTCACACCACACCTTGATAGCTGCTGGCCCCACTTTTTCCTTTTTGAGCCAAGAATCTCTGGTTGCTTACCCAGAACAGCAACATAAGCCCTGGCTGAATCAGGAACAACATCCACAGGGACCTCCAGGGAGATAGATTCTGAAGCCACTTTTCCTGTGAGGGGCAGAGAAAGGGTAAAACACTAGAAAGGTGGAAGTAGTGGGGCTTCTTGAGCCCAAACCATAGAAAAACTTGCCATCACCCGGGGTTTTCTGTAACCACTGCTTTCTGTGGGTTGGAGGTAGATTTTTTTATTACTATTCATAGCGGTCTTTGCAAAAAATAAATTCCAGCCAGCATCATAATGTGCTGTACGATTTCTCTTCTTTTCCTGCCTCTCTGCTAGTTGGCTCCCCTGGGAAGGGCACCCCTAGACTCTCCTATTTTTTTCTTGTCCTGTAGATTCCTCCTTTTGCCTAAGAAAATCTGTTGCTAAGGGAATTCTCACATCAACCCCTCTCTGTGTTCACCCACCTTTTGGGCACAGCAGTGAGCTGTGTGTCTTCTCCACAAGGACTCCTTCCGGCTGACAGGAAAAGAGACAAGGATGGGTGAGAAAAACTAGATGAGTATCAGGGCAGGTGGCCCTGGAGGGATAAGAAAGGGAAGGGAAATGGGAAAAAGAGGCCCTGCTTGTGCCCCGAGGGCTTCGCTCACAGCTGGAGAGAACAGAGCTTCTCTTTGACATTCAGAAGGACTCCTTTTCAACCCAGGGAGGGGCCTCTCAGTAAGATTCTTTCTGGGCTAGAGCTAAAGACAAGTTTGGGACACTTCTAGGAGACAGGATGGGCAATGGAATTCATAGTGATGTGACGCAGCTAATGCTGACATAGGGATTTTCATAGGAGAAACTAACATTCATTGAATGTCTCCAAAGTACCAAGTATCAGAGGAGTGGGAGGGAGGAGTAGGAGGGAGGGGATATATGTATACATACAGCTGAATCATGTTGCTGTACAGCAGAAACTAACACAACGTTGTAAAGCAATTATACTCCAATTTTTTAAAAAAAGATAACATTCCTTCTTAATCTTATAAGGGGTCACATGACCCACTATGATGACCCTTATATCCAGATTATGTAAATTGTCAATAATGTATCATTTGATATACAGTCTTCTGTCTCAAAGAAAACTCATGCAACTGTGCCTTGACTTCCAAAGTGCAGGACAGTTCTCAGGGCTTTCTGAGAAGCTCTTTCCAGGGTATAATCCTCAAATCTGGCTTGAATAAAATTTTCCATTTCTTTCTTAAAAAAAAAAAAAGTATAGGTACTATATTAGACACTTTCATAGGCCATCGGTACGGGTTTATCAAGTATTTAAGAGCAGAAATGGCTCAGGGAAGGATAAAGGTGAGCTACCTGATGGCAGCTGGACTTAGAATGCTGCAACAGACTCACTGATGTGGTCGGACACATGCTGAACATCCCTGGCTTGGTAGCTGCCTTTGCCTCTGAAGCTAGACCCGCAGAAAACTCACCTTGACCAGAACTGGTTTGATGAGTGTGTCACTCCCACCCTTTAGGGGAACAAACGCCTTCTGGCCCCCACAGAGTTCATTGCTGTTCAGAATCTTTGTGCTGATAGTGAAGTTTACATGACCTGAGAAGAAAGAGGGAGAAAGGAAGATATTGGCCCCATTGGCACAGGTACCAATGAGGTCTCTTCCCCACTAGACTGTTGCTTCTTAAACTTGATACATGCAAGTCACCTGCAGCTCTGGTTTGTTACAATAAGAGCTCTGCATCAGTGGATCTGGGGTGTGGCCCACAGTCTGCAGCTCCAACAAGCTTCCAGGAGTCACTGATACTGGTCTAGTGTGTTAGGCAGCCTCTAAGGGGCCCTGACAACCCCTGCATCCTGATATTTACACTGCTCTGTCATCTTCTCCCCTTGCTTGTGGGCTGGATTTAGTGATTCACTTCTAAAGAAGAGGATAGAGCAGAAGCAGTGAGATGTCACTTCTGAGATTGGTTAAAAAAAGACTGTAGGGACTTCCTTGGTGATCCAGTGATTGTAAATCCACCTTCCAGTGCAGGAGACGTGGGTTCGATCCCTGGCTGGAGAATTCAGTTCCCACATGCTGCAGAGCAACTTAGTCTGCAAGCTGCAATGAAGATCCAGCACAGCCAAAAAAAGACTGTAGCTCTGTCTTGGGTTCCCTTTTCCCCTTGAGACACTCACTGTGGACGAAGCCAGTTGTCATGTCAGGAGGCAGTCGGGTGAGAAGAGCCATGGGTTAGGAAACAGAGGGAGCCCACCAACCAACACCTGAGGCCAAGAACTGCAGCCTTCCGTCTAACAGCCCATGAGGATCAGAGGCTCTGGAATAACTGTAGATGAAAGTTCTCTCCTGGGCAAATCTTTGGAGGAGAACACAGCCCTGGCTGAACTTCATGAGAGGCCTTGGGCAAGAGGCACTCAGCTAAACCATACCAATCACTGACCTACAGAAACTGTGATAATAAATGTTCTTTAAGGCTGCTAAATTTTAGGGTAATTTGTTAAGCAGCAGTAGATCACTAATTCACCCATTGATCACAATTTTAGTTGCAAGGATTTAATCTGAGAGCAAATGACATCTGAAAGGATTATTGTGATGATTGTATGTGTGTGTGTGTGCCCACATGTGCACTCGACCAGTCAACTCTTTGGGATCCCATGGACTACAGCCCACCAGGCTCCTCTGTCCATGGAATTTTTCAGGCAAGAATACTACAGTGGGTTGCCATTTCCTTCTCCAGGGGATCTTCCCAACCCAGCGGTAGAACTTGGGTCTCTTGTGTCTCCTGCACTGGCAGATTGATTCTTTACCACTGCACCATGCTGCTAAGTCACTTCAGTCGTGTCCGACTCTGTGCGACCCCATAGACGGCAGCCCACCAGGCTCCCCCGTCCCTGGGATTCTCCAGGCAAGAACACTGGAGTGGGTTGCCATTTCCTTCTCCAGTGCAGGAAAGTGAAAAGTCAAAGTGAAGTCACTCAGTCGTGTCCAACCCTTAGCATGGACTGCAGCCCACCAGGCTCCTCCTTCCATGGGATTTTGCAGGCAAGAGTACCGGAGTGGGGTGCCATTGCCTTCTCCGCACTGCACCATGAGGGAAGCCCAAATTATGATGATTAAATGAGCTAATTAATGTAACACAGTTAGGATAATGCCTGGCCCATAGTTAGTGTCTGACTAGTAACATGAAACTATATCCCTTGTCCTGGCATAAATATATTTTTAAAATATTTATTTATTTGGTTGCACTGGGTCTTAGTTGCCACACCTGGGATCTTTGATCTTCTTCGTTGTGACAGGAAGGACACACGGGGTATTTTTTTAGTTGTGGCATGTGAACTCAGCTGCAGCATGTGGGATCTAGTTCCCAGACCAGGGATTGAACTTGGTCATTGGGAGTGTGGAGTCTTACCCACTGGACCACCAGGGAAATCCTTGGTATAAATTTTAAAAGCTCACCCTTTCACACTTGAAATAGTCCAATGTGGATAATTTGGAGTCATCTATCAAAGAATATTTGCTCATTTATTTATAACCTAGACTTAAGAGGGAGAAAAATAGAGGCAAATATACAAGAGAGGAAGGAGAAAACAAAGCAAATGTAGCAGAGGAAAGGGTAGTATTCTTAACCTCTGTTCTCTCCTTGCCTACCTGCCACGTCCTGCTCTTACCCAGTTTGACAGCCGTGATGTTCCAGTGATAGGATTTTGCTTCGTCAGCACACAGACAGGTGGAGGCCCGAGTGTCTGTCTGCGTTTCCACTCGGTACTCCTCTGACTTAGCTAGGTTAGTCTGAACCTAAAGAGGATATTTGAAAGATAAAGGATATGAGTAGGACTTCTCTGGTGGTCCAGCAGTTAAGAATCCGCCTGCCAATGCAGCAGATACAGGTTCGATCGCTAGTCTGGGAAGATCCCACGTGCTGAGGGGCCACTGAGGTCATGCACCACAAACCTGTGCTCTAGAGCCCAGGAGCCACAACCACCGAGCCCTCATGCTACAACTACTAAAGCCCGCATGGAGTCTGTGCTCCGAAACAAGAGTGGCCACCACAATGAGAAGCTCGCGTACCACAATGAAGAGTAGCCCCCACTCACTGCAACTAGAGAAAGCCTCCCAGAGAGAGCCCAAGTGGCAACAAAGACCCAGCACAGCCAAAATAAATCTATTAACTAAAATAAGTTTTAAAAAATAATAAAGGATATGAGTAAAGCAGACAATGCACAGAAGGTTAGGAAGATGGGAGGGCCAAGACACTGATGTCTCATCTTCTTCTCTGGGGAGATGGGTATGCCTCCAGTGTAGGGGCTGATACCTGCTTCCTACATCCCCAGCTCTTACCCTGATGCACTTCTTCAGGTAATTGAAGATGGTGGCAGTCAGACGGAAGGATTCACCACGAACCACTGAGTAAGGGAGCGTCAGATCAACAAAGAACGGCTTGAAGGCAGTCACTCCAACAGTGGGTGAGAGGCCAAAACCCTTGGACTGGGAGGTGCAGAAAGTCATGGCCTTCCACGTGGTGATGGTGTCAGGAACCGTGATGTGGACAGACTCCTCTCCCGAGTAGCTGTGAGGACACAAGAATTCAGCTACAAATTCACCTGCAGAAATGATTATTTTGTTGCTCTTGTGCATGGCGGGTGGGGTGGGAGGGAAGCAACTGGACTGGAGGCCTAAGTGAATCTCAGACTGTGAGTCTTCAGGTGAGGCTGTACAAGTATGGGAAAAGTGTGTGTCTGAGGATTGGGGGAGGCGGTATGTGTGTAAACATATCTGTAAGACAGCCCAGTGCCCTCCGAATCTGTGAGAATATTCATCCTTATGGTTTGTCAGGACAAGCAGGAAAGGAGTGAGCACAAACCAAACTAACATCAAGATGTGCCTTTCTGTTGGTGTGGCCCTGCCCTGTCTGCACTGCACAAATGTGAAGACGTGTGGATTTGTTTTGAATGATTGTATACAATTGTTTAAGAATCCAGACAAAGAAAAACGTTCTCATATTTCCATTAAACCTTCTTGGCTTGAGACTTCTGTTTATTCTTGCCACCTCTGCTTAATCTCTTCTGCTTCTGTTAGGTCCTTGCTCTTTCTGTCCTTTATTGTGCCCATCTTTGTGTGAAATGTTCCCTTGGTATCTCCAGTTTTCTTGAAGAGATCTCTAGTCTTTCCCATTCTATTGCTTTCCTCCATTTCTTTGCATTGTTCACTTAAGAAGGCTTTCTTATCTTTCCTTACTATTCTCTGGCTTGAGACTTAGGTTCATTAGAAATTATCTGAGTCTGGGATTTCCCTGGTGGTCCAGTGGCTAAAAGTCTAGCTCGAAATGCAGGTAGTCTGGTTTTGATCCCTGGTCAGGGAACTAGATCCCACATTTTGCAACTAAAGGGCCCACATGCCACAACTAAGACCCAGTACAGTCAAATTAATTAATTTAAAACAATTATCTGAGTCTGGGCTCTCTCCTGACTCCACACTGTATATATATAATCTTGTTATACCTTTGAGGTATCACTTACCCAACAGGAAACAGATCCCACAGCCAAGTCTCTGGAAAGTACTGGCGAACCTGAGACTCTTCCGGCTGAACTGGCTGGAATGGAGCTAGCTTGTGGACCATTGAATGAACTTCATTCACTGCTAAGGAGACCAGGAATAAGGGAAAAAGCAGAGGTGTCACTCGATTGTGTCACGCAATAAGTCAAAGTAGAGGGAAGACATTCAGAGGGAAGCGGAAAACATGCAAGTCATAGATGAGGTGGAAGGACCACTGAGGAACTGACTAGTCACAAGGCTATTGGGGAAAGTGACAGGTGGGGATGTTTGCCCAGAGAATGAATAGATAAGAACTTCAGGCTTCAAAAGCCCTCCCCATAGAAAGAGAGTGAAATCCTTGGGGAAACTGCCTGCATCTATAACCCACAATCCATTATCATCCTGGCTAGAGGCTCAGAGCAAGAAGAGGAGGCAAAGAGGGAGCTTTCAGAGTTCCATGATTCTAAATATTTCAGTGAATCAGAGGCAGCTTACCTCCAGCCATCGTATGGCCGTATCTTAAATTCTGGTGACTGCAATCTATTGGCCTCTTGATTTTGGCATTGGACAGTATTTTCAGGCCCATGTTCTGATAGGCACCAAAGGGACCAGAGAATGAAGTGTTAGAGGGGGTCCTCTCCCTTACTACAAGGGCTACTGCTTAGAAATTTCACCCTCAAAGGGTTGAACCAACACATTCTTTGCCTACTAATTGTGAGACCTATACCAACCACCAAGACTGGTTCACTTCTATTCCAGCCAGCATGAAAGTCTCTCAGTGAAAACTTATTTCATTGTATTTATATACATATATATGTACGTATTATGCATATGTATATACACACATATGCATACGTTTCTGCAGAATGATCGTCACAATAAGTCTAGTTAACATCCATTACCATATATAATTACAAAAAATTATTTTCTTGTGATGAGGACTTTTAAGATCTATTCTCTTAGCAACTTTCAAGTATGCTACATGGTATCATTGGGTTTCTCCAGGGGCTCAGAGGTAAAGAATCCACCTGCAATGGAGGAGTTTGATCCCTGGGTCAGGAAGACACCCTGGAGAAGGAAATGGCACCCCACTTTAGCATTCTTGCCTGGGAAATCCCATGACAGAAGAGCCTGGCGGGCTACAGTCCACGGGGTCGTAAAAGAGTTGGACGGCTGAGCAACTAAACAACCACGTACAGTATCACTAGCTACAGTCACTACGCTGTACACTATATTCCCAAGACTTGTTTATTTCACAACTGGAAGCTTGCACCTTCTGACCACATTTACCCATGTTGCCCGCCCCCTGTCTCCCATCTCTGGCAACTACAGTCTCTTTCCTGTATCTATGAGTCTGTTGTTAACTGTTGTTTCTAAATTCCACATATAACTGAGATCATACAAGGTTTGTCTTTCTCCATCTGACTTATTTCACTTAGCATAATGCCCTCAAGGTCCATCCAGGTTGTTGCAAGTGACAAGATTTCATTCTTTTTTTGGCTAAATAGTAGTATTCCACTTACTTCATTGTTCGATATGTTTAATACTTCTTCTGAATATTAGTCACTGTATCCTTATTATTTGATTTGAAATTAATTTTCTGAGGGCAGAGACCATATCAGCTTGATCAATTAAATAAAAATATATTGAGTGGATCAGGCTCAAAAATATATTGAAGGATAAAGTATTAGAGAGAACAAAAAGATTGAACAAGACCTGCTTCCGGACCTCAGAGAATCAATGGCCAGACATGGGCCAAAGCATTCCAAAACTTTGCTGATAAAATAAATGCAAAATCTTTCGTAATAGGAGACTTCTGGTCTACCTTTCTTTGTGTGTGTGTGTGTGTGTGTGTGTGTGTGTTTTCCTTCTGTACTGATCCCATGGAAGTCAATGTTTGCAGACCCCAGAGAGAGGATAGGTATATAGCCTCACATGTGGGAAACTTCTTCAAGCATAAGAACCAAGAGCGGCTCCTTGCCCACCAGGAGTTTCTTTCAAGATTTTGCCCCTGTCAGTGCCCACCTGAGCCCACATGCTTTTGTCGATATGGACTTTCCTTTCCCCCTCCCACCACCATTGTTTCTATGAGAACAAAATGGGTAAGAACATCCACCTGGAACAAACTGAAAAGGTCTGTTTTTTCAGATATCCAAGGCCTCCACATGACAAGACGATTGTTCCAACGCTCCTCGAGCACTGGCTCAATAAGGGGCTGTGGAACGTTCCAACCATCAAACCCTGGACACTCATCGTATTCAGCCACCTGATAGGGGTAGTGATTGTACCAGAATGGGAACATCCCATAGACCTGAGAAAAGACAGGAAAGGAAATTAATCTTTTTTTCTTAAGCAAATGAAATATTGACACAGTGAAATCACTTCTCTCAGATTCTGTGGCACAGTTTACTGTCTTTGTATTCTTTGTCTTCATTACTCCAGAATTTCTTTCATCCTAAGTCCCTTCCTCTAGTTCATCTTTTCTCATAATCTGATCTTTATCTCCTATTTCATCTTTTCTGATCCCTATGATCATATTAACCATGCCCTTCTCATATCATGTTTTTCGGGGGCTGGGGCATGCCAAGCAGCTGGCAGGATCTTAGTTCCCTGACCAGGGATTGAACCTGGGACCTAGGAGTGAAAGCCCTGAGTCCTAAACACTGAATTTCCAGGAATTTCCCATATCATCATTTCTACCTTCATGTCCACACCAGCTTTGCCTCCCCCTTGTGTGAGGCACTGTTTCCCTGAGACTCTCTTTCCTGCTCCCTGGAATCCATCTCTTATCCTGATGCAGCCGGTCTATCTTCTCTGTCGACCCCTGCCATGTCAGCAGACCACTCACCGAGCTATTGCTCAGTTCGCTCTCTGGTCTAAGCAGCAAGACACTCTCATCCACGGCCCGGACTGCACACAGGGACCCAGGGGCTGCCCGCAGCTGGAGGTCCACATCTGCTCCTGGAAGCTGCTGGGAAGGTGAGAAGCCAAGGGAAACCTGGGGTAGAGAAAAGGACAACATGGGGATCAGGTCAGGCTAGAGAGGAAGAGAAACAGTCATCAGCCATATGCCCTAAGTACGGTCCCTAGCCCACTCCTTCACTTTTTTTTTTAAGAGTCGCTTTGTCTTTTTTTTTTGATGTGGATTATTTTTAAAGTCTTTATTGAATTTGTTACAATATTGCTTCTGTTTAATATTTTGTTTTTTTGGCCATGAAGAATGTGGGATTTTAACTCCTTGACCAGGGATTGAACCCAAACCCCCAGCATTGGAAGATGAAGTCTCAACCAGTGGACTGCCAGAGAATTCCCCCGAGTCCTTCACTTTTATACTGATTTTTCTTTGTAAAGTTTTGCCCTTTAGAAGTAGTGTCTTGTGATACAGTTGGAAAAAGTAAGCAGCACAGTAGAATAATACAGAAAGTTTAAAAGACAGAAAGTAGAAAGAGAATTTATGGAATAGATCTACAGAACATGTGACTTCCCAGCATGACCTTTTAAAAGAAGAAGGAGAGACAGTTCAACAAACCATGCTAAAGATACAGAACATGACATCCAGCTTCAACATTATCCCCTGCCTTCCCCAGTGGCCTTGTCTTATCTCCCTCCACGCCCAGGATACACAAGCTCCCTCTCTCTGCCCAGACCTTTCCTTCAACCGCCTTAACTGCCATTTTACCTGATTGTCAAAGCACATCTCCACTGAGAACTGGATTTTGTCTGCTATGACACCTCCATTGGGAAAAATGGCATAGACCACCAGGGAAGGATCAGGGGCTAATCTAGAGTTGAAGACCAGTGGGAGAGAGAAGGAGCCTTTCAGTCCTGAAAGAGAAGAGGGGATCTTCAGGCATAAGAGTACACGCTCTTATGTGTACCAATGACATCCAACCTGTGTCTGCACTTCTCCCTGAGCCAGCCACGGGCAAGTTGTTCCTCATTTTTCTGATCTGTGGTTATTGTTCTGTTCTTGCTACTCCTGCTTTTGCTTCTAGTATAAGAACTGTTTTCTAGAAGTTTAAAGTTTTTTCTTGTCTCTCTTCTTTTTTCTTTCTTTCTTTTTTGTTTGTTGAATTAATGTAAAAACAATTTTACATTACAAATGTAATGTAAATTTACAGGAGACTTGGAAAACACAGAACGAAGTTACATGTAGTTCCACTATATATTGCAAGTATTTTTAAGTAGATAAATGAAGATTTTCAGTTGGAGTTTCAATATCAAACTCTCAAAAATTAATAGAATGAATATACAAAAAAGTAGAAGGAAACTACCACAAAGGAGATCTGAAAAGCATTATAAACCAACTCAACTGGAAATTTAAAGTTTAAGTCTCCCAAGAGATTCATGAACACTCACTTTTCATCCCGGACTTCAGGTGTTTCTGCCCCTCCATCTCCAAATTTCCTTTCCCTATTAACTAAAGAAGAGAAAAAATAAAAATCATCAACAACATAGAAGTTAGAGGAGTTTAGCCTTGGTCCAATCCTTACATCTCTCTGTAAGGAGAGGCTTCTTTCATAGTTCAAGAGTCCAGGTAAGTACTTTGTGGAGCATCCTTCAGTTTGTCAAATGTTGGATGGTACCCAGAATCCTGATGACTCTTCCTCCAGTTGGGGGTCTGCAAAGGACCAGGGGGTGGGTGGGAGGAGACACAGGCCACCATGGCTTTGGAACCAGAAACCATTCTTCACAACAGATAGCTGACACCATTTCTTGAAGACCTCTAGGTTTTATTCTTTTATGATCCCTGTAACATAATGTCCACTAAAATCCATCCTTACAACCTTTTTTAAAAAACATTTTTTTCTACTGAAGTACAGTTGATTTATAATGTTGTGCCAATCTCTGCTGGACAGCCGAGTGACTCAGTTATACACATATATACATTCTTTTTTTAATATTCTTTTCCATTATGGTTTATCCCAGGAGATTGGATATAGTTCCCTGTGCTGTACAATAGGACCTTGTTGTTTATCCATTCTATATGTAGTAGTTTGGATCTGCTAATCCCAAACACCCAATCTATCCCTCCCACAAGTCTCTTCCCCCTTGGCAACCACAAATCTGTTCCCTATTTCTGTGAGTCTGTTTCTGTTTTTACAACTTTAAAAAAATTATCACTCAATTCAAAATTCAGTGGAAGTTAAAGGTAGGGGGGGTTGGGGATAAATTGGGAATTTGGGATTAATATATACACACTACTATATATAAAATAAATAAGCAACAAGGACCTACTGTATAGCATAGGGAACTCTACTCAATACTCTGTAATAACCTCTAAGGGAAGAGAATCTGAAAAAGAATATATATACATATGTGTGTGTGTGTAATTGAATACTTGAAACTAACACATTGTAGATCAACTATATATAAATAAAAAATTTTTTAAAGAATTCAGTGGAAATGAATACATCTTAAACTGTCTTGAGTCCTCTGACATTTGACTTTCTGGCAAGAAATCTCTTTTTATCTCTCCCTTCCTGTTCACTCTCCCCTGAAAATGAACTCAGTGCAATGGTTTCTAAGTAGGCCAGCTCCTCAGGCTTCAGTCAAGTCTGCACTGATCTGCTCCAATTCCACTTTTCTCGTAAGCCTCCCACACTTCTGTCCTGAACTCAGTACATATATTATAACTCTGCCTTTTTATTTCCCACCCACCCCTCCTCATTTTGTCATTTGGATGATTGTTTTAGATTTATGGAGACACTGAAATGATTTAGGGGGAGAAAGTCTCTTAGAGACTTTAAGAAGATGATAAGGGAATAAAAAACTCTGGACCATCAAACCCGAGGTTCACAGGAGTCCAGTTCTTGAGGACTTCCTGGGGAGTTGGACTCAGGGTGACCAGTAAAACTGTTAGTCTTGGTTTTTCTTTTTGTTTTTGGGGGTTTTTTTGGCCGCACAGCAGGGCATGCAGGATCTTACTTCCCTGACCAGGGATCAAACCCATGCCCCTTGCAGTGGAAGCTCAGATTCTTAACCACTGGACCACCAGGCAAGGCACCAAACTGCTTGTCTTCATACATTTTTTCCAGACCACAAGTTGTAATCATATTTCTCCAGCAAAGTTGCTATCAAAGTTAACCCTATATTATCTATTTTAAAACACTGACCAATGAAACACATAAGGAAATTTATTCTAAGTCCACATCCTCTCCTCAGTCTCCCTCCCATCCACCCACCCAGCTCCCTTTCAGCCCTTGTCAGCAACATTTTCGCATTAATTCCTAGTATTATTTCCTCACACAATTTCCCTGGACTCCTGTTCAAAACCTCCTTATTACCTATGTCCTCCCATCTTCTATACCTATATCAACATGGTAGCCACTGGGCACATATGACTCCTGCTGCTGCTGCTGATAAGTCGCTTCAGTCGTGTCTGACTCTGTGCGACCCCAGAGACGGCAGCCCATCAGGCTCCCCTGTCCCTGGGATTCTCCAGGCAAGAACACTGGAGTGGGTTGCCATTTCCTTCTCCAATGCATGAAAGTGAAAAGTGAAAGTGAAGTCGCTCAGTCGTATCCGACTCTTAGCGACCCCAGGGACTGCAGCCTACCAGGCTCCTCTGTCCATAAGATTTTCCAGGCAAGAGTACTGGAGTGGGGTGCCATTGCCTTCTCTGCATATGACTCCTGGATTCCTTGAAATGTGACTTGTCCAAACTCCTTTAAGTATAAGATACATACTTTGAATTTCTAATGCATACTTTGCTACACGGTTGAAACAAAAAAATGTAAAATATTAATTAATGATTTTTTATGTTGATTTCATGTGGAAATGACCATATGTTGGGTTAGATAAAATATCCTTTAAAAGTTAGTTTCCCCTGTTCTTTTAATTTTTTAATGTGGCAAATAAAGATTTAGAAATTACCTATATGGCTTGCATTACAGCTTTCTAAAAAACTCTTTTGGCTGTACTGCATGGCCTGTGGGATCTTAGTCCCCCACCCAGGGACTGAACCTGCACTCCCTGCATTGGCAGAGCAGTCTTAACCATTGGACCACCAGGGAAGTCCTGTCTTATATCTATCCAGACTGTTCACTTGCTCTGACTCACTGTCCTTATTCCCTTTCCTTCCAGTCCCCATCTCCCAGTCTCACATAGTAGGAGAAGGTGATTTCCTGGTCAGGCTTTGCATCAGCCGGATCGATGTGGTAATCCACCAGCACTTCCTGGGGCCGGCCACATTCCAAGATGCCACTCAGTCGACGGATGCCAAGGAAGCTTCGAGTCGGGTTGTAGAAGGGCTGCAGCTGCAGGTAGGCATTTTGGTAGTAACGAGGCACTTGTTTTGGATCATGTGTTTCTACCAATTGGAACCTTCCCTGAGAAAGAGAGAGAGAGAAAAAAAAGACCTTTAAAGGCATGTACCCCAAGTATATCAACCCAGTAGGGCTGTTGTGATTCTCAAATCTGTACTCCCTAACAGTGGCGTGTAGATATTTCGCTAGAGGTCCAACCAAGAATGTTTGAGGACTCCATGATAGTGGTGACTTGCAGCAACATTTTGGTATGTCAGGGTATAAAGTAAGGGCTGATATATAGCTGTCAGGTAATAGAAAATTGTCGATAATATACCTTCACACACTGATGCAAAGGAGAGACAAGTTTGACTAAGAGATTAAAGAATGTATCTCAAATCTAAGAAAACTAGATACAGAGGATAATAAGACTGAAAAGCAATCAATCAATATCAGGCTACCCTGGTGGTCCAGTGGTTAAGACTTCATGCTTCCAATGCAGGGGGCATAGGTTTGATCCCCGGTCAGGGAACTAGATCCTACATGCCCAACAGTCACACATACAAAAAAAGACTGAAAATAATCGTTTCTAAGAGGAGTGATTGAGTGATGCCTAGAGTACAGAAATAGGCAAATCAGTCACAACAGAAATAGTACATATTTGCTTATGGGCTATAGTTCTTCCTCCTTCCCCATAGCAACATCCTCTACCAGGGAATCATAGACCCTTTTGGTCTAACTGTGGACCCACCAGGTGACTTGTTTTGGGGAATGGATATTCAAATATGTGAGCTAAGTAGAGGCTCAGAAAAGTCCTTGCATGTCTTTTGCTTTTGCATCTCTTCACTGCCATGAGAATGGGTATGTGCTTAGTCACTCAGTCATGTCCAATTCTTTGAGACCCTGTGGACTGTAGCCCGCCAAGGCTTCTCTGTCCATGGGATTTTTCAGGCAAGAATACTGAAGTGGGATGCTATATCCTCCTCCAGGGGAATCTTCCTGACCCAGAGATCGAACCTACATCCCTGTGTCTTCTGCATTGCAGGTGGACTCTTTACCCACTGAACCATTGGTATACCTGTACTGTCTCCGCAGATCATGAGACTTGTGGAGTACAAGCCTACAGTCACCTGGTCCACAGACATAAGGAACTCCACCAAGATGGGCAGAGACGCCATCAGACTACCCAGATACAAGACCAGTAAATACTTCCTGTTGTGTAACACTGAAGTTCTGTAGTTTGTTTTTTTTTGTTTTGGTTTCTTAGTTCCCAGATCAGGGATTGAACCTGTCACCCTCAGCAGTGAAAGCATGTCCGAACCACGGGATAGCCAGGGAATTACCCTGCAGTTGTTTGTGAAGCAGCAATTGATAAGTGGTACAAATAACCTTTCAAGTTGTGCAAAATCTAGAATTCTCTTTGCTGTTTTTATGAGTAATAAGAAGAAGGAAAGGGGGAGTAAGAGGAAGAAGATGATTCTGAACCATTTTTTCCTCCCTAATCTGATTTCAAATAGAGAACCAGATAGAGAGGCAGTTAAGTTATAAAATGAATTAATAGAAATAGCAATTTTTTTTTTTTTAATCTGAAGGGTCATTTATTTGATGAGAATTTTAAATGATGGTGTCTAAGAAAAACTTTCTGTCGAGGGGAGGGCAGAACTGGTAACTAAGTGGGGTGATGGACTTACCAGGAGGGCAGAGAGAGAAACAAGGACATTCTGAAGTTTTCCTTCAGATGGTCTGTGCTGGAAAGGGGAACTCCCAGTGCTTACCTCCAGAGAAACACTTTTCCCGTTCCAATTAGCCGTGTCTAGATTGAAGGCAGCGAGGCCATTGTTGTCAGTAGTTAGGATCTGGTTGATGTCTCCATTTTCTCCATGAATCACCAGATACACTGAATGATGCTTGAGGAGGGAGCCATCGTGGCCCTTAACTCTTATCTGAGGGGTGAAGGTCATTAGAGTAAGTTTTGGAGTATGTTCAAAATTCTAAGGAGACATTTCAGGAAGAGTCCAGAAGAAGATAAATGTGATGCGAAGAGTCGGAAATGAGGATCTACGAGGAATTGAGAAACATACAGAAGTAGCTTGACCTGGAGCAGAAGTAGACTGGCCACACATAGGATAGACCTAGATATTGTCATGCTGAGTAAAGTAAGTCAGACAGAGAAGGAGAAATATCATATAACATCCCTTATATGTGGACTCTAAAATGAAATGACACAAACGAACTACTTACAAAACAGAGGCTCACAGACTTGGAGGCTCACAGCTTAAGGTTGTGGTGGGGAAGGAATAGTTAGGGAGTTTGGAATGCACATGTACACTCTGCTATATCTAGAATGGATAACCAACAAGAACCTACTGTATAGCACAGAGAACTCTGTTCAATGTTATGTGGCAGCATAATATAACAGTGGATGGGAAGGGGCTTTGGGGGAAAATGGATACATGTATATGTATGCCTGAGTCCCTTTGCTGTTCACCTGAAATTATCACAACACTTTTAATCAGCTATACCCCAATACAAAATAAAATGCTAAAAAAACAAATGAATGATCAAAAAAGAAGTAGATTTGCCACATGGCTTAGGAAACATCAGATCAGATCAGTCGCTCAGTCGTGTCCGACTCTTTGTGACCCCATGAATCGCAGCACGCCACATCAGGGCCCCTCATTTTCATACCCCACTGCCAAAACTCTGTATATTTTTTTGCTTTCATTTTCCTACAGAGCATCCTCTTCCTCTCCTAAATTGTATAATCCTTAGGCTCTAAGACAGTCTGGATCTACTCTTGGTCTAAAGAAGAGATGACCAAGGAATAACAGATCTGAATATGTACAATACTATAGTGTTCAACAATTACTTGGGAAGTGAAGAAGATAAGCTAGAGAGAGGGGTGGAATGCTAGGAATCAGAGAGAAGACACTTCAATTTTTTAAATCTCTAAAGACGATGCTTAAGGAGCCATCAGTGGCTCGCTGTGGCAGGAAGTTTGATATTAACCTTGCCTAGATGCAGAAACTCAGACTTGAGGATCTCACCAGGTAACTTGCAGCTCTAAAATTCAAAGACTGACACAGGAGGAGGTGAACCCCTGGCATTCGGAGGGTCATTGAAGTCACATTAGTATTTTAGGCACATCTCATGTGAGATTAAGGACACACAGTGCCAGGAATTAAGCACATACTCTAGAGCAGGGGTCTCCAACCTCCAGGATCTAACGCCTGCTGATCTGAAGTAGAGCTGATGTACTAATAATAGAAACAAAGTGCACAATAAATGTAATGCACTTGAATCATCCTAAAACCATCCCCCAACATCTTCCACAAGTGGTCCCTGATGCAAAAAAGGTTGGGGACTGTCGCTCTAGAGGCAGGCTGCCCAGCTCTGACCATAATTACCACTTACGAGCTGTATAACCTTGGGAAAATCACCTAACCTCACTAACCTCTCTGTCTCAGCCTTTTTGTCTGTCAAATGGGGCCAATAATAATGTCTAACTCAGGACTGTTGTACAGATTAAAGTGAATACATACAGAGTACTTAGAAAAATGCTAAGTTAATATGTGTTCAGGAAGGAGTTGACAGGGTGGTTAAGCGTTTTTTGTCTGAGCAGAGATGAGTTTCAACATACCTTTCCACTGAAGGGGAAATTGGGGTAATAATAATCATTGGTGTCTTCAAAGGTCATGGATCCCATTTGTGAAGAAATGTATATATCCCGAGTGGTGTTGGCCTCCACTCCTGCAGAGGGAAACCAGGTGTATGATGATCTAAATACCTAACATCCTCATCTTCATGTTTAACATAAGACTACCTGAAAGGATGGTGCCACAGGAAGTGAGAAGATGACTATCATTCTGACCAAA
The DNA here is from genome assembly GCF_029378745.1 of Bos indicus. Lineage (NCBI taxonomy): Eukaryota > Metazoa > Chordata > Mammalia > Artiodactyla > Bovidae > Bos > Bos indicus. The sequence goes on from NC_091764.1 coordinate 101,113,591, forward strand.
GATCTAAACCAACTCCTCCTTCCCAAACTTTTGGGGAAGTAGGGAATGGATAGCAGATGAAATCTGACATTTCCCATTGACTGTGAACTTAGAACGGAGTCCCTTCTAAGCACTGATGAAGGCGAGTCTTGAGTCGTCTGAGTTGTTGTTGTTGTTCAGTCACTAAATCATGTCCGACTCTTTGCGACCCCATAGACTGCAGCATGCCAAGCTTCCCTGTCCTTCACTAACTCCGGGAGTTTGCTCAAACTCATGTCCATTGAGTAAGTGATGCCATCCAACCATCTCATCCTGTCAACCCCCTTCTCCTCGCCCTCAATCTTCCCCAGCATCAGGGGCTTTTCCAATGAGTTGGTTCTTTGAATCAGGTGGCAAAAGTATTGCAGCTTCAGCATCAGTCCTTTCAATGAATATTCAAGGTTGATTTTCTTTAGGATCAATTGGTTTGATCTCCTTGCAGTCCAAGGGACTCTCAAGAGTCTTCTCCAGCACCACCGTTTGAAATCATCAATTCTTTGGCACTCAGCCTTCTTTATGGTCCAACTTTCACATCCACACATGACTACGGGAAAAACCATAGCTTTGACTATACAGGGTCTCTCTCTTGGCCAACTCTTTTCCTTTCCCTTTTCTTAATGAACCGAGGAGCATCCCACTTACCTGTCCCTTCCTCCACCACAGTAGCCATGATATTGATGTCTTGTCTGTAAAAATACCCAGTGAGGTTGAACATGGACATGGCCACAGAAGTTGAAATGCATCCTGCTTTGTCAATCTAGTGAGGCAATCAGAGAGAGAGAGGGGGGAAGAAAGAGGGTGAATAACCTAATCTCTACTTCTTTTTAAATTTATTTATTTACTTGGCTGCACTGGCCTTAGGTGTGACATAGGAGATCTTTCATTGCAGCGCACAGGCTATCTGTTGTGATTATACAGGCTCCAGGGCACACGGGCTCTCTAGTTGTGGTGCAGGGTTTCAATAGTTACAGCTCCCAGGCTTAGCTGCTGAGCAGCATGTGGAATCTCTAGTTCCCTGATCAGGGATTGAACCCACATACTCTGCATTGGAAGGCAAATTCTTAACCACTAGACCACCAGGGAAGACCCTAATCTCTACTTCTAACTCATGATGTCCTGTAGAAGAAAATTATTTCTTATCTCTATACTTCAGTTTCTCAATTTTGTGTGTGTGTGTGCCACATGGCTTATGGGATCTTAGTTCCCCAACTGGAGATTGAACCTGGGCCTTTGGCAATGAAAGCATGGAGTTCTAACCACTGGACCACCAGGAAATTCCCAGTTTCTCCATCTTTAAGATAGAAAAGTATTCCACAACATGAAGCATACACCCATACATGACTTGGAAGTTCCAAGATATGAGAAGGAGAAAAGAACCACCTTCAGAACAGGAAAATTGTATCTTCCAAGGGTTTAGGTTAATCTCTTGATCCCAAGGCAGATTCTAAAAGAGCTTTATCTTTGAGGGGATAAAAAGACTTCTGTGTTCTTTAGGAATGAGGTACTAATCACATGAAATTATTTCTACTCTGGGTGTTTTTAACCACTTTTCTATATTGGTGCTTACTTACTCTTTAGGACATAAGAATAAGGTTCCTTTCCTACATCCTGTTTTACTCACCTGTCCAGAGACTTTCTTGCATCTGTCAGGTAAATGTTCCCGTTCTGGATCCGGATACCGGTAAGTATATGGCTTTTGACACACTGATACGTGTGCTACTCCTTGCATGGGCTTTCCATAGGTGTACCTAACCCAGAAAAACACGAGGAATCAGAGAGGGGCAAGTCCACCTGTGATCCAGGCCCTCCTCCCCTAAACATTTTCCTTTCTTCCGCATGCCCATCTCTGAAAGCGCTTTGACAGTCCCACCTTTCTCCAGCTCTCATTCACATCTCTGCTTTACTCAAAGCTTTAGAGTATTGCCATTGCACAATAAATACCACCCAAAGGACAACAGTGTCTTTCTTTTTCCTTACTCCTACTTCCCATGGGATTCAATACTGTGCTCTGCACAAAGTAGACTCTAAACCAATAATGCCAGCTGAGAAAGCAGAGGCAAGTAAGCACAAAAATGCAGTTAGATAATGTGTCCCTGGGATTTCCCTGGTGGTTCAGTGGTTAAGACTTCACTTTCCCATGCAGAGGATGCGGATTAAATCCCTGGTCCAGGAACTAAGATCCCACATGCTTCATGGCCAAAAAACCAAAACATAAAATAGAAGCAATATTGTAACAAATGTCAATAAAGACTTTTTAAAAAATGGTCCACATAAGAAACAGTTTTTTTTAAAAGTGTGTTTTTGCCGAACTTGTGACTCTGAGCCACATAAAACATCACAAGATTTAACCACTACCTCCACAATCCTCTCCTGGTAACACTCGATCACAACATCTCTCAATATAGCTTTCATCCTCAATGGATCCAGAGCTTGATTCTTACCTACAACAAACTTTCACTAAGAAAGAGTCTTCCGCGACTGATAACTCTTTGGGTTCCACCACTTCCACTTTAAACTTAGGCAGCACTGGAAAGAGTGGAAAGAGAGATGGAAAATGAAGAGGAAGAAAGTTTGACTACACAGGTAGTGAACAGAGGGGTATAAAACAGTGATAATAATTATCTAATTAAATTGCTCAATCACGTTCAACTCTTTGCAGCCCCGTGAACTGTAGATTTCTCTGTCCTTGGAATTTTCCAGGCAAGAATATACTGGAGTGGGGTGCCATTTCCTACTTCAGGAGATCTTCCTGATCCAGAGATGGAACCCAGGACTCCTGTATTGGTAGGAGGATTCTTTACGACTAGGGCCACCTAGGAAGCCCAGCTAATTAAATTAACAGGGCATTATTAAGGTAAAATCCTCCCAAAGTTACTGATTTAGCACCAAAATGAATAAATAACACCCCCCCCCCTTTTTTAAAGTAAGAATTAGATTTATTTAAAAAGAAACACATACTACAGACAGAGTGTGAGCCATCTCAGAAGGGGAGAGGCATGAAAATATGGGATGGTTAGTTTGTATGGACTAGGTAATTTCATAGGCTGGGCTTCCCTGGTGGCTCAGCAGTAAAGAATCCACCTACCAATGCAGGAGATGCTGGTTTGATCCCTTGGTCAGCAACATCCCCTGGAGAAAGAAATGGCAACCCACTCCAGTATTCTTACCTGGGAAATCCCACCGACAGAGGAGCCTGGAGGGCTACAGTCCATGGGGTCACCAAATAGTTGGACATGACTTAGCAACTAAACAACAGCAAAAATTTCATAGGCTAATGAGCAGGAAGAGTAATCCAACTATTTTGGGGAAGAGATGGAGATTTGCAGGCTGGTTCACAGCCCACTTTCTTATCTCTGATGGTCAGCCTGGGAACTGTCATGGCGCTAGTGGGTGTGTCACTTAGCTTATGCTAATGTGTTACAATGAGTGTATCTTGTTGTTGTTGTTCAGTCACCAAGTCATGTCTGACTCTTTGCAGCCCCATGGACTGCAGTACTCCAGGCTTCCCTGTCCCTCATCTCCCAGAGTTTGCCCAAGTTCATGTCCATTGGATTGGTGATGAGGCTCCACTGGAAGTAAACTCTTCTGCCATCTTTGACCTAGTTCCATAGTAAGTTTCACTTGACCTTTGCTGGTTTTTACACAAGATCAAGTCCAACACTCTGACCTACCAATTCTCCCACCTACCATATTCTTCCACACTGAAGGTCCCGAAGGTCTTGCCATCAGCCACGGCCACACTGTAGGTGCCCAGCGTTGCTTCTGGTGCCAGCTGGAAGGACAGGTCTACGATGCCTTGCTTGGGCACCACGTTCAGCCACTGTGCAATCCTATTGTTATTTGGATCCTGTGCCCAAGAAAAAGAAATCTCATGACATGCCTGCCTCTTTGATTCCCACCCTGTGCTGCAGAAAGCAGGTAAAGAAGCAAAAAGCGAGTAAAGAATCCCACCCACTGTTCATAGCCCCTGTGGTCTGCATCCAGGAAGAAAAGAACCCTCGGTGGATTCAAATAGTTAGACTAGGTTCTTTAAAATGTTATCCAGTTTCAGAATGTTATCCAGGATAACATTGTTTATGTAAGATGTTCTTTACAAAGAATGCTAATTCTTGGTCCCTTAAGACAGGTAACTCTGAAAGACTGACTGTAAGATACCTGAAAGAGAGCTAATTTGATGGAAAAATGGAGAGGGTATTGTGGGGAATTCTTGCCTCTTTCTTAACACTTCTCACAGGTATCCTTGTCATGTTCAGTGGCTGTCTGTGATATTAGCCATCCCAAAGACTAAGAGGAGTACAGAACCAAGCTCTGCTGGACTGACACAGCACAGAGAAGTTGCAGGAATCAGAATAGGGAGGTTCGTCACTATAGAGGTTGCTGTCCTTATTTACAGAGGTTGAGGGACGGGGTGGGCAGAGGCAGGAGAACATGCACAGCTTAGGTGGAATCGGGGCGCTTGGGGCCAGTGCAAAGTCTCAGGCTCTGGGCCAAGATCCCACAGTTGTTGCTGGCTTTGGGGCTTAGCACCAACCACCTTCTCCATAGAGGACAGCAAAAAAGAAAGAAACTTCTACTTACCTGCAGTTCCACAATGGAGTACTGAAAAGGAAAACCAGATAATAAGGGTTAAAGCAGAGCTAGCAATAAGGGTAGGCTTGCTGAAAGCAAAAAGTTCACAAAGGCTTCTCTCTTTCTCTGTTGCCTACCCCTTCCTTTCTAAATGGCTCTTTCGTGCCTTGGTAAGAGTAACAACAGGGCAAAGGCTTACTGGTTAGGAGAGGAGAAAGAAGAGCTTTCCTGAAGGGATTGCCAGTCTCCAAAAACTTTGAAGAAATGGAACTTCTGACCCTCAGCACCCTTCAATGCTCTGTGACTGAGTTTTTTCACAACAAGTCCTAAAAGAAAGTATTAGTATCTGGTAGTGGTGGTGGTTGTTCAGTCACTAACTTGTGTCCGACTCTTTGTGACCCCATGGACTGCAGCACATGAGGCTCCCTCATCCTTCACTGTCTCCTGGAGTTTGCTGAAATTCATGTCCATCAAATCATGGCGATGCTATCCACCATCTCATTCTCTGGAGACTCCCTCATATTTGAACCTCTTCTTGGGAGCCAACTATCTCCTAGCCTCCTCCTCTACTTTCTGAACACCAGTGGGCAAGAATCTTACTTTCAAGCAGTGCAAAATAATTTATTTTAAAAAAATGTTTGAAATAGCTCAATCAAAGGATCATGTGTAATTTCCTCAAGGAAATGGACACAAAAACCACTAGGTTTAATTGGAGAATGAGTCCTTGTGCTAGGTGTCAAAGTGTCACCTCAAATTACTCGTTAATTTAAAAAAAAAAAAGGACACACCTTAACACTGGAGAAATTAGTCTGCCATCACCCTAACTAAGTAATCAAACTCACTATCACTAATAATGGGACAAGCTGACATTATGTACCTCCTGAAGAGATATATTTGAGGTTCCCAACATTACCTATCTTTATAACCAAATATTTTAACCAAAAGTTTAGTTTAAACCTAATTAAGACTTCAGAACTGCCTTCAGAAGATAAAAGAACAAGTTATATTACACAGTAAGAAATAATCAGGCAAATCAAGACTATTGGATATTCCATAAGACAACTACGCTGCTATGCTAAGTTGCTTCAGTTGTATTCAACTCTGTGAGACGCTATGGACCATAGCCCGCCAGGCTCCTCTGTCCATGGGATTCTCCAGGCAAGAATACTGGAGTGGGTAGCCATTCCCTTCTGCAGGGGATCTTCCCAACTCAGGAATCAACTTGCATCTCTTTTGCCTACTACATTGACAGGTGGGTTTTTTTTTTTTTTAACCACTAGCGTCACCTGGGAAGCCCTGCCACCTAGGCTTCCTCAAAAGTAAATATCATATTCCATAATGGAAACATTCTATAAGTCATCTAGCCTGACATCATCGCTCTCTCTCTCAAAAAAGTCAAACTAATAAGAAAATAAGGGGGATTAGTTTAGAATATGAGAACATTTTTAAATGTAACAACCAAATATAATGCATGAATCTGATCAGAGCTTAGTTTGGGAAAAAAAAATGTGTTAGTTGGAAAACACAAATTAATATTATATGAAAAATATTAAATAATTTTTGTTAATTTCCTCAGGTGTTATAATAATATTTTCTTTAAGATATTCTTTTTAAAAGATACAGGCACCTAAAGAAAGCAAACATTAACAGACATAAAGGGAGAAATTAACAGTAACACAATAATAGTGGGGGACTTTAACACCCCATGTACATCAGAGGACAAGGCATTCAGAGAGAAACTCAGTAAGTAAACAACAGCCTTTGGCAATTTATTAGGCACAATGAACATTCTATATAATATAGACTATTTCATCCCAAACCAGAATATTCATTCTTTTCAAGTGCAAATGGAATATTGTAACATGATAGACACATGATTGAATACAAAAAGAGTCAGTAAACTTAAGAAAACTGAAATCATATCAAGAATCTTATTCAACCATAACACTATGAGACTAAAAATCAACTACAAAAAAAAAAACAAACAAAACACATCGAGTCTAACCAATATGTTACTAAACAATTGAACTGAAACCATAAAACTTCTAGAAGAAAATACAAGCAGTAAATTCTTTGACATTGGTCTTGGTAATATTTTATTGGAGATGTCTCCTCAGGTAAGGGGAACACAAGCAAAATTTTTTAAATGGGACTACTCATCACAAGGAAAAAACATTGTCTTTATTTCTTTAATTTTGTATCTATATAAGATGAGTGTTGTTTAGTGACTAAGTCATGTCCAACTCTTTCGCAACCCCATGGACTGTAGCCTGCCTGGCTTTTTGGTCCATGGGATTTTCCAGGCAAGAATACTGGAGTGGGTTGCCACTCCCTCCTCCAAAGGATCTTCCTGACCCAGGCATCAAACCTGTGACTCCTACATAGCAGGCAGGTTCTCATATGAGATGACAGATGTTCACTAGACTTACTATGGTCATTGTTTCATGATGTATATAAGTCAGATCATTGTGCTGTACACCTTAAGCTTATACATTGCTGTACGTCAATTACATCTCAATAAGACTGGAAGGAAAAAAGTTATCTCAGTAACAGCTCTTTTCTTGGTGAACCCAGCCTTCAGCTCAAAAGAATCCACATGCCCAAGTGGTACATTTGGGGCTGGGGGGTATGGTGGGGGGACATTCTGCCCCTCTTCCTAAAGAGAAAAATAGGACATGCACAAACCTGGCTATATACATGATAAGAAGGCAAGTGTCATCGAGATTACTGCCATTGCTATAAATCCTAGGGGGTGAAAAAACAGTTCCTTCGAGAACAAAATCATTTTTTTAAAGACTCAAGAAGCAGCTTTGGACACCAGTAAGTGTTCAACCAGAAAGGTAGCATTTTCATTGGAAGCTACCTGAAGTTTCTGAATAATTAGGTAAGCAACAAAACTAGATACAATCAGTTACTAGCATGTATACTTTTGTTGCTTGAGGATGAAATATTGAACTCTGTAAACTCACAGTTTTTGTAACTCCCCTTCTTTTTAAAAAAAAAAAAAAAGTTATTTGTCTGTGCCATGTCTTAGTTATAGCATGTGGGAATCTTTAGCTATAGCATGTGGGATCTATAACTACAGCATTCAAACTCTTAGTTGCCACATGTGGGATCTAGTTCCCTGACCAGGGATTGAACCTGGGCCCCCCTGCATTGGAACCGTGAAGTCTTAGCCGCTGAACCACCAGGGGAGTCCTACCACTCCATTTCTTAGTAAAACACTTTTAGTTAATTGCATGTTTCATTTGGAGTTCCAAATTCAGTGTTTCAGATTTTCAGGGCTCCAAGTTACAACTTGGAGCGGGGGCTGACTAGAGAAATGGTATGTGGAAAAAAGAGTAATTTGACAACAGAAAGAGAGCACAGAAGTACAGAAATCAGAGTACTTATAGTTCAGCACAATTTGAACAGAGGCAAGACAATGTAAGAGGGGTAGCTAATGAGATCAACATCCAGGGGGCAGTAGAGTCTAAAATAACTCTAGCTGTGGCCACACTTTGACCCTTTCGTCTGGTTGGTGACGGACAGGGAAGCCTGGCATGCTGCAGTCCATGAGGTTGCAAAGAGTCAGACACAACTAATCAACTGAACTGAACTGACCCTCATCCCAGCTCTAGAATAAAAACTTCCAAGGTGCTCAGTGGTAAAGAATCCACGCCAAACAGAATATTGGGATTCATCCTTGTGTCGGGAAGATCCCCTGGAGAAGGAAATGGCAACCCACTCCAGTATTCTTGCCTAGGGAATCCCATGGACAGAGGAGCCTGGTGGGCTACAGTCCATGGGATCACAAAGAGTCGGACATGACTGAACGACTAAACAACAACTTAATATTATACCAAAGTGATAAGGAAAGAATACAGGCGATAGGAAGGAGAAACTAAAAAACCAATTCTAAATCAGGAAAGAAAGTAGTAGTTGGAGGAGGCTACTGATCAACAATAAACTTATAGCTTCCCTGTACATCAGGAAAGGAAACAGCAGTCTGGGAACATAGAGATGGAAATATAAGCAATGCTTTCTCCATGACTATCTTTAAATTTTTCATTTGAACACATGGGCTGTGACTGAAGGAGAAAGAAGGCAGCTGGGGGTGTCTGAGAGGTATTGGGTTGGGCCAAAAGTTTGTAAGATGGCATGTAAAATCCGAACGAACTTTTGGGCCAACTCAGTATTTCAAACATGTGTAGAAATGACACGAGTGCTAAGTTCAGAGCAAACCAAATCATATGACTTGTGATTCTAGTGATCCAATTGTTCGAGGAAAATTTAAGTATTCGCCAAATGTTACCGCATTTTTACCTTTGGCACAGAACGTTGCCTTAAGAAAATTGTCTATGCTATAAATTACCTTGCCTCGTAGTAAAAAAAAAAAAAAGAAGAAGAAGAAGAAAAAAAAAAGATCCTTATTTCTTCCTTTTGTTAAAAGTATTCCTGAATTACTTCTTTGTATTTGAACTGCAGAGCCACTAGGTGTCACTCCTGGAGGGAACGTCTTAACGTTTGAAAAAGCTCTTAACAGAGGCAAATGGAACCATCTCTTAAGAATGTTAACCTAATTGATGCTTTCAGATGTCAAACCTGAGAGCAAGATGCCGCTGCCTGCTTTCAGGCAGATGGGGGCTGGGAGATTTGGACTAGCTCCCTGACTGTAGAACCCACAAGTGTTCTGCTTCTAAAGGGCCTCCTCCCCTGGAAGGAGTCTCTCCTCCCTCGTGCTCCAGTCTGCCCTCCTGCGTTCCCTTCCCAGGTCCTTCTTCCCAGTGAAACTCTTACCTGGTCGTTCACTGGAACAAAGGCGCTGGTGAGGGTGACAATACGGAAATGCACTAGAAGGAAATGGGCGTCATTAGCAAAAGAGCTTTCCACCCCCCACCTCAGAATCTTTCTTTTTTCCACCTTTTTGCTTCCTCATACATACTTCTGAGTCAGCAAAATCCTACCAGGTTTTACTTTTGAAATAAAACCGAGTCTGAGAGACAGCTAACACCCCAACAGTCACGGCTCCTGACTTTGAAAGTTCAGGATGGAATCTGCTTCAAAGAAGAGGGAGCAAATATAAATCCTAGGGCTTGGGCCAAATGCCCTTGACTGTTTTCTGATTCTTACACAGGCAGCTTGCTATGAGACCAAGCGATCCAGTTACACCCACCAAATTCCTTTCCAGGAGAAATCTGTATTTTGTTTTACTTATTTACTGGGAATTTTTTGGCCATGCAGTGGGTCTTGTAGGATCTTAGTTCTCCAGCCAGGGATTGAACCTGGACCCACCGTAGTGAGAATGCAGAGTCTTAACCACTAGACTGCCAGGGAATTCCCTGTATTTTGTTTTACACACACACACAGTAGCAGCTCCACCCACTACTCTTGCTTGTACAGCACTGCCTGCATGCAGCATCTATAACCGTTTATCCCTCCAGGCTTCCTCCATCCCTCCATCTCTTTCCTTGGTCCATGGGGCTACCACCAATCTGCAAAGCCCCTCTAAGAATGTGTGAAGATACTCCCTGGCTTTTGTCTCATCCCACCTGTGTGCCTCTTACCTTCCTGCCCTGGGCTGTAGATAGGTTTGTCAGTTTGTATAAAGATGCCATTCTGCTGCCTCTGAATCAGAACCTTTTTCTTCTCCTCAAAGTAGACATTATGTCCAATTCCTCTCACCCGGACGGTGGCTACTTCTTCTGTGCCACCAGAAGGAAGTGGTACCTGGCCAAGACAGGGGAGAGCTCTGGAGAGGAGCAGGAGACTGGGGGTGTGGTGGGGGAAGGACAGAACCAGCTAGTCTTAACTCAAGAGAGAGAGAGTAAAAGGAAAGGAATGAGTTGATGGAGGTGGCAAGGTTGGAGCCATGAAAAAGTTGCCAGAAGTCTGATATTAAAACTCCAAGTAAAAATCTTAATTTATCTACTTAAAAAAATAATTGTAATATTTAGTGGAACTCTATGTAACTTTGTTCTGTATTTTCCAAGTCACCTGTAAATGTGTTATCATATATTTCTGTAATTTAAAAAAAAATTTTTTTTTAAAGAAAGAAAAAAAAGTTTCCAGAGAATAATATCAGAAGTTATGGCCAGGAATTGAAGTTGATGAGAGATGAGTTTAGAAGCCATGGCAAAAAGTAAGATAACAAAAAACATACTTAAAGACAAATTATAGTGCATCCAGGGAGGAGAATAGGAAAACTGAGGACGAGAGTTGGGCTAGGCCTGTACTTACCAAAAAGGACGAGCAGTGTAAGTGTCTCGTCTTTAGTCCAAACTGTTGCAGCAATGTGTGAGTCTTGCCCTTGGTCTCCAGAGTAACAGTGAATTTTACATTGTCGTACCCAGGACTCAGATCCAAGCAAACCCTCTGAGTAGAGGGGAACTTAAGAACGGCTGGCAATGCCACCAGATAGTTTCTACTAAAGAAAGGGAAAAAGTGTTGGTCACTAACTGTCTCTCTGGCTCTTTGCAACCCCATGACTGTAGCCCACCAGGCTCCTCTGTCCATGGGATTCTCCAGGAAAGAATACTGGAGTGGGTAGCCATGCCCTTCTCCAGGGGATCCTCCCGACCCAGGGATCGTACGTAGGTTTCCTGCGTTGCAGGTGGATTCTTTACCATCTAAGCTATCAGAACTACACTTCTACTAAAGAAGCAAAAGGATTTCAGGGGAGTAATGACTCATCTATTCAATGAAAAATTAATTAATCCCTCTCCTGAGTACTCAGCATGTAGCAATGAATTAAAGAGACAAAGCACCTGCCATTATGACCCTTATTTTCTATAAGGGAGAAGGAGAAAAATAACAAATAACTCAGCCTTATACTCACACCCTTCCCCCCGCCCCTACCATAGGCCACCATGGAGAACCTAGGCCCAGGGTACCAAGGAGAAGTAAGTTCCATTTGGGATCTGCAAGCAGATCAAACCAGTCAATCCTAAAGGAAGTCAATCCTAAAAGAAATCAATCCAGAATATTCATTGGAAGGACTGATGCTGAAGCTGAAGCTCCAATATTTTGGCCAACTGATGCCAAGAGCCAACCCAATGGAAAAGACCCTGATGTTGGGAAAGATTGAGGGCAGGAAGAGAAGGAGAGGTTGAGATGGTTGGATGGCATCACCAACTCAACAGACATGAGTTTGAGCAAGCTCCAGGAGATGGTGAAGGACAGGGAGGCCTGGAGTGCTGCAGTCCATGGGGTCACAAAGAGTCGGACATGACTGAGTGACTCACACTTTCCCTTTTCAGACATAAAAAGCAACAAGAACTGAACAACCAGAACAACAGAGATCAGGGCAGTGGGAGGCTACTATATTTTGATATTATCATATTTTTTAAAGTCTCTTCTTGGCATCTTAGCTTTTCTCTCTGGGTAAAGGAGAAATAAAACCAAAGAAAGAAAAAGATGAAAGGGCATTAAAATAAACCAAAAGTTATCTCCTGCCCACTGTAGTTATGTCTTAGAAAGATGGACGAAGACACCACCTGCCCTAAATCAACCCTGACACACCAAGCACTTACGGGAGAAATTTTCCTGCCGAGGCTGGCAACAGGGCTAATATTCCTAGAAGGAGCTGAGCCCACATCTTTGTGGGTGACAGAGTCCTTAGGAGCAGGAGCCAGAGGTTGGCTCACCCCCTGTAGCATATATATGCTACCCCCCAGGTAGGATGTGGAGCAATGAGGATGCCACAGCCAATCACCTTTTGGGGCCTCGGGCAGAGGTGGTATACCAGGGTAGGGCTTCTATTCATGTCTTAAAATTTATTTCTCCCTGAAACATTCATACTGGCTCAGCCAGTTTCAAAAACCTGTTTAGGGGAAAAACCAGGGTTGATGTATTCACAGCGGTAAACCTCTCAGAACACATTTGAGGTCCTTCCCTTTCCTTCTGATTTCTTTCCAAATTCCCATTCACATTTGATCTTTTTTTTTTCCTGTTCTTATTATTCTATTAAGACGTATTTGGAAACACAGGAGCAGTATCAATTCAAAGCAGTAGGCGTTTACCTAATGGTGGATTTTTTTTTTAATACTATTCATGATTATCATGACTGTATGAAAATAGGAAACTATATCCACCATAGAGAAAATATAAACTGGACAATCTTTCAGAGAGCAATTTCACAATACTGGTCAAGAGCCTCACTGATTTGCATATTCTTTGACCCAATGACTTATTCTCGGAACATATTTTTATGGGAAACTAGAGCAGGCACGTATGCAGAAAATATATCCACTGAGTTTCTTCCCAGTGCTCTTTACAATGGCAAGACTTGAAAGCCACCTAAAGTATAAATTAGTTAGGATACTTTCTAACACAAGTGACCAACCTGAATCAAGCCTACTTAAACAAAAAAGAGTTTTTAATAATTGGGGAGAATAAGACATAAAAAAAGGGTTTTCCTGGTGGTTCAGATGGTAAAAAATCTGCCTGCAATGCGGGGGACACAGGTTCAATCCTGGGATTGGGAATATTCCTGGGAGAAGGGAATGGCTACCCACTCCAGTATTCTTGCCTGGAAAAATCCATGGACAGAGTAGCCTGGCAAGCTATGGTCCATTGGGTCACCAAGAGTTAGACATGACTGAGAAACTCACACTTACACTTTTCAGACATAAAGAAAGAATGAGAACTTCCCTGTGGTCAAATGGCTAAGACTCCATGCTCCCAATGCACAGGGCCAGGTTCAATCTCTGCTCAGGGAACTAGATCCCAGATGCAGTAACTAAAGATCTTGCAAGCAGTAGTTCAGTTCAGTTCAGTTCAGTTTAGTCGCTCAGTCGTGTCCAACTCTGTGACCCCATAGACTGCAGCACGTCAGGCCTCTGCTGCTGCTCCTGCTGCTAAGTCGCTTCAGTCTTGTCCAACTCAGTGCGACCCCATAGACGGCAGCCCACCAGGCTCCCCTGTCCCTGGGATTCTCCACGCAAGAATACTGGAGTGGGTTGCCATTTCCTCCTCCAATGCATGAAACTGAAAAGTGAAAGTGAAGTTGCTCAGTCGTGTGCGACCTCTATCCATCACCAACTCCCAGAGTTTACTCAAATTCATGTCCACTGAGTCGGAGATGCCATCCAACCATCTCATACTCTGTTGTCTCTTTCTCCTCCTGCCTTCAATCTTTCCAAGCATCAGAGTCTTTTCAAATAAATCAGTTTTTCACATCAGGTGGCCAAAGTATGGGAGTTTTCAGCTTCAACATCAGTCCTTCCAATGAATATTCAGGACTGATTTCCTTTAGGATGGACTTGTTGGATCTCCTTGCAGTCCAAGGGACTCTCAAGAGTCTTCTCCAATGCCACAGTTCAAAAGCATCAATTCTTCGGCTCTCAACTTTCTTTATAGTCCAACCTGCAAGCAGTAACAAAGATCAAAGATCCTGAGCAACTAAGACCCAGAAAAATAAACAAATAAAAGAAAGAACTGAACCAGAGAAACTCTGAAAACTTTATGGCCTGGGATTGGAGCCTTGATGCTGCCAGGATTCATTTCCCCCACCCCCAATTTTTCCATCTTATTTGCTCATCTCCTGCCACACAGAGGATTTCCTTTAAGTGATGAGGAAGATGGCAACTGCATGTCCTCAATCCATATTCCTTCAGCTCTAGGATTTTAGTGGACAAAAATTTTCATCTAAGTTATATAAATTTCTAAAGAAAGATTTTGTTCCTTGAGTTTCACACACTCATTTCTGAACCAACTATTGTAGCCAGGATACTATGATAGGGCTTCCCAAGTGGCACTAATAGTAAAGAATATGGCTGCAATGCAGGAGACGTAGGCTCAGTATCTGGGTCAGGAAGATCCCCTGGAGAAGGGAATGGCTACCCACCCAAGTATTCTTGCCTGGAGAATTCCATGGACAGAGGAGCCTGGTGGGCTTCAGTCCATGGGGCTGCAAAAGAGTCAGACACAACTGAACTTACTTACTTGCTTACTTATACCATGATAGGGAGTTCTTGGGTCATTCTGAGACCAGCATTATGGCTTACTGTGATTGATAGCCCCATCGAACCACATGGACTTTGAGAGGAGAAACTCTCTAAAGAAAGAAGAGAGTTGGGGTAAAGATGCTGGGGGAAAAAATATGAAGTCTATTATAATGCCCAATAATATGAGTTTGGTTGAAAACATTGCCATAGTAATATAAATTAATACAGTTCAGCTATTTAAAATAATGCTTTTGTGACAAAGAGAATCATTTGTAATATTAATTGAAGGGGTGAGGGGAGGAAATAACAAGACAATTAATTTTTAGAAATTTCCACTTCCTCTATGGTTGCAAAAATGCCAGTGATGAAAAGCAAGACAAACTGCAAGATCACAGCTTCTCTTGAACCAAAAAGTTGAATCAGAGAGCTGAGTCAGAGTTACATCAACTAAACAGCCTGAAACCTAAGGAGGCACAGTTCCTCCAGAGCAAAGATGGGATGTTTCATCTGTGTCAGTACATGGGAAGGACTGGAGCCATCATAGAAGCAGTAAGAATAATACAGCTAAACGTTTTTATTTTCATTTTATGTATTTATTTATTTTTGGCTGCACTGGGCCTTCATTGCTGTGCATGTAATCTGGTCTACTTCTAGTGATTGGGAGCCATTCTTTGGTGCAGTGCCTGGCTTCTCATGGCTTTGCCCTCCCTTGCTGGAGAGCATGGACTCCAAGACGTGAGGGCTTCAGTAGTTGGGCATCCGGATTTAGTATGTCTGCAGCATGTGGAATCTTCCTGGACCAGAAACTGAACCCATGTCCCCTGCACTGGCAGCCAGATTTTGGACCAGCTGAAGTTTTGTAATAAACTGTCCCTGGTAGCTCAGTTGGTAAAGAATCCTTCTGCAATTCAGGAGACCCTGGTTTGATTCCTAGGTCAGGAAGATCTGCTGGAGAAGGGACAGGCTACTCACTCCAGTATTCTTGGGCTTCCCTTGTGGCTCAGCTGGTAAAGAATCTGTGTGCAATGCAGGAGACCTGGGTTCAATTCCTGGGTTGGGAAGATCCCCTGGAGAAGGAAAAGGCTACCTACTCCAGTATTCTGGCCTGGAGAATTCCATGGATTGTGTAGTCCTTGGGGTCGCAGAGAGTCGGACACAACTGAGTGACTTTTCACTCACTCACTCACTCACAGTAACTATTAAAGGCCTATGTGGGCTTAAGTGTCATCTCCCTGATCACAGAACATGGCAAGAGTGAACATTGACATTTTAGGAATCAGAGAACTAAAATGGACTAGAATGGGTGAATTTAACTCAGATGACCATTATATCTACTACTGTGGGCAAGAATCCCTTAGAAGAAATGGAGTAGCCATCATAGTAAATAAAAGAGTCCGAAATGCAGTATATGGATGCAATCTCAAAAACGACA
The DNA here is from genome assembly GCF_029378745.1 of Bos indicus. Taxonomy (NCBI): domain Eukaryota; kingdom Metazoa; phylum Chordata; class Mammalia; order Artiodactyla; family Bovidae; genus Bos; species Bos indicus. The sequence continues at coordinate 101,129,536 of NC_091764.1, forward strand.
GAATGATCTCTGTTCATTTCCAAGGCAAACCATTCAAAATCACGGTGATTCAAGCCTATGCCCCAACCAGTAACGCTGAAGAAGCTGAAGTTGAACGGTTCTATGAAGACCTACAAGACCTTTTAGAACCCAAAAAAGATGTCCTTTTCTTTATAGGGGACTGGAATGCAAAAGTAGGAAGTCAAGAAACACCTGGAGTAACAGGCAAATTTGGCCTTGGAGTACAGAATGAAGCAGAGCAAAGGCTAATAGAATTTTGCCAAGAGAACATACTGGTCATAGCAAACACCCTCTTTCAACAACACAAGAGAAGACTCTACACATGGACATCACCAGATGGTCAAAACTAAAATCAGATTGATTATATTCTTTGCAGCCAAAGATGGAGAAGCTCTATACAGGCAGCAAAAACAAGACCAGGAGCTGACTGTGGCTCAGACTATGAACTCCTTATTGCCAAATTCAGACTTAAATTGAAGAAAGTAGGGAAAACCACTAGACCATTCAGGTATGACCTAAATCAAATCCCTTATAATTATACAGTGGAAGTGAGGAATAGATTCAAGGGATTAGATCTGATAGACAGAGTGCCTGAAGAACTGTGGATGGAGGTTTGTGACACTGTACAGGTGGCAGTGATCAAGACCATCCCCAAGAAAAAGAAATGCAAAAGGGCAAAATGGTTGTCTGAGGAGGTCTTACAAATAGCTGTGAAAAGAAGAGAAGTGAAAAGCAAAGGAGAACAGGAAAGATATACCCCTTTGAATGCAGAGTTCCAAAGAATAGCAAGGAGAGATAAGAAAGCCTTCTTCAGTGATCAGTGCAAAGAAATAGAGGAAAACAATAGAATGGGAAAGACTAGAGATCTCTTCAAGAAAATTAGATACCAAGGGAGCATTTTAAGCAAAAATGGGTACAATAAAGGACAAAAATTGTATGAACCTGACGGAAGCAAAAGATGTTAAGATGTGGCAAAAATACACACAAGAACTACACAAAAAAAATCTTCATGACCCAGATAACCATGATGGTGTGATCACTCACATGGAGCCAGACATCCTGGAATGCAAAGTCAAGTGGGCCTTAGAAAGCATCACTATGAGCAAAGCTAGTGGAGGTGATGGAATTCCAGTTGAGCTATTTCAAATCCTGAAAGATGATGCTGTGAAAGTCCTGCACTCAATATGCCAGCAAATTTGGAAAACTCAGCAGTGGCCACAGGACTGGGAAAGGTCAGTTTTCATTCCAATCCCAAAGAAAGGCAATGCCAAAGAATGCTCAAACTATCGCACAATTGCACTCATCTCACACGCTAGTAAAGTAATGCTCAAAATTCTCCAAGCCAGGCTTCAGTAGTACATGAATCATGAACTTCCAGATGTTCAAGCCAGATTTAGAAAAGGAACCAGAGATTAAATTGCCAACATCCGCTGGATCATCGAAAAATCAAGAGAGTTCCAGAAAAACATCTACTTCTGCTTTATTGACTGTGCCAAAGCCTTTGACTGTGTGGATCATAATAAACTGTGGAAAATGCTGAAAGAGATGGGAATACCAGACCACCTGACCTGCCTCTTGAGAAACCTATATGCAGGGCAGGAAGCAACAGTTAGAATTGGACATGGAACAACAGACTCATTCCAAATCAGAAAAGGATCTGTGATATCTAGTAATAGATCAAAAGGATGTAAAAATAAACTAAAAAAGTAAGATTATAATTGAAATTTAAAACAATACTACAAGAAAATTAAGTAAATACAATTTGTAATAATGAAATTAGAGGAATTCTTGCCTTCCAAATTCCAGAAATTCACTATTTACATTTTAATTATATTATAATACATGGTAAGTATATACTTAGGCCTGGGCTATAGACCATCTTTGATTCAAATCATCCCATTTACCAGCTGTGTAGTCTTTGGCAATTTACTTCTCTTCTGTGTTGCTTTGATTCCTTAACGGTGAAATAAGGATAGCAGTAATACACACTTTGTAGTACTGTTGTGAGGATTACATGCATTAATAAATGAAAGCATATAGAACAGTGTTCGGCATTTAGTAAACACTATGCCAACACCTTTGACTGTGTGGATCACAATACACTGTGGAAAATCCTGAAAGAGATGGGAATGCCAGACCACCTGACCTGCCTCTTGAGAAACCTATATGCAGGTCAGGAAGCAGCAGTTAGAACTGGACATGGAACAACAGACTGGTTCCAAATAGGAAAAGGAGTATGCCAAGGCTGTATATTGTCACCCTGCTTATTTAACTTACATGCAGAGTACATCATGAGAAATGCTGGGCTGGAAGAAGCACAAGCTGGAATCAAGATTGCCAGGAGAAATATCAATAACCTCAGATATGCAGATGACACCACCCTTATGGCAAAAAAAAAAAAAAAAGAAAAGGAGTACGTCAAGGCTGTATGTTGTCACCTTGCTTATTTAACTTATATGCAGAGTACATCATGAGAAACGCTGGGCTGGAAGAAGCACAACCTGGAATCAAGATTGCCGGGAAAAATATCAATAAGCTCAGATATGCAGATGATAACACCACCCTTATGGCAAAAAGTGAAGAACTAAAGAGCCTCTTGATGAAAGTGAAAGAGGAGAGTGAAAAAGTTGGCTTAAAATTCAGCATTCAGAAAACTAAAATCATGGCATCTGGTCCCATCACTTCACAACAAATAGATGGAGAAACAGTGGAAACAGTGACAGACTTTATTTTGGAGGGCTCCAAAATCACTGCAGATGGTGACTACAGCCATGAAGTTAAGAGATGCTTGCTTCTTGGAAGAAAAGCTATAGCCAACCTAGACAGCATATTGAAAAGCAGAGACATTACTTTGCCAACAAAGGTCCGTTTAGTTAAAGCTATAGTTTTTCCAGTAGTCATGTACAGATGTGAGAGTTGGACTATAAAGAAAGCGGAGCACTGAAGAATTGATGCTTTTGAACTGTGCTGTTGGAGAAGACTCTTGAGAGTCCCTTGGACTGCAAGGAGATCCAACAAGAAAGGAAATCAGTCCTGAATATTCATTGGAAGGACTGATGTTGAAGCTGAAACTCCCATACTTTGGCCACCTGATGCAAAGAACTGATCATTTGAAAAGACCCTGATGCCGGGAAAGACTGAATTGGGGAGGAGAAGGGGACGAAAGGGGAGGAGAAGGGGACGAAAGAGGATGAGATGGTTGGATGGCATCACCGATTCAATGGACATGAGTTTGAGTAAACTCTGGGAATTGGTGATGGACAGGGAGGCCTGGCGTGCTGCAGTCCATGGGTCCCAAAGAGTCAGACACGACTAAGTGACTGAACTGAACTGAACTGTGGGCTTGAGTAACTCCCAAGAAAATTCTCTGTGTGCCAAAGAAGGAAGGGAACTTGTAATTACTCACAGATTCTTTCCCCAGACTTTGACCAGGTGCTCACAAGAAACACTAAGTGAGGATGACAGAGTAAAGTAAGGCTCACTGAGTAGTATAGGCATAGAGGACAACATTATCTATCCCCGCCTGAAAGGGCCAGCTCCCCTTACTCCTCTCTCAAAAGTCTTAAGCCTCTGAGGAGGAACAGCAAAAAGCCACTGTTGCCAACAGAAGGAATAAGAGGAAAAAAAAATCTACCCTGGGGAGGGAAAAGAAACAGTCCTCAGTGGAGAGTTCTGTGCCAGTGTTTTCATTCATTATGCATGTATGTATATATGTATGTTATTCATTTTTGGCTGCACTGGGTCTTCATTGCCGCATGCCGCATGTGGCAAGCAAGGGCTCATTGTGGTGACTTCTCTCGTTGCAGAGCTCATGTTCCAGGGCACCCAGGCTTCAGTAGTCGTGGCACACAGGCCCAGTTGCTCTGAGGCACATAGCATGTTACTTTCCAGATCATGGATCGAATGCTGTTTGCCCCTGCATTGGCAAGCAGATTCTTAACCACTGGACCACCAGGGAAGTCCTGCCAGTGCTTTTAGAGATCTCCTAAAACCAAAGGAGGGGCAAGAAAATCCTTCCCACACAAGACCTGCCGCAGACAGAAAGCAGAGGTAGGCAGGAATGCTGAGAAACCTCATTGTCCAGGGCCTGGGCATATAAAAGCTATCTAAGCACCAAGTAATGAGTAGTAGCATCCGCCACTGGCAGAGGAGCAAGAACAAGGAGAGAAACTACTTCTGTATAAGCCTACAAGGCGTATAAAGAATGTTGAGAATTGAGGGTGGAGAACAAACATTGAGAAATCTTTCCATCATTTCAGACCCCACCCTAAGCCTAAGACACCATAAGAGGAATTTGAAAATTACGGTGCCCTAGAAGTAATCTTGGCAATAGCAAAACCTAATTCCACCTCACCTTTTAACTAGATGGTTCCATCCACCAAGCTAAACTGCCTGGGAAGAGGCACAAAGAGTATTTACCTAAATCTCTCCTATTCTACACAAGAAGTCTGGCATTCAATCAAGAGGTATACGATCTGGACTTCCTTGATGGTCCAGGAGTTAATACTCTGTGCTCCTAATGCACAGGACCTGGGTTCGATCCCTGCTCAGGGAACTAAATTCCACATACCACAACTAAGACCTGGCCAACTAAGACCTGGTCAAACAAATAAATAAAAATAATAAATATTTTTAAAAATTATACAATCTATCAAAAGAAGAAGAACAAAGAAGACAAACCCCTTGCCTTCTAAATACAAAACAATTGACAGAACCAGGTTCAGAGGTGATCTGTGTGTTAGTAATATCAAAGAGGGAAGTTAAAATGGCTAGGAGAAATTTCATAAAAGATCTAATGGTAAGGACTTCCTGGTGGTCCAGTGGCTAGGACTCTGAGCTCCCAACACAAGAGAACTGGGTTCCATCGCTGGTCAGGGGACTGGATCCCACGTGCCACACTAAGATCCAGTGCAGCCAAAAAAATAAGTAATTTTTAAAAAGATCTAATGATAAAGGTGGACAGCATCTATGAACAGATAGGGGATTCTAAAAGAAAGACATAAGTGATAAAAGATAAAAATACTGAAAATAAAAACTATGGTATCAGAGATGAGCAACTCTTCTTAAAGGCTCATTAGTAAACCTGCCAGAGCTGAGGAAATAATAAATCAATTTCTACTCTTGAAATGAGTCAATAGGAATTACCCAAACTGAAACATCAAGAAAAAAAAGAGGACAAACAAATTGAACAGAGTATCCAAGCACTGTGGGACAATATCAAATCGTTTAATGTACATGTTATTAGAATCCTAGGGGAAGAGGAAAAAAACAAGCAGAAGAAATGTTTGAAGAGATAACAGATCAGTTTTCCAAAAGTAATGAAAAGCATCAAATACTAAATCCAAGAATCACAGCAAGATAAATGCCAAATAAAACACACCTAACCCATCATGTCCAAACTTCTCTAAACCAGAGATAAATAGGGAGTCCTGCAGGTGGCCAAAGCGGAGAAAGAAAAAAAAAAAAAAAAAAATATATATATGTATTGCATATTAAAAAAACAAAGGTCAGAATTACAGCAAACTCTTCTTGAAAAACATAACTATCCAGAAGACAATGGACTGACATCTTTAAAGCATCAAAAGAAGGGAGAGGGGGTGGGGATTCTGTACTCAGCAAATGTATCTTTAAATAAGGAAGGGGGAAAAGAGGTTTTTTTCAGACAAACAAAAGCTGAGAGAATTTATTGCCAGAAGATGCATTCTACAAACAACATTAAAGGGAGTTCTTAATTAAGGCAGAAGAAATAAAACAGGAGTTGACAAACTGGCCTGCTGTTCATATCCAGCCTTTCACAGGTTTTCCAAATAAAGTTTTATTGGAACACAGTAATATTCATTTGCTTACACATTATCAGTGGCTATTTTGTGCTGTAGTAGATCTGAAGGATTATTAAGAGACTATGTGGCATGCAAAGCCTGTATTATTTATACCTCATCGTTTACAGAAAAACGGTGCTGACTCCTAGAATAAGACATCATACAGAAACTGCACAAATAAATGCAGATCTCTGGATATGGTATCAAAATATAAAAGGCATATAGATCAATTTAAATCACTCTAAAAGACAAATGACTGCCAAAAGCAAAAAATAATTCATTCTGAGCTGTAATGTAGGAGTAAGGTACTTTATAACATGTCAAAACAAAGGGACTGAAAATGAATAAATGAAGAGGACTTCCCTGGTGACACAGTGGATGAGAAACTGCCTGCCAATGCAGGGGACACGGGTTCAGTCCTCTGTCCAGGAAGATCCCACATGCCTCAGAGCAACTAAGCCTGTGTGACAACTACTGAAGCCTGCGTGCCTAGGGCCTGTACCCCACAACAAGAGAAGCCACAATAAGAAGCCTTTGCACCACAACAGAGAGGAGCCTGCCCTCCCCAAAACTAGAGAAAGCCTTGCCTAGCAACAAAGACCCAGCACAGCCGAAAATGAAGAAATAAATAATGAAGAAAGAAACTTTGTAGAGTCTGCTTATCATAAGCCCTCTGGTATGTATCTCTTCCTTCTTTCCTCCTACTTTGAATTTTCTGATTCTAAATTTTTCTCCACTTCTTCCCTTTGTAAGATGTCAGAGCCCACCACTATCCCCGTCTACTTCTCTCTCCTTTTCTAAAATCCCAGAAATACACCTTCATTCTCTTCAGCCAACGATCTTTTACTCTGGCCCTTTGATTTTAGTAGATAAAATTCATTACCTGTGGGATTTTGTTGAACATCTTCTAATCCTGTGGATCTAAAAGAAAAATGAGAATGGAGGTGGGTAAGAAGTAAGAATGATTTAGCTGCATATCCAGTAAAATATTGACTGTGCAATGAAAACATAGTAATGCCTAGGCTAGGGAGGGGTGCTGATCTACACAACAAGTATTTTTTGTTTGCTTGTTTTTGGCCATGCAGCATGTGGCATCTTAGTCTCCCAATCAAACCTGCAACCCCTGCATTGGGAGGCAAAGTTTTAACCACTGGACTGCCAGAGAAGTCCCTACATTACATGTATTGAACCTGGATACAGTGACAGATTGCATTTTCCTGGGCTCCAAAATCACTGCAGACAGTGACTGCAGCCACAAAATCAAAAGACATTTGCTCCTGGGAAGAAAAGCTATGACAAATCTAGACAGCGTATTCAAAAGCAGAGACATGACTTTGCTGACAAAGGTCCTTATAGTCAAAGCCATGGTTTTTCCATTAGTCATGTACAGATGTGAGAGGTGGACCATAAAGAAGGCTGATCGCTGAAGAACTGATGCTTTAAACTGTGGTACTGGAGAAGACTCTTGAGAGTCTCTTGGACAGCAAGGAGGTCGAATCAGTCAATCCTAAAGGAAGTCAATCCTGAATATTCATTGGAAGGACTGATGCTGAAGCTGAAGCTCCAACACTTTGGCCACCTGATGCGAAGAGCCAACTCACTGGTAAAGACCCTGATGCTGGGAAAGATTGAGGGCAGGAAGAGAAAGGGACGACAAAGGATGAATGGTTGGATGGCATCACCGACTCAATGGACAGGAGTTTGAGCAAATTCTGGGAGATAGTGAAGGACAGGGAAGCCTGGCATGCTGCAGTCCATGGGGTCACAAAGAGTTGGACACAACTTAGTGACTAAATGACAAGTACTCAGTACAGCTAAGGAAAAAATTTGTTCTGGTGTGTAGGGAATTTTTTAAATTTATGTTCTCCCAGCATTCCCAATCCTTTTCTATATATTTTATCCCACACCCTTCTGCTCCAGAATGTTCCTTTCTCATTTTCAGGTTATTTCCACTTTTTCACATATATTCTTTGATCTTCCATCTGCTAACATATTCTTTGAAAATTTCGTTGTCCAAATGTGACCAGCTTTCTTTGCTTGCTAGTCTCCTAGGATACATGTTGGTACTATGGTATTCTCAGCAAGCTAGGTTTCTGCTGTCCTCATTTGAGAAGAAGAATGAAGACAGGGGTGTGTTTCTGTCCCACTCGCAGTCTGCTGAGCTGAGACTACCTCTGGAGAGCAGGGACTAACTAAATTAAGTCCTGCTTTGGGGGAAAAACCAGGGAGGAACCGCCCGGGGCTGGGCCACTCCTTGCTTGCTTCTGTGTCTCCTCCACCCTGCTCGATTAATTATAAGGTCACCTCTTTTCTTTTCCAAATCCATTCCAGCAAAGGATGTAACGTGTCAAAGTTCAGATATGAATGCATCAGGGCAAATGTGGTTCCCATGCAACCCCACCCAAGCTTCGACAGTACCTGAACTAACATTTAGTTTCCTGAAGTAAGACATGAAAAAAAAAACTGATCGTGCCTATTACAAGAGGCAAAGGAGAAACAGAGACATCACATGCTCAGATTATACATAGGAGAAGGATTTTTTTCCAATAAATATCTATTGGTCACTGTTATAGGATGAATTGCGCTCCCTTTAAATTTGTATGCTGAAGCCCTATCCCCAGTCAATACCTCAGAGTGTGACTGTTTTTGGAGATGGGGTCCAGTCTGCCAGCTGAACCTAAAGATTTTGGACATGTCTCCACAATCATATAAGCCAATTGTAAATCGTGTTTGTGTGTGTGTATGTGAATTTGATTTATATATAAAAGACATCTTCAGCATGTTAAACATAATAGGGAAAGTATTCAAAGACCTTTTCTTTGACTTCGAAGAAAATATTTCATAACATAACGTACACATGAAAAGTTGAATAATGAATGAAAAAAGTACTAAAGAAATGCCTTGTGGGGCTTCCCTGGTGGTCCAGTGGTTAAGAATCTGCGCTTCCACTGCAGGGGGCTCTCTCTCCATCCCTGGAATGATTTAATATCTAAAACATGCAACTGATAATACTTGTTTAGAGGACAAATCTGTGGGCTGGGTTAGAGTTGAAAGGAAAAGGTCAAAGGAATATAGCGTGTGACTGAAAAGTTTCAGGGAACCTCTTTCATACAGGTTCTCATTGGACTTTCATGGCCTTTAATTTTTTTTATATGTAATTTTATTTATTTATTTATTGTTTGCTATGCTGGCTCTTCATTGCTGCTCGGGCTTTTCTCCAGTTGCTTCTCTCTAGTGGGCTTCTCACTGCGGTGGCTTCTTTTGTGTGGAGCATAGGCCTGGATGCTCTGTGTGATGAAGGGTCTTCCTGGATCAGGGAAGACTGGCAGGTGGATTCTTAGCCACTGAGCCACCGGAGAAGCCCTATCACTCTTACTTTTTAACTTTAAATCCTTTACTAAACCAAAAAGAAAGAACATCTTCCATTTTGAAAGACAGGAACTTCCTCTTCAGTCATAACCATATTATTTTGTCTATGAGGCACTGATTTATCTATATTAAGGTACTCTTCTTCAACGTGATTTGGGAGAGGGGGAAGGAGAGAAAGGAGGAGTAAAACAGATGTAAGTGCTTCCAGTAAAGCATAACCTTCCTTCTGGAGGCGCACACTATAAGAGATTGATATGAGAGTAGAACAAAAGTTTTCCTAGAAAGTCAGCAATGCTGGGCACATAGGAAGCATTCAATATGTTATTGTTGACTGCTGAAGTGAACCAATAGCACCTATACACTTCACAGAAAGATACTGGACACTCTACACCAGCCACCACTATTTTATTACTGTGGTTATGTATTAATAATATGTGAGCCCCAAGGAAGAACAGGCTGTAAGCTCAGGCCACTTAAAACAGTGTCTTGCTGTGGGAGGTATTTAATAAATATGAAAGAGTGAAAAAAAAATGAGAGCAAATTAAGGTAATTTCAGCAAAAATCATACAGTAAGACCCTCCAAAAATTTGTCCTTGCATAAAAGCGACCAAAAAAGCCTGGCACAAATGGTAACGATGTATCCAAGGAACATTTAGTAAAGAAAAAGAGCCAAACCTGGTAACAGCAATGAACTTTGCAGCATTTTAACTTATCTTAATCCCACTCCCCACTCCCCAGTTCTGTGGCAGCCTTAAAAATAAAGCCTGCGTTTCTAATACCGTGCGTGACTGCGTCCTAAGTCGCAGTCGTGTCGGATTCTTTGCGACCCTATGGACCTTAGCCCGCCAGGCTCCTCTGACCGTGGGATTCTCCAGGCAAGAATACTGGCATGGGTTGCCATGTCCTCCTCCAGAGTATCTTCCTCACCCAGGGATGGATGGTGTCTCTTAAGTCTCCTGCCTTGGCAGGAGGGTTCTTTACCACTAGCGCCATCTGGGGGTGGGGGAGCAGAAGAGATCTTATTCCCAAAGAAACGTCATTATTTGATCTATTTGCTAGGGGTTCCCTGGAAGACCACTGGCAAGGCTCTTTAACTTCACACAAACTTGCCCAGAGCTAACCACCTTGGGGACCGAGGGAAGAGCATTTGCTGAATGTTTCAACATCACAGCTGCCTGAAATGTTGATACACATAATAGACTAACCACAAAGCTTAAAAAGAAAAGCTGAGGAATGAGGTATCCATAGGGGCTTTGAAAAAGCCTGACATTGAAAATTTATTTGGAATTATTTTTAAAAACCACAGAACAAACAAATAACAAGTTTAAGAAGCACCAAAATGATAAACCTCAAGGAGGCAGCAGAATCTACTTCGCAGAGCTGCCCCGTATTATTATTTGAGACGTTTGCTGCTGCTGCTGCTAAGTCACTTGAGTCGTGTCCGACTCTGTGTGACCCCATAGACGTCAGCCCACCAGGCTCTCCTGCCCCTGGGATTCTCCAGGCAAGAACACTGGAGTGGGTTGCCATTTCCTTCTCCAATGCATGAAAGTGAAAAAGTGAAAGTGAAGTCGCTCAGTCGTGTCCGACTCTTAGCGATCCCATGGACTGCAGCCTACCAGGCTCCTCCATCCATGGGATTTTCCAGGCAGGAGTACTGGAGTGGGGTGCCATTGCCTTCTCCTTGAGACATTTAGTTTTCAGTAAAACATTTATGAGAAATAAGTAAGTATCATTTATACACAGGAGGAAAAAATCAATAGAAATAGTCATTGAGGAAGTCCAGATGTTGTACTTACTAGGTAAAAACTTTGTGTTAGTTATTTTTGTTTTTAATTGGAGAATAATTGCTTTACAATGTTGTGTTGCTTTATACTGTACAACACTGTAAATCAGCTGTAAGTATAGTGTGTCCCCTCCCACTGGAGCCTCGCTCCCACACCCCCAATTATTTTAAATGTGATCAAATCACATCTAAAGAACTAACTAAAGTATGGGAATGATGTCTCATCAAATAGAGAATATCAATAAAGAGAAAGTTTGGGGAACTTCTTTGACTGTCCAGTAGTTAAGACTCTGTGGATTCTGATGCAGGGAGCACAGGTTTGATCACCTGGTTGGGGAACTAAGATCCCATATGGTGCAGGGTTGCAGCCACAACAAAAAAATAGAGAAGAGAGAGAAAAAAATTTTAAAGGATCTAGATAGAGATTTTGATGTTGAAAAACATGTATTCTATCCTGGGAAATGTTTTACATGCCCACTTTTTTTGTTTTTGCTAAATTGCTTCAGTCATGTCCAACTCTTTTCAACACTATGCACTGTAGCCCACCAGGCTCCTCTGTCCATGGGATTCTCCAGGCAAGAATACTGGAGTGGGTTGCCATGCCTTCCTTAAGGTGGGTCTTCCTGACCCAGGGATCAAACCAGCATCTCTCATATCTCCTGCATTGGCAGGAGGGTTCTTTACCACTAGTGCCACCTGGAGAGCCCTTATGTGCAGTAGAGAAAATGCGTTTTGCTACTGTTGGGTGTTGAAGTAGTCCATGGATGTCTGTTAGATGTAAAGTTGGTCAAGTCTATTTCCCTGTTGATTCTCCTTGCACTTCTTCTAACCATTATTGAAAGTGGGGTATTAAATTCTACAGTCATTATTGTTGAATTGTCTATTTCTTCCTTCAATTTTGTCCATTTTTATTTTTCAGACCTGTTTTAGGTACATAGGTTTATAATTGTTACTTCTTCTTCATAGATTGACCTTTTCTCATTACATCTTTTTTTGTTCTCTAGTAACGATTTTTGTCTTCAAGACTGCATTGTCTGATATTGGTATAGTTACTCTAGCTCTCTTTTGGTTACTGTTTCACAGCATAGCCTATTCTGTTCCTTTACCTCTAATCTACTTGCACCTTTGAATCAAACATGACAACATATAATTGGATCACGTGTTTCCTTTTATATATCCGTATGCCAATTTCAGCTTTTTGATAATTTCATCTACTTTCATTGAATGTATTAAAGGAACAGTTAGAATTTCTGTCTGCCAGTTTGCCGTTTGTTTACTATGTCTTTTTGTTCCTCAGTTCCTCCATTACTGCATTCTTTTTTGTTATAGCTTTCTAGTGGGTCACTTAAATGTTCTTGTTTCTTTACTATGTACTTTTATTTTTTTGGCCACAGGATCTTACCTCCCCAACCAGGGATGGAACCCAGGCCGTTGGCAGTGAAAGCTGAGATTCCTAACTGCTGGACCACCAGGGAATTCCCTACAAATTTTTAAATTGTGTGTTTAGTGGTTGCTCTGCGAATTATTATTAACATCTTAATTGGTTGCAATCTGTCTTGGATTAATACAAATTCCATTTCAATAGTTTACAGAAACTTTACTCTTACATAGCTCCACTCCCTCCTATCTTTATCCTGCATATTGTCACCCTGCTTATTTAACTTCTATGCAGAGTACATCATGCAAAATGCCGGGCTGGACGAAACACAAGTTGGAATCAAGATTTCTGGGAGAAATATCAGTAACTTCAGATATGCAGATGACATCATCCTTATGGCAGAAAGTGAAGAAGAACTAAAGAGCCTCTTGATGAAAGTGAAAGAGGAGGTTGAAAAAGTTGGCTTAAAACTCAACATTCAGAAAACTAAGATCATGGCATCCAGTCCCATCACTTCATGGCAAATAGATGGGGAAACAATGGAAACTGACAGACTATTTTTCTGGGCTCCAAAATCACTGCAGATGGTGACTGCAGCCATGAAATTAAAAGACACTTGCTCCTTGGAAGAAACGTTATGACCAACCTAGACAGCATATTAAAAAGCAGAGACATTACTTTGCCAACAAAGGTCCGTCTAGTTAAAGCTATGGTTTTTCCAGTAGTCATGTATGGATATGAGAGTTGGACTATAAAGAAAGCTGAGTGCTGAAGAATTGACTCCTTTGAACTGTGGTGTTGGAGAAGACTCTTGAGAGTCCCTTGGACTGCAAGGAGATCCAACCAGTCCATCCTAAAGATCAGTCCTGGGTGTTCTTTGGAAGGAATGATGCTAAAGCTGAAACTGCAGTACTTTGGCCACCTCATGCGAAGAGTTGACTCATTGGAAAAGACTGATGCTGGGAGGGATTGGGGACAGGAGGAAAAGGAGACAACAGAGGATGAGATGGCTGGATGGCATCACTGACTCGATGGACGTGAGTTTGAGTGAACTCTGGGAGTTGGTGGTGAACAGGGAGGCCTGGTGAATCGCAATTCATGGGGTCACAAAGAGTAGGACATAACTGAGTGACTGAACTGAATATTTTTTTGGAAACTGGGTTTATCAAACAATATAATGTAGCAACTTTGGCAATCAGATTCTCCCTCTTCCCAGTTCACTGTTGTTGGTTCCCTGACCGGCAGTTGAACCCACGACCACAGCAGTGAAAGCGCCCAGTCCTAACTACAGGACCACCAGGGCGGTCCCTTTTTCTCGTCTTTTTTTCTTCTTCATGTCTTTCTTGAACACATGTACAGCCTGACTCATGAATATGGCCTCCTAGATTCCAGGATATATTGAAGCTTTCAAAGCCCCTACGGCTAATTCATTCTTCAGCTTTTCCCTTTTAAGCTTTTTGGTTACTCTATTGTTTACCCCAGCTGTGATCAAAGTTTGGTTTTTTAAAAACATTATTTATTTTACATAGCAGGCAGGTCTTAGCTGCAGCATGTGGAATCTAGCTCCTTGACCAGGGATCAAACTTGGATCCCCTGCATTGGGAGCATGGAGTCTTAGCCACCGGAACAAGAGGAAAAAACCTGCTTTTTTTAAAATATATTTTCATTTGACTGGAGTACAGTTGATTTTCAATGTTGTATTAGTTTCAGGGGTACAGCAAAGTCATTCAGTTATATATATACACATATTCATGTTTTAAAGATCCTTTTCTCATATAGGTTATCACAGAATACTGAGTAGAGTTCCCTGTGCTATACGTAGGTCTTTCTTGGTAAGGCTTATTGGTGAGCTTTGTTAAGTGTGGTCGAATGGCTTTTAAACTATGACAATTTTTTCCCACTGCTGACGCAATACACTTCCGAGTTCCCTACTTTTGGTCCCATGATATATTTGAGTTTTCCATTCTGGCTGGTGGGAATACAAACTGTTCAAGTCCTTCTGTGAACCTGGGGGACTGTTCCTACTAATAATTTTAGGTGCTTCTTTGTTGCCCTTGTAGGGGCTTCTCTGGCCATCCAGTGGTTAAGACTTAGCATTTCCAATGCAAGGGGCTGGGTTTGATTCCCGGTCAGGGAACTAAGATCCCACATGCCACACAGCAAAAAAAAAAAAAACCTATAAGTATGTTAGACCATATTACTTCTCTGCTCAAAATTGTTCAATGCTTCTCAATTTCTTACAACATAAAACAATGTCTCTACAGTTTTCTTAAGGCCTGTTAATCTAGCCCTTAATTACCTTTCTTCTACCATTGCTCTCTGTGTTCCGTCCATACTGGCCTCATTGCTGTTCCTCAAACATTCCAGGCTCACTTCCAGCTTAATAACATTTACCATTTACTATCTGTTTCCCCTACTGTAATATAAAGCAAATGATGGGGAAAAAAAAAAAAAAAGCAAATGATGATGAGGATTTCTTTCATTTTTTTTGCTGATTTTTACCCAAACATCTAAAATAGTGTGTGGCACCTAGTAGATCCCGTAAATATTTGTGGAATGAGACTCTAAACCTAATCATAGAGCATTCAGGGTATTAGTAAGGTTACAGAACAGACACTCAGCCACAAGAGACAAAACAGAGATCTGGTTATCGAAAACAGAGTACAGTATCAGAGTCTTGCCAGTAAAAAAGATTCTTAGAGGCCAAGTGTTATTGTTGGACCAGAGTTATTTAATGTGCTTTTACTAGAGATCAGAGTTTAACCTAGAGATTGGGCTAAGTGACGCAAACTGTGGGAAGCAGGATCTGATATTAAGCTCAGCCTGAAATGCCTCAAAAACATAACTTCAAAGGGTAAATATGTCTAATAGAACTTTAGGAGAAGCTCAGATGTGTACTTGGAAAATACTATTCCTACTAGAAATATTTGAAGACTTGCTATATAATACCATCAGGCTCCTTTAAAAACTGAATTCGTCAAGATTTTTAATGCCACTGAAGATGTGAAAAGGGGCCTTAGAAACTAACGGTAGAACTGTAAACTTTTCAATTTAAAAAAACGTGCTAAATTAAAGGAAGTGTAAAATTTACCTTTTTAGCCTCTTTAAAGTGTCCAGTTCAGTGGCAGTAAGTACATTTACATTGCTATGCAACCATCACCACTATCCATCTCCAGACGGTTTCAATACCACCCTTCTTTGTTTTTTTTTGATCAGTTTTTTCATTTATTTATTGGCCACACCACTGAGGCATGTGAGATCTTAGTTCCCTGACCAGGGATTCAACCTGTGACCCCTGCAGTGGAAGCTTGGAGTCTTAACCACTGGACCGCCAGGGAATTCCCAATACCACCATTCTTAAAAGGAAAAAAAAAAGTGCAACAATAATTTTTTTCTAAAAGTATTTATCTACATATACAATTGTTGGCTTAAAAAGAAACTTCTTCCTTCCGTATCCTGAAGGGATTAGTTATATAAGTAAAACCAGGAGAAAGTGTAAATGAAGCCCAGAGGCCCATCTAATTCCATGTGTTCTGTCTTTGAAGTAGAAAAACTCACAGCTCTGTTTAAGTAGAAAAACGTGTGCTAGACTCAACCTCCTTTCGTAACGCCAGATCTCATTTTTCTTTCAAATATACCTTACTAGGAAGGCTGCTTGGCAGGTCCTCCATTCTTTTATTCTGTGATAGCTGCCAATACCAGTTCTCCTGGCCTAGACAAAGGTGGAGCTCTACACGGAGGGCCACCTCATGTGAAGCCAGCAGCTGTCTGTGTGGGCTGAGGTCTCTGCTGGAGACAGAGGAGCATGCGGTACCCATAGAAGCTCTAAAACATGATT
This sequence comes from Bos indicus, assembly GCF_029378745.1. NCBI lineage: Eukaryota > Metazoa > Chordata > Mammalia > Artiodactyla > Bovidae > Bos > Bos indicus. The sequence continues at coordinate 101,145,726 of NC_091764.1, forward strand.
TCCGCTTTTCAGGGTAGTAATTACCTTGGTGTTCCCATTTAGGCCAGAGTTATAAAAGGCACAGAACATTTTTTGCCTGTCGTCCTTTGAGTGGCCCCAAATTGGCAAGTTCGATTTCTTAAAACACATCCCAGCTGCATGGAGAAGCTCACTTCTCCCTTGATTTCCAGACTTGACCTCTCTAAGTTCTCTCTTTCCCATCTCCCCACCACTGCATCATCTTGTCCTCATGCCTCAGTCTGTCTTATAAATTTGTCTCTACTGCTTCTCTTCAGACCTAGTCTTCGTATACATACAGTAGATTTTATCTTTCCTTTCTGGCCACACCACAAGGTATTCAGAATTTCCCTGTGTAGAGGTCAAACCCATGCCCCCTGCAGTGGAAGCTTGGAGTCTTAACCACTGGACAACCAGGGAAGTCCTTATTAGGTTTCTTCTGCTACATAACTCACTATCATAAGTTTAGGTATTTAAAACAACACACATTTATTATCTCACAGTTAATGGGTAGGGAGTCTGGGCACAAGTGGGCTCAGGGTGTCAGCAGACTGCCATCTCATCCCATTTGATTTTTTTTTTTAATTTTTTCACTTCTGAATTATTATTTTATAATTTAGTGAACTCCTTTTTCTCTTTTACTTTATTGTTTTGGAGGCTAATTACTATACAATATTGTATTGGTTTTGTCATACATTGACATGAATCTGCCACGGGTGTACATGTGTTCCCCATCCTGAACCCCGTTCCCACCTCCCTCCCCATCCCATCCCTCTGGGTCATCCCAGTGTACCAGCCCCGAGCACCCTGTCTCATGTATCGAACCTTGACTGGCAATCCATTTCACATATGATAATATACATGTTTCAATGCCATTCTCCCAAACCATCCCACCTTCGCCCTCTCCCACAGAGTCCAAAAGACTGTTTTATACACCTGTGTCTCTTTTGCTGTCTTGCATACAGGGTTATCATCACCATCTTTCTAAATTCCATATATATGCGTTAGTATACTGTATTGGCGGAGAAGGCAATGGCACCCCACTCCAGTACTCTTGCCTGGAGAATCCCACAGATGGAGGAGCCTGGTAGGCTGCAGTCCGTGGGGTTGCCAAGAGTGGGACACGACTGAGCGACTTCACCTTCACGCATTGGAGAAGGAAATGGCAACCCACTCCAGTGTTCTTGCCTGGAGAATCCCAGGGACCGGGGAGCCTGGTGGGCTGCCGCCTATGGGGTCGCACAGAGTCGGACACGACTGAAGCAACTTAGCAGCAGCAGCAGCATACTGTATTGGTGTTTTTCTTTCTGGCTTACTTCACTCTGTATAATAGGCTCCAGTTTCATCCACCTCATTAGAGCTGATTCAAATGTATTCTTTTTAATACAATATTCCATTGTATATATGTACCACAGCTTTCTTATCCATTCATCTGCTGATGGATATCTAGGTTGCCATTTGATTAATTTAAAGCCAACTGATTGAAGGTCTTATAGTTACAAAGTCCCCGGACCTTTGTCATACAACATAACCTAATCACACAGTGCTATGTCACCATATACACAGGTCCCATTTAAAGAAAGGGAAATATAGACTTCATTGGTGGCCCGGTGGTTAAAAATCTGCCCGCCAATGCACAGGACATGAGTTTGATCCTGGCTCCAGGAACTAAGATCCCACTTGCCACAGGGCAACTAAGCCTGCGCACCACAACTGCTAGGCCTGCACACCACAACCACTAAGCACTCACACAACAACAAGATTCTGCATGCTGCAACTAAGACTCAGCCAAAAATAAATGAATGAATAAATACATGTTAAGAAAAAGATAGGGACTTCCCTTATGGTCCAGGGGCTGACTCTGTGCTCCCAATGCAGGGGGTCCGACTTTGATTCCCGATCAGGGAATTAGATCCTGCATGCCGCAACTCAAGGGTTCAAATGCCACAACGAAGACCTGGTACAGCCAAATTAATAACTAATAAAAGTTTATAAAAACGAAAGAGAAATAAGAGCTTGCTTCCCTCACTCAGACGGTAAAGAAGCTGCCTGCAATGCAGGAGACCCAGGTTTGATCCCTGGGTTGGGAAGATCCTCTGGAGAAGGGAATGGTAACCCACTCCAGTATTCTTCCCTGGAAAATTCCATGGACAGAGGAGGCTGGTGGGCTACAGTCCATTGGGTCACAAATAGTCGGACAAGACTGAGCGACTAATACATACACACATACCAGAGGATGGGAATCTTGGGGGCTTAAAGGAAGAAATATCTTTCTTCTCTGAGTATCCAGAGCTATTCCAATTCATTTCCATTTACTAGATCTTCATAAAATAAACCAAAATGCTTCAAATTCCCACTATGAGAACAGTGACTAAGGGTACTTTTTAAATACTTAGGCTTTGCTACTGTGTATCCATTGGAAGATCACTTAAATCTTCTAAATCTGTCTTAACCTTTCAAATATTGTATCTCCAGTAAAACAAGAAAATAATCTCTATATTACTATTCTCCATTTTCATTCCATTCATTGGCTCTTTTTAGAGAGGAAAACCACCCCCTTTCCCTTTTATTCTTGTGGAAAACTCATTCTATTATGTATTGTTGCTGCTGCTGCTAAGTCACTTCAGTCGTGTCCAACTCTGTGCGACCCTAGAAATGGCAGCCCACCAGGCTCCCCTGTCCTTGGGATTCTACAGGCAAGAACACTGGAGTGGGTTGCTTTTCCTTCTCCATTGCATGAAAGTGAAAAGTGAAAGTGAAGTTGCTCAGTTGTGTCCGACTCTGATCGACCCCACGGATTGCAGCCTACCAGGCTCCTCCATCCATGGGACTTTCCAGGCAAGAGTACTGGAGTGGGGTGCCATAGCCTTCTCCGTTACCAGATATAGGGTTGCAAATATTTTCTCCCATTTCTATCATTGATATTATGCAAATTTAATTGTTCACAATGTCTTTTCTTCTTTCCATCTTCCAGCTGAATTTTGGGATAGTGGAAGACAGAGATTATCACTTATAGTTCAGGGAAAAAGGGAGAAATTCTAGCTGAGCCATTTAGTATTTAGTTCCAAATGCTATTAGGCTTACTTTACAATCTAAGAAAAACTTGTCACTGATCATTTTCGCAGATGGAAAAATTGGTGCAAAGATAAATTCTCCACAATCACAGAATTAGCATGTGGCAAAGCTAAACATTAGACTCAGTTTTAACTTGACTTTGATAGTATTTGTCAAATGATTAGGCTAGGGTTATAGAGACTATTGGACAATAGGCTTGACTGGTCTTACTTCACTTCATTGCAAGTTCCTTGAACTTAGAAATCTGTATAAATCTACTCTAGGTATAATGTATTTGTGTTATCCTAAGTCAGGACTGGCCAGCGAAAACCAGCCCCAGTATATTTCAGGCTCTTTGGCAGAGATGACTTACAAAAAGCGGTCTGGAATTATGCTAATCCATCTGTTTACATATAAATTGAATTTATAAAAAGCTTATTACTTGTGCTAGCAAATATATATAGTTTCTGACTAATGTTGGCGTATGTTTTCACTCAAATGGGTTTTCCAGTAGATGGGAGTACATACTTAAAGAAAGAGATAATAAAAATTGTTTTGGAAATATTTAACTGGCAACTTTGTTTTTTCTGCTTTTAGTATAAAATACCCTAATTACGCAAATATGGATGTTGCAAATATTCCGTGTGTGCTTAAATACTCAAGTTGATTTTATTGAACTGGTACAAATGACTTCACTATCCCTATTACCATCTTGCTGCTGCTGCTGCTAAGTCGCTTCAGTCGTGTCTGACTCTGTGCGACCCCAGAGACGGCAGCCCACCAGGCTCCCCCGTCCCTGGGATGCTCCAGACAAGAACACTGGAGTGGGTTGCCATTTCCTTCTCCAATGCAGGAAAGTGAAAAGTGAAAGCGGGACTCTGTGGTGGTGGGGGGGGGCGGGGGTGGGGGTGGGGAGATGATTTGGGAGAATGGCATCGCCAGTCCAGGTTCTATACAGGATACAGGACGCTTGGGGCTAGTGCACTGGATGACCCAGAGGGACGGTATGGGGAGGGAGGTGGGAGGGGGGTTCAGGATGGGGAACATGTGTACACCCGTGGCAGATGCATGTTGATGTATGGCAAAACCAATACAATATTGTAAAGTAAAAAAATAATAATAAAATTTAAAAAAAAATATCAATACTAGTATTGTGAGCATAATAAAAGCACTATATTTACAATAAATTTCAGAATATTTTTTTTAAAAAGTGAAAGTGAAGTCGCTCAGTCGTGTCCAACTCCTAGCAACCCCACGGACTGCAGCCTACCAGGCTCCTCCATCCATGGGATTTTCCAGGCAAGACTACTGGAGTGGGGTGCCATTGCCTTCTCCAACTGGCACCTTAGCCCCTGGTTATTAACTAGATCTGGCAATTCTTTAATCCTACCACATTCCTATTATGGGCCAGTGATCCTCCATCAGATCTAGTGTCACTCAGGCCAATCCAATAATCTGTCAGGCTTGTGGACTTGAGCCATTACTTTTTAAAACTCATGTTTTCCCCCCATCCTTTGATAATAAATCACATGATCAAACTGTGGGATTCTCTTTGAACATAACCATGGAAAGCTCCAGCTATAGTTTTCCAGGGTTCACTCACTCAGTCATGTCTGACTCTTTGTGACCCCATGGACTGCAGCGCTCGAGGCCTCCCTGTCCATCACCAACTCCCGGAGTCCACCTAAACTCATGTCCACTGAGTCAGTGATGCCATCCAGCCATCTCATCCTCTGTCGTCCCCTTCTCCTCCCGCCTTCAGTCTTTCCCAGCATCAGGGTCTTTTCAAATGAGTCTGCTCTTCGCATCAGGTGGCCAAAGTATTGGAGTTTCAGCTTCAGCATCAGTCCTTCCAGTGAATATTCAGGACTGATTTCCTTTAGGATGGACTGGTTGGATCTCCTTGCAGTCCAAGGGACTCTCAAGAGTCTTCTCCAATGCCACAGTTCAAAAGCATCAATTCTTTGGTGCTCAGCTTTCTTTATAGTCCAACTCTCACAACCATACATGACCACTGGAAAACCCATAGCCTTGACCAGATGGACTTTTGTTGGCAAAGTAATGTCTCTGCTTTTGAATATGCTGTCTAGGTTGGTTATAGCTTTTCTTCCAAGGAGTGTCTTTTAATTTCATGGCTAGAGTCACCATCTGCAGTGATTTTGGAGCCCCAAAAATTAAAGTCTGCCACTGTTTCCCCATCTATTTGCCATGAAGTGATGGGACCAGATGCCATGATCCTAGGTTTCCGAACGTTGACTTTTAAGCCAATTTTTTCACTCTCCTCTTCCACTTTCCTCAAGAGGGTCTTTAGTTTTTTGCTTTCTGCCATAAGGGTGGTGTCATCTGTATATCTGAAGTTACTGATCTCTTTCCCGGCAATCTTGATTCCAGCTTGTGCTTCATTTTTTACCATTAGTATACATATTCCCCCCTGAAAATACTAGCTCTTCTAGCAAGGTTGAATTTATGCTCAAATTCTTTTCAATTGGTTACCCTAAGAAAAATCTATCAAGGTTTTTCTTCCTTCAGTCTCCTTCCCTGTATCATTAGTAGAATTCTTTGGTTGCATGTAACAAAAACATTAAAAAAAATTTTTTTTTGGCTGTGCCAGGTCCCAGCTGCAGCATGTAGGCTTTGTTTTAGTTGTGGCATGCAAACTCTTACTTGTAGCATGTAGGATCTAGTTCTCTGACCAGGGATGGAACCTAGGCCCCCTGTTTTGGGGGTGCAGAGTCTTAGCCACTGGATGACCAGGCAAATCCAAAGAAAAGAATATTTTTGTTATGAGCTAATGGGGGGGGGAGATAAAAGGGTTTTGTGTTTTAATTTATCTGAGCTGCAATGGGTCTTCATTGCAGTATGCAGGCTCGGTAATTATGGCACTTGGGCCTAGTCTTGGCATGTGGGATCTTACGTTTCCTGACCAGGGATCAAACCCAGGTTCCCTGCACTGGGAGTCTTATCCACTGGATCACCAGGGAAGTCCCAAGATAAAAGTTGTTGTTGTTGTTTTTTAATATGAAATTCCTTAGCCAATGAAATGTGGAAATACGGAATAATCCTGTCTGTATTGAGAAATCTCTCACACACACACATATGCACACACATAGTGATCCAACCAAAAGATCATGTGCAAGGAGCTTAAATAATAAAACTGAAAGGAAATCAAGAAAAATTCAGATTCAGCAGGTCTTGAATAAGATTTCAATAACCAAAATTTACAGAATTCAAGGACAGTATTTATTAAATACTCAACTATATGCTAAGAATTATACATGTATTATAGTTTAGCTACTACTTAGACATTAATCTAGTAAAGCAAGTACAATTATTTCCATTTTTCTTATAAACACTCCTTTATGGCTTGCAGGTAACTTATCAAAGGCCATGTAAACAGTAAGTAATGAAATCAGAATTTGTATCAAATACAAAGGCCATTCTTTACCAAAAGTATGATAGCTGCCTCTGTGTATACATGTATGTTATCAGATCCCCTACAGTTTAAATAAACTAGGTCAGACATGGTCTCCAGTCACAAGATTAAAACGTAGTGAGCAGTGCTATGACAGGTGTGTGCCAGAGCCTTGTCAGAATAATAGGAAAAAGGCTGCACTTCTTCAGAGACAAAAACATGGCAACAATTATTCAGCATGGACAGATATACTGAGATGAAAGGGGTAGGAGAAATTCCACATAATACATATTTTAGTGTCTGTCTTTCTGCCAAAAGTAATAATCATATCAGAATATATTATACAGAGACCAGTCTGTCAAGAACCAAGGAGTTTCAGCTTGCAAAAAGTGAAGAAGAGAAACAAGGAATGACCCATGTGGAACAAACCTAGAAATACGGACTCAAGTGAATTCACACAAAATGCAGTGGGCAGGGATAACTGACAGAAGAATGAATTACACCCCATGCTGTTTCATTCCCAGTTCTGGTGTTTTTATTTTAGAAATAAAGCACATTGAACTAAACACTGGAGAGCTACTGTTGCCTTGTTTTGTGTTACTTCTATCCTCCATTTGAAAAAGTATCCAGTCAAGATCAATCTTCATCCATTCTGTGAGACCAAAAGAACCTAGAGGGCAAAAACACATACAGCTCACTCAAACCACAGATTTAAATAGTATCTATAAATAGGATGAGAAAAAAGAAAAAGAAGATACACAGAGTAGCTAATGTAACAATAAAAAATAGTAAATTGTCTGCTGCTAAGTCACTTTCAGTCGTGTCCGACTCTGTGAGACCCCATAGATGGCAGCCCACCAGGCTCCCCCGTCCCTGGGATGCTCCAGACAAGAACATTGGAGTGGGTTGCAATTTCCTTCTCCAATGCATGAAAGTGAAAAGTGAAGTCACTTAATCGTGTCCGACTCTTAGCCACCCCATGGACTGCAGCCTACCAGGCTCCTCCATCCATGAGATTTTCCAGACACGAGTACTGGAGTGGGGTGCCATCGCCTTCTCCAAGTAAATTGTCTAGACTGCTGCCAAAAACCATAACCATATCTTTTTGTAACCACCACATTTTACCTTGGTGATCTCAACTGACGAAAGGTCTAAGGTATATCATTCTTACTTCTCAAATTTACTTGACTCTTCTTCAGGATAAACTATTCTTATTTCCTGGAATTTTCTCTCTGCAATCAACAGTTCACTTATAGGTCCATTATTTTATCTATTTTTTTCAAGATGTTGCCAATACCACAGCCAAAATTTTGTTTTTGTCCCTGGAGTTTTGTGACTTATTTCAGTTAGACATCAAGTAAGCATATTTTTCTAATGACTGATTTAAACTGTACTATAGAGATATGGGCTTCCCTGGTGGCTTATAAGGTCTGCCTACAGTTCGGGAGACCTAGGTTCAATCCATAGGTCGGGAAGATCCCCTGGAGAAGGGAATGGCAACACACTCCAGTACTCTTGCCTGGAAAATTCCATGGACAAAGGAGGCTGGTAGGCTACAGTCCATGAGATTGTGAAGAGTCAGACACGACTGAGCGACTTCACTTTAGAGAGATATGTGCTATCGTACAAAAATCGACCTAATTTTAGACACTGAATTTTATATTAAGTTATAAATAACAGTTACACAAAAAATGTGTCAGTAATATTACTCCCTAACAATCCTATCGTATAGACAACAGTGTTTTATTTTAGTCAGCACCAAGAAGAGAAAAAATATCACAAAAAGTTACTGCAACAAAATGCCTGAACAAACAAAATTAAACTTAAAAGGTTCTTCCTCTAGTGCTCCAGACTACATTTTCTGTAAGTTATTCAATAAGCAATAAATTTTGGCTCTGATTAAGATCCAAGGTGTTGATTTTTTTTCATCTCTAAAGCACTGACATCTTCATATACTAACCAAAATGTGACAGAACTCTTTTTAAAAATTTAGAAACTATAATCTTATTAACTGAAGCCATGTATTCTTATGTTCCATTCTAATATATGTAAAGCTGTGTTTAGCATTAATTGATTTTTAATAGGTGACTTTTTATACCATTTTTAAAAAACAGAAAATTCACCATGTATTTAAATGATGATATCAGTTACTTCAGCTTCATGTTACTGTAAATCCTTTATTCCAAGTATACACAATCAGTCTACTTAACTATCTACTTCTTCCATTACTAGCCTAGAAATCTGTCAGAAAAAGAAATTCAGAATATAATGTTCTATCTTTGTTGCAGATTGTTTTGTTTCCCAGAACAGAAACAAAGGTAGGCCAGAGGGGAGATGAAGTAAAATCCACAGGGACTGAGTGAGAAAGAGAAACACGGAGAGACAGAGGTAGGAGAAATACCAAACCAATGGAAGCACAACCAGAGAAAGAGGAGAGGGAAGGAAGATCCAAATAAGCAAGAGAGAAGGCGGATGTGCAGAAGGGACTGATGGGCAGACAGTGATAAGGAAATGGGACTAGAAAGGAAAGAGATGGCAAGATCATTTTCGGCCCCAAACTTGACAATTACATAACTTCTGTAGTTATCCCCCTAATGCTCCCCCTAAAAATCAGAGGTTATATTTACTATGAGATAGCATAAATTTTTACCATCATTAAAGATCCCATATGGAATATGTTAGTAACTTGATGGGGGAAATCTTTTCACAATAAGTATCAAATTACCACGTTGTACACTTTCTTAAAATTTTATCTGTCACTTATACCTCAATAAAGTTGAGATAAAAAAAATTTACATGTATCAATATACTGGAAATCTCTAATTTTACAAATATTGTTATTTTTCTCCCCTAATTTAAAGAATGATAGTAGTCTAGGACAAATTCATTCTACATCAAAAATTTATAGCCATTCATGGTTACACACCACAGTAATTTATGGAAAACTGGTATCAGACTGAAAACACATTCTTGAAATTAACTTACCATTTTAGAGTCAAGATCAGCAATTGCAGTCCTGTTTCCATTTCTGCCCTGTTGCTGGACATGGTATGTCACCTTCTCTCTCTTCTCCTATGCAGACTGCCAGTAGCCATCAATCTGAAGAATTCTTTCTTCTGCTGCCACCTACCAGTTTATTTCTCTGCTGCAGCAGAAGAGTATATAGAAAAGGTTCTCGCTTACTAGTCACATTAAAGAGAAAGCTTCCTTTGTTTAACATTTCATATTTTCACATGTGCATGAACTTCCTGTTTCCCTGAAACCTCCCCGCCAGAAGTTAAAACAACAAAAATCCCAATCACAGAAAATCAAAACAGGTATGATCAATGTTCATGCTGAGCTGGGGGAGGGGGAGGGGGAGAGATTCAGACACTCAGCAGTTGCCATCTCAAGGAGCCATTTCTTGTCTGTTAACTTTTCTTCTTCACCTGTCCCTACAAATAATAAATGCATAACTTAACATTTTGACTAGGTAGTCTACAACTCCTGCAAATTTTAAGTTCAGAGACTACCAAAAGACTCATGGAAGATGCAGCAATAAAGGAGTTTTTAAAAGTAATTCTAGAAACTAAGGGTGTTAGGTGCTTTACCTGCTTGAGTTTTCAATGTTCTGGACTGCTTATTGCCCAATGGCTCTGAATACATTAAAACACGAACACATACGCCACCTACATTTAAAATAGGGTAGCATTTGTATGCCCATATAAGCAATGGGTGTATATTTTTTTGCAAAAGAGTAGTAATTTCATTAGGTCTTTTTAAAAGGACCACCAAAAAAAAAAAAGGCACATTTTCTCATACTGTAAACATACATAGAAGAATTAGGGCAAAAAAAGGGAGACACAGTGACAAATGTAATAACTGTTGTAGAACTGGAAATTAATACCACAAAAATGCTTTTTCTCTTTTTTAGTATCCTGAGATTCACTTGTATTCGCATTCTCCTTATTACTGAGGTCTAGGTTTCATTTATTCTTTATTAGCTACTGAAGAACAATATGCAAGAATGAGCTAGTGATAATAATGAACTAGTAAAAATGGCATGTTTTTGTTCCACCCTCCCACTACCTTTACTCCCGAAGTAAAATCTTTTTTGGTCAACTTAAAAAAAATAAAGCAAACACTGACATAAGCACTAAAGAAAGGCTGGTCAACAGTGGCACTGCAGTGACATTGTTTCTGCTTTTTCATTCCTTCCCCCATCTCAAGCCCCACCCTTTGACCTCTGTATATGGGATGAGCCTGAGCAGGAGAGTTGCTGATGTCAGGACTGCGCCGTTCCCACGGATGCTTCTAGAGGCCTGCTGTGCTTCTGGGAACTGGGGCACAGGGATGGCTGTCTGACTGAAACCTAAAACAACAACAATTCACCCCACCCCTCATGTTCCCAAACCACACAACAGCAGCCAGGTATATACGCTATATAAGGACCATCTAATATAGTTTGAATATGGTAAATCTGAAAATAATCATTCTTAACATGTAAGTGATCTTCAGGGAGGGGGAAGTTGGGAAGGCAGCAGAATGGAGGTTCACAAATCCTCCACGTTCGAAGTAATCACACAGTGCATACACTCTAATGCTGGCCATTCTTATCAGCAACAGAACAAGGTCCTTCCATTCAAGCCTATTTAGTATACATCATAAATTACTGCAGGAGTGCAGTGGGATTCCTTGGTTAGTAAATTTCAGTTCAAGAGATAAATATTTTAAATCTTAAGATGCTACGGGAATGATTATCCCTACCTCACAGGAGTGAACTGAAGCACAAGTTAGTAACTTATTATATGCCTTTAGCAGTAGAAACCACATTACAAGCCAGGATTCCCTATTCACTAACTTGGAGGGTTATCAGACTTAACAGTCTTCTTGGATAGGACATCCAAAGAGAAGTTTGGAAAGGTCCTGACTTCTGCCACTAAAATCCTACCTATCAGATAGAGGATTATCTCCCAAAACTCATATTAGAGCTAAAACTTCAGGAAGGACAGGGAAAAGAAGGAAAAGGATAGGTGGACTGGGATAGACAGAGGAGGGGATAGTATATTAACTAACAGGAAGGATGTTAAAATGGCTAAGTTATATTCCTGTTTCTGCCACTAACTTTACTTCATGGAATTAATAAATTGCTTCAAGATCTTGTGCTTCAGAAGTGCCCTCCAATCTATTCAACCTATAACTTTTTGAATGTTTAAACTATTACTTTATGATGTCTGCTGACATCTACCTCTTTGTGAGAACTAGTGTTTCAGAAACACTAAAATCATTTGTTCTGAAATCATGCTGCTCCTGAAATAAACACTCTCTATTATCTTGGTCTCATTACCTTTCACTTTTATAATGAAGTCAGAGAAAGAGAAGCACTACTAAGGTCAACTGAGGGCTATGGTGAGTTTTTACCATATATATAACCTAGAACCTAATTTTACCTTTTCAAAACTCTAGTTTTCCATACCTGTCAACTCCTAATTGATGTCTTTATACTGTGAGCTCACTGTGTATTCGGAACACCAACCTCTGAAAAAGCTTAAGCCAGAGTAGCACAATGGAAGAAACATACAAACCCAAAACAAAAACAAAGCCAAAAAAGTCACACTCTGAAATAATCATAGACGTATATGCAAGAAACGGAAAGATCTAAATGGCTAAAGCAAATCCCCAAAGTTCTGAGTTCATCCCAACTAATTCAAACTTTACCCCCAAAGGTTTTTCTATAAGTAAATTATTTGCTAGATGAATTTACACATTGTTTTTTGAAACAAAAGTAATTACAAACCCATGGGTGCCTTCAAAGTACATAAAGAAAGGAACTTTTAAAAAGAAAGTAAGGTTAGCCTTGTGATGGAAAAAAAAAGGAGAATCAAATTACCTGCCAGCAGGCTGGGGTTGTGCCTGAATCCAAACCGCTGCATTTACCATTCACTCTACAGCTGCATTATTGGGGGAAGGGGAGTTTAGAAGGGCACTGACCCCGAAAGTTCTCAATACTTCTCACTCATCATCAGGAAGGGGGAAGAAGGAAAGTTTTTTCTCTGGGTATTTTTTTGTTTGTTTGTTTTTGTTTTTTTGGCTCCTGAAAAGGCTGGCAAAGAACAGTAATAGTGCAAGCAGTTAGAATATTTCTTTAAAAACAATTTAAAAAATGCAAAACATTATGGAATTTAAAACACCACATTTTCGTTAATGTAGAAAGAACTGTCACTAGAGTTAGGCAGCCACCCCAAAACAGCATGGCAAAAGGGCAATTGGTATAAAGGAAATAAAATATCACACAAAAATCCAAAACAAAACTAAAAACATTTCAAATTAAACCTGGAAGACTAGGAGATTCCAACAGCAGATTTCTGTCCACTACTGAAACATTCCAAAATCCAAGCTTCAAAGGCGCCTAAATGTATCTTAAATGAAATTTTGTTTTGTTTTGTTTTTTAAGAAAAAAAAAAAAGAAAGAAAGAAAGAAAGCAGTACCTCGTTATAAATCCTGCAATATATTACATTAAAAAATATCCTAGTACAACAAAAACAAATTTTAAAAGAAATTAAACAAACAAACAAACAAATAAAAACAGTAGCAGCAGAGGTTACCTGTCTGAGCACCTACATTTTCTTAGGAGGGGATCGTGTCTCACCAGCCATATAGCCCATAAACCTTCTCAAAAAGAGTGAGTGAGCCAGGAGAAAAATGTAACACAAGATTGGATTTCACAATGTCTCTAAGCGCCCCAGACCCCAAACTGGGGATTCATTGAAGGAAGAGAATTTCTTTTTCCTTGTTTTCTTCTTGAGAAAAAGAAGAGATGATGGTGAAAGTCAATGACTTCTTTCAATGTCTTCAATACCTTCTCAAAAGTCTGATAAAGTGGTTGATGAAAACAAGTCTCTCAATGGATTTTTTTCCTAAATATTCCAGGATGTTTTCTTATTTGATAGCATATACAGAAATATTTCAAAGTTCAGTGGAGTTAAAGCCAGCAGAAATGACCAATCAAAAGAAAATAACTATGAAAACTTTTAAATGGAATAGTTCATATCTGTATGTTTGTGTATATATATATATAGTCCGCTTTTCATCATGGGTGACATAAAAGCAATATCAGAAAGAATTATGTTTAAATACAATTCAGAATTACAATTTTAACAATATATAATAGTTTTACAATAATTCAGATTTTTGCATGATAACAACTATACATATTTAGTTAATACACATTTTTAACTCTCATAATAGCAATAAAGATTTTAAGAAATTTACTAAACAATATGAAAATATATTTAACTTTCACTTAAATATCTGGGCTGGTTTATTTGGGTTCTTCCAGTATGGTTTGTTCATAGTCTTTACTTTTTTGAGAGAATTCAAGAGGACATTTGTGTTCTTTAACTCTAAGATGACCATCCTTGCCCTTCTCATTCTAACATATGAGTGTATGATCTAGAAGTAGGTTGGTAAGGCTATGTTTTAATAGAGTGTGAATGCACAAAAGATGGACAGTGAGCAAAAGTAACAGTGAAATAATCTCAGATATTTTTTCTAATGCAGTTGGTCAATTTGATAATTTTTTACAAGGCTAAACCTGTATCTTTCCTGGTGCCTTATCCCATCCAACAGAAACCTTGAGTTTTTCATCAAATAGAGAGGGTATTCTACTTGTGTTTTAAAATTCACTGACCTACATACATGTGATATGTAACTATTCCAAGTATATGTGTCATAATCTATGTGGCAACCAGATGGTCTCTATACACGTATGAATTATGATTTAATTAAATGTTCTCCCTTTTCAGTTCTCTATCCCAAATAGTGTGCATCTTTCAAAGTACGGTCATTCAGTAAAACAAGTACCAAGTGAGCCAGAGGTACTTATATATGCCACAATATGTCCCACGATAACCTGGTACAAGTCAAATTCTTTTAGATGAGATTAGAATATCCTAAAGTAAACCAGAAACTCCTCTTATACATCTTTTACTAAGGTGAAATGAGACACTGCACAGATTAGAGGTACTATTCTATTTGTCAACAATCAACCTTTCACTCCATTTTAATATTATTTAATTCTATGGAAAAGAAAACAAATTTTATTACATTCCTTTTTTTTTTTTAAATGGGGGAAAAACTGTACAATAAGCATGATCAAACCTCTGTTAGAACTGGTTAATACTGATCTTATTGCCTCGAAGTCTCTCTAGTAAGTGTCCAAGAAATTATGTTTAAGGTCCATCTGAAGGAAAAAAAGCACTGGAGAGGCAAGAAAGGACTTGGGTAAAAAGCTTCAGAGGATTGTAGGGAGGTGGAACTTGCTGCTTAAAAAAATTACGTTGAACTCTGGATCATCTCTACTTCTTAACACACCTTCCAAACCATTCGTTGGAATAGTTTCCCATGTTTAAAGGCTCATATTATATGCAGTTTGGGGGCTTTTATGAATTCAGAAATAAAGAAATATAAAGAGAATATTGAAGGCTTCAGACTAGGGCTATAAGAGACTGCTAAGTCCCCAAACAAAAAATGTTCAGTCTACCCCACCGCAAAATCTATGTGTAACAGGAAAAAATGCACAGCAAGAAGCAGAGGGAAAGCATGTAGCCTTGAATAAATCATACACTGGACAGTCTAGAATCAAAGAAAAAAAGCAAACAACACACATATACACAAAAGCCTAAAAAGCATCTATTCTCCTCATATCTTCAGGTGAGTACCTCTACCCAGCAGAGTACAGTTATGAAAACAACTTGACTGTTTTTTTTTTTTTTAAGTAAAAAACTGTGTTTCCCATCATGCTCCATTTTCTAGTATCTATTCTTTTTGATTGGTTGGTGTAAACAAAAAGCAAACACATAAACATGCATGCGTGTGCAAGCACATGCACACACATGCACACACACACAACACCCTCTTAAAATGTGAAAAATGCAAATAAATAATGATGGAATCACTTCAGTTTTATAGTCAGGATCTTATAGGCCCTTGATTTGCCCCCCCCCCCAAAATATTTTTCCTTGTCCTTATTCTTTAAATGCCCAACCACCAAAAGAAAAAAGGAAAAAATAAAAGGCTTAAATGCACATGTTTCAAGTCAGTGTCTTGTTAACAAAAAAGGTAGCATTTTCTTCACTTTGGCCATTGTTAAAGATGCAGGCATAGATCAGGGAATGTTAAGACTAGCATGTATTAAAAAAAATGCAACATTAACAGAGCATATGTCTTTCAAAAAAAGGCTAAAACACTAACAAATACAAGTCAATGCACATATTTTTAACTAGTGCAATTTTATCTACAATGGAGTAAATGTTATTTTGTGTGCCAGACATTGCAATACTGTTCATTTCCCTTTTATCATGCAAACATGCCAATTTTGTCATTAAAGGAAATTTTTATTGGGTCACACTCACGTTGCCCTCCCACCCATATCAAGGGTTGAAAAAAGTCGCTAAAAGAGTCCCTCAGGATTTCGTAAATATGAAGATAAAGCTGCTAGTTAATAGTGTATAGGCTGAATTTTCAGATTTTTAAAAAAGAAAAAATTATAATTTAGGTGGATGTTTACCTCATCCATTAAAATGCAATATGAAATTACACTCCTGTGAAATTTGTACCAACTGTACAAAAACAAAAGGGACCATGAAAAAAATTATGATCTTCATGGCCTGAGAGCCTACACATTTCTGAGTAACTTAAAAGAGTAACTACAAGAGCCTGACATTTTTCTGTGTCTCACCTCTTCTGCCTCTCTATCTGTAGCATTTGTAAATAAAAGTAACAAATAGCAGAGATCATGTCTATCTCCCACTTCTTCCCTCCTAACTACTCCTACTCAATTTTCTCATCTTCCTGAGCATCTTTCATGAACAGCATTGCAAGTTGGTTTAAAAAAGAAAAGAAAAAAGAAAGAAAAAAAGGAAAGAAGAAAAAGAAAGTTTTACAAGGGTTTTTGTTGGTTAATTATTTACCGGTGGAATCACTCCACCAGGAGTTTGATTTCATTGGCTAGCAGTTGGTTCATGTTGAACAGGCCCCCTGGGAGCTTGGTGAGCAGCTCTCGCTCGGTGGTTTCAGGGTCGCTGTCAACAGAGCTGGAACTTGCGCTCATGTTGTCGACAGCAGTGTTGGCTTGGGGACCCAGCTCCGGCTCACTAGTCTCACTGGCCGTGGACACCACGGAGAGCAGGGACATACGCCGGGTGAGCCGGCCAGAGGGCAGAAGGGAGGCGGCATAGTCCGCAATGATACCAGCTACATCTAGATTACAAGCCTTATCAAAGGCGATGAAACCTACATTTGCATTGGCCTCGCAGACACAGAAGGAGCCGTCGTCTTTCATCAACAGGTCAATGCCACACACATCCATTCCTAGGATATTAGACACCTGGATAGCTAGCTGCTTCCCTTGTTCACTCAATGAGCACATCATCCCGACACCACCTGGCAAAAGAGAAAAAAAGAAGTGATACATTTTTGGAGTAAAACTAAAGCGGACCTTAAAGGTAACCCCGTTAAGGTTAACCATCTCTTCAAAATCTTCTAAATCAACAGCAAAAACAAAAGTGCTATGCTAATGTAAAACTGGGACTCTGAAGTCTAGAACTCCTTCATTAGGGAATCCTCTTCCAAGCCAGTCTCTTAACAAATTGATGAGGAGTACTTTTTCAATATGTTATATTTTCTGAAGACAATGAACTTTGACTAAAGCCTATCTTACTTGCAATAACATGGAACTTTTGCAAAAATACAGTTAAACTAATATTGTTATTGGTTTCTCTCAGTTCCAGATTTTGATTTCTAAAAATAATAGAGATGCATAACAGAGAATCGGAGAAGGCGATGGCAACCCACTCCAGTACTCTTGCCTGGAAAATCCCATGGACGGAGGAGCCTGGTAGGCTGTGGTCCATGGGGTCGCTGAGAGTCAGACACAAATGAGTAACTTCACTTTCACTTTTCACTTTCATGCATTGGAGAAGGAAATGGCAACCCAATCCAGTGTTCTTGCCTGGAGGATCCCAGGGATGGGGGAGCCTGGTGGGCTGCCGTTTCTAAGGTCACACAGAGTCGGACACGACTGAAGCGACACAGCAGCAGCAGCAACAGAGAACAGAATCTAGGAACACGGTTCTCTTGCTCAACTGCCCCTATTCTATGTGTCATCCCTAAGCTGAAAGGATCCTGGGGCTTAATGCAGTTGGCTGAGTGTAGGGGAACTCTTTGCTGGTATCTGAGAGAAAAAAATGAGAACTAGATTTTCTAATTTGGTGACCAGCTTCAGGAAGCTTTAGATAAGGACCAGAAAGCAAAAGAACTCTGACAAAACCTTGGCTTTAAGAGCTCAACAGAAGGAAAGTTGACCTCACTACTATATGAGTATTGCCTGACCCTGAAAAGACCAAAAGTCTTTTGCACACATGAGTAGGATTCAGGTACCCCTCCCCACCTGCCCACCACTATCACCACCACCACCACCAGTGAGGCTGGAAGAGTAAGGGAGAGAAGCCCAGGAAATAGGAGGGCTTCGTGGACACACTAGTAAACGAATTAAAGACTGCTTCTCGGCATCCACAGTACTGATGGATCTTTAATGCTCTGTAACCATTTGCAATGCTCCAAATAACCAGAGCAGAGCTCTGATGTGATGGAAGAGTAACAAGAACAAAAACAACAAGCCACCTACAATTTGAATAAAAGAAAAGCATTAAGTTCAAGTTTAGCACAAAAAAACTCTCTGGACTAAAACAAAAATGACTACCCAACTTAAAAACTTCCGTAGCAGAAATGAAGGAGAGTTGCTTTTGTGAGTATAACATATAACTTGGAAAATCTAGCTTAAGAAATATTTTGAAACACATACAAAAACACTGAGGTGAAGCCACAAACAAAAAATTTGCTAACTGAATCAGAAAAACTCCCCAAGAAAGAAAGAAGAGTTTTCCTGAGGCTTAAAACGAGTAGGTCTGATAGAAACACCTTACTAAAATCCAGGTTGGACAGACTGAGAAGAGACACATATCTAAAAAAATCCTGACAAAACATTGAGCTTTTCAAGTAAAACAACCAAAAATAAGAGAACAAAACAAAAAACTTACAAAGAATATATATTACCTACCCCCCCACTTCACCCCCGCTGCCCAATCAGAGTAGATTTGGACATTCAGTTGTAAAAGTGTGAACTATAAAGCAGGCTTCTCAGGTGCCACTAGTGGTAAAGAATCCACCTGTTAATGCAGGAGACACAAGAGACACAGGTTTGATCCCTTGGTCGGGAAGATCACTCACAGTAGGAAATGGCACCCTACTCTAGTATTCTTCTCTAGAAAATTCCACGAACAGAAAAGCCTGGCAAGCTATAGTCCATGGGTCCACAAACAGTCAGACGTGATTAAGCATGCACACATAAACTATAAACCAGTAGAACTGAAGCAAGACTTTTACAATCAGGATCCTATCTCAGCCAATACATCATCCTCTCTTAAAAAAGAAAGCAGTCTCTGAGGTATCTATCACTTACATACATCATCCAGGGAAAATAATCTAGAAAAGATATTAACAGCAAATGACTAAAAAACTCAAGATATGGGAAGGAGCAGCTGGGGAATAAAGAGTGATGAGTAATAATTCTTGCAATATGGGTATGTGTGTGGGCATGTCCAGTTGCTTCAGTCACGTCTGACTCTTTGGGACCCCGTGGACTGTAGCCCATCAGGCTCCTCTGTCCATGGGATTCTCCAGGCAAGAACACTGGAGTAGGTTGCCATGCCCTCCGCCAGGGGATCTTCCTGACCCAGGGATCGACCTGTGTCTCTTTATCACAGAGCCACTGGGGAAGCCCCAATATGGGTATAATTAACCGTACATAGATAAAGACAGCCTAGGAATGGATAAAGTAAGCTCTTGATTCTTGAAACAGAAGAGATAACTCAATAAAAGAAATTCTAATCCATACTTGAACTAAAACTATTAAATGGTTTCACCAGAACAATGGAATATAAAGCCCAGGAAAGCAGAAATTTTTGTCTGTTTTGTACAATGTTATATACAAAATACTGTTAAAACAGTACTTGATGCTCAAAAATATTTGTTCAGTGAATAAATGAATCAAGAGGAGGGGAGCAGGAAGGAAAGTAAGACTGTTCTAATCCTCTCACTGGGGAGAGAGGGAATAAGAGGTGGTGCATTTTCAGAGTAGAGATTTCAAGGAGTCTGGACATGAAGTCTTACACTAGTGAAGGGATCAAGGACGACTCCAAGGATTTAGTCTAAACTCGAAAGATACAGCTGCCAATAAACAATAAGGAGAAAACAGTGTGTGGGACATACTGGAAGAAGTAGTTAGATGGGGAATTCAGTTTTGGACATGTTGAGACGAAAATCTCTAACAGTTATCTATATGGCGCTATTGACAAGCAGTGACATATGTGTGCCCAAGTTCAAGAAGAATGCCTAAAGTGGAGAGATAAATTTGAGAACAGTAACATATAAATGGCATTTAAAGCCACGAGCTAAGTAAGATTACTAAGAAAGTAAAATAAACAGAGAAGAGGACAACACCCAGACTATGCTCTGAGGCATTTCAACAATAAAAGATCTCAGAAAATATACATTTAAACAAATGAAAATCAGCAATATTATCTGGACCAACAGGTTAAATAGGTTAGGACACAGCTTAAATGAACCTCAATTATACAGAAAATAATACTGGGGTGGCCAAAAAAGTTGTTCTGTAACATCTTACAGAAAAACCCAAAAGAACTTTTTGGCCAATTCAATATAAAACCAAAGAGGGAAACTGGTAGACACTTCATAAGTGTGTGAATTGGTTTATTAATTGAGTCTGGGTGAAAGCAAATTTATACATACATAAATTATGTTCGTGTTAAGTCTATTAATGATATTTACATGTGAAAGATATATTTAGCAACTTATTAGGTAAAAGGATCTGAGTTATATACAAATACTCATTGAATAAGCTTAAATAACACTACTTTATATCATAGAAAAACTCCTGCATTGCTTTTTACCTAATGAGCAGTTGCTTTGCATCCTCCCATCTGTAGAACAGCGTAACATGGTGCCAACCACACGGCCTCCCACGACAATGACACGTACATCCCTTCCATGAGATTCTTTAACATACTTCTGGAACAGGTATGGAGCTTCATGGCGAATAAGGTGACTTAGATCAGCCAAATGGTGCTTATCTCGAGCCAAGAAAACCGCTTTGCCTGTGACCAAAAAAGAGAGTAAGAAATGAGTATGTCATCAAACTATATGCAGTTGATATCTGCTACCTATATCTTCTTGTTTCCCATTCTACTTTCTCAGAATCAGTTGTCTATGGTCACTCTCGCATTCCCCAATCTCTTAACAGAATTTATTCCGGTATATATTGTGAGGCTGGGTTCTTGTGAATTGTATTTCTTCAGGTTAGCCAATAATACTAGCCTCACTTATCAGTAAAACATTGTTCTGAGTTAAAACGTATGTTTTATATATTATACAATATTAAGATACTATATTTGCATTTAGTAAGATAGCACTACATTACTACTTTTGTGCCAAGAGAAGTGTCTGTTTTTAAAACTGGTGCACTAGGATGACCCAGAGGGATGGTATGGGGAGGGAGGTGGGAGGGGGGTTCAGGATTGGGAACACGTGTACACCCGTGGCGGATTCATGTTGATGTATGGCAAAACCAATACAATATTGTAAAGTAATTAGCCTCTAATTAAAATAAATAAATTTAAATTAAAAAAAAAAAAAAACATAGTTATAAATACTCTGACAGTCTTCTCATTAAGAGGAAGGGGAATCTATGTCCCATTGCTTGAATCTAGGAGGGGATGTAACTGCTTCAACCAACAGAATACAGAATAAGGAATTCTATCTGACTTCTGAGGCTAGGGTGTAAAAGGTCACACAGATTCTTTGTTCACTGGAGCAGTCACTGTAGGAGGCCTGAGACTTCTTGGCTGACTGGAGAAGTCAGGTAGAAATAGTGCATTGAAGTCCCAGCTGAACCCTCATCCAGTTATCTGTCAAGGCACTAAAGCTTGGAAGTACTTGGATTTATGAATCATTTTACCCCTTAAAAAAATCATTACTTAATCCAAAGTTATTAAGATATTTTATATACTGTTTTCAAACAACATAAATTGGGATGAGGATGATGGTGTTAGTGATCTAGAATCCTTGTACTGTTGAAAAGGAAGATAGATCATTAACTTGAGACTCAGTCTAAATTAAGTATGCATCTTAAAATGTCCAAGATAACCACTTAATGAACAGAAATAGCTTCCAGCAGAACTCAACAACTCACAAAAGCCTTCTACAAGTCTGAGGTACCACACACCTAGCAATTTCCCTACAATTCTTTAGAAGTTCTGAAGAATAGTTTCAATATTATGTATAATAGCAACAATTCATACACACCTCTATGACCACGTGTATTCTTCACTACCATTGGGAACTCCAGTACTTCTGCTTCATCAATCATTTTAGCAAAATTTTCATGACCACCTGGTTTGAGCAAAAAATAAAATTTAAGAATAGCAGCAGAGGTGTTTTATGATAAATTTTATCTAAAGTCAGCAAGACAAAGAAGGTAGAAGGTAAGAACTTAATGGCTCAATTTTGTCTTCAGTTAACTATCAGTTTAAAACTACTTTTTAAGTGGATAAAAACTATTAAACTATAAACACTGTAATATCCAAATCAAAGAAGTTAAAACAAAGTTTCCTAGTTTTATTAACATTTTTTATAATTTTTTATTTTTGGTTGCACTCCATTTTCACTGCTGCATGTGGGCTTTCTCTAGTTGTAGCAAGTGAGGGGCACTCTTCATTGTAGGACTTCTTATTGTTGTGGACTCTCTTGTTGCAGAGCACAAGCTCTAGGCACATGGGCTTCAGCAGCTGTCACACAGGCTTAGTTACTCTGCAGCATGTGGAATCTTCCCAGACCAAGAGTTGAACCTGTCCCCTGCATTGGTAGGCAGATTCTCATCCACTGTACCCCCAGGGAAGTTCTATTTTTCATATTTTCATCCTTTATTCTTCCACCACACAAGTAATAGAAGCCCTAAGATCAACTTTAGTATACAGCATTCTATTTGGATTAAGAAATAGAAGAGTGAGTCAGTGGGGAAGACATCCAAAGTTGAAAAAATGCTAACATGCATGCATGTGTGTGCTCTTGCTCTTATCAACTACACAAATTAATTTTTCTTTTCTCTATTATAAACTAGAGTTCATTCTACCATGAGCTTTTCAGGTAACCCACAGGTTATATCTTGTTCTTTCTGTTTATACTTCCTAGAAACCAATAATCGGAGAAGGCAATGGCACCCCACTCCAGTACTCTTGCTTGGAAAATCCCATGGACGGAGGAGCCTGGAAGGCTGCAGTCCATGGGGTCGCTGAGGGTCGGAAACGACTGAACAACTTCACTTTCACTTTTCACTTTCATGCATTGGAGAAGGAAATGGCACCCCACTCCAGTGTTCTTGCCTGGAGAATCCCAGGGACAGGGGAGCCTGGTGGGCTGCCGTCTATGGGGTCGCACAGAGTCAGACACAACTGAAGTGACTTAGCAGCAGCAGCAGCAGAAACAAATGATAAAGAGCAAAAATGGATTGTAGTTGCAAAAAACCAGCATGGCTGACTGAATAATCAGACTAAGAAAAAGTTCATTAAACAACTGCAATATCATAAATTTGTAGCTTAAGAGAAATTATGATTAGCCAGTCTCCACATTTTAAGCCAGATTTGGTTAATATACTTTGCTCCTTTCCATTCTCTTAAAATCAGTACTGTAGACTGATGAGGTAAGCTGCAACATTTTAAAAGAAGAAAGAACTGTTAGGAAGAAAGAATTATTCAATTGTCTCTTCTTGTGCAATTGCTAAAAATAGCAATGGTATCTATATATGCCATACAAACTGGTGGAGTTCCCTTCTTTAAAATATTAAAAATAACAAGAGGACAGGAATTTCTTTTTAAAGCCTCTCCAACTTTTCAAGCATTCGGCTGGACATTTTAATGAAAAACTACAGTGATTTATAGTAAGCCTGATTCTTTCCAAACTAGAAGAACTGGAAAGTCAGGAATATATTAACACAACAACGTTTATAACAGTGCTACTTCATCAAGTGTGGTCCAGGAACCCCTGCCTCTGTGACTTCTTTGCTACTGATATGTGTCCAGAAAAATATAAGAAGAGTAAACACAAGAAAACAATTTGGCATTGTTCTGATATTTTTACAGTACTTTATGCATACTGTAAATTGGTTTTAGAGCACTATAGTATTAAAAACCACAGTAAATTTTTTAAAAAATATAAAAATGGTCCTCTCCCACAGACGACTTCAGAAGCAATGGTTTAAAGCGTATCTAGTGTCATTTTCTTTCATTTTTTTCAAAATATGAAAATATTTATGAAGCATTAACATGAAAATGGTAATGAAGATAATCAGAAACTATAGAGCGATTATCAGATTCTTTTACCTCAGGGCTTGTCAAACTGAGGACAGATTTGGCTCATAGCCTTTTTGTAATAAAGTTTTACTACAAAATAGCCACGTTTACTGTTTAAGCTTCGTCTACTGCAGCTTTCAGGGTTCCCTGATGGCTCAGTGGTAAAAGAACCCACCTGCCAATGTAAGAGATATGGGTTCGATCCCTGGGTCAACAGATCCCCTGGAGAAGGAGATGGCAACCCACTCTAGTATTCTTGCCTGGGAAATCCCATGGACAGGAGGGGCCTGGCAGGCTATAGTCCATACGGTCACAAAAAAGTCAGACACGACTTAGCAACTAAACAAAAAAACAGCAGCAGCAGCTTTCACAATACAACAGCTTTACTGAGAGTCACAAAAGAGAACATATGGCCTGGAAAGCCAAATATATTCACTATTTGACCCTTTACAGAAAGAGTTTGATAAGTCCATTCTACCTAAACCAAAGAAGTGAAGTGAAGTGAAGTCACTCAGTCGTGTCCGACCTTGTGACCCCCTACCAGGCTCCTCCATCCATGGAATTTTCCAGGTAATAGTACTGGAGTAGGTTGCCATTTCCTTCTCCATACCAAAGATAAGTCTCATAATTCTACTGCCTAGTTTGTTAAAACTTAAAGTCATTTCTATAAGAAGTTCTTTCATGTTCACAAATTTCCTTGTATCACATAACCCTATCAGTTTAGTAGGGCTTTCAATATTATCAGTGCTCTAAAACTGAGGCAATAAAGTCTTATTAGTAAACTCACCATAAGAAAAAGTATCTGGCAGAGGAACACCATGACCTGCCAATTCTTGAAACGTCCAGAACTTATTAACACAGTTCAGGATGGCTTGAGGTCGGTTCATCAGCCTGCATCCCATCTTCTCCAGATGGCGCAAAACAGTGATGTCACTGTCACTCTGCACCCAAGGGGTTGGTACTCTCACTACCACCACCTGCGGGTAGGCAGTGATTAGTTCTCCATTGATACGCAGACCTGAAATACACAGGGATAAAACCAAAACCATCAAAGGAGAATATACAATAAAACAGAGAAATAGATACATACCAAAGTTCAGGTCTCAAAACTAAATCTACTATTCTGCTAACATTTTACTGAGACAGAGACACATTCCTCCCTAAATGATTTTCTTTTGTAAGAAAAAGAAATTAATGAGAAGAATTTATGTACTGGGTAAATAAATTCTGGTATATGCCAATACAATGAAATATTATGTATTCATTAAAAAGACTCTATGAAGAGATTTATGACAGTCTTTTTTATCTCTATGAAGACAGAAACATGTCCAGATTTGCTTTCAAAAAGCAAATAACTTTGTGTTTACATATGCTTTTAGTATTTAAAAGAGCAGTTTCTTCAGTTTTATCCAGTACCATTCTATTTTTGAAAAGGTCCCAAATAATGGAACAAGGTACTCGAGTTGCTTCCTAAAACCTATATTCATTAAAATATATACACTTATTAAAACATTAAAATATAAAAATGTAACACATTTATCCCATCCAACATCCCAGGTTATTATTAGTATTTCCCCTAATGTTAACTAAGTAAAGAAAAATATGTAGGTAATTTTGACAAATATTTTGTTTGTATCATTTTGTGGCACTTTCTTTCATCATGTAAAATTATACCAGACATCTAAGCCAATGTAAATATAGCTTTATTGGGCTCAGTGGAATTATACTTTAAGATACACCATATAATCAACCCCTTACTCATGGATATCCATTCAATAAATATTAATTACTATGTGTCAGGTTCTTCTAGAAGTTGGGAAGATTGGTAAATAAGGTATATCAGCTACCAGGAATCACCATGCTACATATTACATACCCAAGACTTTTATAGGGAGAGTGTGTGTGTACAACATATTTTCTTTATACACTCATCTGATTTGTCAACGGACATTAAGTTTGTTTCTATGTCTAACTATTATGAATAATGCTGCTATGAGCAAGGGGGTAACAGATAAATCTTCAAGATAGTGATTTTGTTTCCTTTAAGTAATATTCAGAAGTGAAACTGCGGGATCCACAATTCTGAGTCAAAGAGACTATATCTGTTCTGATAAGGGAACTGAGCTTGATATTGCCTGTTGATACATCCCTATCTTTTAATCCTTTCCTGTATGGCAGTGGCTAGACACACTTCCCAGACCCCCTTACCAGCAGGATTCCAATTTGGAAAATTCACCAGTGAAAGATAATTACACACAATTTTAAAGGTCAAAGTAGAAGTCATTATTCTCTGGGGGCAGCTATGGGTAGCGCTGTGGTCATCAGCAGATGTGAGGTTTTTGGCCAATGGCTCCAGGCGTTCTCCTCATAATCATGCTGCTAGAGATTAGCAGCAGCAGATTTCTGCAATCCTGCATTTTCTCATTTCTTTGGCTTTTGTGCTGACTTGCCTCAACAGGCAAGATCTAAACAGCATTTTCCTTGAAATCAGAAAAAAGCCTAGTGACCAAATGAATGGAAAAAAGGTGAAAAGGGAATTTGGTTTAGGGCAGAAGATGCTGACTCTGGATCATAGATATGATCTTGGTGATAACATAAAGACATCAAAGTAGAACTATTCTGTAATAGTTGAAGTATGGATAGGAACTATACACATATGTATACAGAATTCATACCTGGTAGGTGGGGTTGAATGTGCACCTACAGGAATCAGCCGAAGACTTAAGAAATAGGGACATATAGGCTGAAAAACGAAAAAGAAAAAATGGAAATTCCTAGGACCAAGACCTGATGAATCTCAGCAACAAGAAGGAAGCAAAAATCTGAAGAAAAATCAGTCAAAAAACTCAAAAAATCTAGTCTTAAGTATTATTATGAAAAATAAGAAAAGTCGGTGTTACCAGAAGAAAATAATCAAATTTGTTACATGAAAGGTAAAAAGAAGAGTGAGCAGAAAAAAGATACTTTAATTGTCAAGAGAAAATTCATCTTCTCATTTCCCTAAACTGGAGTTTTTGCTACTTTTAAGACGGGATTAAAGGTAATGGAAGTATTTCACTCTAAGTCTGCTGCCAAAAAAAACTGGGAATACGGGAGTACTTTACCCAAAGCAGTCAGATCTGCATAGTACACTATAATGGCTATTACTGAGGATGGAAAGAAATTCAGTGCCTCCTGTGACAAAAACACTTTATTACTCCAGGCAAGCAGAAGGTGATCTGAGGCTACCCAGAAACACAGGGGCAGGTACAGATGAATGTGAATCCCCAAAAAAGGCAAAGTACTACTGATCTCTTGGGTATTTTTAGTAAATACAACTTATCTTTGATGTAGAGCTTACGAAACTGAAATACAGGGCAAACGACTCTTTTCCTTAGATCTCTGTTATTCATGATACACAGGTACAATTGCACTCTACTTATTATGGCCACAGCTATTCATTCCAAATGAATGTGCCACCACTCAGTTCTGCTTTCAATTCCACTTCTTTTTTGCTTATCATCTTAAATGGTAACTTATGATGCTATTCATATAACTTTGCTTTGTACTGCAATAGAGATTTCAATATAAATATTTTAGATGTAAGTTTTGGATTAAGTGTATGATTAAACATCAAAAGTCAGTAATGAGTTAACCTTAGAATAGCAATGGGGCTGGGAAAAATTTCTGTTCCTGTATTTTTTGTATAAAGTATATTATGTATTAAAAGGCTGCTGCTTTGTCGCAGCAAAGTGAGAAGGTGCTAAGGGATAATTATTCTCCTAGTAGAAAGATTCCTTTGGGATATTAATCTCCTTGCCAGTAATTAAGTGGGAAATCTCACTACACCTGTGCTTTTTGAGTCTAGTTTGGCTACATGATCAAGTATTAAGTGTTTTTATCCTCAGGGAATAAGAAACAGACAACTGATAGGCTCCCTGCTGACTGGCATTTCTTTTTCTTCCATCCTTTAGAGTTCAAGAGTATTCATCAGGATTTCAGGAATCTTTTAAAGCTGACATAACTAAGTATTTTAACTGGAAGTGAAGGTGCTATTTGTACATGATTTAAAAGCCACATAATCTCTGTGCCAAAAATCAAGGAAGCACTCAAAGATTTAAGACAGATGAATTATGACAACACTAGACAGCCTGAAAGGGCTTCCATGAATGGAAGGGGTAGTCGAAAACAAATTTTGGACCAGAAATCTAACATATTCTTTTTCAGGCTGTGAGTTCTACCTGGAAATAGCAAGTAGGCAGGATAACAGAGTCATAACTTCTGAGCACTCCCTACACCCTGCTAAATTCACATTCAGTTGTTTAGGTCAGTAACCTAGAATACTAATCCATTACTTAACTGACAAAGCTATTAAATTCACCACATGTAGAATCTTAAAAAAAAAAAAGACCACATAATTCTAAATGCTTTAAAATACTCAACTCATTGTAAATCTATTTTTCAATATTTTAAATAGGACATTAAAAAAAAAAGACTGCAGCAAGAGGGCTTTGGTCACATTGGACTGCTGCCCATCATAAATGTAGGTCTATCTCCACATCAGAAAGGTCTTCTTAAACTTAAAGGAAAAAAATAAAAAATAAAAAATCACTGGCTTATTTGTCCCACAGGTCCCAAAAATGTAGAAAGAAATAATTGCCCAAATTTTGAGAATAGGGCGATTAGTAATGAAAATCTGTAGTACCAAGGGTCAAACAATTCTCAAGAATTATACAAAATACTTAAAAAGTCTTTATTAAGGCTGGGTTATAACTCACACATCTAGAAATTATCAAGTATCAAAAAACCAGGCATAATGTAAGAATCCATTCTTTTGAGAATATATATGTGTTTCCTATCTGCTCACCTGCTTCCCATCAAAATAAATTTTATGTTTCCTATCAAACCATCCCTCTTTAATATCCTCAGCAATCCTTTTCCCCCTCAAATTTGTTTCTAAGACTTGTCTCACTTTTAATCCCAGATAGCAAAAACAAATTTTCTCCAAAGATGTCCTCTTTGGAGAATGACTAGGAACCAGTAACATTTCTTTCCCAGGTCCCTCATCAGTGGTCCAGAAAGAAACAAAAGGGGACTACTTTAACATGTGCCTCATTATCACTGAGCACTGCTGACAGTCATGTGTCTGAAAAAAAGGGAGAGGGAGAGAGAGAAAAGGAGAAAGAGATGAGGAAAGTAGAAAGCAAACAAACAAGCATTCAGATTATGACTGTTAATTTTAAAGACATCTTTTATTGAAGGCAATGACTGGCTAGCTTCTGCTCTAAGTGCCTTTAAAAACTATAGAATCTGGAGTGAAGATAACCAACTCTATCCCCAAAAGGAGGTAAGATATAACAAACACCGAAAAATGTGATGCCACTAAATACTTCTAATTAAACTCCTTACATTTTATAAATGCTGGTATTTGAGCTCAGCATGTTAGGAGTACATTCTCTTTACCTTTTCTATAGTTTACAGTGGTAGGATGAGGTAGCCTGATGGCACATGTGTTAATTGTTACTAGTAATATATCTTGGGAACTTGATTATCCCCTTTTGTATTCAGCTCCCAAGCAAACTTGGTTTACTTAATACTTGATGCATAAGGCCTCAGTATTGGAAGCAAAAAGATATAAATATATTTTTCTCATTTAGCATGAAAAGTTTTATGAAATTTTTTCCCTTACTATTATCCAAGTATGAAATACTATCTCTATACATTTTCTTCCCCCCATAAGATAGCAATCTACTCTGAAATAGTTAAAGATATATATGGAGAGAAAAGAAAAGTGGGGAAGTGTATCATTTTAGTCATTATTAATGAAGCCAGTCATAAAAATTTACTGCAGTTTTCCAGCAACAGACTAGTAATGACAAGGCGAGAGGGGAAGCAAGGTATCTTTGTGGTGTCCTTTAAATGTCAAGTCTCACTTTCTACTTTGAAAAAGAGTAAACTTTTTAACAGCTCCAGGTTAAAGTCAACTATATAAGTCTGTTCCAATCTACTTTGGCAAAGTAGAGCAGGTGACATAACTACATGGTATCTAGAACTTTTTTATGTAAAATTCAAAATATAAATATATATTTATATAACCTTAAATAAAATTTAAAGCTATAGAATAATAAATTACAAAGAAGGAAACAGTGTTAAACTCACCGAATACAGAAAACTCTGAAGAAACCAACAGGGTAAGTAAATTAAGGTTCTTCATTCATTATCAAAGGTAGATAATGAAAGGACAGCAAAGGCAAACACAGAAAGTGAACAGACCTATTGCAACAACGACCCCATATCTGATTCAAATCCAAGCTCTACTATTTCTCCACTGTGTAACCCCAGGCTAGTTACTGAACCTCTCTGTGCCACAGGTTCTTTAAAATAAGAATAGTAGAAGTAATTCCTTTATAAAGTTGTGATGAGAATTAACTTTGTTAACATTAGTTTGGAAGTGCCCGGCAAATAATAAGGACTTAATAATTTTTAATCATCTCTGCTATCCATCTTCCTCTTTTGCACAAAGGAGACTGAGAGTCAAAATAACAAGAAATTTCCATTAGAGTAAGAAATACTACCTTGTTCAAAGCTATATCCCCCAGCACTATCTGGAATATAGTAGATACTCATTATTATTATATTGAAATTTGAACTTGTCTCACCATGGAAGGGGCGGGACACACAACTCAGCATGTGGAATCTTACTCAGTTCTCCAAACAAGGATCAAACTTTTGCCCCATGCACTGGAGTTTTAACCACCGAACCACCAGGGAAATTCCTCTCACCATTTTTTAAGACACAGAGCATGTGTTTTACGTAATGTCTGAAGACATTCTGCCTAAAACAAGATGTAAATAACTAAAACACCAGAGGTAAATCAAATCATTAACATCTAAGAAAAAGGAAGAACAGAAATTAATGAACTAAAAGCAAATTCCCTGGTCAGGGAGCTAAGGTCCCGCATGTGGCGAGGTTCAGCAAAATAACTGTGCTTCCATAATGGAGTGGTTATCACATTCACCTCACACCTAAAAGGTCCTCAATTTGAAGCCAGGCAGAAACAGGCTTTTTTGGGGGGCTTCTCTGGCGGCTCAGACAGTAAATAATCTGCCTGCGATGCAGAAGTCCTGGGTTTGATCCCTGGGGTTGGGAGGATCCCCTGAAGGAAATGGCTACCCACTCCAACTCCTGCCTGGAGAATTCGAGGGACGGAGGAGCCTGTTGGGCTACAGTTCATGGGGTTGCAGAGAGTCGGACACGACTGAGTAACTAACAATAACTAAAAATCTAAAGAAAAGAATGGCCAAGATAAAAGTAGGTTCCTAGAAAACTAACGTGTTTGTAAAAAGAAATATAATTTTTAAACTGAAAGTTTTCTGCAGCAGTATCTAACAGACTGCAAAGGTTTATCTTCAACAGACACTTGAATCAGTTTCGTTCAGTCATTCAGTCGTGTCCGACTCTTTGTGACCCCATGGACTGCAGCACACCAGGCTTCCCTGTCCATCACCAACTCCCGGAGTTGACTCAAACTCATGTCCATTGAGTAAGTGATGCCATCTAACCATCTCATCCTCTGTCGTCCCCTTCTCCTTCTGCCTTCAATCTTTCCCAGCATCAGGGTCTTTTCAAATGAGTCAGTTCTTCCCATCAGGTGGCCAAAGTATTGGAATTTGAGCTTCAGCATCAGTCCTTCCAGTGAATGTTCAGGACTGATTTCCTTAGGATTGACTGGTTTGTTCTCCTTGCAGTCCAAGGGACTTTCAAGAGTCTTCTCCAACACCACAGTTCAATAGCATAAATTCTTTGGCGCTCAGCTTTCCTTATAGTCCAACTCTCACATCCATACAGGACTACTGGAAAAACCACAGCTTTGACTAGACGGACCTTTGATGGCCAAGTAATGTCTCTGCTTTTTAATATGCTGTCTAGGTTGGTCGTAACGTTTCTTCCAAGGAGCAGGCGTTTTTAAATTTCATGGCTAGAGTCACCATCTGCAGTGATTTTGGAGCCCAAAAAAGATAAAGTCTGTCACTGATTCCATTGCTTCCCCATCTATTTGCCATGAAGTGACGGGACCAGATGCCAAGATCTTGGTTTTCTGCATGTTTTAAGCCAACTTTTTCACTCTCCTTTTATCAAGAGGCCATGGTTCCAAGTGAATAAAAGTAATTACTTAATCTCCAGTTTCATCACTGTGTGCCTTGGGTTATTAGAATCCCTTTCTGGAAAGGTAGTCTTAATTGATTTCTGCCCTATCTATGCCAAGTAACCAAGTCTCTGAAGGTCTATTGTTGGCAACATGCTCTCTGGAATTAATTTTTGTATTGGGGAAGTTTATTTGATTTGTAAGCAATTAAAATATCTCTACTTAACTTGAGCAGGAAAAATAATAATGGATGTATATAGGATCATGCACAGAATTGAAAAAAAAAAAAAAATGATGTAAAAACCAGGGTAAAAAAAAACACCAGGGCCATTCTGGGAATCCAGGAAGCAAGAACAACCTATAAACTCAACAAGGTGCCACACCAAAAATAACTAAATTCCAAAATTACTCCTTCTATCCTTGAGTCAAACAAACTTTCATCAGGTCCAACATTTCAACTTTTTATTAAGGAAAATTCTAAATAGAAAATAAAAATATAATAAATCCAATGTACTATCACCTGGTTTCAACAATTATCAATACATGCCCAAACTTGTCAGAGTAGTCTTGCTCATCCCTGTCCTCTTGATCCTTTTCCTTTCCCTAAAGGTAATCATCGTTGTTCTTGTTGTTTAATCTCTAAGTCACATCCAACTCTTTGTGATTCTATGAACTACAGTCCACCAGACTCCTCTCTTCATGGGATTTTCCAGGCAAGAGTACTGGGGTAGGTTGCCATTTCCTTCTCCAGGGGATCTTCCTGACCCAGGGATCAAATCCGCATATCCTGCATTGGCAGGCGGATTTTTTACCACTGAGCCACCTTAGAAGCCCATACTTAGAAAATTACAGTTTATCCTTTTATTAATTATTTCTTAGACCAGCAAAAGTTAACACTCATATATCCTTAGAAAATGGTACCACACTATATATAATGCCCTTTTCTTAACAATAATTTCACCTAATAATACTGTGTTTTATCAAATAGATTTTCAGCATGTATTATAAAATAAAGACGCTTGGGCACCCACAATTTTCTTAACTGCAACACAAAAGGCACTAATCAAAAAAGGAAAAATATAAACTGTACTTAATTCGAAACTTTTACTGACCAGAAGACGTCATTAACAGAGTGAAAAAAGCAAGCCACAGATAAAAGATATTCATGGTACACATAATCCTATAAGATACTTGTTCCCAAAATATAAAACAACAAAACAAGAAGATACACCTCAATCAAAAATAAGTATAGAGAGGATTCTGGGAAGATAAAGGAGGAGGAAGCATCAGGACTCTGTCTCGTCATCTAGACAACCCCTCGTCAATTTGCTGAAGGACCACAACTTTCAGAAAAAGACTGGGATCATAAACGCAGTTAAATTTTGATCAATTTCAGAACAGCAGCAACTACTCATCCCCCATTCTCTAGCCATACTGTGCACTTGGTTCTGGAGCAGCTGATACACCCTGCAGGAGTCAGGGTGGGTACAATGACCTGCCCTCAAAATATCTGGGATCTCTGCTCTGATGGCTGGATGCAGCTTCTGATCATAGAGGTGCAGACAAAGAGGCCATAGTACTTTTTGTTATACCATTCCCTCCACTGGGCTTCCCAGGTAGTGCTAGTGGTAAAGAACTCACCTGTCAATGCAGGAGACATAAAAGACTTGGGTTTGATCTCTGGGTCAAGAAGATTCCCTAGAGGAGGGCATGGCAACTCACTCCAGTATTCTTGCCTGGAGAATCCCATGGACAGAGGAGTCAGGCAGGCTACCGCCCATGGGGTTGCAAAGAGTTGGACATGACTGAGTAACTGAGCATGACAATGACATTAAAAGAAACTATGGGGGGCGGTGGAGATAAATTTGGAGCAGATATATTTATATATAATATAACTGATTCACTTTGCTGTATACCTGAAACTAACACAACATTATAAATCAACTATGAAAATCCCATGGACGGAGGAGCCTGGTAGGCTGCAGTCCATGGGGTTGCTAAGAGTCGGACACAACTGAGCGACTTTACTTTCACTTTTCACTTTCATGCACTAGAGAAGGAAATGGCACTGTTCTTGCCTGGAGAACCCCAGGGACGGCGGAGCCTGGTGGGCTGCCGTCTATGGACTCAGACACGACTGAAGCAACTTAGCAGCAGCAGCATACCTAATAAAAAAAATTTTTTAAGGGGGGAAACTACTTAAAGATACTCAAAGAATGAAAAAAGGCAAGGAAACAATGTGTGAACAAAATGTTAATATCAGCAGACAGAACACATAAAAAGAAACCAATAAGTAATTCTGGAGCTGAAAAGAACAATAACAGAAATGAAATTGACATAAAGGAATTCAAAGTGGATTTGAGCAGACAGAACAATCAGTAAACTTATGCATTGTTGGACTCCCAGGAAGACTGTGGGGAGGATCATATTTGAAAAAATAGCGGCTGAAAACTTCTCAAATTGGATGAAAGACATGAATATAAACATTCAAGAAGCTCAACAATCTCCACCTTTTGACAGACACATGGTGAAATGCACTATAATCAATCTTTCAAAAGACAAAGAAAATTTTGAAAAAAGCGAGAGAGAAGCAAATCACCACATTCTATGGATCCTCAATAAAATCACTGGCAGATTTCTCATCAGAAACTTTGGAGGCCAGAAGATAGGAAGTTTGTATCTTCCAACTGCTAAAAGAAAAAACTGCCAACTAAGACTCCCAGCAAAATTCTAATTCAAAAAAGACGCATTCACAGAAAAGCAAACATTGAATGAGTTTATGAGCTGCAAAGTGAAAAGACAGGACATGTGTCAGTTAACTCAAAGTAGTATGCAAAAATAAATCTCTCAATAAAGGTATATAAATAGTGTTTATTATTATTTCTTTTTTTAAGTTATTATTTCTCCACTTAATTCCTCATCTGTTTCCTCATCTATAAAATGATACTATTACCTTCCTTATAAGATGGTACGATATTTAAATAATTAAAAAATATTCAAAATGTGAAAAAAAAAAAAAAAAACCAACTAGGAATTCCTGGATTCATATGATGTACATCAATGAAGTCTTTAATATAAAATTAGATTCAATGTTATAAGGAAACAAGAGTTTCTCAAGATTTTATCATGTTAAGATGATAAAGGTAGTATTTGTGAATGACAGAGGGCTGGAGAGGAAAGACTGTGAAAAAGAGATATGGGGCTGTTGTGTCATGAAAATGTTGGGCCCTAAGACCCTGATCCAGGACAGTGAAAAGTTGAAGTTAGAATAGTTGTGGCTTAGAAGGAAAAAGCAACAATATTTTGTGGTATAAATGGCTCTTAAGAATGGATTAAAAGGCCAAAAGGCAATGTTAGAGAGACAGAAAAACTGAAATAAGAAGACTGTTTTAGGGGGAAAACATGGATTCGGTTTTGACAGACTGGCATGGAAACAGTTGAGAACAAAGTAAAAACGTCCATTAGGCACCTAAGAAAAAACCAAGCACAATGGTTTTCAACCTATGAAACTTCTGAAAAATAGTGATCTTCTAACCTCCCAAATCTTTCTGTAATGTGCCTATCTGACAGAAGCTAGGTCACATGAGGAACACAGGGGACTCTTGGAAATGCAGCCTTTAGTATTTCAACCTTTAAAACACAGAAACATACACCAGAACCCTGTGGAAGTTGTGTTTAGTGAGCTAAATACCACACTGTCCTTGAGATCTCTTCTCACTCAGACTTCAAGAACATGCTTCTAACATAAAGTATCTTGAGTTTTTATTTTCAACAACAGTTGTATGGGCCTTACAATTATAAAGTTGTAAAAGCATGTAACAGATACTAGATAAAAGATTTCAAGAGAAATCTATCTGTTATAGGTACAGGAGGGTGCAGTGACATCCAATTCCTTTCATAATAATTTTACATTTATTTGTGTGATCAACTGATGAATGTTAATGTCTAATTTTACATGCCATACCAATTAACTAGCACAAAGTGGGTACTCAATATTTAATGAACGAATAACACACGCTCTACCCCAGATTTTTCTGAATCTGTGTAAGGTGCTGGAACTGGGCACATGTATTTAAAAAAAAAAAAAAACTGGACTGAAAATAACATGGTATGCATTTTTCTTATAAAGGTAGTAACTACTTATTAATTCAAGTGAAATAATTTAGAAATATTTCTAATGCAGTTATTTGTACAGAAACAATAACTGCCGAAAGATAATGAGAATGCAATAAAAAATGTTAAGAGGACTTAGATAAAGAGACAGTGATTGCTAAAAGATTCTACTTATTTAAACCCAAGAGACCATGGTATAAATCAGGCAAGATTCTGGATCTATTATTAACTAGCTCATGAATGAAACTACCCTACAATAGCAGACCTGTACTTTGCTTTACTATTGTGCGAGCTCAGTTGCTCAGTCAAACTGGACTCTTTGTGGCCCCATGGACTGTAACTCGCCAGGCAAGAATACTGGACTTGGGTGCCATTTCCTCCTTCAGGGGATATTCCCAACCCAGGGACTGAAACCACTTCTCCTGCATCTCCTGCATTGGCAAGTAGATTCTTCACCACTAGCACCACCAGTAACCACCTTTCCCTAACAGAGGTGACCAATTTAGCTGTAACAAATCCTAACTTTTCCAAAGGAAAGATGTCCTGAAAGATAGTCCCAAAGAATTTCCAACACATTTCCAAAATATCCTCCCCTTGTAATCCGAAAACAATATGAACTATTAGAAATATTTTTTTAAAAACTCATCAGTTAAGACACTTTTATTCACTAAAAATACTATTAATATTTTACACTATACATATAAAGTATTTGCTAAAGAAAAAAGAAAAGAAGAATCGCACATGGATTTTGATTAATTTACTAGACAGACCACTGACTGGAGTACAGATTCCTTTAGAGGCATCTTAAAAACAAGGCTTTTAAAAAACTAGAGGACAATAATAATGGGGAAAAAGTAGTAGGTTATCTTTAACTTCCCTCACAACTATTTAATAAATAATATAATGAGGGATTTAATAAATACTGCTGTTTTCATTTCTTCTGTAAGATATACTAGATTTTTAGACTAGATGATACTCAGTAATGATAAAGCCTATTATCAGATCCTTTGACCTAATTATTCCTAAAACAAAAAGAATCACCAAATTCTAGGTAAAAATCCAAACTGTTACTTAACTATAGACTTACCCAGGTTTCCTTGTTCAACTGTTAGCACCAACTCATCCATCACCACAGCCCTAAAGTCCAGTTCCTCCTCACAACATTTGGCCTTTAACGCTCGTAAGATCTCTTTTTGGGGATAATCTTCCCTGATTCGACGATCTGTCAAGAACCACAACTTGGCAGCCACAGAGCTACACATCTTGATCTGCTGTTCTTCCTTTCCTGGGATTACTTCGTCCTAAATATAGACTCCTCCTAGATGGAAAAGAATAATACACATACAAAGTAAATCAAGAAATCTTATTTTTTTTTTCCTCTCACACACACAAATAAACACTACAATTATATACTAACCATAAAAAAAAATAGGAAAAACTATATCCCTGTATCTTTTCCATCACTACAAACTCAAAGAAATAATGTACATTTGTGCAGTTACTGTTCAATTGCTTTCCTTATTCCATACATGTATGTATAATTTGCTGGGCTTCCCAGGAAGTGCTAGTAGTAAAGAACCTGGCTGCCAATGCAGGAGACACAAGAGACTCAGATTCTACGCCCTGGGTCGGGATGGTACCCTTGAAGAGGACATGGCAGCCACTCCAGTATTCTTGCCTGGAGAATCCCATGGACAGAGGAGCTTGGTGGGCTACAGTCCACAGGGTTGCAGAGTTGGACACGACTAAGCACACACAGCACGTGTATAATTTATTATAAACATCTTTATAGGTATGTTTAAAAATGAGAAGGTAGTACCTATATTACTAGATGAGCATCACTACTGATGTCAATCACCATTTAATCAAAATTAAAATTTGAGAATGAATGTGGCGGAAAATTTTTAAATAACCAAAATAAATGCCAAAGCTCTTCAGTAAAATGTATTTTTCAGTCAAGAGACA
Source organism: Bos indicus (assembly GCF_029378745.1). Taxonomy (NCBI): domain Eukaryota; kingdom Metazoa; phylum Chordata; class Mammalia; order Artiodactyla; family Bovidae; genus Bos; species Bos indicus. Next base: position 101,183,856 of record NC_091764.1, read on the forward strand.
GCATGCTCTTACTCAATGTTTTTATTCTATCTTTAAATAGAATTTTTATTAAACAAACATAGCTTGTTTACTAGAATGCCACCAAAAAAGAGAGTGCTACTTCTCAAGAGTTTATATCATGAGTAAGAGAATTAGAAATCATTTTCATGAAAAGTAGCAAAAAGTTACAAGTTTTACTAACAAGCATTAATAGGTGATTTTAACAAATAAAAGATTTCTAGTATTATTCCACATGACATGGCAAAACTAACGCAAAAGGAAAGAACAAGGGGAAGCAATGGCCCTACACATAGATTGCTTCATAGCAGCTACAACTGGTACCATTCGTGTGCTTTTGCCAGTCTAAACCAGAAGGGCCTGCTCCACAGATGCACACAGTAAGAGCAGAACATCAAGGGACAGAGGCACTACCATATGCTTACACACAAAAAACACTCACACCACCCACTCTGTCAAGACCTTGACCCACCTGCCCCAGGACCCACCGTCTCAAAGGCATCAATCACTGGATACCAGTAAATAAGCACAAGAAAGAGGTTTAGAGCTCAATTTACACACTAGGAATGTGGAATGTGGGCTTCCAGACCACTGGAAAAGGTCTCACTTAGAAGAAAAAGCTCCACAAGTCACACCAGAGAGATGCCCAGTTTCCAATGAGAGGGAAACTATTAATATAAAAATGCCCTTAAAGTGTTTACAATGGTAACATTTGAAACACCCACTCATTGACTTCCAATACTCAATATCTCTGTGCCTCGACTCATGCTGAAGTCTAGACCACTGTCTGTTTTTATGATTGATTTCACTGCATGAAACTGCCCTGCATTACTAGTTCAGTTGTGGCCCCAGTAGAAATCAGGATGGGGCTGTGGTAGCCACTGGTAAGTGGGAAGCAGTTATGGTAAAATCAGCTCTCAGGAAAATGCCCACGCCACAAGAGTAATACACGATGCTTCCAATGATTCTATAATCACACAATAAAAGGCATCCCAAGACTGCTGTCTCATACAGTCTGCAGACTCCTAAGAGATGGTGCTTGTGAGCCTACCTTTTGTCTGGCCTCATGGCCACAGCTCTGACAGCCTCACGTAGTAAAGTTTGGGTGTTTCTATGCTGGTACACAACCAACAACTAACTACATGCTCAGATTAGGCTCCCTATCTCTTTTCATTTTCTTTTTAATGAAGAGGCTCTAAATCCTCTTGCACCCAGGGTTCTAAGAAAGAAAACGATGTTCCCTCTCTGTCAGGGTGAGGTGAAGTAAAGATTGCCAAAACTGGACCCCAGCTTTTCAAGAAGGGGTGCTTGAACCCCCTAATGTAGAACTGGAAGAATGCTATTACCCTGCAGAAGAAGGTAGAGACTACATTGATGATGTCAATGGCTATGGATCCTCAAAGCCCACCTAAGTGGCAGACAACATGGGGGTTATCAGCCTGTGCTGCACTGATGTATCTTCATGCAGAATACTTAAAAATCTTCAGAATATTATGTTATGCCCTGGTTTTTTTGTAAAGTTTTGCAAAGGTATGTGGTAACACTGTGTTCCAACTCAGTCTTCCTGTACACCAAGTAAATGGCATCACCAGGTTATAAAAGGCAAAGTGTGCTTAACCATCCTTAGCTTACTGTTCCATTGGTGTTGGTATCTTCAAATGACACCTGTCTAGATTTTTACCTACTACAATATTAGTCATCTTCAGAGACCACTTATTGCCAGGGAGTCAAAGGGTACAACCTCTTCTTTGCCCAATGGTCCACTCCGGTTTTCATAGGAAGGTAAGTGGCTTGGTGCTCAGGGATGCTGCTACAGTGGCTGTTGGTCTTTTTCAGGCTGTTCCATTGGAGTCTACATCTAACCATGTGACAGTGTAACCCAGGAAACAGGCAGGTGAGACGCCAACCACAAAGGCACAGGCTCTGTGTCCCCAACTGTCCCCACCCATATGGCCCCTCCTGGCCTGAGAGGCCACCAACACATTCCTACGGGCCAGAGACCAATAGATTGGTGTCTCCTTCCCTATTATTTTAAAACATCTACTTTTCCTTTTTCCCAACCTCTTAACATGAAGGAAAACGATAAAAAGTCAAAAGTATAACCGTAAATCTACATAGTCTAGGAGCCCAAAATATGGCAATAGAAGGACTACCTTGAAGTTCAAATCATATTCACTATTTTAAAAGACAGGAGGGAATTCCCTGGCGGTCCAGTGGTTAAGACTCTGCTTCCACTGCAGGGGGCACGGAGTGAATCCCTTGTTGGGTAACTAAGAACTTGCAAGCTGTGTCACATAGCAATCAATCAATCAATCAATGACAAGAAAGGGTCCCTTGTAAAATAAAATGGTTTCCCCCTTTTCCCCTGACATTTAACTGAGTAAGTCCGGCTGCCCAATAACATATCTGTATGAGAAGAGTTTATTCTCCAAAAGTGTAAGATAAACACAGCATTTGCAAATGCCCACATACACATAGGAGCTTATTTTTCCTCTTAGAATGTAAAATCAGATCTAACTCTCATCCTCTTCATCTAAAAGTACCAAGGAAAATGATATATAAATATCAGATCCTAAGTGAATGCTAAAATAGTGTTTTTGAAATAGAAGAAATTTATAAAATTTTATATTATAAAATTATAATATTATTATAAATTTTAAATTAGAGAGTTTTCCTGTGAAAATTATGGATAAACACACAAATTTATCTTTATCTGCTATCTTCCAATAGTCCAGGCAAGGCTAATTAAATGAGAATCCTAAGATGCTTCTTCATTCATTTTTCTTGAGAGGCCTCTTCCCAATGGTAATTATTCTGCTAAGGAAAAAGCAAAATCACAGTCTACCATCTGATTATATTAAGGACATTTTTTACTACTAGAAAAATTCTTTATTCCAGATAAGATACATCAAATGAACTCAGACTAAAAAGACAGAAAAGGAAAAAATGTTGGAAAAAACATATATACACTTACATAAAAACTAGGATTTACTCCATTTGGCAATTACTACAGATGTGCTTTCAATGACATCATTCTGTCCTGGATGTGAAATACAGGAGCTGGATCCGGTTTATACACACAAATAACAAATGTGTGAACAGTCAGTCTTTGCCTATTATCTTCTCTAACTCTTTTCTCCTGTCAGCTCTCCTCCTGTACATAATCCCCAGGGCTTCATTCTTAAATCTTTCTTTCCCTTCTCTAGAAAAGTCATTCTCAGCCCAGTTTCAACTACTATCATTGACCTACTAAATATATTTTTCCAACCAGGAGTTGAACTGAATTTCAGATCATCTTTTAATGTGCCTAATGGGCATCCCTAACTCAGTGCTCCCACTACTGCCTCAGTTAAGCAAGCAAAGAACTATAGTACATATTTATTGAATCACTGGATTTGCACAGTTCCAAGCCATGCTGTTTAAGAGTTAACTGTGTGTGTGTGTGATGATATATATTATAAACAGATGATCTAATAGAATCACAATGTTTAAAGATGTTGAATGGCATGCCTTATCAAACTCCAAATTGAATAATGAATTATTTTAAAACTGAAAGTTAAATGAACACTGCTGCTGCTGCTAAGTCAATTCAGTCCTGTCCGACTCTGTGTGACCCCACAGACGGGAGCGCACCAGGCTCCCCCATTCCTGGGATTCTCCAGGCAAGAACACTGGATTGGGTTGCCATTTCCTTCTCCAATGCATGAAAGTGAAAAGTGAAAGTGAAGTCGATCAGTCCTGTCTGACTCTTCGAGACCCCATGGACTGCAGCCCACCGGGCTCCTCCATCCATGGGATTTTCCAGGCAAGAGTACTGGAGTGGGGTGCCATTGCCTTCTCTGAAATGAACACTACCTTCAAATTAAACCTTGGGTATTACTAGTCAAAGCTATGGTTTTTCCAGTAGTCATGTATGATATGAGAGTTGGACTATAAAGCAAGCTGAGAGCCAAGGAATTGATGCTATTGAACTGTGGTGTTGGAGATGACTCTTGAGAGTCCCTTGGACTGCAAGGAGATCCAACCAGTCCATCCGAAATGAAATCAGTCCTGAATATTCACTGGAAGGACTGATGCTGAAGCTGAAACTCCAATACTTTGCCCACCTAATGGGAAGAACTGACTCATTTGAAAAGACCCTGATGCTGGGAAAGACTGAATGTGGGAGGAGAAGGGGACAAGTGAGGATGAGATAGTTGGATGGCATCACCGATTCGATGGACTTGAGTTTGAGCAAGCTCCGGGAGTTGGGAGTTGGTGATGGACACGGAAGCCTGGCGTGCTGCAGGCCATGGGATCCCAAAGAATCAGACACAACTGAGCAACTAAACTGAACTGATTACAGTAACCATTTACAGATTAAGAAACGTACATTAATACAATTAAGAAATGCACCTATTTTTTTTTTATTAAGTGATACTAAACAGCATAGCCTGAATATCCAAAGATGTTCTTTCAGTCCCAACAACCTACTAAATCATACTACCCACCTATCATACTACCCAAATCATACTACCTACCTATATTGACTTCAATTAAAACTTTTAACACCTACTTTCTTATGCTTAAGGTTTTTAACCAATGATCTGATTATCAATGCTTTTCTCTCAATAAATTCTAATGCTTCCCTCCTCCCCTCCAAGCCCAACAAAACACAATTTGGAATATATATGAAATTTATCCTTTTCCCTTTCCTTGTCTTATCCAAAGGTCTCTATAAGAGGTGGGACTGTATTACTGTTAAAAATAAGAGTGGGAATAAGAGGCAGAGGGACAAAAGCATTAAGAAGGATGAGAGAAAGGAAGAAACGCTTTAGTATGTATATGTGGTGGTGGAGTGTGCGATTTATTAAAGATACAGAAAATAAAGAACTAAAGAGCCCCTGGATGACAGTAAAAGTGGAGAGTGAAAAATCTGGCTTAAAACACAACATTCATAAAACTAAGATCATGGCATCCAGTCCCATCATTTCATGGCAAACAGATGGGTGTAAAATGGAAAAAGTGACAGACTTTCTTTTCTTGGGTTCCAAAATCACTGTGTATGGTGACTGCAGACTTAAATTGAAGAAAGTAGAGAAAACCACTTGACCATTCAGGTATGACCTAAATCAAATCCCTTATGATTATACAGTGGAAGTGAGGAATAGATTCAAAGGATTAGATCTGAAAGACAGAGTGACTAAAGAACTATGGACGGAGGTTTGTGACATTGTACAGGACGCAGTGATCAAGACCGCTCCCAAGAAAAAGAAATGCAAAAAAGCAAAATAGCTGTCTGAGGAGGCCTTACAAATAGCTGTGAAAAGAAGAGAAGCAAAAAGCAAAGGAGAAAAGGAAAGCTATACCCATGTGAATGCAGAGTTCCAAAGAATAGCAAGGAGAGATAAGATAGCCTTCTTCAGTGATCAGTGCAAAGAAATAGACGAAAACAATAGAATGTGAAAGACTAGAGATCTCTTCAAGAAAATCAGAGATACCAAGGAAACATTTCATGCATAGATTGGTACAATAAAGGACAGAAATAGTATGGGCCTAAAAGAAGAAGATATTAAGAAGAGGTGGATACACAGAAGAACTATACAAAAAAGATCTTCACGATCCAGATAATCACAAAGGTATGATCATTCACCTAGAGCCAGACATCCTGGAATGTGAAGTCAAGTGGGCCTTAGGAAGCATCACTATGAACAAAGCTAGTGCAGGTGATGGAATTCCAGTTGAGCTATTTCAAATCCTAAAAGATGATGCTGTGCAAGTGCTGCACTCAATATGCCAACAAATTTGGAAAACTCAGCAGTGGCCACGGAACTGGAAAAGGTCAGTTTTCATTCCAATCCCAAAGAAAGGCAATGCCAAAGAATACTCAAACTACCACACAATTGCACTCATCTCACACACTAGTAAAGTAATGCTCAAAATTCTCCAAGCCAGGCTTCAGCAATACGTGAACTGTGAACTTCCAGATGTTCAAGCTGGTTTCAGAAAAGGCAGAGGAACCAGAGATCAAATTGCCAACATCCACTGGATCATCGAAAAAGCAAGAGAGTTCCAGAAAAACATCTATTTCTGCTTTATTGACTATGCCAAAGCCTTTGACTGTGCGGATCACAATAAACTGTGGAAAATTCGCAAAGAGATGGGAATACCAGACCACCTGACCTGCATCTTGAGAAATCTGCATGCAGGTCAGGAAGCAACAGTTAGAACTGGACATGGAACAACGCTGGGTTGAAGGAAGCACAAGCTGGAATCAAGATTGCTGGGAGAAATATCAATAACCTCAGATATGCAGATGACACCACCCTTATGGCAGAAAGCGAAGAAGAACTAAAGAGCCTCTTGATGAAAGTCAAAGAGAGTGAAAAAGGTGGCTGAAAATTCAACATGCAGAAAACCAAGATCATGGCATCTGGTCCCATCACTTCATGGCAAATAGATGGGGAAACAATGGAAACAGTGACCGACTTTATTTTTCTGGGCTCCAAAATCACTACAGATGGTGATTGCAGCCATGAAATTAAAAGACACTTGCTCCCTGGAAGAAAAGTTATGACCAACCTAGACAGCATATTAAAAAGCAGAGACATTACTTTGCCAACAAAGGTCTGTCTAGCCAAAGCTATGGTTTTTCCAATAGTCATGTATGAATGTGAGACTTGGACTATAAAGAAAGCTGAGCACTGAAGACTTTATGCTTCTGAACTGTGGTGTTGGAGAAGACTCTTGAGAGTCCCTTGGACTTCAAGGAGATCCAACCAGTCCATCCTAAAGGAAATCAGTCCTGAATATTCACTGGAAGGACTGATGCTGAAGCTGAAACTCCAATACTTTGGCCACCTGATGGTAAGAACTGACTCATTTGAAAAGACCCCGATGCTGGGAAAGATTGAAGGAGTGAGGTGAAAGGGAGGACAGAGGATGAGATGGTTGGACAGCATCACCGACTCAATGGACATGAGTTTGAAAAAACTCCAGGAGTTGGTGATGTACAGGAAGGCCTGGCATGCTGCAGTCCATGGGGTCACAAAGAGTCAGACAAGACTGAGTGACTGAACTGAACTGATGGTGACTGCAGCCATGAAGTTAAAAGATGCTTGCTTCTTTGAAGAAAAGCTATAACTAACCTAGATGGCATATTAAAAAGCGGAGACATCACTTTGCTGACAAAGGTCTGAATAGTCAAAACTGTGGTCTTTTCAATATTCGTGTATGGATGTGAAAGTTGGAGCATAAAGAAGGTTGAGCACCAAAGAAATGATGCTCTCAAACTGTGGTGCTGGAGAAGACTCTTGAGAGTTCCTTGGACAGCAAGGAGATCAAACCAGTCCATCCTAAAGAAAATCAACCTGAATATTCATTGGAAGGACTGATGCTAATGCTGAATCTCCAATGCTTTATTACCCTGATGCAAAGAGCCAACTCATTGGAAAAGACCCTGATGATGGGAAGGATTGAAGGCAAAAGGAGAAGAGGGCGGTAGGAGATGACATGGTCAGACTGCATCACCAACTCAACAGACATGAATTTAAGCTAACTCCAGGATAGCGAAGCCTGGTGCTGCAGTCCAGGGGGTCTGAAAGAGTCAGACACGACTCAAGAGACTGAACAACAACCACAAAAGAAAATGAATGATAAAATGAAAATCTCAGAAGAGTCTCAAACAATCAGTTAGTAGTGTTGGGGGCTTCCCTGGTGGTCCAATGGCTAAGACTCTGTGCTCTCCACGCAGGGGGCGCAGATTCAATCTCTGGTCAAGGAACTAAATCCCACATGCCACAACTAAAGATGCCATCTTTCGCAACTAAGACCCAGGGCAGCCAAATCAATGAATAAATATAGTTTTCTGAAATACGCCTGTTACCCCATTACCCACAAAACGACTGTCCCTTTGAAACTTGTAGAGATACTTCCTCTACAATCTCATCCTTTAGTTAAGATCCCACTTTAACAATAGTATCACTGTTTGGACACCGTTTTCATTAGCACATTAACTTGAAGGTAGACTGAAATGCTTTGAAAGCAGGAGCAGGAGGTTAGGTATTAATCAAAGATTACAGTGATATAAAGTATGACAGTCCCCTCATTATTCTTCAAAGCGTATACCTCAAAAACAGAGCAAATAGCTAATTTTCCAAATTTTATATGACTCATTCATTCATACTCTCTCCATATAGCTCTTTAATCTGTAATACCCCTTTTTAAAAAAAGTATATACATGATTTGGGGGGTGAAAAATTGAGAGGACAGCCATTTTTCTGTACAGACTCAATAGGGACCCTCCATCAAAAGACATAAGAAAAACAGTAAAACACTGTCTACACAGAAACAGAAAACAATGAAGGTAATAAAGAAAGGGAACACTTTGAAATATATAAACAAGCATCTATAAATTCCCCTTTTTATACATATGCAAGACAAAAGCAAAACAATGCATACAAGTGGGGTTAAAAACATTCTCCATTTATAGTTCACAAAACATTTCCCACTTTGCCTTTTTTTTTTTTTTTTTAAAGATTTTTGTTGTTGTTGTGGACTATTTTTAGTCTTTATTGAAAATTTGCTACAATATTGCTTCTGTTTTATGTTTTGGTCTTTCGGTGGAAAGACATGTGGGAGCTTAACTTCTCCACCAGGTATCAAACATACACCCCTACACTGGAAGGGTAAGTCTTGACCACTGGACTGCCAGGGAAGTCCCTATATTTTGTTATTTAATCTGCACACAATTATGTGAATGTCATTTAGTCCGTACATAATTACGTGAGAAACACAGACATAACATATCCCATCTTAAAGGAACGACCTGCCCAAGATATCACAATAGCAGATCCAAGATCGGGATTCAAGTTTTTTAATTTCTCTGAACTATTTTGATACTTAAAGATATCGAAGGGAATTTAAATAAAGAAAATAAATTCACTTTTGAGTGATTACACGTACCAAATACAATGCTAAGACAGTTTATTTGTATCTTCTCATTTAATCCTCACAACCATCCTCATGACACATTATTATCATCATTTGGCAGGTGAAGCTAAACTAGCAGAGAGGTCACTTGTCTAAATTAGAAAGAGGAAGAGCCCAGAGTCACTTCAAATTCTACATACTCAATAGCAGAGACTGCCACTTGCTTCCCAATATCCACTATCTACTTACTCCTCAGCAATAATGTATCTGATATTTAGCTGAGCAAAGTGCCATAGGACTAAGAACCTTTATTTGTATTCCCTAGGTTTTCTCAACAACTTAATATGATCAAAGCACTGAGTCAAAGTATTGCACTCCAACTTCCAGGAAGCATACTAAAGGGATGTACTCTTCCTTGATCCTTGCTCCATGGTTGTTATGTATCTCTAACATCCATTTGGAGTAAGTCAACTCTAAAAAGCACAGCTACATGTTAGAAGACCTTGACTGCCCAGTGCCATAGCCTTAAGCTGTTTACTATCTCTTTTTCATGAGGAAGAAATAAGTTTAACTTATGTCAAAGATATCTGGGGATTCCTTTATAGTCAAAAAAGATAAACTACTAAATATACAAAAGTAAACATTCAATTGCATAATACATTTAATTAATGAGTGTCTACTATGCACTTTATCTGAAGACACTAAAAATCATGGTAAGAAATGAAGTCTGAGCCCTCAGAGAACTAAAAATGACCTGATGTTAAAATGTCATGAATAAGAAAAAGTGTTCAGTATGACTAAGCACTAGGAAAATGCAAACAAAAACATGAAACTACCTCCCACACAGGATGGTTACTATCAAAAAGAAAAAAAGAATAATAACAACAGAAAATAACAAGTATTGGGGAGGATGTGGAGAAACTGGAAGCCTTGCAAACTGTTGGTGGGAATGTTAAACAGTACAGCTGCTATGGAAAACAGTATGGCAGTTCCTCAAAAAATTAAAAATAGAATCAAAACACAATCCAGGAATTCCACTTTTAGGTATATACCCAAAAGAACTGAAAGCTGAGTCTTAAAGAGGTATTTGTACACACATGCAGCATTATTCATAAGAGCTCAAAGGTGGATGCAAGCCACCTTTATGCCAGATGAATAAATAAAAATGCAGTATACACACAATGCCTTTGAAAGACATCAGATTCTGTTACATGCTTAACATGAATGAATCTTATGCTCCAGTACTAGAGTACTCAAACTCACAGAGACAGAAAGCATAATGATGGTTGTTAATGGCTGGGGCACTGAGAGATTGGGGAGTTAAATGTTTTATGGGTACAGGTTGTCAATAATGCAGGACAAAGAAAAGAATTCTGGAGATGGCCATGGTGGTGGTTGCAAAATATGTGTATACTGAATACCACTAAACTGTTAAGATGGTCAAATTTAGGTGTATACTATACCGTAAAAAGAAAACTGGAAAAAGAAAAAATTGTCATGGACAAAGTAACATGCAAATGCTCACACATTCCCAACTAAAGGGCCTGAAATGCTACCTTTAAATAATCTGTAGGTTAGTTACTAAAATTCCTAGAATACTTTGTGGTATAAAGAAAACCTATGTTTTCTCTGGAATCCAAATAACATTTCTAATGATTTCACTTAACAGAGAAATGTTACATCAGAGTATCTCTGGACGTGGCACAAAATTTCAAAAGTTTCCTGAGATGCAATGCACAGAACAGTTCAAAGTTCATCACATTTAACATGTTAAATGTTGGGCCTTCTTTCCAAAGTTTCTTTCTGGACACTATGCTGAAAAAAACAATTAGGAAACTGTTATTATATTCAAGAAGACTTTATGGATATGGTTAATTACATCACATGTCAAAGGAATAAGCTAACAACTGAGAACTCCAAAACATCAGGGAAGAATTCCAATGCTGCTATAATTGGGCAAACTCACATGTATTTTCAAGATGCAGTTTTCTGATAAAGTATCAAAAGACTGAAATAATGCCAAATACGGGACAGCAGAGCAGTAAGACAGAACAGGTCTGATCTTATACAGCCAATCCATGCTCTATCTTTGTATTTCTAATAACATGAAGGTAAGAGCTAGTATTAGAAGTGGTTAAGAGAGAAAGACAGAAAGAAAGGAGGACTGTTAAGAAGATGATGGGAAAAAAACATTTAAGGGGCAGTTTTTGTTTGTTTGTTTCTATCACATTTTGTGGTGCGCTGTCACTTTTGAAAGAAAAGTAGTAAAAAAAAAAAAAAACCTGGCATAACAATATTCACACAAATTTGTTCTGCTAACTCATCAATTCACAGATAGAGTAGACTCCTCAAGACATTGAAGAGAGAAGTGACTGACAGGGCAAAGGACAGAGAACAATGAAATTAAACTATACACTTTATGAGGACAGAATCCCCATCTATTTTATTCTCAACTAATATCCCCAGTGGGAAGCACAAAACCTCAGAAAGGACAGGGTTAAGAGGGAGTTACTTTAAAGAAGTTTGTTTTACTGAAGTATAACTGGAGATGAAAAAAACATAGCTATTTTCAATATTAAATACCAATACCAAGTAAACGGCCATATAATATCTAAATGTAACTTAGAAATTTAAGTTTTCAGTTTCTCATAAGAAACAAACAACCCAAACCTACTGCTACTTCCCATTCTTGTTATACAACTGATATTGAAATAATTACTTTTGTTAACAATTAAAGTAGGGGCTAGGGTTAGGGTCAGAAAGGAGAGGAAAAAAGATATAAGCAGGGTTCCATGCAGACCAGACTCTAAGGGAGTAGAGCTGGCTAGCTCTGTGGCTTTTGTCCTCCAAGCCAATTTTGAAAGGGAAAAAACACTGGAAAAGAAAACACTGAAACTAACACCATGGCATCAGTTACGATGAAGCCAGAAAATCAGTCCTTGTCTGCAAGCTGAACATTTACACAGATATGTACGGCACATAAATCTAAAGTATATAATATACAGATATTTTTGAAGGTATTATTTCTTAATGACCCTAAAAATATCACAAGCAGGAAAATTCCCAAGTACTGAAAGACAATTTACCCAACCTCTGCGCCTAATCTCCCCTATTCAACCTCTCTTGAAACAACTGCACATGCCAGTACAGCTAACATTGAATAGTACTACTTTTTTCACTGTCCTTATCATAATCTACACCCTCAATTAAATAACACTTCTAAAAGTTCTTTTCTCAAATGCTTATGATAATCCCACTTTCAGAGAGCACTCTTCAAAAACTAACCAGTTTTTGAAGTCTCTACAAATCTACATAAAGTCTCTACATAAAGTCTCTACAAATCTACATCACTTATGTACTCCCCCACCAAGAAAACAGCTATCAGCAAACAACATACAATAAAACTCAATTTTCTCTCTCTTCGTGGGTTGTTCATGGGTACAGAAGTTCTTTCTCCACCCATTTTCTATATTTAGCTTTCTGTCTGCCTCCCAGAGGAAAGTGTTATGTCCCAAAGTGTGGAACAATTAATTCTGCTCTGTTCCATTCCTCTGACCTGGCCCAGTGTTCAGTCCTTCAGCTCAGAGGGAGGAGAGAGGACTTGAGATCACTCTAGTGACTTAACCAGTAGCAAATTCCAGGTAACTACAAATAGGGGAAAGTAAGAATTGGGAGATAATTTGAAAGGTATGTTTCATCTTGTGTCCCAAGAAAGTAATGCACTAAGCTTGGTTGATGTTCAGAGGAAAAAATGAACCTTCACTTTAGAATTTTCTTTACAATATGGCTAAGAAGTGTTAGAATGTTTATAACATACTGCTGGTAATTTCCCTCTGGTGAGCAAAAGCGGACAGAATGAGAAGGAAAAAGGGAAAAAAAAAAGGACAATTTCTTGTTGTTACTCTCCCCTCCATCCCTGAAACAGGAGAAATGATTAACTTATCCAACCAGGAATTGGGCTTCCCAGGTTCGATCCCTGGGTCAGAAAGATCCCATGGAGTGGAAAATGGCAACCTACTCCAGTATTCTTGACTGGAGAATCCCACGGACAGAGGGGTCTGGCGGGCTGCAGTCCATGAGGTCGCAGCAAAGAGCTGAACACAGCACAGCACGCATGGATATCATAACCAGAAACCAAGATCAGTGGAATTTTAGCTGGTAGCCACAAGTCTTGAAGTTTGATTTTAACAGCTCCTTACCCCCTGCAGAGAGAAAGGCAGGATGAGAAAACTGGCTCTTGACTAAGTAGAGGATTCTGAATGTTACTGAACAGAAGACTGAATTTGCTGTTCCCCTTCTTGGTTCTCAGAATCACACACTGCCCACCTCCCCAACAAGGAGACTCCAGCATCGGGGGGTAAGGATAAGAGAAGGTGAGAGAAAACAAGGCAGACAGAGCAAGAAAAACATCAGCCATGTTGCCAAACTAACAACTAAATCCATGACACGAAAGAAGGAAACTAATAGCTAACCAAGACAGAATGGAATAAACAAAAGATCACGTCAAAACAGAATAGGCCTCCTCCCTTTGACACACCAACCAAACAATATAAAAGAAATTTAAACTATAACTACCTTACAACTATATGAGAGCCTTTCATTCCGAAAGTTAGAAAATGAATGGTGACTCTCCATGACTGAAATTTCAGAGGCTGTTTTTAATCCAAATGAATATTTTAAAGTGTGTGGACAATCAACTGATTTTTCAACGACCTTGAAACTATGCGATGTTATCAAAGTGAGGTTTAAAATAAATAATATTTACATTTTAATGGTTAGTTAAAAGTTAAGTCTTCCAGAAACATAATCAACCTATCAAGCCCACAAAAAGAAAATCTTCCATATTAGGCGGCCCAGCTTCCATACAGATTTCAAATCTAACCCAACTCCACAAAGATGTGGGAACAAGTCTGGTAATTAATGGGAAAACAGCACAATGAAAGAATTTACAAGGAGGTTACATGGAGCACGGTTAGTACAAAAATCCCACTCCCAGAAGAGAATCAACGCCTCATCTCTATTCACACACATACGGGGGATAAAACAAATCTGCTACCAGAGATGAGGACAAATTAGTAAGGCAAATCTGAAGTTATTATCCTCTTAACTATTTTGTATTTATGGGGGGAGGGGGTTAAAAGATTTGCATCATGGTCAAATGCCTTTAAAAAAAAAACCAGGACATCCAATTATTAAATGTCACCCCATTCTTATTCAGAGGACTGTCAAAAGGAAAAGGGGGAATAGCTGTCACTTTTTCTAAAACGTGAGGAGGAAAACGTGAAATCAGAACAGAATTAACTGCAGGACTATCACCACCCCCGCCCGCCTCGGTCTCACACCACAGGAATCCGTCTGATGGCACCAGGCGAGGCAGCGATTACCCGGCTCCCGGGGACAGGTTAGCGCCACGCGTGTGCGGCTCGGCCGCGCCTTCCCGGTTCACCACACCCCCTCGACGAGGGGACCGCACTGCTCCGCGCCCGAAGCCGCCGCCGCCTCCCTCCCTCCAGCTTGCCGCACCGGCATCCTCAACCCCTCTCGGCGCGCACTCCCCGCCCGGGGTCCGCCTCACGCCCGCCGCCCCCGGCTCTGAGGAGACCACCGGCCTCCACAAGACTCCGTCCCCGGCGGCTCCCGGGCTCCGGCCCGCTCCTCCGGAGCAAGTTCCGCCCCAACTCGGCCGCGGTGGGCGGGGGTTGAGGCGAAGGGCGGGAGGGCCTCCACCTCTCGCCACGACCCCCTGGGAGGGACGCGAGGGTCCATCTCACCTGGCTCGGGCGGCTCCTCCCTCGCTCTTGGACGGCGGCGCCGGGCTGGCGGCCTCTGAGGGCAGCGCGGGCGGCCGGGCGGGCTGGAAGTCCGAGAAGGAGGGCAGGGGAAGGGGGGTCGGGATGCCGGGAGCCGCCTCCTTTCTCCGCTGCCGCCGCCGCCGCCGCCGCGGCTCCAGCAGCCAGGCCCGACGCCCTCGCCCACTCACCCCCCGCCCCCTTGCTCACAGCCGCGCGGTTGGTGCGGCTCTCCCTCACCCCCACCCCGGCAAACACTCAACCCCACACACGCACACTCACCCCCGGCCGCTCCTCTCTCCCTCACACTCCCTTCACACTCCCTCACTTGCCTGGCGTGCGCGCGGTTGCGCGCGCGACCCCGCTCTCACACAGCGCGCGCGACGCCGGCGGGGGCCGCCCCGCGCTCCCTGAGACCCAAGCGCCGCGCACCGCCCGCCCGCCCGCGTGCCGAGGACCCGCGCGCACACCCGGCCCCGCCCTCCAGACGCTGCTGCGGCGCGGCCGCGGGCCGGGGGGCGGTGGCCGGCGAGCGAGGGGCTGAGCCAGCTAGCCAGCCAGTCGAACCCGACCGAGCGGATCTGACACCTGCGTCGGGACCCGCCCCTCAGGCGCCCCGTCCCCATTCGCAGCCCTTGCGGCCTCTGGGGTCGAGGCGAGGCGGTGGGCGCGCGCACCCGGAGGGCTATGGGAGCTCGAGAGCGCTTCGAGGACGCGCCTTCCCCACCCGCCCCCAAACCGTCCTCACTGAGAAAGGGAAACCGGTGGAGGGGCGAGGTCTGTTCCCAACCCGAAACCGCGTGGTGAATCCCTTCCGTTGTACATACCCTCCCCTCCCTCACAGCCCCTCCTCGGGCCCCACTTAGCCCACCCCTGACGCGAGCCCCCCGAGTCCCCGGACGCGGTAGGCGGTGTGCGTGTCCACCCCTCGGCGCCTCCCGCCCGGCCCCGCCCACCGCCCGCGCTCCCCTGCGGACCCCGGTCCCCGCGAGTCCCTTCAAACGGTGGTCTCCACTCCGGAGGCAGGAGGCAAAGATCTGGGGACAAAGATCGTAAATACCTCTGAGGTCCTTCTCCGTGTTCAGAGTAAGGACAATGCCTCTGTATAGTGTGAGGCCAATTTTTAACTATATCCTATGTTCTCAGGGCTTTTGGCAGGTTTTAAGATGCAGGCGGGGCCGCGTGGCACAGCCAGCTCTACCACTTAGAAACCAGTGTAAACCTTGGGCAAATGAAGTGACCTAACTTTCTCTGAGGCTTTGTTCTGAACAGCGTATGTTCCAAGGTTGCTGTGAGAATGAAATGTGATAATACACTTGAAAGCATTTTGTAAATTCTCAAGCTTTGCGTAAAAAGGAATGTTCACTTCAGTATGTTTCTTCACAGTATGGCTGAGAAGGGACAGATTTTTTAAAAGATGGTGCTGGTAATTTCACGCTGGTGAGGAAGGTCCAAAAACTCCTCTGCAAAGGAGCGTAAGAATATGAATCTGTTGAAAACAACCCAAATGTGAGTGGGGAAGGAAGATGTGTATAGATAGGACAGAATACTATTCAGCCATAAAAAAGAATGAAAGAGTGCCCTTTGTAGAAAGGTGGATGACCCTAGAGGTCAAACCAAAGACCAATACCATATGATATCCCTTATATGCAGAGTCTAAAATATTATACAAATGAAGTAACTTATCTACAAAAGAGAAACACAGACTGAGAACAGGCTTCAGAGAGTGGAATTGGGGGAGAGATGGCTTGGAAGTTTGGGATTAGCAGTTACTAACTGTTATAGTGAATGGATACACAAGGTCCTACCATACCATACAGCACAAGGAACTATATTCAATATCCTGTGATAAACCACAGTTATATGGAAAATAGTCATTTCCAAATAACCTTACTTATTTCTTACCCCCAGATATCGCCAGCTGTGCTACAGTTGTGTCCTGACAAGTCAGCCTTCTTGCAGATCACAATAGCTTCTCAGTCCCCTCAGCCAACAAATTCTTTTCAGCATTCCTTCCCCAATCTTTACAGTCTGCTTTTTTATTTATTTACCACAGAGTCCCCTGACTGAGAAATGTAGCATGATTTAGGGTGTTGTACTGCTGTTACTATATGTTATGACACTGAGTGTAACCTAGGATAGTGAACAAATTTTCATCAAAGATACACGTAGAGGGGCAAAAGTGCTATATGACCTGTTGTTGTCTAGCTGCTAAATTGTATGACAGTCTTTTGCGACCCCATGGACTGTAGCCCACCAGGCTCTTCTGTCCATGGGCTTTCCCAGGCAGAAATACTGGAGTGGGTTGCCATTTCCTTCTCCAGGGTATCTTCCTGACTCAGGGATCAAACCCACATCTCCTGCATTAGCAGGTGGATTCTTTACCACTGAGCCAACAGGGAAATACATATGATCTACTACCTTCAAGAGAAAGGGGGAAAGGTCTACAGAACTAAAATGTTACTATATAGTCCACTGTGATACTATCTCCTGGAACATAAAGTACTTCTCTTCAGTCTGAAGAGGAAAGAGAATTATTTTGCAATCAAAGCTTGATCACAGAGATATGACCACAATGAGCCCAAGAAACCCAGGGAAACTGGCACAGAGAAAAGGTTGCAGACATGCCCAACAGAGGATCCCAATTCACAGTGCCATGAACATCCAGGAAAACCAGGTTGTATAGGTGAAAGTGTGGATAGGGAGTATTAGACTAGTAACTAACTAGCTGCTTATCTTTTTAAAAAATGCTATCAATCATTCAATACACTATCACTATGTGCCAGACACATCCTAAGAAATTCAGAAAACACAGCAACTTTGCTTTCACGTAACCTAGTCAGGGAAACAAAAAAACAAACCTGGGAGTATATTTTTAAAAAACAAAACCAGTGAGAGACTTACCTGGTGGTCCAGTGGCTAAGACTCTGCCTTCCTTTCCTGTTCGGGGAACTAGATCCCACAGGCCTAAGACCTGGTGCAGCCAAATTAAATCCATAACTTTAAAAAAAGAAAGCACAAAGCTAGTGGCATGACACTGTATTTTTAGCATTTCCATAGTGGGAAAGCAAGGTTCAGTTTCTTAGGTTCAATCATAAGTTCGAAGTAGTTATAGGTTTCATAGGTTGATGGTAGTTATGTCTGGACAGGTAAGGACTCATCTCTTCAGGAACAATGTAGTTTATCTTGATTTAATCATGCACCATTCGTTTTTAACCCATAAATTAATATTCTTCAGAAGAGGGTCAGTTGACTCCCTTGAGAAGCCATATTATTAGTAACCTCACATCTCTGGAGTCAGATAAATCTGATTTATCTGATTTGAAATCCTAGCTTTATTTACTGGTGTCATGGGATCGTCACCTCAGTTTTCTTGTCAACAAAATGAAGATTATTTCATTGAACTTTAAGGACTCATGAAAGTGAAAGTGGCTCAGTCGTGTCGGATTCTTTGCAACCCCATGGACTATACAGTCCATGGAATTCTCCAGGCCAGGATACTGGAGTGGGTAGCTATTCCCTTTTCCAGGAGATCTTCCCAGTTCAGGGATTGAACCCAAATCTCCTGCATTGCAGGTGGATTCTTTACCAGTTGAGCCACCAGGGAAACTCAAGGATTCATGAGGTAACATAAATATAATGCACTATATAGAAACTGCACATTAGCTATTATTATACATGGCTGATACCAAAATAGTCAAATACCAAAGAGAAGTTATACAATGTTCAGACATGTGGTGATAGTACAAAGATACATATTTACTGATGTCCCTTTGATTGTGAGACCAACTCTACCCTGAATAATATGTGAGACAAAGTTAAAGTACATCCTTTTCATAAAGCAAAACATTTCCAGATTTTTGTTCTTAGACATAATAGAACCACTGGGGAGCTTACATCAGAATATCTGGGGTTGGGGTCCAGACACCAGTATTTGCTAACACACTTCTGGGAATTCTAAAGACCAAGGTTTAGACAACAGAGATGCTGGAATTATCTGTATGACTTTATTAAAATGCTCTTGGTGGACAATGTGAAAACAGTAATGGGGGAGGCACATAAAACTGATGAAACAAAATCTCCCAACCAAGTTGCCCAGGTTCTCTCTGATTCCACTCGAGTTGCCCTAGTGTATAGTTACATCAGTCAGAAAAGCATAACTCATCTACCACGGAGACTGCAGGTCAAGCAAAAATCTTTAAGTACCCCATAGCCACCATCTGGTGCATGTCTTTACCTCCTGGGGTTAAAGACAAAGAAACCAGCTGGGATTTGATCAAAATGAAAGGCCCAAAGTAGTAAAGAGAAAACAGGAAGGAATCTAGGATTGTTATCAGTACCTAAAATAGTGTCCACCAGTAGGATATCTAATGTGATTTTTGTGGGTGGAGAAAAGGTAGTGAGTCTTCTATCAGAATGGACACAAGCAAATAAGGAACAGTAGCAGCAGCTGCAGTCAGTCTAGCTTTCCTCAGGCTTCCTCTCCCAGAGTCAGCCGGCTAGAACCAGCCTGGCAACAACAGTCTTCACAGTTAAACCCTGATCTAGCCTTTCTCCACCCACGTCCCTCCTCCTTTCCCTCCACTCCATTTCTGCACAGTAAGCTGAGCGCCTCTAACTATGCTAAGAAAATGCAATGCCAACACAAAGGAGGATGGGGTGGGAAGAGCCAGGAAAGACGGTACATTGGCTGAATCACAGAAGGAAAAAGTGTAAAGGAAAAAGACTTAGAAAGAGCACGATATAGGTTTTTTTTGTCCCCTTCCTTTAGTTGTATCTGCCCACTGTCTCTTTTACTATACTACACAAGAGTACACAGAATGTTTAATGCAGATTCCTTAGCCTTCACCTTTGACTTTCTGAATTTGCCAGAGGATCTGCATTTTTTTTGGGGGGGTGGGGGCGCCAAACACAAAGCTTATAGAATCAGCCAATAGCCTGCAAGCTTACCACGTAATTCTTAGACACAGGAAAGTTTGAGAATAGTGTCTTAAAGAAACAAGCCATCTGTAAAATATTCTTAATTTAAAGCACTCGGCATTTATAAACTCAGTGGAAGCCCCAAGCAACCTTGTAATGTTGAGTAAATATTGTTAGTCTCTTCTAACAGAAGAAAAAATTGAGGCAATGAGGTAACATCATTGGTGCCAATTTCCCAGTCTCCGGATTCTCTATCCACTGGAGTTTATTAAAAGTATCTCAATCTAGGCTTCCCTGGTGGCTCAGTGTGTAAACAGTCTGCCTGCCAATGCACGAGACATGGGTTCGATTCCTGGGCAGGGAAGATCCCACATGCCACAGAGCAACTAAGCCCCTGAGCCACAACTATTGAGCCCATGCTTTAGAGCCCAGGAACCAGAACTACTGAAGCCCGTGCACCCTAGAACCCATGCTCTACAACAAGAGAAGCCACCGCCATGAGAAGCCCACATACTGCAACTGGAGAGTAGTCCCCGCTCTTTGCAACTAGAGAAAAGCCCAAACAGCAATAAAGACCCAGTAATAAATAATAAAAGTAAACTTTTATTAGTAGTATCTCAGTCTAGGAAGAATGGAAGAAGAGAGAATGGACTAAGCAAATGTGGAAAGGTAACAGCATGTTCTCTTTAAAGAAATAATAGGGGGAAAAAGAAATAGGGGAGAACCCTCCACTCAGGGCAGAGAGTCATCTGATTGAATTTGGTGACATTTCAACCATAGAAATGATATCTAACCACACATGAGCTGTTGGATCTGCCATGAATGTCACCAGTAGCACCTTGAATGATTAACAAATATTTACAGATTGAATGGATGAAAGAATGAATGAGTTCTGGGATCATTCTAATGACCTGGCACCATCTTGATTGCTCTGGTCCTGTTGCTGCATTTTTCACATTTAAAAAATTAGACTAGGGCTTCCCTGGTGGCTCAGTGGTAAAGAATCTGCCTGCCAATGCAGGAGATGCGGGTTCGATCCCTATCTTAGAAGATCCCACGTAGCATGGGGCAACTAAGCATGTGTACCACAACTACTAAGCCTGTGCTCTAGAGCTGGGAGCCACAACGGCTGAAGCCCTAGAGCACTCAGCAACAAAAGAAGCCACCAAAATGAGAAGCCAATGCACTGCAACTGGAGAGTAGCACCCACTCTCTGCAATCAGAGAAAAGCCTGAGCAGCAACGAAGACCTAGTACACCCACTAAGTAAATAAATAAATAAAATTATAAAAAGTTGGACTGGGGAGCTCCATTCATTAGTCTGAGTTCATGTAATTATCTTCTATGCAAAGAAACAGAACAATATCTATTTCTTCATTTTGTTTTTAAATCATTCTTGCTCTCTTGGGTTTCAAACCTGTAGTGATCATTAAGCTAGATTTATTTAATCTTCCTTACTTTTCTCTTAGGTTAAATAGAAAACTCTACCTGACTCGCCCAAACTCAGTTTGGGATTCATCCTGGCAGCATGAGGAAACACTGAAAAGAAAGAAAGAAAAAAGGAAAAAGAAATTTTATGTCGAGTGACAGTGCAATTACTAGGCAAATCTCTAATATAAAAGTTCCAAACCTTCCTGCTAGTTTTCCAAAAGTTTTCTGGACAATTAGGACAGACAAGCTAGGCCAAGATTATTGTTGTTGTTTAATTGGTCAGTCATGTCCAACTCTTTACGACCCCATGGACTGTAGCCCTCCAGGCTCCTCTGTCCATGGGGTTTCCCAAGCAAGAATACTGGAGTGGGTTGCCATTTCCTTTTCTAGGAAATCTTCCGGACCCAGGGATCAAAACTGTGTCTCCTGCATTGGTGGCGGATTCTTAACCACTGAACCATCTGAGGAACAGAGAGTTTGAATAACTTGTTCAAACTCACACAGCTATTACTAGCTAGCAAGTGGCAAAGCCATGATTTGAATTCAAGCATCAAAGTACATACTCTGAACCAACTTCTTATAAACCCTCAATGACTGCACAGTTGATTTCGTCAGCAGTTTCCTCCTACTACTTAGTATGTAAAGTAGTATTAGGATAGCAATGCCTGATATTTTGACATGTCTCTAACATAACATACAATTGATAAATAACGGTGTGTGTGTGTATTAGAATTTGTCACAAAGAATCTAGGAATCCATCAATCAAACATATAAAGATTCAACCAAAAAACTATTACTGTTACTGTCTGAATATGTATAGGTTCTACTGTGATCAACAAAGTACCAATTCATTTGTCATAGATGGATTTGCTAAAGTCACAGATTTTTTATCATTAAGCTTCTCAAACTTCAGTTGCTGAACAGAAAAACTACTATTTTGTGGGAAATTGTGAAATGCTTTGAGGTTCAAAAGGGACCCATTAATAGGTTGGGGCAAAAAAGGATTTAGCAGAAACTCAGGATTTACTAGACAAATCAGGGTTCATGCCTGACAGAGAGGGCAGAAAGTAGGTCAGTGTCCCTGGCAGTCAGAGCTGGTAGAGAGTAATGTCACCCGAGAAATGGCAGGGGGTGGGGAGGGTTGGGGGTGGGGAATGGAATTTAAGGTGGAGAAGTGGAGAGACCCTTTGAGGTGGGGAACTGTGGGGGCGGGAGGGGAGGAATTTACAGAGGCTGGCTTAAAGCCTGCCTTTCACCAGATAATGGCAGAAACAGCTGAATCTCTGCTTCCTCCTCCTTTTCCCCCAGGCTGCTTTCTCCCAGGCCTTATTCCCTACCTCGGATCAACATCAGACCCCCTCTGCTGGAGACAAAGACACCAGAGAAGGGAATGAGGGAAAAGACAAGCCTGAAAAGGAATAATTTCCATAAAGGAGAGAGTGGTGAGGAGAGAAGTGAAGAGAATTTTAATCAAATCCAGGGAAACATGATGAGAAACAAGAAGGAGCAAGGCAGATGAAAAGAAAGGGAGAAGATGGCTGAATAAAATAAAAGACATATTAATGAATGGAGGACAAGTAGTACCGGAAATACAGTTATAATAATCTCTAATGTTTTAAAAATGAAGCAAGCAAAGAGCTGAGGAAGACATCGTAATGACTGCAATTTGAAGCCATCCAAAATATGTAGTGTTTTTGCAACAAAGCAAAACAAATAGGGTCCCAATTAAGACTTCCCTCCCCAGCCCACCTCCAAGTTCAAAGTTATGCTATTTATCCACGGAGATCTAGAAGTTCTCACTCCAGGTGTAGGTAGTCCCTGTCAAATTGTTAATAATCATAGTAATAACAATAACTACTTCTGGAATGCAGAGACTGTATTTCAACACCCCTGTTTTTGAAATATCATGGACTTCATGAACTATTTCAATCACTAAACAATTATAAAGAATTAAAATGAAACAAATTCCTGATCAAAACTGAATGTCCTTGGTTTGAGCCTATCCAGGGATGCCCCTCCCCCCAAAAAAACCCCCAAACTGGACATCTTTCCATTACAGCCAATAGCTCTCTGATCTAACAACAGCACCAAAAAAAAAAAAAAAGCCCCTATCTCTCATGTAAGAACTGATAATGTTCGTTTCTGGATAACTGTTAAGTTTTAAACTATCCCCTGGTGTAACCAAAGTATATGTGTAATGTACCTGCCAAGATGAATTGTGTCTAGAAAGAAATAAGGGAGGAAAAACTAGGAAATAATCTCATCAAGGTACCAGAGGAACTAAAGATATATATAGTATATATATATATAGTTCCTACATCGGGAAGAATGTTGCTTTTCTTTCTCGCTTCCTTACAAATTTCTTCCAAGTAAGGAATTTTTCGTGCTTATATTCTGTTTCTCATTCATTTCTCCTTTCTCCAATTTTTTTTTCTTTCTCTTGTTGCAACAAGCTTCTCTATTTCCACCTCAAGTTGCCCCCATATTTCCTTCTGACTTTGTTGCACCTTGGCTTAGTCAGCCAGACTTCCACTCCACTCAGAGCTGGAATCTGAAACAGCGCATTTGGCAAAAAGTCAGTCACACATACCACACAACCACAAACAAGCACTCTGACTGCAAAATTCTTTCAACGGTACATTCCTGTTTCTTGCAGTCAGCAGTTCACATAGACCCGCGATCTGAAATAAGCAACGCATACATTCACATGCATTCTGCATGCACATGGCCTCCGCAGTCAGCTCACAAAGACACAGTATCTGCAGAAAGGTCTTGCAGGCAGCATACACAGGGAGCGCATTCCCCGCCCCCTTTCATGGCTCTTCCTGACTGGCTCTTTCTCCCAGCCACCTCCGCCCCTCCCGCTGCCTGGCAGTGACTCCCCTCCTTTTCCGGCAGTTTAGTAACTGCGGTACCATCCATCACTCCCCCAGCAGATCCTCGGGCGAAGCGATTGTTTCTTGACGCTCTCTTTTCCCCAGACTGGGAACTTGCTCTTGCAAAAGGACTGTCAGAACAGAAACTTCTGGAACACAATACTGTGGCCTGGTCCCTAGTGTACTAACTTGTTTGCACAGTTTAATTTTGCCGTGGGAGGCTTGGAGAGAAGGAAAAAGGAGAAAGGAAACAGAAGGGAAGGAAGGAGAGAAAGCCGCGGGAGGCATTTCCATGAAGACAACTTGAACAAAAGCAGAGAAACAAGAGTTAGGAGGGGACAGCAGAGGAGAGACCAAACTGAAGTGTGAAAATAAACGGAGAAACTAAGAAAAAAGAAGTATAAAGGTTTATTGAAATTTTTGTTACCCACTGAGTAACTGAGGTGATTCTAGAAGGAGGTCAGAAGATTCAGTAGGTGAATCAGAGATAAAACAATCTCCTGATGAGATTGTATCGTTTGCAATTTCTGAAAAAGACGAAACAGACAACAGTCACGACAGGAACACAAACTACTCATTTGAAAGATGCTTGGAAAGAAAGTACATTTGAATTTCAGTTAAACTAACAGATGATCTATCCCAAATAGTGCAGTTTTTGAGATATACTAAAATTATTAGTGCAGGTCAAATTTATTTAACCATCGTGCATTTTTTTCTGGCAGTCACACTTTCAGAGGATTCTGACTCAGGCTCTCAGGTTTAAGAAATACTGGTATGAAGAAGTCTGAAGTCCTCGCTTTTAGGAACACCTCCACCTGGAGGTGTTCTTACCCCATTTGCAGTTTGTAATCCCCACGCCAGTCACGCCAGTCACACCAAACTGAAACTCAAGAGTTTTCATTGTGATGTACATTGGATTATTTTGATGTACTAAGGCTTGACAACCACTCTTCCTCACAATTCTTTCATGGAGCCCTCCCTAAATCTGCATGTGTTAATTAAATTAGGGGGCCATTAGGATGAAAGGCCACCAAGTAGAATATAAGTAAGGTCTTACATTTTGACCAACATAATACATCCCACCAATAATTTTCTTGCTTCTCCCTTTCCCCTATAAAAATCTCCCCAACTCCCATTGAAGCTGCTCAATTAGAATTGATTTTTGTTCATGTATACTCGTAAAATACTCAGATTTAAAAAATCTGAGTCATGGCACATGACTGTAGCTTGCCTTGGTGTCTTTGTTTTTAGGCTTCCCTGGTGGCTCAGACAGTAAAGACTCCACTTATAATGCAGGAGACGGAGGTCTGATCCTTGGATTGGGAAGATCCCCTGGAGAAGGGAATGATAACCCTCTCCATTACTGTTGCCTGGAAAATTCCATGGACAGAGGAGCCTGGAGGGCTACAGTCCATGGGGTCTCAAAGAGTTGTACACAACTGAGCAACTAACATTTTCACATACTCTTAATATGCCTCAGTTGGTCTCTTAGCTTTCTGTTGTCAGCTGAGGGAACAGAAGGAGCTCCTGAGTGGCCTCCTAGAGAAATGAGAAACCATGTAGAAGTACTCACTTAGCCCCTTTAAGGCACAGCTTCTTTGGAGGATGTAGCTGAAACCCTCTTGGATCCTTGCTTATGAGCTGTCAGACTTTATCTGAGCATTTCATCTTTCCAGATTGGGTCCAGAAACCAGCCAAAGTCAAACTGGGTCCAACTTAAAACCAGACTGGATTGGGGATGGGATTGGATCTGACCTAAACTCAACTGGGTCCAGTGTGAGCCTGCAGGTGAATAAATTTTAAGACTGAACAAGTATATTAATCTCACCAAAGATAATCTTGAATTGCAGTGGCCAGAGTGGGGGATCTTTTAACTTTTAGATCCAGTCAAGAGATACCCTAGACAACGAGGACTCCCAGCCTCTCTCAAGAGTAGAAGGAAAATTATTTATCCTCCTCTACAGTTTCTCTGCTTCCCAGGTGGCTCAGTGGTAAAGAGTTCGCCTGCCAATGCAGGAAATGCAGGAGATGCAGGATCAGTCCCTGGGCAGGGAAGATCCCCTGGAGGAGGAAATGGCAACCCAATCCAGTATTCTTACCTGAATAATCCCATGGACAGAAGAGCCTGGTGGGCTACAGTCCTTGGTGTTGCAAAAGAATCAGGCACGACTTAGCAACTAAACAACAAGTTTCTCTGCCTGCCTGGGGCACTCAGGTTTTCGGTTCTTAGGGACATATGCAGGCATTTCAGCCCCAAAATATAGCTGGACAGAAACATGGGCTGTTTGTGGCTAGGGTCCTACTTACTGTTGCTGGATGTCTTTGGGTTATTTTTCGAAGTGGCTCCAGATCTGGGAAGGTATTATCTTTAGCATCCTCTTTGGAAACACCTCTTGGATCCCTGGGATTGTTCCAAACTACCAGGAAAATTTACTGTTTGTCCCAGCTGAAACCTGACAAAATATTTGAAGGGGGGGAGGAGAAGATCTACATTTTTTTTAAAGTAGGCCTGTGGTCAAAAGTTGGCCTAATTGGAAGTAGCTTTAAAAGTCCTTTTTTTTTTTTTTAAAGGCATTTTCTCCTAAGCTAAAATGAAACTATGTACCCAAAGGGAAAGAAAAACATGCTGAGGTCATTGTGGAAGCATTTACGAAAACATTCCAGAGACCCACAGCTCTAAATCTAGAACACAGGAATCTAGATTTCCATCTTAATTCATGTATTTGGGTGGGTGGATCAGCCTCTTGATTTCATTCAGCCCTATTCTTTGAGGATTAAAAACAACCATACTTGCCCTTCTAAGTAAGTCCTTGTAAGAACAGAAATTCGCCTCTGGAAGGAATTCAAAGCCCAGAGTAAAGACTCACTCCACTCTGTGGAGTCAGTCAAGCCCCTTGGGAAAAACAGGCCTGCTAACCTGTTTACAGGATTCTTGGCAGCCTTTGCAGGTAAAGGAAGGTCACTTCCTGCCAGGCCCTCAAATCTGGCAATTATCCCTAAATCTATAACTCAGGTCATAGTTGCACAACAAAAGTCCTGACGCTTTCTTGCTAGGATGGTCTCGGATAATAGAATTGCTTGACGTTACTTGTCAGCTTAACAAGGAGGAAACTGTGCCACGGCAGAATGCCTCCTGTCACAGTTGGATCAACACCACTACACTCTGGTATTGTGCTAAATACACAAGATTAATGAATAAGCCACTTGCCTTTGGTGGGTTGATGACCCTTCAGGTACATTCCCTGATTTATTTGATAACAACTGGTTTGGTTCATAGGAAGTTCTGATTAGGAATATACCTCTCACTCTTGGTATTATCCTCCTTACAGTCTGTGAAAAACTGACTCATTTGAAAAGACCCTAATCCTGGGAAAGATTGAAGGCAGGAGGAGAAGGGGACGACAAAGGATGAGATGGTTGAATGGCATCACCGACTCAATGGACATGAGTTTGAGTCAACTCTGGGAGTTGGTGATGGACAGGGAGACCTGGCGTGCTGCAGTCAGTGGGGTTGAGTCAGAAAGACACGACTGAGCGACTGAACTGAATTGAATAATAACCATGATTGGTTCCTTGGTGCACTGTGTTCTCTCACAGGTCTTAAATGCACATTCATAGCCATCAGCTGCATGTCAAATGGTCTCATTGTGCTTGCATAACAGAAACAAGATAAATAACCAAAAAAAAAAATTTTTTTTCCTTTTTGGCCGGGCCATGCAGCTAGTAGTTCCCCCAACCAGGGATTGAACCCCAGTCTTTGGCAGTGAGAGCACAGAGTCCTAATCACTGGAGTGCCAGGGAACTCCCCCCAAACAAATTCTTCTGTGAACCTGACATCTTAATCAGTATCACAATGAGACAAAAGCAACTTAATTCTGATGGTGACTGAGAAGTTCTGCTAATACCAAATTTTTGGTGAATCTCCCATGTACAAGAGGATGGTCAGAAGGGAGAAATCATTAATTAATTAAGCAGGGAGCCATTAGACTCTGGAGGCTCTAATTCCAAGGTGGCTGTATATAAGCAAACCAAAATCTAAGCCTGTAAATGCCTCAAGGTTATGAAACTGAAACCTAAGCGTAGTTGCTGTTCAATGGCTAAGTTGTGTCAGACTCTTTGCAACCCCATGGACTGCTGCAGCACACCAGGCTTCCCCGTCCTTCACCATCTCCCGGAATTTGTTCAGACTTACGTCTATTGAGTCATTGATGCCATCCAACCATCTTATCCTCCTCTGTTGCCCCTTCTCCTCCTGCCTTCAATCTTTCCCAGCATCAAGGTCTGTTCCAATGAGTCAGGTCTACCCATCAGGTGGCCAAAGTTTTGGAACTTCAGCTTCAGCATCAATATTCAAGGTTGACTTTCTTTAGGATTTGATCTCCTTGCTGACCAAGGACATCAGTTCTTCAGCACTCAGCCTTCTTTATGGTCAAACTCTCACGTCTGTACAGGACTATAGAAAAACCATAGCTTTGACTATACAGACCTTTGTTGGCAAAGTGACATCTCTGCTTTTTAATACACTGTGTAGGTTTGTCATAGCTTTTCTTCCAAGGAGTAAGCCAACCACAAACAGCCATATAGGCCTTAAGTTATAGCCAAGCAATAATTCTCTTGCTTTGCTTCTGCCTTTTTTCTACAAAAGTCTCACTCCAAGAAACTTTTTTTTTTTTTTTCCTACATACCAAATGTGTGGGTCTGGCTCTCTGACACTTCCCAATTTCCAAACACTAGCTGGGTATCCTACAATTCAGTTAGACTGTAAAATTACGTAACCGGAGTTAGCGTTGGATCTCTCAAGTCTGGGGCTTAGTGCCACAAGACTGCTTCCATTTCTGCTGCCAGTTACAAGTCTTGCCTCCTGTACTTCTGAACACCGGGCTATAAATCAGTGTTCTCACAATCTTTTCCTCAAGTTCAATAATTTTGTTAAATGACTCACGGAACTCAAGAAAGTATTTTACTTTTTCAGTATTACCCATTCATTGTAAAGGCTAGAAACAGGAGCAGCCAAAGGGACGGGGCGTGTTGGGCAAGGTATAAGGGAGGAATATGCAGAGCTCTTGTGCCATCCTTGGGCACTGTACCGTGTCAGCACTGGGATGTATTCCCCACAAAATACACTCTCCAAACCCCTTCCATCAGGTAATTTTTATGGAGCTCCCTTACATGGGGGAGGATTAAATCATAGTCCATCAACAATAATTCACGCCTCTTTGGAGATGGGGAGATGGCTGAAAATTCCAACCTTCTCATCACATGGGTAATTACCCCAGCAATGAACATTCATCCCATGATGATCCTAGAGTCCCCAGCACCAGTCATCTCATTAGCTTAGAATAGACAAGTAACTTCTGATATTCCCAGGGTTTTATGTGCTGTGTACTAGGAGGGAGGGAGACGAGGGCAGCAGAGACCCAATAAAATAAACTACTTTGGAGATGCAAGAGAAGAGGGTTCCATCCTTGGGTGGGGAGGATCCCCCGGAGGAAGAAGTGGCAACCACTCCAGTATTCTTGCCTGGAAAATTCCCATGGACAGAGGAGCCTGGTGGGCTACAGTCCATGGGGTCATAAACAGTCAGACACGACAGAGTGACTGAACACACAGGTATAAACCTAAATACAAAAATGATCAAAGGAAACCATAAACTCTGAAAAAAGAGATCAAAGAAAAACTAAATGAGTCGCTATCTCATGTTCATGGATAGGAAGACTTCAATATTGTCAGGATGTTAGTTCTTTCCAGTTGATCTATAGACTCAATATGATCCCAATCAAAATTCCAGCAAGTTATTTTCTGAATGTCCACAGATTGACCCAGACCAAGAACAGACAACAAAATGGAGGACTGAAACTAACTGACCTCACGATTTACTATTGAGATCCTTTGAACTATAACTTGCTTAATAAATGATAACCCGTAACCTGCCTTCATTGACCAAGCTTGCTTTAATTGTTCTTGCAGATTGCATATGCTCAAAACTTCACGTAGCTTAGATGAAACATCACAAGACTTCTTTAACAGCCCTTATAAATTACACCTCTGATGTATGCATGCTACACTACAATTGCTTAAATTGTTTTTCAGAAACAGGGAGCTAGTCTTGTCCAGGTCAAACCAACCACTGGCCCTGATAACCTTTGACATCAGGGGGTCAAAACTCCCACCCTGGGATCATGCTGCTGCTGCCGTTTTCTGAACAAGCATCCCATGAGAAGCACGAAAATCAGATACACCTGCACAGAACACTGATTACTTCATCTTTACCTTGCCTCCCGTCTCTTTCCCCTTAGGAAGCCCCACTTCAGGCCACCTTGCTTCTTTGTCTCATAAACATCCCAAGCTCTTCACCTTTGGGGAGGTGGATTTGAGCTTGGTGCTCCTTGCTTGGCTGCCTCATGAATATACCCTTTCTCTGCTGCACACCTCTGTGTCTCAGCATTTGTCTTTCTGTGCATCAAACAGTATAAAGCTACAGTAATTAAGGCAGTGTGGTATTGGCAACAAAAGATCAAAGATACATCATAGAGTCTAGAAATAGGCCCACATAAATAACAATCAGGTGATCTAGAACAAAGGATAAAAGGCAACACAATGGAGCAAAGACAGTCTTTTTAAGAAATGGTCCTGTGACTTCCTCGGGTGGTTTAGAATCAGTGGTTTAGATTCAGTGGTTTAGAATCTGCCTGCCAATGCAGGGAACACGGGTTCAATCCCTGGTCTGGGAAGATTCCACATGCTGCAGGGCAACTAAGCCCGTGTGCCACAACTACTGAGCAGAAGCGCTACTGAAGCCTGCAAGCTCAAAAGCCTGTGCTCTGCAACAAGAGAAGCCACCACAACGAGAAGCCCTTGTACCACAAATAGACAGAAGCCCCCACTCGCCACAACTGGAGAAAAAGCCCTCGAAAAGCAAAGACCCAGCACAACCAAAAATAAATAAAAGAATAAAAAATTTTTTAAATGGTACTGGAACAACTGGACATCCACATGCCCTCCCCTCACCCCACAAAAAGAATCTAGACACAGACCTTATGCTCTTCTCTAAAAAATTTAGCTCAAAATGTGTCATAGATCTAATATAAAATGAAAAGCTATAAAATTTCTGGAAGATAACATAGATAAATGACCTTGGGTATGGTGGTGACTTTTTTAGATACAAAGTCACTGTCATTAATAAGCTGAAACATCATTAAAATTCCAAATTTCTGCTCAGCAAAACATGGTCTCAAGAGTATGAGAAGACAAGCCACAGACTGGCAGAAAATATGTGCAAAATACATACCAGATAAAGAATAGTTATCCAAAAGATACAAATAACTCTTAAAAATCAACAATAAGAAAAATAAACAGGGACCTCTCTAGTGGTCCAGTGGTTAAGAATCCACTTTCCAAAGCAGGGATTTGGGTTCAGTCCAGGGTTCAGATTCGGTCCCTGGTTGGGGAACTAAGATCCCACCTGCCATGGAGCAACTCAGCCGGAGAGGTCCAACTACTGAGCCCAAGTCCTCGAGAGCCCACCTGCCACAACTAAGACCCGATGCAGCCAAATAAATACGTAAATATTAAAAGAAAACAACTGATTTTAAAATGGGCAAAAGACCTGAAACACGTACCTCACCAATAAAAATATAAGATGCCAACTAAGCAAATGAAAGAAACGCTCCATATCCTATGTCATTAGAGAAATGAGAATTAAAAAACAATCGGGTATCACTCCATGCCTATTAGAATGGCTGGATCCAAAATACTGATAACGTGAAACAAGGGCAAGGATGTCGAGCAACAGGAACTCCCATTCACTGCTGAGGATCCAAAATGGTACCACTAATTTGGAAGACAGATTAGTTTCTTATAAAACTAAATATACCCTTACCATATGATCTAGTCTCAAGCTCCTTGGTATTTATCCAAAGGAAAAACGTATGCAAAAAATTGCACATGTATGCTTATTGCAGCTTCATAATGCCCAAACAGAAACAATCAAGTAGGTGAATGCACAGTTTAACTGTTATTCCACACTAAAAAGAAATAAATTACCAAGCATGAAAAGGCATGGACTGAACTTAAATGCATTATGATCAAGTAAGAGAGGCAATCTGAAAAGAAAAAACACATACCATATGATTCCAACTATCTGTATTCTGGAAAAAGAAAAAAAAAAACCTAACAGGCAGCAGAAAGATCAGTTGTTGTCGGGGCTCAGAGGAGAGGGGGTCATGAAAAGGCAGAGCAGAGAGTACTTTGAAGGCAGTAAAACTACTCTGTATGATACTATAATGGTGGATGCATGTCAGTACACATTTGTCAAAACCCACATAATGGACAGCATTCCAAATTAGAGTGAACCCTAATTTACTCTTGTAACAGTGGACTTCCCTGGTCTGACAGTGGGGAAGGATGTGAGTATGTAGGGCAAGGAGTATATGGAAATTCTCTGTACTTTCCACTCAGTTTTGCTCTGAACATAAAAACTGCTCTGGACACAAAAAAAGTCTATTCAAAATGGGGAGGGGGAATAATGGGCTTAGGATGAGGCATAATTCTCCAACTATCCTAGAATTACCTGGGGTAGAATTAGCTGGATTGGTGGTGATTATGCTTTTCAAACATGTCACTTAGGAAAGTCTAAGTTTCTGTCTTTAAATAATTTTAGTTTGGTTATTTTTGTTTTTTATTTTTTACTGTGCTGGGTCCTTGTTGCTGACGCAGGCTTTCTCTAGTTGCAGTGTCTGGACTTCTTATTGCAACGGCTTCTCTTATAATGCACAGGCTCAGTAGTTGTGGTGCAAGGGCTTAGTGACTTTGCAGCAGGTGGGATCTTCCCAGATCAGGAATCGAACTTGTGTCTCCTGTGTTGGCAGGCAGATTTTTTACCACTGAAGCCACTAGGGAAGCCCCTAAGTTTCAGTCTTATTTACACCCCATAGTTAACCTTTCTGCCATTTTAAGAAGCCAGTGATACTGGAAAAAAAAAATGTATTGTGTCTTCCTATGTCTGGGAATAAAGTTAAGTTCGCTTCTCTTTCCCACTAGATTATTTGAATGGAGGACTTGGGACTGATTCATCGTTAATTACCAGTAGGTAGTGAAGTGCCTGGCACTGAGAAGGCAGCCAGAATATAAATGAAGTACAGTTCTGAGTCATTAGGAATCTTTCATCCTGTCGGGCACAGCCCAAGAGTTGTGCTACATGAACTATGTCAGTTGGAATAGTACATGAGGTGAAGGAAAATTCAGCCAAACGTCAGAGCAGGTCCAGAGAAGTGATTTGTCGCCCTCTTGTGTTCAGTCTTAGGAAATACAGTTTCTCCCCTACACTGCTGCTGTTGCTGCTAAGCCGTTTCAGTCGTGTCCGACTCTGTGCGACCCCACAGACGGCAGCCCACCAGGCTCCCCCATCCCTGGGATTCTCCAGGCAAGAACGCTGGAGTGGGTTGCCATTTCCTTCTCCACTAAGCATCCGTATTCTGAGGCACAAATAGGAGTCCCTGGCTTGGTTTTGGGCATGCAACAGTGAGCAAAACATCTGCCCACAATAAGCCCACATTGTGGTGGAGACACTCAGGAAAACAATTTAAAGCTGAGCTGAAAAGGATGAGTAGAAATTAGCCAGATGAACATAAGGGTTATGTTAAATTGGTATATTAAGGATTTTGGTGGAGGTGGTACAAATGGAACGGAGTATGTACAGCGGCTTAGAAGCAACAAGAGAACTTGGAGCTTTTGCATTAACTGTTAAGTCAGTCAGTGTGGTCGGAAAGCAATATGCAAAATGGGTTGGGGTGGTTGGATTGGAGCACTGGTGGTGAGAGATGGAACTAAGAGGTTCTATCTGTGTCCTAAGGATAATGATACGCCTCTAAGATTTTTAAGTCAGGATGACCTAAGTTGAGTAATGCTATAAAAATTACTCATAGTGCTCTGTATTACCAATTAAGGTGAGGAAATTGGGAGATGAGTTGAGACTGTTAGAGTAATGACTTGGACTGAACTGGGGTGGTGATGGAAATAAGAGAGAAAACGGATGTATGTGTATGTGTGTGAGTGTGTGTGTGCGTGTGTTGGGATTCAGGGTAGGGACAAATTCAGGGATGACTCACATGCTTCATCTGGGTGATGGTGGCAGATTTCTAGAATGAGAGGGGCACCAACCAATGCAGAGAATGACTCAATTTTCCATATGCAAAAATAAGGCAATTTACTTTACATTTATTCACATGTCTTTCTTGGGCACCGTCCCGTATTATAGAGGGTGGAAAACTAAAAACTACATACCCTAGACTCTCTTATAGCTAGAGTTTAAATGTGGTTTACGTTCCAGCAACCGAGAAGACTTGAATTGAAAGCCACATAAGTGAAGAGAGAGGCAAGGAGGGAAGATGCATTTTGCTAGTGTGGATTCTAGCAGAGCCTGTGTGCTTCTGTAGACTGAGTGGTGACATCTCAGCATGCAAGGTGGCCTCCAGAAGATGGGTACTGGTCTCTTGGAGGTTACTGCTAGGAGTCTGTTCTTTAGCTTCCCCACCTCTGCCGCCCCCACCCACCCTTTTCTGCTTAAATGATCCTGCTCTCTCTAAGACAAAGCCTGACGGACTCAAGGTGCCAATGAAACATCCAACTAGAGATGCCTATTTTACTTTCAGGTGTAGAAGAGACTGAGGTATAGATCTGGGAGCAGAAGCAAAAGATGGTAAATAGAGACACAGGAGTGGGGTACAGTCAAGAGACAGGTGTCTGCGGAAGAAACTTGAACACTTCCAGCAATGAAGTGTAAGCAGCAGAACAGCGTCGGATGCCGCAGAAACCAAAGACTGAACTTTTTCTATCTTATTGAGCATACAAGAGGTCTTTAGAATTGTGATGAGAGGGAATTAGTCTTCAGGGAAAGGACAAAACACAAATGTTCTTTGGCTCTTAGCTAATCTGTTAAAGATTCCATTTATCCTTGTGACACATGTGTGCTCTGCTGTGCTTAGCCCCCTCAGTTTTGTCCAACTCTTTGCAACCCCGTGGACTGTAGCTCGCCAGGCTCCTCTGTCCATGAGGATTCAATAGGCAAGAATGCTGGAGTGGATTGCCATGTCCTCCTCCAGGGGACTTTCCCTACCCAGGTATCGAACCCAGGTCTCTCTCATTGCAGATGGATTCTTTACCGTCTGAGCCACCAGGGAAGTCCTGTGACACTTTTTTTTTTTTTGGCCACTCCTCTCATCAAGGATCGAAGTCTATTTCTCCTTCCCTTAATTTGGAATTGAGACCCTGAAGACTTCCTTTACCTGACAGAATATAGTGGGAGTGATGCTGGGGAACTTGTGAGGCTGAGACCTGGGATTCCCCTGGTGGCCCAGTGGTTAAGAATCCATGCTTCTACTGCAGGGGGCATGGGTTTGATTCCTTGTCAGGAAACTAAGATCCCTCATGCCCAGGTGGTGGTTTAGTCCCTAAGTTGTATCCGAATCTTGCGACCCCATGGACTGTAGCCTGCCAGGCTCCTCTGTCCATGGGATTCTCACTGGAGTGGGTTGTCATTTCCTTCTCCAGGGGATCTTCCCAACCCAAGAATTGAACCTGGGTCTCCTGCATTACGGACTTCCCTGGTGGCTCAGATGGTAAAGCGTCCGCCTACAAGGTGGGAGACCCAGGTTCAATCCCTGAGTAAGAACGATCCCCTGGAGAAGGAAATGGCAACCTAATCCAGTACTCTTGCCTGGAGAATCGCATGGATGGAGGAGTCTGATGGGCTACAGTCCGTGGGGTCGCAAAGCGTCGGACACGACTGAACGACTTCACTTCACTCCTGCATTACAGGCAGATTCTTTACCAACTGAGCTACAAGGGAAGCCCTCTCATGCCCAGCAGCATAGCCAAAAAATAAAAAAACTGAAAACAAAGTGAAGGAGATCCTAAGAGATCT
The DNA here is from genome assembly GCF_029378745.1 of Bos indicus. Taxonomy (NCBI): domain Eukaryota; kingdom Metazoa; phylum Chordata; class Mammalia; order Artiodactyla; family Bovidae; genus Bos; species Bos indicus. Next base: position 101,219,698 of record NC_091764.1, read on the forward strand.
GCACCTTCTTCCTTTGCCTCTTGGGATGTTTCTTCTCTCCACCAGGGCCATGCTGTCGGAAGCTCAAGTGAGTCAGCTGTAAATACAACATAGATGATAACTGAGGCTTTTGCCAGCAGCCCCATCAGAGGCTCGTTTCCGTGGGCAGCCAGCACCAGAGAGCCATGAGTGAGACCATTTGGGATTTTTTAGCCAACACCATGTCAAGCAGACTTACTGCCTGATCAACGTACAAAATCATGGAAAATAATAAGCTGTTTTTCTTTCAAAATCCTAAGTTTCAGTGTGGTTTGTTAAAGATCACTCTTATGGGAACTAGGGAGAAGGATCTTCAAGTGGAAAGATTTTCAAGTTTTAAGATAAGGAAGATAGCCTTGTACTTCTGCCCAACCCAGAAGTCCATCTCAGGACAGCTCTGAAGGCCTCCTTCACTTATACCAGAATATGCAAGGGGTGCAGGTGAACCCAATAACAAGCAAATTCCAGGACTTCCCTGATGGCTCAGTGGTAAAGAATCTGCCTACCAATGCAGGAGACGTGGGTTTGATCCCTGAACTGGGAGGATCCCATATGCCTCTAAGCCCATGCTCCACAACTATTGAGTCTGTAATCTAAGAGCACAGGAGCTGCAACTGTTGAAGTCCTTATGCCTAGAGACTGTGCTCCACAAGAGAAGCCACAGCAATGACAAACCTGCAGACTGCAACTAGAGAGCAGCCTCCGCTCACCAGAACTAGAGAAAGCCCGTGCAGCAAAGGAGACTCAGCACAGCCATGAATAAATAAAATTTATTTTTATGTTAATAATAAAAAAACCCAAAACAAGCAAATTCCAATTTTCCTGTCATGAGATTCAGATCTAACTTTTACTAATCATTCAATCCATCTTTCTGTTTCTAGAAATACATCAAATCACTCTACTATCTCCAAGGAAAGCATTTCTAGAACTTTCCTTAGAAAATGTTGTGAGTAATATAAAAGCAAAACAATATCTGTTTTATTTCTGTTCTATTCCAACTGCATATTAACAGAATGGCTGGAGTATAGGAAGTCTGTTGACTGATTAAATGGATTTTAATTATTCATGGCCTTATATTCAGGAAATCTCTCCAAGATATCATTTAAACTAACCTCCAAAAGAAATTCATTTTTATTCTGCCCTAATTTTTGTGGAAGTGATAAATATGAAGCTACCAAAATCTTCAAAATAGTATACATTAAAAAACTACTAAATTCCTCTCTCCGGCTTTCTGCTCCAGGCAGAGTAACAAATTCCTTTGGTTCTTTACTACAAACTGGATGTTTTAGTTGTCTAATTCTTTTCTATGGAAGCTCATAAGATTTTCTACATTTCAAGTAAGTTATAGTACTAAATTATAGAAAGTCTTCTTTAATTTTTTAATTTTAACTTTATTTTATTGGCCACAAGGATTGTGGGACCTTAGTTCCCTGACTAGGGGTCAAACCTGCATCCCCTGCTTTGGAAGCACAGTCCTAACCACTGGACCACCAGAAGTGAAAGTGAAGTCGCTCAGTCGTGTCCGACTCTTTGCAACCCCGTGAACTATAGCCTACCAGGCTCCTCCATCCATGGATACGCGAGGCAAGAGTACTGGAGTGGGTTGCCATTTTCTTCTCCAGAAGGAAGGACCACCAGAAGTCCCTAGCAAATCTAGATACAAAGTGAATGTTAAAGGTGATTCTATGGTTTCTGTGTGATTTCTTTCTTTCTCCCACCCTCTTTTTCTTTTCTCCCTTATCTCTTCTTCTTTTTCATCTCTCCTTCCTTTTCTGTATGCTTTCCTATGAATGTACTAATTTCAAAAGGATGTATTTAATTTATGTAGCCCAATCACACTTTTTAACACAGTGCCTAGCATATGGTAAGTGCTCCATGAACATTAGTATATATTAACCCTAGTGTATTAAACTAGTGTATATTAATAGCCAACATATTATACTAGCTAAGACTTCCCAGGTGGCACAGTGGTAAAGAATCTGCCTGCTAACGCAGGAGATGCAGGTTCAATCCCTGGTTTGGGAAGATCCACTGGAGAGGGACATGGCAACACACTCTGGTATTCTTGCCTGGAAAATTCCATAGACAGAGGAGCCTGGTGGGCTACAGTCCAGGAGATCGCAAAGAGTCAGACTCAACTGAGCAACTGAACGTATGTATTATACTAGCTAATTTAGTATTTCATTGGAGAAGGCAATGGCACCCCACTCCAGTACTCTTGCCTGGAAAATCCTATGGACGGAGGAGCCTGGTAGGCTGCAGTCCATGGGGTCGCTGAGGGTCGGACACAACTGAGAGACTTCATTTTCACTTTTCACTTTCATGCATTGGAGAAGGAAATGGCAACCCACTCCAGTGTTCTTGCCTGGAGAATCCCGGGGATGGGGGAGCCTGGTGGGCTGCTGTCTATGGGGTCGCACAGAGTCGGACACGACTGAAGCGACTTAGCAGCAGCAGCAGTATTTCATAATAGTATAATTGTATTAATGTGATTTTATTACATACTATTTAGTTGGAATGCAATAGTTTTATGATGCATTCTTATCTACTTAGCAGTTTAAAACATTTATTTTTCCCAAAGTTTCTGTTGGTGAGGAAGCCAAGCACAGCTTTATTGCGTACCTCTGGCTGAGGGCAGCTCACTAGGCTATAGTCAAGGTGTTGGCTGGGGCTGCAGTCTTCCAGGCCAACTGAGAGAAAATCCATTTCCAAGTTCATTCACACAACTCTTGGCCATGACCTTCTCTAAAGAGTGACTCACAGCAGCAGCCGGCTTTGCTCAGGGAAAACAAGCAAGAGATGGAGAGAGCACCAGCCCTAAAAGCTGAAGTCTCTGTAATCTCTTCTGGGAAGATATAGTCCATTGCCTCTGCTGTTATCTTATTGGCTAGTAGTATACGTAGGGGTGAAGAACAGAACGTGGGGATCACCAAGGGCCATCCTGTAGGTGTCCTGGCTCATACCGTCTATTAAAATGCAAACATATAAATGTGCTGTGTCCACTGATTTTACTAGCTGTTGCTATTTGAGAATAATTATATACACGAGAGTTCCTTGGTGGTCCAGTAAGTAAGAATCCGCTTGTCATATTGTAAACCAATTAGCCTCCAATAAGAAAAAGAATCCGCCTGCCAATGTAGGGCACACAGGTTTGATTCCTTGTACCGGGAAGGTTCTACAGTGCCACAGGGTGACTAGGCAGCTGCTCCGCAAGTAACGAGCCCTCGCTTAGAGCCCATACTCTGCAACAAAAGAAGCCACCGAAATGAGAAGCCCTCACACCACAATTAGAGAGTAGCCCAGCTCGCTGCAACTAGAGAAAGCCTGTGTGCAGCAACAAAGATGAAAAAATTAAATAAGAACACTGCGTTAAAAAAAATTATACATTGAACTTTCCTGGATGTCTTTCATATTTTTGAATTCCAGACTTTGTTTTCATTTCTTTCCTGATGAGTAGAATGAGAAGATAGAGATTTCCTCTCAGTGAACAAGGTATTTGTCTTATTTTGTGTGTCTACAGCCAATTTTATCAGTTATTCAAATTTATTTGTTGTGAGTTCCATTTCAGGAAACCTGACAAGAGTTCTGAACCTGAATCAAGTATTTTATGTTTGCACGATTGGTCGAGAGGAGCAGTGCAAGGCCCCCACACCTTCTGAAAATGATGAGACATAAGCACTCAGAAGTCACTGTTGATAAAAGTTACATATGTTTCACATGCACTGATTTCACAGCCCTTCTGCCAAAATCCCTTTATTTCTAGAATAACTGTTACCTGATTTCTGTACCTGTTTCCTCTAGCTCTAGTCCCCTCCCTTTGGATCAAAACATTGGTTAATTATTTTACTGGCTGAACTCCTGTATCCTCTCAAACTACTTTCTTTTCTAGAACTTTCCCCTCGACTTTTTTTTTTGCATTTAACTCAGTTTTTGAATGTTTATATCTCAAAATATTTCCAAGTCTTCATCTCAACTCAGATGAACAAATTTTGAGTTGCTCTGTGCTAATCATTATGTCAGCCAGAGCGGAGTAAGGACCTCTCAGTGTAATCAAGAAGACAGACACATAAAAGAATGTAATAAAGCCGATGCCACAACGATCAAAATAAAATGCAGAGGTAGCTCAGTAGAGGGAATAATTGACCTTTTTAAACAATTGTCTTTTATGTGGGCCATTTTTAAAAGTCTTTATTGAATCTGGTACAACATTGCTTCTGGTTTATGTTTTGGTTTTTTGGCCTCAAGACATGAGATCTTAGCTCTCAGACCAGGGATTGAACCGCACCCCCTGCATTGGAAGGTTAAGTCTTAACCACTGAACTGCCAGGGAAGTCCCTGGTTAACTCTTCAGAAGCAGAGGGGACCAGGAAGAGATTTCTGGGAAGACAAGCCTTGGGGCTGGGTTTTGATGTGCGTATAAGCATTTATTTTTGTGTTTCCCTGGTGGCTCAGATAGTAAAGAATCTGCTTGCAATGCAGGAGACCCAGGGTTGATCTCTAGGTCGGGAAGGTCCCCTGGAAAAGGAAATGGCAATCCACTCCAGTATTCTTGTCTGGAGAATTCCATGGACAGAGGTGCCTGGCAGGCTACAGTCCACGGGGTTGCAAAGAGTAGGACACAGCTAAGTGACTAACACTAACACTTTCACAGGCCTTTACTGGAGTTGGGAAAAGGATATTTTAGAAAGGAAGGAACGGAAAGTGCAAGGCATGGAGGTGTAAAGAGCAGAGTATTGGAGAGATGCATGGTTACTGAGACGAGGGAGGCTCTCCCTAGCCCAAGGTCTCAGAGGACATACGTTTGTTGGCTCTGAAGGCCTCCGAGGAGTCCATCTCTTAGTTTGGCCATTACCGCTTTATTGCTTCATTCTGCTACACAGAGCACTCCCCCACCCCTCATCCCCACCTCATATAACCCTCCTCCTTTCCTCTCCTCCCTTTTATGGGATCTGTGTGTGTTTAGGCCCTGGATTTAATTTAGTTGGATCATACCGCAGTAATAACGTTTCTGTACATTTGCCCAGAGGCCTTCAGCTAATGGGTGTATTCTTCACAGGCCAGTAAACAGATGAATAAACCAGCACACGGTCTTGCATCTCTGCCTCCCTTCTCGGTCTTCGCATTTTACCCATTGTCTACCAGTTGGAGACCCCTTTTGAAAAACTAGTATTTTCCTGGCTCTCTCAGACATGAGAATGCCTGCCTTAAGTCACTTCTGCACCTTCCAGTCAATTCCTTGGAGGCCTTTCCTGTGTCCTTGACCTGCAGCAGCTCCAGCTTGTATTGGATGAGTATACGGACTGCAGCTCAGGGAGGTCTCCCCTGGGTAGAGTCTCAGCTCACGTCTCTGGGTGGCCGTTGCTCATTCCTGGGCCACGGGTGCTGACTTTGACTTGATGTAATTATAATGATAACCACCAGAGAAAAGTAAATCTGAAGCTCTCTAAGGTCATGAATAAGAAATCAACCCAAGTACTTGCAAATAAATGACATCCTTGAAGGATCAGCAAGAATACAGGGTGGTTTCTGCTTTCACTAGTTCCCGCCTTGTTTCCAGCTTCCCCCCTCCCTTCCTTCTGAGGTCCCACTCGCTGCCTGCCTTCTCCCTCTGCTTGCTCTGAACATTCTGTCCCTGTTTTCTCAGCTCTAACTTCAGACTCCCCGCCCCCTGGGACCCCAGGAGAGCGCCCCCTCCTACTGCCTGGGGAGGTTTTCCGGAGATACAGTCTTACAGTCTCTGGCTGGGCCAGCAAGTTGAGGTCATTGCCGGCCCTGCCAAACGACTGGCCGGAGTTCAGTTCCTCCATCTGTCTGTGCTTCACGGAAAACATGAGTGTGTCTAGGCCCTCTATTGTGCGTCCTGCCTGAGTTCTGCTCTGCGTCTGCTTTCGTTCCTTCCCCACACCCACCACCCTGCCTTTCCTTGCTCTGGCTCTCCCCAGACATCTGTTTTGCAGCCTCTGCACTCTCGTTATGGAACAGATGGAAAAAGATCAAGTTTTGGACCAGGCTGGTGAGGAAGACTTGGGTTTGGCCCACAGATTTGTTCTGGGAACTAACCAGAACCCGTGTAGTTCAGAGATGGAGCAGGTACAGCTTCCAAAGAGAAACCACAGGTGCTATTTGCTTCTTTCTATGTCCATAGCTCTTCCATCCTCAGGACCGCTCCCTTCCTTCCTTCCTCCCTTCTTCCCTTACATCATTAATTTTCTTCTTTCTTCTGGTCCGTAACACATTAGTATTATCTGCTCTGTCTACCTGTGCTGGTGCTGGTGCTCAGTTGCTCAGTCATGTCCGACTCTTCGTTGACCCCATGGATGCCCACCAGGATCTTATGTCCATGGGATTCTCCAGGCAAGAATACTGGAGTGGGTTGTCATTTCCTTCTCCAGGGGATCTTCCCAACCCAGGGATCAAACCTGAGCCTCTTACATTGGCAGGCAGACTCTTTACCACTGAGCCACCTGGGTCTACCTGGATGCTTCTCTAATTTAGCTGTTTAGGGAACGGAATATAGAGTAAGGAGGCTAACAGATAACTTGAATTTGACACCCTGCTAGTGCACCTGAGGTCAGATTTTCAGATTTGCATTTCTGTCATTCAAGTTTATTCTTGCTGAAGTGGAGATGTTGTAATGGTCTAAGCATGAGAGTTTCTAGGAATAAGAGCAAAGACAAAGTTTTTATAGCTCCTGGATCAGAGAAAGTGTTATATACATATTATGTGATATGATGGGAAACAAAGCAAGCAGAATGAACTTGGCTCCCAATTTTCATTGGCCTTCTGATGGCATTTTTGTCCTCAAAGGCAAGAAACCAAGATTTTTAACATAAGCTTAAACAAAACCAAAAGACAGCCTAAGGCTGGCGTCTTCTCTCATGAAGCTCCTCCACATTACAAAAGGATGAGGGTCCTATATTCCTTAACTTTCCCTAACCCTAAGACAGCCAGCCCTTCTCCTGGACAAAACTCGTGTGGTGTCTGTTTGCTTGGATGTGGCAATAAATGAGATTATGGGGGTGGGCGGGGGGAGGCTAAATGTGTGGGTCAAGAAGAGGAAAAGAAAAAAGAGAGACACAAAGAAACAAAGACATTTGGGGGAGTAGAATTCTAAGAAGACAAAAGTGAGAAAGGGGGTTGGAAGAATGATTCAAATATGGAAGACAGCCAGAGACACAGAAACGGATTCAGCGGGTTTGTTTTTTTTCTTTCTCTTTAGGTAAAAAGTAACCCAAGGACAAAGTGAGACTGGGGCCAGATGGTGGTTCATGGAAGAAAGGCATATATGAGCTTGAGCCAACCCGTCAAGGCAGCAGCACCATCTCTCATCAGTGTGATCATAACCTTTGGAACGAGGGTGTGAGTGATTGCAAAGCCCCATCGCCCTTATCCTCCCCGCATCATAGTAGCACTGAATCAGACTCCTCTAGCCTGGCTTTCCCCCTCCCGCCCTCCCTCCCTCCCTCTCTCTCTCTCTCTTCCTTGCTCTCCCTCATCTCATTGTTTCAGAGTAGGCCAAATTCGAAGTCCTTTCCAGGGAGTGGCCCTGTTCATCTTACACCCCAGCCAAAGTGGAACAGAGAAGGAGAGAGACACATTCAACAACCAAAGGGCTCGGTGGAAAGAGCAGAGAACCATCAACAGTGAGTGGCTTGGATTGTCTAAAACCCTAAATAGACAGAGGGAGGGGGGGTGTGTGTGTGTGTGTTAAAGGGCTGGAAGCAGGCAATGGAGAATGTCACTGATTTAGACATCCCAATTATCCATGGAATTCAAATGAGGAGAAACTTAGATGAGCAGATATTATTTTTTTTCAAAAAAGTAACAGATATAAAAACAAAAGTTTAGATACTAGGGTTTAAAGAGGCCATGGGGTGGATGGGGATTCCATCAGTATAAAATTTCCTGAATTGCTGGGAAAGAAGGGGTGAGAATAATGGCAAATGATCACAGAAGAGAGTTTGAAGAAGTGTTGGAAGAAAAGAGAGGAAGGGTCTGAGACTTATGGGGGACCAGGAAAGACCTTGGAAAGCAAGGCATCCTATAGATATGCTTGCCTGGAGCGGAAGTGCTGATCACAGTCTCCACTCTCCCCACTCACCTGTCAGACATGACGTTCTTTGGACCCAAAGTGCTCCTGCTTCTCACCGCCCTCATCATGTCCTCTGGTGAGTCCCTACCTTTTTTTCTTTTCTCCCTAAAATGTCAGCTCCTCTAGGTGGGTGGAGGTGTATGTTAGAGGGAGGATGGAAGGAGGCTGAAGGGGAATGGGAGGAGAGATGCTTGCTATTTAATTCTAGAATTTCCCATTAAAGAGAAGTAAAAGAACACGGGGAGTTCCTTGGCAGTCCCCTGGTTAGGACTCTGCACTCTCATTGCCAAGGGCCTAGGTTCAATTCCTGGCTGGGGAACTAAGGTTTTGTAAGCCTTGCAGCATGACCAAAAAATGAGAGAGAGAAAAGAAAAGACTTTGCGATTAGAGGGATGTGATTGGAGATGACCTCAGATCTGGGGGAAGGCAGGCAGCCTGAGAGTTATGAAATTAAAGCAAAACTAAGATACACACAAATGCATATTAACCAAGAGGGCCACTCTCATAAATGTACAAACAGGGAAACAAATACCAAAGGAGGAAATTCCATGGTGGCCCAGTGGTTGGGACACAGTGCTTTCACTGCCATGGCCCAGGTTCAAGCCCTGGTCAGGAAACTAAGATCCCAGCAACTCCCTGCGCCCCCGCCCCCGCCACCGAAAAAAGAAAGCAAAAGGAGAAGCTGATGTATACAATTGTGTACACAGACATAAGGACTTCCTCACAAGAAACTCAAGTTTAAACCATGAAGAAGGGGTTTCCCTGGTGGCTCAGTGGTAAAGAATCTGCCTGCCCTGAAATGCAGGAGCCATAGGAGATAAAAGTTCAATCCCTGGGTCTGGAAGATCCCCTGGAGGAGGGCATGGCAATCCACTCCAGTATTCTTGCCTGGAGAATCCCATGGACAGAGGAGCCTTACGGGCTACAGTCCATAGGGTCACAAAGAGTCAGACTGAGTGACTGAGCACACACCACATCTTAAAACTGTGAAGGAAAACAGTGGGGATATATTAACCTAACAAACACAAGCACCAGACTCACACAAGCAGATTCACGCGCATACAGAAAATGTTGCCGCCTCTATAGGCAAAAGGAAAATGATCTTCATAGATTGTACAGAATTGAACTAGACGACTGGCCACTCTGTGAACCTTGGACTTTCCAGAAAAAAAAAAAAAAAAAAATCTTACTCTTTTTTCTTTTTTTCTTTCTTATTCTGCCCAACACAGACTGTGAGATAATCATTTGGGGTCTTTTTCAGTAGTGTAGCTGGAGGGGCTGGCTGTGGGGACGGAAGGACAGGCCATCAGGAAGGGCTGCTGCCTTGAGGGTGGACAGGACCCCACCCCTTCTGGACAGACTGAGAACAAGAGGCCTCCTGAGTCAGGGCTCCCCTTTGTGCTCAGCAGTCTCCTGTCTTTGAGTGCTTCCAGGTCTGTGTGTAATACTAACAGTCTGCCTCTTTCTATATGGAGCTGTAACAGAATAAAACATGGCAAGATAAAGTACAGCAATTTTCCCATCATTTTCTGGTTCGTCTCAGAAAAGCTTTATGAGGTATAGAGCTGGACGCATTCACATACTTCTCCTTCCTTTGTGCAGGCCGGACACCCCTAGGGGTCAGCGGACAGCGAGGAGGTAAGTGATCCCATGGATCTGGGCTCTGTTGGGGTTCTTATCAGGACAATGGAACCAAATGGTCAGAGTTCCAAGAATTTGTCATACCATACAGAGATGAAGTGCCCAGGTGTGTAAAATAATAGAATTGAATTCAACAATCCTGTCATCCCATTCATAAAACTTTCTCATTCACTACTGAAATAACTTCACTCAAATCTCTATGTCCTTCTCATTTCCACACCCTCGGATAACGCCTGCTACTCCTAACAGGATTTTCCTATCTATGTAAGAGTGGAAAAACTAAAATGCAGACAGAAAAAGAAGTCTTCCCAGTCCTACAGAGAAATTGTGGCTCAATGAGACAGAATCCATAAGTTTTGGCTTCCAAAGGTCCGCTTCCTTCAGCTCGATTCAATATCTGCAGTTGCCTCTTGGCATCAACATAATTATAATTTCTCTTGCTTTTCCCAACCCTTGAGAGCTCTACAGTATATAACCCTTTAATGAGTCGAAAGATCTAATGAGTAGGTCACAACTGGTGCTTTTAATGAGTTAAGATAGACTAAAATAAAAACAAAGTACCCTGGGGACTTCCTGGTGGTCCACTGGCTAAGACTCCATGGTTCCAATGCAGGGGGGCCCAGGTTTGATCCCTGGTCAGGGAACCAAAACCCCCATGCCACAACTAAGATCCTAAGAGCCTCAACTAAGACCTTGCACAGCCTAAATAAATATTTCTTAGAAGATAGAGTACACTGCAAGTAGATGACAGAAGTATTATTTTTACTCTTCTTTCAGTTTTATATGTGTATACTGGCTCACAATATAATTTCTTACTGTGCATCTTGGTAGAAAAAATAAAAATACAGAAAACCCTTTGCTCTTTTCTGGTCTGAATCCTTACATTTTTGAACCCAGATTTTATTTCAGCCCTGTGCTGTGCTGTGCTCAGATGCTCAGTCGTGCCTGACTCTGTGTGACCCTATGGACTGTAGCCCGCCAGGCTCCTCTGTCCATTGGATTTCCCACGCAAGAATACTGGAGTGGGCATCCATTCCCTCTTCCAAGGGATCTTCCCAACCCAGGGATCGAACCCATGTTTCCTGCATTTCAGGCAGATTCTCTGTCACTAGAGCCACCTGGGAAGTCCCAGCACTAGCACAACTACAAATCCAAATTCCTTTCTTTGGGCTGGTTAAGGTCCAGTCCTATTTTATGACTTTGTGATGCTTGTTGAGCAGAAATATTGTAAGAGCTGATGAAAATGTCTCCATAAGATTCCTTCTCAGAAAACCTTCATAAGTCCTTAATAAAGCTTTTATGGAGGTAGCTCATGGAAAAGGTGGGTAAACTGAGGGATATACAGAAAACTAGTACTGTGCCTGAAATTCTAAAAACACAGCTAGGATATTCTCAAACCCTTTGTTCACCCACTGCTTCCTCTATTTCTGTGAGTGGTTGGACTGGAATGTAGCTGGAGAGAAATGGAAACAGGACAGGAATTGGCTACACCCCGGAGAAAATCCACTCCCTTCTTACAGCCTCTGGAATGAATCGGGTCAGTGGTTTTTCATTTATCCTGTGGGACTGGAGCAAACTTGAATTCCTTTTTATCAAAATCTGCTCGGAAAGAAGAAAGCTTATGTTAAAAAGTGTTAAAAAAGATGTTAAAAAGGTTCCTGTCCCATCTGATGCCTTTCTATCTGGAATTTTTTTCTAAAAGATGAGTGAGGAATAAGCAGGGGAAATTCCTTTACAATGTTTTGTGTTTTGCTTCTAGTACAAGGATCAGTAACTCTGATATGCTTTATAAAAATGCTATTCTCACCAGATTGTAAATCTGACACTTGCATGCAGACCTCAAGGCAAAGTATTATGCGGATTTGCTGACCTCTAGTGGGTAAAACCGATAATGACTATAAGCCTTTTACAGTGAAGGTTCATTACAGATGGGAGGTTTGTTAAACGTCTAGTTCTTCACACTGCTTTTTTGTGTTGCTTATTAAAACAGAGACTATTTGTTTCAGGAGTTGCTGTTATGTACAGTTTCAGATGAAGTTTTCTTAATTTATCCAAATATCTTCCATCTTAAGACCTGGACCATTTTTCACTTCTTTTGTCTTTACTTTCCAAGGGTCAAGAGCAAAGCATCTCCCCTCCTCTCCTCTCTTTCTACCTCACTTGTCACTGTGAGCATCAGAAAACGACCAATGTAACCTCTTGTGAACTCTGTGTAGAGAGTATCATCAGATATCCAAAAATATCAAAATCACGAATGTCAAAAATCACAGTCTGGGGATTTCCCTGGTGATCCAGTGGTTAAGATCCTGCACTTCCGTTTCAGGGGGTGCCAGTTCAATCCCTAGTCGGGGAACTAAGATCCCACATGCCCAGTAGCACAGTCAAAAGATTTTTTTAAAAAATCACAGTCTTTTTGAGAAAGACAATTTTCATTTAAATAAGTATCACAAAGAGGTCATCAGCCCATCAACAAGCTCTATGACCTTGGATGAGTTATTTATTCTGCTGATGCTCAGTTTTGCCATCTGTAAAGCAAGCCCATAGTAATCCCTAACTAGCTGTATCAGTTATTATCTGTTAGGATGAAGTCATTCTTGCAGTCCAATGCTGAACCAAAGTTTAATCAGTAGACTATCTGATGGCCACGTAGTTCATTCATTCCTCTAAATAAGAACAATGGGAAAGGGACAGTCTAGGGTTAGGATTGTATGAGTATATTCATGGGAGTAGGAAAAGTGTGACATTTGTTTGGGTTACAGGGGAAAGGACTTTGGTTGGGAAACAAAGAAAAATCCTTTTAGGATCTTACTACATGATGGCTTCTGTGCTTGACAATTTCACTTCTTGGGAGTGCAGGGGTGGGGGATGAGGGGAAGAGAATGCTCAGAAAGTGTTTTCTGATTGTTTTTATGCAGATGATGTGACCACAGTGACTTCAGAAACATTCACAGAAGATCCTAGTAAGATATTCTTTTATTTCCTTGCTCTCACACTGTGGCTAGAAGGATTCAGGATGATGTCTGTATAAAGTAAGAGGAAGACTATTAAAGAGTTTCAGGGACGTCCCTGGTAGTCCAGTAGCTAAGACTCTACGCTCCCAATGCAGGGTGCCCAAGTTCTGTCCCTGCTCAGAGAACTAGATCCCTCATGCTGCATGCAACTAAGACCTGGCACAGCCAAATAAATAAATATATTTAAAAAGAGAGAGAGACAGATTCAGAGCCCTGTTGTCTATGTTAGATGCCACCAAGGCTATAAACATGCCCAATCTTTTTGCCACTTCCTTTTCCTTCTGTGATAGTCCCTTATATTTCTCCCCAAGAGTCCGCATTCTTTCGCTTCAATCTTGCCTCCTTTTAGATCATCATGCCTCACCCTGTTTTTCCCTTTGCTGTTTTTCCTGCTTGCATTTTTCCATTCCCTGCATCTATCGTATTTTTACAGATCTGGTGAATGATCCTGCTACAGATGAAACAGGTAGGTTTCACTCCAGCTCTTAAAAATGGCACGTTTCATGTTAATAGTCACAGTATTTATTCTAGCTCTTGAATTAATCTTATAATTTTTATCACTGGGAAGGGGATGAAAGAAAAGATGCTCCTGGCCCCCTAAAAAAGAGGAAGCAAAGTGGATTCATAAAAAAAAAAAAAAGTGGATTCATAGCTTTAAAAAACATACATAAAGACTTCCAATGTCAACAGGCCAAATAATGCTCAAAAAAATTATCTTCAATGAACTCTCTTCCCCTGGACACAATATAAAAAACCCAGCCATTGCCTCAGCTTTTTCCTGTTACCCACATTCTCCCTCCTGCACTCTGCCTTCCCCTTTGTCAAACCGGAGCCCTTCTCACATCACTGTTTTGTGCCTTTTCAGTTCTGGCTGATATCCAGCCTTCCACCGATGACCTGGGTGAGTTCAGATCTGGGACCTCAGGGCCACGGGGGCTGTTCTGGGCTTCCCGCAATACCCATGATGGAAGACAGTACAGCTGGTGAAGAACCCTAAATAAGACTACATGTTATGCAGAGCATTTGTCCAACAGTTTAATTTAAATTAATGACATGTTTGAGCCCCTAACAAGCAAGAACTGTGGTTTGATACATAAACTGCCAAGGTTTGATTTTTCTCTCCAAGTTTCCAAGATTGAATGGGTAAAGGTAAAGGTGAACAAAACTGATTTTCTTCTAAACATCTTTTGTCTAACAGATGAGATAAGACAAAGGAATGGATAATTTTATTCAGTTTCACCAAACATATATAATCAAGCAAAAGAAGCTGTGAGATCTCAGAGTCCTTGATTATATTCAGTGTTGAGAGTTAAAGGCTTTTCTGAAGGGCACATTGACTAGGTTGATTCCTGGAAAACAAATAGAAGTGAATTAAGTGAATGGAAAGGCGAAGAGCTTTCAGGTAAAGAAAACAATATGGGCAAAGGCTTAGGATGGAAATGAAAACCAGCCAGAGAACAGTTCATGCAAAGGAAAGTTCTAAGCAGATTATTGAATTGGAAAGCCAGCAAGAACACTGCTGCCTAGTCCCAATAAAATATGATATCCTGAATTATTTTGTTAGAGGTATGGGAGAGAAATGAGCTGTCAGGGAGCAGAGACTGTTGAGAGGAAGTCCAGTTTTCTATTAGATAGATGGTAGCTATTGGGTGGATGGTAGCACCATTCACTGAACATTTTGAATTGGTGAAGGGAAAGAAGGCAGTTTGAGACATGCAAGGATCTTTAAAAAAAAAAAAAAAATCCATGAGCTCTTCCAGAAAATGGCAGTTGAATTTGTAGACCTGGAGCTTATTAGAAGAAAGTTCTGAGCTAGACATAGAAGTTTGAGAATTCTCAGCATATAAACCTGTGATTGAAACCATGGGAGCCTGGGTTCGATCCCTGGTAGGGGAAGTAGATCCCATATGCCACAGCTAAGAGTCCGCATACCCCAGTGAAGATCCTGCATGCTGCAGTTACGAACCAGTGCAGTGGAAACAAAGAAATCGGGGATAGATGAGATCACCCAGCTAACATTCTTCCTATAGTATCCTATTAGCAATCCTTCCGATAACATTTTACAGCTAACTCCCGTGGTTAGTCCATTTCTTCAAGATGCATCTTACTCCTTGACTTACTCTCCATTCTACAAACTCAGCCAGTATTTAACTTGCCCCTAGGTTAGGACTGGGGCTTCCCTGGTGGCTCAGGGGTAAAGAAACCACCTTCAATGCAGGAAATGCCGGTTCGATCGCTGAGTCGGGAAGATCCTCTGGAGAAGGAAATGGCAACCCACTCCAGTATTCTTTCCCGGAAAATCCCATGGACAGAGAGCTTGGTGGGCTACAGTCCACAGGGTTACAAAGAGTCGGACATGACTGAGCACACACGTGGGTCTCAAGTAAGGCATGACAGTTACAGGGCAGTGACTTCTAGAACCAGTAATAACTGAATAAAATTTCCTCCTTTCAGCCTCACTCAACGACAAAAATACCACCACAGGTATGATTGTCTTTTGCCTGTCTTTTTCTTAAGCTTTTTTTTTTTCCTTTCTGAAGATGCCTAATCTCCTTGTTCTTGGGAGAATACTTGGTACATCTTCTAGTTTTATTTCCAATTCTTTTTCAAAGAATATTTGTAGTCTTCATATCCCTCCCACCCTACCTCAGTGTCTATGAGTTCCTATTCTAAAGGTCATGGGGAAAAGATGGGATCACTACTGCATGGTCCCAGAACAGTCCTCTCCATAACTAACTTTGAACATCATCTGTTTGTTAGTGGGTCAGGAAGTGACCTCAAGGATTCAGCATTACTGTAGATGTCATGCTTTCTCTAACATACTGGTAATTCTGATGTGCAGCTAGGGTTAAAAACCACCAACAGAGAAATAGTGACCCACTTTAGAATTCAAATTCTTCAGAATATGACTGTTAGCATTTCATCTTTCATGTTGCCACCTGTCTAACCCTAGAAGGACTTTTTCCTAGAAGAACCCACAGGGACTATTTTATTCTCTTTCCTTTCAGGTAGGGAAGCACCTAAATTTCATTGTTTAGCCAACATCTATTATTGCTTTGTGGACTTCCCTGGTGGCTCAGCTGGTCAAGAATCAGCCTGCAATGCGGAAGACCTGGGTTCAACGTCGTGAAGATCCCCTGGAGGAGGGCATGGCAACCCACTCCAGTATTCTTGCCTGGAGAATCCCATGGACAGAGGAGCCTAGAGGGCTACAGTCCATGGGGTCACAAAGAGATGGACATTATTGCTTTGTATTGGTTACAGGAAGAACATACCCCAGCTTACAGTGATCCTCTGTAGAGACTACTCTGTAGGTTTTCCCAGCTCTCTATCTCCTCCTCCATTCCTCTAACCATGTGTTTTTTATGGTGGGTATATTCAGAGTGCCGGGATGAGAAATTTGCCTGCACAAGACTCTACTCCGTGCATCGGCCAATCAAGCAATGCCTCCATCAGATATGCTTCACCAGGTAAAGGGTCCCATATCACCCAGAGAGCCACCCATGATAGCGCTTTCATGTCAGTAACCATTTAATGAGCACCCGCTCTGGAATTTCAGCCTCTAAGGGGGCAGAAGTTTTAAGCATCACCCTTTAAGCTATTCCGAAGGTGCCAATTAGAACCTAGAGTCTGCACGGACTTAAAGAATGAACTTACGGTTGCTGAGGAAGGACGCAAGTGAGGAATAGTTAGGGAGTTTTGAATGGACATGTACACACTGCTGTATTTAAAATGGAGAACCAACAAGGACCTAAGGTATAGCACAGGGAACTCTGCTCAGTGTCGTGGAGGAGAATGGATACGGGTATATTATGGTTGAGTCTCCTTGCTGTTCACCTGAAACTATCACAAAATTATTAATCAGCTCTACCCCAAGACAAAATAAAAAGCTTTTTAAAAAATAAAAATATTTAAAAAAAAAGCAAATAGACTTAAGACCTGAGAAATAAGTAATGGGAAGTGTATTATGATAGAAGGAAAAAAGAACCTTGAGTCTGGATTGAGGCACACGGAACAGCTTAACTAACAAATGTAGATGCTGAAGGCAAGGACGGTGAGTACTAGAGGAAGGATGGTCATGAGGGAAACACTGGTTTATCAAATTCATCACATCCAAGAAATAAGCTGGAGCTGAAGATGCAAGTGTGAAGGTAGAAAATAGTAGGGAGTAGTGTGGGAAGTATTAGAGCTTGAGTCTAGGTGGAATGTGCAAAGTTGTAACTAACAAGCGTGATCGATACCATTCTATCTTCTACACTACTTGAAGGGGTGGGAGTGGGAAGTCTGAAATACTTAAGGAAATCCAAGTATTTCCAGGAGTTGAAAGAGGCATCTCAGGCAGAGGCTAGTTCTCCCTCTCAATGCTTTTTCCATATCCTTCTTGCACCATGACATTGGATCTATGGCAGTTCACGGCGTATGTACGTCATCAACAATGAGATCTGCTCCCGTCTTGTCTGTAAAGAACACGAAGCTATGAAAGGTAAGACTAGCTTTGATGGGGAGGAACAATAATGAGAGCAACTGATAACTGGGGCAAGGTGCTAACAGATCCAAGATGTGGCTGTGGAGGAGGAGCTTTAGGCTGCTCTCCGACTTCCATCAGTTCCTGCTCCACCTAGTTACCCCAATAAACAATATAAAGAAAGCACCATGTTTGGTATATTCATAACCCTCAAAGCTGCTGTACAGCACAGGAAGTTCAGCTCTGTGTTCTGTAATGACCTAGATGGGTAGAATGAGAGGAGGAGGGAGGGAGGCTGAAGAGGGAGGGGATATATGAATGCATATAGGGCTTCCCTGGTGGCTCAGCCATGAAGAACCCATCTGCCAATGCAGAGGATTCGGGTTTGATCCCTAGGTTGGGAAGATCCCCAGGAGAAGGAAATGGTAACCCACTCCAGTATTCTCGCTTGGGAAATCCCATTGACAGAGTAGCCTGGCAGGCTACTCAGTTAGACATGACTGAGCAAGTAAACAACACATAGCTGATTCACTTTGTCATACAGCAGAAACACAGCATCATAAAGCAATTATCTTCCATTATTAACATTAAAAAATTGATAACCCTTAAGAAAGCACCGCTAAATCCCTTTCCAACTAGACAGCAACCCCTAACTTCTCTTATGTATAGATAGTGCATTCGGATGCTCTGCTACTTTGAAGATCATTCACCAGAGATAAAAAGCCAAGTCCACTATTACAAATAACAATCTCAAAAAAAAAAACAAACAATCTCTACTAGTCCTGCAGCCATGTTCATAAGCCCAGGTGGGGAAAAAGCCACTAATTTAGAGACTATAACATTTGGATACATAAAAAGTCACTTAGACATTGGCTGAACACCAGCTACCTTTACAGTAGTCTACCAATTCCAAGAATAATTTCCCTTGCTTATTGTGAAATTTTAGAGGTAGAGCAAAGTAGAAAGATTTTATTAAAAAAAAAAAAATTACAAGAGTCCAGATGTGTGGTTAGACACTATGTATGGTGTGAAAACACTATTTCTCACCTTCCCCTGGCCCAGCCCCAGATGATGGCTGCCGTCGTCAAAGTCACCACATGCAAAAGCCACTCTGACTCAGCTGCCGGCCTTGCACCAACCCCCTCTGAGTAAGAGCTGTACTTAACTTCGCAGAAGGAAACTTACCCCTTGCCTTCATTGGCTCTGCAAGCCACCTGCAAGGGAAGCACCTTGACACTGAGGATGAGTATCTGGGACTCGAGGCACTTTCAAGTGTCTCGGGGGACTTGCTAAAGTTAGCCATTTGCACACAGTAAACACTTTTGAATGACTGGACCTAATTTTTTTTTCCCTGCTGTTTAATAAGTCCACAATTAGAAGAATTGGAAGCAAGGTGTGAATAAGAACTGACCACCTGTGCTCAGTTCTTTTGCATCCAGTCTTTCATTTTCAACTACATTCTTGAAGCAGGTATTTCAATGCTTGTTTTGCAGAAAAGGATGGTGAGGTTCAGAAAAGACTCTTTCTGGTAGGGAGTAAATAACCATTAAGTTACAGATCCTAGGTTCTAACCCTGATCTATTTCTCTTCAACCCTTTCACTGCACCACCCTGCAGTCTCCTCTTTCTTCTTCTCTTTTCTTGGAGCCCTGGCCACCTTCCTACATTCTCATCTCAACATGCTCTGCTTCTCTTCTAGATGAACTCTGCCGTCAGAAGGCTGGTCTGCCCCCAAGGCGACTCCGACGCTCCAACTACTTCCGCCTTCCTCCCTGTGATAATGTGAATTTGCAGGGACCCAGTGGTCTGTGATCAACAAGGAAGAGGAAGCAAAGAATGTGTGGGTGGGAGGGAACTCCTTGTCCAACCATTGTCAGCTAACCCATAGACATGAGTAGTTCTTAAATCAATCCCTTTGCAATGTCTAGCTTTTGCCCCTACTTCTTCAGTTTTTTTTTTTACCCACTTTGTCATTTTTCAGTACATAACATATAGTTTTTGTAGTATTGCATGGTTTTGCTGCTTCTCCATATCATAGACCCGGTAGATAAATGATTAACGTGTCGCTTAGATAGAAACATTCTATGTACAATGTCAAGAGAAAATAAACTTGAATAAAATTATTAAAAATATTAACTACTGAATCTGTTTGAGATAGATCTTAGGGGGGAAGATGCTATCACTATCAATCTCAATTGACTACAGAACGTCAATATTTTACATTCAAGCATTTCCTAGATTAACTCCCCATTCACTTACGTGGTCCTCTTTATTCCTACTATTTTGCTGGACTGTCCTAACTTTTGCCTGGTATGTCCTCTGTTGTTCAGTCACTCAGTTACACCCATGGACTGCAGCACACCATGCTTCCCTGTCCTTCACTATCTCCTAGAGTTTGTTCAAACTCATGTCCATCAAGTCAGTGATGCCATCCAACCATCTCATCCTCTGTTGTCCCCTTCTCCTCCTGCAACAGGGTTTTTTTCCAATGAGTCGACTCTTTGCATCAGGTGGCCAAAGTGTTGGAGCTTCAGCTTCAGCATCAGTCCTTCCAATTGAATATTCAGGGTTGATTTCCTTTAGGATTGACTGGTTTGATCTCCTTGCAGTCCAGGGGACTCTCAGTCTTCTCCAGCACCACAGTTAGAAAGCATCAATTCTTTGGGGCTCAGCCTTCTTCATATGCTCTCTTTATGAGAAGGATTATGGTAATTTTGTAGTTCTAGAAAGTACTCCAGAAACAAGAGTTATTCAGTCCTACTATAAAGACCCAAAGTGTTGTCTTCTGCTAAGCTCAGAAGCTGAGGCTAGAGAGAGGAGTACACCAGGTATAAAGGTATCCAGTTTTTCATGCGGTCAGTTATTCAATCACCAAGCAGAGCTAGAAAGTCTTGTGTAGTTATTCTTTGCAGTGGTAATGGGGTTAGCGCACCTCCACCTCTACCTCCACCTCCACAAGTTAATCAGACAGCTTAACTTGAAATCAGATCATTGCTCTGAAGTTCCTGGAGCTGTTGCTACTTCTTTTATCCTCATCACCATAATCTAGAGATTATCATGCAGATGGATTCAGGAATAATCTGATTAGGGGCCAAAGAAGGGAATTCAGACCTGAATTTTAATAGGCAAGTACAAAGTATACTCTATGGTTTACAGAGAAGAGTAAAAGAAACACAATATTCAGACAACCTGAATTCTTATCCTGGCTCTGGCAGGAACCAGGTAAACTCAGATCAGTCAGTTTCCCTCAATATTAAGCCCTGGTTTAATTGCCCCATCTTTAATATGGAAGAAATTTATGTTTATTCAGAGGTTTCTTTTCATTCAACGATGAGATTTAAATGCATTGTTCATATTGCTTGAAGCCTAAATGCAGTCTAATTCACAACTATCATGTCTGCTTTAAAAGAAGAGAAATACTCTATATTAGGACAACAGTCCACAACGTCATAGAACAAAACCATGTTATGAGTGACACATTAAACATCATGGATGCTTTCATCGAGATAACGCAGAACCTTTCCAAAAAGCCAGTGGAATTCAAACAGAAATGAGGGGACTTTGAGACAGTTCTTTGTGGCAGAAGTCCACTTGGTAAGGGTTGGATTCCTTCCATTTTGCAGAAAAACTACCAATATGAGGACTAGATTCTTGCTGTCAAGAAGCATTTCCTTCTCCAGAGTATCTTCCCGACCCAGGGATCAAACCCAGGTCTCCCGCATTGTAAGCAAGATGCAAGACACTTTACCATCTGAGCCACCAGGGGAAGTCTGAGTCACTAGGAAAGTCTGTTAAGAAGCAGCTTAGTTTAATAGGATTCGCATAACTGATTAAAGAGAAATACTAGGAAAAAACCCTTGAAGCATGGAATCCTTGCCTCAGTCCCTCAAAGCAGATGTACTTGTATACAGACAGAGTCCATGGATATTGTAGCCAAAGGAGAGAGGTTTCAGAAGGCACCGCGTTTCTGAGAACCATTTAAGAGCCTCTTCATGAAACTGACCCTTACTGCACATTGACTGAGAGGGGGCATTCCCACCAGAAAGCACCCCAATCCCATTATTGTATATATTGCAAATTAGACATTCAAAATACAACTTTTTCCAACTTCCTTCTCAGAGGACAGTGATCTCCTTTGGTCTATTTTTCTTTTCTATGTTTAGAAAGAAGACCTGAACTTGGGCTTTTATCTCCCTTTGAAAGCTGAGTAGCAGCATCGCTCACATATCTTTGTTCTGCTCTTCTCCATCTTTGCCTCCTTCCTTGACCACTGGTTCCCCAACATTACAAACTTGTTTACTCTCCCCCAGATGTGGCCCACTCCTCTCTTCTCCAGAAGGTTCTTTCTTTTCTGTCCCCTTTGGTCTTACGGGATGCAGTTTCATGTTTCACCCTTCCTTTTCTTTTGCATCAAATTCCTGTGCTTTGCCGTTTCTCGCTATTCTGATGTTCTCTGCTTTTGTCTTCTTCTCCAAGTGGAAAGCAACGCTTCTAACTCACTTTTCATCCTCGCTTTCCTCCCCCTTACAAAGGCTTGTTTTCTCTCATAACTTTGCTCTAAGAACAGTCCCAGGGCAGTTTCGGGAGGTTAGTTTTGGTTCCAGTTTTCTTTCCCTCTGTCCTCTCTTCCCCATTTACAAAATTCCATCCACCTTTTTGGTACAGCCAGGACAGTGTGGAGGTTCCTTAAAAAACTAAAAATAGAACTACCATATGATCCAGCCATCGTACTACTGGGCATAATCCAGGGAAAACCATAATTCAAAAAGATATATGCATCCTAATGTTCATTTCAGCACTATTTAAAATAGCCAGGATATGGAAGGCCCTAAATGCCCATCCAACAGAGGAATGGACAAAGATGTGGTGCATATATACAATGGAATATCACTGGGCCATTAAAAAGGATGGTGCCATTTGCAGCGATACGGATGGACCTAGAGATGGCCATGCTAAGTGAAGTAAGTCAGAGAGAGGAGCAATATGGTATGACATCCCTTATATGTGGAATCCAAAAAGAAATGGTACAAATGAACTTACAAAATGGAAACAGACTCAGAGAACAAACCTGTGCTTGCCAGGGGCAAGGATTGGGGAAAGAAATAGTTAGGGAGTTTGGGATGGACATGTACATCATACATATAGGTGGACATATACTGCTATATTTAAAATGGATCACCAACAAGGACCTACTCTACAGCACAGGGAACTCTGCTCAATGTTATTTGGCCACCTGGATGGGAGAGGAGTTTAGGAGAGAATGGATACATGTATATGTACGGAGAAGGCAATGGCACCCCACTCCAGTACTTTTGCCTGGAAAATCCCATGGGCGGAGGAGCCTAGTAGGCTGTAGTCCATGGGGTCACTAAGAGTTGGACACGACTGAGTGACTTCCCTTTCACTTTTCACTTTCATGCATTGGAGAGGGAGATGGCAACCCACTCCACTGTTCTTGCCTGGAGAACCCCAGGGATGGGGGAGCCTGGTGGCTGCCATCTGTGGGATCACACAGAGTCGGACACGACTGAAGTGACTTAGCAGTATATGTACGGTTGAGTCCCTTTGCTAAACACCTAAAACTATCACAACATTGTTAATTGGCTATACTCCAAAACACAATAAAAAGTTTAAAATTTCATTCACTTCCTTTTTGTTGCTGTTTACTCTCAGCCCATTTCAGGTCCCTGGTATTCTAGTTTTCCTCCTTGGTCCACCCCAGAAAAAGATTTGAAAACATTTTACTCTTAATGGTATTAATATTATTCTTTTCAAGGTGAACACAAATGACAACCTTCTTAAGCAAGGAACTTCTATTCTGATGAAAAAAAGTTATTTGAGGGAATTCTTGGGGGTCCACTTCCACTGCCAAGGGCCGGGGTTCAATCCCTGGTGGACAACTAAGATCCTGCAAGCCTTGCTGCATGGCCAAAAAGAAAAAAATTTTTGAACTGAAACAGTGAATATTTAGTGTTGGAAATAAAAGATTTGGTAAAAGTAACATTGGGCTTCCCAGGTGGTTCAGTGGCAAAAAATCTGCCTGCCAATGCAGGAGAGAGGGGTTCAATCCCTGGGTAGGAAAGATCCCCTGGAGAAGCAAATGGCAACCCACTCCAATATTCTTGCCTGAAAAATTCCATCGACAAGAGGAGCATGGCAGGCTACAGTCCATGGTGTTGCAAAGAGTTGGAAATGACTGAGCATGCCTGCAAAAGTATCATTAGGCAGTGATGATTATCTCTTCCTGGCACCTTGAACAGACAGACTCAGCTGCCTGTACACCTCATCTAAAAAAAAAAAAAAAACAACATGTTTTCTTCTTGTCTTCTTTTCCAAAATTGTTCTGAACCTAACTTTCCCCCATCATTTCATGCATGTGACTGAAATAAATTCTCTTTCTTCTTTGAATGAAGAAGTTCTGGAGATTTAAATGTGCACTCTACTCGCTAAAAAGAGCTCCTTGCACACTTTCTCTGAGTATTCATTTGACTCATGGTGCAAAAAGCTGTCTCCCCACTTCTGGACCTTTCTTTTGATGTCCCCAAGCAGTATGTGTTACCAGCCACAAACTCCTCCCCCTCCACAATGCCTGGCGCTCGTGGCGAAAGTTGATGTTTACACCTGATCAGAAGGTGCAAGCAACTTTGCTTCCTTCTGTACAGAAGCAGCTGGAACACACTGAAAAGAGTTGGAACACAGCTGAATAGAAAGAGAAGTTGGAAGAGTACCAGAGAAGGGGGAGTAGGGGATGGCAGAGTGTCAAGAGATTGACACCAGAGAAGGGGAACCCAGAGGCTAGAAGGTGGAAATTCACAAATCTGTCTGGGAGAACTGTGGTGGAGGATCTGAGTTCCATACCAACCCATCTGGAACCTTACAGGGTAGAGTGAACACTGGGGAGGCAAACTCTGGCAGACAAAGATTTGGTTAAAAACACAACACTCCAGGGATTCCCTAGTGGCTCAGTGGTAAAGAATCCGCCTGCCAGTGTAGGAGATATGAGTTCAATCTCTGATCTGGGAAGATCCCACATGCCACGAGGTCACTAAGCCTGTGTACCACAGCTACTCAGACTGTACTCTTCAGACTGTACTCTTGAGCACTTACTCTGCAACGAGAAGCCACCAAAATGAGAAGCCCATGCACTGCAACGAGAGAGTCGCTTCCATTCACTGCAACCAGAGAAAAGCCCGTGCAGCAACAAAGACCCAGAAGAGCCAAAAATAAATTAATTAATTAAAAAATACAACATTCTAATAAAAATTGAAATCCTTGTGTGTCTTAGCACTTTTCACTAACCAAGCACTAGCGAAAGTGACTTGACTTTCTCTGTGGTAGAGAGAGAAACAGGTGGTCACAGTTTGTTTTTTTTTCTAAAAACCAGTCAACCAAAGCCAGAAGTGGCGGTCAGACGATAACTTCTGGGCAGAACCTAAGATGGAAAAGCAAATGTTGTTTATATAAATAGAAACGTAGAGCCTGTACCATAGCTTCCTGTTGACAAAATGAGCTTCGCTTCACCTCAAACCTTCAATGGTTTTAAAAATAACTGATAACGGGGTTTTTTTTTTCTCTTTCAATTTGTCCAATCACTTTCAGTAAGATTCTAGCTTTTTCTTAACCCACAGGTTCTAAGCTCGTTTCTCTGTCTCCGGCTTTCTTCTCATTCACTCTTTTCCTTTCTGCTGTGTGTTTACCCAGCCATAAATCTATACTGTGGAGCTTTTTGGGAGTACATTACCATAGTTCTGTACCGATCCGTAAGGGCTGAACTCGGGATGATCTCATAAATGTGCGTGAGATTCACCTCCTCCCCTAACTGTTATAAAAAGTAATAGAGGACTTCCCTGGTGATTGAGTGGCTGAGAATCCGCCTGCCAATGTAGAGGACACAGGTTCGATCCCTGATCAGGAAAAATCCCACATGCCGTGGAGTATCTAAGCCCGTGCGCTGCATCCACTGAGTCGGTGCACCTAAAACTCACGCTCTTCAACGGGAGAAGCCACCACAATGAGAAGCCTGAGCATGACTAGAGAGTAGACCCCACTCGCTGCAACGAGGGACAGCCCGTGCACAGCAACGGAGACCCAATCCATCCAAAAAAGAAATTTTCTTGAATTAAAAAAAAAATAGTGATAGGCTTTGAGCAGGTACAGGTAAATATTTTAAAGGAAAATGGGATTGGTGGGCATTGAGGTATCAAGCCTGTCATTGTATGTTTTCCCAATATTTTGTCCTTTCCCAAAAGATGAAACACAAGAGCTACAATGAAGGGTAGTGAGAACTGTACAGAAACACCATTCTTGAAAATGGGTTAAATTCAGAGGGGGAAAGGAAAATAAAATAATCTACATACAAATAAGCCTATGAAAATGTGTAATATGAACACTAAAACCAAAGTGCTAAAAACAAAAATTACTTCAAAAATGCTCATATTAAATATGTATGGCAAAAAAAATATATATATATGTATGGCAGCTCCTTAAATGGTTATTGAGAGAAACCTATTATTTATTGGAAGGTGAGCTAAAATCTGATAGAGTTAAACAACTATGCTCTTTTCTGTGCCATTAGCTACCTGAGATCAAAAGACCAGTCTTTGTGCAATAAATTGATTAATTGTAAGTACAATAACTCATAATTAAATCACATACTGTGATTCCTATAAAACTGTAATTTACAGTTCATAGGAATCTTGTTCTAATGAACAGACAAGAATAATTTCTGTGCTTCCCTGATGGCTCAGTAGTAAAGAATCACCTGCCAATGTAGGAGACGTGGGTTCCCTGACACAGGAAGATCCCACATGCCTCAGAGGAACTAAGCAGTGCCCTACAACTACTGAGCCTGTGCTCCAGAGCCCACGAGCCGCAACTACGGGCCCACTTGCTGCAACTACTGAAGCCCGCATGCCCTAGGACCCCACAAATGCAACTGGAGAGAAGACCCTACTGGCCTCACTAGAGAAACGCCCAAGCAGTAACGAAGACCCAGCGGAGCCAAAAAACAGGCAAATAAATAAAATCACACACAAAAAATTATAATTTCCCTCTCGCCATGTAACAAACTAAAAAACTATACCATCCAAACACAGAGCATCTAAAATCTAAATCAGTGTGGTTCTAGGTATAATAAAATGTGTATTTGTATCATCCTATTTGTTTGAATGGCATAGAAGAATTGATACTTGTTTCTGGGCAAGTCCTGATGTCACACTCACCTTGTGTGATCCTAAGGTAATCACCAGTTATAACTGTAAATTGGTCACAATACATCTGCCTTAGGAGTGTTTCTGAGGATTAACAAGGTCATGTATTCAAAGGTTTTTCCCCTGTAAGACTATAGTGTATTTAATAAAAGTAAGGGACTTTTTTCCTAGTTAAGCCATTTGGCTTCTCCCTAACTCTCGTTGAATAGGTTGACTTTCTTCTTTCCCTTGTGACAAACTGAGGTGTGTGTGTGTATACGGGTGTGTTAGTGGCTCAGTTGTGTTTGACTCTGTGACGACATGGACTGTAGCTCACCAGGCCCCTCTGTCCATGGGATTCTCCAGGCAAGAATACTGGAGTGGGTTGCCTTGCCCTCCTCTAGGAGATCTTCCTGACCCAATGACCAAACCCGGATCTCCTGCATGGCAGGTGGATTCTTTACTATCTCAGCCACCAGGGAAGGCCAAAGTGAAATGACCCTGATGGAGTAGGCTTTGCCTGGAGAGGTATGGAAACTTGCCAAGGGTGTACAATGCCACCAATGCTAGTTTCTCTACAGTTTGACCTTCCTAACTTAAATTTGATTTTTTCAGCATCCAAAATCTTTTGGGCAGAGCAGGGTCTTTTTGCAGTAGCAGCTGGCGGGTCAGCCTCTGATGCTCAAACTTGCAGGATTGGAGTGCAGGTAGGATGGGCAGGGCTGTGTGACATTCCCAAGCACTGGACAACTAGACACCTTGCAACCCTTCCAAGCACCAGAGGGCAGGACAGGGCCACAGCCCCTGAGGGAGTCCAGAGCCAAATGGGCAAAAATAATGATCTCACCTCTGGCCTTGGGAATGCAGCCCTTGCCGTGATTGTGCCCATGCAGTGCACACCTGCAGTGTGGGCAGGTGTGCAGTTTGGGGGTTGTTCCTGGACATGTGCATCATGCAGCATAACCCCCGTAACCACAGCTGTCTTGTCTTTTCAGCCAGGAAGTTTTATCTTCCCGACCATCCACAAAAGAAAGGGAAAGCTTCGGCTGCCTGGGGCAAGTCATGAACAGACTCTTCAGCACAACTTGGCTGAAGATGGAGTTGGTTCCCTGGCCAAAAATTTGTACAGCTTGACCAACACCCTTGGGAGATGTCCTGGCCCTGGGCTCCCTGTGCTGAACTTTTGGGAAGAAGTCCACTTACTGATGGAGCCTACTGCTTGGCTAGGGGTGGGTGTGTTTGTTTGTCTGAACAAACATTGTTTCATTTTGAGCGTTACCCTTTGAGATGGACAGCAGAGGGATCATTCTTCTTTTTCAGATAGGGAACAAGGTTTATAAAAGTGAAGGGACCCATCTACTTACTGGATAAAGTATGGCAGAACCATGCCTGAACTAAGTTCTAAACCTTAGGTTAATATTAATGTTCACTCAGTTGCAAAAGGAAAACTCAGAAACATCTTGTTTAGAAATTACAAGTAATTTCCTTGGTTGCTGAAGGTTTGTGAGCGAATCTAGACAGCCCTTGGTGTCACACACCACATGAACCACCCAGGAACTGCGCCACTCTGGAATTCTGTGGGGACAGCCAGGGGTTGTGAACCATGAGCCTGGTTAGAAGGAAGAAAGTGAGAAAAGCCCAAGATGGCCATACTTTTCCTCTTATCAGAAGGATGGAGTACCAGTTTGTTGGCTGATTAGTCAACAGTTTTAATCATGGTTTCTTTGGGCAATAGAGAAAGTGATTCTGAGCACAAACTCTGCAGCTTGCCCTCATGGCTGCCAATCCTGACTTCACCAAGCAGATGAGTCATGTGGGTTACTCAACTTGTTTCTACTTTCACCTCCTGCCATAGCGCGTGTTTTCTTGTTCTCTTTCCAGGTTTGATTTTTGATCAAAGATAAAGCAGAGCTTTCATTTATACCACCGACTGTTTTCTCTTGTTCAGGGCAGAGAGATGCATACTTTTGTACAGCCTGGCTCACAGCCTTCAGTTCCCTGTAAGTACCCATTCTGTGCACCTGAATTTCCCACTCCTGTTCTTTACTCTCCTCTGATCCAGGGAATGTATCACCTTTGAAAGTTATGGGCTTTCTCCTCTGTTTACACATACTGACAGCTGAGAGATACCCATCACTCCCATGTTTTCTCCAGCTCTTCAGATCCTTGAAGTTTCTCCGAATTAATCAGGATTTTAAAATTTGTTGTTTAGGTGTTCAGTTCAGTTCAGTTGCTCAGTCGTGTCCGACTCTTTGCGACCCCATGAATCGAAGCATGCCAGGCCTCCCTGTCCATCACCATCTCCCGGAGTTGGTGGACGTGCATATATTGTTGCTCAACTACACCTCTACCTACTTCCAAAAAGTTTTTATCACCCCAAAAAGAAAATCCTAAACCATTAAGCACTCAAACTCACATCCATCGAGTCGGTGATGCCATCCAGCCATCTCACCCTCTGTCATCCCCTTTTCCTCCTGCCCCCAATCCCTCCCAGCATCAGAGTCTTTTCCAATGAGTCAAATCTTCGCATGAGGTTAATTCACATAAATAAAAATAAAGTATACAATTCAGACTTCCCTGGTGGTCCAGTGGGTAAGAATCTGTCTGCCAAAGCAGGATAACATGAGTTCAATCCCTGGTCTAGGAAGATTCCATATGCCACTAAGCCCTTCCCTACAACTACTGAATCCGCACTCTAGAGCCTGTGCTCCACAACAAGAAACGCCACTGCAGTGAGAAGCCCACACATCACAAACAGAGAGTAGTATCCTCCGTTCTCCCTAGTTAGGAAAGCCCGAGAGCAGCAATGAAGACCCAGCACAGCCATAAGTTATTAATTTAAAAATATACAATTCAGTGACATTTAGTGCATATATTGTTGTTCAACTACCACCTCTATCTACTTCCAAAAAGTTTTTATCACCCCAAAAAGAAAATCCTAAACCATTAAGCATTCATGACTATTCCCCGCTGCCTCAAGCACCTGAGTAACCACCAATCTGTTTACTGCTTCCCTGGATTTATCTATTCTGGATATTTCATATAATATCCAGAATGGAATCATACACTCTGTGGTCTTTTGTGTCTGCCATCATCAGGTTTTAAGGTGATCGTATGGGACATAAATGACTAATAGAAGCAACTTCTACTTCTTTTTATGCTGTAGCAGTACCTCCTGTAAGGAACCTGTGAATGGAGGTCTAAAGTAACCAGGACAGGGACTTCCCTGGTGATCCAGTGGTTAAGAATCCACTTGGCAATGCAGGGGATGTGGGTTCAATCCCTGGTCTGGGAACTAAGATCTCACATGCCATTTGGCACAACCAAAAAATAAAAATTAAAAATAATGAAATAATGAAATAAAGCAATCAGTAACCAGGACATTTGAGTAGCAGAACCATGTTCAATGTCAGCAAAGTGCTGAGTGCACTGAATGACTTTCTAACTATGCCAAGTTGACAATTCCTGCCTTCTGTAACAAAGTGAAGACCTCCTGATGGTATATTTAGTCCACGTGAGGATGGGTTGGGGGAGAGGAAAAACAAGGGGATCTTGAAGGAGGAGGAAACCTGGTTCACACACTAAGGAATCTGAGGCTGTTGATGTCAAATAAATGCTTCTCAACTTTCTAAGATCCTGAAATTAGTTAAATCAAGAAGCAGTGTGATCTAATTAGTAGTGATGGAATGACTATTATAAGGCAATGATCACTACAGACCCTCAAAAAAGGTGAGAACTGAGGAGAAAGAATGTGCCAATATGATGCCAGGACTTCCTAAAGAGAGGATGATCTGATACCAATGACTGTTGGTGAGTAGTCAGAAAGAGTAGAGAATAGTGATTCTACAAGTAACATTTTATTTGCTATCCTTGCTTCAGGACCTATCCCTTATTCATTTTAGAGCTATTTTTAATCAAAATTATCTCTACCAGTCAATGAAATCACATCATCCTTTATACTGCATCACTGAGCATACAAATAATATGGAATTTGGTTTTCCAAATGCCCACAAACAGAAAGAAAGACCTGTACGTTATTTGAAGCACTTCTCATTTCCCCTGGCATTTCAATTGTCTATTAAGCAAGCAAGCAAACACACACACAGATACACACAAATGTTTCAGAAGTACATAAAGTCACACAATCATAGAATTTTAGAGCTGGGGAAGACCTTGAAGGTCCTCTAGGCAATGAAAACTAACCACCTGCTTGGAATTAATGGGAATTTGTCAAAAAAGCAGAGTACTGGGCTGTACTCCAGAATGACTCCAAAATCTGTAGGAATTAAACACTGGAATATGCAATTTTATACACTTCCTCAGAGTATGAGAACCTCAAAATTACTCACATTTTATTACTTAAAAAAAGTATTTTATTACTCACATTTTATTATTATCAGAAAACTTTGAACCATGGGAGCAGATTACTTTGATGATCATAATTTATGTTTTTAAGGTATCTGATCTTCTTAATACTTTCAGCTTCTATAAGATACTATTTTATCAAAACAGTTGTTGTTTATAGAATACCTTCCATGCACTAGACCACATGCAGAACCTCTTATTTAAATTACTTTTAACGAGGGCTTTCCTGGTGGCTCAGTGGTAAAGAATCCACCTGCCAGTGCAGGAGACACGGGTTGATCCCTGGTCCGGAAAGATCCCGCATGCTGCAAAGTAACTAAGCCCATGGGCCACAAGTATTGAGCCCACGCTCTACAGTCCAGGAGCCACAACTACTGAGCCCACACACCTATAGCTGGTGCTCCGTGCTCCACAACAAGAGAAGCCACTGCAACAAGAAGCCCTCTCACCGCAACCAGAGAGCAGCCCCTGCTTGCCACAACCAGAGAGCAGCCCCTGCTTGCCGCAACTAGAGAAAGACTGCAGCAACAAAGACCCAATACAGTCAACAGTAAATAACTTATTCTTAAAAATTACTTTCCACAGTCTTAAGATAAGCATTTCAACTCTTTGGCCCTCAATGTTCACATCTGAAAATTGGGATAATAGTTTCTACCTCTTCGACTTAAATGAGATAATATGTGCAACTTGCTTACACAGAGCCTATCATAAAGTGCACAAAAATTGTTAGTTATTATTATTTATTCACATTTTATACATGGGGCAAGTATAACATATGGCAGCAGGCAACCCACAAAGACAGTTCACTAAGAAATGATGGAGACAGAACTTAAGTCTTCCTGTCTTTGATTACAAAAACCTAACTTTTCACTCTTTCTTGTATATGCGTGATCAATGAAGCTTTAGTTAATGTTCCTATCAAAAATAACTTTTTTTAGACCTTTGGCCAGCCCCAGGCTTTTGATGAATGCTTCTGTGTTCTTTCAACCTCAGTAAGTTCTGGGCAGCTGCACAGCAGAGACTGAGTGAGTAATTCCTGTATATGTCCCTCAACTTTTTCATACCCCAGAGAAATTCAGTAATATGGCTGGCAGTAAAGTGAGAAAAACAAAAATTGGGAAATGCAGAAGTTGAAGCACTCCAAGACCACACTTTAACCCACGCGGAAACCTTTTTGGGCTCTTTTCAAAAACAACAAAGTATCATATTGAACAATCTACCTGGTGTCCAAAAATAGTGGTCTAGGGAGTCATTGTCTGAGCATCTCATCTCTCAGACACAGGAATGCGTGCCCTGGAGAACTACCAGGGGGACTTCTGGCCATAACGAAACCCCAGCTTGTGTTTCTCATGAAAGTCCAGTTGGTGGTGAAGCCCAGATGTCCAGGACAACTCAGCCACTAGAGGCACAATTTCCAAGTCATGTTGTTTCCGTTAAAAATAACCTAGCCAGGTAGTCCTGTGGTTTCCGACTTTTTAAGAGAAGTTGGTGAGGGAAGAGGGTAGTTAGTAAGGAAAATAACTTTTAAAAATACCTGAAGGAAACCCCATTTTTTGTTAATCTCACTAACTCCAAATCTCCAGGAATGAAAAATGCTACTGTCATGATAAGAGATGTACTTTTTTTTCTCCTTTAATAGAAGAAAGGTAAGCAGGTACTATAACTTTCTGAGAAATAAGGTTATTTTCTAATGCTGGATGAGTCAGGCTTCTAAAATAATTCTTACAGCCATTATGCAAGCTATTTAACTCTCCATTTGTTAGAAAGCATTTCTTAAGAAGCTTATATGAATATGAATGACATCTCATTTTTTTAAAAGAGAAAAACTGAACTTGTTTTTTAAAAGCACAAAAACCCTACATACTAAACTTGTACACATCAAGTATTGGTCCAATCTTACATCACTTTATTTACAATTAAACAGCACCATGGTTTTCTCAATTAGGTTAGTTAAACATGCCCAGAAAATTGTTATTCAAAGTCTATGTTCCTTTAAAATAAAATTAACTCTTTAACTGAGCTCAAATCCTCAACAAACAAAAAACCTTTTACCAACCATAGATAATTATATCACCAAATTTACTTAAGAAAAATAGATTTGAACATTTTTTTTCCTCCAGTTGACAAACTTTGAGAGATACTGCTGTTTAATGTGGCACACAAATTAAGAAACATTTTGATAACAGGGGCATTATACTGAAACACCCTCACATATTTCCACCTCCACATATAAAAATATCTCTTTGAAATCAATGCTGCTGTCTCCTCTTGAATTTGACATTTCATTTTTATCTGTCATCATTGTTTTCTTACAAGTCATCACTCATACCAGAATAAGCTATCATCGTGGCTAAAACATATGAAGCACATGTCAAAGCTCTGTGTTTGCTCATGTTGTTTCTGCCAACTTGGAGAGAGGATGAGAAATTTTATCAAACATATTCATGTATTCCAGATACTAAGCTTTCACACACAGTAAAGCTAAGCAGATCCTTGGAATGACTTTGTGAAGAATTCTTTCCCAATGTCATGTGCTTCATAAGTGAAAGGTACAGACCCAGGACCCAAGATTTCAGACTATCCTCCAGAAATTCTCTGCTCTGTACGTTTTTTTCCCCCTTTTTTTGGCCACAAGGCATGTGAGATCCTAGTTCCCCAACCAGGGATTGAGCCCATGCTCTCTGCATTGGAAGGGTAGAACCACTGGGCCATCAGGGAAGTCCATCTGCTCTGTACGCTATTAAAATTCTATCCATTCATCAGAATCTTAATTGAGAACTCAATCTAGGGAATTCCCTGGCAGTCCAATGGTTAGGACTTGGCACTTTCACTGCCAAGGTCCCAGGTTCAATCCCTGTTCAAGGAACTAAGATCCCACAAGCCAAATCACTTGGCCAAAAAAGGAAAAAAAAAAAAAAAAGGAAATCAGTCTATTGTGAAGCAATAGATTGTGAATTCTTTTCTTCCTCTGACTTCATCATACTAAGTGGGCAGTGGTATCCTGTTACTAGGATTAAATAAGAGGTGAAGAGACCACTGTATGGGACGCTTTACCAAGAATTTTCTACAGAGAATCATGGAATCATTGTTCCTCAATGTGTTTTTCCATTGTTCCTCAAAGTGTTTTCCCATTAAACTTTCCTATAAAAGAGAAGTAAAATAAGGAATGCTGAGCATCTTAAACCAGCCACATGTTGGGCTGAAATGTCTTTGGAATCTGTTTTTTCTCTAATGTTAACACGATGCTCTATTTACTTGTGGGCCTGCCAGATGTTGACTTACCCTCCATGAGTGCATGGTAAGTTGATTCAGTCGTGTCTGACTCTTTGTGATCCCAAGGACTGTAGCCCGCCAGGCTCCTCTTTCCATGAGGATTCTCCAGGCAAGAATCCCGGAGTGGGTTGCCGTGCCCTCCTCCAGGGGATCTTTCTGACCCAGGGATCAAATCTGTGTCTCCTGCACTGGCAGGTAGATTCTTTACCACTGAGTCACCAGGGAAGCCCTATATTGCCATGTACTCACATTTAGGCATGAAGATATGCGTATCCAATGAAGATATGCGTATCCAGTTTTTAGAAGCACAAGGCAGTCGTCCCTTCAATTTTGAGATGCAATGATTCTCTCATTTTTATTTCAAGTCTTTTATTGACACTTAATTCTTTTATATTGTCATTTAAGATCACCTATTTTAAAGCTTGAAAGATAAGTTTCTTGAACTATAATATGCATCATTGTTCCCCTTCAAAGCTCAGCCTTATGCTTTCTCATAATAATCCTTCAATAAGTATTAAATGAATGAATTTCAGTTTTCAAAGATGCTGTTTATAAATTACTTATAAAAGCACTTTTTGAATTATCTCCAAAGGGGTAAAACATTAAAACAAACACAATAGATTTTTTTCCTCCCCCACAACCTTCATTTTCAAGTACTGAATTTGTGTATGTTGGAGAGAATCTTCTTTATGCAATCTCTACACTGAAAAGTAAGATTTTCAAAACAAGAGACAGTATATAAAAATGTACATTGAATTGTACATTATTAGATTCTACCAATGCTTTGATGTTTTTGTTGTTCAGTTGCTCAGTCATCAACCCTATCAAATCTAATTTATGAAATAGAATTAAATAAATATCCACAGATAATTCTAGTGGAGGTGATGGAATTCCAGTTGCTCTATTTCAAATCCTAAAAGATGATGCTGTGAAAGTGCTGCACTCCATATGCCAGCAAATTTGGAAAACTCAGCAGTGGCCACGGGACTGGAAAAGGTCAGTTTTCATTCCAATCCGAAAGAAACACAATGTCAAAGAATGTTCAAACTACCACACAATTGCACTCATCTCACAGGCTAGTAAAGTAATGCTCAAAATTCTCCAGGCCAGGCATCAACAGTATGTTAACCGTGAACTTCCAGATGTTCAAGCTGGTTTTAGAAAAGGCAGAGGAACCGACTGATGTTGAAGCTGAAACTCCAATACTTTGGCCACCTGATGGGAAGAACTGACTCACTGGAAAGGACCCTGATGCTGGGAATGATTGAAGGAGGAAGGAGAAGGGGACGACAGAGGATAAGATGGTTGGATGGCATCACAGACTCAATGGACATGGGTTTGAGTAAACTCTGGGAGTTGGTGATGGACAGGGAGGCCTGGCATGCTGCAGTTCATGGGGTCGCAAACAGCCGGACATGACTGAGCAAATGAACTGAACTGAAAGGATAATTCTGCTTCTGGAGGAATGGACTTGACTGCCACCTTTTTTTCTTTCTTATTTTGGCCAAGCTGTGAGGCATGCCTAGTTCCCTGACCAGGGATCGACCTATGCCCCCTGAATTGGGAGTATGGAGTCTTAAGCACTGGACCACCGGGGAATTCCCAAATTTTAAAATTTTGTGTTTATTTTTTTGCCACAACTGGTGGCTTGTGGGATCTTAGTTCCCTGACCAGGAGTGGAACGGTCCATGGCAGTGAAAGGCCACCATGATCGCCATCTTTCTCTGTTCTTCCCCACGATGCCTGGTCTTATATGCTTCCCAAAACACAGTGTTTTATTTCTCTTTGCTGCTTGGCTGAGACTCATGTCCCATTATTGAACTGAGAGGTGGGGAAACATTCTGGCGAAAAATGGCCACCAGAGACTCTTTCAACAAAACAAAGAGCTCCAAAATCCACGCTTCAGTTAGATTTAGATTTAATTACTTGCTAGACCAACTGTCTACATTTTTATGTGCAAAAGAAATCATATCTTGCACAAGCAATTTATTGAGTCTGTCTGACATACACAGCCAAACCCAATTCTAATGACACAGTCAATATCGGGGGGAAGACTCTTCTCTGCAGCTCTGATGAAGATTTCTAAACGGATATGGTCAATCTGACTAAGATCTGCAAGGTTGATTTTACCAGCAAGATAGCATTGCATGAGCTTTGAAGTAAGGCAGATCATAAAAAGGAATGAAATTCTGATGCATGCTCTAACATGGATCAATCTTGAAAACATTATGAAAAGTGAAATAAGGCAGACACAAAAGGACAAAGATTGTATGTTTCCACTTACGAGTGTTTACAATCATCATATCCATATAAGATTACCAGAGACGGCCAGGGGGAATGGTGAGTTACTGTTTAATGATTATGGGGTTTTTTTGGGGGGTCATGAAAAAGGTTTTTGATGGCTGCACATTGTGAATGTAGTTAATACCACTGAATTGTGCCTTTTAAAATAGTTAGAGGGACTTCCCTGGGGTCCAGTGATTAAGACTCTGTGTTTCCACTGCAGAAGGTACAGGTTTGATCCCTGGTCAGGGAACTAAGATCTCACATGATCTGCAGTGCAGCCAAAGGGGGGAAAAAGTTAGAATCCCAGAAACCAATCCAAAACTAAACAGAAACAAAGCAGGTGCATCAGCAGCCAGTCTGTTTTCCTATTTCTGCCTGGAACAAAAGGGCATAATTTGAAGAGAGAGAATATACAAAAGGAGCTCATCAGCATTGTCAGATCACGTCAAGTTCCCACCATCAGTATCAGGAACTGAGCTTCCCACTGGGGTAAGTTGGGAAATTTTTTTCTAATTTTCAGATTTTGTCATGTTACCATCTCTGAGAATTAATATTTAAACTTATTTTGGAAGGATGTGTGTGCATGTCACTCTCTAGACAATCAGTTGATAATATAGTAAAGATACTACTCATATCTGAGGAAACAAGAGGATCAGATTTTACACGCCCTTGGATGATCCCACCTTGGCCTCTGCAGAGGAATTTTTTTTTTTCTATTTTGGGGGGTCATGACACACTGCCTGTGGGATCTTAATTCGTTCAATTAGAGGAAACTAAACCAAGAATTGAACCAGCGAGCTTGGCAGTGAAAGCATGGAGTGGTAATCACTGGTGTGCATGCGTGATAAGTCTCTCAGTCGTGTCCAACTCTTTGCGACCCTATGGACTGTGGCCCGCCAGGCACCTCTGTCCATGGGATTCTCCAGACAAGAATACTGGAGTGGGTTGCCATGCCCTTCTCCAGGGGATCTTCCCCACTCGGGGATATCTCCAGCATTAGCAGGAGGGTTCTTTATCACTAGTGCTACCTGGGAAGCCTGCTAACCACTAGACCACCACCAGCAGAATCCCTGCAGAGGAACCAACCTCTCACGGACCTAAGACTCAGTGAACATAGACAATTTCGTATTTGAAGTTATAAGTGCTAAATAAAAATATATGTTAAGGAAGTGGAAAGAGAAAGGTCAGGGTGATGGGATATAGTGGACATTTTAGATATGAGACGAGAAAAAGTCTCAACTCGATACAAGGAGTATCTGAGTAAAGACAAAGGACCAAGCAGTAATGATAGTAAGAGGAAGCTTATTCCAGACAGAGGGACAAGCAAATGCAGAGGCTGACGCCTGTGTGTTCCTCGTGCAGAGCAAGGAGAGCGGTAAGGCAGGGGCAGAGGGCCGGGCAGAGGGTCTGGGGAGCCATTTGTAAAGATGTTGACTTCTTACTGAGAAAAAGAGGGGTCAGGGAGAGTTGACAGCAGAGTGACATGATCGAAAATATTTCAAAAATAGGACTTCTCAGGTGGCCCCGTGGTTAAGACTCCACACTTCCAATGCAGGGGGCATGGGCTCAGTTCTTGGTAAGGGAGTTAAGATCCTGCATGCCATGCAGCCAAAAAGGAAAATAAATCTTAATAAATAAATATATATATATATTCCCCCCCCCCCCCGCCCCAAGAATTACTCTGATTGCTGTAAGAATAGACTGTAACTGAAGAAAGGTGGTGGCAGGAAGGCCAGTTGAGCGGCTGAATATAATTTTTCAGGATGCTTAGATCTGGAGGTGGTGACAAGTGGTCAGGGTCTGGATTTATTCTGAAAGGAGAGTTAACAGGATTCGGGCACAAGATTTAAAAGAAAGAGAGCAACCAAGAAGATGGCCAGGATGGCTCTGAGTGCCACTGAGACAAAGAGGTAAGAGGACCGGATTATACGTTGGGAGAGACAACAGGTGCTTGGTTTTAGCCATGTTTGAAATGCCCAGACATCCAGAGGGAGATGCTGAGGTGGAAGATGGGCATACTTGCCTCGAGTTCAAGGGAGAGTTCCAGGCTAGAACTACAGACTGGGGCAGGGGGAGGATTATTAAGATGTAGACGATTTTTTAAAGCCTTGAAGCAGAAAGAGAGCAAGAACCCTGGCCGCTTGGCTCACTATTGCAACACCGGCACCTGGCAGCTTCTGTCACCTAGTGGGTATTGAATGTCTACTGAATGAACAGATAGAATGCATATGAACGCAGGAGGGAGAAGTAAAAATATTAGACCAGCTTGTATGAAGGAGGGAACTTAAAGCATCTTATTTGAAAAGCCCAACCTGTTTTCTAAGTTCAGTGCAGTCACTTAGAGGCTGATTCTGTGTGATGAAATAAATCTTTTTGTTGTTTGAGATGCTGCTGCTTCTGACTTCAAATTAATATATGGCTTCTGTGGAAAAGATGAGCGTATGCAAAAATTATCCTTTACGAGAGGCTCTTGGGTGCCGCTGCCCCCGCCGCCCCGCCGCTCCCGCGCAAGCCGAGAGGTGCAGAGAACCTAGTGTGCTACCGAGGTCTTACTCCTCTAGCGGGGAGACGTGACTTTTATCTCAGATGATTCTTGGGAGGAACCGTTAAGAGAGAGAAAGCTGTTACTAAAGAACTTGCAGGATTTACATGCATGGCTGTTTTCCTTTGGTTATCCTTCAACTCAGTGCTGCCCACTGTAAGCCACATACGTAATTTAAATTTTTCGAATAGGCACACAAAAAATACATTTGTCCTCTAAAGATGTACAAGTTGAGAGTTGCATATTTATTTGGGGCAAGATGAGGTGCCCAGGAGGCGGCAGCTCAGCTGAGCTGCTACTGCTGCTGCTAAGTCGCTTCAGTCGTGTCCGACTCTGCGACCCCATAGAGGGCAGCCCACCAGGCTCCCCGGTCCCTGGGATTCTCCAGGCAAGAACACAGGAGTGGGTTGCCATTGCCTTCTCCCCGATAGCTGAAGGACTGCTCCAAAGAGGTAGTGGGGGAAGGTCAATATATAAGATAAAAAAAAAAAAAAAAAAACTATCCTTTGGTGTAATCATCTAGTCTTTTAGCAACTCTTGTAAAGCAATCAAAGGAAAAAAAAAAATTCAGTGGTTTGGGAGGCAAAAACCTCTGTCCTAAGTCCTGAGTGTACTTGGCCAGCAACCAAGCAGGAACAGTTAGTGTCAGTCTTCATTGAGACTCAGAGCTATTGTGTAATTAAATGAGAAATAGATGCTTTTGGCTAATCGAACACATGATGCTTTTAAGTTTATTGTTATTATTATGTTTTAAAAATTAAAGATACCATTTTAAGGAGTTTCCTGGCAATCCAGTGGTTAGGACTTGGTGCTTTCACTGCTATGGCCTCAATTCAATCCCTGGTCAGAAAACTAAGATTCCCACAAGCCTTGAGGCACAGCCAAGAAATAAATAAATGAATAAAGATATCTTTTTTTTTTTACCAGGATTACAATATACAAACTGTCTACTCCTCCTGTCTCCTGATCTTTACTACCTGTGGAGGGTAGACTGCATTTTTAAAGAAGCAGAACTAAAGGAACCTATACATTAGGCAGAGTGGCCCGCAGTCATTTTCTCTCTGTGATTTTTTGCCTATGAAAACCCCACCCACCTCCAGTGGACCCAAACAGGAGGAAGCCTGCTGGGGTATGGGTTACCTGTTGGTGGTGATGCTGCTGGGGGGAGGAGCCTAAAGGGCTGAGTTCAAATTTGAATGTGTGAGACCGGTGCCTTGTCAGCCAGTGCAGCAGAAGTGCTGGAGGCAAGCTTTTCTTCCTAAGATCTTCAGGGAGCCAAGAAAGACAAACTGGATTCCACCATGGACAGGTAAAGCAGTCTGCTTGTGGGTAGTTGCTCTGGCTTTCCTCTCAGAGCAAATCTGAGTAATAAGATGTGCAAACTTTCCCTTTCTCCCCTAACACTGACTCACAGGATCTGCCTGGTCAAGATGCACAGTTATTTTTCTGGATCTGTCTCATCTTCTGTTCAGATCTTACGTGCTTTCCGCCCAATTATCTCTCTCTCTTTTTTTCTTTCCATACTCGAAACTACTTTTATGCACCATGCATTGACTGGTCCTTGCAGTTAGGATAGTTTATGGTAGTAATATTAATCAGGCAAAGAGACTCAAATCATGAAAAGGTCATGGCAATACTGTACTAAAAACAGTAGTGGTAATGGTAATAATTCTGTAAACATTCAACTGTAGAACCTCTTGAAGAAAAACTTGACTATGGAGACTTTATTGAATAATTACATAGTCGAGAAATTATTTTCTAAATGCCAATATTCAAAAGTATTTGCTTGAAGGTCAGTCACTATGTCTGTGACAAGGAGATGAATTCAACTGAAAAAACTTCTTTAATATTATAGGCCAAAGAGGCAGTTAATGGCATTTTTACTCTTTACCTAGTCTTTCCATTTCTTCAGACATGACTTAACTTACTTCTTTAATGCATACTCTAAAACTTTGATGATGTCTTCACATGAAGTTTATGACAATTGTTATTACCATAGAACTTAATCTATTTCTATTGCAAATGTATGCAAATTTACACCTAATCCATATACTTCAATCTCAATGTAGAATCTTAATGGTGGATTAAATGTCCTTCAGAAAACTGAGGGCAAAATATCACACGTCAGCTCAGTTTACAGTGAAAACTAATCTGTGGTATGAGAGGAAAAAGGCTCAATGGAGATACTTGTAAATAATGAAATGCAAAGCAACAGTAAAATCAGAGTTGAAATTCAGAGAAAGTCAAAGAAGGAGAGAGGATGAAATTCAACAGGAGAAAAAGGGAAATACTGTGATTTTCATTAAGGAAAATACTATCTGCAGAGCACAGTACTGATGGCACGCAGCAGGAAAGGATGACTCGGTCACGATTACTTTTAACCCATCTGTCTCTGGTTTGCATTGCTGGGGATGCAGCCAGCGTTCCGCTTCAGGGCACACAGCTGTCTGGCACAGCTGTCAACCTGTGGGCCTTACAGACAGTCTCTACTGAGTCCTCTGCATCCTTAAGAGACACCAAAGAAGACTTCCCTGGTGTGTCAGTGGCTAAGACACCACACTCCCAATGCAGGGGGCCTGTGCTCAGTCCCTGGTGGGGGAACTAGATCCCACAAATAAGACCAGGTGCAGCCAAATAAATAAATATTTCTTAAAAGAGAGAGAGAGAAACCAGAGAATAGGGTGCTGGAACTAGGCCCCCAGCTATAATTAAAGATATTTAACAAGGTCACAGGCATGCAATTCAATTCACTGTGACTGGTAACTTCTGATGGAAATTGTATTTTCATGTGGGGGTAGAAGGCCATTTGAATTCCTTAATCTGTGTCCTATCCTTCCTTATACTCCCAGGACACTTTTTCCTCCTACGGGAACCCCCTGCCAATACCACCTGCAATGCATGATATTGTACCCCTCCCCCACTTCTCATCCACACAGCCCAGGAGGACAGGTTAAATGCAAAAGGAATTTATTGGTAAGAGATGATGCCTAATCTATTTAAAACTGGGCCCAAAGGACAGAATTTTTTTTTCTTCCTCTCCAGTACTTATTATGCATCTACTATGTATTCGGTTTATGTAGTATGCTGAGGGTGGTTATGTTAATTAATTAACAATAGTAATAGTAACAGAGGTAGTGCTGTGGTGGTTTTACCATAGTAAATTATTACCACTTTAGAATAAAGCCAGTGATTATTAGATCTTTGTTAACATTCATTTTGGATTCCTGTTAAATGTGAATTTTTAATTATAAAAATTTGATTGACTAATTTGTATATTGTTTCGTATATGTAATGTATACACTGGTGATACATCTAATTCTCTGCCTCAGGATTTAAAGTGGATTCCAGGGACTTCCCTGGTAATCCAGTGGTTAAGACACCATGCTTCCATTGTAGGAGGCATGGGTTTGATCCCTGGTTGGGGAATTAAGATCTCACATGTCATGTGGCACAGCACCCCACCTCCCCACACTCCCCCCGCCAAAAGATTTCCAATAAACTTCATGTGTGTGAGAAAAACATTCAAATTACAACACCTTTAAAAATCTCTGGTCCTTGCTTACTGATTTACTAAGGGTGATACTTGGGAAGTTGACTTCTGGGTCTATCTCATGTATTTCACTATCAAAGTATCAATAACCAACATGTCCATACAAAAGTGGGTGTAGAAGCTTTATTCACAACCCTCAAATGGAAACAATCCAAATGTCCATCAACAGGTGAGTGAATATACGAAATGTGCAGTATGGAAGCAATGGAATATTGCTTTGCAGGACAAAAGAACAAACTCTACTGATACATGCAACACCATGGATGAATGTCAAAGTCATAATATACTTAATAAAAGAAGTCAGACACAAATGAGGTGATAATGTATACTTAAAATAAAATTCTAGAAAATAAACCATAATTATAGTTACAGATTAGTGGTTGCCTGGGAGGGAGAAAAAGAACCTACTGAAGAGATGGATGAGAAAACTTGGGGGGAGGGGTACCCTAAAAATGTTCTGTACACGGATAGTTGCAGCAGCTTTAGGTGTTTACATCTGACAATATTCACAGAATTGTGAATTTTAAATGGGTGAAGTATGTAAATTATGTGTGTGTGTGCTCAGTCGCTCAGTCATGCCTGACTCTTTGCAATGCTATGGAGCCCATCAGGCTCCTTTGTCCATGGGATTTCCCAGGCAAGAATACTGGAGTGGGTTGCCATTTCCTTCTCCAGGGGACCTTCCCAACCCAGGGATCAAACCCGATCCTCCTGCATTGGCAGGGAGATTCTATATGGTACCACCTGGAAACCTCAATGTAAAAAAAAAAAAAATTGAAATAAGTTTCAATTCTCTTGCAAGCAAACCGTATTCAAATTACTGCCTAGATCATGACTTTGACAAGTTGTCTGCACTTCTGCTCAATGCCACTAGGTGGCAGCGTTATCTCTACTGGTAGATAAATTTGCTGAAAAACACAAAGGACAAAAACCAGGGACACTCACTACTGATGCTTTGGTTATCAACCACATTGGGCTACAGTTCATGGGGTCACAAAGTGTCAGACACAGCTAAGGGACTAACACACACACACACACTGTATAGCTTGTGCTATGTTCACACTACAAAGGAACTTGTGTTGGCAGAGAGTTATTTCTACAAATTCAACTCTAAAATTTAGTGCTTATAACATGCAAGACACTGTGCCGAAAAACAAAAAGCAATCTGTCCCTGACCCCC
This sequence comes from Bos indicus, assembly GCF_029378745.1. Classification (NCBI taxonomy): domain Eukaryota; kingdom Metazoa; phylum Chordata; class Mammalia; order Artiodactyla; family Bovidae; genus Bos; species Bos indicus. The sequence continues at coordinate 101,263,308 of NC_091764.1, forward strand.
ATCCCCGGTGTGGGAAGAACATGGCAAAATATTTAGATTATATTGTGAATTTATACATGAGATCAGCCTAACTCAAATCTTGTAAATACATATGCATAAAAAGACTAGAAGGAAAAACATAAGTATATTAACAGTAATAATTATCATTAGATAGTATGTCTAATTAGTAAAAAATAGTATTAGTCACTCAGTCATGTGACCAGCTCTTTGTGATCCTATGGACTGTAGCCCACCAGGCTCCTCTGTCCATGGGATTTTCCAGGCAAGAATACTGGAGGGGGTTGCCATTTCCTTCTCCAGAGGATCTTCCCAACCCAGGGATCGAACCAGGGTGTCCCACGGTGCAGGCAGGTTCTTTACCGTCTGAGCCACCAGAGAAGCCCCATGTCTAATTATCACTAGATAATTGGTATTTTAAACTTTAATTCTTTAACATTAAAAAATTTTTCACTTTCGACTTTTTTTGTAATGTTCAAGTTGAGAATGGTCAAATACCTTTCACACTTTTAACATATGACTCAAAAAGTGTCACTTCCTGACTCAAAGCACAGAAATTCTAATCCACATTCTACATCTGAGGGGGACAGATGTAGCAATCAATTGATAACAAAAGTTGAATTCTTTGATAGGGATGAGTGGAGAACAGCAGGAAACTTCAGGAGGGTTTTTTTTGTTGCTGTTAATGTTCAATTTTGCCTAGAAAGAGGGGATAGTGGCAGTTGAGAGAGGTCTTCCTAGAAGAGCTGAAATTGATGTTAGGCTTTGAAAGGGGGGTAGGTTTTTGCACAGTGGGGGTAAAAAAGGCAAGTAAGGATTCAGTCAGGAGATGTATTCCAGCAAGACGGCTGGAAAGAAAACTAAAGACTAGTGCCAGGGGGCCTGCTACAGGGGTAAGGAAGGGGGTGAAATGATGGGAGAAAAAAGAAATACTAGGAAACAAGGCTAGAAATGTAGATGTGTCCAATTGTAAAAGCTTTACCACAATTAACGAGTTTGGAGTTTATTCTAGATTTTCTGAGATCTCTAGGGCACCTCATGGAAACTTATTTTGAAGGGACTACAGGCAGAGAGATCAGTTAAGAGATCAGGACAATGTGATAAAAAGAAAGATTAGGGATTGGATTGAAGCACAGAACCGAGAGAACAGAGCAGGGACACTCCCAGAAATACTGGAAAGTTTGACTCAATAAATTTAGATGATTAATTAATTAAATATGAGTGAAGGAGAATCAAAAATGATTCCAAGCTTTTAGACTGCATACTTGGGATGGCAAGTTGGTAGGATAGGAGAGGGAGGTCAGGACAGGGCAATTTGGGAATATTGTTTTGACCACTTAGACTCTGAGATCTATGTTGGACATTTAGGTAGAGGTTGGGGCCTCCCTGGTGGCTCAGTGGTGAAGAATCCACCTGCCAATGCAGGAGATAACAGAAGTTCGATCCCTGGGTCAGGAAGATTCCATGGAGAAGGGAATGGCAATCCACTCCAGTATTCTTGACATAGACAGAGAAGCCTGGCGGGCTATAGTCCGTGGGGTAGCAAAGAGTCAGACATGACTAATAATGGAGTGAAAACCTGAAAAGATGAAACTGGGAAAGACGTCTGTAATTCCAAGTTATCAACATCTAGAAGGCAGCCATGGGAGGAGCCTGTCCTGTGAGCGTGGATCGCTTTGGGGTTCTTGCTGTCTCAACTGGTCTTAAGTACAAGCATGAAAAGGGGTTTGTAGTGGATCTGAAGTGCACTAACTCTTAGGCATCCAGCATAAGGAAGCAAGAGCGTCTCCTCTGGTTTGGCCCAAGTATTACAGATTTTTCTTTAAAAGCTGATGGAAAGCCAAGAAGGCTGCATCTCCTCCCTCCTCTCTCACCCACAGCCTCTTGATGAAGCAGAGACAGTTTCTTTACCAGTTCAAAAACGTGCGCTGGGCTAAGGGCCGCCATGAGACCTACTTGTGCTACGTGGTGAAGCGGCGGGACAGTCCCACCTCCTTCTCACTGGACTTCGGGCACCTTCGAAACAAGGTATCAATTAATATCTTGCTATTAATTAATTAATGCCTGCTTCCCAAGCAGCTACACTGAGGGCACTTTTATAGCCACCTGCTGATGATGCTACTCAGCCTGGTTCATTTGTCTCCATTAGATTTCTGAGATATCTTTTCTCTTTTATATGTCTCTGCACCCACAATAGACAGGTTCCAAAGGCGGTCATTTAACATCCTCCCGAATCCTGCTGGGCACATCAAGGCCACACTTTGTTTCAGTGCTAAGAATCACTGCCCCAAACCTTCCTCTCCTTTCCCCAGCATCCAAATTGCTTTTCAGATTAAGGAAGAAACCAAAAGAAAGAGATTTTTTATTTGGGGGAATCTTATCAGCTCATTCAAGCTGAACTGTAAACGTGGAAAAACAAATTGTGGCTTTGGAATTTTAAATAATGAAGGAAGAAGAATTAGGAAAAATTAATGACTCAGTTTTATCTTTCAAATGATTTCTATTCCTTCCTGCTCACCTAGATCATAAGCCAGCAAGTACATTCATCATAGTGACCCTCAGAAAATTCAGGGAAGCCATGAATTAAAACTAGAAGATCAGAATTTCCCTGGGGCACAGTGGAGAAGAGTCTGCCTGCCAGTGCAGGGGACACAGGTTGGATCCCTGGTGCAGGAAGATTTCACATGCCCTGGAGCAGCTAAGCCCACGTGCCACAACTACTGAGCTTTCATGCTGCAACTACTGAACCCTCGCACCCAAGAGCTCATGTTCTGCAACGAGAGGCCATGAATAGATAAATAATAAAAACTGCTTCTCAATAATATGGCAGCAGTGGTGGTTTAGTCGCTCAGTTGTCTCCAACTCTTGGGACCCCATGGACTGTAGCCTGCCAGGCTCCTCTGTCCATAGGATTCTCCAGGCAAGAATACTGGAGTGGGCAAGAATACTTGCCATTTCCTTTTCCAGGGAATCTTCCCAACCCAGGGATTGAACTCAGGTCTCCTACATTCCAGGCAGATTCTTCACCAACTGAGCAATAACACATCTAGCATTAAAAAAAAAAACAACCTAGAAGATGGGAGAATTACATTTTCAAGAGACTTCATCACCAAAATCCAGAAGAGTTTACATAACATGCAGTTGACATGTGGTCTTGGTGGAAACGCAGGGAAGAATCCCTGGGCAGAATGACACTGACGTATCTCACTTTTCTTGGCCTCTATTTGTGTTGTGTTCATTGTCCCACTGCAATTGTTTTAGCTTCTAATCTTTTCCCTATTTGGTGATAAGACACATTCTAAACATAGAAAGCTTTTGTGTTCCTTTCCTTCTCTCTCCCTGAGTCTTCACAACAAAACTCCATTTAACTTATGAGGAATCAGAAGATCAAAGAGTTGGGTGACTTATGGAACTTAGGTCTTCGGATTCTGGGAGCAATGACTTCTCTGCACTATGAAGTGGACTTGCTATATCTCACTATGGTGATTACTATTACAATCATGGGGGTCATACAAAGAGCAAACTCATTACAGGCACACCTCGGAGATTTTGTAAATTTGATTCCAGAACATGGCAATAAAGCATATTGCAATAGAGAATATTGCAATAAAGTGAGTCAAATTTGGGGGTTTCCTGAAAGTGCTAGTTTTTCAATCCTGTCTGACCCTTTGTGACCCCATGGACTATAGCCTGCCAGGCTCCTCTAGTCCATAGAATTCTCCAGGCAAGAATACTGGAGTGGGTTACCATGCCTTCTCCAGGGGATCTTCCCGATCCAGGGATCAAACCTGGATCTCCCCCATTGCAGGCAGATTCTTTACCATGTGAGCCACCAAGGAAGCCCTAGTACATACAAAAGTTATATGTTTACACTATACTACAGTTCTTTTAAGTATGCAATACAATTATATCTAAAACAAAAAGTGTATATCTTAATTTTAAAGCTTAATGCTAAAAATTGCTATCATCTAAGCCTTCAATGAGTCATACTAGTAACAAAGATCACTGACCACAGATAACCATAATAATGAAAAGTTTGAAATTTGCAAGAATCACGAACTGCGACACAGAGACACAAAGTGAGTGGATGCTGCTGGAAAAAATGACACCAGGGTTGCCGCAAACCTTCAGAACACAAAGTATCTGCAAAGTCCAATATAGCCAAGCACAATAAAACAAGGGACCCCTGTGTTTAATTGTTCTTAAACCACAACCGGTGCCTACTACCTCTTTTACAACACCCACTTGTCAGTCTCAGACTCTCCTAACCCTAACTTTTTATTCTCCACTTGGTGTAGTGGAGTCCAGTGTATTTTCACAACGGTTACATCAACAGCACTTCCAAGCCGTTTCTTCCTCTCCAAGGAAGGAAAAGCAACTTCACAAACAAAATTAAATCTGAGATGGTGTGATGCTACTTGACCCACTCAACTCATTCCATCCTCCCACTGTTCCACAGAAAATCTGCACCCTTTTCCCTTCCCAAAGCCAAAAGTGCAAAGAGTTTAGGATCACCACTCATCATTATGTCCTTTCGGGCAGCTGCTTAGCCTTTCTGTAACCTCGGACAAAACCAAAGACAGACACGCCAAAAAGGCTGACCGCTGGGAGGGACACGAATTAATGACGATGAAGCTACCAGCAGGACAGTCAAGGTCGGTCACCATCCCGAGTCTCTGCTCTCTCCCCAGGCCGGATGCCACGTGGAGTTGCTCTTCCTCCGCTACATCTCTGACTGGGATCTGGACCCTGGGCGGTGCTACCGCGTCACCTGGTTCACGTCTTGGAGCCCCTGCTACGACTGTGCGCGGCACGTGGCCGACTTCCTGCGGGGGTACCCCAACCTGAGCCTGCGGATCTTCACGGCGCGCCTCTACTTCTGCGACAAGGAGCGCAAGGCCGAGCCAGAGGGGCTGCGGCGGCTGCACCGCGCTGGAGTCCAGATCGCCATCATGACGTTCAAAGGTGCGCGGGGAACTTTCGGCCCCGCTCTCCAGAGCAGGACTGGCCATTCAGATTGGGAAAAGCCAGGGTGAGAGAGAGCGGGCAGAATTCTAACTCGCCCCCAAAGTCCTAACTCGCCTTTGGGGCTGAAAGCTGTCAAGGAGAATTGGAGGAAAAGAATCGGTGGACCCAAGACTTTGGGGGAGGGGGTGGCAGGGTTTTCTTTCTTTCCTCATGATTTGAGCTCTGACCCATCCCCTCCCCTCTCCTTTTTAAATTTTCAAATAGATTATTTTTATTGCTGGAATACTTTTGTGGAAAATCATGAAAGAACTTTCAAAGCCTGGGAGGGACTGCATGAAAATTCGGTTCGTCTGTCTAGACAGCTTCGACGCATCCTTTTGGTAAGTGAGGGGGCTTTCTTTGCTTCTCATTTTCTTTCTCTCTCCAAAGTTATCTATCCCTGGCACTACTTATATTTCCTACATTTCCGCGTGTGTGTTTGTGTGTGTTTATCATTCTCCCCTTATTTTTCCTGATGAAAACTTTCTCTTCTCTGTTTTTGTTGTCATTTCTCCTACAACTGAGTTTGCTCTAATGTTGTTTCACAATTCAAAGCCCTCTACTAGCCCTCTGGGGTTTCCCAAGTGGCGCTAGTGGTAAAGAACACGCCAGCCAATCCAGAAGACAAAAAAGATTCAGGTTCGTTCCCTGGGTTGGGAAGATCCCCTGGAGGAGGGCATGGCAACCCACTCCAGTATTCTTGCTGGGAAATCCCACGGACAGAGGAGCCTGGTGGGCTACAGTCCATAGGGTCGCAAAGAGTCAGACACGACTTAGCCCAAGCACCAGCCTTCCAGTAAGATTCCTTTCCCTTCCCCTCTTCCCCACCCTAATCCCCTCCCCTCTCTTTTCCTCACTCACATCTTTAACTTAGACTCTCCTCAGAATCCATTTTACTCCTAGGAAAATTTCTTCCTCTCTTTCTCTTTCCTCTCCCTCTCCCCTTCTTTTCTTAAAAAATATTAATGAGAACGTCCCTGGTGGTCCAGTGGTTAAGACTCTGAGCTTCTGGGGCAGGGGACATGGATTCGACCCCTGGTCGGGGAGCTAAGATCCCAGATGTGGTGCAACCAAAAGATATAAATTTTAAAAAGAAAAAATTAACACAAAAATTACAAAGTCACCCACTGTCTTTCTCCACAGCCACTCTACGAGGTTGATGACTTGCGGGATGCATTTCGTACTTTGGGACTTTGATACCAACCTTCAAGAATGTCACATACAAAGAAGTATCTATAGTGGTGTAAAAGAACTATCTTTGAAGAATTCTGCTGTTCTTCAACTCTCACTTTGAGTTTAGAAAAAAAGTATTCATAGAGGACTTTTTTTAAAAAACTGTCTTGAAAAGAGAAGGAACACAGACCCACCAGGGTTAATGCCAAAACACTGGTTCAGTTTTTCAATGTAACGTCGCCCCCTACTGGGAAATGGCAGAACTGCAGGGCCTGGGAACCCCTGTGTCAGTACTCTTGACTTTTAAGCAGAGAAAGCAAGAGGTTAATGCTGAGGAGCATGGTGAGAGGATCAGAGGTTTTATGACCAGTATTTTTAATTATTTGATTCTTGTTCTGCGTTTTCTAACGGTATTAACGATAGATTTTTCTACTCTTTTCCTTTGGGGTTCACTTTCAAGTGAACAAACTTGCCACCCTGTGATCCACAGAACCTAATGAGAGAACCTGGGTGACTGCAACCCCAAGCTGTCTATTCAAAGCATTAATATCCAAGCATGTGTTCTGTGTTTAATTGTCTGAAGCCTGATTTTAATGTTTGTACATACTAATTTTTTCTTGGCACGGAATATGCATGATCACCGTTAGGATGCTGTATAATAAAGGAGCTTAAAATGAATTTGAGGGCTGTGGAAAAGACATGCTACAAGTGAATTGATACCTCAGGTAACAAATCTGCAAAAAGATCCTTTTAGAATCTTAACTGTGCAAACACACATTTCCCACGTAACTAGTGAACACTTGGAAGGGAGTTGCTTGAATGTTGAGAAAAGAAAAAAGTCCATTCTCTCTGAACCTCAGCAAAGTCAACCAGGTCAAGATTTTTTCCCTTTTTTTTGCATGTATGGGTCCCTTCTCTCAAAGATGTGACAATATAAGAGACTGTGACAGAAGACAGTATTTGAGAGAGAAGGACGACAGAGCATTGCAAGGAAATAGTGTTTTATCCATTAAAATGGAATGATCCACCACAGCACAAACTGGTTATTTGTTCCTAATAACTATCATGGACTGTCAGAAAAATATTCAGAATAACCATAACACAACTATTACCTAGCAACCCTTGCAATGCAGATAAACAGATCTACAGGAAAAGTTGAAAGCAAAAAAAGAAAAAAACTTGAATGCATAATTGTACTGTTTTACTCTTATTGTACATAATTTGTGAAAGAATTAAATATTAAAAATCCTTATTCATGTATTCATATTGTATGTTTATGGTATGCAGTGTCTCATTTTTATCATAATTTTCCTTTTTGTTTTGTTAAAATGGATTTGTAATGTCTCATACATTTATACCTTTGGAAATGCTAGTAGTAAACCATATAATTGTAACATAGTCTAACATTGTATTAACATTGCTATGAAATCCATTTTCTTGATTTTTTTAGTAAATTTTTCCCACAGCAAATTTGATTCTGGCTCAATCAGCTGAATAAATGATAATTTTGGAGCTTTGGAGATAAAAGGTCAAACCAAAGTAATTCCAAAGGTGATTTTTAAAAAGTTAAACTACAGAAAAGTCCGTATGATGGAATAGACTTTGGAGTCCAAGAACAAGTGCACCCATCTATGTTCAACTGAGTTCTGACAAGGGTGCCGGGACTATTCAGTAGAGAAAGAACAGTATTCTCAGCAAATGATGCTGGAACAAGTGGATATCCATCGACAAAAGACTGAATATGGATCACACACACACACAAATTAATTCAAAGTTTATCAAATACCTAAGTCTGAGAAAGTTCCTAATTCATGCCTGCATAAGTCTGCTCTTCAGAACTCAGGGAAAGCCTAAGATACTAAAGATTTTTTCTACAAGTAAGAAACAGGGAACACAGCGCGGCCTTTCCTGGGCATGTCCTTTTCAGTCCTCCTTTTGATAGGACTCAATACTGAGGGGAACGGGAGTGAGACAAGAGGGGAACAAAATTTTAGATAGAGATGTTAATCATAAATTCAGCAGAGGAACTCTGTTTTATGAGGATTCGGTTTCAAACTCAGACTGAGGAAAAAATTTACAGATATTATCTGAGTCTAGTATCCAGAATATAGACAACCTAATTTAGGGACTTCTGGGCAGTCCAGTGGTTAAGACTCAGCGCTCCCAATGCAGGGGGTTCGGGTTCCATCCCTGTTTGGGAACTAAGATCCCACCTGCTGTGTGGCTCCATAAAAAAAAAAAAAAAAAAATGCCGATACATTTCTCCAAGGAAGATTCACAGACCTCTAGTAAGCGGATGAAAAGATTCTCAACATCCTTAGTCATGAGGGAAATGCAAATGAAAACCACAATGAGATACCACTTATAGTTACTATGATGGGTGTAAACAAACAAACTAAAAAAATAACCATTGTTGGTGCGAATGTGGAGAAATTAGAACCATATATTGGCTAGAGGAAATGTAAAATTGTGTAACCACTATTAAAAAGTTTGGTAGTTCCTCAAAAGTCAGTATGAAATTACATTAAAAAGTTTGGTGGTTCCTCAAAAGTCAGTACGAAATTACTGTATGACACAGCAATTCCACTCCTTGGCACACACCCAAGAGAACTAACAACAAAGGTTCAAACAAAAACTTGCACATGAATATTCTAGCAGCATTACTGGTAGTAGCCTAAAAGTGGAAGGGCTTCCCTGGTAGCTCAGCTGATAAAGAATCCACCTGCAATGCAGGAAACCCCGGTGTGAGTCCCGGGTCAGAAAGATCCCCTGGAGAACGCATAGGCTACCCACTCCAGTATTCTTGGGCTTCCTTGGTGGCTCAGATGGTAAAGAATACGCCTGCAATGTGGAAGACCTGGGTTTGATCCTTGGGTTGGGAAGATTCCTCTGGAGGAGGGCATGGCAACCCACTCCAGTATTCTTGCCTGGAGAATCTCATGGACAGAGGAGCCTGACCAGCTACAGTTCATGGGACCAAAGAGTCAGAATGACAGTGACAGATACACACACACACATATCCTGCAATATATCCTTCAAAACACTATGCTAAGTGAAAGACACCAGATATAAAATACCAAGTATTGTATAAGTCCACTTCCAAAACAGATAAATCCAGAGTTCTGACTCCCTGCAACAGTGGGCAAAGTATTTAACCTTTGTAAAGTTTTACTTTCCTATCTGTAAAATGGGTATGATGTTAACTTTTCATATATTTTTCGTATGAAGTTAGAGGATTACACAAAGCTGGCACTATTTTAGTGAATAGCATTGCCATTTTCTGTTCAGAAGACAGAAACCTAGGGACTTCCCTGATGGTCCAGTGGTCCAGAGTCCACCTGCCAATGCAGGAGACACGGATTTGATCCTTGGTCCAGGAAGACCCCACTTGCCACACAGCACCTAAGTCCATGAGTCTCAACTACTGAAGCCTGTTGCAAAGAAATCTAACAAATTAAACCTATAAAAAGGTAAAATAAAAGTTAAGTATTCCAAACATCTCAACACTGTGTAGAGACTCAAATTCTCTTAAAACTTTCAGCTTGAAATGCCAATATTTAATGTAGGATTCTTTATACTATATTTGAATGCATATTATCTTGAACTAAAAACAAATAGATTTGGAGACCAGAAGAAAGGGGGCAGGACACAACCATTAACATAAACTGCTTAGAACCAACTAGATTTAACTTTCAGTAGATCTTGAGTCTCATTAAACAATAATTATAATTCATTATCCTCTAAATGACACACCCACAGGGGCCAGGACAGTTCAGGGCCCAAAAGGCCAAAAAGTGGGTGCTGGCTCCATTCTGAAAAATCCCCACCCCTCCTCCAAGCTGGTTAGAATGTTCCTCCCACTTATCAGCCCAGGAAACTACTCAGCCCATAAAAACTAACCACCTGGTATTTCAGGGCCCCCTCTCCTCTTCAGGCTTCCCAGGTGGCACTAGTGGTAAAGAATCTGCCTTTCAATGCAGGAGATACAGGAGACACAGTTTCGATCCCTGAGTCAGGAAGATCCCCTGGAGAAGGAAATGGCAACCCACTCCAGTCTGTGGAGTCACAAAGAGTCAGACATGACTGAGCACAATAGGACTGCAGCCCACCAGGCTCTTCTGTCCATGGGATTTCCCAGGTGAAAATACTGGAGTGGGTTTCCATTTTCTCCACGAGGGGATCTTCCCGACCCATGGATGGCACCCAAGTCTCCTGAGTCTCCTGCATTGGCGGGTGAATTCTTTACCACTGAGCCACCTGGGAAGCAGTGTATGAGGTCATAGAGAGTTGGACACCTAAAGATACACATAACACTTAGCCACTACAGACTGAAAAGATAAAATCCAAACTCATCTGGGGTTATCTCCAGAGAGAAAAATAGGATGGGAGAAAGAAAGTAGGGGAAAGGGAACTTAATGCTTTTTACTCCATACAGTTCTACCAAAAAAAAGCATAAGTTTTTAATAGTTAAAATTTTAGAAAAATACCATTGAAAACTTAGGAGTCAATAGCAATTCTCGTTTTCCATTCTCCAATGTTTATTTACTAACATACAGACTATTTCACTAATTTCAGGGGTTGAGAAGATTTGAGTGCATAGGTGAGCACATGTCTAGAAACTTTCTTTACCAATGATTTATGAAACACTTTAAAGGCTGGACAATGTGCAGGAAAGGGAGTCAGGGTTCCATCAGAGAAAGAGAACCAGAAAAAGATATATACATTATAGCAGATGGAACTCTACTCCATGTTATGTGGCTCCATGTTATGTCCCTGGATGGGAGCAGAGTTTGGAGAATGGATCCGTGTATATATATGGTTGAGTCCTTTCGCTGTTCACCAGAAGCTATCACAACATTTGTTTGTTAATTGGTTATACCCCAATGCAAAATAAAAAGTTTAAAAGAGAAAAAACAAACAAACAAAAAGATATACATTAAGAAGTTGACTCACCCGAGTGTAGGAGCTGGCACAGAGTCTGAAATCTGCAGCACAGGGTGGCACGAAGGACTGGTGAGAACTCTATGGCAGAAGCTTCAGTCCTCTACTGAAATATCTCCCTGGAAGCCTCTCAGTTCTGCTCTTAAATCCTTACTAACTGAATAAGACCCACTCAGATTATGTAAAATACAATCAAGCATTTTTTTTTGGCAGTGCTTCAGGGCATTCGGGATCTTTGTTCCCCTACCAGGGATTGAACCCTGTGACTCCTGCAGTGGAAGCAGAGTCCTAATCACTGGAATTCCAACTAAGGGATTACTGACTTCTTATCTAAGGGATTACTGACTTCTTATCTACAAAATACCCAACAACACCCAGATCAGTGTTTGACCGAATATCTGGGGCTTCACCAAAGTGAAGTCGCTCAGTCGTGTCCGACTCTTTGCTTCACCAAAGTGAAGTCGCTCAGTCGTGTCCGACTCTTTGCGACCCCATGGACTGTAGCCTACCAGGCCCCTCCCTGCATGGGATTCTCCAGGCAAGAGTACTGGAGTGGGTTGCCATTTCCTTCTCCAGGTGATCTTCCTGACCCAGGGATCGAACCCGGGTCTCCTGCATTCCAGGCAGACGCTTTAACCTCTGAGCCACCAGGGAAGCTGACCCATAAAATAGAATGTATATGTAAGAAACCAAACAGCAGCAACAAAAAAACCAAAGTAAAATTAAAAAAAACAAAAACAAAAAAACAACCCACTACCACAGAGAGTTAACATTTGATTGCAGATTTGATTGTCATAGTACTAACTGCTTCATATCACTGACCCAGCTAAGCTCCATACTTGTCTTGGTTTAATCGTGGTTTAGTCATTAAGTTGTGTCTGACTCTTGCGGCCCCATGGACTGTAGCCCACCAAGCTCCTCTGTCAATGGGATTTTCCAGGCAAGAATACTGGAGTGGATTGTCATTTCCTTCTCCAGAGGGTCTTCCTGAACTAGGGATCAAACCCAGGTCTTCTGCATTGCAGGCAAATTCTTTACTGACTGAGCTATGAGGGAAGCCCAATACTTGTCTTGACATTGACACTGAAGTCGCTCAGGCGTGTCCAGCTCTTTGTGACCCCATGGACTGTAGCCTACCAGGCTCCTCTGTCCATAGAATTTTCCAGGCAAGAGTACTGGAGTGGGTTGTCATTTCCATAGTGTAGCTCATTTTGTTGCAGATAGCAGAGACTAACTCAATCTACTCATAAAAAGCAAATTTGTTTTACAGTCACATGTAGACAATAACTGGAAAAATGAGATGGTTTTGCTAGTGACTAAGAGGTTGGGCTTCCCTTATAGCTCAATCAGTAAAGAATCTGCCCGCAATGAAGGAGACCTGAGTTTGATCCCTGGGTCAGGAAGATCCTCTGGAGAAGGAAATGGCAACCCACTCCAGTATTCTTGCCTGGAAAATCCCATGGACAGAGGAGCCTGGTGGGCTACAGTCCATGGGGCCACAAGAGTCAGACATGACTTAGTGACTAGACCACGAAGAGGTTCTAGTGACTAGCTACATTTCCTGGCTTTTTCAGGGACCACATGGCTTCTGTCTCTCTCAGTGTCTTTTTTCTCCCTAAGGGTAGAAGGCAGAAGGAGCAGAGGGTGTCAGAGGATAAGATGGCTGGATGGCATCACGGATGCAATGGACATGAACTTGGGCAAATTTCGAGAGATGGTGAGGGACAGGGAGGTCTGGCATGCTGCAGTCCATGGGGTCACAAAGAGTCATACGTGACTAGGCAACTGAACAACAACAAGGGTTCCCTCTGTTCGCCTCCATTACTTGCTGTCTTCTTCTGAAAGTTCCTGCTCCATATGACCTCAGCTTTTCATAGATTCTCCAATCTTCTGTTCTTTTTTTGTAATCTTAGTTCACCTATCAGGGATGGAACCCATGCCCCCTGCAGCGGAAGCATGGAGTCTTAACCACTGGACTGCCAGGAAGTCCCTCTATTTTTTATTCTTAGTCCTTAAATAATTTTTAAAATAAAATTCTATGTAGAGAAAAGTGCCAGAATCCTAAGCAACAGTTTGAGAATTTTCATAAATGTCTGACAAATAGCACAATCAACAAGTAAACACAAGGGACTTTCCTGGGGTTCCAGTGGTAAAGAATCCACCTTCCAATGCAGGGGATGCTGGTTCGATCCCTGGTTGGGGGTCTAAGATCCCACATGCCACCAAGCAACTAAGCCTGTGCACCACGAAGGAGTCCCATGTACTGAAACTAAGACCCGATGCAGCCAAAAATAGAAATAAAGAAATACATTTTTAAAAATGTTTAAAGAAATAAAACAAGGATTTTCCTAGTGGTCCAGTGGTTAAGGCTACATGCTTTCACTGCAGGGGGACATGGGTTGGATCCCTGGTTGGGGAAATTGCACATGCCATTAAAAAAAAAAAAAAAAAAACACAGCTAACATTCCAAAAGTTCCCCTTATTCTGCGTCCCAGCGCTTGTTTAAATGAAAAATTAGTAGTGAGAAGAGCTAATGATACATTTGGCAGAGAGAATAGCACTTTAAAGATGGAGAGGTTAGGGTAACATTTAAGGAGGTGCAGCTGTAGGAGAAGAGGAGTCTAGAGGGTGGGGCAGCACAGGACTGATCATGAAAAACCCTTTATTAAGTTGAGGGGTTTAATTTTTAAACCCGCAGGCTATAAAGAATGTCTGAAAGGATTTTTTCAAACAAAAAATAATTATGTCCTCATAAAAGGGATGTGACTTCTAGGGAGTAGCACCTATCTTTTGCTAATCTGCTGTAGAAGTTATAGTTGACTATGAAGGAAGAAATCCTACAGTACTGAGGTATGCCTAAGTCATCCTGGCTTACTACCTGTTGTAAGTGTACGCTAATTAGAACAGCCTGCTGTGTGGTCATTTAAATATGCATTGAAGAAAAGAATTAACCATTAAAGAAAAGAATTCATTTAAAACTCAAAATGGCGTCAAAATGGAACTGGGTAGCCATTGTAGATGTAGTTTCGGACATGTTCTTCCATGACTGAGAACTTGAACTTTCTGAACTGTATCTAACTCAGGGACACTACTAACCAATCTGAAAATAATATCCACTGCCAACTGCACGCTTATGGTCTCAAGGTCCCGCCTTGTAAAGATGCATCCATTTTAGGTCCCAACCAAACCTTGCTCAACAAACACCCTTACTCCTTGCCAGTTCCGGTTTTGATTCTTGAGGAACAACTTTATTCATTTCTCTTAATCATCCCAGGGTCAGGTAGCAGGCAACTATCGACCATCCCTATAGGTTAGAGTAGCTCTGGTGGCTCAGGCGGTAAAGAATCTACCTGCTATGCAAGACACCAGGGTTAGATCCCTGAGTCGGGAAGATCCCCCGGGGAAAGAAATAACAAACCACTTCAGTATTTTCGAGTGGGAAATCCCATGGACAGAGGAGCCTGGTGAGCCATAGGGTCACAAAGAGTTGGACACAACTGAGCAACTAACACACCATAGGTTAGAACCCGATGAAATTAATTCAAACTAGCCAGGCTTAACCTGTTTACCCTGCACTGCCGTGTCCTTCCTCTTTGTTGTTTAGCTGCTAAGTCATGTCTGACCCTTTTTCGACCCCATGGATTGTAGCCTGCCAGGTTCCATTGTCCGTGGGATTTTCCAGGTAAAAAGACTGGAGTGGGTTGCCATTTCCTTTTCCAGGGGATCTCCCCAACCCAGGGATCGAACCCACGTCTTCTGGCCTTTCCTCCTGGAAACACCAATAATGGTTCTGATCTAAACCTGTCCTTTCTGTCTTGTGTCTCCTGACCACTCTGCTGTTCTTCCCTGTGACCCTGTGTGGCATACTGTGCCTCCTGTGTTAAGATCTGTGAATATAATAAACTTTACTGTGTCTCCTCATGGCTGCACTTGAATGATCCTCTCACAAAGGAATATAAAACAGAAAAAAAAAGATATTAAACACTTTCATCCCCCAAGGAGGGACTGCCTCAGGCTTATAGGTCTTAAGATAACATTTAGCTATCTCCTTGACTCATTCCCTCAAGGCCTTGTATGCATCCAGTTGGTGCCTTTACCCCTAACCCAAGTCATACATAATACACTGAACTGTGGTGTTGGAGAAGACTCTTGAGAGTCCCTTGGATGGCAAGGAAATCCAACCAGTCCATCCTAAAGGAAATCAGTCCTGAATAATCATTGGAAAGACTGATATTGAACTGAAACTCCAGTACTTTGGCCACCTGATGCGAAGAACTGACTCATTTGAAAAGACCCTGATGCTGGGAATGATTGAAGGTGGGAGGAGAAGGGGACGACAGAGGATGAGATGGTTGGATGGCATCACCGACTCAGTGGACATAAATTTGAGTAAACTCCAGGAGTTGGTGATGGACAGGGAGGCCTGGCGTGCTGCGATTCATGGGGTCGCAAAGAGTTGGACACGACTGAGTGACTTTACTGAACTGATTCCCATTAACCCATGAGAGTGTTTCTAGTTTTCTGAAAGATGGTAAAATTGGTACAAAGACATTCTGACCCTCCCTTGTCTACCTAAATTAGAGCTAAACCTCTCAGGCAAAAGGTACCCTCCTTGTTTTGTTGTTGTTTAGTTGCTAAGTCATTTGGGACTCGTGGACTCTATCCCACCAGGGGTGGGCTGTCCATGAGATTTTTCCAGGCAAGAATACTAGAATGGGTTGCCATTTCCTTCTTCAGGAGATCTTCCCAACCCAGGGATAGATAGAACCCCAAGTCTCCTGCTTGGCAGGTGGATTCTTCATCACTGAGCCACTAGAGACAAGAAATTAAGAGCCAAGAAGGGTATGTAAGCAAATCTTGTTACTTCTTCATCTGCATACTATAGCAAGCCCAAACCCCTTTTATCCAGTCCATTCTTCACAACCGATTGTTTCTTTGCCTAAATTACATAGAAGCTCTATGCTTTGATTAGTTCTTTAAATCTCATATTTCTATGGGGCTCCTGTATACACAAAATGAAAACTGTTTTCCTCTGGTTACTCTGTCTTGTGCTAATTAATTACACCAGCCAAAGAACCCAGATAGAAAGGAAAAATATTTCTACTTCCGTATGGTTTTAGTATTTCCCTAGGAGACTAAATTGCTATAATATACACTACTTTTTATTTTGTATGTGCATGACCTTTAAGGCTGGTGTAAAGGAAACTAACAACCTAGAATCTATATTTCAACATGGCTTTATTATTTGTTATGCATTGTTATGCAGAGGATAACTTCTGTTTCTTTTTTGGGGAAAAATATGCCTTGAGGTAATACAAAAAACTTTACTTAAGGCTAAAGAATTTACTACCTTGTAGAATGAGAACATTCATAGGAAACATGTGACCCTCCATGGGAATGTGATTTGAGATACAGCTGAAAAATTATACAAACATTTCCATATTCAAGGATTTGGGGATTCAGGAAGACACAGGTAATTTTCCATATTACTTTAAGACTCTGGGAAATCTTTGGCTAACCAGTAATTAGAACACCTTGCTTCCGCTGCAGGGGCATGGGTTCGATCCCTGGATAGGGAACTGAGATCCTGCATGCCCTTTGGCGTGACTCCTCCCCAAAAGACTCTTGAATTATCTTACCTCCATTGCTAACCTGGCTATATAATCTCTCATACAGCTCCCTTTTGATAGCACCAGTTTAGAAAGCACTGTCTGAGTCCTCTCTCTCTCTTTTTTAATCTTTTGGCCAGGCCACATGGCATGTGGGATCTTAGTTCCCCTACCAATCAACCAACACACCCTACACTGGCAGTGTGAAGTCATAACCACTGGATCACTGGGGAAGTCCTCTTGAGTTCTCTCAGTGATGAGTAGTCAGAACCTGGGAGAATACCCCTGCCATTTATCTGCCAGAGAACATGACTGACCCACCAACTTTGCCTTCACAGAAAACCGGTAGAATAATTCGCTCCTCTACCAAGAGTATATTGTCTACAGCAAGTGTGGTTTTATCCTACCAGCTTGCTCATAGCACAATGTACTATCATAAACCCAGGAAGAGTTCCATACCACTTACCAGGTTTTTTTACGATATTAAGTTGTAGCATAAAGTGAAAGAAAGCATCAGTTATCAAGAGAAAATTCAATCAAGAGATCTGACTGGTTTGCTTCTTTTTTTCAAATTTATTCATTTTTTAATTGAAGAATAATTGCTTTACAGAATTGTGTTGGTTTCTGCTTTTTTTTTGCGGGGGGCGGGGCATGCAGGGGTTGTTTCTTGATGCCCCGCTCTCTCCAGTCCAAAGTGGAAGCCCGTCCCCCTCTTTTTTTCTCTTTTCTTTTAAGTTACTGAAGGTGATAAAGTTAAACCCTTAAGATTCTCATCTTCAACAATTTTTGTCTATTCATAAACATCCTTCCTGGATCTTCTAGCTCAGAAACCCACATCTAGCCTCAAGTAAAAAGAAAAATAGAGTAGATGCTTGGATGAAGTATTTTTTTTGACACCTTGGCCATCTCCAATACTTGGCAGTGTGGGAAGGTCATGTGACTTAAAGACAGGTTCTGGGTAGTCGCCCTGCAGTATGGTATCCTGGTTTTTCTGCTGGCCCTGCAGAGCTAGGTACACAAAAATTGTCCCTAGTTTCCATTCCACACAGGTGTACAAGCTGAGAGCGGCTATCTGTGGATTCCTGGCTGTGTAAGCCACAACTCACTAATTCATGCATTCATATGCCGGTCCACAAATACATTCACAAATATTGCCAATGCCTACAAAATCTGGGAAGAACAAGAATGTATTTCCACGAGGGGAGGATAGAGAAAAGGGACAGTTAGGGAGTTTGGGATCGACATGTACACACTGATATATTTTAAATGGATAGGGATTTCTCTGGTGGTCCTGTGGAAAAGACTCCACGCTCCAAATGCAGAGGACACGGGTCAGGGAACCAGATCACACACACTGCAAGTGAGATCCAGCAGGCCACAACTAAGAGTCTTCAAGCCACAGCCAAAGGTCCCGAATACCAAAACTAAGGTCTGGAAAAGCCCAATAAATGAAAAAATATTTTAAAATAATAATAATAAAATGGATAAGCAACAAGGACATACTGTATAGCACAGAGAACTCTACTCAGTGCTATGTGGCAGCCTGGATGAGAGAAGTATGGTGGGGAAGGAGAAAGTATACATGGATATGTATGGCTGAGTCCCTTTACTGTCCATCTGAAACTATCACAACATTGTTAATCGACTATAATGTAAAATAAGTTAAAAATATATATATATATATTTCCGATTGTCTTCATAACAAATCAGAACTCCGGCAAGAACAGAGTGTACACTCTATAAGGTGAAGATAAGAGTTTATGGGAGCCAAAAAGAGATAATGAAGTATCCTGGGGTTCAGGCGTTATCCCAAATCTTGGCTGAGAGGCCAGGAAAAGTATGATCTTCAGGACTGGAAGAGTTTGCTGTAGGGAGAGCCAGCTCTGGACAGAACATGTCTGTGAAGTCACAGGCCATCAGGAAGACAGGCAGAAAGGCTGGCTAGCTTGATGCTTAACAAGCTGTCCTAATCTTTGGACCATGAAACCTACCCAGTACAAATAACCATCTCTGGGGGTTAATCAAATAAATTCTGCCCCTAGGGTTTTAAAGCTGTCATGGTCCACGCAGTTTGGTTTCTTTTTCCTTCTAATTTTAAATCCCAAGGGAGCTTCATGTACCCTTTATCATAGATGAGATCTGAATGTGAAATTAAGCCAAGAGGGATAAAGCATATCAAAATCAGTGAGCTACAGAAGTTTGCAAAGGCCTTCATGAAAATTGGTGAAGTTGAACTAGGGTCTAAAAAACACACAATCAGTCAAGGAGAGAATAAAATCTTGGACTGCAAACTCCAACACTTTTTTTCCTAACTAGAAAAGTTTAAATTCCTAATGAAATGTTTTCACATTAGTTCACACAAAGATGACATTTCATAAGTATTTCACTACAAAATAAAATGACTCTGGACTTCCTTGATGGCTCAGTGGTATAGAATCTGCCTGCCGATGCAGGACACATGGGTTCGTTCCCTGATCCCTGGATCCCACCTGCCATGGAGCAATGAAGCCCATGTGCCACAACTACTGAGCCTTTGTGGGAATCACGACTACTGAAGTCTGCACTTTCTAGCGCCTGTGCTGCACAACAAGAGAAGTCACTGCAATGAAAAGCCCAGGCACCACAACTGGAGTAGCCCCCGCTTACCACAGTGAGAGAAAGCCCTCGAAGAAATGAAGACCCAGCACAGCCAAAAATAAATAAGCAAATTATTGGGGGAAAAAAAAAAAAAGGAAACATAGTTGTGAAATAATAAATAATAATAACTATCATTTATTGAGTGCTTATTATATTCCAGGCTATTCTAAATGCTTTATATGTATTATATTGTATGACTCATAACAACCCTGTGATATAGGTACATTATCTCATTTTATAGGAGAGGGAACTGAAGCACTAACAGGTGAAGTAATTTGCTGCAGTTCATGCAGCTGGAATTTGAGTAGTCTGGAGGTTCCAATCTGTCCTGTTACTACCAGACTACCATTTAATATGTAAATCATATTTACATATTAAAGGTTGAGCTGATATTCAGCCACTCCAACAGCTTACAACCAGACAGTCTGATTGGTTGATACTCTGTCCTGATTTAGTTGGTGTATGGATGTTAATATATTATGATGACCACTTCTGATTATAGGTGTAGTTGAAGCCATAGAAATGAATGAGATGTCCCAGGAAGTGTGTTGATATAGTATGGGAAACCTAATGTTTGATCACTGTGAAAGCAAAGACAGGGTCTGTTTTATTTACTGCTATATAAGTGAAAAAGTGAAAGTGAAAGTCTTTCAGTCATGTCCGACTCTTTGCGGCCATATGGAATTCTCCAGGCCAGAATATTGGAGTAGGTAGCCTTTCCCTTTTCCAGGGGATCTTCCCAACCCAGGGATCAAACCCATGCCCACATTGTAGGCAGATTCTTTACCAGCTGAGCCACAAGGGAAGCCCATTTACTGCTATACAGCATATTAAAAAGCGGAGACATTACTTTGCCAACAAAGGTCCGTCTAGTCAAGGCTATGGTTTTTCCAGTAGTCATGTATGGATGTGAGAGTTGGACTATAAAGAAAGCTGAGCACCGAAGAACTGATTCTTTTGAACTATGGTGTTGGAGAAGACTCTTGAGAGTCCCTTGGATGGCAAGGAAATCCAACCAGTCCCTCCTAAAGGAAATCAGTCCTGAATAGTCATTGGAAGGACTGATGCTGAAGCTGAAACTCTAATACTTTGGCCACCTGATGGGAAGAACTGACTCATTTGGAAAGACCCTGATGCTGGGGGTGATTGAAGGTGGGAAGAGAAGGGGACAACAGAGGATGAGATGGTTGGATGGCATCACCGACTCAATGGATATGAGTTTGAGCAAGCTCCGGGAGTTGGTAATGAACAGGGAAGCCTGAGGTACTGCAGTCCATGCGGACATGACTAAGCAACTGAACTGAACTGATTACCAAATTGGTTTTACTCAATCTACTGAATAAGTGAATGAATGAATGAGAGCTGATAATCTTATGAAACATTAATAATTCAGTGGTGGACAAAGAAAGGAATGCCTGAGAAGAAAGCTGGAAAGAAGGGAACCAGGAGAGAATAGGTCTTGCATATCGAAGAGTTCCAAGTATAATGTGCTCAAACATATGAACAATGCAAATAGGTAAAAGAAGTTAAATATTGAAGAGAGCCCACTGGTGGCCTTAGCAAAGGCCTACAAAGGAGTTGAGCAACAAAAGATACAGAAAAGAATAATGAGGGACTTCCCTGGTGGTCCAGTAGTTAGACTGCACTCCCAATGCAGGGGGTGCAGGTTTCAGCCCTGTTGGGGAAGATAAAGCCACATGCCAAGTTGGACAGCTATAGAAAAATTTTTTTAAAACAAAGAAATAGAAAAATGAGTCTACACTAGTATTTCCAGAAACCTGACTGGGAAAAAATGGATCCATGAGGTTAACACATAATTGGAGAATAGAGGAAGGGCTACCTTTTTTATCTGGTATTTAGACTTTGACTAGTGACACTTTGAAAATTCTGCTGGCTCTTTAAGAACTCTTACAAAATTATTCTAAAGTTTATTTAGTAGAAAAAGCATGTGAGAAATCTGAGAAAATTCTGAAAATGAAGAATGATTAGGGTGGGGATAAATTGGGATGAATGGCATCACTGATTCAATGGACATCAGTTTGAGCAAGCTCCGGGGGTTGGTAAAGCACAGGAAGACTGGTGTGCTGCAGTCCACGGGGTCCCAAAAGCCTGGACACGATGGAGCGATTGAACAACAAAACCTGTATAATGATCTTATCAAGATTCAATTCAGTGACCTTTCTGACTTTCCCCAACCCACCAGCCCTCTTCCTTTCTTCATTTTCTTTCTTATCCAACTCAGATAGACTCATCTAAAACTTTTCTGTCCCTCAAGTCTTTTTATTGCTCTCATCTGCCAGAATTCTAAAACTGGCTGTCAGCATACTTCATGGAGAAGGCAATGGCACCCCTCTCCAGTACTCTTGCCTGGAAAATCCCACGGACGGAGGAGCCTGGTTGGCTGCAGTCCATGGGGTCGCTGGGAGTCGGACACAACTGAGCGACTTCACTTTCACTTTTCACTTTCATGCATTGGAGAAGGAAATGGCAACCCACTCCAGTGTTCTTGCCTGGAGAATCCCAGGGACGGGGGAGCCTGGTGGGCTGCCATCTATGGGGTCGCACAGAGTCAGACACGACTGAAGCGACTTAGCAGCAGCAGCAGCAGCATACTCCAAGCCAGCACCTTACCAACTCAGTTCAGTGGGGAAATGCCACACAATAGGGCAGGTTAAAGACTATAAACGTATGACCAGCATCCCAAAGGGGCTCTTTTAACTAACAACAGTGAGTCTACTCTATCTCGCTTGTCAACTCATCCTCCCCACGTTGGAGGCCAAAGTATTGGAGCTTCAGCTTCAGCATCAGTCCTTCCAATAAATATTCAGGGTTGATTTCCTTTAGGATTGACTGGTTTGATCTCCTTGCAGTCCAAGGGACTCTCAAGAGTCTTTTCCAGCAGCACAATTCAAAAGCATCAATTCCTTGGTTTTGGTCCAACTCTCACATTCTTACATGACTACTAGAAAAACCATACCCTTGACTACACATACAGAAAGAGTACTCACTGCACCAAGAAGCCGGGGCACTACAGCTAGAGAGTAGCTTCCTCAACTAGAGAAAACCATGCACAGCAATGAAGACCCAGGGCAGCCAAAAATAATTTTTTAAAATTATTAAAAAAAAAACCTTAGTAACCAGTTTGATGCTCTTTACACAGAGGGAAAACAAACCATAAATTGGGGGAATACAGAGCCTCAGAAGCTATGGAACCCTCTTCCCTAGGGATGTCTAGGCTAGAGTGAGTTTTATAAAGCATTAGAAGCAGCAACTTGTAAACAAGCCATTCATGATTGGGAGCTCAGGGGTTTTCTTGTAAGGCTTGCAGGCTTATTTTCTAGGGTTAGGTAAGATAAAGCGGAGTGGGAGGGTTGTGACTGGTCTATGTTAGGTTTCTTGGACCCTAGGGCATTTCCTGTTTATGTGAGGGATGACTCAAGTTTCAAAGTGGGCTAGCCTCCTTTCCGGGGGTCCCAAAATTAGGTTCTGGACCCAATTCCACTGTTAGCGGGGAGTTCTACCACCTCCCCCCACCCCCGCCCCTGGCCCCAACCAACACACACGTGCGTGAGTGCTCACTCCCTCAGTCGTGTCTGACTCTTTGGGACCCCATGGACTGTAGCCTGGCAGGATCTTCCATCCATGGGATTTTCCAGGCAAGAATACTGGAATGGGTTGCCATTAGTTGCTATTTCCTCCTCCAGGGTATCTTCCCGACCCAGGGACTGAACCTGCGTCTCCTGAATAGGCAGGCAGATTCTTTACCGCTGAGCCAACTCACTGGCTCTTTCTGATACTTAGAAAGATTAAATGCAGGAAAAGAAAGGGATGACAGAGAATGAGAGGGTTGGATGGCATCACCAACTCGATGGACATGAGTTTGAGCAAATTCCTGGAGGTGGTGAAGGACAGGGAAGCCTGGCGTGCTGCATTGCATGGGGGTAGCAAAAGAGTCGGACACGATTTAGCAACTGAACAGCAACAACCCCTCCTAGAAGGTCCAAGGGTGGAACAGAAAGTACCAATCCTACAAACACAGTGTGTCTCCCTTGGCAACCAGCCCTTATCCTTAGGCGACATAAGGGCATTCCAAAAGTTGCCTCATTAACATAGCAAAACACCTTTATCTCTCTCATCACTAAGGAAATTCCAACTGTTTTAGAAGGGCAGCCTTAAAAAGGGAACAAAGTCCCAATATGTATTCCTTATTATAATTCACATTATAATTCATAATATCAGTCCCCATAAAAAAAGTATCTTCATCAGCATGCCATATAAACTAGAAATTATATATCTGACTACGTAAAATTTTAAATTCCTCTTAAGAAAACTCATAACGTTACCGAATTGAACTTGGATCCGCTCGCCGGTCCCGCAGCAAAGTCGATTTACTGCCTCCAAGTCGTGTGAGGGGAAAGGACAGCGTTTATTGCAGAGTATGGAGGGAGGAGATGGGGCGGCTCAATCCCAAAGACCAGAACTCCCCGATGGCTTTCAGGGAAGAGTTTTTAAAGGCACCATTTGGGGTGAGGGCTGCAGAGGGCATGACTTTTTTCTGATTGGTTGGTGATGAAGTAACAGGGTGGTGCTTCAGAAATCTAAGTCATCAACCTTCTGGTTCCAACCCGTCTAGAGTCCACATGTTTGTGTTCAGCATCCTTCACCTGGGCTGGGGTCCTGTTTTCTGCAGAGCAATTCAAAGATACGCATTGGATTGTTATATATACACACCACACACGCACACGAGATGCAGGTTAGATCCCTGAGTTGGGATGATCCCCTGGCGGAGGAAATGGCAACCCACTCCAGTATTCTTGCCTGAAAATCCCCATGGACAGAGGAACCAGCAGGCTACCGTTCATGGGGTCAGAGTCAAGCAACTGAGCAGGCAAATCCCTTGAAGAGGAAGGAAGGCTCTTTGCTGTTTAGTTGCTCAGTGGAGTCTGACTCTTTGCGACCCCATGGACTGTAGCCCACAAGGCTCCTCTCTCCATGGGGTTTTTCAGGCAAGAATACTGGAGTGCGTTGCCATTTCCTCCTCTAAGGCATCTTCCTGACTCAGGGATTGAACCTTAGTCTCCAGTGTCTTCTGCGTTGCAAGCGGATTCTTTACCACTGAGCCGCCTGGGAAGGGACTATTGCTTCTTGACTGCTTTTCCTAAGTTTCTGCACTCTCTCAGCTTCCTAATTAGTAACTGCTGAAATCTGGTCTTTGAAAGTCAGGGGAGAGCTTGAAGACTAAATCCTTTTTCTAACAAACAAGAAACAAGGGAGACACAGAGGGGCTTGTACCTAGGAAGGCCCCACACGGTCCAGCTCGGTTTCAATAAAGTCAAGAGACCGGGAAAAATCACAAATGAGAGATACAGATGTTTTCTCTAAAATGCAAAGTGCTAGTCTCTCAGTCATGTCCGACTCTATGATTCCAAGGACTGTAGCCCACCAGGCTTCTCTGTGCATGAATTTCTCCAGGCAAGAATACAGGGGTGGGTTGCCATTCCCTTCTCCAGGGGATCTTAGTGACCCAGAGATCGAACCTGAGTCTCCCTCATTACAGGCAGATTCTTTACTGTCTGAGCCTCCAAGGAAACAGAAATCTGCAAAATTTCCTCATAAATTAATAGAGTGAAGATGAACCAATAGGAAAAAAAGTAGGGGAGGCGTGGGGCAAAGGATTGTAGAAAAGCATGTCCTAAAAGTCTTTGGCATGTGGATTAGTTCAAGCTGCAATCAAAGCCCAAAAGACTCAAGAAAAAACTTTGACCTTTCCTCTAACTGCCTTAAGAAATGTATATAGCTGCTATTCCCAGAATAGAGCTATCACCAGAAATATCTGCAAAGAAGCACTGAGGGTGTGATGGAGACTGGGCAGGTCCTAGAGATGAGAATACTCTCGGTGTTCTGATGTCTATGCATAGCCTGGAAAAACTTCTGTTTACCATTCAGTTTCCATTTCCATGTGAATTGCCTTCCTCCCCTTTGAGATCCCAAATCACTACTTCCAGCCTCTTCTTTTGTCTTCAGCCGATGATGGTATTTAAAATTAGGGCTTCAGCCACTTGGGTCAGTTATTCTGTTTTCCTGGGTCAGTCCTGTGAATATGGGTGTCCCTGGTGAATCTGCCTGCAATGCTTGAGACCCTGATTCGATGCCTGGGTCAGAAAGATCCCTTGGAGAAGGGAATGGCTACCCACTCCAGTATTCTTGCTTGGAGAATTCCATGGACAGAGAAGCCTGGTGGTCCACAGCCCATGGGGTCACAAAGAGTCGGACATGACCTAGCGACTAACACTCCCATGTACACGTTACTGAACTTTTAATTTTCTCCTGTTATCTGTCCCATGTCAGTGTATTTCTTTGACCAGCCTGAAGAAGCTAGAAGAATAGAGGGAAATTTCTTCCTCCCAGCAGCAAAACACAATTTCCAGAAGACAGTCAATGAACACCCACACACAAAATGCTGGAAATTGCAAATTAAAGAACTAGAAATTAGGACTTCCTGGTGGTACAGTGGATAAAAGTTTGCCTGCCAACTCAGGAAGCGTGAGTTCGATCCCTGGTCTGAGAATATTCTACATGCTGCCAAGCAACTAAGCCTGTGCGACACAATTACTGTGCTCCACAAGAGAAGCCAACGCAGTGAGAAGCCGGAACACTGCATCGAAGAGTGGTCTCCACTCACCGAAACTAGAGAAAAGCCTGAACAGCGACAAAAACTCAGAGCAGCCAAAGTAAAATAAAGTGAAGTGAAGTCGCTCAGTCGTGTCCAACTCTGCGACCCCGTGGACTGTAGCCTACCAGGCTCCTCCATCCATGGGATTTTCCAGGCAAGAATACTGGAGTGAGTTGCCATCTCCTTCTCCAGGAGATCATCCTGACCCAGGGATTGAACTCCCGCATTGTAGGCAGATGCTTTACCGTCTGAGCCACCAGGGAATAAAATAAACTAAATTGTTAAAAAATAAATTAAAAATAAAGAATTAGAAATTGAAGTGCTGTTGTTCATCCATCAGACTGTCAAATGTTTAAGAGATTGATCATATCCAGTGTGACATAGTGATTTAGAATAAGAAATATATATTTAGTCCTCATTCTGTTCCTGTTACAAAGCTCCTAAAACCCTCCGAAACTCCCAAGTGTCAGAGCACAATAAAGGTGTTCATTGTTACAGTTACCATGTGACTTTTGAAATCCCCCTAGGTCATTTAAAGCTGAAGTCTTGCTTCTGGGAATATCAATCAGGTGACTAGAAGCCGGGAACTTTCAGTTCAGCCCCTGACCTTGAGGGAAAGAAGCTGGAGAGAATTTAGTTCAATCACTGTGGACCATGATTTAGTGAATTCTGCTGGACATGAGTCTGAGTGAACTCCGGGAGATGGTGATGGACAGGGAGGCCTGGCGTGCTGCAATTCATGGGGTCACAAAGAGTCGGACTGAGCGACTGAACTGAACTAAATGATGCCTTCATAAAAATTCAAAAAGAGGGGTTTCCAAGAGCTTTCATATTGGTGAGCCAGAAAGTAACCATATCCCAGGAGGGTGGGCACACCCCAAACTCCACCAGAACAGAAGCCTCTGGATTCAGGACCTTCCCAGTTCTCACCCTGTGTATCTCTTCATCAGGCTGTTCATTTGTCTCCTTTAATATCCTTGGTTAATTGGTTAATAAGCTGGTTATCTAGTAAGTCATTTGGCTTCCCGGATACTGTGAACTGCTACTCTAGCAAATTAATGGAACCCCAAGAGTCAATCAAGGGAATCTCAAATTTATACTCAGTTTACAAGAAGCACAGGTAACAATCTGGACTTTTTTTTTTTTCTTTAAGATTTATTTATTTTTGACTGGGTCTTCATTGCGGTGCTTGGGCTTTTTCTAGTTGGATTGAGCGGGGGCTACTCTTTCTTGCAGTGCTTAGGCTTCTCCTTTGCGATGGTTTCTCTCGTTGGGGAGCACAGGTTCTAGGCGCTGCAGCTTCAGTAGTTGTGGTGCACAGGCTTAGTTGCCCTGAGACATGCGGGATCTTCCCTGATCAGGGATCAAACTACATTGACAGGCGGATTCTTAACTACTGGACCAGCAGGGAAGCCCAACCTGGACTTTCAACTGACTTCTAAAGTGGGGGCAGTCTTGAGAGACTGAGCCCTTAACCAGTGGGCTCTGACCTGAGATAGTATCAGAACTGAATTAGATCTGTGGAATACCTGATAGTGAGCGCCGAGAATGAGAGAGTTATTTGATGTGTCAAAAACCCACACCTCTAGTGTCAAAAGTAATATAGAAAAGCAGGTTGAGAATAAAGGGAAGATACACATGAGTGTGTTTTTTCATTATCCAATGTTGGCAAGGATGTAAGAAAATTGGAATTTTTTTTTTTGGATACATTCTCCTGGATACCTTCTTCTGGATCTTTGTACTCCTCTTCTCCAAACTAGATCATTACTTTCTGTTGCCTTGGGCTCTCCCTTCACTATCATCCTGTGAATTTTTCCCCCTTCTTTTCTGTGTTGACTTACTTGTGTTCTGAATTCCAAGCATTCTCCTTTTATGATTTAGTTCCTCATTTTGATGTAGCAAATGCTCTGGTGGCTTCTTGAGAGAGCATAGAAAATCACTTTTTTTGATACTTTGCATGTCAAAAATGTCTTTATTCCCACTGATATTAGACAGCTTGGCTGACTGTAGAAGTCAGCTGAGAAACATTTTATCTTCAAGAATTTTAAAAGCATGGGTCATGGCTTCCCTGGTAGCTCAGTGGTAAAGAATTCTCCTGTCACTGCAGGAGACATGGGTTCTATTCCTGATCTGGGAAGATCCCACATGACCTGGAGCAGCTAAAGTTTGTCTACAGCATAACCATTGACAGGAACTCTAGAGCCTGGGAGCCACAACTACTGAAGCCCGCCACAACCAGGAGGCTGTGCCCCACCACAAGTGCGTGCATGCCTGCTCAGTCCTGTCTGACTCTTGTGACCCCTGGAATGTCCATGGGATTTTCCTGGCAAGACTATTGGAGTGGGTTGCCATTTCCTCCTCCAGGGGATCCTCCCGACCCAGAGATCAAATCCAGGTCTCCCTCATGGCAGGCAGATTCTTTACTGTCTGAGCCACCAGGGAAGCTCATGGAAATCTATAAACTCAGACCTTTTTATTGTGCTGGGTAATGAAACTTGAGTAGGACTCTGTGAGACTGTCAGGTACGAGGCCTCTTGTGTTGGCTCCCCCATCTCTGGTAGGCAAGACTCCAACCTCCACGACCTTCCCTAAGTTCCAAAGGGCAGATTCTAACAAGATGCTAATCAAGGGAGGAGCAGCCAAGAAACCACCCTAGGCAAGACTAAAGGGACCAGAGAAGCTCATTAAGATTAGGAGACCACCTGAGATCCTATACTCTAATCTTGTCAGCAACCCCACCCTTGGGAAGTATTGTTACAAAATTTCTCAATTACCTCTCCAAGTTGGGGCACACAGTTTTTAAAGGTAGGAGCCCGCTGTGTCCCCGCTTTGTCTGGCAAAGTAATAAAGGTCACCTTTTTTTTTTTTTTTCCCACTGCACCACAAGGCAGTCACGTGAGATCTTGTTTCCCTGACCAGAGATCAAACCTGCACCCCCTGCATTAGAAGGTCTGAGTCTTAACCACTGGACCACCAGGAAAGTCCCAAGCAATCCTTTCCTACTTCTCCCAAAACTCTGCATCCGATATTTGATTCATCATCAGTGTACAGAGACTGAGCTTTCGGCATCAGTAATTATATATATTTTTCTATACCATAGAACAGTTGTAATCCCAATTTTCCCATTATCTCAAGTCACCAAGCATTTCACTGCATTTTAGTTCATTTCAGTCACTCAGTTGTGTCGAACTCTTTGCGACCCCATGAATTGCAGCACGCCAGGCCTCCCTGTCCATCACCAACTCCCGGAGTTCACTCAAACTCACGTCCATCAGTCGGTGATGCCATCCAACCGTCTCATCCTCTGTCGTCCCCTTCTCCTCCTGCCCCCAATCCCTCCCAGCATCAGACTCTTTTCCAATGAGTCAACTCTTGACATGAGGTGGCCAAAGTACTGGAGTTTCAGCTTCAACATCATTCCTTTCAAAGAACACCCAGGACTGATCTCCTTTAGAATGGACTCCTTGCAGTCCAAGGGACTCTCAAGAGTCTTCTCCAACACCACAGTTCAAAAGCATCAATTCTTCAGTGCTCAGCTTTTTTCACAGTCCAACTCTCACATCCATACATGACCACAGGAAAAACAATAGCCTTGACTAGATGGACCTTTGTTGGCAAAGTAATATCTCTGCTTTTTAATATGCTATCTAGGTTGGTCATAACTTTCCTTCCAAGGAGTAAGCGTCTTTTAATTTCATGGCTTCAGTCACCATCTGCAGTGATTTTGGAGCCCAGAAAAATAAAGTCTGACACTGTTTCCCCATCTATTTCCCATGAAGTGATGGGACCGGATGCCATGATCTTCGTTTTCTGAATGCTGAGCTTTAAGCCAACTTTTTCACTCTCTTCTTTCACTTTCTTCAAGAGGCTCTTTGGTTCCTCTTCACTTTCGGCCATAAGGGTGGTGTCATCTGCATATCTGAGGTTATTGATATTTCTCCCGGCAATCTTGATTCCAGCTTGTGCTTCCTCCAGCCCAGTGTTTTTCATAATGTACTCTGCATAGAAGTTAAATAAGCAGGGTGACAATATACAGCCTTGATGTACTCCTTTTCCTATTTGGAACCAGTCTGTTGTTCCATGTCCAGTTCTAACTGCTGCTTCCTGACCTGCATACAGGTTTCTCAAGAGGCAGGTCAGGTGGTCTGGTATTCCCATCTCTTTCTTTTCCACAGTTTATTGTGATCCACACAGTCAAGGGCTTTGGCATAGTCAATAAAGCAGAAATAGATGCTTTTTTGGAACTCTCTTGTTTTTTCAATGATCCAGCAGATGTTGGCACTTTGATCTCTGGTTCCTCTGCCTTTTCTAAAACCAGCTTGAACATCTGGAAGTTCACGGTTCATGTATTGCTGAAGCCTGGCTTGGAGAATTTTGAACATTACTTTACTAGCTTGTGAGATGAGTGCAATTGTGTGGTAGTTTGAGCATTCTTTGGCATTGCCTTTCTTTGGGATTGGAATGAAAACTGACCTTTTCCAGTCCTATGGTCACTGCTGAGTTTTCCAAATTTGCTTGCATATTAAGCACAGCACTTTCACAGCATCATCTTTCAGGATTTGGAATAGCTCAACTGGAATTCTATCACCTCCACTAGCTTTGTTCCTAGTGATGCTTTCTAAGGCCCACTTGACTTCACATTCCAGGATGTCTGGCTCTAGGTCAGTGATCACACCATCGTGATTATCTTGGTCGTGAAGATCTTTTTTGTACAGTTCTCTGCATATTCTTGCCACCTCTTCTTAATATCTTCTGCTTCTGTTAAGTCCCTACCATTTCTGTCCTTTATCAAGCCCATCTTTGCATGAAATGTTTCCTTGGTATCTCTAATTTTCTTGAAGAGATCTCTAGTCTTTCCCATTCTGTTGTTTTCCTCTATTTCTTTGCATTGATGGCTGAGGAAGGCTTTCTCATCTCTTCTTGCTATTCTTTGGAACTCTGCATTCAGATGCTTATATCATTCCTTTGCAATATCATTGCATTTAGTAGGACTTCACTTTTCTGGGTGCTGAAATTACCTTAAAGTTTCCCTAATCTGTTGATAACCAGGATAACCGTCATAACTAGAGGGAGTATAGTTAGAATGAGAATCTATGTCTACTGGCTTCCCTGATGGCTCAGTGGTAAAGAATCCACCTGCCAATGCAGGAGATGCAGGTTCAATCCCTGGGTTGGGAAGATCCCTGGAGAAGGAAATGGCAACCCAATCCAGTCTTCTTGCCACGGAAATCCCATGGACAGAGGAGCCTGGTGGTCTACAGTCCATGGGATAGCAAAGAGTCAGACGTGACTTGGTGCCTAACCCCTTTATCTATTAAAGAGACTTTATCCCAGCCACTCAAATGGTTGGCTAATTTCCTGATTACCAGTGAGTAAGAATTTCTTGATTCAACTTCGTCTAGCTTCACCTGATTTTTGAAAGTTTGCTTGGGCAGAATTTTCGCACCTATAAGAGACCTGCCACCTGTCAAACATTTGCAGTTTTGTTGATATTTTAAATCTGTACCATTTCCGCAGAAGTGGGTTTCCTTCCTAGGTTTTTCAGTTTCCTTACAGATGTTCTCCATTTCTCAAAGTGTGTTTCATGGAACTCTATTTTTACATGACTTTCAAATATGTGTCTTTTTAAAGTTTGCTTCTTAAGAAGCTGGGAAATTCTGCACAGAATCTCTGAAAAGTTCCCAATGCGTGTTTTAAAAATGAATGTCCAAAATAAATAAATAAATAAAAATGAATGTCCATAATGAATCTTTAAGAGAGTCTAGTATGCCTTTATTAGCATAAGAAAAAAACTTTACAGGAGCTTTTATACATTACTGGGGTGGTGGTGGTCAGGACTGGGTGGGCGGCTGCTGAACCCTTTGTGGAGTTTCCTCTGTAGTGTCGTGCTTTCTACAGTTACTGCTGCAGCTTTAAGTACCTTAAAGCTTCTGGTATCAACATTTTAGGGAAATGGTAGGCTGTTTGGGTGGGTTTTGCGTGGAGGACAAGGGTAGTCTTTTGATATTCATTTTTTGATTTTTGAGCTTTTCTGCTCATCCACTCCAGTATTCTTGTCTGGAGAATCTCAGGGACGGGGGAGCCTGGTGGGCTGCCGTCTATGGAGTCACACAGAGTCAGACACGACTGAAGCGATTTAGCAGCAGTAGTCACCACCGAATGCAACTTAGCAATTGTAGGCTTAGAAAGTACTTTTGGGGAGTTTCCTGTACTTGGGGAGTGGTCCTGTAGTTTGGACTTCACACTTCCATGGCAGTGGGCACAGGTTTCATCCCTGATTGCTGAGCTAAGATATGGCATGCTGAGGGCCAAAAAAGTATTTATTTAATGATATATCAAACAATATTCATCATGTGCTTTGTGTCAGTGAACAACACTCTGATTGCACTAATATTTCAGTTGCACAATAGGACACCTCCTTCTTTTGCAACCTCCATGTCCAATCACCCCTAGTTTTACATCTTAATTACTCTTGATTACACAAATTTTTTTCTACCATCTTAGCCTACTACCTATCCTGACCATTCTGCAGTAGAGGGAAGGCAGAGTGAGGAGAAATTTCTAGACATCTCAGGTTTTTTTCGTTTTTTTTTTTTTTAAATGTTATATATTTTTAAATTTTTATTGGTATATAATTTATTTACAATGTTGTATTACTTTTGGCTATACAGCATGGTGAATCAGTTATACATACACATAAACTCACTGTTTTTTAGATTCTTTTCCTATATAGATCATTACAGAGTATTGATTAGAGTTTCCTGTGTGTTATATAGCAGATCCTTCTTAGTTATCTATTTTATATACAGTAGTATGTATTTGTCAATTCCAATCTCTCAATTTATCCCTCCCCTCATTTCCTCCCTGGAAACCATAAGATTGTTTTCTACATCTGTAACAACTCTATTTTTGTTCTGTAAATAAGTTCATTTGCACCATTTTTTTTTTTTGATTCCACATATAAGTGATATACAATATTTGTCCTTCTCTGTCAGGCTTACTTCACTCAGTACAACCATTTGTAGGTTCAGTTTTTTGCTTTGAGTGACTAAGTAGATAGTGGAGTTATTTTACAGAATAAAGAATATTTGCTTTTCAAAAACTGAGTTTGATTTTCTTATGCCTATATGGGTGCAGATGTTTTGCTGGGAATTATTTTAGGAGAGAGGCCTAACTAAAGAAGTAGATTTAGAAGACTTCAACAAAGAGAGGAACAAAGAAAAGATAGAAGATGTCAACAAAAAGATGACAGTGGAATATAGAGGTGCAGATTAGAGTTCTTTTAATAAATTATATATATAATTTTATATCATTATAAAAATTATATATATATATATAAAATGAATTGAGGAAAAAGCCCACAGATATGACCTAGAGAATACCATCATTTAAGGGACAAGCAGAGGAAAAGGAAGTTCAAAGAAACCAAAGAAGATTAGTAAGTGTTAAGTCTGCACTTTCTCTAGCCACCCACTTGCTCTCCAACAGGAAACTTAATTTTTTTTAAAGCCTGAGTATATTCTTTTAGAGAAGTTTCATGAATGTTTAAGCAAACATCTGATATCTATACTGCAATCTGCTACCATGTTCAGATCAGATCAGTCACTCAGTCGTGTCTGACTCTTTGCGACCCCATGAATCACAGCACACCAGGCCTCCCTGTCCATCACCGACTCCCAGAGTTCACTCAGACTCACGTCCATCCAGTCAGTGATGCCATCCAGCCATCTCATCCTCGGTCGTCCCCTTCTCCTCTTGCCCCCAGTCCCTCCCAGCATCAGAGTCTTTTCCAATGAGTCAACTCTTCACATGAGGTGGCCAAAGTACTGGAGTTTCAGCTTTAGCATCATTCCTTCCAAAGAAATCCCAGGGCTGATCTCCTTCAGAATGGACTGGTTGGATCTCCTTGCAGTCCAAGGGACTCTCAAGAGTCTTCTCCAACACCACAGTTCAAAAGCATCAATTCTTCGGTGCTCAGCCTTCTTCACAGTCCAACACTCACATCCATACATGACCACAGGAAAAACCATAGCCTTGACTAGACGAACCTTTGTTGGCAAAGTAATGTCTCTGCTTTTCAATATGCTATCTAGGTTGGTCATAACTTTCCTTCCAAGGAGTAAGTGTCTTTTAATCTCATGGCTGCAGTCACCATCTGCAGTGATTTTGGAGCCCAGAAAAATAAAGTCTGACACTGTTTCCACTGTTTCCCCATCTATTTCCCATGAAGTGATGGGACCAGATGCCACGATCTTCGTTTTCTGAATGTTGAGCTTTAAGCCAACTTTTTCACTCTCCACTTTCACTTTCATCAAGAGGCTTTTGAGTTCCTCTTCACTTTCTGCCATAAGGGTGGTGTCATCTGCATATCTGAGCTTATTGATATTTCTCCCGGCAATCTTGATCCCAGTTTGTATTTCTTCCAGTCCAGCGTTTCTCATGATGTACTCTGCATATAAGTTAAATAAACAGGGTGACAATATACAGCCTTGACGTACTCCTTTTCCTATTTGGAACCAGTCTGTTGTTCCATATCCAGTTCTAACTGTTGCTTCCTGACCTGCATACAAATTTCTCAAGGGGCAGATCAGGTGGTCTGGTATTCCCATCTCTTTCAGAATTTTCCACAGTTTTTTGTGATCCACACAGTCAAAGGCTTTGGCATAGTCAATAAAGCAGAAATAGATGCTTTTCTGGAACTCTCTTGCTTTTTCGATGATCCAGCAGATGTTGGCAATTTGCTCTCTGGTTCCTCTGCTTTTTCTAAAACCAGCTTGAACATCAGGAAGTTCACGGTTCACATATTGCTGAAGCCTGGCTTAGAGAATTTCGAGCATTACTTTACTAGTGTGTGATGACACAAAGATAAACCATGAAAAGACCAAAATGGCAAGGAGCTGAGGCCTCCAGCCAACAGCCATGTAAGGGCGCCATCTTGGAAGCAGGTCCTTCAGCCCCAGTCCAGCCTTTAGGTGAGCAGAGCATCTATGAAGCCCCTTATGTGACTGAAATCACATGAAACACTCAGGACAAGAACCACTTTGCTAAGCCACTCCCAAATTTCTGACACAAAAACTGTGAGATAATAAATATGTTCTGAATAAGCTGCTAGGGTTTGGGGCTAGGTGATTTGTAACTAATACAATAAAGAGAAATAGAAGTTTCTGGTTTCAGTTTTCATTTCCCTTAAGCCTTAATCATCCAGATTTTTTATTCTTCCCTTTTTAGGTTTTTATTATAGATTATTTTGGGGGGACTTCCCTATAGCTCAGAGGGTAAAGAATCTGCAGTGCAGGAGACCAGGTTTCGATCCCTGGGTCAGGAAGATCCTCTGGAGAAGGGAATGGCAACCCACTCCAATATTCTTGCCTGGAGAATCCCATGGACAGAGGAGCCTGGCAGAGTATAGTTCATGGGGTTTGAGAAGAATCAGATACTATTGAGTGACTAGCACTACTACTGTAGATTTTTTTTAATTTATTTATTTTTAATTAAAGGATAGTTACAATCTTGTATTGGTTTCTGCCATACAGCAACATGGATCAGCCACAGGTATACATATTTCCCCTCCCTCTTGTGCCTCCTTCCCACCTCCCACCCCATTCCAATTCAGATTTTATAGATGAGTGAATTTAAGGCTCAGACAAGTTAATATATGCATTCTAAGTTACAGTGTTTAAGTGATAGAGCTATGAACATTTTTGGTTTTCTGACAAAAACAATGTTCTTTGTACTCTCTCAATAGCCTCTAATAATTACAAATAATTTATTTTTTTAAATTAAGTTACTGCTGTAGATAAACAGGTCCTCTCAGTCAATAACCTAGGCACTGGTGATATAAAGGTAGATGAGGCAAATTAAGTAGATTCAGTATGAAGCAGAACTGTGAGATGAGGACTTTCCTGGTGTTCCAGTAGTTAAGAATCTGTCTTTCAATGCAGGGGACACGGGTTCAGCCCCTGGTTGGGGTACTAAGATCCCATGGGCTGCAGCATAACTAAATCCACATACCACAACTAGAGAGCCGCTGCACCACAACGAGGATGCAGCCCAGTGGAAAAAAAATTGCTTAACATTAATATTAAAAAACAAAAATGAACTGTGGAATCGTATTATACAGAGATAATTTTTTGATGAGAGTCGTGGATGTGAGAAGGCTCAGAAAAACAGAAAGAAAAAGCATCAGAAATATTTTGGCAAGAGAGAAGTTTCAAGTCAGACAGAGAAGGAGAAATATCATATGACATCCCTTATATGTGGAATCTAAAAAGAAATGATAGAAATGAACTTACTTACAAAACAGAAAGAGGCTTGCAGAGTTAGAGAACAAATTTATGGTTTCCCTGTACATGCTGCTATATATAAAATGGATAACCAACAAGGACCTACTGGATAGCAACAGGGAACCCTGTTCAGTGTTATGTGGCAGCCTGGATGGGTGGGGAGTTTAGGGGAGAATGGATCCATGTATATGTATGGCTGAGTCCCTTTGCTGTTCACCTGAAACTATCACAACACTGTTAATTTGCTCTGCCCCAGTATAAATAATACAGAGGATGAGATGGTTGGATGGCATCATCAACTCGATGGACGTGAATTTGAGCAGGCTCCAGGAAGGCTCAGGGAAGCCTGGCTTGCTGCAGTCCATGAGGTTATAAAGAGTCAGACACGACTAAGAGACTGAACTGAACTAAATACAAATAAAAAGTTAAAAAAAAAAAGAGAGAAGTTTGGAGACTGACAAAATGTGTATCTACCTCAGAGATTAGTCAAGAGTCAAGAGAGATTTATCCTTCTTCTAGAATGGTAATCATAGGCATGCCTTCTAAGAATAGGTAATCATAAATATAGTAATTATTTAATGTTATCTCTTTATTTCAAATTTTAGGTCCTTCCCATATTGTTCCATAACTTTATTACATAGTTCTTAGGATGCTTATCACTCTCATTTTTATCACTTATCCATACCGGCTTCCCAGATCATAAATTTAATAGTCAAATTAGTAAAAATGTTTAAATGGAGAATAAAGAGACAGGAGGTAAGGGATGAGGAGCTTGGAGGAATATGTTCAATTTATGAAACAAAGCAACAGATGTAATAAATAAAATCTGACTTGGGAATTGCCTGGCAGTCCAGCAGTTAGGCCTCTGAGCTTCCACTCTCCCACTGCAGGGCACACGGATTCAACCCCTGGTTGGAGAACTAAGATCCCACAAACCGAGCAGCGAGGCCAAAAGAAAGTAAAAAAGCCAGAAAAGTGAAAAATCTTGGCTCTCAGCCCCAGAGAACCAAAACAAATGAGTCTTTCTAAAAAATTAATGATTTGCACTATTCTTCCTGTATAATAAAAGGAAATACATCAGTTCATGTGAGAAACTGCCTCTACTGTATCTTTGAGAGTTTTTTTCCCCTAATATCCCATTTTTATAAAAATAATAAATGCTGTTTTTCATGGCAGTTTTAAAAAATGCATCGACAGTCTTCAAACAGACATCTGATAGGATGCCACCCGATCTATGACCCCCAAAGAGACTGCCTTATCCCCATGCCAACCCAGGAAGGCAAGCCAGACTGAACCAGTCTGACCCTATTATGGAAAGTGATCCTATGTTGCTTACTGCTTACTGGCACACCCTGCATTCTTTGGGGGGAGCAGGGGGAGGAAAGAGCACATTTCTCTTTAGTTTCATTTCTGCCATGGTGTTGCCTGTCTGACCCTGGCCAACTGCAAAAGGTTTCTGTTTCCTAGCCTCCGTGTTATGCAAACACATCATGTGTTCACCATTTCCTCTTCTTCCTTGGCACATGTCTGGACTTGTCTCTTAGCCACTCTTAGAGCTAGGTGGGGCCTCAGGTCTGATCTTTGCTGAGTGACCTTTGCAAAGGTCAGAAGTGACATTTGCCATCTCCAGTCCATGATTCTGAAAAAGACCTTTCACACTGCAAAATGCTTTCTTTCTCTGTGTGGCGCCTGGCCCGCTCCCACCTCCTGTGAGCCAGCTGATGTAGAGAACTCAACAGAGGACTCCAAGGCCATAGGAGATGGTGCAGTTACCAGATGGAAGGAACTGAGGCCCCTGAGTTACTTCAGGGAGAAACAACATTTACCCAAGTGACATTAGACTGCAAAGGGAGTGAGAAATAAGCCTTTTCTATGATTTAGCGACTAAACAACAGCAACAATGTGCAGATACTAGATTGTCCTGTGTTTCCCTTTAGCATCTTCTGAGAAATTGGCACCATGTCATTATCTAGCTTGAAGTCACAGCCAAAGTCCCTACATGTCAAATCCAAGATGGGCTCTCTTGAGTCTCATTTCCTGGGATTCAGGTCCTTGTATGCCCCACCCCCTCCACCACTGAATCATGGCTAGCCAGTGTGATCCAAGAACACTGGAGAAGAAATACTATATGGCTCTCAGACTCGGCAATTTCCACCTTGGTCCATCTTAGGCCACTTGCTCTGTAGGAAGCCAGCCACTGTGTCATGAGGACATTTAAGTAGCACTGTGGAGATACCTGCTGTTGTTTAGTTGCTAAGATCTGTCCGACTCCTTTGAAACCCCATGGGCTGTAACCTGGCAGGCTCCTCTGTCTATGGGGTCCTCCAGGCAAGAATATTGGAGTGGGTTGCCATTTCCTTCTCCAGGGGATCTTCCTGACCGAGGGATCGAATCCGCATCTCCTACACTGGCAGGTGGGTTCTTTATCGCAGAGCCACCAGGGAAGCCCATGGAAAGACCTACACGGTGAGAAACTGAGACCCCCCACCACCCACAGGTGCCCACTTGCAGCCACGTGTGTGCCCCCTGGGAAGCACATTCTGTGGCCTCAGTCGTGTCTAGAGATGACTGCGATCCTGGCTGACAACTTGGCTGCAACCTCATGAGATATCCTGAGCCACCAACACACAAGTGACTCCTGAATACCTGACCCAGAGAAATGGTGACATCATAAATACTCACTGTTATTTTAAGCCTGCAAAGTAGTGGGGAAATCTGTGATACAGCAGTAGATAATACTATCTGTGATACTGCTGCTTGTGAAAATCTCTACAGGGACTTCCCTGATGGTCTAGTGGTGCAGACTCTATGCTTCCAAAGGAGGGGGCGCAGGTTTAGTCCCTGGTCAGGGAACTAGATTCCATATGCCACGACTCAAAGTTCACATGCCACAACCAAACATCTCACATGCTGCAAAGAAGACTCGGCACAGCCAAATAAATAAATAAGCAAAAATAAAATATTTTTTTCTAAAGAGAATTTCTATATTGTTTTTAAAAATCTTTCCCTCAGTATTATTGAACATAACTGATATATAACATTGCATAAATTTAAGTGTACAACGTAATGACTTGATATTTGTTGCAAAATGATTACCAAATTAACTAAGTGGCCACCTGATGCAGAGAGCTGACTCATTTGAAAAGACCCTGATGCTGGGAAAGATTGAGGGCAGGAGGAGAAGGGGACGACAGAGGATGAGATGGTTGGATGGCATCACCAATGCAATGGAAATGGGTTTGGGTGGACTCCGAGAGTTGGTGATGGACAGGGAGACCTGGCGTGCTGTGGTTCATGGGGTCATGAACAGTCGGACACGACTGAGCGCCTGAACTGAACTGAACACATCTATCACCTCACATAGTTACACTTCTTTGTGTGCGATAAGAACTTTTAAGATCTACTCTTAGAAAATCTCAGGTACACTACACAGTACAAACTATAATTATCATGCTATACCTTACCTTC
This sequence comes from Bos indicus, assembly GCF_029378745.1. NCBI lineage: Eukaryota > Metazoa > Chordata > Mammalia > Artiodactyla > Bovidae > Bos > Bos indicus. The sequence continues at coordinate 101,303,096 of NC_091764.1, forward strand.
CCAGAATTTATTAGTCTCAAAACTGCAGCTTTGCCCAGGAATTCCCTGGCGGTTAAGAACTCTGTGCTTTCACTGCCAAAGGCCTGGGTTCCATCCCGTGTCAGGGAACTTAGATCCAACAAGCCACTAGGCTCAGCAAAAAAAAAAACACTGTGAAAATGTGTACTCTCTGACAACTTTCACTTCTGTCCCTGGTAACCACTAACCTGCTCTCTTTCTATGAGTTCAGTTTTTCTAGAGTCCACATGTTAGTGAGATCATATAGTAGCTGTCTTTGTCTGACTTATCGTAAATAGCAAAATGCCTTCAAGTTTCATCTATGTTGTTGCAAAGGGCAGGATTTCTTCTTTTTCATGGCTATGTAACATTCTATTGTGTATATACATACCACAGTATACCACATCTTCTTTATCCACTCATCTACTGGCATATACTTAGACTATTTTTGTGTCTTGGCTATTGTAAACAATACCACAAGGAACATGGAAGTGATTTCATTTCCTTCAGGTGTATAAGGATTGCTTTGGCCCTTAAGATCTTTTGTTGTTCCATACAAAATTTAGGATTTTTAAAAAATTTTGTAAAAATGCCTTTGGAATCTTGATAGGGGTTGCATTGAATTTATAGATGGCTTTGTGTAGTAGGGATTTTTTTAACAATATTAACTCTTCCAATCCATGACCATGGGATCTTTCCGTTTATTTGTGTCTTCTTCAATCTGTTTCATCAATGCCTTATAGATTTCCGTGTACAGATCTTTCACATCCTTGGTTAAATTATTTCATATCCTTGGTTAAATTAGTTCCTAAGTATTTTACTGTTTTTCATGTTATTGTAAGTGGAATTGTTTCCTTTAATTCCTTTCCAGATGATTTGCCGTTAGTGTATAGAAATATACAAAAATATCTAAAAATATCTCAATTCTAATGGTGCTTACTCTTTAGAGGGTCATCAGGGCCTATTCATGAAACAGTATGTACACAATAATTCATTCTATTCATCTCCAAGTCATAGGAAGTTGTATCATCCCCATCGCTAAAAGGATATAGGGTGGAATCATTTGGTAATGACAATTTTGAAGAGTAAGTCTGAACACTATGAGCTGATTCTGATATCTTCTTGAAATATGTAAGCAGGGAGGGAGACCCTGAAATAAAAAAATAGGTTAGAATAATAGTATTCTTAATGCCAGGAACATTTTAAAACATCATTTGGAAGACCACTGAACTACTTGCAAGAGATACAAATGGGTCACCTACATTCCTTCAGTAAGATGACACACATCAAAAAGGAAAAAGGATATCTGCAATTCAGTGTAACCAGTATGCATTGTAACAACAACAGTGATGATGATGATTAAATCTAATTATGGCGCCACCTATATCTTGAGCTTTCCTGGTGGCTCAGTGGTAAAAAATCTGCTCGCCAAACAGGGAATGCAGGTTTGATCCCTGGGTTGGGAAGATCCCCTGGAGATGGATATGGCAACCCACTCCAGTATTCTTGCCTGGGAAATCCCATGGACAGGGGAGCATGGCAGGCTATAGTACATGGATCACAAAAGAGTTGACCATCACCTATATCTTAGATCAGTTTATCCATTCCCTTTCCCCTCTTATTTGCCACAAAGAGGTTATCTTGCTCTCACATTTTAAAAAGATAAGTCAATAACTAAATTCAATATAAATGGCAAAGTGATGGTGAGAAGAGCACATATTAAAATAATCAGGAGAAAACTTTGAAGAAAGATGCTTCTTTTTGCATCAGAATCTGTCCATTGCAGTAACTTACTAAAATGATACAGTAGAGTTCCAGTGCATACAAGTTCATCCACAGAGGGGGATATCTTGGCCAGTGAGCTTCTTTCCCACGGGGGTAGTTGACAAAATTCCTCCAGCAGTACTCATACTCTAAGGAAACACAAATCTTGGTTCATTCAACACATACAACAGAAAGTTGAATCCAACTTAAAGATATACCATATATAAATCCCTCTGGCCTATTTCCTGCTGGAGAAGGGCTAGATTCTTCCAGCATCCCTAAAAAGAACTGGAATGGGTGGCCATTCCCTTCTCCAGGGGATCTTCCTGACTCAGGGATAGAACCTGGGTCTCCTGCTTTGCAGACAGATTCTTTACCTTCTGAGCGACCAGGGAAGTTTCCCAAAAGGAACTCAGCAATTCATTGTAAGATGGTAGAGAGGGGGCTTTGCTTGTGGCTCAGTGGTAAAGAATCCACTTGCCAATGCAGGAGATATGGTTCAGTCCCTGATCCGAAAGCCACAACTGTTGAACCTGTGCTCTAGAGCCCAGGAGGCACAACTACTGAAGGCTGAGCACCCTAGAGACCTTGCTCAGCAACAAGAGAAGCCACCACAATGAGAAGCCACAGCACCGCGAGTGGAGAAGAGCTCACGCAGTGACAAAGACCCAGCACAGCCAAAAATAAATTAATTAATTAATAAAATAAATAAGGAGCGAGGAAAAGAGCCATCTCTTTGATGCTTTCTTTGCTATGAATTTCAGAAGTGGGTTTTTATTTTACTTTGGGCTTTCACTTCTGAGACTTCCAGTCCGGGATAATCCAGTCTCCTGGCCTAGAAACATACCACCACCACCACAGCCTCTCATAAACACCTAAGATTCTTGGTGTGTTGTTTTCACCTGGGGCTCTCATGACTTGGATAGTCACACCGCTCTGAACCAGGTCTTTGAGTCCTTGCCGGTTTTGCGGATCCATGTGCTGGAAAAGCCGTGCTATGTAAATAACTAGGGTCACGTTAGGATGCTGATTCAAAAATTCTCTAATGGCCTTGGAGCATTCCCAGCAGGGACTCCAGGACAAGTACCAGAAGATGAAGCAGCGGATGGATGGGCAAAAATATCTTTCTGAAGCAATTTTTTCTATAAAATTGCGTTCAACATGCTTGGTGGTGTTTTTGCCCGAGTGTCGCCAGACGTCCCGGTTGTTGCCCCATTGGATTTCATAGAGCAGACAGGCCTCTTTACAGAATTTTCTGGGGTCAAAGGAGAATTCAAATTCCCAGGGTTCAATTCTTCTCCTGAAATATAATGTTGTCATGTCATCATTTGAGAGAAGACAAAAGGAGAGGAGGGTGGCAGAAGATGAGATGGTTAGATAGCATCACCAACTCAATGGGCACAAATTTGAGCAAACTCTGGGAGACAGTGAAGGACAGGGAAGCCTGGTGTGCTGTCATCCGTGGGGTCGCAAAGAGTCCGACATGACTTAGCGACTGAACAACAGAAATAATTTCTTCTCCTTTTCTATCAGGCAAACCTAAAACATGATATCTCAGGAATTTTTTTTCTATTCTGTATCTCAAAGTTATCTGGGGAGGTCTGTTTGCATTATCAGAGTTTCTCTCACAAACAGGGAAGAGGTTTTTCCCAACTCACGTTCTTGGGTTACCACTGTCTATTACCACTGCTTGGTAGTCTTGAATTCAGGTGTAAATATGTCTCTGTGTCTCTTTTAAAGTTTTCTTACTATATTCTAATCTTATTTATTTTGGCCTCACAGCTTACAGAATCTTAGTTTCCACCACTAGGGATTGAACCTGGGCCCTCTGTGGTGAATGCACTGACTCCTAACCACTGGACTGCCAGGGAAGTCCCTCTGAACTTTCTGTCTCACACTTAGAGGTGACCTGTCCCACTCAATCTTCATTATTCCTCAATGGAATAGTTTTTGGTTTTCTTTTTTCTTTTTCAGGTGTGGAATCCTCAAATTGCCAACAGGAGTCTATTACCAACTCTGAGAAGAAAGTAATTTAGCCTCGGGATTCTTCCACATTCAATTCTGTGTATACTAATTCCTCATAAGAAAGAAATTAAAATTTCTCTCGAGGACATCTTTAGACATAACACTCTCTGTGGGTCAAAGTTATGACTCAGGGAAAATTCAGAATTTTTCCAAGGACTCTGCAGTATGGTTGAGTCATAAGTGTATTACATTCTCATATTCTCCACTCATTCCTAAAGGATCACTTAATTTATTTTATAGAGTAATCCTTCCACCCATCAAGAGATAATATGTTCCCTGACAAATCTCTCTGTTCTAGACATGGATGAGGGCAGCGGGGAGGAAGGAGAGGGTGAGATGAATGGTGAGAGTAGCATGGAAGCGACTCAGGGAATGCAAACCAGGGCACTTTAACAACCTAGAGAAGTGGGATGGGGTGGGAGGTGGGAGGGAGGTTCAAGAGGGAAAGGACACATGTACATCTATGGCTAATTCATGTTGATGTATGGCAGAAATGAAACCAATATTGTAAAGCAATCATCAATCAATTAAAAATAAATGCAGTTTTTAAATAGGTCTAGGAAATTGCCTGGCAGTCCAGTGCTTAGGACTCCATTCTTCCATTGCTGGGGGACCTGGGTTCAATCCTTGATTGGGAAACTAAGATCTCCCAAACTATGTGGAATGGTAAAATTAAAAAAAAAAAAAAAAGGTCTAGAAAAGGGGCATAGGGTTTAAAATAGGAAGATCAAAGTGACAAACCAGTTTGCTGAAGTTTTCACTAATTTCTATGAAAACTTGTGATTTAAAGGGAGAAAAACAATAGTAAGAGAAGAACAAAGGAGAGCTGGAAGATACTTGTTTTCAACTGAAACCAAAAGGCATAGGAGGGAAGACACAGGAAGCAATAGTAAGCGTAAGGAATGGAGTTGCAAAAACAAAGAATGGGAGCATCAGAAAAGAGCAAAGGAACAATAAGGAAATTATAGTCCTCCCCCTCCTAAATGCTCATCTATTCTGGGTTGAATTAAATGTGCACTATGATAGTAGAATTCTTACCTCAATGTGGGATCTCCCGCTGAAGGACCTGTTGACCAAGAGAGGATCATGTCAAGTAACACCCATATGTACAAATCGAACCACTAAGAAAAAAGGCCCTGTTCTTCTAAATCCACCAATCATATCAGAAAATGCAGTTGGAAGATTCTGTCTTGGAATTTCCCTGGTGGACCAGTGGTTAAAACTCCCTGCTTGCACTGCAGGGGCAGGGGTGCAATCTCTGCTTTCGAACCTAAGATGTGGCATACCGCACGGTGTGGCCAGAATCAAAAGCCAACACACACAAAAAGGTATCAGGTGCCAAGTAAATGTGTCTAAAGCACTGTTTTAGTCATCTCTATGTTATTCACAGGGCTTCCCAGGTTGCTCAGTGGTAAAGAATCTGCCTGCCGATGTGGGAACTGCAGGAGACTCGGGTTTGATCCCTGGGTCTGGAAGATCCCCTGGAGGGGGAAATGGCAACCCACTCCAGTATTCTTGCCTGAGAAATCCCATGGAAAGAAAAGCCTGGTGGGCTATAGTCCACGGGGCTGCAAAAAGTCACACACAATTGAACACGCACGCATGCTAGTCACAAATTCTCCAAATATTTTGTCTTATTAAAAAAAATACACAGTAAACTATTAAAAACCATAATGGAAAAGAAAAAAATCTAAAATAAAAAAAAAATCAACCTCAATTTCCTTAGCTGGGCATTCAAGGCTGTCAACAATATGTCTTCAAATTTGTTTTTGAGGGTAGGCAGAGGGATAAATTTGGGAGATTGGAATTGACATACACACATTACTATATATAAAATAGATAATAAGGACCTACACTGTATAGCGCAGGGAACTCTACTCAGTGCTCTGTAATGACCTATATGGGAATAAATCTAAAAGGAGTGCATGTATATATATAACTGTTTCACTGTGCTGTACACTTGAACCTAACACAACATTGTAAAGCAACTATAGTCCAATTTAAAAAAAAGCAAATTTGCTTTCTAATCACATTGCTGATTGCTTCCAAAAACTCTTCTGTAGCCTAATCAATTCATTCATTATATTCCACACACAATCTTTGGAAAATTCTCTTAAACTCCTGGTGTCAGTCAAACAGGAATCTCCTTCTCTTTGCCAACCAAAATTCTGCCCTTTCAAGACCAAGTTCAAAACCCACCTCATCTGAAAATCATTTCCTTCCACCACCTGGTGTTCTTCCTTCCCCACGAATTTTTCTAACACTAAGTAATGGAACCTTAAATAATCCATTAATATGCCCTGGTGCTAGAACTTCAGCTGCTATCTTAAATTTTCATCTAGGAGTCATATTTTTTAACTTAAGTCTTTTTATTATGATGAAACAAGCATCTGATCAAAATCATTTACAGTATGAACAGGTGGTATTAATAATCACACCACCACCGATAAGAACTCCTGTTTAAGAATAATAGGAAGATATTAATAAATAGGAAAGTTGGAAAATGTTCATGAATACAAGCATGAACCAGACACATACACACACACATATAGGCAAGCACACACAGAGTTTTGGAGTTTTTCAAGAATATGAAGATTTCGGGCCCCCGACCATTTACCTCTGTCAGAAGCCATGGTGCTCTGTCTCTGGACTTTTTCCTCTGGAGTTATATTGTGCTAATTGCTGCTGCCAGCAACTTGCCCGAACATAGTTTCTGCAGGTGTGACCACTGCCACCTGTTTGATCAGAGGATGACTCATTCCTGAGTCTCAGGCAGATACTAGGTATCTAGACCGTACAGAGATCAAACTAGTCAATCCTAAAAGAAACCAACTCTGACTGTTGCTGAAGCTGAAGCTCCAATACTTTGGCCACTTGATGCAAAGAGCCGACTCATTGGAAAAGACTCTGATGCTGGGAAAGGTTGAAGGCAAATGGAATAGGGGGTGGCAGAGGATGAGATGGTTAGATAGCATCACCAACTAAATGGACAAACTCTGGGAGATGGTGAAGGACAGGAAAGCCTGGCATGCTGCAGTCCATGGGGTCACAAAGAGTTGGCCATGACTTAGTGATTGAACAACAACAACAACAACAGACTGTGCAGATAGGTAGCAGATGAAGAGGGCAGTTGGTGGGGGTCGATAAGAAAGCTTAGGATGCAGATAATTAATCTTGTAGCCTAATTCACTGCGGATGAATGTAGGGATATCTCCCTTTAAAGTTAAAACAAGACTGACACATCGCTGTTTACTGGAGAGAAGAGAGGAAGAAGAAAAGGAAGAGCCAATTGGCTTGGTTCTGTGACCTGAAGGTTTTCATTGGTATGTGGTGAAACAGTGAGGCCTTGCCCTTCTGCCATTATTCATTAATTTCTAACTTCCTCTTATTTTGCTCTTCACCCCAGAATCTCTTGGAAAGGGGAGGGGCATTACAGATGCAAAATCAAAAGAACTTTGGTCTCTGAGTCAGGGAATTATAACTAAACAAGTTTCAGGTGATTTCTCTTGCTTCATGAAGCTAAGATTAAGTGTATGGCCCCATCCACTTCCGCTTCCTTATCTGCCTTGAAGAAATGAATACTATACTCCCTATCGCCTTTGCCTCCTGTTGCCTGAACTCTGAGTTCAGCTCCTCTGGGTTTGAGCAAACACACTCCCAGAATTGAGGTCACCCTCAAGACCTAAGGCTCTCTCTAGAGCTTCCCTGGTGGCATAGAAAGTAAAAAATCAGTCTGAAATGTGGGAGACCTGGGTTCTATCCCTGGATTGGGAAGACCCCCTGGAAGAAGGCATGGCAACCCTCTCCTGGAGAATCCCCATGGACAGAGGGGCCTGGAAGGCTCATGGGGTGGCAGAGTCAGACACGACTGAACAACTAAGCACAACACAGGGTCTCAGAACTACAGCCCCTGTACTTTAAGTCTCAAATTCTATGAACCCTACACCTAAGCTCTAAACATAAGATTTTCTTAATCACAAAATCAAGCTGGAGCTGGACAAGATGAAGCAGATGTTTGGAGTGGCAGGCGATAGTTTTGAAGAAGGGGCAGAAATGCCACATCATAACTAAAGGTCCTTCAGGAGCCAAGTCCATGGGGTCACAAATAGTCGGACACAACTGAGCGACTGAACTGAACTGATCCCTGGAACGTATACATATGTTGCCTTACAGTAGCACAGTAAACTTTGCAGACTGACTAAGGTATGAATCTTGCAGTAAGATCAACCTGAATTATACAACTGGTCTCAGTCTTAAAGACTTTTATTTATTTATTTTTCTGGCTGCACTTCTTGGCACGCAGAACTTCCCTGACCAGAGATTGAACAGTGGAAATACAGAATCTTAAGCAGTGGACCCCTAGGGAAGTCCAAAGACTTTTATAAAAGGTAGGCAAAGGTCTTCCCAGGTGGTTCGGTGGTAATGAATCTGTCTACCAATGCAGGAGACATGCGTTCTATCCCTGATCCTGGAAGATCCCACGTGCCCCTAAGCTACAACTATTGAAGCCTGTGCTCTAGAGCCAGGGAACCACAACTACTGAGCTAACAAGCCATAGAGCCTGTGCTACACAACAAAAGAAGCCACCGAAATGAGAAGCCCCTGGCCACAACAACTAGAGAAAAGCCCACACAGCAATGGAGATCCAGCACAGCCAAAAATATAAATAAATAATTTCTAAAAACAAAAAAAATGTAAGGAACGAAATTGGGTCATTTGCAGAGCTGTGGATGGACCTAGAGTCTATCATACAGAGGGAAGTAAGTCAGAAAAACAGGTGTGTTAGTCCTTCAGTTGTGTCCAACTCTTTGGGAACCTATGAACTCTAGCCCACTAGGCTCTCTGTCTGTGAGATTTCCTAAGCAAGAATACCAGAGTGGGTTGCTATTCCCGTCTCGAGGGGATCTTCCCAACCCCGGGATTGAATCCAGGTCTCCCATGTTGCAGGAGCATTCTTTACCACCAGAGCTACCAGAGAAAAACAGGTATTACATATTAACACAAATATGTGGAATCTAGAAAAATGGTGCAGATGAACATATTTGCAGGGCAGGATTAGGGATGCAGATGCAGAGAATGGACACATGGACACAGGGAGGAAGGGGACAATGGGATGAATTGGGAGCAGGCTTGAAATAAATATACCAGCATGTGTAACAGAGATAGCCAGTGGGAACCTGCTGTTATAGCACAGGGAGCTCCGATTGGTGCTCTGTGATGACCTAGAGGGGTGGGATGGGGTGAGGACTGCAGGAGGCCCAAGAGAGAGGGATATATAGCTGGTCAGGGATCAAGACCATCCCCAAGAAAAAGAAATGCAAAAAAGCAAAACGGCTGTCTGAGGAGGCCTTAAAAATAGCTGTGAAAAGAAGAGAAGTGAAAAGCAAAGGAGAAAAGGAAAGATATAAGCATCTGAATGCAGAGTTCCAAAGAATAGCAAGAAGAGATAAGAATGCCTTCCTCAGCGACCAATGCAAAGAAATAGAGGAAATCAACAGAATGGGAAAGACCAGAGATCTCTTCAAGAAAATTAGAGATACCAAGGGAACATTTCATGCACAGATGGGCTCAATAAAGGACAGAAATGGTATGGACCTAAAAGAAGCAGAAGATATTAAGAAGAGGTGGCAAGAATACACAGAAGAACTGTACAAAAAAGATCTTCACAACCCAGATAATCACGATGGTGTGATCACTCACCTAGAGCCAGACATCCTGGAATGTGAAGTCAAGTGGGTCTTAGGAACCATCACTATGAACAAAGCTAGTGGGGGTGATGAAATTCCAGTTGAGCTATTTCAAATCCTAAAAGATGATACTGTGAAAGTGCTGCCCTCAATATGCCAGCAAATTTGGAAAACTCAGCAGTGGCCACAGGACTAGAAATGGTCAGTTTTCATTCCGGTCCCAAAGAAAGGCAATGCCAAAGAATGCTCAAATGACCACACAATTGCACTCATCTCACACACTAGTAACGGAGAAGGCAATGGCACCCCACTCCAGTGCTTTTGCCTGGAGAATCCCATGGATGGAAGAGCCTGGTAGGCTGCAGTCCATGGGGTCGCTAGAGTCAGACATGACTGAGTGGCTTCACTTTCACTTTTCACTTTCATACATTGGAGAAGGAAATGACAACCCACTCCAGTGTTCTTGCCCAGAGAATCCCAGGGACGGGGAAGTCTGGTGGGCTGCCGTCTATGGGGTTGCACAGAGTCGGACATGACTGAAGTGACTTAGCAGCAGCAGCAGCACACGCTAGTAAAGTAATGCTCAAAATTCTCTAAGCCAGGCTTTAACAACATGTGAATCGTGAAATTCCAGATGTTCAAGCTGGTTTTAGAAAAGGCAGAGGAACTAGAGATCAAATTGCCAACATCCGCTGGATCATTGAAAAAGCAAGAGAGTTCCAGAAAAACCTCTATTTCTGCTTTATTGACTATGCCAGAGCCTTTGACTGTGTGGGTCACAATAAACTGTGGAAAATTCTGAAAGAGATGGGAATACCAGACCACCTGACTGGCCTCTTGAGAAACCTGTATGCAGGTCAGGAAGTAACAGTTAGAACTGGACATGGAACAACAGACTGCTTCCAAATAGGGAAAGGAGTACATCAAGGCTGTATATTGTCACCCTGCTTATTTAACTTATATACAGAGTACATCATGAGAAATGCTGGGCTGGAGGAAGCACAAGCTGGAATCAAGATTGCTGGGAGAAATATCAATAACCTCAGACATACAAATGAGACTACCCTTATGGCAGAAAGTGAAGAAGAACTAAAGAGCCTCTTGATGAAAGTGAAAGAGGAGCGTGAAAAAGTTGGCTTAAAACTCAACATTCAGAAAACTAAGATCATGGCATCTGGTCCCATCATTTCATGGCAAATAGATGGAGAAACAGTGGAAACAGTAACAGACGTTTTTTGGGGCTCCAAAATCATTGCGGGTGGTGACTGAAGCCATGAAATTAAAAGACACTTGCTCCTTGAAAGAAAAATTATGACCATCCTAGACAGCATATTAAAAAGCAGAGACATTACTTTGCCAACAACGGTCTGTCTAGTCAAGGCTATGGTTTTTCCAGTGGTCATGTATGGATGTGAGAGTTGGACTATAAAGAAAGCTGAGTGTCGAAGAATTGACACTTTTGAACTGTGGTGTTGGAGAAGACTCTTGAGAGCCCCTTGGACTGCAAGGAGATCCAACCAGTCCATCCTAAAGGAAATCAGTCCTAAATGTTCATTGGAAGGACTGATGTTGAAGCTGAAACTCCAATACTTTGGCCACCTGATAGGAAGTGTTGACTCATTTGAAAAGACCCTCATGCTGGGAAAGATTGAAGGCAAGAGGAGAAGGGGGTGACAGAGGATGAGATGGTTGGATGGTATCACCAATTCAATGGAAATGAGTTTGAGTAAACTCCAGGAGTTGGTGATGGACAGGGAGGCCTGGCGTGCTGCAGTCCATAAGGTCGCAAAGAGTTGGACGTGACTAAGCGACTGAACTGAACTGAACTGATAGCTGATTCAGTTCATTGTCCAGCAGAAACTAACACAACGTTGTAAAGCAATTATACTCCAATTAAAAATATATAAATATTCAATTTAGGTCAGTGTCCTGTTCCTGTTATACATTTTAAAAAAACACATAAACATATATGTTTGTAATCACTCCATAATCAAGATATTTAAGCTTGTCACCACTGCCCCAAATTTTCATGTTTGTTTGCAGTCAGTCCTTCTACTCCCAGTCCTCAGTTCAGTTGAGTCACTCAGTCATGTCCGACCCTTTGTGAGCCCATGAATCACAGAACACCAGGCCTCCCTGTCCATCACCAACTCCTGGAGTTTACTCAAACTCACATCCATCAAGTCAGTGATGCCATCCAGACATCTCATCCTCTGTCGTCCTCTTCTCCTCCTGCCCCCAATCCCTCTGAGTATCAGGGTCTTTTCCAATGAGTCAACTCTTCACATGAGGTGACCAAAGTATTGGAGTTTCAGCCTCAGCATCAGTCCCACCAATGAACACCCAGGACTGGTCTCCTTTAGGATGGACTGGTTGGATCTCCTTGCAGTCCAAGGGACTCTCAAGAGTCTTCTCCAACACCACAGTTCAAAAGCATCAATTCCTTGGCACTCAGCTTTCTTCACAGTCCAACTCTCACATCCATACATGACCGCTGGAAAAACCATAGCCTTGACTAGACAGACCTTTGTTGGCAAAGTAATACCTCTGCTTTTTAATATGCTATCTAGGTTGGTCATAACTTTCCTTCCAAGGAGTAAGTGTCTTTTAATTTCACGGCTGCAGTCACCATCTGCAGTGATTTTTGGAGCCCCCCCAAAATAAAGTCTGATGCTGTTTCCACTGTTTCCCCATCTATTTCCCATGAAGTGATGGGACCAGATGCCATGATCTTAGTTTTCTGAATGTTGAGTTTTAAGCCAACTTTTTCATGCTCCTCTTTCACTTTCATCAAGAGGCTTTTGAGTTCCTCTTCACTTTCTGCCATAAGGGTGGTGTTATCTGCATATCTGAGGTTATTGATATTTCTCCCAGCAATCTTGATTCCAGCTTGTGCTTCTTCCAGCTCAGCGTTTCTCATGATGTACTCTGCATAGAAGTTAAATAAGCAGGGTGACAAAATACAGCCTTGACGTACTCCTTTTCCTATTTGGAAGCAGTCTGTTGTTCCATGTCCAGTTCTAACTGTTGCTTCCTGACCTGCATATAGGTTTCTCAAGAGGCAGGTCAGGTGGTCTGGTATTCCCATCTCTTTCAGAATTTTCCACACTCCCAGTCCTAGGCAACCACTAATGTTTCTATCACTAAAGATTAGTTTGGATTCTTCTATAATTTCATTCAAAAGGAATCATATAATGTGTCAAACTTTGATGATTGCTTTTGTAAAATAAAATTCACATTTATGGCAAGACAAGAAAAATTTAAACTTAAAAATTCTTCTCTGGGACTTTTCTGGTGGTATAGTGGATGAGAATCCACCTGCCAATGCAGGGGACACAGGTTCAATACCTTGTCCAGGAAGATTCCAGAAGCCCTGCAATGGCTAAGCCCAAGTACTTAGAGCCCCAGCTCTGCAACAAAAGAAGCCACCACAGTAAGAAACCTGAGCAATGCAGTGAAGAGTAGATTCCACTCACTGCAACTAGAGAGTAGCCCACGTGCAGCAACAAAGATCCAGGGCAACTGAAAATGAAAATAAATTTTTTAAAAATCTCTACCCTTTGACCTCACCCCTCTCCACACTGTGAATTGTGTGTCTACATTATGCATGAACCAAATCTCCCCCATTGGCAGGAATACCTGCTCAACCATGAACTGCAAATCCTAGCATCAATAAGACAACTCCTTAAAAGATAACATTCCTTCTTGATCTTGTCACAGGACCCACCACAATGGGGTTTAAATCTGGGTTATGTAAACTGTCATTTAAGGTACAGCCCTCTGTCTCAAAAAACTTACAGGAACTATGTCTCAACTTCTTATAAGCAGAATGATTCTAAGAGCTTCCTGGGTTATAATCCTCAAATTTGTCTGCAATAAAATTTTTCAATTCTTTCTTGGATGAACTGATTAATTTTTCATCAACACATTTTTTGCTCAACTACTTTGTGAAATTGATCTACATGATTAGGTGTATCAGTGGTTCATTTCTTTCTATTTCTGGAATTCCATTATAGGGTTATGTTACAATTTATTTATTTATTTATCCTTCAGTGGACTTAGGCTAATTTTGCAGTTTTAGGCTATGGTGAAGAAAGATGATGTGAACACTGTGTACAATTCTTTGTGTAACGTTTTTTATTTTCTTCTCTTGGGTAAAGAAACTGGGAGTGAAATTGTTGGATCAAATAGGTAAGCATTTAACTTTTAAGAATATTATTGGGCTGTTATAATACTTTACACTCCTACCAGGAGGAAATGAATATCCGAGTCATTTGATGTCCTCCCCAACACTTGGTCAGCCTTTCTAGTTGCAGTAATTTCTGTGGGTATGTAGATTTTAATTTACATCTCCCTGGTTCTTAATGATGTTGAGCATCTTTTCATGTGCCTGTTAATTATTTATAGATCTTTTTCCTGGAGAAGGAAATGGCAACCCACTCCAGTATTCTTGCCTGGAGAATCCCATAGACAGAGGAGCCTGGCAGGCTACAGTCCATGGGGTCGCAAGAGTCGGACACGACTTAGTGCACTGTCTCACCCCAGAGATCCTGCCACATATACCACAAAAACCAAACATCCCCCAATGACCTTGGCCCCACTGTTCCAATCACTCCCAGGTGGGAATTCAGGCACATGTCCACAGAGGTCACAGACAACATACATACGGTTCTGTTATGTCCCATATATTACCCTTTCATGTCCCAAGGAAGACATTTTCTCTTAGAGATTTTCATTTAGTGTATCTTTAAAAAAATCTTGTGTTAAACTTGCCTCCATCTTTTTCTTGGGTAAGGACAACCCAGAAATGGCCCTTTTGTGTCTGTGATGTTGCCATTCACAGCTTTCTTGATAGGCCTAGTACAATCTTGAGAACAGGGTTGCTGTATGCTGAATGTCAGACGGTAGCTCTTAGCTTTGCCTATCTTAGGTAGTTACGCTGTGCATTTTTTATTGGTGTACCATGTTTGATTTGTCCCTAATACCTTTGAAGTTTTTCTGAGAAATGAATAATGCAACATGAACTTATTAAAATACATTTTAAGCCTTTTAAAAAAAAAAAAAAAATTATTTATAGATCTTTTTTTCTGCCATACACATATGATAAAGGAATTGTATCTAAAATATGTATAGAATTCTTACAAATTAGTAAGGGGATAAAAATAAAAAAAGGACCTGTATATATACTGTATATATGTATATATGCTTTCTGTATATATATTTTCTTTAGTATATACCTGTATATATACTGTATATATTTATATGTATCTATCTATATATATCTGTATGTATATTTTCCTTAGTCTCTGACTTGAATTTTCATTTCCTTAATGGTGTCTTTTGAAGAATAAATGTTCTTAATTTGGGGGAAGTTCAATTTATCAATTTTTTTTTAATGGTTAGTGCCTTTTGGATCTTGTCTACCAAGTCATTACCTACTCAAACGACACAAAGATATTCTATTCTCCTATATTTTCTAGTATTCATAGTTTTGGTTTTAGCTTTTATATTAGGTCTACAATCCATTTTTTTGTTTGTGGTGTGATGTTAAGAGACAGAGTTGACTTTTGTTCATATGGATATTACATATTACTCAGCTAGAGCTACCACAAAATGGATGGGTTAAACTATAAAAATTTTATTTTCTCAGACTTCTGAAGGTTAGAAGTGCAAGATCAAAGTTCCAACCAATCTGGTTCTGGTGAGAACTTACAGCCTCGTAGACACAGCCTTTTTGCTGTGTTCTCACCTGAGCTTGCAGGTTTCCCTGGTAGCTCAGATGGTAAAGAACCTGCCTGCCATGTAGGAGACGGGTTCAATTCTTGAGTCAAGAAGATCCCCTGGAGAAGGAAATGGCAACCCATTCCACTATTTTTGCCTGGAGTATCCCATGGACAGAGGAGCCTGACGGGCTACAGTCCATGGGGTCCATGGGGTAGCAAAGAGTCGAACATGACTGAGCAACCAACACTTTCAATTTTAGTTGTGTGTGCAGCCTGAAGGGTGGGGAGCTCTCTTCTTACAAGCACACTAATCCTCTTAGATTAGGGTTCCACCCTTACAAGCTCATTTAACCTGTAGTTTCTCAGATGCTCCCATTTTCAAATATAGCCACATTAGGGGTTAGAACTTCAATGGAAGAATTTGGCAGGGGGATTTCCCCAGCAATCCAGTGGTTAAGAATCCACACTTTCAGTGCAAAGGGTGTAGGTTCCATCCCTGGTTGGGAAACTGGGATCCCACTCTAGCCCACAATTCTCCAGACAAGAATACTGGAGTAGGTTGCCATGCCTTCCTCCAGGTGATCTTCCCAACCCAGGATCTAACCTTTAAACATGCTATGTTCTTTCAGTTACTTAGGTATTAGTTTCACTTAGCAATGTTTTGTGATATTCAGTATGTGTCTTGTATAGTTTATTAAAATTATCCCATAGTGTTTCATGGTTTTAATTTGATTATAAGTGGTATTGGCTTTTTTTTTTTTAATTTCATTTTCTAACTCTTCATTGATAGTATAGAATTGATTTTTGTATATTCACCTTGTAACTTTTCATAAGAAATGTAACCTTTGTTTAGGTTCTTCTGACTGGTCTAAGAATTAAACTGACATGAGACATATAACAGGAGAAAATCAAACAAAAGTTTGACATCTATACATGGGGGACACAGGAATAGGAAATGGCAACCCACTCCAGCATTCTGCCTGGAAAATCCCATGGGCTCTTGCCCACCAGGCTGGTGGGCAAGAGCCCATGGGGGTCACAACGAGTCCTTTATGACTGAGCATGTATGCATACATGGGAGAGACCCAGGAAAATAGAATCACCTGTCACAATGGCCAAAGCCCTCACATCAGCTAAAGACAAAAGAAGATTCTGGGATAGTGGTTTGGGACCTCAAAGGTGTAGATCCATTCTAAGTCACTTCAGTCGTGTCCAACTCTTTGCGACCCTATAGACTGTAATTCTCCAGGCTCCTCTGTCCATGGGATTCTCCAGGGAAGAATACTGGAGTGGGTTGCCATTTCCTTCTCCAGCGACCTCAAACGGGAGGGAGATAATTCACAGAGAAATGAAAAACCACATGGTAAAGAGATGTTTGCCGAGCTGTACAGAGACAATGGGATCCAGAGTGGATTCTCATCTCTAGGTCCTGCTCAGTCTCGCTCCACCACACTCAACCCATATTCTTGGCAGATATTTCTGGTGACAGCTCTATTCTGGAAAAGGCCCTTTATCTCAATTCTTTAGACAGCTAAGGGGGAAAGTCAAAGTTTCTGGTTGAGTTTTTATTTGTTTGAGACTTTGATTGTTTTCAACTTGAAATAATCCACATGCCAAAGAGACATTTGAGAGGGGTGTATTTTGCTCCCCTAAATAACCAACCGGTGAATTTGCTAACTTCACTTATTCCTAATTTTTTCTTTCTTTTTTTTTTTTGGTAGATTCTTTAGGCTTTTCCAAAGATTATGCTGTCTGCAAATATAGACAGTCTAACTTCTTTTCCAACAAGTGTGCCTTTTTATTTCTTCTTTTTGTCTTATTGGAATGGTTAAGGATACCAATAAAATCTTCAGTGGAGAAGGTAATAGGGAATGTCCTTACTTATTCCCAATCATAGGGGTATTTAGAAACAAAATTTGAGAAAATTTGAAAATCTAATTGGCTTTTTTTAAACTTCTCTCTCTCTCTCTTTTTTTTTTTTTGCCGAGCTATATCTTTGTTGCACAAGAGCTTCTCTCTCTCTTTCTTAAAGGGCTTCTCTAATTACAGCACATGGGCTTAGTTTCCTCAAGGCATGTGGGCTCTTATTTCTGAAACCACTTCTTCTGCATTGGAAGGTGGATTCTTAACCAGTAGACCACCAGGGAAGTCCCTAATTGGTCTTATTAAAAGATTCATGAATTGGGCAACATCCTGCCTAGCCAGTCAAGAGAAAGGAGCTCCAAAGCACTCCAGAAGAGGAAAGATTTTTAATAGCAGGGAGGATGTGGGACAAGGAAATCATAAATGAACTGGTTCTTTCTGGCAAGGTTACTTCCTTTGGGGGAATAAAAGGTCTATTAGGCACATTACTTCTCTGGTGCTGACAGGGAAATTCCAGACTGACCTGGTAAGATTACATTCCTAGGCAAGGTCGAAACTGCATTTAGTTTAGGTAGCTATCAAGTCTTGGTTTAATAATGTGGGCTTAACATAAGTGACTATATTTGGGGTTTATAATTTCTTAACAGGGGGAAGCATTCAGCTGTTCTTTTTTTTTTTTGGCCACGCCATGTGGCTTGTGGGATCTTAGTTCCCTGCCAGGGATTGAACTCAGACCACAGCAGTGAAAGCGCCCAGTCCTAATCATTGGATCTCCAGGGACTTGCCTCTGTTATTCATTTTTAAGTGTGATGTTAGTTATAGGTTTCTCACAGGTGCCCTTCATCAAGCTAAAGAATATTTTCTCTACTTTTTTAGAGTTTAATCACCAACAGTTGTCATATTATTTGTCATATTATTGTTGTTGCATGTATTGGGATGATTAAATAATTTCTCATTTTATTCTGTTAATGTTCAATTGCTACATAGTATTGTTTTATTCATATCTATGGTTTTATTGCCTTTCTCTTAATTTTGATTTTTTCTCTATTTATATATATATAAAATAAATCATATATATATATATTTTTTTTTTTTTAACTGCTGCAATGCATAACTTTCAGGATCTTAGTTTCCCAACCAGGGGTTGAACCCAGGGCCAGGGCAGTGAAAGTGACCAGTCCTCACCTCTGGACCACCAGGGAATTCCCTTCTCTTTTTATCCTTTGAAGCACATGCAAGGCCTCTACATGGAAATAAAGCTACTCATCTACGGTCAACTGGTTATATGTATTTTCTTTTTAGTTTTTAATTGAGGCAAACAAATACATAAAATTTAGTATCTGAATAGGAGGAATGGTCACTGAGGGTAAAGGAATGAATATACAGAAAATCCAATATTAATAAACACCTTGGGGGACTTCCCTGGTGTTCAAGACTTCTTCCAATGCAGGGTTCTTCCAATGCAGGTGCTATCCCTGGTCAGGGAGCTAAGATCCTACATGCCTCATGGCCAAAAAAACCAAAGGTAAGCAGAAGCAAAAATGTAACAGATTCAATAAAGACTTTAAAAAACAACAATAACAAAAAACACCTAGGGAAAAAGGCTCAGTGCAAGAGATAATAATGTCTCCTATCTCAATTATGCCAGATATCTGAAAGGGTGAAGCTGTCCATCTACTGAGATCACTACTGCTTTGGGGATCCTCACAAGATCTCCACCGAAAGCCTGCTAGCCTGAGTAACCTCCCCTGAGAGACATTGTCACAGGATATGATAACAGACCACGGTAATTATTAATGACCAAATGAAACTTTGGTAAGTTGCCCATAGATTTTTATTTGTCTGAGTGATTTGCTGTAAGGAACCCAAGTTCTAAGAGAGTGGATATTGTAATACTTTGATATATAGATAGTCAAAAAGCACATGAAAAGATGCTCAACATGATTAATCACCAGGAAACTACAAAACCACAATGAAATACAACTTCTTAATTACCAGGATGGTTATAATTAAAATATTTTTTATTTTAATTATATAAAGAATATAAAGAATTCACCTAATGAGTTTACTGATGATTTTATAAGCTGTAAACTAGTATTCAATCATAATAATACATGAGGAATTACAGCTGTGAATCTGTGTTTGTATTTTCCTCTGTAACACTCTCCAAGTCCATGACAGTTATGATAAAGCTATTTTGCATGACTGTTGTGTGTTTCACTGTCCAGGCTTTTTCTGTGTCACTGACCTTGATGTCTCCATTTTTTCCATCAATTTCTGATTGAATCAAATGAATACTAGAGATAAATTTAATCTTTTTCTCAAATACTTACTATAAGAAGATGTGACTGTAAAATAATTACAATATCCTGTTCAAGTATGTTTTGCTACTTTTGTCTCCTTAAATATTGCTACCAATGGGGCTTCCTGTAATCGTGGTAACCTTGAAAAAGAAAAAAAAAAATTTTTTTTTTTTTACAGTAAGAAGTATTGGTGAGGGGAATTTCCTGGCAGTCCAGTGGTTAAGACTCCACACTTCCAATGCAGAGGGCATATAGGTTCAATCCCTGGCCATCGAACTAAGACCCCACATTCCACATGCTGCAAAGGGTGACCAAAAAAAGAGAGAGAAACCTTGGTGATACTGCTGCTGCTAAGTCGCTTCAGTCGTGTCCGACTCTGTGTGACCCCATAGAAGGCAGCCCACCAGGCTCCCCCATCCCTGGGATTCTCCAGGCAAGAACACTGAGGTGGGTTGCCATTTCCTTCTCCAATGCATGAAAGTGAAAAGTGAAGTCACTCAGTCGTGTCTGACTCTTAGCAACCCCATGGACTGCAGCCCACCAGGCTCCTCCATCCATGGGATTTTCCAGGCAAGAGTACTGGAGTGGGGTGCCATTGCCTTCTCCATGGAGATACTAGCTGAAGTGTTTATTATTGTCTTTAGTAAAAAAGGAAGTGGTAAGGAAACTGCTGAGGTCCAGCCCCAGCTGATCCAGGGTATTCGAAGCGGGGACAGGTCGGCGAGGATCAGGATACAATAGCTTCAATTAGATATTAATTAGAGATGTAAAGAATAATAGAATGAGGATAGCTCAGTAGGAAAATTCAGAGGAGAAAAGAGGCTGAGTAGCTTGGTTTACGCGGGAGACCAACAAAACTTCAAGACAAGAAGTTTGCACCACTTATGTAGGCCGCAGGCATCCTTCCATTCTCCTGAAGGAGAGGAGACACTGAGGCCTCCCTGGTCGGATCTTAGAAGCCCAGGCATAATTAGTAAGCATGGCGGGTTCTGCACTCCAGATGGAGACTCAGCCAGAGTTTGAGAGAGAGAGAGAGACATGGAGAGACCAGTCTTTTGAGGAACTGATCCCAATTCTTTATTTTCCATGGTCTACTTTTATACACTGAGATGTTATGCAAAAGTCATCTGGGGACAGCAGTCCTGACTTTTACTAAAGTCAGGTGGTGCTGCATACAAATGTATACAGAGGTCTTAGGGGTGTTACATCATCTTCTGGCCAAGGGGCCTGCTGACAATTTATGACCCTCTCCTTGTGACAACGGTCAGTCAACCAGGACACTTATTTCTCCAGGGGTGATTATTCTTAAAAATGACTCCACCTTCCGAAGGTACCAGATAAAGTTACATTCCTATAGGGTGAGGGTGTAGTGGGTTTTAATTAAGGAAAGAATTTACTTAGCCTAAGGTCTAACGTGATTAATATCAAAGGTTAATACTTATTTATTCTATATATTCATTAATGTGTGTAAGGGCAGGGGATGTGGAGACTTAGCAGCAAACATTGGCTCAACAAATGAAAAACCCTTCATCAATACAATTTCTAATCAGCCCACTATACTTATACTAATGGTTTTCTAACTTTTCTAAAGAACCTGTTTTTAGAAGGTTTAAAGCATCTCGTGCCTCTCATGTTTGGGAGGCTGTGAGCAATCACATGTGGCCGGACAAGCCTGTCAGGCAGGCTAGAGAACCTTCAGAGGAGTTTGTAGGTTGAAACACTCCTATCACGCCCAGGAATTATCATTAACTGGAGCTCTAAGTTAACTCCTTCTCTGAAAGAGGTAGTGGGGGACAGCCCCCCGTAAAGTCAGAGGTGTAGGTGAGAGCACAAAGTAGTAAAGTAGGCAGGCTCTGGTTATGGGGGTAGATGCTCGAGGATTTCCAGGGGGACTCCTGAGGCTCGATCCCGCCTTTGCGTATGTCGAGCCTCCTTCCTCATGACCTTTGTCACGGGTGGAATGCCTCACGCTGGCCCCCAACAAGGAAACAACCCACAAACAACTCTTGATATTCTATTTATGCCATATTTTCTTATGTTAAAAGAAAATTTAGGCCTAATCTAATCTAATGTTTATTGTCAAAATCCAGCCTCTATCCACTGGGACCAAACTGAATCTAGGAGACAGAGTTTTGGGTGAAGCAGAAAAGAATAGCTTCATTGCTTTGCCAGGCAAGGTGAGCCATGGCGGGCTAATGCTCTCTGTGTGTCTGTCTTGGAGAGGGTAGCAAGGGGTCTTATAGTTATCATTCAAGGAGCAGGGTGGTTGATACAGATCAGAGTATGTGCACAGCCTGCATTTTTTTTCATCTATAGACATCTGAAGACACTCAAGGCTGGCATCAGGTAGTCTCCCGACAGCTTCTATGGTTCTCGAGGTTATAGAACTATGGCTTTCTCTCTGGGATGAAGAATGCTTACAAAGAATGGAGTGTAAAGTTGTTCAGTTACTAAGTCATGTCCAAATCTCTGCAACGGTATGGAATGCAGCATGCCAGGCTCCCCTGTCCTTCACTATCTCCCAGAGCTTGTTCAGACTCGTGTCCATTGTGTCGGTGATGCCATCCAACCATCTCATCCTCTGTCACCAGGGCCCTTCGCCTTCTGTCCTCAGTCTTTCCCAGCATCAGAGTCTTTTCCAGAGAGTCAGCTCTTTGGATCAGGTGGCCAAAGTGTTGGAGCTTCAGCATCAGTCCTTTCAATTAATATTCAGGGTTGATTTCCTTTAGGATTGACTGGTTTGATCTCCTTGCTGTCCAAGGGATCCCTAAGAGTCTTCTCCAGCACCACAGAAGAGTGTTCAAAAGAGAAAAGTATCAGGTGCCATGATACAACTTATCAGAAACAGGACAAGACATCTGAAAAACAAGTCAAAGTGTGTTAAAACAGATCAGAGCCTGATGGAAGTTATTTGAACTAGTTTTTATAAATCTAGCTGGAACATCACTTGATAATAAACTACCCTAAGGCAGAATTTGTGCCCTTCTTTCTACCTTTCAAGGTATTCAATAAATGTCAAATTGAATTTAAATGAATTAAATTGATGGTGAAATATCAAATCAAACTGGCCTGTGGTACTTGGATGGACCTGCCATTAAAGAAGATCTTAAGTCTTGAAATGTTCTGAAATAGCTGTGCTATACACATTGTATATAACATATTTTGGAATTTGTTTTGTGCCATTCTGCCCCAGTCACAGCATACAACTTGACTTTCCTGGCACATGCTATTTATAGACTGATCTAAGTGGACATTTAAGATTCCAACAGAGAAGCAGGACAATAAGAGAATCAAGTCAGAAGGCAGTAATGCATGGTTTGTGTGTGTGTGTGTGTGTGTAGCTTCAGGAGTGGTAATGGCCTCAGGAGATAACTTAAGTCAGGAGTGACTAAACTTGCTAACTGCAGAACTACTAGCAGAAGGAAATAACCACCATCTTTTCAGTAACTTAAAAAAATAACATGAAGGCAACTCAAACTGAGACTGTAACAACCCAGACCGATGGGAAAGGGTGGAAGGGGAAGGAGGTTCAAGAGGGAAGGGACTTATGTATGGGCTTCCCAGGTGGTGATAGTGGTAAAGAACCTGCCTGCCAATGCAGGAGACATAAGAGACACAGGTTCGATCCCTGGATTGGGAAGATCCCCTGGAGGAGGAAATGGCAACCCCTTCCAGTATTCTTGCCTGGAGAATCCCATGGACAGAGGAGCCTGGAGGGCTACAGTCCACGGGGTCACACAGAGTCAGACGCGCGCGCGTGCGCGCGCACACACACACACACACACACACAGCTAATTCACGTTGATGGAGTGCAGAAACCAAAGCAATATTGTAAAGCAATTATCCTGCAATTAAAAATAAATAATTTTAAAAATAACATGCTGCTGCTGCCGCTAAGTCGCTTCAGTCGTGTCTGACTCTATGCGACCCTATAGACGGAAGCCCACCAGGCTCCCCCGTCCCTGGGATTCTCCAGGCAAGAACACTGGAATGGGTTGCCATTTCTTTCTCCAATGCATGAAAGTGCAACGTGAAAGGGAAGTCGCTCCGTCGTGTCCGACTCTTAGCGACCCCATGGACTATAGCCTACCAGGCTCCTCCATCCATGGGATTTTCCAGGCAAGAGTACTGGAATGGGGTGCCATTGCCTTATTAAAAACAGACAATCCCCCCACACACAATCTATTTCTTTGACTCAGGAAATCTGTTAGTAACAATTCAGCTCAATACAAAAGTAAATTTAGCAATGCAGTCTCAAGAATTGTGGCCAGTCGACTTGGTAACACACTTCTTTTTAAATGTATTTATTTATTTGGCTGCATTGGGTCTTAGCTACAGCATGTGGGACGCTCTCAGTTGTGGCAGGTGAGCTTAGTTGCTCTGCGGCATGTGGGAATCTTAGTTCCCCACCCAGAGGTTGAACCCTTGTCTCCTGCTTTGCAAGGTGGATTCTTAACCACGGGCTCACCCCAGGGAAGTCTCAGTGATACATTCTTGCAATTTCAGTAATTGACCCAAGCAACTCAATATTTGAGGTAAGAAAGGCCATGAAAGGTTGATCATCATAAGGCTGGGGTCAGGAGAACAGAATTATCATGGTCAATGTACTCAGTCAAAAAAAAAAAAAGTCTAGAAAGTAGGTGTGTGTAGCCTAGGGGAAATACACCTTGAAATATCTGGGTGAGGAGGAAGAAAATATTAGAATTTCTATTCCTGAAACACTGAGATGAGCAAAGAAAATGTTAAAATTTCTCTTTAAAACTTTCAGACAGGGACTTCCTCGTGGTGCAGTGGTTAAGACTTTGTGCTTCCAATTCAGGAGCCAAGGTTTGATCCCTGGTTGGGGAATTAAGATCCTACATGCTGGGGCTTCCCTGTTGGTCCAGTGGTTAAGTATCTGCCTTGCAATGCAGGGGACAAGGGTTTGATCCCTGATCCAGGAAGATCCCACACACTGCGAAGCAACTAAGCCCATCAGCCACAACTACTAAGTCAGGGCTCGTTGTAGCCCCCCAGCCACAACTACTGAAGCCTGTGAGCCTAAAACCTGTGCTGCACAACAAGAGAAGTCACTGCGATGAGAAGCCCGGGTACCACAAAGAGTAGCCCCTTCTGGCTGCAACTAGCGAAAGCCCAAGCACAGCAATGAAGAGCCACAACAGCTAAGAATTTAAAAAAACAAAACAAAGAAAAAAAAACCATAAGCTACACACTCAGCCAAAAAAATTATTAAAAAAAAAACTTTTAAAGTACATATAGTAATACAGTAGTTAATAAATATAATTTGAACAATGAGCTATTTATATATTGGCATATATGCTAATATTTCACTTAAATAATGTAGGAACATAGTTCATTATTACAATATTGGGGTATATGCTTTTTCACTTGTAGATATTAAAATAATTTAAGCCAAATATGCTAGATTTTAGGGCTTCCCTGGTAGCTCAGCTTATAAAAAATCCACCTGCAATGCAGGAGACCTGGGTTCAATCCCTGGGTTGGGAAGATCCCCTGGAGGAAGAAATGGCAATATACTCCAGTATTCTTGCCTGGAGAATTCCCGTGGACAGAGGAGCCTGGTGAGCTACAGTCCATGCGGTTGCAAAGAATCAGACATGGCTGAGCGCTAAGCACAGCACAACATGCTAGATTTTACGCACTACAGAGAAATTTCCCAAGAAATCTTTTATTTCCCAAGACCTTGTACAATAATTGGCATATAATAGATGCTCAATAAATAATAAAGTAAAACTAGTGATAATTTGCTTCAGAAATAATTTACCCAACAGGCTGATTTTTCATGTTTGGCCAACATGGTTTGGAATCATCCCAATTAATATGAGCAACTTACAGACTGAAGAAACTAGACCTGGCATGGTTTACTACAAATAAGCCAGATCCAACCATAAGTCAGATTCCTGATTGAAGAATATTGACAGGAGTGGCCCAGTCTGAAATAACTAGAATTCCTCTAGTACCTAGATCTGAAGCTTCTTGAATCTTGGCATTTAAATTTTAACTAATTCCTTCCTCTGATTTCCTAATATACATTCATATAATTACTGGTGCACTTTTATTTTTAATGAAGCCCAGTATGTTGGCTGGTCCTCTTCCCTTGGCATCTTACTATAAACTCACATAATGATAAATGGTTCACAGGTGAACTTTTATGACTTTTGCTTATGCTAATCAGGCTCCCTCGTTCAAGTCTGAAGGCTCATAGGATCTTAGTTCCCCGAACAGGGACTTGAACCCAGACAGTGGCAGTGAAAACCTGGAGTCCTAACCACTGGACTTCTGGGGAACTCCCAAAGTTGATGCCTCTAGAAAAACTGGATATTTAGCTGCTCTAAATCTCAGCTGCTTTATCTATGAAACATAAACAATAATGCTTACCTCAAAGAGCAGTGACATGTATTTATAAGTTAATGCATAGAACAGTACCTGCCCATAATAGGCTATCAATATACCTTCTATCTAGACTCTAATATACCCTCAGGTGCATGATGCAGAAATTAAGTTCATTAAGACCGTGTGTGTGTGTGTGTGTGTGTGTGTGTGTGTGTATAACCAGGGGACATCATTAATCGTGGATAATGATGATAAACTATAAGCATAAACATACTGACAATTCAGATCCAAAGGTCATAAACCAGGTAGTTTTATTATTAGAGCATTTACCCCAAGAGCACCCCTTCTAGTCTACTGCTGCCAGTCTACCCACACCCACACTCATCAACTATCATGTCTTCATAATGCCGTAGAATGACGTTGTCATCATTGTCCTGGTAGAGCATGGAGATGGGGGACAGCTTGGTGGGGATGCAGACAGCCTGGGGAACCTCCGGGTCGACGGCGTGCATCAGCGCTTGCATGAAAGCATAGTTGGAGCTGTTGAGGGAGATGGTCAGTGAGAAAGGACACTCTCCGTGGCAGTAATTGGCCATGAAACCCTTGGGGGCGATGATCCACTTGTGCCAACCCAGATCCCGGAAGTTGATGAACAGCTGGTGGCGATGGCAGAGGCTCTTGCAAGAAGCCTTCGAGGTAGAGACGGCTGCCCTCCTCTTGCGGGAGGGAGATCGGCACTGCTCAGGGTGGAGGGTGACCACCAGAAGTGAAGTGTGAAGAGAACGTCTCAGTCTGGCGCAGGTGCCCTCGAGCTGAAAATTCTCCCCTGAGGCTCTGCCTCCTTTGACCACTATCTCTAGAAACAGACCTAAATTCTTGTGGGGGTCATTATTCCTCTTAGCCACATCCAGCAGGTTGAAGTGAAGGACACCTTGAGGCCACGGTACTGACTGCAGTGTAAACATTTTACCCATCTTCGGGGTGGCCTGGTCTATGACATGGGGCTCCGTTTGAACCAGGGACAGAGACAGTTCCAGCTCTGGTCCCAGGTTATAGTAAGTGTTGGGCCCCAAGTCCAGGCCCAGCTGGGCCATTGTCAACTGCTCCTCATCCCCGATGGCAGACAGGTTAAAGGACAGGAGCTTCTGTAGGCAGGAGGCGTGCGAAAGGCTCTCGGAGTAAAGGAAGGAACCTAGATGGGAACGAAAGATGTGAGAGTCACCATGAGATTTTTCACTTCACCCCAACCTGTGTGATCATATCAATGTCAAACGGTATATGTATATCCACACACACAAAATAAGGGCAGGGAGGACTTCCCTGGCATTCCAGTGGTAAGGACTCCACACTTCCACTGCAGGAGGTATGGGTTCAATCCCTGGTTGGGGAACTAAGATCCCAGAAGTCATGGGGTGTGGCCAGAAAAATAAAATAAAACAGCAAATAAAAAGAGGATGAGAAATCTCAGTTATACTCAAACCCTCCATTTGGGAGGATTTGTTTCTTTTACTCCTTATCTATGACCAGACATTCTTGTCTTCATAACTGCAGGTCCCCAAGGGATCCTGAATAGGACTTAGAAGGTCTATCATCTTAGATGGAAAAAAGAATCACATCTTTATCTTCAGTAAACTCTAAGTGAAATTTATCATTTCTTTCAATTATGAACATAGGCAACAAATCTTAATAATATTCTAAGAGCCTATGACACTGTTACCAATAAAAATCATAGGTATGTTCATATATTAAGTTGTTGCAAACATTTCAAAGTAACATTTATGCCTGAACTACTCTGAATTGATGGTATAGTCCCTTCTCTAGACCTTGTTACTTGTTGCACAAAAGCATCATTTATATTAATATACACACATTTATTTTTATAATATTTCTATAAATGTATTTCCATATTTAATTGACTTCTTTTAAAATTCTAAATATTTAACTTTAGGCATAGAAACAATTCAGAGAATGCAATGGCAACCCACTCCAGTACTCTTGCCTGGAAAATCCCATGGATGGAGGAGC
Organism: Bos indicus; assembly: GCF_029378745.1. NCBI lineage: Eukaryota > Metazoa > Chordata > Mammalia > Artiodactyla > Bovidae > Bos > Bos indicus. The sequence continues at coordinate 101,330,837 of NC_091764.1, forward strand.
CTGGTAGGTTGCAGTCCATGGGGTTGCTAAGAGTCAGACACGACTGAGTGACTTCACTTTCACGTTGCACTTTCATGCATTGGAGAAAGAAATGGCAACCCACTCCAGTGTTCTTGCCTGGAGAATCCCAGGGATGGTGGAGCCTGGTGGGCTGCCGTCTATGGGGTCGCACAGAGTCGGCCCGGACACGACTGAAGCGACTTAGCAACAGCAGTATAGAATCAATTATTCTGATAAAAGGTTCACTGGCTTCAACAGAACTGCCAAAGGAACCCATGGCACAAAGAACGTCCTATGCTGTCAAGAAGGACTTCAAAACAAACACCTGTCATCCCACCAATACTGGCTATCTGGTGTTCCCTTATGTTTTATCCTTAGATAATTCTTTTTTTTTTTTGGCCCGCACAGCTCATCTTGCAGGATCATAGTTCCTTGACCAGGGATCAAACCTGGATCCCATCAGTGGAAGTACAATGTCCTGACACTTTCAGTGCCAATAACCTCTAGTCTTGTACTTTTGAATACCTGAATACATACCACTTTTGTGGCATGTAGGATCCATTTCCCTGACCAGGGATTGAATCTGGGCCCCCTGCACTGGGAACGTGGAGTCATAGCCACTGGATCACCAAAAATGTCCCCTCTCTGTTTTGTTTTGTTAACTATCTTCTTTAAAAAAAAAAAAAAAAGCCTATATTTTCTATCTCTTCCTTTTACCATATAGTCTTCTGTTGCTTTCTTTCTTTTTTTGACCACACCACTTGGCATGTGGGATCTCCCTGACCAGGGATTGAACCCATGACCCCTACAGTGGAAGCTTGGAGGCTTAACCACTGGACCACCAGGGAAGTCCCTATTTTCCAACTCTCTTACTGTTACTACTCCACTGAAATAAACATCTGTCTTGAACGTTGACTAACTAGCAAATTCAGGAAGTTTTCACAGAGCTTATCCTTCTCATCCTCTCTACACAGTTGATCTCTCCTGTTCATAGTTCGAATCCTAATATACTAGTCTCACTTTTTACTCATATCACTAAATCACATTCCTTAGTTAGTTAGTTCAGTCGCTCAGTCGTGTCTGACTGCGACCCCATGAATCGCAGCACACCAGGCCTCCCTGTCCATCACCAACTCCCGGAGTTTACCCAAACTCAATGTCCATCGAGTCGGTGATGCCTTAGGTATGATTAAAAAAAAAAATAACTAAAAGCTAGAGAGGAAAAGAGGAACAGATTTGAAAACATGAATATAAAAAACTGTATTCAAAGAGACACCATTAATGAAATTTTTTCACTAACAAAATTAAAAGCAGAAAGGACAACCAAGAATACTTGCAATTATAAACAGCTTTTATGAATGATTAAGAGGCCTCACAAATCATTAAGGAAAAGAATCCTAAACAGGAAAAAGGTCATAATATGTAAATAGGCAATTATTTGGAAAATAAAATTGAATGATTCACATTGAGATAAACAGATAAATATAATCAATATTGCTGTATGTTATATATGAAAGTTAAGAGAGTAAGTAAATCCTAAGAGTTTTTATCACAAGGGAAAAAATTGTTTTCTATGTCATTAACTTTGTATCTAATGAGATGATAGATGTTCACTAAACTTATTTATTTTCTGACAGCACTCTGCAGCTTGCAGGATCTTTGTTCCCTGGCCAGATATCAAAACCCAGGCCACAACTGTGAAAATGCCAAGTTCATTAAACGCTGGATACTGTCAGGGAATTCCTTTATAGGACTGACTGCGATCATCATTTGTGATGTGTATGTATATGTGTGTGTGTATATATATACACACACATATATATATTAAACCATTGTGCTGTATACCTTAGACTTACACAGCACTGCATGTCAGTTATATCTCAATAAAGCTGGAAGAAAAAGAGACTATATTCTAACTTTTAAATAAATAATCAAATAAATGATTCATTATTCATTTGAAAATGCACCATTTCGCCTTATTAAAGAAACAGAAATTAAAAGAGCAAGATCTTGTTTTGCTACCAGATTAACAAAAGTTAAATGCTGAAAGAGTGTTGTTACCTAATGACCCCCTGGTGTAGCATGAAGAACACTGCCACACACCAACAGAATAAAGTCCTATACAGCAATGAGAAAGAACTACAAATACATACACTGTGGATAAATCTCACAAATGTAGAGTGAAAGAAGCCAGACGTGAGAAAGGACACATTTCACAATTTCACTGACAGGAAGTTAATAAAGGACAAAACTAGTATGTGATTGATGTTAGATGTCAGAAGAGAAATTACCCCTGTAGAGAAGCAGTGATTAACCAGAAGGGGGCATGAAGGAGCCTCTGGGGTGCTGTTCATGTACTATTTCTTGATCTGGGCGCTAGTTATTCTGCAAAAATTCACTGAGCTGTTTCCTACAATTCACTCACACTTCTGAATGTACATTATACCTCAATAAGTTTCTATTTTTAAAGAGATTACTGTCAGAGTAAGTGAGAATTCTCATACACTCATTGTGGAGTATAAATTTTAGAGGCTATTTGCTGTATATTAAAAGTAGAAATGTAAAAAAAAAGTATACATGTGCCTACTCTTTGATACAACAATCCTCTAAGAAATGATCCTATGGAAATAAAACTAAAAGTGCACACATGTACACAATAGATACAAAGCTACACTACATATGTTTATATTCACCAACAGGGCACCAGTTACATAAATTGTAGCATTATGTCTATACAATGTAGTATCATGTAACCATTAAAATAGGGATAAGTTCACTATTTGCTCTTACTTGTACAAAATGTTCATAATATTGGAAGAATGTATAGCATTATTCCATTTATAAAAATATTACAAGTTTATATTATAAATGTAAAGAAGAAAAGTCTGGAAAAATATACAACTATTAATGGTTTTCTCCAGGGGAAGGGTTGCTGCTGCTGCTGCTGCTAAGTCGCTTCAGTCGTATCCGATTCTGTGTGACCCCATAGACAGCAGCCCAGCAAGCTCCTCCGTCCCTGGGATTCTCCAGGCAAGAACAGCGGAGTGGGTTGCCATTTCCTTCTCTAATGCATGAAAGTGCAAAGTGAAAGTGAAGTCGCTCAGTCGTGTCCGACTTCTAGCGACCCCATGGACTGCAGCCCACCAGGCTCCTCCATCCATGGGACCCTCCAGGCAAGAGTACTGGAGTGGGGTGCCGTTGCCTTCTCCGAGGGGGGAGGGTTAGGGAGGAGTGATTACAAGATTTTGTCCTTTTCCTATATCATTAGATAAAATTTTGATCATCACAAAAATTATTTTTTTCCCACGGGGAAGGCAGCAGCCTCAGCTATTTCCTACTCTCTCCTTGGAAAATCCTTTAAGCTAGTTCCCCTCACCTCTTAAAACTCTCCGGAATTCATCCCTGAAACTCCACCCCCAAGGCCATGAGCCTCTAATGAGACACTTAGCAGGACATATGGAAGTCATCTGTTGATGTCTTTTCTATAAACTTTTTTTTTCTCTTCCTATAAACTCTTAAAGGGCAGATTTTGGTCTCTGTATCTTCATGTCTTACAGATTTCCTGGCATTTAGTTAAATATCCAATAAATGCCTCTTGAACAGAAATCTTATTTCCAGTTGCTGTAAAACTAACCAACTGGAGCTCTCAATTCTGCATCTCAACCACCTGGGAGTCTATATAGAAATGCAGATTACAACACTCATCTCCGACTTTGAATAAGAATCAGGTGGGAGCAGGAACTAGACTGGAGAATCAACTTTTAACACTTGATCTGGGTAATTTTTGGTGGGTGGGCTGTTTCACAAATTACTGAATGGCACTTACTCAGATCCTTGTACCAAAAGGTATGACAGCGGCATATATTATCCCTCTGTAGTTACAAATCCAGAATAGCCTTTTCTACCCATCCAAAGGATCGGGGAGGTGAGGAGGGGGAAGCAAAATTTACAGACACACTGAGCTCAAAGGCACCGGGATGCGTAAAGTGTGGGCTCAAGAGGGGGAGACCGAGCCCTAATTCCACCCTCCCTCCCACCTCCTCCCCACTATCTAAACTGTAGCGCAAAGCTGTTGATTCAGAAAACAAAACAAAATAAAACATTTCGACTCCTGGCTTTGTTCACACACTAGCTGTATGATCTTGAATAGGTTACAAGTTATCTCCTGTCTGAGCCTCAATTTCCTCATTGTTAAAAACTTGTTAAGAATACCTGCTTTCCTCTCAGGATGGTGGCTGGGATTAAATTAGGTAGAACAGGTAAAATGCCAGCACATGGCCTTCCACAAACCCCTGGGTCATTGTTGTGCTGTGCTTAGTCGTTCAGTCGTGTCCAACCCTTTACGACCCCATGGACTGTAGCCCTCCAGGTTCATCGGTCCGTGGGGAATTCTCCAGGCAAGAATACTGAAGAGAGTTGCCATGCCCTCCTCCAGGGGATCTTCCCAACCCAGGGATGGAACCCAGGTCTCCTGCCTTGCAGGTGGATTCTTCACCATCTGAGTCATTGTTACTCCCCCTTTATTCCTTTCTTCACCCCAGATTCTCCTCTAGGAAACACTCCAAAGTCCTCACCTTGATCTGGGAGAAGCCGGAGGATATTCCCACGGACACCCAGCTCCTTCACGTAGCACAAGTCTTTGGAGATGCCGGTGCTGGCTGCTTCCTCTTGAGCCTGGAAAATTCTCTTCAAGATGGAAGGCACAGGTTGGAATTTCTTGGGTGAAGGCACTTTGTCTAAGCCCAGAAATCGGAGAAAGACATGTTCATGGAATTGGAGTGTCTGGCCAAAGGCCAGAGTGAACAGGAGGCAGAGAGCCAAGGCTGCTAGGGAAGGAAGCATGGCTGAGGTGAAGCCGCAGAGAGCTCTAGCGCTGAGCTGCCCAGCAATTCAGGTGCTGCTGATTTATCTGACGTATGATAATCAGGTGTGAACTGCTCTCTTCCCAGCTCTCAAAGGCAATTGGATACAAAAGAACAGAATTTTTTTTTCCCCTCTTTCCTAGTTCTATTGTTCCAGAAAAAAAATTCACAAGAGATTACCCATGCATGGAGCTAACTCTACAACCATCTGAAATTTGTCAGCAGTAGACAGAGTAGAAAGGAGATTTACTAATTTAACAAACATTTACTAAGCGTCTATTATGTGCAAGGTGCTGAGATGAGTGCTGGAAATGTATTAGTAGCTCAAGGTCTTGTCATTCATAGTCTAATTAGACAAATATGCATGCACTCAGTCGCTCTTCGTCCGACTCTGTGACCCCAAGGACTGCAGCCCTCCAGGCTCCTCTGTCCATGGGATTCTCCAGACAAGAATACTGAAGTGGGTTGCCATTTCCTTCTCCACGGGATCTTCCTGACCCAGGGATCGAACCCACGTGTCCTGCATTGGCAGGCGGATTCTTCCCTGCGCTTCACCAGGGAAGCGCACACAAAGTATTCACATCGGAAAAAAAAAACAACTGCAAAGCTTAGTAGACATTCGGGGCTGAAAGAATTACATGTGGAAAGGCATGGAGGTTATTGAGTAGCTTAAACAAGGCAGCATAAATCAATTTCTGTTTGGGTTTTTTGTTTTGGCCTAACAACTGTAAGTCTTTTCAGATGCTACAGAAGAATCAGCTTGTCTGTAGAGAAAATAACTTTCAAGCTTTTTGAAAACAGAGACATTATCATTTTACATTATTTTATACCACCTATTTTTTATCTTGATAAATTTTATTATTGCAATAGATGGAAAGAATATATATATATATTTTTCATTGCCTTTCATTTCTGTAAGCAATAAGCAACTGTTTTATGTAAATTTATCATTTGAACCTTTTAAATTGTTTGAGAGTGGTAGGAAAGGGGGTAGTTTTCTAGAGTCGTGAATGATTTGGGGTCACAAATCATTGCCCTAAATTGTAACCATTCATAAACTCAAACCCTTTAACATGAGGCTCTCTGAATTTGGTCAGTTTCTCTCCCACATATTTTTAAATACCACCTATTTGAAGAACCTCCTTCAAAAGGACTTAGGCCGGGACCGTTGTATTCAGTGCCCCTGACCCCACAGCAGACCACTGTCCACCCATGCCCCCACCAGAGGCTCCTGGACACTCAGAGGCAAGTCTGGCTCATTCTCTTGGGGATCACTGCCCCTTTCTTCTGGGTCCTGGTGCACACAAGGTTTTGTTTGTGCCCTCCAAGATTCTGTTTTAAGAGCTTGCTTTCCCAAAGGAAAAACAAAATGTTGTTTCTAATATATAATAATTTCTCACCATTTATAGGATAAAATCTAAACTCCTTAGTTTGACATTTAAGGACTTTCTTGGTTTGGTAACCATCTCCTTAGCCAGTTTCATTTCCTAATACTCAGCATCTTCAGTGTTAATGCTTTAATGATACTGATGTATTTTTATTTCTCCTATGAGCTTATTTCATCTTAGAGCCTTTGCACAGACCAAGGTCAAAGGTCACTTCCACTGCGAAGACTTCCTTGACTCACCAAAACAGGTCTGGATACTTCCTCTTTCTCCCATGAGTCTTGAGTGGGCATCCATGAGAATACTTATCACCATGCATTTCGCTGTGTTTTGCCTACATCCCTCCCAGATAACACATTCCTTGAGGGTTGTGAATCATATCTTTTTATTTAAGTATCTTTCATTCTAAATGCTAAGAATAGGGAATAGGGAGTTTAATGGGGATAAAGTTTCTCTTCTGCAAGATGGAAACAGTTCCAGAAGTCGATGACAATGTGAATATACTTAATGAGTGTACTTCATGCCACTGAACTGCATACTTATGAATGATTAAAATGATAAAATTTTGTTATATGCATTTTACCACTTTTATTTTTTAAAAATAAAAAATAGTCATATCCTTTGATTAGTAATTACATTTCAATCTTTTGGAAAATTATTTTTATTTTTTAAAATTGATAAATAGTTGATGTCTGGAGGAGGAAATGGCAACCCACTCCAGTATTTTTGCCTGGAAAATTCCATGGACAGATGAGCCTGTAGGGCTACAGTCCATGGGGTTACAAAGAGTTGGACATGACTGAGCATACATTCATGGCTGATGTACAATGTTGTATATCAGGTGTACATCAAAGTGATTCAGTTTGAATTATATAATATCAAACTAATTTCTTTTTCAAGTTATTTTCCCTTATAGGTTATTATAAAATATTGAGTTTAGTTCCCTGTGCTATACTATATGTCCTTATTGTCATATGTCTTTTTGGTCAACAATATGTCCAAGAAGGACTATATGTCCTTATTGATCAGCAATTCCATTTCTAGAATATTATTCTAAGCTAATAGAATATAACCTACAGAGGGCAAGGACCAGTGGTGTGTCTTTCCCTCAAGGTTTCTCCACTGCCAAGGAAAGTGTCTGCCACGCAGCAGACATTCAATAGGTATCTGTGCAATTTAAAAACAAAAAAATGAATGAATGAATTGGTGCTATTTCCAAAGGTCTTGCTCTTTTGGATAGCCACATCTTCTCCATTCCCATTTCTCCTACTCCTACTTGCACCCTGTATGTGAATGTGTGAAGTCACTCAGTTGTGTCCGACTCTTTGCAACCCCATGGACTGTATCCTACCAGGCTCCTCCGTCCATGGGATTTTCCAGGCAAGAGTACTGGAGTGGGTTGCCATTTCCTTCTCCAGAGGATCTTCCCCACTCAGGGATTGAACCCGGGTCTCCCACATTGTAGGCAAACGCTTTACCATCTGAGCCACCAGGGAAGTGCATTTAGTCTACAAACCCCACCTGTTTTCAACAATAAATGGAGGCTGCACTTTGATTCTCTCCATTTAACTTTCCTGATTTAAAGTTAGAAATCAGACTAACTGGGGACTTCCCTAATGATCCAGTGGTAAAGAACCCACTTTGCAATGCAGACATGGATTCAATCCCTGGTTGGGGAACTAAGATCCCACATGCCATGGCCAACTAAGCCCATGTGCCACAACTAGAGAAGCCTGATTGCCATAATGAAGACCCAGCATAGCCAAAAAAAAAGGAAAGAAAGAATCAGACCAACTCATTTAAAATTCGGTTCCACCACTTACCAGTTGTGTGATCACGGGCAAATCATTCAACTGTGAAGTGAGAATAAAGCATTCGTTGCTGAGTTGCTGATGGGATCTGAAGAGATAATGCATATGCCAAGCTCAGGATGTCTGACAAATGGTAAGCACTCCATAAAAGCAAGGTGACACGCTCTTTCGTCGAGGTTGCCAACATGCCACCCTGACTAAGGAAGACTTAGGGCCCCATGAGCCACAGCCACGGCCACACTGGCAAACACTGGAAACACCCGGGAGGGCAAGGTAATGCTGGTGCCATGCATCACCACGGCATCAGCGTCAACAAATATCACCCAGGTTACTTTGGGAAAGTTGATCTGAGAGATTACCGCTTAAGAGGAACCGGAGTTTCTGCCCAACTGCCAATCTTGATAAACTGTGGACCTAGGTCAGTGAGCAGACATGGGTGAATGCTGCCAAGAACAAGACTTGAACTCCTTCTATCATTAACGTGGCATTGTTGGGTTACTACAAAGTTCTGGGGAAGGGAAAACTCCCAAAGCAGCCTGTCATTGTAAAGGTCAAATTCTTCAGCAGAAGAGCTGAGGAGAAGATTAAGGGTGTAGGTGGGGCTTGTGTCCTGGTGGCTGGAAGCCACATGCTGGGAAATTCATTAAATGATAACGAGTGCTTTTCAAAAAAGAAAAAGCAAGTTGACATTAATTTGTTGTTGTTGTTTAGTTACCAAGTCCTGTCTGACTCGGTGCAACCCTCTGGATTGCAACACCCCCAGGCTAGTCTGTCCCTCACCATCTTCTGGAGTTTGGTCAAACTCATGTCCATTGAGTGGTGATGCCATCCAACCATCTCATCCTCTGTTGCCCATTACTCCTCCTGCATCAATCTTTTCCAGCATCAGGGTCTTTTCCAATAAGTCAGCTCTTTGCATCAAGTGGCCAAACCTCAGCTTCAACATCAGTCAGATCAGATCAGATCAGTCGCTCAGTCGTGTCCGACTCTTTGCGACCCCATGAATTGCAGCACACCAGGCCTCCCTGTCCATCACCAACTCCCGGAGTTCACTCAGACTCATGTCCATTGAGTCAGTGATGCCATCCAGCCATCTCATCCTCTGTGGTCCCCTTCTCCTCTTGCCTCCAATCCCTCCCAGCATCAGAGTCTTTTCCAATGAGTCAACTCTTCACATCAGGTGGCCAAAGTACTGGAGTTTCAGCTTTAGCATCATTCCTTCCAAAGAAATCCCAGGGCTGATCTCCTTCAGAATGGCCTGGTTGGATCTCCTTGCAGTCCAAGGGACTCTCAAGAGTCTTCTCCAACACCACAGTTCAAAAGCATCAATTCTTCGGCACTCAGCCTTCTTCACAGTCCAACTCTCACATCCATACATGACCACAGGAAAAACCATAGCCGTGACTAGACGAACATTTGTTGGCAAAGTAATGTCTCTGCTTTTGAATATGCTATCTAGGTTGGTCATACCTTCTCTTCCAAGGAGTAAGTGTCTTTTAATCTCATGGCTGCAGTCACCATCTGCAGTGATTTTGGAGCCCAGAAAAATAAAGTCTGACACTATTTCCACTGTTTCCCCATCTCTTTCCCATGAAGTAATGGGACCGGATGCCATGATCTTCATTTTCTGAATGTTGAGCTTTAAGCCAACTTTTTCACTCTCCACTTTCACCTTCATCAAGAGGCTTTTTAGTTGCTCTTCACTTTCTGCCATAAGGGTGGTGTCATCTGCATATCTGAGGTTATTGATATTTCTCCCAGCAATCTTGATTCCAGCTTGTGTTTCTTCCAGTCCAGCATTTCTCATGATGTACTCTGCATATAAGTTAAAAAACAGGGTGCCAATATACAGCCTTGACGAAATCCTTTTCCTATTTGGAACCAGTCTTTTCCTATTTGGAACCAGTCTTACGATTATACAGTGGAAGTGAGAAATAGATTTAAGGGCCTAGATCTGATAGATAGAGTGCCTGATGAGCTATGGAATGAGGTTCGTGACATTGTACAGGAGATAGGGATCAAGACCATCCCCATGGAAAAGAAATGTAAAAAAGCAAAATGGCTGTCTGGGGAGGCCTTACAAATAGCTGTGAAAAGAAGATAAGTGAAAAGGAAAGGAGAAAAGGAAAGATATAAACATCTGAATGCAGAGTTCCAAAGAATAGCAAGAAGAGATAAGAAAGCCTTCTTCAGCCATCAATGCAAAGAAATAGAGGAAAACAACAGAATGGGAAAGACTAGAGATCTCTTCAAGAAAATCAGAGATACCAAAGGAACATTTCATGCAAAGATGGGCTCGATAAAGGACAGAAATGGTATGGACCTAACAGGAGCAGAAGATATTAAGAAGAGATGGCAAGAATACACAGAAGAACTGTACAAAAAAGATCTTCACAACCTAGATAATCACGATGGTGTGATCACTGACCTAGAGCCAGACATCCTGGAATGTGAAGTCAAGTGGGCCTTAGAAAGCATCACTATGAACAAAGCTAGTGGAGGTGATGGAATTCCAGTGGAGCTATTCCAAATCCTGAAAGATGATGCTGTGAAAGTGCTGCCCTCAATATGCCAGCAAATTTGGAAAACTCAGCAGTGGCCACAGGACTGGAAAAGGTCAGTTTTCATTCCAATCCCAAAGAAAGGCAATGCCAAAGAATGCTCAAACTACCGCACAATTACACTCATCTCACACACTAGTAAAGTAATGCTCAAAATTCTCCAAGCCAGGCTTCAGCAATATGTGAACCATGAACTTCCTGATGTTCAAGCTGGTTTTAGAAAAGGCAGAGGAACCAGAGATCAAATTGCCAACATCTGCTGGATCCTCGAAAAAGCAAGAGAGTTCCAGAAAGGCATCTATTTCTGCTTTATTGACTATGCTAAAGCCTTTGACTGTGTGGATCACAATAAACTGTGGAAAATTCTGAAAGAGATGGGAATACCAGACCACCTGATTTGCCTCTTGAGAAATTTGTATGCAGCTCAGGAAGCAACAGTTAGAACTGGACATAGAACAACAGACTGGTTCCAAAGAGGAAAAGGAGTTCGTCAAGGCTGTATATTGTCACCCTGTTTATTTAACTTCTATGCAGAGTACATCATGAGAAACGCTGGACTGGAAGAAACACAAGCTGGAATCAAGATTGCCGGGAGAAATATCAATCACCTCAGATATGCAGATGACAACACCCTTATGGCAGAAAGTGAAGAGCAACTAAAAAGCCTCTTGATGAAGGTGAAAGTGGAGAGTGAAAAAGTTGGCTTAAAGCTCAACATTCAGAAAACGAAGATCATGGCATCCAGTCCCATCACTTCATGGGAAATAGGGAAACAGTGGAAATAGTGTCAGACTTTATTTTTCTGGGCTCCAAAATCACTGCAGATGGTGACTGCAGCCATGAAATTAAAAGACGCCTACTCCTTGGAAGGAAAGTTATGACCAATCTAGATAGCATATTCAAAAGCAGAGACATTACTTTGCCCACAAAGGTCCGTCGAGTCAAGGCTATGGTTTTTCCTGTGGTCATGTAAGGATGTGAGTGTTGGACTGTGAAGAAGGCTGAGTGCCGAAGAATTGATGCTTTTGAACTGTGGTGTTGGAGAAGACTCTTGAGAGTCCCTTGGACTGCAAGGAGATCCAACCAGGCCATTCTGAAGGAGATCAGCCCTGGGATTTCTTTGGAAGGAATGATGCTAAAGCTGAAACTCCAGTACTTTGGCCACCTGATGTGAAGAGTTGACTCAGTGGAAAAGACTCTGATGCTGGGAGGGATTGAGGGCAAGAGGAGAAGGGGACCTCAGAGGATGAGATGGTTGGATGGCATCACTGACTTGATGGACATGAGTCTGAGTGAACTCCGGGAGTTGGTGATGGACAGGGAGGCCTGGCGTGCTGCGATTCATGGGGTCGCAAAGAGTCGGACACCACTGAGTGACTGATCTGATCTGATCTGTTGTTCCATGTCCAGTTCTAACTGTTGCTTCCTGACCTGCATACAAATTTCTCAAGAGGCAAATCAGGTGGTCTGGTATTCCCATCTCTTTCAGAATTTTCCACAGTTTATTGTGATCCACACAGTCAAAGGCTTTGGCATAGTCAGTAAAGCAGAAATAGATGCCTTTCTGGAACTCTCTTGCTTTTTCGAGGATCCAGCAGATGTTGGCAATTTGATCTCTGGTTCCTCTGCTTTTTCTAAAACCAGCTTGAACATCAGGAAGTTTACGGTTCACATATTGCTGAAGCCTGGCTTGGAGAATTTTGAGCATTACTTTACTAGTGTGTGAGATGAGTGTAATTGTGCGGTAGTTTGAGCATTCTTTGGCATTGCCTTTCTTTGGGATTGGAATGAAAACTGACCTTTTCCAGTCCTGTGGCCACTGCTGAGTTTTCCAAATTTGCTGGCATATTGAGGGCAGCACTTTCACAGCATCATCTTTCAGGATTTGGAATAGCTCTACTGGAATTCTATCACCTCCACTAGCTTTGTTCATAGTGATGCTTTCTAAGGCCCACTTGACTTCACATTCCAGGATGTCTGGCTCTAGGTCAGTGATCACACCATCGTGATTATCTGGATCATGAAGATCTTTTGCACAGTTCTTCTGTGTATTCTTGCCATCTCTTCTTAGTATCTTCTGCTTCTGTTAGGTCCATACCATTTCTGTCCTTTATCGAGTCCATCTTTGCATGAAATGTTCCCTTGGTATCTCTGATTTTCTTGAAGAGATCTCTAGTCTTTCCCATTCTGTTGTTTTCCTCTATTTCTTTGCATTGATGGCTGAAGAAGGCTTTCTTATCTCTTCTTGCTATTCTTTGGAACTCTGCATTCAGATGTTTATATCTTTCCTTTTCTCCTTTGCTTTTCGCCTCTCTTCTTTTCACAGCTATTTGTAAGGCCTCCCCAGACAGCCATTTTGCTTTTTTGCATTTCTTTTCCAATGGGATGGTCTTGATCCCTGTCTCCTGTACAATGTCACGAACCTCATTCCATAGTTCATCAGGCACTCTATCTATCAGATCTAGGCCCTTAAATCTATGTCTCACTTCCACTGTATAATCATAAGGGATTTGATTTAGGTCATACCTGAATGGTCTAGTGGTTTTCCCTACTTTCTTCAATTTAAGTCTGAATTTGGCAATCAGGAGTTCATGGTCTGAGCCACAGTCAGCTCCTGGTTTTGTTTTTGCTGACTGTATAGAGCTTCTCCATCTTTGGCTGCAAAGAATATAATCAATCTGATTTCGGTGTTGACCGTCTGATGATGTCCATGTGTTGAGTCTTCTCTTGTGTTGTTGGAAGAGGGTGTTTGTTATGACCAGTGCATCTTCTTGGCAAAACTCTATTAGTCTTTGCCCTGCTTCATTCCGTATTCCAAGGCCAAATTTGCCTGTTACTCCAGGTGTTTCTTGACTTCCTACTTTTGCATTCCAGTCCCCTATAATGAAAAGGACATCTCTTTTGGGTGTTAGTTCTAAAAGGTCTTGTAGGTCTTCATAGAACTGTTCAACTTCAGCTTCTTCAGCATTACTGGTTGGGGCATAGACTTGGATTACTGTGATATTGAATGGTTATCTTGGAAACAAACAGATCATTCTGTCGTTTTTGAGATTGCATCCAAGTACTGCATTTCGGACTCTTTTGTTGACCATGATGGCTACTACATTTCTTCTGAGGGATTCCTGCCCGCAGTAGTAGATATAATGGTCATCTGAGTTAAATTCACCCATTCCAGTCCATTTCAGTTCACTGCTTGCTAGAATGTTGACATTCACTCTTGCCATCTCTTGTTTGACCACTTGCAATTTGCCTTGATTAATGGACCTGACATTCCAGGTTCCTATGCAATATTGCTCTTTACAGCATTGGACCTTGCTTCTATCACCAGTCACACCCACAGCTGGGTATTCTTTTTGCTTTGGCTCCAACCCTTCATTCTTTCTGGAGTTATTTCTCCACTGATCTCCAGTAGCCTATTGGGCACCTACTGACCTGGGGAGTTCCTCTTTCAGTATCCTATCATTTTGCCTTTTCATAGTGTTCATGGGGTTTTCAAGGCACAAATACTGAAGTGGTTTGCCATTCCCTTCTCCAGTGGACCACATTCTGTCAGATCTCTCCACCATGACCCGCCCATCTTGGGCTGCCGCACAGGCATGGCTTAGTTTCAATGAGTTAGACAAGGCTGTGGTCGTAGTGTGATTAAATTGACTAGTTTTCTGTGAGTATGGTTTCAGTGTGTCTTCCCTCTGATGCCCTCTTGCAACACCTACTGTCTTACTTGGGTTTCTCTTACCTTGGGTATAGGGTATCTCTTCACGGCTGCTCCAACAAAGCGCAGCCATTGCTCCTTACCTTGGACGAGGGGTATCTCCTCACCACCGCCCTTCCTGACCTTCAGCGTGGGATAGCTCCTCTAGGCCCTCCTGCGCCCGTCCAGCCACGGCTCCTTGGACGTGGGGTTGGTCCTCCCGGTCACCGCCCCTGGCCTCCGGCGTGGGGTTGCTCCTCCCAGCCGCCGCCCCTGACCTCGGATGTGGGGTAACTCCTCTCGTCCCCGCCCCTGACCTCGGACATTGGGAATCTCCTCTCGGCCGCCCCCCTCTCCCCGAACTCGGACGCGGGGTAGCTCCTCTCTGCCGTTCCTGCGCCGTCGCAGTCTGGCACTCTCGGCCGCTGCCCCTGACCTCGGACGTGGGGTGAATACTCAGGGTGGATTTCCTTTAGGATTGACTGGTTTGATCTCCTTGCAGTCCAAGGGACTCTCAAGAGTCTTCTCCAGCACATAGACATTAAATATTTCTGTCGTTATTATTTATTAAAGTTGCATTTGATCAAGGGAAAGAAAGCAATAATTGAGTGTGTAGGCACCTCATATAGCAGAAAAAGCAACAGGATCAGAAATGGGGGATCTGAGTTAGTAAGGCTCCTCCAATGACCTTGTAAGCTTAGACAATTCACTCAGTCTTTTATGATACATGACTTCCCTGGTGTCTCAAAAGGTAAAAGCGTCTGCCTGCAAAGCAGGAGACGCGGGTTCGACCCCTGGGTTGGGAAGATCCTCTGCAGAAGGAAATGGCAACCCACTCCAGTACTCTTGCCTGGAAAATCCCATGGACGGAGGAGCCTGGTAGGCTACAGTCCATGGGGTCGCAAAGAGTCGGACATGACTGAGCGACTTCGCTTTCACTTTATGATACATAACAAAGCACGTGTTACCAAGTCCAGTCTTCGCTCTGCTTACCGCTGAAGAGATCAGTAAATCAAGAGACAAGGAATATGACTTTTTTCAGAAAGTCAGCTGACCAAGCAGACAAACATCTCAAAATACCCATTCTCTTGAGGTCTGGATGCCCGGTTATTTTATGGATCAGAGATGTGAAAAAGTGAGGAAGCAAAGTAAAAAGACCATTTAATATCTTGCAAATGTCTCCTACAGTGGCAAGCCTCAGGCAGGGGGAAGTGTTAATTTTTTTCTTCCTGCCATTTACAGGTGGACAGGTTATGAACAAAGGCACTTTAGCTTAATAGGCAAAGGTGCAGAATTCTCTGAGACAGCCCATTATGTATACTTATAATAACAAAAACGGCAAAAACAAGGGTTAAAGTCAAAGAAACAGTTTTCAACATGGAATCAGAATTGACTTCTCCCTTAAAAACATGGACATTTTAAAAATAAGATATGAATGATCTGAGATGTCATAAAGCATTAACCAATTGGGCCTCACTTTTTTCCCCCATAAAATCACAGCAATAAATTTGATCTTCTTTAAGGGCTCTACAAACAAAAACACTGTAACTCTAGGGGAGTAGGGAGGGGCACTATAGGGGTGTGGGAGTGGGAGGTACGAACTGCCCGGTATAAGTTCAAGGATGCATTGTACAACATGAGGAATATTACCAATATTCTGTAATAACTGTAAATGGAAAGTAACCTTTCAAAATCATATTAAAAACAAAAATTTTTAAAGTTAAAAAATAAAAGACACACAAACAAAAAATATAATTCTAGACTTTCAGCCCAAATGAGAAAATCAAAAGTTAGACAGTACGGCTAAATATTGTAGAACTAGTTATTTTATATATATATATTTAATATTATTATTATTTAATATATATATTTAATATTATTATTATTTTATATATATATATGTTTAATTTATTTTTGGCTGCACTGGGTCTTCATTGCTGTGTGGGCTTTTCTCTAGTTGTAGCCAGTGGGGTCTATTCTCAGTTTTGGTGTGAGAGCTTCTCATTGCAGTGGCTTCTCTTGTTGCAGAGCATGGGCCCTAGAGCATGGGCTCAAAAGTTGTGGTGCACCAGCTTAGTTTGGAGAAGGCAATGGCACCGCACTCCAGTACTCTTGCCTGGCCAAGTCCCATGGATGGAGGAGCCTGGTAGGCTGCAGTCCATGGGGTCGCTAGGAGTCAGACATGACTGAGTGACTTCCCTTTCACTTTTCACTTTCATGGACTGGAGAAGGAAATGGCAACCCACTCCAGTGTTCTTGCCTGGAGAATCCCAGGGACAGGGGAGCCTGGTGGGCTGCCGTCTCTGGGGTCTCACAGAGTCAGACACAACTGAAGCGACTTAGCAGCAACAGTAGCAGCTTAGTTGTTCCATGCCATGTAGGATATTCCTGGATCAGGGATTGAACCCATGTCCCCTACATTGGCAGGTGGATTCTTTACCACTGGTGGATTTAGCAGCAGCAGCACCAGAAGAAGCCCTAGAACTAGTTTTGAAGTCGGAGTTAAAATCCCAGCTCTATCTCTTACTGTGAAGTTCTAAAAAAATTGTTTCCCTGGCTTTGGTTTTCTAATCAATGAAATGGGAAATATATCAGTTCCACAGAATTATTGTGATCATAAGCATGAAAAATATTCACCAACAATAGTAAAAAGAAGCAAATTAAGCAATATGGATGGACCTAGAGATTTATCATACTAAGGGAAGTAAGCCAGACAAAGAAAGATATATATCAGATGATATCACTTATATGTGGAATGTAAATGTGATACAAATAGACTTATTTATCAAAAAGAAATAGGGAGTTCCCAGACAGTCCAGTGGTTATGACTCCAGGCTTCCAGTGCAGGGGCAGGGGTTCAATCCCTGATCAGGGAACAAAGATCCCCTCAGTGAGGCTGAAAAAACAGATAAAAGTAACACAGAAACAGACTCAGACACAGAAAATAAACTTATGGTTACCAACGTGGGGGAAGGGATAAATTAGGAGTTTATAATTAGCAGATATGAACTACTATACACAAAACAGAAAACAAAAAGGTCCTGCTGGATAGCACAGGAAACTATATTCAATATCTAGTAATAACTTAAAATGGAAATGAATATTAAAAAGAATACACATACACACCCACTGAATTCCTTTGCAGTACACCAGAAAGACTAAACTATACTTCAATTAAAAAAAAAAAGGATTTCTAAATAACAGAAGCAAATTAAAGCAATACAATGTCTGTCTATCCAATTAGCAAGGTGAAAAAATGATAAGGAAGCAAGGAAACAAACATTATTACATTCATCTCCGGTATATACATTAATATAACATACCTAGAACAAAAGTTTGCAATATATATTAAATGTTTTAAAATTATTGTGTCCTTTTTCTTTTTTGACCCCACCCTGTGGCATGCGGGATCTTAGTTTCCAGGCTACGGACTGAGCCTATGTGCCCGGCATTAGAAGCAGAGAGTCTTAACACTGGACCACCAGGCAAATCTCTATTGTGTCCTTCTTATATGAAATAACTAGAGTTGTCAAATTAATGGTGACAAAAGTAGAATGGTGGTTGCCAGGGGCTAGGAGAGGAGAGAATGGGAAATGGGGAGTTAGTCTTTAAAAAATACAGAGTTTTTGTTTTGCAAGGTGAAAAAGACATGAAAATCAATGGTAGTTACGGTAGCACAACGTGAATGTACTTAATGCCACCGAACCATACAGTTAAGAATGATTAACCAATAAATCTAGTATTGTGTACATTTTACCAAAAATTTTTAAAAAATGGTTTAATCAGCAATTCCACTTTTAGAATATTACTTGGAACCACTAGAATATAACCTACAAAAGGTCAGGAACAAATCGTGAGTACGTGATAAATATTCGTTGAGTGAATTAAGTAATGGAAGTAGACAAAGAATTACGGATATATTCATTTTAGTATATTTTTATAGAGAAAACTTAACAACCTAACTCGGAGAAGGCAATGGCACCCCACTCCAGTACTCTTGCCTGGAAAATCCCATGGACGGAGGAGCCGTGTAGGCTGCAATCCACGGGGTCGCTAAGAGTCAGACACGACTGAGCGACTTCACTTTCACTTTTCACTTTCATGCATTGGAGAAGGAAATGGCAACCCACTCCAGTGTTCTTGCCTGGAGAATCCCAGGGATGGGGGAGCCTGTTGGGCTGCCATCTATGGGGTCACAGAGAGTCGGACACGACTGAAGTGACTTAGCAGCAGCAACAACCTAACTGTACAACATTAAGTGCATTATGGAGCATCCATAAGTTTTATTATTACTCAGCCATAAATAATATTATAAAAGAATACATGTGGCATGAAAACTTACCCAGGAAAAGCTTATCCTTAGTAATTTAAGCAAAAAAAATATTTTTTTTGAAATATATAGAAAAATAATCCAATTTTGGAAAAATAAGTACAGAAAAATCCAGAAAGATTTATCTTAATACATTAACAATTGCTATTTCTTAGTAATTTTTTGTAAATTTCTATTTTTTTCATTTTTATAATAAAAAAAAACTTTACCATTGGAAAAACATTAGTTAAACGAAACAGTGTAGTCTTGACCTCTGAAGTACAAAGTGATTTGGATGCTGCTGCCAATCACAGAACAAATAATTGGGTATCTAAAAATCATTATAAGTGCTAGGGACACAGAAGTGGCAAAACAAAGTACCATAGGTAAAGAATTGGGGAAACTTATTTTAAGAACTAAGGAGAGTATAGACGATTTTATCTCTAAAATGGAAATAAAAACATAGACACAGAGAGCAAACCTATGGACACCAAGGGTGGAAGAGAGGATGGGAGAAATTGGGAGATTGGGATTAACATATATACACATGTATGAAATAGATAACCAATGAGAACTTAACTGTACAGCTCCTGGAACCCTACTCAGTGTTCTGTGGTGACCTAAATGGAAAGGAAATCCAAAAAGGAGGGGTTATATGTATGTGTACATTTGATTCACTTTGCTGTACAGTGGAGACTAACACAATATTGTAAAGCAACTATATTCCAATAAAAGTTAATTCAAAACAAACAAACAAAAAAAAAGAATTAAGGAAAAGTTCAAATATATAATGATGCTTCTCAAATCTGACAATCTGATCTCATTCATACCCTCCTACTGCTATTTGTACATATATGAGTCCCTTTCCCTGTAATAAAAGACCTGGGATTTTGTTTTGTTTTGTTTTTTAAACCTTTTCTAACTCAACAGATTTCTAGACACATCCTCCATCATCTCTAAACATGACAGCAAGCCATAGAATTAGTGTGGACTTAGAAAAGTTGAGAAGAATATTTAGGAATTAAGGAAAATTCATTGCGATTTTCTACACTAATTATAGCCCACACTCTGGTGATCATGCACACTGCTCTTACTAGCTCTTAGAAAAGACAGGAATGACACAAGCAATGAGGAATTATCCAAATAAGTAGACGACGAATTTGCTGAGGGCACCTGCAAAGCACACACATTAAAAACAAATGTTCAGAAAGACAATTTTTAAAATTGAGGTAGACATCAAGAAACAAATCTGTGGGAATTCCCAGATGGTCCTGTGGTTAGGACTCCATGTTTCCACTGCAGGGGGCACAGGTTCCATCCTATGTTAGGAAACTAAGATCCCACATGCCACACACACACATACTAAAGGATAGGGGAAAAAAAAGGAGTTTTTCATTTCCTTAGATGTATTTTTCTATTAAATATATTATTTATTTATAATTACGTTTGGTGGGTGAGTGATTAGTGAGAACTACAGTCAGAGGATGAGATGGTTAGATGGCATCACCAACTCAATGGACATGAGTTTGAGCAAGCTCAGGGAGTTGGTGATGGACAGGGAAGTCTGGTGTGCTGCAGTCCATGGGGTTGCAAAGAGTTCAACACAACTTAGTGACAACATTAACAACAAGAGTATGAGTAGAAGTAGTTAGAGGATGTTAGGGGGAAAAAAATTGGAGAAGGAAATGGCAACCCACTCCAGTGTTCCTGCCTGGAGAATCCCAGGGACAGAGGAGCCTGGTGGGCTGCCATCTATGGGGTCGCACAGAGTCGGACACGACTGAAGTGATTTAGCAGCAGGAGCAGCAGCAGGGGGGAAAAAAACAGAAGGTCCATAGGGTTAATATTTATACCATATCTTATGCAGTCCATGGGGTTGCAAAGAGTCGGATACAACTGAGCGACTGAACTGAATTCACATGCTGTTAAAACCTCATTCTTGCCATTTAACAGCTTGAGCATTTTATCTTATTATTAAAACAAAAATAAAACAATAATGAAAAAAATCCCTTAGAATCAACCTGTACAAAAAAGATCTTCACAACCCAGATAATCACGATGGTGTGATCACTCTCACCTAGAGCCAGACATCCTGGAATGTGACGTCAAGTGGGCCTCAGAAAGCATCACTACGAACAAAGCTAGTGGAGGTGATAGAATTCCAGTGGAGCTATTCCAAATCCTGAAAGATGATGCTGTGAAAGTGCTGCCCTCAATATGCCAGCAAATTTGGAAAACTCAGCAGTGGCCACAGGACTGGAAAAGGTCAGTTTTCATTCCAATCCCAAAGAAAGGCAATGCCAAAGAATGCTCAAACTACCACACAATTGCACTCATCTCACATGCTAGTAAAGTAATGCTCAAAATTCTCTAAGCCAGGCTTCAGCAATATGTGAACCATGAACTTCCTGATGTTTAAGCTGGTTTTAGAAAAGGCAGAGGAACCAGAGATCAAATTGCCAACATCCGCTGGATCATCGAAAAAGCAAGAGAGTTCCAGAAAAACATCTATTTCTGTTTTCTTGACTATGCCAAAGCCTTTGACTGTGTGGATCACAATAAACTGTGGAAAATTCTGGAAGAGATGGGAATACCAGACCACCTGATCTGCCTCTTGAGAAATTTGTATGCAGGTCAGGAAGCAACAGTTAGAACTGGACATGGAACAACAGACTGGTTCCAAAGAGGAAAAGGAGTTCGTCAAGGCTGTATATTGTCACCCTGTTTATTTAACTTATATACAGAGTACATCATGAGAAACGCTGGACTAGAAGAAACACAAGCTGGAATCAAGATTGCCGGGAGAAATATCAATCACCTCAGATATGCAGATAACACTACTCTTATGGCAGACAGGGAAGAGCAACTAAAAAGCCTCTTGATGAAAGTGAAAGTGGAGAGTGAAAAAGTTGGCTTAAAGCTCAACATTCAGAAAACGAAGATCATGGCATCCGGTCCCATCACTTCTTGGGAAATAGATGGAGAAACAGTGGAAACAGTGTTAGACTTTATTTTTCTGGGCTCCAAAATCACTGCAGATGGTGACTGCAACCATGAAATTAAAAGATGCTTACTCCTTGGAAGGAAAGTTATGACCAACCTAGATAGCATATTCAAAAGCAGACATTACTTTGCCAACAAAGGTTCGTCTAGTCAAGGCTATGGTTCTTTCCTGTGGTCATGTATGGATGTGAGAGTTGGACTGTGAAGAAGGCTGAGCGCCAAAGAATTGATGCTTTTGAACTGTGGTGTTGGAGAAGACTCTTGAGAGTCCCTTGGACTGCAAGGAGATCCAACCAGTCCATTTTGAAGGAGATCAGCCCTGGGATTTCTTTGGAAGGAATGATGCTAAAGCTGAAACTCCAGTACTTTGGCCACCTCATGTGAAGAGTTGACTCATTGGAAAAGACTGATGCTGGGAGGGATTGGGTGCAGGAGGAAAAGGGGATGACAGAGGATGAGATGGCTGGATGGCATCACTGACTCGATGGACGTGAGTCTGGGTGAACTCTGGGAGTTGGTGATGGACAGGGAGGCCTGGTGTGCTGCGATTTATGGGGTCGCAAAGAGTTGGACACGACTGAGCAACTGATCTGATCTGATCTGAATGACTATGTAATAATATCACTTTATATTAATCTATCATTTTTAATCATTTAGAAATTTATCTTTTGACACTAAATAATCATGTCTTTAGCCGCATTTCATGACATGCCAAATCAAGTTCTATCCGCATTTCATATTATGTTCTTACTAAATTATATCTAATTATCAATTTAATGTACATAAACACTTAAGGGTCTTAATCCTTTGGGATGAATTGTTTTAAAAAAAAATATCAATTTGTACTCCTAGCAGTAGTGAATGACAGTTTAGTTTTAATAACTTTGGCTGGTCTTGGATATTTTCTTTCCTTCTTTAGCTTTTTAAGATGAGATGTAACTGATAAATACTTTCTATCTTCATTTAGACTTCTTTTATTGGCCACACCACATGGCATGTAGGATCTTAGTTCCCTGACTGGGGATTGAACCCTTGCCTCCAGCATGGTGGATGTTCGGAGTCCTAACCGCTGGACTGCCAGGGGATTTCCTGGACTACTTCAATTACTAAGGTTGATTTTTTTTTTAAGTCGTTTGCACATTTTCTTTGAAATGTACATTTCTGTTGTTGACACTCTTTTGAACTATAGCAAATACATTTTTTTATTTAAAAAAGAAAAAAGAGTGTTTTCAGTAATGGTCAGCATCAGGTTATCAGAAATCCCCAGTGCAGGATTTTGTACTTCCTATGTGATGATCACAAATTGAGGTTTAGACGCTCTGCTGAGATCTCTAGGCATTGTCACCTCAAAGTGACACCACTCCGTATTCCAGTCTCCCGAAACAAAGCTACTCACAGTGTGGGCCTCCGTCCTATGCTCATCTGCAAATTGTAACTTGTGGACAACAGCGCAGAAAATGAGAGCAAGTGTTAAAGAATGTTTAGAGCAATTTGACAAATTAATGTTATGTCAGATTAATCTATTATTTTTTAAATGGTGTTTAATTTTGTGTTTTAAATTATTAATTTCTAGTAATTTTTCAATTATATCTTATAAGTATTTTGATCCATGATTCAAGATTAAAACAACAAGCTGGGGCTTCCCTGGCAGCTCATTGGTAAAGAATCTGCCTTGCAATGCAGGGGATCTGGGTTCAATCCCTGGTCTAGGAAGATGCCACATAAGCTCTGACACTGCAACTAAGACTTGACAGAGCCAAATAAACTAAAAACAAACAAATAAATAAAACAAGCTGAACCTTCACCATAGACGGGTTGAAAAGCAATATTCTAAATTATTTATTTGACTCAGCATATTAGTTTCTTATTGCTGCTATAAAATTTACGGCAAATTTAATAGGTTAAAACAACAGAAATTATTATCTTACAGTTCCAGAGGTTAGAAGTCCAAAATTGGTCTTAATGGGTTCAAATCAAGGTATAACTTGAAGCTATGTGGGGACTTCCCTGGAGGTGCAGTGATTATGACTCTACAGTTTCAACGCAGAGCGCTTGCGTTCGATCCCTGGTCAGGTCACAAGCCAAGTGGCCAAAAAAAAAAAAAAAAAAAAGGATAGCTTGGAGATGTGTTCTTTCTGGAAGCTCAAGAGAAGAATCTGTTTCTTTGCCTTCTTTAGCTTCTAGAGCATGTCTACATTCCTTGGCAAGTGATCTCTTTCCCCATTTTCAAAGCCAGCAGAGTAACACCCTCAGATAGCTCTCACTCTGATCTCCTTTACCACCTGTAAGGACTTTTGTGATTACAGCACTTCAATACAGGATTATCTTCCCATCTCAAGATCCTTGACTTAACCACGTTGATAAGTTTCCTTTGGCATATAAGATAACATATTCACAGGTTTTGGCAGTTAGGATATGGATGCCTATGGGGGGTAGTTATTCAGTGTTCCACATTCAGGTTACTAGTTTTAGCCTTCAAAGTCACATTCTCAAATCCATCTTCAGAGAGCAAAAGGGGTTCTTGGTTACACCAGACAGAGTTGCTTTCCACAAATAACACGTCAGACCATAGTGCAAGCGTAAGTAATTAAGTGATTTTGATCCTGGATGTAAACAAACAAATTTTTTTTAAATCTCAGTTGTTTTTCATTAATTTTAACTAAGATACTACCCATCAAATCATCTAATATTATTTTATCTATTTACCTATCTGGAAAAGAGTTGAGTAATAATACCACTGGAAGATATCATGTTAGCATCATGTAACCCTAAGTTAAAGAGTTGTGAAACTCTATCAGAATTTCCCAAAGTTTATTCCCATTTTCAAGGGGCTTTGTGTGTCTATGTGTGTCAATTATTAAAAACAACCTTTTGAGTTTTATCAGCCACCACTATTTGTTATCAGCAGCAAGACCCTGCTGTAGCGTAGTCTGTATCCACACCATTCAAATTGTTTCTGATAGAACTACTGAGAGACAGCTCTGCTCTTAGTATATTACTCTCTCCATTCATTGTGATTCCTTTTAGTTTGAAGTATTTTATTTTTGCAGGACCAGCAGCTACTAAATAAGGTAGCAATTATCAGCTGACATTTAGTTTTTTTTTTTCCCTTTGACCATGCTGTGTGGCTTGAGATCTTAGTTCCCTGACTAGGGATTGAATTCACACCCCCTGCAATGGAAGCTCGGTGTTTTAACCACTAGCCAGGGCAGTCCCTCACATGAAACATTTTTGTATAAATTTGAGTGCTTTTCTCCTGTTAATCTGTCTTTGTCAGTTTAAGACCCAGCCAGAGACAATAAGAGGTTCAAGAAAAACTTTTTTTCCTCCCGTACACTGTGCATAAGCTGTTCTGTTTGTTTTTATTTTGTAATATGACACACGTCAACATTCTCAAATAATACAGCACTCATTACCGAGCACTCTAATATGACACTAAGTACCATTTTCCCCCACCACATACGATGATGATGCCTCTCCAGTATTAGTTTTGTTGTTCCTAACCCATTAGGGAGAAATGCCTAATTGTTTCTGTTTAATATACTCAACTTTTAACATAATTCACAATTTTTCATATGCTTCCTGGCTATTTGAACTTCCTTTGGAAATATTTTTGTCCATTTTTCACTTGGATTATTCATCTGTTAATTTTTTTCTCATTTTGGGGGCTCGAGGCATATGGGAACCTAGTTCACTGATCAGGGATGGAACCCACGCCACCTGCAGGGGAAGTGTGGTATCTTAACAGCTGGACCACGAGGGAAGTCCAGAGAGAACCTAAAATCCTCTACATCCTAAAGTGGGAAAGAATGCATCACTGGGTGGGCTCGAACCACCAACCTTTCTGTTAACAGTCAAAAGTGCTAACCAGTAGCACCAAAGAGACACCTCGCTAAGATTTAAATTGAGGAAGAATTAAAAGCCCCTTTGACTGTAATCCCTCTTGTTGCCTATTGTTGTTTGGTTGCACATTCCCCTCCACTGGAAGGAGGATTCCTAACCACTGGACCACCAGGGAAGTCCCTATCATTTTCTTGCAATTTCTAACTTGTTCCCCAGCTTGCACTCTCTTTTACTCTACTCTATGTTGTCCATAGCATACTAATAACTTCATTCGTACTTCTAACATACTAATAACTTCATTCATCTATTGAACAAATATTTGTGCAGGTACTGTCTTAAGCATTTGAGATGAAAGGGTTAGTCGCTTAATTGTGACTGACTCTTTGTGAGCCCATGGGCTGTAGCTCTCTAGGTTCTTCCAGTCCATGGGATTCTCCAGGCATGAATACTGGAGTGGGTTACCATTCCCTTTAGGGGATCTTCCCGACCCAGGGGTTGAACCCAGGTCTCCTATACTGGAGGCAGATTCTATACCATTTAAGCCACCAGAGACCCAAGCATTTGAGATATATAAGTGAACATATAAAAATCCTTGACCTCAAACTTACATTCTACTGGGGTAAGACAGTCAATACACAAATAATAGATACTGGGCTTGCCAGGTGGCACTAATGGTAAAGAACCTGCCTACCAATGCAAGAGATGTAAGAGACAGAGGTTCAGTTCCTGGGTTGGGAAGAATCCCTGGAGAAGGAAATGGCAACCCACTCCAGTATTCTTGCCTGGAGAATCTCATGGACAGAGGAGCCTGGTGGACTACAGTCCATTAGGGTCGCACAGAGACCAACACGACTGAAGCAACTTAAGTGAAGTGAAGTGAAGTCACTCAGTCGTGTCCGACTCTTTGCGACCCCGTGGACTGTAGCCTACCAGGTTCCTCAATCCACGAAATTCTCCAGGCAGGAATACTGGAGTGGATTGCCATTTCCTTCTCCAGGGGATCTTCCCAACCCAGGGATCGAACCTCGGTCTCCCACGTTACAGGCAGACGCTTTACCGTCTGAGCCACCAGGGAAGCAACTTAGCATGCATGCAATTGTTGAATAAAGAAACAGGTAAATCTTTGGGCATTTATCCAAGTACTTTTTAAAAAATTTATTTAATTTTTCATTTTTTTGCTTCACTGGGTCTTTTCATTGCTGCCCATGGGCTTTCTCATGTTGCAGCGAGTGGGGGACTTCCCTGGTGGCTTAGATGGTAAAGAATCTGCCTGCAACTTTGGAGACCCTGGGCTGGGAAGATCCCCTGGAGACGGAAATGGAAACCCACTGCAGTATTCCTGCTTGGAGAATTTCATGGACAGAGGAGTCTGGTGGGCTACAGTCCATGGGGTCGCAAAGAGTCGGACACAGCTGAGTGACTAACACAAGTGTTCATAGTGAGTGGGGGCTCCTCTTTAGTTGTGGTGCCTGAGTTTCTCTTGTTGTGGAGCATGAGCGCTACCAGGACTGAACCTGTGTCTCTTGCATTGGTGGGCAGATTGAAAAAAAAGTCTTAAACAGCTGAATAACTTTGTAAATTAAAATTAGGTGAAAGAAAATACAGCTTATAAAATTTTATATTCAATATTTTGTAATTTATGATTAAGAAACACATGCTCGATTGGCAATTTAAACTTTAAATAAATATTCGTGAATAATTTATCTTCTGGATAACACATTTGTGGATCTTTCTGGTTTATCCAAAGGCAAAGAAAATAAAATATTAATGCTTAAATGTCTAAATTGTCTATCTGATCTAAGACTGCCTTTAATGTCTGAGCCTCAAGCAAAGAAAACAAGAAATAGTTCTCTATTCTTCCAAGGCTATAAATTTGCAGTTGATAAGGACTGGTGGGGTCATTTTTACTGCCTGGGATAACAATGTTTCTCCTGTCTTGCATTTTTAGATAATGAAGATAACAAATCCTTAAAAGTTCTTGCATTCTTGCCTAGAGGATCAGAAGACAACAGAAAAGATGTTGGTCCTGACCTTTACTCTTAGGATTAGCTTCTTTGACCATTTTTGGGATTCAGGAACTCCAAGTTTATCTTTGCTGTTTCAAAACTAGAGGCAGTATTTACAAGTTTTAAGGGAGAGGGAAAAGGAACAAAAATCAAAACAAACTTGAACACTAGTGTACTCATTCTTTTTAATATTTTGACTTTTTATATATGAGCATGAAATATATGAAGGGCTTCCCAGGTGAAAAGTGAAGTGAAAGTGTTAGTTGCCCAGTCGTGTCCGACTCTATGCAACTCCATGGACATTAGCCCTCCAGGCTCTTCTGTCCTTGGAATTCTCCAGGCAAGAATACTGGACTGAGTTGTAATTCCCTTCTCCAAGGGATCTTCTTCTTCCAGGGATCAAACCCGGGTCTCCTGTATTACAGATGGACTCTTTACTCTTTAAAATACATGAAGGGCTTCCCAGGTGCTGCAGTGGCAAAGAATCCACCTGCCAATGCAGGAGACCCAAGACTTGGGTGAGTGGGAAATGGCAACCAACTCCAATATTCTTGCCTGGAAAATTTCACAGACAGAGAAGCCTGGCATGTGATTGAAAAGAGTTGGACATGACTTAGCACACACACAAACACACACACATATGAAATAAATGAGCTTCCCAGGTGGTTCAGTAGTAAAGAACCCACATGCCAATGCCAGAGATTCTATTCAGCTCTGTTGCTGGGTTGGGAAGATCCCCTGGAGAAGGAAATGGCTACCCACTCCAATATTTTTACCTGGGAAATCCCATGGGCAGAGGAGCCTGGCAGGCTACAGTCCTTGGAGTCACAAAAGAGTCGGATACAACTTTATCGACTAAACAACATCAACATAAGTGAATGATTAAGTAGATATTATGATACACCAACTTTGCTCTGGACTTCCCAGGTGATGTTAGTGGTAAAAAATGCACCTGCCAATGGAGGAGATGTTGAGACGTGGGTTTGATCCCTGTGTTGGGAAGATCCCCTGGAGGAGGGCATGGCAACCCACTCCAGTATTCTTGCCTGGAGAATCCCCAGAAACAGAGGAGCCTGGAGGGCTACAGTCTTCAGGGTCAAAAAGAGTCAGACACAACTAAAGCAACTGAGCACGCACACACAGGCACGCATCCATAAGGTACATAAACTCCCTCTCCCATCCCTACTGTTGTCCACACCTACTGGCAGGTAAGTGTGGGAACCACACACACTAAAACCTCTACACAATGGCAGACACTTGTTGCTGCCTTCCTACCTCCACAGGACCTCCACTCAGGGAAACATTGCCCATCAACCCTGAGCAATGAGATAATTGCAGGAGAGTTAATTAGATGTCCAGCATTCCCCTCATGGCAGCTATTACACCTTAAATCTTTGTGGTAGAAGAGCCATATCCATTCTTATTCCTCCCAAACTTACGAGCTGTGCTGTAAAATGTCTACATTAATGCCTTTGCCACTGTTTTACACAGCAGCAGCACCAAGCTCCTCCTTTCAAAGATAGAAAGAAAGTGAAGTCGCTCAGTCAAGTCCGACTCTTTGCGACCCCATGGACTGTAGCCCACTAGACTCCTCCATCCATGGAATTTTCTAGGCAAGAGTACTGGAGTACGTTGCCATTTCTTTCTGCAAGGGATCTTCCCAACCTAGGGATAGAACCCGGGTTTCCCACATTGTGGGCAGATGCTTTACTGTCTGAGCCACCAGGGAATCCCAAACTCTCCTTTCAAACTTTCAAACTCTGCCCTTATTGAATGAGCCACATCTAGCCAAATGCCCAGCCATGCACCACACATCTTGAGATCCCATCCTTGAGTTTTCACCCTCTGTGCATTTCTCTAATTTAGGACTCTTCCTTGGTACTCATTGTTAATATAAATGCCACTCTTCTCAGACTTCCCTGGTAATGCAGTGGATAAGAATCCTCCTGCCAATGCAGGGGGCATGGGTTTGACCCCTAGTCCAGGAAGACTCCACATGCCATGAAGCAACTAAGCCTGTGTGCCACAACCACTGAGCCTGTGCTCTAGAGCCCTCGAGCTGCAACTCCTGAGCCTGTGTGCAGTAACCACTGAAGTCCACGAGCTTAGGGACCATGCTCTGCAATGAGAGTAGCCAACGCAATGAGGAACTTGTGTAAAGCAACAAAGACAAATAAATAAATACAAAATTTTTTAAAATCCCACTCTTCTGCAAGATTTGAACACCTACCCAACTACCTATCCCCCTATGCCACTACCAGCTAGGTTACCAAGGCAAGAAGGGTTACTATTATTGCAATAAGTTACAAACAATTGGGCTTCCCTGATAGCTCAGTTGGTAAAGAATCAGCCTGTAATGTGGGAAACCTGGGCTCCATCCCTGGGTTGGGAAGATCCCCTGGAGAAGGGAAAGGCTACCCACTCCAGTATTCTGGCCTAGAGAATTCCGTGGACTATACAGTCCATGGGGTCACAATGAGTTGGACACAACTGAGTGATTTTCACACACACACACACACACACACACATACACACACACACACACAATTACTGGACTAGTAAAACATGATATTAATCCAGAAAAGCAAAAAATATAAATAAAAGTTATAGGCTATTTGAACCCAGGCATATGCTAGCAGCATGGATGTTTTTGACAGGATCGATTATCAAGGTCTACTTGACGTGGCCCACAGTTCTCAATAGACACTTTACACAGGACCAAATAGCTGTTGGGCTTCCCTGGTGGCTCAGATGGTAAGGAATCTGCTTTTAGTTCAGGAGACTCAAGTTCCATCCCTGAGTCAGGAAGATCCCCTGGAGAAGGAAATGGCAACCTGTTCCAGTATTCTTGCCTGGAGAATTCCATGGACAAAGGAGCCTCGTGGGTTACAGTCCATGGGGTTGAAAAGAGTGAGTGACATGACTGAGTGACTAACATTTTCTTCAAATAGCTGCTATTCATATATATAATATATTAATTTTGAGACTGGGTTATTTTATGTTCTTTCAGTCCTTAGAGGTGGAAGATCAGAGGAAAAACAAAGCTTGGTCTCTGGATTTCCTTTTTAAGCAACAGAGACTGAGGCAGAATGTCATTTGAACAACTCATACAGGGGCACATGGCACTGCTCGAAACTCTGGCCAGGTTTTCTGAGCTGACTTAGAGTCCCCCTTGGTTAATATCCCCAAGTATTATGCAGTGTAACACCTCCAAGTTCTATTTTCACCTCCCTTTTCCAAACAATCTCTATTTCAAATTCCTAATGTTCTATTTCAATGTATTGACATTAGAGAATTTCCCTGGTGGTCCAATGGTTAAGAATCTTCCCTCCAAGGCAGAGAACCCAGGTTCAATCCCTGGTTGGGAAATTAAGATCCCCCATGCCATACCACATGGCCAAAAGGAAAAAAAAGTATTCAATTTATTGACACTAGAATTCTAGAACACTTGCATTCCAAGAGACCTAGTGCTTCTTTCTCGGGTTTATAAATAAAGTGGAATAAAAGCTAATTGAACTCAAAAAGGCATTCAAATTATATAGCTGGCTTATAAAATGAGGATAAAGATGGAGGAAAGAAAGACAGCTGTAGGCAAGAAGACAGCTGGCATCCCGGAAGCCACACTATGGGGGAGTTAAAAGGCACCGATGTTTAATCTTCCTATGCCGTTCTTCTGGTGGAGGGGCTGGGCGGTGGGTACCAGGCCTGAGGCCCTCCATCAGCATTTCCAAGGAACATAAGAGGCTAGTGGAGGAAGACAAAGTAAATAAGAACTATAAGAGTCAACTGTAAGTCCCCTGCCCCTCTCTCAAATCAGATACCCTTTTTATTGGGACTTCTCTGGTGATCTATTGGCTAAGCCTTCAAGTTACCAATGCAGGAGGCCTGAGTTCCATCCCACATGCCTCAAATAAGACCTAGTAAATAAATATTAATAATTAAAAAAAGACACCTTCTTTCATAAGTAAACAAAGGGCTAAACAGAAGGTTCTTCATGGGTAGACAAAGGAAAGATCACAATCCTGTCTCTGGTTTCTCTTTCTGCTAAGGAGAAACCCAAGCCATCAGTGAAACAAAGACAAAGGCATTCCTTTGCTCTCTGGACTGGATTTCCAGAACTGAAATGCCCAGTGGAAACTTACAAGGTGTCCCACCAGCATTACCTACTGAAAGTTCCATGGAATCTTATGAAGAAAGAAAACAAGTCCTTCTGGACACCTCATCCTCAAGCAAACCTGGTAATGAGACAGTATTTACTAATCTCTTCTGACAGGCCTAATTGATTTCTCATTTCCAAATATCTTTATTCAAATGTAAATTTGGGAAGCTGAGTACTCTTAATTCTCTTTACATGAGAACACCAGCAGGCTGTCATATTGTAAAGTCATTAAATGTTTTCCACTAAGAGTACCTCATGAGAAACACTGGGCTGGATGAAGCACAAGCTGGAATCAAGATTGCTGGGAGAAATATCAATAACCTCAGATATGCAGATGACACCACCCTTATGGCAGAAAGGGAAAAAGAACTAAAGAGCCTCTTGATGAAAGTGAAAGAGGAGAGTGAAAAAGTTGGCTTAAAGCTCAACATTCAGAAAACTAAGATCATGGCATCCGGTCCCATCACTTCATGGCAAATAGATGGGGAAACACTGGTAACAGTGGCTGACTTTATTTTTTGGGCTCCAAAATCACTGCAGATGGTGATTGCAGCCCTGAAATTAAAAGACGCTTACTCTTTGGAAGGAAAGTTATGACCAACCTAGATAGCATATTCAAAAGCAGAGACATTACTTTGTCAACAAAGGTCCTTCTAGTCAAGGCTATGGTTTCTTCAATAGTCATGTATGGATGTGAGAGTTGGACTATAAAGAAAGCTGAGCACCAAAGAATTGATGCTTTTGAACTGTGGTGTTGGAGAAGACTCTTGAGAGTCCCTTGGACTGCAAGGAGATCCAACCAGTCCATCCTAAAGGAGATCAGTCCTGGGTGTTCATTGGAAGGACTGATGCTGAAGTTGAAACTCCAGTACTTTGGCCACCTGATGCAAAGAGCTGACTCATTTGAAAAACACTGATGCTGGGAAAGATTGAGGGTAGGAGGAGAAGGGGACGACAGAGGATGAGATGGCTGGATGGCATCGCCATCTCGATGGACATGAGTTTGAGTGAACTCCAGGAACTGGTGATGGACAGGGAGGCCTGGTGTGCTGCAATTCATGCGGTTGCAAAGAGTTGGACACAACTGAGTGACTGAACTGAACTGAACTGAACTGAAGTAGAGTTCAAGATACCAAGTTGCCTGTGGTATACAGTATAGCCTTGCTACTTATCTACTTTATACATAATAGTGTGTATCTTAGTCCGAAACCCCTAATTTATACCCCTTGGGAGTACTGGTTCTTCATTCTGAAATTTCAAGAAATTAGGTGCATCCAGGGAAATGCTATAACAAACCTAGACAGGCATATTAAAAAGAAGATCCATTGCTTTGCCTACAAAGGTTCATGATGCTGGGAGGGACTGGGGGCAGGAGGAGAAGGGGACGACAGAGGATGAGATGGCTGGATGGCATCACTGACTCGATGGACGTGAGTCTGAGTGAACTCTGGGAGTTGGTGATGGACCAGAAGGCCTGGCTTGCTGCGATTCATGGGGTCACAAAGAATCGGACACGACTGAGTGACTGAACTGAATTGAACTGAACTGATAGCAAGAGAGTTCCAGAGAAACATCTATTTCTGCCTTATTGACTATGCCAAAGCCTTTGACTGTGTGGATCACAATAAACTGTGGAAAATTCTGAAAGAGGTGGGAATACCAGACCACCTGACCTGCCTCTTGAGAAACCTGTATGCAGGTCAGGAAGCAACAGTTAGAACTGGACATGAAACAACAGACTGGTTCCAAATAGGAAAAGGAGTACGTCAAGGCTGTATATTGTCACCCTGCTTATTTAACTTATATGCAGAGTACATCATGAGAAACGCTGGGCTGGAAGAAGCACAAGAATCAAGATTGCCGGGAGAATCAAGATTGCCGGGAGAAATATCAATAACCTCAGATATGCAGGTGACACCACCCTTATAGCAGAAAGTGAAGAGGAACTAAAAAGCCTCTTGATGAAAGTGAAAGAGAAGAGTGAAAAAGTTGGCTTAAAGCTCAACATTCAGAATACTAAGATCATGGCATCTGGTCCCACCACTTCATGGCAAATAGATGGGGAAACAGTGGTAACAGTGGCTGACTTTATTTTTGGGGGCTCCAAAGTCACTGCAGATGATGATTGCAGCCATGAAATTAAAAGATGCTTACTCCTTGGAAGGAAAGTTATGACCAACCTAGATAGCATATTCAAAAGCAGAGACATTACTTTGCCAACAAAGGTCCATCTAGTCAAGGCTATGATTTTTCCAGTAGTCATGTATGGATGTGAGAGTTGGACTGTGAAGAAAGCTGAGCAGTGAAGAATGATGCTTTTGAACTGTAGTGTTGGAGAAGACTCTTGAGAGTCCCTTGGAATGCAAGGAGGTCCAACCAGTCCATTCTAAAGGAGATCGGTCCTGGGATTTCTTTGGAAGGAATGATGCTACAGCTGAAACTCCAGTACTTTGGCCACCTCATGGGAAGAGTTGACTTATTGGAAAAGACTCTGATGCTGGGAGGGATTGGGGGCAGGAGGAGAAGGGGATGACAGAGGATGAGATGGCTGGATGGCATCACTGACTCGATGGACGTGAGTCTGAGTGAACTCCGGGAGTTGGTGATGGACAGGGAGGCCTGGCGTGCTGCAATTCATGGGGTCGCAAAGACACAACTGAGCGACTGAACTGAACTGGACTGATGGTTTTTCCCAGTAGTCATGTATGGATGTGAGAGCTGGACAATAAAAACGGCTGAACACCAAAGAATTGATGCTTTTGAACTGTGGTGCTGGAGAAGACTCTTGGGAATCCCATGGCCTGCAAGGAGATCAAACCAGTCAATCCTAAAGAAAATCAACCCTGAATATTCATTGGAAGGATTGATGCTGAAGCTAAAGTTCCAATACTTTGGCCACCTGATGAGAAGAGCGGACTCACTGGAAAAGACCCTGAGGCCAAGAAAGGTTGAAGGCATGAGTAGAAGAGGACTACAGAGATTGGATGGCATCACTGACTCAATGGGCAAGAGTTTGAGCAAACTCCGGGAGATGGTGAAGGACAGGGAAACCTTGTGACAGCAGTCCATGGTGTCACAGAGTCGGTCACGACTGAGTGACTAAACAACAACAAGGGAAAGGCAGGCACATGTGGGCATAGGGGTCAAGCAGGGGCAAAGTGAGTGGCATTCCTGGGCCACAGCACCGTGCTTCTGCTGTCAATGGGGTCAAGGTCCCGTAGGTGCCTGGTGCCCACCTTGGAGCCCCACCCCACCCCAGGGCCACAGCAGCCTGGATCCAGGGTGGATGCCTCCTAAGACTGGTGAGGACAGGCTTCGATACATGAAGCACTGGTGGAGAGGGAGAAAGAGCCCACAGGGAGCTTAGGGACCAGGTGGGCCAGTGGGGGCGAGGAACACTGACCATGGACAGGGGTGGGGGGGGGAACACGGGGTGGGGCCAGGTACCACCAGAGAGTGCAGTAATTTATGAACTAGATGGCGGTAGTGAAAACAGTGAGAGACTATTTTCTTGGGCTCCAAAATCACTGCAGATGGTGACTGCAGCCATGAAAGTAAAAGATGCTTGCTCCTTGGAAGGAAAGCTATGACAAACCTAGACAGCGTATTAAAAAGCAGAGACATTACTTTGCCAACAAAGGTCCATCTAGTCAAAGCTATAGTTTTTCCAGTAGTCATGTATGGATGTGAGAGTTGGACCATAAAGAAGGCTGAGCAGTGAAGAATTGACGTTTTTGAACTGTAATGCTGGAGAAGACTCTTGAGAGTTCTCTGGGCAACAAGATCAAACCAGTCAGTCATTGGAAGGATTGACGATGAAGCTGAAGCTCTAATACTTTGGCTACCTGATGCGAAAAGACGACTTCTTAGAAAAGACACTGATGCTGGGAAAGATTAAAGGCAGGAGGAGAAGGGGAGGAAAGAGGAAGAGATGGTTGGATGTCATCACCAACTCAATGGACATGAGTTTGAGCAAGCTCTGGGAGATGGTGAAGGACAGGAAAGCCTGGCCTGGTGCAATTCATGGGGAGTCAGACATGACTGAGGAGGGGTAAAGATCCTGGACAGTAAAGATCTCTTGCCAATGCAAGAGATGCAGGAGACACATGTTCATTCCCTGGGTTGGGAAGATCCCCTGGAGGAGAGCATGGCAACCCACTCCAGCATTCTTGCCTGGGGAATTCCATGGACAGAGGAGCTTAGAAGACTACAGTCAATGGGTCTGCCACGACTGAAGCGACTTCGCAGGCAGGACGTCTGTTTGGGAGTGTTTTCCCCAACTGTGACCCTCCTCTCTCCCTTACTAAGCCACACCTCCCTTTGGAATACTTTTCTCTACCCCACCCTGTATTTTGGATCCACCATTTGTTGTCTGTTCCCTGTGGCTCTCTACCCCTCCTGAAACCAGGCTACACAGTTGAATGGAAAAAAAAAAAAAGAATCCTTCAACTGGAGGAAAAAGGTGGGCTCAATACATAAGAGAGAAAGTGGAGCCAAGATTTCGATATCATCAGTTTCCATCTTCCCTGGTGGTCCAGTGGCCAAGACTCCCAAAGCAGGGTGCTGGGTTCCATCCCTGGTCAGGGAACTAGATCCCAGACGCAACAACTAAGCACTAAGCATTCACAAACTGCAACTAAGACCTAATTCATTCGGTGCTGTCAAGTGAAGAAATAAAATAAAAGATATGGTAAAATAAATAAATATACTGGTATTTTGTTTCTTTCTCTCATCCCTGACTTTTCTTTTTTGCCGCACCAAGCCTGATCTTAGTTCTTAGACCAGGAACCAAACCAGTGCCTCTGCAGTGGATGTGCAGAATCTTAACTACTAGTTCGTGTGCTCAGTCACTAAGTCATGTCAGACTCTTTGTGACCCCATGAACTGTAGCCCGCCAGGCACCTCAGTCCATGGGATTCTCCAGGCAAGAGCACTGGAGTGAGTTGCCATGACCTCCTCTAGGGGATCTTCCCAAATCAGGGATCAAACCTGTGTCTTCTGCAGCTTCTGCATTGCAGGCGGATTCTTTAATGCTGAGCCACTGGGAAGCCCAAAATGTTCCACATTTGCTCAAGTGTGTACATGTATTTGTTATTTCAGCCAATAACTTGGCTGAAAACAGGATTCTAGGTTGGAAATAATTTTCCTTCAGAATTTGAAAGATATGGTTCCATTATCTTCTAGCATCTGGTGTTGTTGAAGGATCTGAAGCTATCATATTTCCTGATCTTAAAGTCTCACTTTTTAACATTTTCTCTTCTATCAGCATTTTACATCTGCTAATGGTTTTGCTTTACTTACTATAAGGGGATAGCTTTGAATTCTCTTCAAACCCTTCTCTTCATATTTCAGCTATCAAACGTCTAAATTCCAGATGGTTATTTTATTTTATTTTGCTCTCTTGAATTCTCCTTTATTAAAGGAGCATCTTGTTTGTTTCAAAAATGTTATGTCCTCCTAGGGAAAAAAAATTATTATATGATTTTTTTTAATCTCTGGAGAAATCAGTGGTAGTTTTCATTATGAGTTCTTTTATAGTCTTTTTTCTAGTTGCTTCATGTCATTTGGTTTTTTATCTCATCATACTATAAAGATGTTAACTAATAAAAGGCAGCTAAAAGGGTATTACAATTTTTAGAAATTTTTATCCAGTCTTTGTATACATATTTAGGGTGTGCATTTTCTGAACTCTCCTATCTCTCATTATTTTTATCTTCTGTTGCTTGGGACTCAATTTCTATCAAGTTTGAAAAAGCAAAACTCCACCATTATCTATGTCCCATACTTCTCTCCAGCCCTGGTTCTCGCAACTGTTTTTTTTGTTTTTAACTTTTTATTTCATGTTGGAGTATAGTCAATTAACAATGTTGTGACAGTTCCAGGGGGCACAGCAGAGCAACTCAGCCATACATGTACATGTGTCCATTCTCCCCTCCCATCCAGGCTACTACATAACACAGGGCAGAGTCCCCTGTGCTATATAGTAGGTCCTTGTTGGTTATCCATTTCTAAGTATAGCAATGTCTCAACTTTCTGGGAAAGGTTGAGGGCAGGAGGAGAAGGGGGTGGCAAAGGATGAGCTGAACATGAGTTTGAGCAAAGTCTGGGAGATAGTGAAAGACAGGGAAGCCTGGGGTGCTACAGTCCATGAGGGTCGCAAAGAATCGGATACAACTTAGTGACTGAACAACAAAAACACCCTTCTCTTAAACTTGGATTTCTTGAGTGAGGATTTATGTAGGCCTTTTTCATCAACTCACGTCTTAATCTTAAAGATTAAAGACTCCTGCAATCTGATTTTTGCCCTGACTTCTTCAAGGGCTCTCTGAGACTGCTGTAGGAGGGGTCACCTGTCCCAAAGGGGATACAGCTGAGAGCAGAATCACAGGAGTAGAACTTGCCCTTGGGAGCACCAAGAAGCCACTACCATTTGAGCACAGATGGAATCATGTGGGGAGGGGCATGCTTGTTAAAACAAGAACTGCTGGGCCCCAAGGGCTTCCCAAGTGGTGCTAGTGGTACAGAACGTGCCTGCCAATGCAGGAGACATAAGAGACCCTGGCTCGATCCCTGGATTGAGAAGACCTGGAGAACAGAATGGCAACCCACTCCAGTATCCTTGCCTGGAGCATCCCATGGACAGAGGAGCCTGGTGGGGCTATAGTCCATGGGGTTGCACAGAGTTGGACAGGACTGAGGCAACTTACCACGCATGCACACTCGGCCTGTCTTTGATTCAGTAGGTCTGGGTTGGAGCTCAACCATTTCTAATCATAACTAACAAGTCACCAGGTGCCTCTGATGTTGCCTGTCTACAGGGCACACCTTTGAGAACCATTTAAATAAAGCATTGTGACCTGACACCCATCTATGGCTACTCTTCATCCCCTACAAAAGCAGTTATTGACCCAAATGTCAACTTATGCTTTTTGCTAAAAACAAACAAGACTGCTTTTTGTATTTCTTCATAGTTTCCTGCTACGGAGGGATGGGGAGGTTGGATACTGAAGAGGAGATGAATAATGAATAACCAAACAGTAGGGCAGCCGGGGATCTTCTACCCCGTGGTCAGCAGTTAATGTTAGGGCTCTTTGCCAGAATTCAATACAAATTTATTTTGGGGGGTGGAGGGTACCAATTTATAAACTTAATTTCAGCTGCTCCAGAAATCAAAAAGAGGCAATGGAATTGATAATCTAAAAAAGAAATTAAAATTACAGATCCAAAATACACATTCGTAAAATATCAATCTATTACACTGCGTGTAACAGACCCTTTTTTCCTCTTTACCCTTACTAGCATCCAAAGGTTTCAGATGAGTCAGGCAAAGAAAACCTGCTGTTAATTGGGAGTTAATTTATAGTCAGAAGGAAACTGCCGTCTCCTCCTTGAACTCTAGCACTTTAAGCCCAGTTCACAAACCAGCAGCCATCTCTACAAGCAGAGTTTGAAAGCAATGGATTTTTCAGGCAACCTCAGGAAGACAGAACCACGGAGGCGCCTTGTAAAATCTCTACCCTACTTGACAGAGGGCATTATTACTCTCTCCTATTAGTCCCCTAATAGGACTACACCCATTCACCTTATCCTTTTACTCATTAGTCATTTACATTAAAATAGGCTGGCTGATTGGCTTATCTGTTGTTTTTAGGAGGAAACAGGAGACTTTTACTCTCACCACGGCGTGTCAGCCTGGGTTTTTTTCCCCTCTTTCTTAGTTCTATAGTTCTTCCAGGCTTTTTTGGAGCAGTTTGAGCCTACAGCATCACCTTCCACTGGCACCCAAAGATCTAGGAGGAGCTTCAAGCTGTGACTAGACTTCCGATGGATTCATCAGAAGATAACCCAACCTGGACCCTAGAGTCTCTGAAAACATCCATCGATGATGCTTCCCAGGCAATGCAAGGTGAGCTGGGGAGAGAGGAGGCTGGGTAGGGAAGGTTAAGAGCCTACCTTTCTTTCTGTTTTACTGACTTCAGTCTTTTACAGAGAAATGCAGTTAAGTAAATCTTCTTGGAGGAGAGGGTGGCCAGGGAGTGTAGGGCCCTCCTGTTTAAAAAAAAAAAAAAAAAAAAGCCAGATTAACAGGAGAAAAGTGGGAACTGTATTGTTTGCTTTCTATGCTCAGGAATCTGTCAGTCTTCTAAGGACATCTGAACATGCAATCAGAGTTCTCCTAGACCAGGGCAAATAGCATCTTATGAAATTAGTACTTAAAAAAAATTTTTTTTTAATTTTGTTTAGCTGTGCCAAGTCTTTAACTGTGGCAAGTAGGCTCTAGTTCCCTGATCAGAGATGGAACCTGGACCACCAGAGATGTCCCAGCGATTAGTATTTTCACCAGCATTATATTCCAATCACGAGTTTTAAAAATCTCTCCTTGGAGCCTCACAGGATCCCAGCCTTGGCCTGCCAGACCTACTCACTGGATTTGAACACTTCTTACCCTAACTTCCCTGGTGGCTCAGAGGGTAAAGCCTCTACCTGCAATATGGGAGGCCCAGGTTCGATCCCTAGGTTTTGGAGATCCTCTGGAGAAGGAAATAACAACCCACTCCAGTATTCTTGCCTGGAAAATCCCATGGACAGAGGAGCCTGGTAGGCTACAGTCCATAGGGTCCCAAAGAATTGTACACGACTGAGCGACTTCACTTTCTTTTACTTTATCCTGACTTCGGATGGGGATGGATGGTGTAGGGTGGTGGTGCACAGATGATGTGGAGCCAACCAACACCCTCTGGGCAGCCCAGGAAGCTGGGTGGATCCTGCTGGCATCTATTCTACCTTCTGCCTCCCCTGCATCTTGAAATCAGTATATACAAAGGGGAAAAAAATTAATGAAGATAATATCTATATAATATAGCCAGCCTTTCTCTTTTCTTGAATTTGCCTTCAGTTCAGTTCAGTTCAGTCGCTCAGTCATGTCTGACTCTACGACCACATGAATCGCAGCATGCCAGGCCTCCCTGTCCATCACCAACTCCCGGAGTTCACTCGAACTCATGCCCATCGAGTTGGTAATGCCATCCAACCATCTCATCCTCTGTCATCCCCTTCTCCTCCTCCCTCCCAGCATCAGCGTCTTTTCCAATGAGTGAACTCTTTGCATGCGGTGGCCAAAGTATTGGAGTTTCAGCTTTAACATCAGTCCTTCCAATGAACACCCAGGACTGATCTCCTTTAGAATGGACTGGTTGGATCTCCTTGCAGTCCAAAGGACTCTCAAGAATCTTCTCCAACACCACAGTTCAAAAGCATCAATTCTTTGGCGCTCAGCTTTCTTCACAGTCCAACTATCACATTCATACATGACCACTGGAAAAACCATAGCCTTGACTAGATGGACCTTTGTTGGCAAAGTAATGTCTCTGCTTTTTAATATTCTGTCTGGGTTGGTCATAACTTTCCTTCCAAGGAGTAAGCGTCTTTTAATTTCATGGCTTCAGTCACCATCTGCAGTGATATTGGAGCCCAGAAAAATAAAGTCTGACACAGTTACCACTGTTTCCCCATCTATTTCCCAAGAAGTGATGGGACTGGATGCCATGATCTTCGTTTTCTGAATGTTGAGCTTTAAGCCAACTTTTTCACTCTCTTCTTTCACTTTCATCAAGAGGCTTTTGAGTTCCTCTTCACTTTCTGCCATAAGGGTGGTGTCATCTGCATATCTGAGGTTACTGATATTTCTCCTGGCAATCTTGATTCCAGCTTGTGTTTCTTCCAGCCCTGCGTTTCTCATGATGTACTCTGTATAAAAGTTAAATAAGCAGGGTGACAATATACAGCCTTGATGTACTCCTTTTCCTCTTTGGAACCAGTCTGTTGTTCCATTTCCAGTTCTAACTGTTACTTCCTGACCTGCATATAGGTTTCTCAAGAGGCAGATCAGGTGGTCTGGTATTCCCATCTCTTTCAGAATTTTCCACAGTTTATTGTGATCCACACAGTCAAAGGTTTTGGCATACTCAATAAAGCAGAAATAGATGCTTTTCTGGAACTCTGCTTTTTCCATGATCCAGCGTATGTTGGCAATTTGATCTCTGGTTCCTCTGCCTTTTCTAAAACCAGCTTGAACATCAGGATGTTCACAGTTCACATATTGCTGAAGCCTGGCTTGGAGAATTTTGAGCATTACTTTACTAGTGTGTGAGATGAGTGCAATTGTGCAGTAGTTTGAGCATTCTTGGCATTGCCTTTCTTTGAGATGGGAATGAAAATTGACCTTTTCCAGTCCTATGGCCACTGATGAGTTTTCCAAATTTGCTGGCATATTGAGTGCAGCACTTTCACAGCATCATCTTTCAGGATTTGAAATAGCTCAACTGGAATTCCATCACCTCCATTAGCTTTGTTCCTGGTGATGCTTTCTAAGGCCCACTTGACTTCATATTCCAGGGTGTCTGGCTCTAGGTGAGTGATCACACCATCATGATTATCTGGGTCATGAAGCTCTTTTTTGTGCAGTTCTCCTGTGTATTCTTGCCACCTCTTCTGAATTTGCCTTAGTACCTGACAATTTCACAACCGGGAATCTTAATCTCCATTTGCACAAGTCCGTGTAATTTGAGTGGATCCTGACTCTTTA
The DNA here is from genome assembly GCF_029378745.1 of Bos indicus. Lineage (NCBI taxonomy): Eukaryota > Metazoa > Chordata > Mammalia > Artiodactyla > Bovidae > Bos > Bos indicus. The sequence goes on from NC_091764.1 coordinate 101,373,052, forward strand.
ATATAGTTTTGAATTATTTCACATGTATTTTTGATTGCTGCACTCAGGCTTTCTCTAGTTGTGGGAAGTGGGGGCTATTGTCTACTTGTGGTGCGTGGACTTCTCATTACAGTGGCTTCTCTAGAGCCCAGGCCTCTAGTTACACTGGCTTCGGTGGTTGTGGTACACAGGTTTAGGTGCTCTGTGGCATGTGGGATCTTCCTGGGCTAGGGATCGAACCTGTGTCCCCAAGATTGGTAGCCAGATTTTTGGTAACCACTGTACCACCTTGAGACTTCTTGAGAGAAGTCTCAAGAGTGAGTGTTTAACAGCATAAAGCCTGGTTTAACTGGAATGGGTAATAGCCCATGTGACTTACTAGTTCTTAAGGATGGAGAGAGATTATCACATTTGGGGATTCTTCATCTATTGCATAGGTGTGGGGTCGCACAGAATCGGATACGACTTAAGCGACTTAGCAGCAGCAGCAGCTATAAAGGTGAATTGTTGAAACTTGTCACAGTGAAACATTTTGACTTGCATTAATGCTTTATGTCCCTACAGTCACATTAAAAATCATCCACACAAATGAAAATGGGAAAACTGTCAACATCTGATTTTAGCTCCATGTTTTTCCACTTGGAATCAGCTTAGGTGCCTCCAATGCAGGAGATGCAAGAGATGCAGGTTCGATCCCTGGGTCAGGAAGATACTCTCAAGTAGGAAATGGCAACCAGCTCCAGTATTCTTGCCTGGAAAATTCCATGGCAGAGGAGCCCATGGGGCCTACAGTCCATGGAGCCGCAAAGAGTCAGATACACCTGAACACATACATAAATTGCATATATACATACGACCCCATGGGAAAACACTTAACACTCAGAACTACTTGTAACAGCATCAAAACAAGTTTTGAGAAGAAAGTGTTTCCCATTATGGTGGATTCCACCAGGCTTAAGGGCACACACATGCTAGTTAACCGCCCATGGTATCTAGGGTCTGCCTTCACTCTGAGCAACTTCCCACTGTCCACTGTTGTGAGCTGCTTAAGACCAGACCTAGTTTGGGCGAGAGCTAAGTGGCTTCTGGATATTGCAGCTTGCCCTAATCAATCTTTGTTTTCTTTTTCTTTCAGTTGCCACTCAACTCTCTGAAATGTTAGCAACGAACCTCAGTAACTTGACTCTCAACCCTAGTATCAAGTTGCCATATCTACCAGAATACCCATCTCAACTGACTGGGCAGTTACCTAGTGAGAAAACACCCCATAGGCGGAGAGGGGTAAGAACGGTGTTGAGTGAGCGGAGGTACAGGATGCAAAAGCTGATTGAATCTCTCAGACTTCGCTATGCCAAAGGAATTCCTCGTGTGAGTTCTGGGTAGGCAGCACTGAGCCACTCTGGGCACTCACAGATATCAAGATGTAAATATTGGCGGGAGGGTGGTGGTGGTGGTGGAATTACCTGGTGGTCCAGCGGTTAGGACTCCCAGGGGTTCGAACTCTACTGCAGGAGGCACAGGTTCTATCCCTGGGAGGGACCTCAAAGCCCTGGGATTCAGCCACAAAAAAATAAATAAATATTGATGAACAGCAGCAGTCACTCTTCCACTGTACTCATGAGCGCAGGTGTGAAAGACACTTAGGGTTTTAAGAGTCTCTGACTCCTCTTAGGTTAGATGTGTGGCACTAGTAATCTGAATTTTGCTTGATAGCTTATAATATATGTCTTTTTTTCTTCCCACAAAGTCTGACTCTCAAAGACAACTACAGCAGCAGGAGGACACTGAGGTAAGTAGAAAGTCTTACTATACAGGTGGGTGGGCATCTGGTTTGCAGGGGAGGAACAGTGGCAAATTGGCTTGGATTATCTCAATCTTCAGAAACTCTGGATCAATCCATTCATATTTGTGTTTTAAAAAATATATGCATGTATGCTAAGTTACTTCAGTCATGTCCAACTCTTTGAGACCCTATGGACTGTAGCCCACCAGGCTCTTCTGTCCGTGGGATTCTCCAGGCAAGAATACCAGAGTGAGTTGCCATGCTCTCCTCCAGGGGATCTTCCTGACCCAGGGATCGAGCCCTAACCTGCATCTTTTCTCCCGCACTGGCAGGTGGGTTCTTTACCACTAGCACCACCTGGGAAGCCCTATATGTCTACATCTATAGCTACACTCTTTATGTATATTTAGAGCAGTTTTAGGTCTCTAGCACAATTGAAATTTACTTAACTGATCCCACACATTCTCAGCCTCCTCTGCTGTCAGCATCTACTAGTTGGGTGTCGCAGTTGTGAACCTACATTATTGTTGTTTAGTCACTCAGTCGTGTCCAACTCTTTTGCAACCCCATGGACGGTAGCTTGCCAGGCTCCTCTGTCCATTGAATTTCCCAGGCAAAAATACTGGAGTGGGTTGCTATGCCCTTCTCCAAACGATCTTCCCAACCCAGGGATCAAACCCAGGTCTCCCACATTGCAGGCAGATTCTTTACCACTGAGCCACCTGGGGTGCTGCAGTGGTGAACTGACACTGACACATTATCATCATCACCTAAAGTCTGTGGTTTCCATTCAGTTTCACTCTCGGTGTTGTGCTTGTGCTTTTTCACCTGCTGTCACAAACATGATGTTCTATACCAGGTAGTAAGAGGGTGAATACCTGTGCACAGAGTGTCTAGCTAATGATTGAGTATCTCACATTTAAGACATTCAGAGAACTGAATTCGATCCCTGAATTTGACCTGACTTTGATTCCTGGGTTAGGAAGATCCCCTGGAGAAGGGATTGGCAACCTTCTCCAGTATTCTTGCCTAGAGAAGCCCATGAACAGAGGACCTTGATAGGCTACAGTCCATGGGTCACAAAGAGTTAGACATGACTGATAGAGTTCATAATACTTCAGAGAACTGAAGCATATGTATTCCTATATATATATATATTTCCTTTTTAAAATTGAAGTATGGTTGATGCACAATATTAAAAAGTTAACAGGTGTAAGAGTGGTTCACAATTAAAAGTTCTATTACATTTATCTTTATAAAATATTGGCTCTGTTTCCTGAGTTGTACAGGAATGTATTTATTGACAATCAGCAGTCATTACAAAATGACAATCTAGCATTCTTTGGCAGCCATACATTTCAATTTGTTTTTTCCCCCCAAAGTTTTTTGGTTTTGACCTTTTTTTAGTGTTCCATATTCCAAAGGTTGTTCTAACAGCCAACATTACATTTGTGGTTTGTTAATATCACTTGGGTGTAGAAGTAATTTATTATTTCAAATTATTAACCAGTTAATCCATCTCATTCTTTTTTCCAGATTCGATCAAGAGTGCGAAGATTCCAGTGTACCTGTAGTTATTGCCAGTTTAAGAGAAATCCTTCTGATGATAATTATGAGAATTATTACAACACAACATACAGTAATTATGCCATGGAATCGAATGAGTCATAAACCTTATTCTTGTACTGTTCTCTTGCTGGTAATTTTAGGATCATTATGAAGCAGCCTGGGAAAGATTGTACCAATATTTTGATAATATTTATTGTAAGTTTGTCTTTTTCACTTGCATCTCTTTCTACCTTAATACAGTTTTAACTTATGAGGAATCTATATGTAGCTTGGAATTGAAATGACTTGAATACACACTAATTCCACTTTGATCTGACACCATGAAGTACTAATTAAGTCTCAGGTATTGCCTGTTTCTTAACCCTGAAGTTGAAACTCAATATCAAGAATTTGAAACAAATTAACTTGGGAAGGAATGTAAAGATAACATTGGCTGGTTTGACCAGAGCATTATTAGTGTGTTAAATAGTAATAAAATTTTTTGATGTGCTGTTTCAGTTTTCAGTAGCAAATAGATGTGTTTATAGAAGATCTTAATAAAACTTGAGACTTATTTGAGTAACTTTAAGATAAATCCTTGTTCTTATCTTAGACTTGTTTTTGCTAGCTATGTATTAAATGAATAATACTTACCCCCATCACGTTCTCAGGATGTAAATATATCTGGTGTTCTAATTTTTTTTTCTTTTTTTGGCATTCTAATATTTTGTGATACTGTCCTGTTGGGAATAAAGTTTACACATTTGAGGTAAGGTTACCAAACAGGTGCACTGATGTTTGTACATAGTATCCTCTTGGAAGAAGTTAACCAGTTGATGTTGTAAAAAGATATTAAAGAATTGGGGGTGCTTCCCTGGTGGCTCAGTAGTAAAGACTCCACCTGCCAATGCAGATGAAAAACATACACAGGTTTGATTCCTGGTCCGGCAAGATCCCACATACCTTGGAGCAACTAAAACCTGTGTGCCATACTCTGGACCCTGTGCTCTAGAGCCCGGGACCCACAACTACTAGAGCCTGCACCCTAGAGCCCACGTTCTGAAACGAGAGAGGCCACCACCAGGAGAAGCATGCACTCCGAAACTAGACAGTAGCTCCCATCAGGTGGCCAAAATATTGGAGCTTCAGCTTCAGCAGCAGTCTTTTCAGTGAATACTCGGGGATGTTTCCTTTAGGATTGACTGGTTGGATGTCTTTGCAGTCCAAGGGCCTCTCCAGAGTCTTCCCCATCACCACAATCCTCTAATTTAGTCCCTCTCTGAAGTACCTAGGCAACAGATTTCCGGAGTTATCTTGCAGATATAAAAGAACCTCACACCAAATGAAAGATGTTACTGCTGGATGACCACAAGCACAGAGCCCCAGAGACCCTGGAGCCTGATTATGTTAATCCCTGTAACACTGCTGGGACCCCTCTCCTTCACCTGGCATATTTTTTCCCCCCAACCGCACCTCCTTGCTTATGGAATCTTAGTTCCCTGACTTAGGATTGAACCCAGGTCCTCACCTGGCTTCTAAAACTGCTCAGGGCTCCCCTGGTGGCTCAGTGGTAAAGAATCTGCTTGCCAATGCAGGAGACTCAGGTTTGATTCTTGGTCCAGGAAGATCCCAGATGCCTCAGAGCAACTAAGCCTGTGGGCCACAAATACTGAGCCTGGACTCTTAACTGCCAATTACTGAAAAGAGCAAGTGTTTGCTCAGTTGTGTCTGATTCTTTGGGACTCAATGGGCTGTTGCCCTTTAGGCTCTTCTGTCCATGGAATTCTCCAGGTAAGAATACTGGAGTGGGTTACCATTCCCTTCTCCAGGGGATCTTCCTGGCCCAGGGATCGAACCCAGGTCTTCTACATTGTAGACAGATTATCTTCTGAGCCGCCAGGGAAGGCTACAACTACTGAGGCCCAAAAGCTCTGGAGCCTGTGCTCCGCAACAAGAGAAGCCACCACGATGAGAAGCCTGAGCACTGTAATGACGGACAGACTGTGCTGTCTGTAACTAGAGAAAAGCCCTTGCAGCAATGAAGATCCAGCACAGAGAAAAATAAAATTATTAGTCTTTAAAAAAAAAAATCTGTTTCTTCTGCTCAGGGATTTTGAGACCATAAGCCACCCATATCCTTGCCTGGTCCTGTAAGAAACCTTTTTTTGCTCAAAATCCAATGTTCAGAGTGTGAGGTTAGCTAGGCATATGGGATGGGAGGAATGGAATGCAAATTCTTTTTCAACACTGATAAATAATACAAAGAAGAGCTGTCTCTGAACCTCTTCAGCATCTAAGGAAAATCTTCCGCAAAGGCTATCTCCCAATTTTCCAAATTTTCTCAGAAAGGCAGTGGTTCAAAGAACCTACCTACTTAATAATAGTGTCAGGTTGGTGAGCAGACACAGGCATTTTTGGGTATCTTTTTCTTCCTTTATCTTTCTTTTATTAGAGAAGACAGTGTAACAGAAGAGCCTAACAACATGCCCCCTGGTCATACACTTGCTCTCCCAGACCACTTTTTATGCCCAATAGGAGCTGTATAAATGGATGGGCTGATTGTTTGGTGAGTCATGCTTTATTTAGAAGATTCTATTTGGGCGAGCTGACCTTCAGCTCCTGAAAAGGAGCCTTGGAGAGCTTGTCTGTGGTTTGAAAGCCATAGAATTATAACCCCTAGTGCACACAGAGGTTTTTCTATGTTTGAAAGTTTCAAAAAAGACACAGCACTTTGTTGCAATTAGACAAATCTAATTAAAGATTTTAAAGGTCTGGCACATTAGTGATGTTCTCTGAAGTACCATGGTCAGCTCCTCAAATTCTGGTGACAGTCGTTTGGTTCCAATCCTCCCTTCTCTCCACCTCCAAGCTGCCCCCATCCCTTAGTTACAAGCAGAATACTGATGATGTATTTTCATACAGGCTGGTGGAAGTGCATGGTGTTACAGATACTGGTAACTTCTGTTTGAGGAATTACTACAATACTCCCTGAGATCATTTTATAGAGAGATGACCCCACTGATGACAATGAGCTATTTCCAATGGAAAAAGAAAATTTGTGGTAGCTTCAGTCTAAGGTCTGAATGAGGAAAGGAGAGATTTAAAAAACAACAACAACAAAAAAAACCCACTTCATTTACTAAAAAGCTTCATTTAGTTTCCTGAGAAAATGTTATGCTTTAGTAATGGGAAGACACTGGGTTACTAGGCTGAGTGCAAAATACATATGAAACCCTGAATACAACTGCATAATCTTACTTGACTCTGGGAGGCATCCTTTACAGTTAGAAGTGGGTGGTGCAACTCTGTGGGTCAGCAGAAGTTACTGGACAGGCAGTATCCCTCACTTGGAAACTTCTCAGACAGATAAACTCTGTGCTCCATCCCCAACCACTAGGTCAGTGGAGCCCAGTGTCGACTTTTAAAAGAAGCACAATGTGAGAACTGCAAGTTAAGTTTTATTTGGGGCAATATGAGGACTACAGTATGGGAGACAATACCTCAGATAGCTCTGAGGAACTGCTGAGACAGGGGGAAGGTCAATATATACATGATTTTGGTGAAGGGGGAGTTCATGCAATCAGGCACATATTTTTTTGCAGAAGTTTCCTGCTAGTCACAGGATTAGTCATCGCTATGAAGGATTTTAGTGCTTTTCTAGATATGAGGCAATAGAAGATTGCTCTTCTATCTATTGGGCTCATAAAATCAGGTCCTGAAAATATCTGTCTGAAGACCTGTTCACGCCAATTCCTGCCCACCCTCGAGGACAGAGGGCCTCATTTCTGCTCTCCACCCTGAACTCCTTTCAGAGGGTGGTAACGATCAGCAGCTTTAGCATCCCTTGATTTAATCCTCATAGCTGCTGCTAAGTCACTTCAGTCGTGTCTGACTCTGTGCGACCCCATAGACAGAAGCCCAACAGGCTCCCCTGTCCCTGGGATCCTCCAGGCAAGAACACTGGAGTGGGTTGCCATTTCCTTCTCCAATGCGTGAAAGAGAAGTCGCTCAGTCGTATCCGACTCTTCATGACCCCATGGACTGCCGCTTACCAGGCTCCTCCGTCAATAGGATTTTCCAGGCAAGAGTACTGGAGTAGGGTGCCATTGCCTTCTCCGAATCCTCATAGCAGTGGATGGCAAATGCCAATGGCAAGTGCCAATTTATAGCTGACACCAGCAGTCAGTATTTTAATAAGCCCTCCAGGTGACTGTGATGCACTCTGAAGCTTGGGAGCTACTTTGGATATGCCTGGCAGGGTCTCTGCAGTTTCTCCGAGGTTCCCATGATGCCTCTAAAAGGCATGTAGTCCTACAAGCATCATTTACATATATTGAGAGGCAATGTCTGTTCCTTTTTTGTTTTTATTTTTTTAATTTTGAATTTATTTTTTTAATTGAAACATAGTTGCTTTACAGAATTGGGTTGGTTTCTGCCAAACATCAACATGAATCAACCATACGAATGTCTGTTACTTTTTTAATAGGAAAATTTTTTGCTTGTGCCAGTCCAGCTGAGTGCCAAAGCATTGATGCTTTTGAACTGTGGTGATGGAGAAGACTCTTGAGAGTCCCTTGGACTACAAGGAGATCCAACCAGTCCATTCTAAAGGGGACCAGTTCTGGGTGTCCTTTGGAAGGACTGATGCTGAAGCTGAAACTCCAGTACTTTGGCCACCTCATGTGAAGAGTTGACTCATTGGAAAAGACTGATGCCGGGAGGGATTGGAGGCAGGAGGAAAAGGGGACGACAGAGGATGAGATGGCTGGATGGGATCACCAACTCAATGGACGTGAGCTTGAGTGAACTCTGGGAGTTGGTGATGGACAGGGAGGCCTGGTGTGCTGCAGTTCTTGGGGTTGCAAAGAATCGGACACGACTGAACGACTGAACTGAACTGAACTGAATGGTGCAAGAGAAATGCCTCCAGAGACATACATTAAGAAGGACACCATTTAATCATGGCCTGCCGGGGTCCAGCCCCAGCTGATCCAGGGTGTTCGAAGGGGAGACAGCTTCGGCGAGGATCAGGATACAATAGCTTCAATTAGACATTAATTAGAGATGTAAAGAGTAATAGAATGAGGATAGCTCAGTAGGAAAATTCAGTGGAGAAAAGAGGTTGAGTAGCTTGGTTTACGCGGGAGACCAATAAAACTTCAAGACAAGAAGCTTGCACCACTTACGTAGGCCGCAGGCGTCCTTCCATTCTCCCGAAGGAGAGGAGACACTGAGGCCTCCCCGGTCAGATCTTAGAAGCCCAGGCAAAATTAGTAAGCATGGCGGGTTCCGCGTGCCAGATGGAGACTCAGCCAGAGTGAGAGAGAGAGTGACATGGGGAGACCAGTCTTTCGAGGAACTGATCCCAATTCTTTATTTTCCAGAGTCTATTTTTATACACTGAGATGTTATACAAAAGTCATGTGGGGACAGCAGTCCTGACTTTTATTAAAGTCAGGTGCTTCATACAAATGTATACAGAGGTCTTAGGTGTGTTACATCATCTTCTGGCCAGGGGGGCCTGCTGACAATTTATGACCCTCTCCTTGGGACAGTGGTCAGTCAACCAGAACACTTTTTTCTCCAAGGGTGATTATTCTTAAAACAGACGCCACCCAAATAAAGTTACATTCCTACAGGGTGAGGGTGTAGTGGGTTTTAGTTAAGGAAAGAATTTACTTAGCCTAAGGTCTAACGTGATTAATATCAAAGGTTAATACTTATTTCTTCTATATATTCATTAATGTGTGTAAGGGCAGGGGATGTGGAGACTTAGCAACAAACATTGGCTCAACAAATGAAAAACCCTTCACCAATACAATTTCTAATCAGCCCACTATACTTATACTAATGGTTTTCTAACTTTTCTAAGGAACCTGTTTTTAGAAGGTTTAAAGCATCTCGTGCCTCTCACGGTTGGGAGGCTGTGAGCAATCACATGTGGCCGGACAAGCCTGTCAGGCAGGCTAGAGAACCTTCAGAGGAGTTTATAGGTTAAAACACTCTTGTCATGCCCAGGAGTTTTTATTAACTGGAGCTCTAAGTTAACTCCTTCTCCGAAAGAGGTGGTGGGGGACAGCCCCCCGTAAAGTCAGAGGTGTAGGTGAGAGCACAAAGTAGTAAAGTAGGCAGGCTCTGGTTATGGGGGTAGATGCTCGAGAATTTCCAGGGGGACTCCTGAGGCTTGATCCTGCCTTTGTGTATGTCGAGCCTCCTTCCTCATGACCTTTGCCATGGACGGAGTGCCTCATGCCGGCCCCCAACATCGGCCTCACTTCCCAAAGGGTTTCCCTGGTGACTCAGACAGTAAAGAATGCACCTGCAATGGGGGAGAGCTGGGTTCCACCCCTGGGTGGGAAAGATACCCTGGAGGAGAGCATGGCAATCCACTCCAGTATTCTTGCCTTGAGAATCCCCATGGACAGAGGAGCCTGCAGGGCTATAGTCCATGGGGTCGCAAAGAGTCAGACATGAATGAACGACTAAGCATAGCACACAGCACTTCCCAAAACCAACAAAATAGAGATTCCCCGTCCTACTTTATTCCAGCGGCAGAACCCAGGAGGTTCGGGCCTGCTTTGAACAGTCTTTTTTTTTTTCCTTCCAAATAAATGCTTCAGAACATTCTGGTAAAAGTATGGAGGCTGGGAGGGAGAGGCGATCCCTCTGCCTCACTGCCTTCCAAAGGATCCTTGTGAAAGGATTTAACACGGCCTGATTTCCGAATCCACGACCTCTAAAAGAGTCCTGTATTTTGTGATATTACCTCCTCCCCTCAGCAAAGAGTGGGTAATTTGCCCACCCAGTCCTGCCTTGGATGTCGAAGCCTTTTTCTTTCCCTTTCCTGAAACAACCCTGATCCCCCATCACCCATGGTCTTCAGGGCGAGAGAGAATTTTTTTTTTTTGAGAGAATATTTTAAAATGTTAGAGGGATGGGGACTTCCCCTGTGGTCCAGTGGTTAAGGCTCTGCTTTCCCAATGCAGGAGGTCTGGGTTCAATCCCTTGTCAGGGAACTAAGATCCCACACACTGTAACTACTGAGCCCACAGCTGGGGAAGCCTGAGCACAGCAAGGAAGACCCATCCCAGCCTAAATACAGAAATAAAATAAAAGGCTGGAGGGAAAAAAGACCTTCACGTAACTCATTTCACATGGTTGGAATTTTATTTATTTATTTATTTATATTTTCTTCATTTAAAAAAATATTTCCCCAACTTTCTACAAGGTAATGAAATACATTTACTTACAAGGGAATGTGAACTTTATGCTCGAGACATCAATTACAAGCTGGTAAATGTAAATGTCACCACTCTTAAGAAATCTACACCCAAGAGGAGATCGGCATTTTTGCTTCTGAGTGAGAGTATAGTTAAAACCACGCAATGTTCCTTCCACAATAAAAATAAAAATAGAAATGATGGAAACAAACCCGGCACATTCCATGTGATTGGGACAGGAGGAGTGAAACAGTGATTTATTGGTGTCCCTGGACTCACTGATTCCCATGAGTGTAATAGTTGGTCAGTCCTCCTGGGAATAAACTTTGAACTTTCACTTTTGTGATGATTCTGATGATTTAGTGATGAACACTGCAGAGACTGCACTGACCCAAAGAGAGTACTTTGATACTAGGGTTAGAAATAGATTGGAGTCACAATAATATGAATATACTTAGCGCTGCTGAACTAAACACTTAAAGTTAGTCAAACTTCAAAGTTAGTTATAGTTAAAATGGCAAATTTTATGTTATTTTTTAAATCACAAACACATAATTTTATAAAGAAAATTTTAAGGAAATTCAGGAAATGGCAAGACAATAAAGAAAATCAATGAAGTTAAAAATTGGTTCTTTCAGGTCAGATCAGATCAGTTGCTCAGTCGTGTCTGACTCTTTGCAAGCCCATGAATCGCAGCACGGCAGGCCTCCCTGTCCATCACCAACTCCGGAGTTCACTCAGACTCACGTCCATCGAGTCAGTGATGCCATCCAGCCATCTCATCCTCTGTCATCCCCTTCTCCTCCTGCCCCCAATCCCTCCCAGCATCAGAGTCTTTTCCAATGAGTCAACTCTTCCCATGAGGTGGCCAAAGTACTGGAGTTTCAGCTTTAGCATCATTCCTTCCCAAGAAATCCCAGGGCTGATCTCCTTCAGAATGGACTGGTTGGATCTCCTTGCAGTCCGAGGGACTCTCAAGAGTCTTCTCCAACACCACAGTTCAAAAGCATCAATTCTTCGGTGCTCAGCTTTCTTCACAGTCCAACTCTCACATCCATACATGACCACAGGAAAAACCATAGCCTTGACTAGACGAACCTTTGTTAGCAAAGTAATGTCTCTGCTTTTGAATATGCTATCTAGGTTGGTCATAACTTTCCTTCCAAGGAGTCAGTGTCTTTTAATTTCATGGCTGCAGTCACCATCTGCAGTGATTTTGGAGCCCAGAAAAATAAAATCTGACACTGTTTCCCCATCTATTTCCCAAGAAGTGATGGGACCAGATGCCATGATCTTCGTTTTCTGAATGTTGAGCTTTAAGCCAACTTTTTCACTCTCCACTTTCACTTTCATCAAGAGGCTTTTTAGTTGCTCTTCACTTACTGCCATAAGGGTGGTGTCATCTGCATATCTGAGGTTATTGATATTTCTCCCGGCAATCTTGATTCCGGCTTGTGTTTCTTCCAGTCCAGCGTTTCTCATGATGTACTCTGCATATAAGTTAAATAAACAGGGTGACAATATACAGCCTTGACGAACTCCTTTTCCTCTTTGGAACCAGTCTGTTGTTCCATGTCCAGTTCTAACTGTTGCTTCCTGACCTGCATACAGATTTCTCAAGAGGCAGATCAGGTGGTCTGGTATTCCCATCTCTTTCAGAATTTTCCACAGTTTATTGTGATCCACACAGTCAAAGGCTTTGGCATAGTCAAGAAAGCAGAAATAGATGTTTTTCTGGAACTCTCTTGCTTTTTCCATGATCCAGCGTATGTTGGCAATTTGATCTCTGGTTCCTCTGCCTTTTCTAAAACCAGCTTGAACATCAGGAAGTTCACGGTTCACATATTGCTGAAGCCTGGCTTGGAGAATTTTGAGCATTAGTTTACTAGCATGTGAGATGAGTGCAATTGTGTGGTAGTTTGAGCATTCTTTGGCATTGCCTTTCTTTGGGATTGGAATGAAAACTGACCTTTTCCAGTCCTGTGGCCACTGCTGAGTTTTCCAAATTTGCTGGCATATTGAGGGCAGCACTTTCACAGCATCATCTTTCAGGATTTGGAATAGCTCAACTGGAATTCCATCACCTCCACTAGCTTTGTTCGTAGTGATGCTTTCTAAGCCCCACTTGACTTTACATTCCAGGATGTCTGGCTCTAGGTCAGTGATCACACCATCGTGATTATCTGGGTCATGAAGATCTTTTTTGTACAGTTCTTCTGTGTATTCTTGCCATCTCTTCTTAATATCTTTTGCTTCTGTTAGGTCCATACCATTTCTGTCCTTTATCGAGCTCATCTTTGCAAGAAATGTTCCTTTGGTATCTCTGATTTTCTTGAGGAGATCCCTAGTCTTTCCCATTCTGTTGTTTTCCTCTATTTCTTTGCATTGATGGCTGAAGAAGGCTTTCTTATCTCTTCTTGCTATTCTTTGGAACTCTGCATTCAGATGTTTATATCTTTCCTTTTCTCCTTTGCTTTTTGCTTCTCTTCTTTCCACAGCTATTTGTAAGGCCTCCCCGGACAGCCATTTTGCTTTTTTGCATTTCTTTTCCATGGGGATGGTCTTGATCCCTGTCTCCTGTACAATGTCACGAACCTCAGTCCATAGTTCATCAGGCACTCTGTCTATCAGATCTAGGCCCTTAAATCTATGTCTCACTTCCACTGTATAATCATAAGGGATTTGATTTAGGTCATACCTGAATGGTCTAGTGGTTTTCCCTACTTTCTTCAATTTAAGTCTGAATTTGGCAATCAGGAGTTCATGGTCTGAGCCACAGTCAGCTCCTGGTCTTGTTTTTGCTGACTGTATAGAGCTTCTCCATCTTTGGCTGCAAAGAATATAATCAATCTGATTTCAATGTTGACCATCTGGTGATGTCCATGTATAGAGTCTTCTCTTGTGTTGTTGGAAGAGGGTGTTTGTTATGACCAATGCATTTTCTTGGAAAAATTGGTTCTTTAAAAGAACTTAAAAAATTGATGAAACTCCAGAAAATCTTTAAATATTTATTCTTTTTGAAAGAGAAGGCACAAATTCAGCTTTTATGAATAAAAACACATGACAATTACATTCATTTTGTAAGCTTAAAACATATAAAAGAACCTCACACAATAGGATGACTATTATCAAAAAGAAAAGAGATAACAAACACTGGTGAGGATGTAGAGAAAAGGGACCCTGGTACAGTGCTGGCGAGAATGAAAATTGGTACAGCCAGTATGGAAAACAGGTCGGGAGTTCCTCAAAAAATTAAAAATAGAGCTAGCATGTGATCTAGTAATTGCACTTCTAGGTATATTCAAAAGAAATAAAAACCCGTGTCTCCATGTTGCTTGCAGCACTATTCGCAATAGCTAAGACATGGAAACAACCTAAACGTCCACTGATGGTTGAATGGATAAAGAAGGTGTGACACTTGGGACTTCCCTCGTGGTCCAGTGGTTAAGAACTTGCCTTCCAACGCAGGGGGCATGGGTTTGATCCCTCGCGCCACAACTAGAGAAACACGAGTGCCACAGCAAAGACTCAGTGCAGCCAAAAGAAAAAGGGAAAAAATGATATACACACATATACACAATGGAATATTGCTCAGCGAGAAAGAAGAAAGAAATCCTGCCATTTGCAACAATATGGATGAACTTTGAGAATATTATGCAAAATGAAATGTCAGAGAAAGACAAATACTGTATAATCTCACTTATATGTGAAATCTAAAAACATTAAACTAATAGAGTGGAACGGTGTTACCAGGGGCTAGGTGGGGGGAGGTAGGAAATATGGGACGTTGGTCAAGGATACAAACTTCAAGTTATAAGATGAATAAGTTTCAAGAATCTGATGAAGAGCATGGTGACTATAGTTAATAACACTCTATTATATACTTGAAGGCTGCTCCACGGGGAGAGTTTACTGCTCTTACTGTAATAACAGCAACAAGGGAATTCCTTGGTGGGCTAGTGGTTAGGACTCTGTCTTCTGGCTGCCAAGGGCTTGGGGAAATAAGATCCCACAAGCTGTACCAGAAAGTTTTAAGGAAATAAACGGGCTCTCCAAAAAAAAAAAAGTTAATTATGGAGGTGAAGGATATAACTAATCTTATTATGGAAAACATTTTGCAATATATACATGTATTGAATCATCACACTTTAAACTTACACAATATTATACCTCAATTCAATCTCTATAAAGGCTGAGAAAAAATTGAAAAGAAAAAAGAAAAGAATTGAAAACTCATATAAAAATGAAAGAATTCCAGGAAATCACAACATACCAATGGTTTGTGAAGCAAAATACACTTTTGAAAAATTATATATGTATTTTTCAGAGCCATTTATTCCTTTATTAACAAATTCATTCATGGATGCATTCATTCCTCAAATTCAATGAATATGAACTGAACGTCTATCACGTCAGAGTGTGTTGTGATGGGGCCACACAAATGAACAAAACACAATCCCTCCTTGCTGCAGATTGTGTGTGTCCCCCAAATTCATATGTTGAAATCTAATCCCCCGAGTGATAGTATTTGGAAGTGGGGGCCTCTAGGGGGTGAATAGGTCGTGAGGATGGAGCCTCCTGAATGAGATTAGTGCTGTTATAAAAGAGACTGCAGGGAGCTCCCTTGCCCCTCTATGTGACCACACAGTGAGAAGACAGCTGACTACTAACTAGAACTCTTGTCAGACACTGACTCTCCTGGCATCTCAATCTTGAATTTCTCAGTCTCCAGAGCTGCTGGTCTTGGAGAGTCTCCTAGAGGCGGGTGAGCTGGGGACATGGACCCTGGTGGCAGACACACTGAGGAACGGTCAACCATGTGAACACCACTGCCCACTGCTGCCACTGTGGCCCATTAGCCTACATATGTGTTTCTATGTTTGCTTATTCTGTTTTGTGTGTGTGTGTGTGTGTGTGTGTGTTTTGGCTGTTAGGCTTGCAGGGATCTTAGTTCCCCAACCAGGGACTGAACCCTCACCCTCAGCAGTGAAATCGAAGAGTCCCAACTACTAGACCAGGAAGGAAGTCCCTACATACATGTTTTTAATTGATTCTAAGTAAAACCTTGTCATGAGGGAAAAAGAAAATAGGTTGGAGCACTATTAATATTGGAGAAGAAAATGGCAACCCACTCCAGTGTTCTTGTCTGGGAAAATCGCATGGACAGAGGACCCCACAGTCTGTGGGGTCGCAGAGTCGGACACGACTGACCACGCATGCACTATTTATAACAGCAACTGAAGACTTAAAATATAAACAAACAAACACTGAGCCACCAATGCCACTCACGAATGCCTCAATCCAGGAAGACTTTTATTAAACAGCAGCAGCAGAAGGCAGCTAGTTTTTAAACACCATCGACTTTGCATTGATTGCCATTCTAAAATGTGAAAGGTGAAGTGCTATTCCTCTTTCTGGCAGCAGATGGCGCCATCGGGACATACACAAGTGGCTAGAGCGTAAAAATTGAGACTGTAAACAAAGCTGAGCGCGGAAGAGTTGATGCTTTCGAACTGTGATGTTGGAGAAGACCCTTTAGAGTCCCTTGGACAGCAAGAAGATCCAACCAGTCAATCCTAAAGGAAATCAGTCCTGAATATTCATAGGAATATGAATATTCCTGAAACTCCAATACTTTGGCCACCTGATGCGAAGAACTGACTCATTTGAAAAGACCCTGATGCTGGGAAAAATTGAAGGCGGGAGGAGAAGGAGACGACAGAGGATGAGATGGTTGGATGGCATCACCGACTCAATGGACATGAGTTTGAGTAGGTTCCAGGAGATGGTGATGGATAGGGAAGCCTGGCATGCTGCAGTCCACAGAATCGTAAAGAGTCGGACATGACTGAGCAAGTGAATTGAACTGAACTGAATTATGTCGATTGAACTGAGAGGGTAAAAAGCTAAATGAGTCTTAGAGATCCTTCTATGGTGAATTTAAAAGAGGAAAGTAGGGACTTCTGGCGGTCCAGTGGTTAGGATTCCCCATGTTCAATGCAGGTGCCACAGGTTTGATCCTTGGTCAGGGAACCAAGATCCCCAAATGCCTTAGGGCATGGCCAAAATAAATAAAAAAGACCTTTGTGATTGAAACTGGCAATCCTGACTCCACTGCGTCTAATCTAGCAGGAATTGAAACCCAGTTAAGTTGTGCCTACTGCAGAGAAGCAGGGCTTTTATTTAGGTTTCAGGATTTGCACCCAGAGAGAACTTAAAAGTGAAGACTTCTTCATGCCTGAGATATCTGTGACTAGAAGTCATCTTTGACTTCTCTCTAAGAGAAACACTAAGATGTTTACCAGGAAGCCTGTCCACAGGCAGGAAAGGAGGCAGCAGAGACACTCAAATGACCAAGAGAAAATATGATTTTTAATTAAGGCAAAATGTTTTCCACCAAACCATCTTTGGGATGAGTGCTAAACTGTGCAGAAGAGAATGAAAATATCTGCCTTAAGAGAAAGAAAAACCATCCTCTGACCAAATTCCTGTGTTTGATTGGGTAAGACTGCAAGATATAGATGGGGCTTCCTGTTTGGTGTAGTGGTATAAATGCAGGCGACATAAGAGACGCAGGTTCGACCCCTCTGTCCAGAAGATCCCTGGGTTGGGAAGATCCCCTGGAGAATAAAATGGCAACCCACTCCAGCATTCTTGCCTGGAAAATCCCATGGACGGAGGAGCCTGGTGGGCTACAGTCCATGAGGTTGCAGATAATCAGACACGACTGAGTGACTGAGCACGCGTCTAAAAGAATCATTCAGGTTTCATTTTATATTGTTTTCCTTTTGACCCTCCGTCTTGTCACTTCACTCCTTGTTAACAGAATTGTGGTATGTGATCTGATTATAGGGACCGCCAACATACATACTTCCGACAAAAGCTAAGTACAGAGTGATGGCCATGGGAGGTAATCTTAATTCTCTGGTCCTGACTGTCTGGAAACAAAACATCCGTTGCTTTTTTGCCTGTTTGTGTTTGTTTTTGTTTAAAATATGAGTCATTTGATAAAGAATAGATTCTAGTAGTGAGTCTAGAATGAGTTAAAAAAATAATTCATGGCCTTCTCATATGTAACACTTTGTGCAGTAAATATTATGATGCCCCTTATACAGATGTGGAAACGATCTTAGAAAAACGAAAGGTTTGACCTCAGTGACATAGCTAGAAAGAGGAGAAACTGAAACCGAAATAGAGCAGGACCCCCCACCCCACATCCTCTGCCTGCCCTTTGTCTGTGGAAAAACTTTAGCCAAAGAGTAAGGTTAATCAGAGTAGTGAGAAAATGCAGAAACGAAGGAAAGCAGTCAAAGAAGAGCTAATAATAAGTTTAGTTATTAATCATAGTCAAGAACCTTTAGTTCTGCCTTGAGGGCTATAAATAATATTCTAAGCTGTATCCTGTGAGCTGTGTTACAGATTCTGAAACTCCAAGTGGAGAAGTTAATTACATGATGACCAGATCATAGTATGACATAAGCTGCCACAATTCTGAGAACTGGCCTCAAGGAAATGGGAATACACTGACCATGGAACTGAAGATTAACTATACCTGTAACAATCCAGATGATGCCGGTTAGACCCCCAGTGACCAATTTCAAGATGACTGTCAGAGCTAACAGTGCTGTTTCTGCTTGTAGCCCCCTCCCTCAGCCTATAAAAGTTCTAGCCCACTGATTCTCAGTGGGGAATTGCTGGCATCCAAGGTAAAGCAAACTTGCCTTTCCACCAACCTGAGCTCTTTATTGGTTTTTGAACAGTGAGTAGCCAGCCCACTTTCAGTTACAAAACCAGATAAGACCATTAAAAATTACGCTGTATAGACTTATTCTCTGCGCCAACTTCTAAAGTACATGTTTGGAAGTTAAGGGATGGGTGTGCAGGCACCATCTTATCTAGAGCCGGGGCCTGCCGACACACCTGAGGTCTTCTCTCATCTGTTCCTCCAGTTGGGAGGCTCTGCCAAGAATCTCCCTTCTCAAGATTTTTTTTGGGTGAGGGTCTGGTGAAGGATGAATAATGGCTGGGTCTTAATTGCGGCACTCAGGCTCAGTAGTTGTGATGAGCGGGCGTGGTTGCTCCAAGTCATGTGGGATCTTTGTGCCTTGACCCGGGATGGAACCCATGTCCCCTGCATCGCAACGCAGATTCTTAACCAATGGACCACCCCGGAAATCCCTTCCTTCTCAGAAATTAAAAGGGTTTGTCCCTTAGTCATCCTCCACCAGCTGAAAAATACATTCACTTTTTCTACTCCTGGGACCAAACAGAGAAGCAATTTATGGTACTAAAATCCTGGTTGATAGGATTGAAATGGATGAAAGGGAATAGAGGAGACTGTTGAGGGAATGAGAATTTCAGAGATTCAGCTATGGTGTGAACTAGGAAAGTAACATTCGATACCATTAGAGCTAGAGCAGTGGTTCTCAACTAGGGGCCACATCCCCCCAAGGGACATTCAGTAAGGTGTGGAGACAATTTTGGTAGTTACTGAGGGGAGGGGTGCTGCTACTGGTTATCTGGTTGGTAGAGGAAAAACAGGGACTAGGATGGGGTGAGTAAGGTAAGGGCAAGACTTCCCTGGTGGTCCAGTGGCTCTGCTCTCCCAAAGCTGGGGGCCTGGTCAGGGAAATGGATCCCGCTTGCTGCAGCTAAGGCCTGGCGCAGCCAAATTAATAATAATATTTTTAAAAAAGAGAAAAGATAAGGGCAAATGGAAGAAGAACTTTAAAACCTCAATATTTAAGATAAATGTTTTCACCTGTATTTTTTTATATTGATATAATCCAGACTTTGTTGGGATTTCATCAGTGTTACATGTACTCACTTGTGTTTATGTCTGTCTGTGTATTTAGCTATATGCAATTTTAACACGTGTGTAGATTCAGATTCAATCACAGTCAAGACTCAGAACAATCCCATCATAAGTCTCCATTTTATTTTTTGGTTTTTGAATTTTATTTGGCATGATGGCATGCAAGATCTTAACTCCCCAGAGACTGAACCCATGCCCCTTGCAGTGCAAGTGTAGAGTTCTATCCAGAGAAATTCCCCAGCTCCCAACCTTAGGTGGAGTCCAAAAGTCACCTCCTTAATATAACAAATGACATATTTGTTGCTATTAGAACGTTTCAAGGGTTTTAGGATATCTGAGTGAGAAATGGGACAAAGATAAATATACATATATTTCTTAGTATGATTAACAAGATCACAGATGTATTCATGGTTCTGGTGGGAAGAAGTATACTGGTCGAGAAGTTTTCTGGGAAGTTCATGGAAACAGGCATATTGGAAGAGGAAAGCAGATCAACTTGTCTTCGGACATCTTTAAGAATTTTATTCTAGGAGACACAGGCATATCCTGAATCCTGGGTTGTCAGACAGAGGTCAAATCTACTGTTTCCATTGCATGCACGGTGGCTAGCCTTGACTGGTAATAACTAAACAGGACTTGGTAATCTGATAACAAGACAGGACTAATGTCCCAACCAGTGCTATGTATCCTTGGAAAATTTAATCCTGCCTCCCCACGACTAAGGGCCAAGTATTTTAATTACTCTATTATCTCCCACTCCAGTGGAATTTCCCATAGAGACCACTGTTGATTGACCGAGGAATGCATTTAGCACAGGGACAGCTCACTCTTAAGTGTTACTATTTTTTCCCTTTTGCTTTCTTTCTTCTTTGAGCGGTCTCTGCTGTTTTATTTCTACTTGAAATTTCCTAAACTAGCTTCAGTGACTGGCGTGCTTAGTGACTTAATCAACCTTAATAAAACTGCATCCTTTCAACCTGAATGGCTGATCCGAGAAGAAAGAGATGATTCCATAAGAAAGAAGACAGAATATTCTCACAGAAATCTCAGCAAAAGATGCTGTTATGTGGAAGGAAACAAGACGGACAGACAGTGAATTCTGAGCTCTCTATCTGACCAGCAAACCTAGAGATGATCCTAGGTGTATATATCCCTTCAGGTGTATTTTTTAGATGTGGAAAAATAAGCTATCTCTCTCAAGAAATGAAACTTGACAAGGAAAAGCTCTACTATTTCTTTCTCAATTCAGTGGGTATTTATGTGTGTGTAAATCATATCATACACACAGCCCATATCATAAATACAGGCTATTATTTATTACAGTAGAAATTTTAGTAAATTTTTTCCTCCTTTTAAATGATGAACAAACACAAGGAACATGGTTTCCACAAGAAGAAAGGAATAAAGTTCATATCATATTGAAGAAATAAATTTTAGCATTTTTGCTTTACATTTCTTTGTAGGTCTCTAAAATGGGAAAAGAAGAATGAAGGAACATAATCAAAGGATTTTTACAACTAGTTGAATCAAGAGAACTCTGCAGAAAGAATATTTTTCTTTGTGTGTGCTTAGTCACTCAGTCATGCCCGACTCTGCGACCCCATGGACTGTAGCTTGCCAGGCACCTCTGTCCATGGGGATTCTTTTCCAAGCATTTGAACTCAGTATGTTCCTAATAGCTCTGCACATCACGGGGAGCAGACTACCAGTCTTGTTTGAACATATGGGGTTAACAAAGAAAAAGTAATTGATTTCTTTTTTTTATTTAGGAAAGTTTTATTTATCTTCACTTTTTCTCCTCTAGTGCATTTTTTTTTCTTTCTTTCTTTTTTTAATGTGCATGCCTGCTAAATTGCTTCAGTAGTGTCTGACTCTTTTCAACCCTGAGGACTGTAGCCCGCCAGGCTCCTCTGTCCATGGGATTCTCCAGGCAGGAATACTGGAGTGGGTTGCCATGCCTCCCTCCAGGGGATCTCCCTCTCCCAGAGATCGAACTGCATCTCATTATATCTCCTGCATCAGCAAGCGGGTTCTTTACCACTAGCACCACCTGGAAAGACCAGTAATTGACTTCTTTTGGACCAGTTTGACTACATGAAAGGGACAGATAATATGTTCAGAGAACCTTTCTTCAGATATCTATTTTACTGTTATTCTGATTATAAGACACCAACCTGATCCTTTTTTTTAATTTAAGATTTACTTTGACATAGACCATTTTTAAAGTCTGTATTGAATTTGTTTCAATATTGTTTCTGTTCTGTGTTTTGTTTTTCTTTTGACTATGAGGTATGTGGGATGTTAGCTCCCCAACTGGGGATTGAACCCATAACCCCTGCATTGGAAGATGAAGTCTTAACCCCTGGATCACCAGAGAAGTCCCTTGTCCCTTCTTAATTTAGTGTAAAAATTGAAGAAGACTACACAAAGAAGTGTTAAGAATAATGCCAGGGTCCATAATAAATAATGTTAGCTAATACTATATAATTTTATCAGTCTAATGGAATCCTAAGAAAATAAAAAGGAAAATAAACTATGATGTTTAGACTATAAAACATATCCAATTTCTGAGTTACTAAAATGTGAAAAAAGGGGTATCTTAGAATTAATGAAGAACTCCGGGAGTTGGTGATGGACAGGGAGGTCTGGCGTGCTGCGATTCATGGGGTTGCGAAGAGTCGGACACGACTGAGCGACTGAACTGAACTGAACTGAGCACAATTTTTAATATTATTACTCACAAACTAAGTAATTTTGTTTAAATTATTGCTTTAAAGTTGTCTTATTTTGGACTTCCCTGGCAGTTCAGTGGTTAGGTCTCTACATTTCCACTGCAGGGGGCACTGGTTGGAAACTCCATGCTCCTAATGCAAGGGGCCCTGGGTTCGATCCCTGGTCAGGGAACTAAGATCCCACATTCTGTGACTAAGCCCGTGCTGCAACTAGAGAGGCCAGTGCAGCCAAAATAAATAATTTTAATTAATTAATCAATTATAAAAAATTTAAAGTGTTTATCACCCAGCATTAACTGTTTCTATGTGGGATAATATGTATCCTGAGATCTTTGCCCTCAAAAATATTCCATTATCATGCAAAAGTGTTTAGTAATGTGTTGAGACTAATATTGTTTTGATAGCTTGTGGATATTTCCCAAAAGTGTATATGGTTGGTCCATTAAAATCACTGAAGTGTTAGTTGCTCAGTCATGTCTGACTCTCTGCAACCCCATGGACTGTAGCCCACCAGGCTCCTCTGTCTGTGGAATTTTCCAGGCAAGAATCCTGGAGTGGGTAGCCCTTCCCTTCTCCAAGGGACCTTCCTGACCAGGGGATCAAACCTGGGCCTCCTGCATTGCAGGCAGATTCTTTACCATCTGAGCCACAAGGGAAGTCCAAGATCACTAACTGGGAGACAATATTTTACTCAGAAAAGTGTGAAAGTTTTTGAATATGTTGGAAATACCCTTACTGATTTTCCCTGATGATGAGCCTGATGGTGAAATGAATAACTATTATAGAGACTGGAGCTGAAAGCTTTGCTGGTGGTACTTAGGGTTGACTAGTTACAGAGGAATAAACTCTTTCACAGAGCTTCCCAGTGCAGGAGAACTAAGAGTGGCAGGTTCGATCCCTGAGTTGGGAAGATCCTCTGGAGAAGGAAATGGCAACCCACTCCAGTTTTCTTGCCTGGGAAATCCCATGGAGGGACCCAGTCCATGGGGTCACAAAGAGTTGGACACAACTTAGAGACTAAACACAAATATTCATAGCAGCACTATTCACAACAGCCAAAACATGGAAAGAACATAAATATTCACTCATAGACAGAAGAATGAATAAAGAAGTTGTGATACGTATATACAAAGAAATATTACTTGGCCATGAAAAGAATTAAATAATGCCATTTGCAGCAACATGGGTGTAACTTCAGTTCAGTTCAGTTCAGTCGCTCAGTTGTGTCTGACTCTTTGTGACCCCATGAACCGCAGCACGCCAGGCCTCCATGTCCATCATCAACTCCCGGAGTTCACTCAAACTCATGTCCATTGAGTCGGTGATGCCATCCAGCCATCTCATCCTCTGTCATCCCCTTCTCCTCCTGCCCCCAATCCCTCCCATCATCAGAGTCTTTTCCAATGAGTCAACTCTTCGAATGAGGTGGCCAAAGTATTGGAGTTTCAGCTTCAAAATCAGTCCTTTCAGTGAACACCCATGACTGATTTCCCTTAGGACGGACTGGTTGGATCTCCTTGCAGTCCAAGGGACTCTCAAGAGTCTTCTCCAACACCACAGTTCAAAAAGCATCAATTCTTTGGCACTCAGCTTTCTTTATAGTCCAACTCTCACATCCATACATGACCACTGGAAAAACCATAGCCTTGACTAGATGGACCTTTGTTGGCCAAGTAATGTCTCTGCTTTTCAATATGCTATCCAGGCTGGTCATAACTTTCCTTCCAAGGAGTAAGCGTCTTTTAATTTTATGGCTGCAGTCACCATCTGCAGTGATTTTGGAGCCCAGAAAAATAAAGTCTGACACTTCTTCCACTGTTTCCCCATCTATTTCCCACGAAGTGATGGGACCAGATGCCATGATCTTAGTTTTCTGAATGTTGAGTTTTAAGCCAACTTTTTCACTCTCCACTTTCACTTTCATCAAGAGGCTTTTGAGTTCCTCTTCACTTTCTGCCATAAGGGTGGTGTCATCTGCATATCTGAGGTTATTGATATTTTTCCCAGCAATCTTGATTCCAGCTTCTGCTTCTTCCAGCCCAGCATTTCTCATGATGTACTCTGCATATACATTAAATAAGGGTGACAGTATACAGCCTTGACGAACTCCTTTTCCTATTTGGAAGCAGTCTGTTGTTCCATGTCCAGTTCTAACTGTTGCTTCCTGACCTGCATACAGATTTCTCAAGAGGCAGGTCAGGTGGTCTGGTATTCCCATCTCTTTCAGAATTTTCCACAGTTTATTGTGATCCACACAGTCAAAGGCTTTGGCGTAGTCAGTAAAGCAGAAATAGATGTTTTTCTGGAACTCTCTTGCTTTTTCAGTGATCCAGTGGATGTTGGCAATTTGATCTCTGGTTCCTCTGCCTTTTTGAAAACCAGCTTGAATATCTGGAAGTTCGCGGTTCACAGACTTGTGGTTACCAAGGGGAAATAGAGGAGGGAGAAGGATGGACTGGGAGTTTGGCATTGGTGTAAACTATTACGTGTAGACTGAATAAACAACAAAGTTCTACTGTAATGCACAGCGAACTATATCCAATCTCCTGGGATAAATCATAATGGAAAAGAATATTTTAAAAAAAGAATGTGTGTATGTGTATAACTGAGTCACTTCGCTATACAGCAGAGATAGGGACAACATTGTAAATCAACTATATTTCAATTAAAAAAAAAAAAAGTCCTGGGATTCAGGACAGACCTTGTCTAGCCAATCCAATGCTCATACCACATAAGAAACCAGGAAGGGTCTCTATTTCTTCCTGGGCTCAACGTGACTTCAGTCCTCTTTCCATAGAGAGATTGTACCGTCAGTGACACAGGAAAAGAAAATATTTCTAGTTCAGGGGTTCTCACACCTGGCTACACATTGGTGTCAGTAGTGTTAGTTGCTCAGTTGTCTCTTTGTAACCCCATGAATGCAGGCTCCTCTGTCCATGGAATTCTCCAGGCAAGAATACCGGAGTGGGTACTCATTTCCTTCTCCAGGAGATCTTCCCAACCTCGGGTTTGAACCTGGATCCCCTGCATTGGAGGAAGATTCTTTACCATCTGAGCCACTCGGGAGGGAAACCCCAGTGTCACCAAGAGCTTAAAAAAACACAGATCCCTGGGATCTACTCCCCCAAGTTCTGATTCAATTGGTCTCCGGACATCAGGGTTTCTTAAAGCTACTCAAGTGAGTCCACGGACACAATCAAGAGTTTTTCAAAATTTTATGAATCATCCAGGGATTTTTTTTTTTTACCCTCTGAAATGATTTATTTACTTAATTAATGGACTGCAACCTGCAGTTTGAAAAACATTGCTTTAAGATTAATTCATTAGTCTCAAAATCTGGAAATGTAGCATCTGCCTGCAACATTTTTTTTCTTTTATTTAATTTTCTTTTTAATTGAGGGATAATTGCTTTATAGAATTTTGTTGTTTTCTGTCAAACCTCAGCATGATTCAGCCATAGGTATACATATATCCCCTCCATCTGAACCTCCCTCCCGTCTCCCTCCCCATCCCATCCCTCTAGATTGATACAGAGCCCCTGTTAGAGTTTCCTGAGCCACACGGCAAACTCCTGCTGGCTATTTTACATATGGTTATGTAAGTGTCCATGTTACTCTTTCCATACATCTCACTCTCTGCTCCCCTCTCCCCATGTCCATAAGTCTATTCTCTATGTCTGTTTCTCCATTGCTGCCCTGTAAATAAATTCTTGAGTACCATTGTTTCTAGATTCTGTATATAGGCATTATAATATGATATTTATCTTTCTCTTTCTGACTTACTTCAGTCTGTATAATAGGTTCTAGGTTCATCCAACTCATTAGAACAGACTCAAATGTGTTCCTTTTTATGACTGAGTAATATTCAATTCTGTATATGTACCACAGCTTCTTTATCCATTCATCTGTAGATGGACATCTAGGTTGCTTCCATATTCTAGCTATTGTAAATAGTGCTGCAATGAACAATCGGATACATGTGTCTTTTTCAATTTTGGTTTCCTTAGGGTGTATGCCTAAGTCATATTGTGGTCTTATTCCTAGTTTTTTAAGGAATCTCCATGCTGTCTTCCATGAAGAGTGCAAGAGCGTTCCCTTTTCTCCACACCCTCTCCAGCATTTATTGTTTGTAGACTTTTTGATGATGGCCATTCTGATGGGTGTGAGGTGATATCTCATTGTAGTTTTGATGTGCATTTCTCTAATAATGAGCAATGTTGAGCATCTTTTCATGTGTTCATTAGCCATCTGTATGTCTTCTTTGAAGAAATGTCTGTTTAGGTCTTTTTCCCACTTTTTGATTGGGTTGATTGTTTTTCTGATATCGAGTTGTATGAGCTGCTTGTATATTTTGGAAATTAATCCTTTGTCAGTTGTTTCATTTGCTATTATTTTCTTCCACTCTGAGGGTTGTCTTTTCACTTTGCTTATAGTTTCCTTTGCTGTGCAAAAGTTTTTAAGTTTAATCCCTCCCACCCAGGGATCTTGTTTAGAGGCAAATGCTGATTCACGAGGCATTGGGTGAGGCCCAATACTGAGACTGTCATTTGAGCACAATTACGTCAAGAATTTCAATTCTCTCATTTTTTAGAGCCAACTGGGAAAAAAGTGAATAGCTTAAGGAATTTTAATGGCTACCGTCAGATATCCCCAGATGGCTCATGTTTGCTTGCTGACGGGAAAGATCAAGTTTTGAGGGAAACAGTGTTGATGCAACCGAGAGCCAGGAGAATTCCCAGAGTAATGACTTGAGTAGTTAGGGTGAGATAAGTACAAAACAGGAGGTCCTGGCCTTCCAAAGGAGTGTGGACGTGTCATGCAAGGAGAGTTTTATGATTCAGAACTGTATCAGCTGATTTTTGTAGTTTCAGGAGAGAAAGAGTATCTTCTTTTATATATTTCCAAGATTGTTTTTACCAACAACTTTTTGTCAGGAAGGTCAGCATTCTCAAAGCTGAACACAGGAGAAGAAGCAGTTCTGAGAAGCTTAAAAATGACAATATGAAAATTATTAAAATTAGAAATATTTTATTTCTTTGTATCTTTTCTTTTTAATTTTTGGCTGTGCTGTGCAGCTAGTGAGATTGTAGTTCTCTAACCAAGACTGAAGCTGCACTCTTGGCAGTGAAAGTGAGGAGTCCTAACCGCTGGACCTCCAGGGAATTACAAAAATCAGAAAGTTTTTTAAATTTTTATTTTACTGAAGTACAGTTTATTTACAATGTTGTGCTAATTTCTACTGGACAGTAACATGATTCATTTATATGTATGTGTGTATATATATATATATAAATATAAAATTATTGATGTTTAGTTGCTAAATCATGTCCGACTCTTTACAATCTCATGGACTGCAGCCCTCGGGGCTCCTCTGTCCACAGGATTTCCAGGCAAGAATACTGGAGTGGGTTGCTATTTCCTTCTTCAAGGGATCTTCCTGACCCAGGAATGGAAACTGTGTCTCCTGCACTGGCAAGCAGATTCTTTACCACTGAGTCACCAGAGAAGCCCGATGCTATACACACACACACACACACACACACACACACACATATATATAAATCAGAGATTTTTTATGACAACTAGAATGGAGAAAAAATTTTTTTGGTCCTCCAACTGAGAAATGAGCAAATGGTGGCTCTGTATCTTGTACAGAATGCTGAGATTCACAGATAATTGTCTGAGTTGAAAAAAAAAGATCCCTCACCTGTGTTTAGAACCCTCCAGTTGGAGGCTCTCTGCTAAAACAAGCACCCAGGTCGGGGGCTCCTGGAACTGACCAAGAGCCACAGATCTATCTGCTTACAGTTAACTTCTCAGATACACCCATTATTTCTGTTAATGGTATTTCTGGGAAGATCACTGCAAAGCATTGTACCTCAAATATAATTCATGTTGGTTAATAAAAACATGATGCTTTTATGACTATATGAATAAAGCAGCAGCAGTCAATAATAACCTGTACTTATTGGGGAAGCTGTAAATTCTTCACTTAAAGTGTATAAACTTTATTTCCCAAGTCCTGTTGAGTGGGCACTCTGTTAATTCCTTGATGGGGTTTTCATGGAGGAGTAAATAAACTTTGACAGGTCCTTCAATACAACATGTCTGATAAATTTTGCATTAGAAAGAATATGAGGTATGAAAAGGTCCGTTTTTATGTGTTTTACCTAGTCAGATAAAATAAGCAAAATCAAGACTTCGCTGGTGGTCCAGTGGCTAAGACTCTGAGATCCCAATGCAGGGGGCCTGGGCTTGTCTATCCCTGGTCGGGGAACTAGATTGCACAAGCCACAGCTAAAACCCATGTGCTGAAATGAAGATCCGGAGCAGTCAAATAAATGAATAATTAAACATTTTAAAACAAGATAAACCTATTATGTTTGTGTCTAAGCAAAATATATACACAATTTTTTCATCAGATGTCTTTGTATGCTTATGTGTATGAAAAGTCATAAAAGTTTTAGGATCTTTACACCAAAAAGTATATTCTAAATACTAAATATATCTAAGGTAATAAATAAAAATGATATTGAAATAATACAACTCTTTTTATTGAAGTATAATTGAGTTACAGTGTTTCAGATGTACATCAAAGTGATTATTTTTCAGATTCTTTCCCATTATGGGTTATTACAAGATATTGATACAGTAGGACATTGTTGTTTATTTTATATATAGTAGTGTGTATCTGCTAATCCCAAATTCTAAATTTATCCCTCCTTCTCCTTTCCTCTTCGATTCCAACACTGTTTAATAAGTGCCATCAAAATAATACACTGTTTTTAGACATGATATAAAGCAAGGGCTTCCCTGGTGGCTCAGATGGTAAAGAATCTGCCTGCAATGCAGGAAACCAAGGCTTCAGAGACCTGGCAAATAGATGGGGAAACAACTGAAACAGTGACAGACTTTTATTTTCTTGGGTTCCAAAATCACTGCGGATGGTGACTGCAGCCATAAAATTAAAAGATGCTTGCTCCTTGGAAGAACAGCAAAAACAAACCTAGACAAGAGCACCAAAAAGCAGGGGCATTACTCTGCCAACAAAGGTCCATTGGCATAGTCAAAGCTACAGTTTTTCCAGCAGTCATGTATGGATGTGAGAGTTGGTCCATAAGAAAGACTGAGTGCCGAAGAATTGATGCTTTTGAACTGTGGTGTTGGAGGACTCTGGAGAGTCTCTTGGACTTCAGGGAGATAAAACCAGTCAATCCTAAAGGAAATCAACGCTGAATATTCATTGGAAGGACTGATGCTGATGCTGAAGCTCCCATACTTTGGCCACCTGATGCAAAGAGCTGACTCAATGGAAAAAACCCTGATGCTGGGGAAAACTGAGGGAAGGAGGAGAAGGAGATGACAGAGGATGAGATGGTTGGATGGTATCACCGATTCAATGGACATGAGTTTGAGCAAACTCTGGGAGATGGTGAAGGACAGGGAAGCACAGTGTGCTGCAGTCCATGGGGTCACCAAGAGTCAGACACCACTGAGCGGCTGAACAACAACAAAGCAAGATCTGCCTTCATATACTGTGACCACAATATGGTCTTCGGTTTAGATTTTGCCAAGGTTTCAGATCCCAATGAGGGAAGGGGAACTGAGGGTGCATGTAGGGGTTTTAGGGCAATTTGGGATCAGGGCTTGTCACCATGACTGTGGGTTAAAAGCTGGGAAAGACAGGGGAATAGCTCCCCAGTCTCTCTCTCTCTTTTTCAGTTCAGTTCAGTTCAGTCGCTCAGTCATGTCTGACTCTTTGTGACCCTATGAATTGCAGCATGCCAGGCCTCCCTGTCCATCACCAACTCCTGGAGTTCACTCAAACTCACATCCATCGAGTCAGTGATGCCATCCAGCCATCTCATCCTCTGTCGTCCCCTTCTCCTCCTGCCCCCAATCCCTCCCATCATCAGAGTCTTTTCCAATGAGTCAACTCTTCGCATGAGGTGGCCAAAGTATTGGAGTTTCAGCTTTAGCATCATTCCTTCTAAAGAACACCCAGAACTGATCTCCTTCAGAATGGACTGGTTGGATCTCCTTGCAGTCCAAGGGACTCTCAAGAGTCTTCTCCAACACCACAGTTTAAAAGCATCAATTCTTCGGCGCTCAGCTTTCTTCACAGTTCAACTCTCACATCCATACATGACCACTGGAAAAACCATAGCCTTGACTGCTGCTGTTGCTAAGTCACTTCAGTCGTGTCCAACTCTGTGCGACCCCGTAGACGGCAGTCCAACAGGCTCCCCCGTCCCCGGGATTCTCCAGGCAAGGACACTGGAGTGGGTTGCCATTGCCTTCTCCAATGCATGAAAGTGAAAAGTGAAAGTGAAGTCACTCAGTTGTGTCCGACTCTTAGCAACCCCATGGACTGCAGCCTACCAGGCTTCTCCATTCATGGGATTTTCCAGGCAAGAGTACTGGAGTGGGGTGCCATTGCCTTCTCCGATAGCCTTGACTAGACAGACCTTTGTTGGCAAAGTAATGTCTCTGCTTTGCAATATGCTATCTAGGTTGGTCATAACTTTCCTTCCAAGGAGTAAGCGTCTTTTAATTTCATGGCTGCAGTCACCATCTGCAGTGATTTTGGAGCCCCCAAAAATAAAGTCTGACACTGTTTCCACTGTTTCCCCATCTATTTCCCATGAAGTGATGGGACCAAATGCCATGATCTTCGTTTTCTGAATGTTGAGTTTTAAGCCAATTTTTTCACTCTCCTCTT
This sequence comes from Bos indicus, assembly GCF_029378745.1. NCBI lineage: Eukaryota > Metazoa > Chordata > Mammalia > Artiodactyla > Bovidae > Bos > Bos indicus. The sequence continues at coordinate 101,403,850 of NC_091764.1, forward strand.
TCACCTTTATCAGGAGGTTTTTAGTTCCTCTTCACTTTCTGCCATAAGGGTGGTGTCATCTGCATATCTGAGGTTATTGATATTTCTCCTGGCAATCTTGATTCCAGCTTCTGCTTCTTCCAGCCCAGCATTTCTCATGATGTACTCTGCATAGAAGTTAAATAAGCAGGGTGACAATATATAGCCTTGACGTACTCCTTTTCCTATTTGGAAGCAGTCTGTTGTTCCATGTCCAGTTCTAACTGTTGCTTCCTGACCTGCATACAAATTTCTCAAGAGGCAGATCAGGTGGTCTGGTATTCCCATCTCTTTCAGAATTTTCCACAGTTTATTGTGATCCACACAGTCAATGGCTTTGGCATAGTCAAGAAAGCAGAAATAGATGTTTTTCTGGAACTCTCTTGCTTTTTCCATGATCCAGCGGATGTTGGCAATTTGGTCTCTGGTTCCTCTGCCTTTTCTAAAACCAGCTTGAACAACTAGAAGTTCACAGTTCACATATTCCTGAAGCCTGGCTTGGAGGATTTTGAGCATCACGAGCGTGTGCTGCTGTTGCTACTGCTAAGTCGCTTCAGTCATGTCCATCTCTGTGCGACCCCATAGACGGCAGCCCACCAGGCTCCCCCGTCCTTGGGATTCTCCAGGCAAGAACACTGGAGTGGGTTGCCATTTCCTTCTCCAATGCATGAAAGTGAAGTTGCTCAGTCTTGTTTGACTCTTAGCAACCCCATGGACTGCAGCCTGCCAGGCTCCTCTGCCCATGGGATTTTCCAGGCAAGAGTACTGGAGTGGGATGCCATCGAGTGAGATGAGTGCAATTGTGCGGTAGTTTGAGCATTCTTTGGCATTGCCTTTCTTTGGGATTGGAATGAAAACTGACCTTTTCCAGTCCTGTGGCCACTGCTGAGTTTTCCAAATTTGCTGGCACATTGAGTGCAGCACTTTTACAGCATCATCTTTCAGGATTTGCAATAGCTCAACTGGAATTCCATCACCTCCACTAGCTTTGTTCGTAGTGATGCTTTCTAAGCCCCACTTGACTTTACATTCCAGGATGTCTGGCTCTAGGTCAGTGATCACACCATTGTGATTATCTGGGTCATGAAGCTCTTTTTTGTACAGTTCTTCTGTGTATTCTTGCCACCTCTTCTTAATATCTTCTGCTTCTTTTAGGTCCATACCATTTCTGTCCTTTATTGAGCCCATCTTTGCATGAAATGTTCCCTTGGTATCTCTAATTTTCTTGAAGAGATCTCTTAGTCTTTCCCATTCTGTTGTTTTCCTCTATTTCTTTGCATTGATCACTGAGGAAGGCTTTCTTATCTCTTCTTGCTATTCTTTGGAACTCTACATTCAGATGCTTATATCTTTCCTTTTCTCCTTTGCTTTTCACTCCTCTTCTTTTCACAGCTATTTGTAAGGCCTCCCCAGACAGCCATTTTACTTTTTTGCATTTCTTTTCCCCAGGGATGGTCTTGATCCCTGTCTCCTGTACAATGTCACGAACTTCAGTCCATAGTTCATCAGGCACTCTATCAGATCTAGTCCCTTAAATCTATTTCTCACTTCCACTGTATAATCATAAGGGATTTGATTTAGGTCATACCTGAATGGTCTAGTAGTTTTCCCTACTTTGTTCAATTTAAGTCTCTCTTTTTAGTGAAAGATAAAGGAGAGTGTTAATCAAATGGGGAAAAATACTGTCAAAATCAACTAAGTGTCTGGTGCTTGGTCACAGTGAGAGGCAGGCGACAAGATCAGCCCAGCCTGGGCGCTGACAGTCTGGCACACAAGCTCAGACAGATGGGGGTGTTCTTGTCCTGGTGGTGCACAGCTCAGAAACAGTCACATCTGAGAAAAGACCGCTGCAGGGATGAAGGAGGACATTAGAGTTGAACCCTAGCATGGAAGAGGGATGTGCTTCCCTGGTGGCTCAGATGGTAAAGAATTTGCCTGCAATGCGGGAGGCCCAGGTTTTATCCCTGGGTCTGGAAGATCCGCTAGAGCAAGGGAAAGGCAACACACTCCAATATTCTTGCCTGGAAAATTCCACGGACAGAGAAGTCTGGTATTCAAAGTCCATGAAATTGGTCTACAGTCCACGGGGTCGCAAAGAGTCAGACAGGACTGAGAGACTAACAGTATCACTTTCCATGCGAGAGGGAGTGGGCAGGCCGGCAGAGCAGCCCCACAGCGACAGGGCTAAACTCTGCCCCTCCCACATATTCCCCAGTATCTTTCCTTGGGATGTAGAAAATGTATTAAGTCAAACTTGAACTAAGAACAACAACAACAACAAAAACCCAAATTGACTTGTGCAATGACAACATTTGCATGAATAGAGTATTATTTGATGGGGTCTCAGATTATCACTCCCCCCATTTTATACATGTCTGCTTATATGAGTAAAGGAGGGCTGATCAATCAAGCTTGTCCCAAATTTTATGCAAATTAGGATGCCTTATTTCTTAAAGTCACCATGTAGGAAATCTGGTAGCTAGTGAAGACAGTGAGGCCAACCCTGTAGGTCCTTTCTCACTTTTCAATGAATTTCATACAATTAAAAAATTCATGTGGATCCATTCATATCATCTTGTAAATAAGTATTTCTTTCATGGATATATAAAAGTCTATTTTTGCATATGGTTTAGTTATAGTTAAAAAGAAATAGCTTAATAATTTCTCACTGGAGGCCGTCTGTTTTCATACCAGAAACAGTCAGAGGCAGAAGAAAATAGCTCAGAGTAACACAACTCTGTAAGTTTTAGTGTACAATAATTTTTGCACTATCATATTTATTAATTTTGGGGAACACCTCGAAACATGTGGGAACTTACTTCCCGAATCAGGGATCAAACCTGTGCCGTTTGCAGTGGGAGCATGGAGTCTTAACAAATGGATCACCAGGGAAGTCCCACAGTATCATTTTTATACTTAATGTACTGACATATTCAAGAAGAACAAAGGGACATCAAAGAGCAAAAAGCTAAAATCTCTAATAAACACAGGTCACTAGGACCCTAAGCCTTAACTGTTGGCACTAATCATTTTGAGAGCCACAACCAATATGAAACCTAGATTAAGATTAAAAAGTGATAGACCCATGAAATTGCTTGCTCCTGCCCAATGACTTTCATCAAATTACAGTACGAGTGCTGGGGGCGCTAGTTGTAAAGGAGCTGCCTGCTAACACAGGAGATGCCAGGCACTCGGGGTTTGATCCCTGGGTGGGGAAGATCCCCTGGAGGAGGAAATGGCAACCCAGGCCAGTATTCTTGCCTGAGAAATCCCATGGACAGAGGAGCCTGGCGGGCTACAATCTATGGGTCTGCAAGAGTCTGATATGACTGAGTGACTAAGCACTCGCTCACAGTACAACTAACCAGGGATAACATCATCCCACACTGTCAAGCTCTCAAGCGTGGCTTTTAACCTACTCTTACAGCACAAGTCCTCCTTCCTACCCAGCACCACAGAACTGTGTCCTCACTTCTAACCTGCCAGGACTGGTTAAGGCTTTCCTATAAATGAACTGCAGGATTCTCACTGCTTGCACAACCGTTCACCATAACTCATACTATTGAAACTGCCAGGAATGGGACACTGGACGACAGAAACATGGCCAAAAAAAAGTTCTCATCCTGAGCATAAGCCAGTGAATGCCACCTTCTTGAAGCATGTTCAGTTCAGTTCAGTCACTCAGTCATGTCTGACTCTTTGAAGACCCCATGGACTGCAGCACGCTGGGCTTCTCTGTCCATCACCAACTCCCAGAGCTTGCTCAAACTCATGTCCATCAAGTCAGTGATGCCATCCAACTATCTCATCCTCTGTCATCCCCTTCTCCTCCTCCCTTCAATCTTTCCCAGTATCAGAGTCTTTTCCAATGAGTCAACTCTTCGCATGAGGTGGCCAAAGTACTGGAGTTTCAGCTTTAGCATCATTCCTTCCAAAGAAATCCCAGGGCTGATCTCCTTCAGAATGGACTGGTTGGATCTCCTTGCAGTCCAAGGGACTCTCAAGAGTCTTCTCCAACACCACAGTTCAAAAGCATCAATTCTTCAGCGTTCAGCTTTCTTCACAGTCCTACTCTCACATCCATACATGACCACAGGAAAAACCATAGCCTTGACTAGACGGACCTCTGTTGGCAAAGTAATGTCTCTGCTTTTGAATATGCTATCTAGGTTGGTCATAACTTTCCTTCCAAGGAGTAAGTGTCTTTTAATTTCATGACTGCAATCACCATCTGCAGTGATTTTGGAGCCTTCAAAAATAAAGTCTGACACTGTTTCCACTGTTTCCCCATCTATTTCCCATGAAGTGATGGGACCAGATGCCATGATCTTAGTTTTCTGAATGTTGAGCTTTAAGCCAACTTGTTCACTCTCCTCTTTCATCAAGAGGCTTTTTAGTTCCTCTTCACTTTCTGCCATAAGGGTGGTGTCATCTGCATATCTGAGGTTATTGATATTTCTCCTGGCAATCTTGATTCCAGCTTCTGCTTCTTCCAGCCCAGCATTTCTCATGATGTACTCTGCATATACGTTAAATAAGCCGGGTGACAATATACAACCTTGACAAACTCCTTTTCCTATTTGGAACCAGTCTGTTGTTCCATGTCCAGTTCTAACTGTTGCTTCCTGACCTGCATATAGGTTTATCAAGAGGCAGATCAGGTGGTCTGGTATTCCCATCTCTTTCAGAATTTTCCACAGTTTATTGTGATCCACACAGTCAAAGGCTTTGGCATAGTCAATAAAGCAGAAATAGATGTTTTTCTGGAACTCTCTTGCTTTTTCCATGATCCAGTGGATGTTGGCAATTTGATCTCTGGTTCCTCTGCCTTTTCTAAAACCAGCTTGAACATCAGGAAGTTCATGGTTCACATATTGCTGAAGCCTGGCTTGGAGAATTTTGAGCATTAGTTTACTAGCATGTGAGATGAGTGCAATTGTGCGGTAGTTTGAGCATTCTTTGGCATTGCCTTTCTTTGGGATTGGAATGAAAACTGACGTTTTCCAGTCCTGTGGCCACTGCTGAGTTTTCCAAATTTGCTGGCATATTGAGGGCAGCACTTTCACAGCATCATCTTTCAGGATTTGAAATAGCTCAAATGGAATTCTATCACCTCCACTAGCTTTGTTTGTAGTGATGCTTCCTAAGGCCCACTTGACTTCTCATTCCAGGATGTCCGGCTCTAGGTGAGTGATCACACCATCATGATTATCTGGATCATGAAGATCTTTTTTGTACAGTTCTTCTGTGTATTCTTGCCATCTCTTCTGAATATCTTCTGCTTCTGTTAGGTCCCTACCATTTCTGTTCTTTATTGAGCCCATCTTTGCATTAAATGTTCCCTTGGTATCTCTAATTTTCTTGAAGAGATCTCTAGTCTTTTCCATTCTGTTGTTTTCCTTGACCACAGAATAGGTTATTATATAATCACTAAAACTTATCCAACTCTATGTGACCCCATGGACTGTAGCCTGCCAGGCTCCTCTGTCCATGGGATTTTCAGGCAAGAATACTGGAGTGGGTTGCTGTTCCCTTTTCCAGGGGATCTTCCTGACCCAGGGATTGAACCCACGTCTCCTGCACTGCAGGCAGATTCTTTACCGTCTGAGCCACCAGGGGAGCCCAATACTTTGAAAAATATTTAGTAAGAGGAAAATATTCTTTTTTGCTCCATAAATAATTTTGAATGGATAAATTATTTAACAGTGAGAGACCAGGAAGTCTTCTCAATGGCAGTTTACAGATATGTGAGGGTAGAAAATAAAGCATTGTGTGAAATAATTCCAGTGGTTGGGAATCTGCCTACCAATGCAGGAGACACGGGTTCGGGAAGATCCCACATACCTCAGGGCAAGTAAGCCTGTGTCTACTACAGGGAGCCCACACTCTGACACTATAGAAGCCCACACACAACTAGAGAGTCCAGGTGCTGCAACGAAATATTCTTCACAACACAGCAAGAATCCTGTGTGCTGCAACTAAGATCTGACACAGGCAAACAAACATTTGCTTTTTTTAAGACAAACCTGGGAGATTCCATTAACCCTCACACTCTAATCCAAACCCCTGATCGTCTTCTCCAACCACTGACTCCAGTCTCATTTCTGGTCACATGCCTTGTGACTAAAAGTACTTGAAAAGAAGCCAGAAGAAGATGAGAGAACAAGTCTTGCTTTTAATCTGGAGAAATAACTTTCTAGGCAGAGCACACAGCACGTGCGAAGGCCTAAACTGGGACTGTGCCTGGCTTGTTAGATGAACCACAAAGCATCCAGAGAGGATGGAGCAGAGTGAGTGAAGGAAAGTGGTTTTGGGTTGTGTTTTTTTTTTTAATTTTTTATTGGAGTATAGCTGATTTAGAATGTTGTGTTAATTTCTGCTATCCACCAAAGTGAGACAGTTATAAATATACCCACTCCTCTTTAGATTCCATTTCCATATAAATCATTACAGAGTATTGAATAGAAGTCCCTGTGCTATACATCAGGTTCTTATTAGTTACCTATTTTGTATATATTAGTGTATATATATCACACCCAATCTCCTAATTTATCCCTCCCCCCACCTTTGGTAACCATAAATTTCTTTTCTACGTCTGTGACTCAATTTCTGTTTTGTAAATAGTTTCATCTGCACGGTTTTTTTAGATTTCATATATTAGCAATATCATATATTTGTCTTTCTCTGTCTGACCTACTTCACTCATGACAATTTCTAGGTCCATCCATATCATTGCAAATGGCATTGTTTTGTTCGTTTTTATGGCTGAGTAATATTCCATCATATATATGACCTACATCTTTATTCATTCCTCTGTCAATGGACATTTATGAATAGGTTGCTTCCATGTCCTGGTTATTGTGAATAGTGCAGCAATGATCATGCAGGAGCACATATCCTTTCGAATTATGTTTTTATTCAGATATATACTTAGGAGCAGGATTGTTGAGTCATATGCAGGAAGGAAAGTGTTAATAGAAGTCAGAAACAGCAAGGGGCCAAGTTAGATTTTCTTCTCACAAGTTGAGCTTGGACCAAGAGAAAGGAGAGGAGTCAGAGATACTAAAGCTCTTGACTCAATCAACTGGACTAATGGAATCAGCTTTACTTAAGCCGTGAGGCCTGAGAGGGGTCAGGGCTGGACGTCAGGATTGAGGTGGAGAGTTTTAAGTTTGACTTATGACCTATGAGACACTCAAGCAGGGATACTGAGCTGGGACTTTGGATATACAAGACTGAAGATTCAAATCCAGATCTAATCACTGTGTGGGTGGTAAAAAAATCACTATGATTAGATTTTCATGCCTGGACAGTATATATAGGATTGCAGAGCTCTGGAGATGTCACCTTGCAAGACGCAGTAGGTTCACAGAGAGAGGAAGAGAGAAGGAGAAGAAGCAAAGAACACTTGGAAGGAGCTGCCACTGACAAAGAAGGAATCTCAAGAGAGGACTGGGTCCTGGGAGCCCTGAGAAGAAAGCCTTTCAAGGTGGACAGAGCTCCGGATATTCCAAGTAAGAGAGGACTAGGAATTGATCATTAGATTTTTGCAATGTTAAGATCATGGATTTGTGACTTTCACAGGTTGGGTGTCTAGGTAGGTTGGAGGTGAGGCTTGATTGGAGTAAATTAAAGAGAGAATGTGCAGGAAAAAAAGATCACCACACAGCAAAGACAAAGAACTTTTTAGAAGAGTTTTCCTGTAAAAGAAATGTTAAAAATGGGGTGATAGCAAAAGAGCCTTGTGATTTCAACAGAGTTTTGTTTTTTCCTCCCAAACCTGGTAATAATTAGTTTGTCTATATGGTGGATGGAAATGACAGAGGAGACTAATATAACCAATCATATTAGTTATATTAAATGACAGCTATAACTAATTATTTGAATCCTACAAATGTGAAGTTGCAATTTTTAAAATATAATTGTTAGCTTATTTAAATGTAAATAATTGTTTCACATGCCTAAGCAATTTAGTTGAAGTCTGGTCTATACTCCTGGACTGTGTGAGCACTTTAAAAAACTGGACACAATGTCCAAACCATAGAACTCACTCTTTTAAAGTATAAAATTCAGTAGTTTAGCAAATTCACAATGTTGTACAGGCACCCCACTAATTCCAGAGCATTTTCACCACTCTAAAAGAAGTCTATTAGCAAACACTTTCCATCCTGCCCCACACTATTTCCTGACAACCTCTAATTGATTTTCTATCTCTACAAATTTGCCTGTACTGACTGTTTCATTTAGTGGAATTATATAGTATATGACCTCTTGTACCTGGATTCTTTCACTTTGCAACTTTTCAAGATTCATCCATGCTGAACATGAATTAGTGTTTTATTCCTCTTCATGACTAGATAATATTCCACTGTGTACCATGCTTTGTTCATCCATTCATCAGTTGACAGACATTTGGGTGTTTCTACCTTGTGGCCATTATGAGTAACATTGCTATGCTCATCTGAAAAGTATTTTGTGTGGAGCTGGGTTGTCATTTCTCTTGCATATGCTATCTGAAAGGACTGGCTGAGCCATAGGGCTTCTCAGGTGGCTCAGTTGGTAAAGAATCTGCCTGCAATATAGGAGACTGGGGTTAAATCCCTGGGTTGGGAAGATCTCCTGGAGAAGGAAATGGCAGTACTTTTGCCTGGAGAAATTCATGGACAGAGGAGACTGGTGGGCTTTAGTCCATGGGGTCACAAGAGTCGGACACGACTCCTCATATGGCAACTCTATGTTTAACTTTTAGAAACAGTTTTTTCAGCCTCTGTTGAGATGATGATATGGTTTTTGTCCCTTATTCTATTGACACATTACATTGATTGTTTTTCATAAATCTAATCAACCTCACAATTCTGATATAAATTCTGCTGAGTCATGGTGTATAATCCTTACCTTGCCTGATTCAGATTGTGGAGATTTTGTTGAAGATTTATTCACAAAGGATATTAGTCAGTAGCTTTCTTGGGATTCCTCTGTGTGGCTCAGGCATCAAGGTGTGGTTTTATGGAATCTTGGAGGCTATAGGTATTTTTTGATGTAATTAAAATCTGTATCAATTGACTTTAAAGAAGCAAGATGATTCTAGAGAAACCAATTCTGTTCAGTTCAGTTCAGTCGCTCAGTCGTGTCCGACTCTTCATGACCCCATGAATCGCAGCACGCCAGGCCTCCCTGTCCATCACCAACTCCCGGAGTTCACTCAGACTCACGTCCATCGAGTCAGTGATGCCATCCAGCCATCTCATCCTCTGTCGTCCCCTTTTCCTCCTGCCCCCCATCCCTCCCAGCATCAGAGTCTTTTCCAATGAGTCAACTCTTTGCATGAGGTAGCCAAAGTATTGAAGTTTCAGCTTCAGCATCATTCCCTCCAAAGAACACCCAGGGCTGATCTCCTTCAGAATGGACTGGATGGATCTCCTTGCAGTCCAAGGGACTCTCAAGAGTCTTCTCCAACACCACAGTTCAAAAGCATCAATTCTTCAGTGCTCAGCCTTCTTCACAGTCCAACTCTCACATCCATACATGACCACTGGAAAAACCATAGCCTTGACTAGACAAACCTTTGTTGGCAAAGTAATGTCTCTGCTTTTGAATATGCTATCTAGGTTGGTCATAACTTTCCTTCCAAGGAGTCAGCGTCTTTTAATTTCATGGCTGCAGTCACCATCTGTAGTGATTTTGGAGCCCAGAAAAATAAAGTCTGACACTGCTTCCACTGTTTCCCCATCTATTTCCCATGAAGTGATGGGACCAGATGCCATGATCTTTGTTTTCTGAATGTTGAGCTTTAAGCCAACTTGTTCACTCTCCACTTTCACTTTCATCAAGAGGCTTTTTAGTTGCTCTTCACTTTCTGCCATAAGGGTGGTGTCATCTGCATATCTGAGGTTATTGATATTTCTCCCAGCAATCTTGATTCCAGCTTGTGTTTCTTCTAGTCCAGTGTTTCTCATGATGTACTCTGCATATAAGTTAAACAAGCAGGGTGATAATATACAGCCTTGATGTACTCCTTTTCCTCTTTGGAACCAGTCTGTTGTTCCATGTCCAGTTCCAACTGTTGCTTCCTGACCTGCATACAGATTTCTCAAGAGGCAGGTCAGGTGGTCTGGTATTCCATCTCTTTCAGAATTTTCCACAGTTTATTGTGATCCACACAGTCAAAGGCTTTGGCATATTAGCCTGATCTAATTAATGAAGGCTTTAAGAGTCGAGTTGAGGTTTCCCTAAAGAGAACACATTCTGTCTGTGGAGAGCAGCATCCTTGATACCAAAGAATGCCAGTCTGCCTTTTCTGATGGCTGCCCCAAGGATCTCAGCCTTGCCTAGACAGTTCCCTCAGTCATGTAAGCCAATTCCTTGTGAGAAATCTCTTAATACACATCTCCTACGGGTTTGGTTTCTCTAATAGGACCCTGAATGATAACACAGGGTAATGAATACTGGCCTCTTAGAGTGAACTGGAAGTCTTTCTTGCTCTTCTGTACTTGGGGAGAGTTTGTGAAAGGTTTAACTATTATTTGAATGTTAGTAGAATTTCCCAGGGAAGCCCTCTGATTATGTGAATATTCATCAGATTTGTTTTTCAATTTAAGAAACTTATTCTACTGTGTTAATCTGATTTATCTCAAATATAGCTGGGATGTCATTTCATGTTTGTGTGTATTGTCCTACTTCACACATATTTCTTTTCAGTTCAGTTCAGTTCAGTCACTCAGTCGTGTCCAGCGCTTTGTGACTCCATGAACTGCAGCACGCCAGGCCTCCCTGTCCATCACCAACTCCCGGAGTCTACCCAAACCCATGTCCACTGAGTCGGTGATGCCATCCAGCCCTCTCATCCTCTGTCGTCCCCTTCTCCTCCTGCCCCCAATCCTTCCCAGCATTAGGGTCTTTTCCAATGAGTCAACTCTTCGCATTAGGTGGCCAAATTACTGGAGTTTCAGGGTTTTTTTTTTTCACTGCTACATTTTATTCCACAGTATAATAATGAGGGTTTTTAGTTTGGCAGAGCTGGATGTGGATTCTAACCACAAATCTTACCAGCAGTGTGAGTTTGAACTGCTCTTTTTCTTATTTTTCAGGAACTGGGATAGACTGTGGATCAACCCGTGACTGAGGAGCTTGTGTGCTCTCTGTGGTCCCCCTGTTCCCCAAAGGCCATATCCCTGTAAGTTACCAAGCCTTTTAGTTTTGGTTTTCTTCTGTCTCCCCTCATTTAAACCTCCATCTTTGAAAATCTGTTGAAGAAAGTGAATGAAACACTCACTCAGTCCTCTGTTCCCCCTCACTTCCCGCTCCCTAAAGCCCACATCCACTACCAGCCTAACACCTGTCCACCTAGTGCCCCCTTGTCCACGGTGGCTCCTGTCTAGCCATTCTCCCTTGACAGGCATAATCTCTTTCAAAGAAAACCATTTTCGGTTACTTTTCCACTTAAAACCTTATGCAAACTTACACACAAACACTGTACATACAGACAATTGCCTGGTACACAGAAAAGTGCTCAAATTATAGTGAAGTGAATAAATATGTGATATGAAGAAAACAAAAATAATAAAATTGATTTAAAAAGTCCAAATTAAATGGAAGTTTCATTAAAAGAAAAGGCATAGCAATAGTATAAAAAATAAGAACTATTTGAGCATAGTAACTAGTTTTGACTCAAAAGTTGATTAAGGATTACTGATTTGGGTCTCTAGAGTGTCAGAGCTAAAAGACACAGATGATTAATCTTTGAGAGAATATATTAGTGGTCTGGAGAAAGTAAAATTTTTACAAATTTTTGAAAATAGTAATTTTATCGGAGTATAAATTTAACACGTGATCATTATAGAGAAGCATCTCAACTGGCCAATGAAATGACCTCTGGAACATCAGACTGCAATTCCAAGAGTAGACAGAAGAAACTTGCCCTCCTATGATCTAATCAGTAAATTCATATTCCTATCAAGAAACATCCATTTGGTAACTCCGTGATGGTCCAGTGGCTAAGACTCTGTGCTCCCAACTCAGGGGGCCAGGGTTCATTACCTGGTGAGGGAACTAGGTCCTGCATGCCCCAACTAAGACCCGGTACAGCCAAATAAATAAAACTAATACATATTTTTGAAAAAGAAACATCAGTTTTACATACCACAGCCTTGAAAAGAAGAGAGAGGTGACCATAATCCTGTTATCCCTTCCTAAACAGGCAGCTTCGGAAGAGTCCAGTGGGGGCCATGCCTGGCGCCACCATGGACATGGACCAGGATGACTTCGGGAGCCCTGCCGAGTGGGGTGACCAGCAGCCAGAAGATGGTGTGCTGGGAGAAGAAGATGCCCAGGTCCAGCAAGAATGCCTGCAGAAATTTTCTACCCCAGATTATATCATGGAGCCCTCTGTCTTCAACACTTTGATGAGATATTTCCAGGCAGGAGGGTCTCCAGAGGAGGTGATCCGCCTCTTATCAGACAACTACACAGCTGTGGCCCAGACCATCAACCTGCTGGCCCAGTGGCTCATTCAGACCGGGGTGGAACCAGTGCAGATTCAGGAAACAGTGGAAAACCACTTGAAGAACTTAGTGATGCAACACTTCGACCCCCGCAAAGCAGATTCTATCTTTACAAACGAAAGGGCAACCCCCGCCTGGCTGGAACAAATGATTGCACATCCCACCTGGAGGGATCTTGTTTACCAGCTGATGGAAGTGCACCCAGACTGTCTGATGCTGAAATTCACGGTCAAGCTCATTTCCGATGCAGGATACCAAGGCGAGATCACTGGCGTGGTGGCAGCCTGCCAGCAGCTGGAAGTGTTCTCTAGAGTTCTCGGGAGCTCTCTAGCTACCATTTTGGATGGAGGAGAAGCCAACCTTGCAGAAAACCTGCCTCAGTTTGCTAAGATGGTGTGCCACGGTGAGCATACGTACCTGCTGGCTCAGGTCCTGATGGCCGTGCTGGCCCAGGAAGGCCAGCGGGGCGGGGCAGTGCGCAGGGTCGCACAGGAGGTCCAGCGCTTCGCCCAGGAGAGTGGCCACGATGCCAGTCGCATCCCGCTTGCCCTGGGCAGAGCTGCCTCCTACCCCCGGCTGTGCCAGGCCCTGGGGGCCATGCTGTCCAAGCAGGCCCTGAATCCAGCCGACATCACCGTCCTCTACAACCTGTTTGTTACCAGCAGGGACCCGCCTCCTGTCGAGCTCATCCGGGTGCCAGCCTTCCTGGACCTGTTCATGCAATCGCTTTTTAAACCTGGGGCCAGGATCAACCCAGACCACAAGCACAAGTATATCCATCTCTTAGCCTACGCGGCCAGCGTGGTGGAGATCTGGAAGAAGAACAAACGCCTGAGCATCAATCAAGATGAGCTGAAGGCAACAACGAAGGCTATTGAAACTGTTCACAATTTGTGCTGTGCTGAGAACACAGGGGCAAGCGAGCTCCTGGCCGAGCTGGGCACCCTCTATAGGTGCATCAGATTTCCAGTGGTGGCAGTGGGTGTGCTGACATGGGTGGACGGGACCGTGTCAAAGCCCAAGTTCTTCGAGCAGCACACCCACCCCACTCCAGTGCCCCTGGCCCTGCTAGACGAGGTCAGCACCTACCATCCCCTCCTGCACCCCCACGTCTTGCAGCTACTGATCAAGCTCTTGGAGACTGAATACCCCGAGCTAGATGCCATGAAGCAGCTTAAGGTGAAGAAGATCCTCCTGAACAGGATGGTGCACCTGCTGAGTTGCGGCCATGTGCTCCCTGTGGTCGCCTACATCCGCAGGTGTCTGGAGAAGCTGGACACCGACCTGTCTCTCATCCGCTACTTTGTGTCCGAGGTGCTGGATATGATCATCCCTCCCTACACCTCTGACTTTGTGCGGCTTTTCCTGCCCATCCTGGAAAACGACAGCATTGCCAGCACCCTGAAAAGGGCGGGTGAACATGACCCTGTGACAGAGTTCATAGCTCACTGCCAGTCTAACTTCATGCTGCTGGACTGAGTCAGAGCAACACCAAACCCACAGCAGAACATTCCAGCAGACCTACTGTGGAGAATCCTTTTGCAGAAGCTACTGGTGAAGAGACCCCCAGTCAACACCTTGGAAATGGGTTCTGATGGGAGGAGGTGGAGAATTTCTGTAAAAAAAAAAAAAAAAGAAATGTTAGCAGTCTTAACAAAGTTAACTTAGCTTTTTTCACAAGACCTGATTGTTGACTTCATATTATTGTAATTGCTTTAATTTTCCAAGAACAAATAAAAGTCTTTCTACAGTTGGAAAGTGTACATTCTGGTGTTGGCTTTCTGCTGTGTAAATAAAGCACTTGGGTCCAAAAAATAAATAACAAATAAAAAGTCAAACAACTTTCCAAGTTTTCAAGAAATACTGTCACCCCAGATTCAAGAGGAAGGATTAAATGTAAGTCCACCACCAGCATCAGAAGCTCTACATGTAAAACTGAGCATGTGTCATTGAACCCACAATGCACCCAAACACTCAAGTCTCCAGGCAGGTAAACAAAGATATTCAAGGAAGCATTTACCATCTCTATTGTGAATTATCAGAAGACAATTATATGACTCTATTTGATAACTGGAAAGATAATGTGGGAAAACAATGCTTTCGAATACATGGAAATTAGAGTCATTTTGACCAGTCCTGTGCTGGGATAGTGATCATCGAAATTTTAGTGATACAAATTCTTTGTACTTTACATTCTTTACCTGTTGATTTTTGTCATAAGCATTATTACTTGGCAACATGTATATCATAAGTAATACTTAATTTATTCTTAATGTGAAGTCAAGTGGGCCTTAGAAAGCATCACTACAAACAAAGCTAGTGGAGGTGATGGAATTCCAGTTGAGCTATTCCAAATCCTGAAAGATGATGCTGTGAAAGTGCTGCCCTCAATATGCCAGCAAATTTGGAAAACTCAGCAGTGGCCACAGGACTGGAAAACGTCAGTTTTCATTCCAATCCCAAAGAAAGGCAATGCCAAAGAATGCTCAAACTACCGCACAATTGCACTCATCTCACACGCTAGTAAAGTAATGCTCAAAATTCTCCAAGCCAGGCTTCAGCAATATGTGAACCGTGAACTTCCTGATGTTCAAGCTGGAAAAGGCAGAGGAACCAGAGATCAAATTGCGAACATCCGCTGGATCATGGAAAAAGCAAGAGAGTTCCAGAAAAGCATCTATTTCTGCTTTATTGACTATGCCAAAGCCTTTGACTGTGTGGATCACAAACTGTGGAAAATTCTGAAAGAGATGGGAATACCAGACCACCTGATCTGCCTCTTGAGAAATTTGTATGCAGGTCAGGAAGCAACAGTTAGAACTGGACATGGAACAACAGACTGGTTCCAAAGAGGAAAAGGAGTTCGTCAAGGCTGTATATTGTCAACCTGTTTATTTAACTTACATGCAGAGTACATCATGAGAAACGCTGGACTGGAAGGAACACAAGCTGGAATCAAGATTGCCAGGAGAAATATCAATAACCTCAGATATGCAGATGACACCACCCTTATGGCAGAAAGTGAAGAGCAACTAAAAAGCCTCTTGATGAAAGTGAAAGTGGAGAGTGAAAAAGTTGGCTTAAAGCTCAACATTCAGAAAACAAAGATCATGGCATCTGGTCCCATCACTTCATGGGAACTAGATGGGGAAACAGTGGAAGCAGTGTCAGACTTTATTTTTCTGGGCTCCAAAATCACTACAGATAGTGACTGCAGCCATGAAATTAAAAGACGCTTACTCCTTGGAAGGAAAGTTATGACCAACCTAGATAGCATATTCAAAAGCAGAGACATTACTTTGCCAACAAAGGTTTGTCTAGTCAAGGCTATGGTTTTTCCTGTGGTCACGTATGGATGTGAGAGTTGGACTGTGAAGAAGGCTGAGTGCCAAAGAATTGATGCTTTTGAGCTGTGGTGTTGGAGAAGACTCTTGAGAGTCCCTTGGACTGCAAGGAGATCCAACCAGTCCATTCTGAAGGAGATCAGCCGTGGGTGTTCTTTGGAAGGAATGATGCTAAAGCTGAAACTCCAGTACTTTGGCCACCTCATGCGAAGAGTTGACTCATTGAAAAAGACTCTGATGCTGGGAGGGATTGGGGGCAGGAGGAGAAGGGGACAACAGAGGATGAGATGCTGGATGGCATCACTGACTCGATGGACGTGAGTCTGGGTGAACTCCGGGAGTTGGTGATGGACAGGGAGGCCTGGCGTGCTGCGATTCATGATGCGATTCAAAATCAGAACAATGAAATTCAAGTTACAAATTCAATAACTTTAATGTCTTTTTTTTCAACTTAAAGACATTCTAGGAAATGAAAAATTCAATCATTTACTTATAAGATAGTTTGAATGTGTTTCTACACCTATAAGTAGTTTGGACTCTCACAAACAAGGTATAAGAGGTATGGCCTCAGGAATTCCTTGGGAATCCAGTGGTTAGGACTCCCTTCTCTTACTGGCAAGTCCTCAGGTCCAATCTCTGGTCAGAGAACTAAGATTCGGCAAGTCACTTGGTGCAGACAGGAAAATAAATTACTTAAGATGGCACTAGTGGTAATACAGGAGACATAAGAGATGTGGGTTCTATCCCTGGGTCAGGAAGATCCCCTGGAGGAAGGCATGACAACCCATTCCAGTATTCTTGCCTGGAGAGTCCCATGGACAGAGGAGCCTGGCAAACTACCGTCCATGGGGTCACAAAGAGTCAGACACTACTGCAGCGACTTAGCACACAATTTTAAAAACATGCCATCTCAAAAGATTTGTGTTTTCAAGTAATTTTTATGAATATATTAAATCCAATCAAAGTAAAATGGGGGGGACTTCCCCGGTGGCACAGTGAATAAGGATAAGAATCTGCCAATGCAGGGAACATGTTCGATTCCCAGGAGGATACCACATGCTTCGGAGCCACTAAGCCCGTGTACTACAACTACCGAGCCTGTGCTCTGGAGTCCACAAAAAATGTGCAGCTTATAGAGAATTACACGTCAGTAAAAAAAAAAAAAAAGAGGTGAGTCTAAAACAGAAGTCGTATAACATTACCAACACATACTGTTAGCTACACATTTCATCAGCTCATCTGTATGTCTCCTTTATCTTAGTCTGTTTTTCCAACCATCTTCCTGAATTTCTTTTATCCTTCCCTCAGTTTTATAGCTTTTAAAATCACATATTTATGCACCCTTCAATAATATTATTTGATTTTTGAAGATTATGTATTTCGAGACTTGCTCTTTTTACCCAAAATGATGCTTCTAAAATCAACCGAGTACTTGAAAGTGAGAGTTACTCAGTCATATCCAACTCTTTGTGACCCCATGCCAGGCTCCTCTGTCCATGGGGCTTCTCCAGGCAAGAATACTGGAGTGGGTAGCTGTTCCCTTCTCCAGGGGATCTTCCTGATCCAGGGATTGAACTGGGGTCTCCTGCACTGCAGCTCAGCTTTACCAGCTGAGCTACTAGGGAAGCCGCAACCAAGGACCCAAATTAACTTTAATTCATTCGCTTCCTTCTGACTATATTATTTCCCCTTCTGATGTTTCAGACCATGAATGCTACCACATTCTTCCTCATGTCTCCTGATACACATATGGAAGAAGGTCTCCATGTATATATGAA
Source organism: Bos indicus (assembly GCF_029378745.1). Taxonomy (NCBI): domain Eukaryota; kingdom Metazoa; phylum Chordata; class Mammalia; order Artiodactyla; family Bovidae; genus Bos; species Bos indicus. Next base: position 101,421,490 of record NC_091764.1, read on the forward strand.
GGATAAGAGAATGTATAATTTTACAAGACAGTGAAAACTTGTTTGACAAAGGATTTTCCTGATGGCCCAATAATTAATACCTGCACTCCTAGTGCAGGGGGCCTGGGTTTGATCCCTGGTCAGGGAACCAGATCTCCCAGGCCACAACTAAAGACCCACTGCATGCGTGGGTGCTAAGTCACTTCAGTCATATCCAACTCTGTGTGACCTTATGGACTGTAGCCAGCCAGGCTTATCTGCCCATGGGATTCTGCAGGCAAGAAGATTGGAGTGGATGGCAGTTTCCTCCTCCAGGGGATCTTCCCAACCCAGGGGTCGAACCTGTGTCTCCTACACCTCCTGCATTGTTCAGGGGGTGGAGAGGGGAGTCTTTACCACTAGTGCCACCTGGGAAGCCCAAAGACCTGCTACAACCAAGTAAAAAAAAAAAAATTTTTTTTAAGAAAAATAACTCTCTCCTTTAATTAATGTGAAGCACAGGAGACAATTATTTAAAAAAAAAATTGTTTGCCAAACAAGTTGAATCAGTTTACACTCCCACCAAAAACACACGAGAGTTCTTGTCAATCTACAGCTCTCTAACGTGCAGCGCTGTTTGACTTCTTCAAGTGGGTATAACATGGCAGCTCATTCTTGTCTTCATCTTGATTTTTACTAAGGTTGGGATACTTTTCAAAATATTAGCCATTCAGGTATTCTTCTGACTCCTTGGCCTCACACACACATCTTTTACACATCTTTTAATAAGGATTGTTTTCCTTATTGATTTCTGGGAATCTTGTTTCAGATACTACAAATTGTCAATATATTTTCTGCAAATTCATGACTTTTCTTTCCACTTCATTCCTGGGGTCCTTGATGAATACCAGTTTTCAATTTTTATATAAAATTGATGAATCTTTTCCAGCAGCATTTATTATATAACTCATTACTTGCCACACTGGTCTGTAATTCTCCATTATCATACATTAAGCTTACATTATACATTTGGGTCTGTTTGTAGACATACTTATGGATTATAAATTTTTGTAAATATTGTATCATAATAGAAATATTTTTATATATGTATATCTCCTTATTTAAGGTTTTGTTTCTCTGCATCTTGATTAAACTGAATATGTTTCATATGCCTGATGGAAATGTATTTTTTTTACGGGTTTTTTGTTGTTGTTTATACACTTAATCCACTTTACCACTGGGGCTCATCCTTGTGGTCCACTGATATCCGAGACAGGAAAGACAGTTACCTTAGTTCTAGGCACTGTCATCTCTGTAACCTCTGCAACAAGCAAATTATTGGTTCCTTAATCTGCTTCATCCAATCCATCTTCACCACAGATTACCTCATCATTTACAAACCATCAGGGATGCCCAATAGCCTTAAATATTTAGCTTAGTTGGTAAAGAATCCGCCTGCAATGCAGGAGACCCCGATTGGATTCCAGGATCAGGAAGATCCCCTGGAGAAGGGATAGGCTACCCACTCCAGTATTCTCGGGCTTCCCTTATGGTTCAGCTGGTAAAGAATCTGCCTGCAATTTCAGAAGACCTGAGTTCGATCCATGCGTTGGGAAGATCCCCTGGAGAAGGGAAGGCTACCCACTCCAGTATTTTGGCCAGGAGAATTCCATGGACTATATAGTCCATGGGGTCACAAAGAGTCACATGCCACTTTCACTTTCTTTCTTTTCCCAAAATCCTTAGCCTGAATTGGAACATCTTCAGGTTCCTGGCTGGTATCCAGCTTTGAAGAGTTCTCATCAGTTCTCTAAATTTTTCTTGATCACAGCCCAAGTTCAAACTTCCTGAAAGAGCCTATTAACCCTCACATTCTAATCCCAAATCCTCAACTGTCATCTCCATGCACTGCCTACTACGGTATCATTTCTGGGCACTGCCTTGTCAATAAAAGTACTTGAAAAGAAATCAGAAGAGAGTAAGAGAACAAGTCTTGCATTTCTCTGGAGATAAAACTTTGTAGGCAGAGTGAACAGCAAGTGCAGAGGCTTCAGTTGGGCCCCACACCGGCTTGTTAACTGAAAAGCAGGGCAATCTGAGGGATGGAGCAAAGTGAGTGCAGGAAAGTGCTTTTTTTTTTTTTTTTTCCCCAAGAACTTGCAGTTCTTTTTTTCTTGCACGCTAGCTTTCTCTAGTTTTGTTGATCAGGGGCTACTCTCCAGTTGCAATGAGTGGGTTTTTCATTGCAAGGTCTTCTCTTGTGGAGGCCAGGCTCTAGAACACTTGAGTTTCAGTAATTGTGGCACACAGGGGGCAGTTCCCCCAAGGCAAGAGAAATCCTCTGGACCAGGGAGTGAACCCATGTCTTCATTAGCAGGCAGATTCTTAACCACTAGGCCACCAGGGAAATACAAGAAAGGGTTAACAGAAGTCAGAAACCTAGCAAGGGACCAAGCCAAATTTTATTTTTTTTAAGATTGATTTTGGCCCAAGAGAAAAGACAGCAATTGTAGAAGCTGAGTTTCTTGACTCAATCAACTGGATCAATGGAACTGCCTTCACTTAAACAGGGAGGCCTGAGAGAGGGTTAGGGGTCAATTCGGGACTTCGAGGTTGAGGTTGGGAGTTTTAAGTTTGACTTATGAGTATTGAGACATCCAAGCAGAGATACAGAGCTGGAACTTTGGATATACAAGCCTGGAGATTCAAATCCTAACCTAATCACCGTCTGGGTGGTAACGATGTCATTATGATTAGATTTCCGTGCTTGGACAGTATATATAGGAACTCAGAGCTCTAGAGACATAGACTTGAGAGTTGCAGTAGGTCCACAGTCTGGAAGACAAGGAGAGAAAAAGGAAGAAGTAAAGAAACTTGAGCATCACTGACATAAACAGAATCTCTGGAGAGGATTCGGTCCTGAGAGCCCTCAGAGAAAAGCCTTTCAAGATGGACAGAGCTCCAAATACTCCAAGTAAGAGAGGGCTGGGAATCGATCACTGGATTTTTGCAATGCTAAGATCATTGATTGGTGACTTCAACAAGAGAGATGTCTTTGGAGTTGGATGTAAAAGACTGACTGGAGTCAATTCAAGAGACAATGAGCAGGAAATATATCACCGACATGCAAACACAAATAGGACTCTTTAAAAGCAGTTTTCTTGTACAAGAAAATAAACACACAGTTGCAATAGAGATTTTGGGGCTCTAGGGCATGGGTACAGTAGTTAATGTGCCTGGGCTTAGTTGCCCCAACAGCGTATGTAATCTTCTCAGAGCAGGAATCAAACCCATGCCCCTTCCATTGGCAGGCAGATTCTTAACCTCTGGACCATCAGGGAAGTCCCATAAGAGCTTTTAAAAAATAATAATATTTTTATTTATTTTTGGCTGTGCTGGGTCTTGGTTGCTGTGCTGGCTTTTTCTGTAGTGGCAAGCAGGGGCTACACTTCATTGCAGCAAGTGGGTTCTCACTGTGGTGACTTTTCTTGCTTCGGAGCACAGGCTCTAGGACACATGGGCTTCATTAGTTGTGGCACGTGGGCTCAGTAGCTGCAGCTCCTGGGCTCTAGAGCAGAGGCTCAATAGTTGTGGCACATGGGCTTTGTTGCTCCAAGGCATGTGGGATCTTCCTGGATCAGGGATTGAACCTATGTCCCCTGCACTGGCAGGCAGATTCTTTACAACTGAGCCACCAGGGAAGCCCCCATAAGAGCTTTTGAATGTGTTTCTATAACAAACTCTTTCTCTGGATTTTTCTTAGGTCAATCTGAGTATTTGATTTCTGAAAGTCAAGGACAACATCTAGTACAGAAGACCCAAAGGAAGACAATCACGGACCTATGTCAACAACGGCTGAAAATGGGTGACAACTTCACAAAATCAGAAAGCTGGAGTAAGTATGAATTCAATGGAAATCAAATAATAAGCAAACGCACTGCCTCTTATCCTTCACTCCATTCTTAGTTGTTGTGGCGTGCCTACGTGCTAAATCGCTTCAGTCACGTCTGACCCCATGGACTGCAGCCCACCACGTTCCTTTGTCCATGAGATTGTCCAGGTAAGAATACTGAAGTGGGTTGCCATTTCCTCCTCTAGGGGATCTTCCTGACCCAGGGATTGAACCGGAGTCTCTTTATGTCTTCTGCATTGGCAGACAGGGTTTTTACCACTGTGTCACCAGGGAAGTCTAATTGTTGTGGCACCAATAACCAAATCACAGAAGCTCATTCCTAATGGACTCTTAATTTTCAGGCCACATGGATACATCTAGGTCACAGAATAACTGGACAGTCCTAAGTACAACATATATTACAGATGTCATATAACATTACTGATCTAGGTATATTATTAATGCATTTCATCAGCTTTTCTGTAAGCCTCTTCTATCCTACTGTGTTCTTCCACCCATCTTCTGAAACTCTTTTATCATTTGCTTAGTTTTATATTTTTTATCACATACGTATGTACCCTTCAATAATATTATTTGGTTTTTGAATACTATTTACTTTGGAGAATTGTTCTTTTTTGGTTTATTTTTAATTGGAGGATATGAGACTTGTTCTTTTTACTCAGAATTATAATTCTAAAGTTCACCAAATTCTCAAATTAGCTTTAATCATTAACTTCATTCTGATAATGCTGTTCAGTTATTAAGTTGTGTCTGACTCTTTGAGACCCCCATGGAATGCAACACACCAGGCTTCCCTGTCCTTCACTATCTCTCAGAGTTTGCTCAAACTCATGTCCATCAAGTTGGTGATGCCACCCAACCATCTTATCCTCTCCTGCCCTCAATCTTTCCCAGCATCAGGGTCTTTTGCAATGAGTCAGCTCTTCCCATCAGGTGGCCAAAATACTGTCATTCTGACAATAGACATTGAATTATTTCCCCTTCTGATGTTTCAGATCATGAACGGTACCAGATTTTTATTTGTGTCTCCTCTTCAACATATGCAAGTAAGTCTCTAGGGTTATATCAAGGATAAGAGAATCTATAATTTTACAAGACAGTGCAAAATTGTTTTCCAAAGGAATTCAATCAACTCACACTTCTAACAAAAATACCTGCAAGTTCTTGTCAACCTACAGCTGTCTCATATTTGGTATTATTTGATTTCTTCATTTCTGTCTATCAAGTAACTATAAAAAGGCAGCTCATTCTTATCTTCATCTTGATTATTCTTTTCAAAATATTAGCCATTCAGATCTACTTCTGACTCCCAGCCCTCACACACACACAGCTTTTGTTTTCTCTCTTGGATTTTTTTTCCTTATAGATTTATGGAAGCTCTTTGCTCTAGATACCAAAAATTTGTCAGTTTTCTGTTACATATATTTTCTGCCAATTTATGGCTTTTCTCTCCACTTTATTCATGAAATCTTTGGTGAATAGCAGTTGTCAATTTTTATATAAATTTGATCAGTTTTATCTAGCAGCACTGATTAAATAGCTCATTACTTCCCCCCACTGATCAAAAATTCTCAATTATCATATATCAATTTTTGATTATCTACTAGGGTCTAACTTTAGCCCCCCTTTCCTTTTCAGTGGTGAACTTGTCCATTTGTACAATCATTCTTTTCTGTTTCAGTAACTATCGCTATTCATTATGTTCCTAATTAAACTCTTCTGATGTGTCTTGGTTACTTTTAAATTACTGATTTGGTTTCTTAAATAGTGTAAGTGATGGGATCACATAATATATAGTTTAAGCCAGAGTACTTTAAGGTAAAAGTGGTGATATTAGTAATTATGCCAGGACATGAACATATGCCAGGAGGATCCTGGGAAAAGTGAAATATAAGGACAAATTTCTAAAAATTAGCAAAATTTGCTGAAATAGAAATAGAAAGCCTGTATAGTCCTTAACCTGCCTGCTGATGCAGGAGAACTAAAAGAGGCAGGTTTGATCCCTGCGTCAGAAAGATCCCCTGAAGAGCATGGCTCCACTCCAGTATTCTTTTTTTTTTTCCTTTTTTTATCCCAGTGTTCTTGCCTGGAGAATCCTATGGATAGAGGAGCCTGGGGATCTATGGTCCATAGGATTGAAAAGAGTCAGACACGATTGAAGTGATTTAGCATGCATAGTCCTTTAAGGAAGGTCAATCATAGCTAATTTCATTTCAAGTTCACTTATTTTTGAGTACTTAATATCACACACAGATGTTTCAACTTCAATAAATAGCCTTTCCTTAGGAAGTATTTATTTATTACTACTTAACGTTCAAAAGAAAAATTTTTTCAGACCATTCTTTTCATGAAAATCTTCACTGGTTTAGACAATTTGACTTTTCCTTTCCTCTGCTTCCCAACAATGTCTGACACTGCTATGTTATTAAAATCAAATATATTCTCACACTGAAGAATACCATGATCTGAATGTTCAGTTTAGCTGCAACTTGATTTTATTCCACAGATTCTGGTGCACAGAAACAACCAGTGATGCCCTGTGATCAAAATCATCTTGAAGTTGAAAGGAAGACAAAGAAGAGAAAGAGAGGAGGAGGAGAAAAGGAAGAAGTCATAGAAGAGAACTTGGAAAAGGAGGAGGACGAGAAAGAAAAGAAAAATAAGAAACGATACCAGAAGAAAAAATTTGTCAGCAGACCCCTCATGGACACTCTCTGGGCAATGTTTAAATTTAAAAAAAATCCCACATTTCAGGATATTTCATCACTTGCACTTGAATTTAGCATGACAGCGACTCAGGTATGACCACATGTTTGTTTACTGACAAAGTCCCTGGTGTACAACTCTTACCCATATAAACCATTATCCTTATTTCTGGATGAATCACCTCTCAACATTTTTTTTTTTTTTTTTTGCAGATAAACCGATGGTTTTGTAAAAAGAGGAAGATATACAAAAAAGAAATACACTGGAGAGCATATAAAAACAGAAGAGGTAAGGATGTTTGACATGTAGAACATAAAATGGAAAAAATACATTGACCTCTGGAGACACATTGTGTTCCCACAGTTGAATATCCCATCAACTTTCTGTCCTATTTTTCAGTCCCCTCAACAGACATAAATACATCTGTGGTCATACCACCATTTATCATATAATCATATTACCAGACACAGAATGGCAGCCATTAGATTTTTATTGACTAAATAATTTTGTCTTTTCTTTGTTTCTTAGATGTTAAATATATTTGGTGCCTGTCTTTCCTCTCTGTTGTTTGGAAAAAGCTCATATGATGGGAAGGAAGATAAAGATGAAAACAACATCAACACTTTTAATGGCACTGGTTGTTTATGGAAGTTGTATATATTATTTATGGATATTTATGTATAAATCTTTAATATTACCTCATTGATTGTCATTCTAGACCCAAAATGAGGAAATTGAATTGTTAGGAAAGAATGTGAGGACTTTCTTGATGGTGCAGTGGATAAGAACCCACCTGCCCAATGCAGGGGAAAGGGATCCATCGCTGGTCTGGGAGGATTCCACATGCCAAGGAGCAACTAAGCTGGTGAGCCACAACTACTGAGCCAGGGCTCTAGAGCCTGACAGTTGCAACTACTGAGCCCGGGCACCACAAGGACTGAAGCCTGCCCACCTTAGAGCCAGTACACCGCAACAACTGAGCCCAGGCACCACAAGGACTAAAGTCTGCCCATCTTAGAGCCAGTACACCACAACCACTGGGCATGCGTGCTGCCACCATGGAAGTCTGTGGGCCTGGAGCTGTGCCCTGCAACAAGAGAAGCCACTGCAATAAGAAGCCCAGGCACAACTAGAGAGCAGCCCTGCTCTCCAAACCCAGGGAAAGCCTGCCGGCAGCACTGAAGACCCAGTCCAATCGAAAACAATTAAACTTTTGAATTAAAAATTAAAAAATGTGATTTCATCAACAAGTACCAGTTCCTAAATGTCTAAGCCTGAATTTGTAATTTCATATTTCTGGTAGAAATGCTCTGTGGTGTGTGTTTTTTTTTTTTTTGCTCTGTGTTTTAAATTTTACTTGATCACAAGTTCGAACAAAATTTCCCAGAACCTTCCATTAACCCTCAAGCTCTAAATCACAAATTCTAATAGTTTTCTCAGGTACAGATTTAAATCTAACTTCTGGACACTGCTTTGTCAACAAATATATTTAGAGAAAAACTGGAGGAGGGTGAGAAAAATTATCTGATAGAAAACAAACTTATAGTTACCAAATGGTAAAGAGGGTGGGAGAGGGATAAAAGGAGCTTGGAATTAGCAGATGCAAACTACTAGAAATGAAATGAATAAATGAGAAGGTCCTACTGTATAGCACAGGGAACTATATTATATTCAGTATTATAGGCTATATTCAGTCACCTATAATAAACCATAGTAGAAAAGAGTATGAAAAAGTATATATATATATATAAACATATTCAGCTATATAGCTATATGATTCAGCTATACATATATATACATACACATATGTATAACTGAATCACTTTGCTGCTGGGCTGGAGGAAGCACAAGCTGGAATCAAGATTGCCAGGAGAAATATCAATAACCTCAGATATGCAGATGACACCACCCTTATGGCAGAAAGTGAAGAAGAACTAAAGAGCCTCTTGATGAAAGAGGAGAGTGAAAAAGTTGGCTTGAGGCTCAACACTCAGAAAACTAAGATCATGGCATCCGGTCCCATCACTTCATGGCAAATAGATGGGGAAACAGTGGAAACAGTGTCAGACTTTATTTTGGGGGGCTCCAAAATCACTGCAGATGGTGACTGCAGCCATGAAATTAAAAGACGCTTACTCCTTGGAAGGAAAGTTAGGACCAACCTAGACAGCATGTTAAAAAGCAAAGACATTACTTTGCCAACAAAGGTCCATCTAGTCAAGGCTATGGTTTTTCCAGTGGTCATGTATGGATGTGAGAGTTGGACTATAAAGAAAGCTGAGTGCCAAAGAGTTAATGCTTTTGAACTGTGGTGTTGGAGAAGACTCTTGAGAGTCCCTTGGACTGCAAGGATATCCAACCAGTCCATCTTAAAGGAGATCAGTCCTGAGTGTTCATTGGTAGGACTGATGTTGAAGCTGAAACTCCAGTACTTTGGCCACCTGATGCGAAGAGCTGACTCATTTGAAAAGACCCTGATGCTGGGAAAGATTGAGGGCAGGAGGAGAAGGGGACGACAGAGGATGAGATGGTTGGATGGCATCACCGACTCAATGGACATGGGTTTAGGTGGACTCCAGGAGTTGGTGATGGACAGGAAGGCCTGGCCTGTGGCGGTTCATGGGGTTGCAAAGAATCGGACACGACTGAGTGACTGAACTGAACTTGCTGTACAACAGAAACACAACAATGTAAATCAGCTATATTTCAATTTAAAAAATACTTTTGGAAAATAAGTCTTGGGAATTCCCTGGCAGTCTAGGAGTTAGAACTCAGCACTTGCACTGCCGGGCCCGTGTTCAATCCCCCATCAGGGAACTGAGATCCTGCAAGCCATGGGGCATGATCAAATTTTAAAAAGAAAAAGAAGGAAAAAAAAAGAAAAAAGACTCTTGCTTTTATATGGAAATATAAATTTCTAGGCACAGCAAACAGCAAGTGCAAAGGCTGAAATTGCAACCATGCTAGGTTCATTTACTGAAAAGCAAGCCAAGCAGAAGGGATGGAGGTAAATGAGAGGGGAAGTGTTAAGACATAAGAAATGGAGCAAGGGGCCAAATCCTTTAGAAGTTTGCAAAATCTCTGGCTTTTCCTCTGTAAGATATTGAAAGCCACTGTCAAGGTTTCAGTCATGGCATGATATTGTGTAATTTACATTTTAAAAGAACTACTCTGATCTGTTGGAAATAGTCCATGGGATGGGAAGATGAGAACCAGACACCAGGAAATGTTTCTAATTTAGAGGTGATGGTGGTCAGAAGTTGAAGATTTGGGGGTATATTTTGACGAAAGGAAAGCAGATTATCTAACAGATTGAATTTAGACTAGAAGTTGTAGCTTTGAGATACACAGTAGGTCCTCAGTCAGGGAGAGGGAGAAAAGAGTAGTAAAATCAAAGAAAAGTGGAATGTGCATCATCGACACAGAAGGAATCTCAGAAAAGGATTGGGTCCTGGGAGCCCTAAGAAGAAAGCCTTTCAAGGTGGACAGAGCTTTATCGATTATGATTTCTGGAAATTCTGTGTTATAGATACCAAAAATTTGTCATTTTCTGTTACATGCATTTTCTGTAGATTTATGGCTTTTCTCTCTACTTCAGGAAATCTTTGAATAGCTGTTCTCGATTTTTATATAAATTTTATCAATCTTTTCTAGCAGCATTTATTAAATAACTCATTACTTCCCCCTCTGATCTTTAATTCTCCATTATCTGACCCCCACCCCCCCACACACACACACACGTACACTTATATACATTCACTTCAGATCAGATCAGATCAGATCAGTCGTTCAGTCGTATCCGACTCTTTGCGACCCCATGAATCGCAGCATGCCAGACCTCCCCGTCCATCACCAACTCCCGGAGTTCACTCAGACTCACGTCCATCTAGTCAGTGATACCATCCAGCCATCTTATCCTCTGTCGTCCCCTTCTCCTCTTGCCCTCAATCCCTCCCATCATCAGAGTGTTTTCCAATGAGTCAACTCTTCGTATGAGGTGGCCAAAGTAAAGTTTCAGCTTTAGCATCATTCCTTCCAAAGAAATCCCAGGGCTGATCTCCTTCAGAATGGCCTGGTTGGATCTCCTTGCAGTCCAAGGGACTCTCAAGAGTCTTCTCCAACACCACAGTTCAAAAGCATCAATATTTACGGAAACTCTTTCTATATAATTGACACGATTCTAGGTGCCAGATGAGCGAAGTGGACAAAAATCTTGCTATCATGGCATTTTCATGATTGAGGTGTCTATGGGGAATATGTAAATCATTTGTCCAGTTTCTTAATCTTCAAGTTATCATGGGCAATGATCATTTATCCCTATATTTTGGTCATAATCAGGTGTCATATTAGCAACCTATGTTAGAAGATAAGTGGTCAGCACAGAAAATTAAGCCATAAAAAATGATATACTGCTTTTCGAGTCTTCATTTTCCTGTGAAGAATCCCATATGTAAAATCATCAAGTGAAGTGAAATACTGTTCTCTTTTTAATCTGTTTTGTGTCAACTTAATTCTTGAGCCCAGTCAGGGACCACATAAGAGTAGAGGTGAAGTTCTGCATTCCCTACAGCTGCTTTACAGATAAAAGAACTAGAAAATCAGGTTAAATGAACTTGGCCATGATCCAAATAGCTCTGGAATTCAAACCCTGGTCTGGTTAACCTCAAAGCTAAAACTTGCCTGTCTAAGTTCCCCCAAACCATACCACACTGTCTATAATTTGCAGAAGTGAGGATGAAAGAATGAAATGAATCTGAATTTAGCAAAATCCTAAAAATGCTAGCTATCTACTGTGACCACAGAATCGTCATCTTTTTTAGCCATAACCTTCGACATTTTGGAGAACACCCTGCCATTCTTAAGATTTTTAAAAATCTTAAAGGAAGATAATGCCTTTAAAAGCAGGGGGGTATGAAACAAATTACGTGTTCAGGGAGTAGGCATAAAATACAAGTAGAGAAAAAAAATACAAGTGGGCAAAAGGGGTAGGAAAAAGGAAAGCAATCTAGAACAGATGAGGACATGGGTGAAATGGGCATCCTTACAATTAAATAGACCAACTGTGACAGTCAAGAGCAGCCTTGGGCATTATGACTAAATGTAACGTGGTATACTGGGAAGTATTCTGGAAGAAAAAAGAAAACAGAAGTGAGCCCTCCTCACCCTGAGATCGGACAACAGGAAGTCGGACCCTAGACGCTGGAGGCCCTGCTTCCTGCCAACGCTTGCCGGTGAGGTACCAGCGGCGCACGGCTCTGCCGGGCCAGGGGAGCCTACAATTCAGAGCCCGTCCCGAGCTGCCGGCCCCGGTATGAAGGCTGCGTCTTCGCCTAGATGACGTTAGCTCCTGAGGACGCCTGGATGGGCACCTACCTTGAAAATGAAAGTTGCTCAGTGGTGTCTGACTCTTTGCAACCCCATGGTCTATACAGTCCATGGAATTCTCCAGGGCAGAATACTGGAGTGGGTAGCCTTTCCCTTCTCAAGGGGATCTTCCCAACCCAGGGATCAAACCCAGGTCTCCCGAATTGCAGGTGCATTATTTACCAACTGAGCCACAAGGGAAGCCCATATAGGCCAGATGAAAAGAACTTTGTAATAATGAATACCAAATTCAACAAACCAAATATGTCAACTGCCACTTTCAACACCTAGGTATTAACTTTGACTTTATTCATAGGTAATATACAAAACAGCTAAATCAACCAGGATTCTAACATAGAAACAGAACCAGTAGGTTATACACCTCTATATAAATATTTATTTCAAGGAATCGCCTATGTGGCTCTGAGGATCTAGTAAACCCAAAATCCAGAGGGCAGGCCAGCTGGCTAGAAATTCTCAGACAGGAGCTAAAGCTGCAGTCCAGAAGTGAAATTTCTTCTTTGGGGAAACCTCTGTCTTGTTCAAGGACTTTCAACTGATTAGATGAGGCCCACGTAGATTAGTAAGAATAATGTTCTTTTACTTAAAGTCAGCTGATGGTAGATGTTAACTACATCTACAAAAATACTTTCACAAAAACACTCAGACTAATGTTTATAATTTAATACCTGGGTACTGCTGACTAGCCAGGTTGACACATAAAATTAAGCATCATAGCTCATCCCTTGTGAACATGGCACCCATATACATCTCCTTAAACCATATTTAACCTACAAATAAAGAAAATAGCAAAGTCATATTTCTACCTAACATAATAAAACTATCGTGTGTACAACCAGAAATGTGCTTTCCCAGCAAGATAATACAAAATCTGGGTGATATTCACTCTTCTTGGTATGAAAGTCACTCAGTCATGTCTGACTCTTTGTGAGGCCATGGACTGTATAGTCCATGGAATTCTCTAGATCAGAATACTGGAGTGGGTAGCCTTTCCCTTCTCCAGGGGATCTTCCCAACCCAGAGATCAAACCCAGTTCTCCCGCATTGCAGGTGGATTCTTTACCAGCTGAGCCACCAGGGAAACCCAAGAATATTGAAGTGGGTAGCCTATCCCTTCTCCAGGGGATCTTCCCAACCCAGGAATCAAACCAGGGTCTCCTGCATTGCAGGCAGATTCTTTACCAACTGAGCTATCAGAGATCTCCTTGATACACTGTATCTTAAATACACTGATGTAAGTTAATTATTATCTATACATCTTATGTAAGCTGATACAGGGATCAGAGAACGATGCAAACAAAAGGATTTGCTACACACACACACACATAACTCTTATGGAATGAATTATGTTCTCCTCAAATTCAACTACCTCCATTCTTGACATGTCTCTTAAAGATGGAAATAACAATTCCAAATGTGCTATACAAGATAAAAATCTGTGGATGCTAGAGTACATGTAATCTAGTTAGAACACTGAAAGAATTAATAGTTATTTTTGTTCACAGAATGGTTCATTGATATTGAAAGTGAAAGTGTTAGTTGCTCGGTTATGTCTGACTATTTGCGACCCCATGGACTATAGCCCACCAGGCTCCTCTGTCCATGGAATTCTCCAGGCAAGAGTACTGGAATAGGTGGCCATTCCCTTTCTCCAGGGGATCTTCCTGATCCAGGGATCAAACTCCAGACTCCTGCATTGGCAGGTGGGTTCTTTACCACTGCGCCACCTGGAAAGCCCACTGGGAAGCATGCATAACCCACTTCTTTATTCCAGCACCTGACACTTCAGAGATGCTTCATAGTATTCGCTTAGTGAATGAAGTCATGGCCTTTCCAAAACAGAGCATGTGCTAGGCTGTGCTCAATTGCTTCAGTCATATTTGACTCTTTGTGACCCCATGGACTGCAGCCCACCAGGCTCCTCAGACCATGGGATTCTCCAGGTGAGAACCTTGGAATGAGTAGCCATGCTTTTCTCCAGGGGCTCTTTCTGACCCAGGGATTGGACCCACATCTCCTGTATCTCCTGGCAAGGCAGGCGGATTCTTTATCACTGAGCCAGTAGGGAAGCCCCAAAATAAAGCATACAGAGAGAAAATAATAATAGCTAACACTGACTGAGCACTTACAAGATATACCTGTGGAGGTGGGGGAAGGGAATTTCCCCCTCTCATGCTCTTGAGTTCTTGTGTCTGAACTAATAATGCTTTTCCTTTAAAAAAAAGAAAAAAAAATTCTAATAGTGACTATCTCATAGAAATAGACCCAAGAGGTGGTCAAAGCAAGCAGCGTTTATACTTTTAAACCAAGAAACAATAGATTTGCAAAGAATTGACAGGACCAAGAAACTCAGACTTCAGAGCTCAATTAGTGAAAAATCTAAACAGAGTTAGAGCCTAGAGTAATAGATTAAATAAGTAACAAGTTTTGGTTACACAGACTTCTTGGCCAAAATTCTATCACTGGGGATAAGGGTGGACTTCTCCCTCCACACGGGGGAGTCCATGTTTCACAGAAGAGATCTATTTCCTGCTTTCAGGGAGACAAGCGAGGAGAGTCAGAGTACCCCTCTTGCATTGATTCTGTCTTCAGTTCAGTTGCTCCGTTGTGTGGACTCTTTGCGACCCCATGAACTGCAGCACATTAGATGTCTATCACCAACTCCCAGAGCTTGCTCAAACTCATGTCCCTCGAGTGGATGATGCTATCCAACCATTTCATCCTCTGCCGTTCCCTTCTCCTCCTGGCTTCAATCTTTCCCAGCACCAGGGTCTTTTTCAATGAATCAGTTCTTCACATCAGGTGGCCAAAGTATTAGAGTATCAGCTTCAGCATCAGTCCTTCCAATGAATATTGAGGTCTCCTTTAGGATGGACTGGTTGGATCTCCTTGCAGTCCAAGGGACCCTCAAGAGTCTTCTCCAATACCACAGTTCTCTGCCTCTCAGCTTTCTTTATAGTGCAACTTTCATATACATACATGACTACTGGAATAACCATAGCTTTGACTAGGTGGACCTTTGCCGGCTATCTGCAGTGATTTTGGAGCTCAAGAAAATAAAGTCTGTCACTGTTGCCATTGTTTCCCCATCTATTTGACATGAAGTGATGGGACCAGATACCATGATCTTTGTTTTTTGAATGTTGAGTTTTAAGACAGCTTTTTCACTCTCCTCTTTCACTTTTATCAAGAGGCTCTGTAGTTCCTCTTTGCTTTCTGCCGTAAGGGTGGTATCATCTGCATATATGAGGTTATTGATATTTCTCCTGGCAGTCTTGATTCCAGCTTGTGCTTCATTCAATCTGGCATTTCACATGATATACTCTGAATATAAGTTAAATAAGCAAGGTGACAATATACAGCCTTGATGTACTCCTTTCCCAATTTGGAACCAGTCCATTGATCCATGTCCAGTTCTAACTGTTGCTTCTTGACCTACACACAAATTTCTCAGGAGGCAGGTAAGTTCAGTTCAGTTCAGTCACTCAGTCATGTCTGACTCTTTGCAACCCCGTGAACCACAGCACGCGCAAAGAATTTTCTACAGTGTGTTGTGATCCACACGGTCAAAGGCTTTAGCATAGTCAATGAAGCAGAAGAAGATGTTTTTCTGGAATTCTCTTGCTTTTTCTATGATCCAGAGGATGTTGGCAATTTGATCTCTGGTTCCTCTGCCTTTTCTAAATCCAGCTTGAACATCTGGAAGTTCTCAATTCACCTACTGTTGAAACCTAGATTGGAGAATTTTGAGTATTACTTTGCAAGCGTGTGAGATAAGTGCAATTGTGCAGTAGTTTGAACATTCTTTGGCATTGCCTTTCTTTAGGATTGGAATAAAAACTGACCTTTCCAGTCCTGTGGCCACTGCTGAGTTTTCCAAGTTTGCTGGCATATTGAGTGCAATACAAAGATCCTGTCTTAAGCAACTTTAATTCAAAATAACCAATATGCCATTGAGGCACAGTTAAGTGCAGCCCACTCTGGGACCCAGCATACCTTTCTGATCGGTTACTATATATTATGTCCTTTTTTTCATGTACACTCATGAAATTGAGGCATAGAAATG
This sequence comes from Bos indicus, assembly GCF_029378745.1. Classification (NCBI taxonomy): domain Eukaryota; kingdom Metazoa; phylum Chordata; class Mammalia; order Artiodactyla; family Bovidae; genus Bos; species Bos indicus. The sequence continues at coordinate 101,437,518 of NC_091764.1, forward strand.
TGAAACTACTGGTTATGTAATAGACTCACAGACATAAAAAGCAAACATGGTTACTAAACAGGGATAGTGTTTGGGATTAATCTATACACACTGTGTTGTTCTGTGTTTAGTCGCTCAGTCATGTCTTTGCGACCCCAGGGACTGTAGCCCACCAGGCTCCTCTGTCCATGGGATTCTCCAGGCAAGAATACTGGAATGGGTTGCCATGCCCTCCTCCAGGAGATCCTCCCAACCCAGGGATCAAACCCAGGCCTCCCACATTGCAGGCAGATTCTCTACCAACTGAGTCACCAGGGAAGCCCAAGAATACTGGTGTGGGTAGCCTATTCCTTCTCCAGTGGATCTTCCCGACCCAGGAATCGAACTGGGGTCTCCTGTATTGCAGGCAGATTCTTTATAAGTTGAGCTACCAGGGAATCCTACTATATATAAAATAGATAAACAACAAGGACCTACTGTATACCACAAGGAGCTATATTCAATATCTTATAAAAATTCATAATAGAAAAGAATGTGAAAAAGGACAGATGTATATGTAAATCTGAATCACCTTGCTGTACACCTGAAACTAACACATTATAAATTAACTATACATCACTAAAAAAAAACAGTTTTGTTAAATTTGAATTCTTTCTCCACATCCTGCTGTTTGCCTTAGCATTGACTTCTCTCTTTCTGGTATTGAATTTATTTACTCCTGGGAGGCAGGAATCTCTTGTTCCCTCTTCCTCTCATCTCTATATAATATTGGAATACCCTGGTGTCCTGAAATATTCTAAGTACAATATTTAGGTGCAGTGTTATTAGGGTTAACAGCTTTCTTTCATCCCAATACCAGTCAACTAGAGCAACAACTAAGGTGGTTGTTTCTTTTATTCCACACCCCCTCCACCATCACCATCACCACCACCACTATCATCACCATCACCTTACTCCTTCCACAAAGACCTGCTTTTCTAACTTCTTCCTCTTTCTCTCAAACCTACAGAGAAACTGGGAAGCTTACTCTCTTCTGGGCCAATAAATCTGGGCCGAGTTCCAGAGCAACTGTATACATTTGCTAAACTTTGGTAGACATTCCTGTAGGTTCCTCCTTTCCCTGGGGGCTAGACCTAACCTAGATGGAAAATAAGAAAAAAATCCTTTTCTACTTTAGGTGAAGGATCCCCTGAGGGTAGGGCGGAAAGGGAGTCAGGCTGTCAATAGTGATGCATAGGGTCAGGATTCTCACAATTCAACTTGATGGTTTGACCTTTAGAACTTGACACTAGGAAACTTTACAATTTGGGAGACAGAGTAATTGGAGAGAGCAAGATTGGACAAATCCAAATCAGAACCCCAAGGAAGAAATTTGATTTGTTTTGCTTTGTTTTTTAAGAGTTCTCTTAATTCTCCAACTTTCTGAATATCAGTGTTATAGCCACTGGAACTGATTTATTAACTTAATGAATATGTGTTAGCTGCTCAGTTGTGTCCGACCCGACTCTGTGACCCCATGGACTCTGGCCGCGGGATTCTCCAGGCAAGAATACTGGAGTGGGTTGCCATGCCCTCCTCCTGGGGATCTTCCCAACCCAGGGATCAAACCCAGGTCTCCCGCATCACAGACAGATTCTTTAAATATTAATTGAGATTTTCCCCTACTGCCAAGCACTGTGTTCTAAATCATGCTCCTCAAACTTTAGAGCACACAAAAATCAGAGATTCTGAAAAGACAGATTCCTGGGCTCCACTCCCAGATTCTGATCCAGTAAATCTGGGGTAACACCCAGTCCAAGAATTTGCTTTTCTTACAAGCTCCCAGGTAATGCTGATGTGATCTGAAAGCAGGACCATTCTTTGACTAGCATTGCACTAGGCTATAGTAACAAACCAGACTCTCAATGAGTTATTATTCCAGACAGAATCCAAATACAAAAAACAAAGCTATAACTAAAATGCAAAATGTTGGGACTCCCCTAGTGGTCCAGTGGTTAAGACTCCAAGCCTCCAATGCAGGGATTGCAGGTTCAATCCTTGATCAGGGAACTAAGACCCCCACATGCCTTGCAACACAGACTACCTCCCCCAACACCACCAAAATGTTTTTAAATTAAAAAATAAATGCAAAGTGACAACTGCCATAGGAGGAGTTAGGTACAGAAGAGGGACACCTAAGTCACTGAGAGAAAGGACATCTGATTTGCATCTTGAAAACCTAAAAATGCACCCAAGCAAAGAGAGAGGAGAAAAGCATCAGGACCGAAGGGACAGTTGGGTAAAGCAACCTGCCAAAGCTGAAGAGGCAGGCAGAGAGCAGGCTGTGGTTTTCTTTAGAGAAGACTTCAGCCAAAGGATAATATGGTTGATTTGAAGGTCAATCACTCTGGCACACAGTGGGTTCTGCCTATGTAAGGTTAAGTGGAAGTCTGTGGAGGTCTGGGCAAGAGATGATGCCTGAATGAGGGTAAAGGGGGTGGTATGAACATACAGGCTTCCCAGGTGGCTCAGTGATAAAGAATCCACCTGTCAAGCAGAAGATGGGGCTTCTATCCCTGGGTCAGGAAGATCCCCTCCAGAAGGAAACAGCAACCCAGTCCAGAATTCTTGCCTGGAAAATCCCATGGACAGGGACCCTGGTGGGCTACAGTCCATGGGATCCCAAAGGGTCGGAGAAGACCTAGCCACCAAACAACAAGAACACTGAACATCCAAGGGACAGACTGGTGAAGTATCAGGAGATAAAATGATCACAAGAGTTAGTATTAATTATATTAAGGTTCAGATGTTGGAAAAAGGTGTCAGTGACGTGTCACCTATTTTCCTGTTAGGTGAATCTTTTATTGGATGTCCAAGCTCGTACTCACGGTAAGGTCACTGATGAAACAAAATTGGCCATGAGTAACTTACTAAAGTTGGATGCCAGGTACATTTTGAGGGCTTATCATATTGTATTAAGTAAGTAAGAAGCTTCTTTGCAGGTGGATAAAAGTGTGTTAATGCTCTTATAGTTATAACAGGCAAAAGTCAGTGGAGAACGTACTGTGAAATTCCATTAGTAGCCTCTGAAATGGCAGTTTGGGTGGTTGTGTGGTTCATTTTCTTACAACACAAGCAATTTAAGAGTTAACTATCTCTCAGAGGACCTAGCAGAGAAGACAATGGCAACCCACTCCAGTACTCTTGCTTGGAGAATTCCAGGGACGGCGGTGCCATCTATGGGGTCGCACAGAGTCAGACACGACTGAAGCATCTTAGCAGCAGCAGCAGAGGACCTAGAAAGAGCTAATTTGTTGCAAATTAAAGTCAGCTCTTTCCGAAGAGTCCCAGGCTCACTGAATTCATTTTAGGGAACCTGAGGCCAAGAGCATTGTTGTTTTTTTTTTAAGCACTATTTTGTATTTCACATTGAAGTGCAATTTAATATTTAAATGTAGGAAATGGCTTCTACCTTCTATTTACTTACAAAGTTCTAGATCTTTTGAAACCCATTCCTTCATCAACAATGATTGAGAGCATCCCTCCTATTGCCCATGACTGTTCTATAACAGAAATTCTCAAACAATCACTTGTCAAAGATTCACCTGAAGAACTTTTAAACATAGATTTACAGATTCCAGTCACCACCACCAGAGACTCCTATTCAGCAATTCTGTGGTAAAGCCCATCCACTTATGTCCCTAACAACTCCCAAGAAATACTGATGATGCTGGCTTATGGACCACACTCTTCTAGGGCTGGAAATACTACACTAAATGAAACAGACAAAAATTAAAATAATGCCTTAACAGAATTTATCTTTTAGTGGTAGTGGGGAACAAAAGACAGTGATAGATGGATAGAATAGATAGAAAAAATATATATTATGCAACATGATGATAAGTGCTAAGAAGAAAAGTAGAGAAGGACTGGGAAGAGGAGGCATTACTGAAGAGGAAAATTAAAGATTTAAAGGAAGGGAGAGATCAAGTTGGTTGTAATTCTGTGGGGGCAGGGAAGGGCAGGGAACTGATCAGAGAGAAAAGTAAGGACACAAAAGCCCTGATCTAGAGCTTTCCTAGCTCATTCCAGGATCAGCAGGGAGGCCAGCTTCATGGAGAAAACACAAGGACCCAAGACAGAAGTCAAGTACACGGCCAGAAGAGGGCTTCTGTAATTCAGTGTACTGACTTGTTACTCTGAATGTGCGAAAACTAAAGGAGGGCTGTGAGCAAAGGAATAGCTTCACGTGATATGTCTTTAAAATTTTTTTTTCAAAGTTGAGAGGCTACTGGAATAATCCAAGCAATGTAGATGGTGGTTTGGTGAGGGCCGTAGCCTTGGAGATACTTAGAAAGGGTTAAGTGCAGCCCCCTGTCTCTCTTTTTTTTTTTTAAAAAGGATTTATTTCTGTCTGTGCTGGGTCTCGGTAGCTGTACAGGCTTTCTCTAATTGCGGCAAGGGGGGCTACCCTCTAGCTGTGGTGCTCAAGCTTCTCCTTGTGGTGGCTTCTCTTGCTGTGGAGCACAGGCTCTAGTGTGCATGGGCTTCCATAGATGCGGTTCCCGGGGCTCTAGAGCACAGGCTCAGTAGTTGTGGTGCACCGGATTAGTTGCTCCTTGGCACGTGGGATCTTCCTGGATCAGGGAACAAACCTATGTCTCCTGCATTGGCAGGCAGATTCTTTACCACTGAGCCACCAAAGGAAACCCTGAGCTTTCTCTTTTCCCAGAGGACACAGGACACAGGTAATTTCAAGCCCCCAGCTCTCTTGTGATATGAACAGTAACAAAATAAATACATGTTCTTTATTTTAAAAAATAACCATTTCTTGCTATCCATTGATTTTCTATGCCCTAGTCTATATGATGATCAAAAACAGTGGAAAAAGGAAACATGGAGAGAAAAAAAATTAAAAAAAAAAAAAAATTGGATTCTGGGTTGGTTCACAAAGATCTCTGGAGAAGGAAATGGCTACCCACGGCAGTATTTTTGCCTGAGAAATCCCACAGACAGACGAGCTGGCAGGCTACAGTCCAAAGGGTCAGACATGACTTAATGACTAAACAACAACAAATTGGATTCTGCTAAATGTTGATGGCATTCGTCAACAAAGATGGCTTTAGAATTTTTCCCTGAGCAACCAGAAGGATGGAATTTTCATATACCAAGATGGAGAAGACTGTAGGAGGAGCCTGTGTAGGAAAGAACATTGAGAGGTCGGTTTGGGAAATATTAATATTGTGATGCCTACTAGAAATTCAAGTGGAGAGGTTAAGTAGGGAATTGGATAGATAAGAGACTTAAGTCTCAGAAACAGATCTGGGATAAAGACATACATGTGAAAAACAAAAGCATATAGATGGTATTTGAAGTCATAAGATAGAATTATCTGGCAGTCCAGTGGTTAAGACTGCACACTTTCACTGCCGAAGGTGAGTGTTCAGTCCCTACTGAGTGAACTAAGATCCCACAAGCCATGTGACCAAAAAAAAATAAAGTTATAAGATAGGCTGAGATAACTAAGGCAGTGACTATAGGTAGAGGTTTGAGAACTAAACTTGCTGTGTGCTTTGCTTAGTCTTTCAGTTCTGTCCAACTCTTTGCAACCCCATGGACTGTAGCCCACCAAGTTCCTCTGTCTATGCGGATTCTGCAGGCAAGAATAACTGGAGTGAGTTGCCATGCCCTCCTCCAGGGGATCTTCCCAACCCAAGGATCGAACCCAGTCTCCGGCATTGCAGGAGGTTTCTTTACTGTCTGAGCCACCAGAGAAGCCAGAGAACTAAACTTGGGTACACTCTAATTTTTAGATATAGGAGTGAGGAAGAACCAGACAGAATCACCAGGTTAGTAAGAGGAACACCAGGAAAGTGCAAACTAATAAGAGGAGGGGATTTAATTCAAAACTCAGTTTTTTTTTTTTTTTTTTTTTTTTTACTATTCCTGTGATCACTTTTTACCTCTTGGTTTTTCAACTTTAATTTCCAAAGACCTATTAAACATCCCCATCTGTATTTATTTATTAAAAGCACAAAGCTCGAGCATATACTGCACATCAGATGCTGAGCTAGATGCTAATTAAGGTGCCCCCAAGACAGACACAAGAGTGCTTTATACATAGCAAGAGCTCACTTTTACTCTTTCTGCCATCTTCCCATGTCGCCTTAACCATGCCCACGCATGTCCTGGCTGATGCTCTCAAGAGTATCAACAATGCTTAAAAGAGAGGCAAACACCAGGCTGTGCTCCAAAGTCTTTGTCATGTTTCTAACTGTGATGGTGAAGCATGGTTACACTGGAGAATTCGAAATCATTGATGACCACAAGGCTGGGAAAACTGTTGTGAACCTCACAGGCAGGCTAAATAAGTGTGGCGTGATCAGCCCCAGATTGGATGTGAAAGATCTGGAAAAACAGCAGAATAAACTGCTCTTGTCCTGTTGGTTTGGTTTCATTGTACTGACAACCTCAGCAGGCATCATGGACCATAAAGAAATAAGATGAAAACACATAGGAGGGAAAATTCTTGGACTCTTTGTCCAGGGGTATAATACACATTTAATACAATACAGCTGACTCATTGGAAAAGACCCTGATGCTGGGAAAGATGGAAGGCAAAAGGAGAAGAGGGTGGCGGAGGGTGGCGGAGGATGAGATAGTTGGATAGCATCACTGATTCAATGGACATGAACTTGGGCAAACTCCAGGAGATGGTGAGGGACAGGGAGGCCTGGTGTGCTGCAGTCCATGGGGTCACAAAGAGTTAGACACAACTTAGTGACTGAACAACAACAATACATATGTGTGCAAATAAAATGCCTCAGAGGACAAAAAAATAGAGCTCACTATAGATGAGTTCCAGTCATTTTCTCTCACAACCCCTTCCACTGCACCCTGCCTCTGAGCCATGTTAAGTGACTGTACTGGAATCCATCATTTTCCCTAATGCCTTGCCCAAGTTGTTTATTTCCTGGAATTCCCTTCCTTAATCTCTCAACATTTTCCCACCTCAACTCAAGAAGTTGAGTTCTTAAGTCTCCTCCAAGAAGTCTTCTCTGACTCCCTTCCTCGACTCTACCTTCCTTGTTTACTCACCCCCAGTATCTCTTGTATACATCCTGGTGCTGTTTGGTTGGTTTGTTTTCAATATTTATCATACATTTAATCTACTCTATGAAATTGTTAGCTCCTTAAAAGTAGAGATGATATTTACTTATTCGTTTCCTCTCAGGCTCATGGTAGTTATCTCTTTTACTATGAGCTGAAACAGCAACAAATAAATATTTCCTGGCCAATCAACTGTTAAATCACTAAATGTATACACAGAGGTATGTACACTGACAAGAAACTGTTACTAATGGAATGGGTTTATTAGGCAGAGTGAAACAATGTGAAGAGGAAAGAAATAGTAACAAAAACTTACATGAGAATTAAAAAAATAATAATAAGTGAATGCCTACCAGTTTGGGCATACTCAAGCAAACTCAAGTAGACAAAGGGGTGAAGCCTAAAAGCAATGATATATCAGTAATAAATTCAATAGTTCCACGACTAATAAATCAACAGTACATTTAATAATTCCACATTTGCTGTATATGCCATGCCTGAGATTTGAGGGGAGGTAAAGTTTGTATTAACACTTGTGATGGAACTTCCTTGGTGGTCCAGTGGCTAAGACTCCACACTCCCAGTGCAGGGGGCTGGGAGTTCAATCTCTGGTCAGGGAACTAGATCCCACCTGCCGCAACTAAAACCCGCCACAGGCAAATAACTAAAACAAATATATTAAAAAAAAAAAAAAATACTGTGATGACTGTTAGCGTTAGTCACTCAGTCGTATTCGACTCTTTTGCGACCCCATGGATAGTAGCCCACCAGGCTCCTCTGTTCATGGGATTTCCCAGGCAAGAATATCGGAGTGGGTTGCCATTCCCTTATCCTTGACAAATCAACAAAACCCAATGAAAAGTTAACAGGGCCAGCTCTCCTAAAAGACTGTGTAGCCCAAAGTACATTTCATTCATTCTTTCTTTTTTTAAAGATTTATTTTATGGGCTGTGCCAGGTCTTAATTTGCAGCATTTGGTATTAGCTCTCTGATCGAACTCAGACCTCCTGCATTCAGAGTGTGAAGTCTTAGCCACTGGACCATCAGGGAAGTCCCACAAAGTGCACTTCTTGTCTATAAATAAGGAATAAATCATAGCCGTAAAATAGTTTTCCTTTTTAGTATTTAGCCTTTTTTTTCCTTCTCTTTCCCAGATGTTGCTCTTAGAACCATCAAATTTATTTATTTATTTTTCATCATATTTAAAATCATGATTTCACTGACTCATTTTTGCATTTGGGGCTCTGGACTCCAGCACATTATCACATACCCCTCCTCCACCCACACAGCCCACCCCAGCAAACCCATGGTCTCTGACAGCTTCCAAGGCATTCTCAGCCTCATTCAAATTGCTTTCCAGGTCAAGGAATGTAGTAAGCCTACCTTCCAGCTACCAGCCCCCTGCCCTTTGGTCTTCCTCTCCGGAGGCTCTTCCTTTAGACACAATGGGACACAGGTAGGGGGATGGGGTGAATTCATCTCAGGCTTTCATGCAAAGACCCCCACCAGCAAAGAACAAAACTTCCCGTACCAGCAGTTTAGAGAGCTGCAGGCAAACCAACGTACCTGGTGGCCTTGACTGCCCCCAACTACCAAACAGTCCTAAATGAGAGCCTGGGAGTCTAGTTTTTCCCCCATTTAAACTTATTTTCCCCTTTTTGTTGAAATGTAATTGATATATTAATACAATATCGTATTAGTTCAAGGTGTACAATGTAATAATTTGATATACATATGTGTTGCAAATACATCACTGACTCAATGCACATGAGTTTGAGTGGGCTCTGGGAGTTGGTGCTGGACAGGGAGGCCTGGCATGCTGCAGCTCATGGGGTTGCACAGAGTCGGACACGACTGAGTGACTGAACTGACTGACTGATGTGTTGCAAAATGATCACCACAATAAGTTTAGTTAACATCCATCACCTTACATTCTCCCCCTCCCCGCTTTGGCCATGCTGCTGGGCATTTGGGATCTCTTTTCCCTGACCGGGGATGGAACCCATGCCCCCTGCAGTGGAAGCACACAGTCTTAAACACTAGACTGCTGGGGAAGTCCCTGACATTCCTTTTTTTTTTTTTTTTTTTTAAGGAATCATCTTCTATTTCTAATGAGACAGAGGCTCTATACCTGAAACACAATGTATTCCACCCACCTACTCCTTGAGGACTCTCTTCTAGACTCTTTTCCCCTCCAGAATGGTGGTCCAAGAAGACAAATATTACACAGAATTTCATCCCTTGTTTGGACCCGGCAATGATCCTACTCTTGCAAGTCAGCATCTTTGTATTGTGAGTCAAACTCAGCTGGCGTGGGAGCTAAGCCAGGTGGAGACCTGAGCGGCAAAGTGGATGGGAGGATCCGTCAAGAATTGTATTTTAGAAAAACATATAATTGGAATTTGCCAAGGGTTTACTTTTAGAATTGGGAGATGGGAAACGAAGAAATCTTAAGATTCTTGAATGTTGAATTTGGGAATGTGGAGGAAAATTGAAGGCGCAGATGTTTATCTTTTGTCCATAAATATGTTAGTGCGGAATTCAACTCTAAAAACTGTTCTTTGGGAAATAAACCAAAAGAAGAAGAAGAAAGAGGATGGTGTGGGGTTTAAGGACCAGACAGGATTTCCATGCTGGAGAAGGAAAAGCTATTCAAAGAAGGAGCCAGAAGAAGCAAAAAAAGGCAAGATAAAGATGACTGCTTAGGAAGGAGAAATAGTCAGGAGGGCAAATGTTGGTTCTCAAATAAATCTATCACATTTGCTCTGGCAAGTCTATTCCAAGAATATCAATTGCCTAGAGAATGTTCTTTTTCTTCTTGTTTCCAATGCAGGAGACACAGGAGACCCAGGTTCCACACCTGGGTTGGAAAGATCCCCTGGAGAAGGGAATGGCGATCCACTCCAGTATTCTTGCCTGGGAAATCCCATGGACAGAGGAGCCTGACAGGCTACAGTTCCTGGGGTCGCACAGAGTGGGAGAGGACTGAGCGAGGAACACTTTCACTTTTCTTTTCACAGGTCAATAAATTTTATTATTTTATATCTAGTAATGTACCAGGTAAAGAAAGTGGTGCTTTCATTCTATCATACAATGTTAGATTTCATGTTCACTGGATTAGAACAAAAATCTCATCAAGTATTGTCAGACTTAGAGGTCATAGGCATAGGGTCCTGAAAGAATTTCTATTAACAGCCATGGCTATAGATCACGAACATGTCAAATGTTATGAGATTTTACTTTCCTTGTTTCTTACAACAACACAGAGAAGGTACAGATAAGGTACTTTTGCCCTTATTTGTAGATGAGGAAACTGAGACTTAGTAAAGTGGCTAAGCCAAGCACTTATGTGTTTATGTGGTTTTAAAAACCTCCACAGTAATGGTTTATGTATGATGACGAACCAGGCTCCCAGGATCCTAGGTCTGCAGGTCCTTTCCTCTGGCTTTTGCCTGCTGAAAAGACTTGGTGGTTTTTCTGAAAGCCAAAAACCAAGACGGAAGTTAGGTGGGGGTTGAAAACAAGTACAATTTTTTAACATCAGCTGATGCCTTAACATTCCATGTGTTTTACTGTGACCTTAGAGTGAACCAAAGAGGAAAATGGAGTTAGTTGCAGTTTTTGCCATAAACTAGCCTGATTTCGAGACCCTAAGGGGGGCTCGAGTCAAGGGAATTAATTGTCCCAGTGAGAGTTTCAATCACCATAGGTGGCCACAGGAGATGCATCTTTGACTTTTAAAAGGTGGAAAGAAGGTGAAGCTAGGAGTATCTCATTGCCGGGTTCATTGTGTTTCCCGTTTCCGAGGTCCTAGTTCCCCAGTTCCCCACCGGGTCTGGGTTACTCTGCAACTCTCTTTTGCATTACAATGGCCTTGGTGAGACTGGCAGACGGGATTAACTGGGAATTCGCAAGGGTGTGTGTGGGCGTGGGGTTGCCAGGAGGGGCGGGGCCAAGTATGGTTGAGCCTTACTTATAAATGTAGAGCCTCTATTTTCATTTTCCTACATTGGACTGGATGGCTCTTATCTTACAGGTGACTCCTTTCATTCCGTCTTTTTTAAATAAATACTTTCACACCCGGAGATCTTCACCTTTCTCTAAGTTTCTTCTACCTAGATTCTTAGGCCTGGACTTTTCCTAGCATCTACCTCTTAGGTTTTTTCCTTCTCCTTCAACTCAGCAACATGAGTGTGGGCCCAGCTTGTCCCCAAAGCCTGCTTGGCCCCGAAGCATCCAACTCTAGGGAATCTTCACCCATGCCTGAAGAAAGTTACGTGTCCTTGCAAACGTCATCTGCTGACACCCTCGACACGGACACTGGTAAGAAAATACCGAACCCTTGAGGGGCTAAGTTCCTTCAGGGAAAGAGAAAGAAGGGACTGAAGGTCATTTGTCTCCCTCTTGAGCCCATCAATATAAGCAGGTGTCATCTGTTAATCCTCTCGACACCTCTTTTCCAACTGTAATCTGATGGGGTCGTGCGCTTTCCCCGGTGTCTCAGGCGTCAGGATCTGTGGACCGAGAGACGGGGGACCCGGGAGGAGCAGTTCAAATGTATATGGTGCATTTGAGAGTTTAGGTGCATAGGCAAATGCAATGTGGTACACTGATGTGTAAAATCTTAGCATCATGCGGAGCACCCAGTAACAGTAAATGTTACTGCTAAGCCAGAAGTAGGAACATCACCGCTTGGTACGGGTGAGCATCACCTTTTCGGTCTGTCTATTCAAGGTGTGCTAGAGATGGCATCGTTAATGATCCGAAACGCACCTTTTGGAAATATCTCACCTTTCTACTATACAAGTAGCCGTTGTGTCTTCTCCTAACCTCTGGATGTCTGGATATTACTGGGTAGTTTGTAAGCACCTGGTATGCTCAGGTCTCCTAAATCCAGGGGAAGTAAGTGTTCACCTGCCTTTATGGTGAATGATTCCAGAAGGTTTAATAGACGGCCTAAGTGGTTAAGAGTTCAGATCTGAAATCCAGTTTGGCTTCAAAATCTATGCTCTAGTACTTAAGCATCTAACTGGTGACTGTGAATGTAAGAGATGCTCAGGATACTGTAAAGACAGCACCACCTTTTTGGGAAATCAATTTGGCAGTCATTATTAAAAATAAAAAGTTAACACTAGCCATTTACCCAGGAATGCGATTTTTAACATTTATGGTGTAAGACAGCCAAAGAACTATTTGATTACAACTGTAGAACTCGGTTGTGGAGAAGGGAATAATTAAAATAATTGCTGTATTTGAGGCAAGATGTCCCAACTGCGATATTTGAGTGTTGGATTTTAATGTTAACCCCATTTTCCTAAATTTTGTGTTAGTATCCTTTTATAATTTCACAGATTGAAAATACAGCACTTAATACAAGCAAGTGGGCATATCCTCCTAGTAAGCTAAGCGCACATTTGTAAAAATGATTAAAAAAAATTTTTGTTAGACCAAGCCCCTCGCTGTGTGGGATCTTTATTTAACCGGGGATCGAAGCCTGCACCCTGCATTGGAAGTGCAGAGAGTCTTAACCACTGGACCACCAGGGAAATCCTAGATGATTTTTAAGACACTCCTCACCTCTAGTCATGAGTTGAAGACCTTCCTACTTGTGAAATTGTGATCTTTTTTTTTTTTTTTTTTTGGTAGTTGTTGCTGTTTAAGGCCTGTCCATTTATTCCATGACAAGGGTAGAATTCGAGTTGAGCACTGGGAATACCTCTGTACAAATAAATCTAATACAGGAAATAAATTCTCAGTTACAAAGTCGATAATATATGTCAAGCCCTGTGCTAGACAATTGTTGTCTGTTACCTTGTTTTGTTATTTCTAAATTTTCTGCCTGTTGCATCATATTAATCAATGGGGAAACTCCATGAGATATACAACGTGGGAAAGATAGCAAATATTTTATAATTATACATGGAGTATAACCTTTAAAAATTGTAAATAACTATATTGTACACCTGCGATTTACATATTACACAGTAAGCATATTTCATTAAAAAAAAAAAAAAAAAACTATGATAAGCTTGGCCCAATTGCCAAACCAAACCGAAAAAAAAACCAAACTCTATGAGGAAGGGATTCCTGGAAATGAGACCACAGAGCTAACCAAGGTCTGGGTTGCAATAGGAGTTTATTGGAATTCACATTTTCTGACAGTCCTGGTATTAAGACTGGGTAGTAAACTGTTAATTCTATAGGGTCCCCAAGAATCTGGGTCATCTGTTTTATCAAAGAGGTTTGAGTCCCCCATTGCTTTCCACCCAGGACAGGGGAAACTGGTGAGCTGCAGTCCACAGGGTCGCAGAGTCTGGACAGGACTTAGCTATTGAACAAAACTGCTTCCCAGCAACACATGATATTAACCATGTCTATTACATGTAAAATGTTTTTTGTGCAAAACTTGGTAGAGTGTTCAGGATCGCTTAAGAATAAAGTTATTACCTACCATCTCGCTCTGAGGACTTATAATAGTGCTTTGAAAACAATGCATTTTTAATATTTGAAGTTTTAGAGAAAAGTGTTGTTTTATTCCCAACAGTCTCTCCTCTTCCCTCCTCCATGGATCTGCTTATTCAGGACAGTCCTGATTCTTCCACAAGCCCCAGAGTGAAACCACTGTCCCCGTCTGTGGAGGAGAGCACAGAGAAGGAAGAGACGGTCCCGGTCAAGAAACAAAAGATTAGAACTGTGTTCTCGCAGACCCAGCTGTGTGTGCTCAATGACAGATTTCAGAGGCAGAAATACCTCAGTCTCCAGCAAATGCAAGAACTTTCCAACATCTTGAACCTCAGCTACAAGCAGGTACAGTTGTTTTGTTGTCTGTGCAATAAGAAATAAAAAATAAGGGATTTCCCTGGTGGTCCAGTGGCTCAGACGCAGCACTGCCAGTGAAGGGGGCCTGGGTTCGATTCTTGGTCAGGGAACTAGATCCTCCCACATGTCACAACTAAGATCCCACACAACTAAGATAAATTTTTTGGAAAAAAAGGAATATTTATGCACCTCTACAAATAAGTTAGTTTTTAATGAAAATGGAATCTTTTTGTAATGTGTTTTGTGACCATCTTTCTTTCATTAAATATCTATTGCAAATGTGTCATAATTTATTAAACCATTTCCCATGTTAAGCTAAAATTGTGAAAAAGTTTCCAATTTTCCCTTAAACAAAGGAAAAACACACTTCTATCATCTTGAGTTAGAAGAGTCCTAGCCAACCACTGGTTCTCATTAAAATTAAAGTTGCATGTTTTATCTATACATCTGATTACTGATGAAGTTAATCATTTTTCATATATTTATTGGCTAGTTTATTCAGGCAAATGGTTTTCTATCTCTGGTACCATACTTGGAAAAGTCCTCTATCAAATGATCTTAACTTTTTGTATAGTTGTCCTTGTGAAGTATGTTTCATCATTCTTGAATTAACATACCATTATCATATTAAATGTAAATGTACTAGTATGGAAGGGGGGCGTATTATTGCAAACAAGTTACTTTTAACTGTGACTAATGAACAGTATGGGTAGACATTTAAATGTGAACCTCCTAGTTCATAGCCATAGCCTCCTAGCCATACTCTCAGTGTATCCAACTGGTTAAGTTTATTAATCATAAGTTTATTAAAAAAGCCAACTGACTTGAAAGGCTTAAAATTCACCCAGATTCAGGATTTAAGAGTCTGGTAATCAGAATTTTTGTTTCAAGTTTGAGATAGTTGTAGCTATCAGAAAAAAAACCAAACCTTAATATTCTTTGGTTCCTACTATCAATACATCCTGCATTACTAATATTTTATTTTTAAATTTATTTGTGGGTTTTGGAGGGGGTGCGGTTTGGCCATGCAGCACACGGGATCTTAGCTCCCTGACCAGGGACTGAACGCATGCCCCCTGCATTGGAAGATCGGAGGTCCCTACTAATATCTTAAACTTTTTCCGGTTATCTTTTCCTTGTCAGGTGAAGACCTGGTTCCAGAACCAGAGAATGAAATGTAAGAAATGGCAGAAAAACAACTGGCCGAGGAATAGCAATGGCATGCCTCAGGTAATAACAGAAAACTTAAATTGTTCTGCTTTTTCCTAACAAAGAGTTTTTAGTTCTGTCTATTGCTGTAGCATGCAATCCCAACCACGGACAATTCTGAACTTACAAGTACTTTTTCAGTTAATCCATTCTTCTTTTTTCAAAAGGGGCCAGCAATGGCAGAATACCCAGGCTTCTATTCCTACCACCAGGGGTGTTTGGTGAACTCTCCTGGAAACCTGCCCATGTGGGGTAACCAGACCTGGAATAACCCCACGTGGAGCAACCAGAGCTGGAACAGTCAGTCTTGGAGCAACCACTCCTGGAACAGTCAGGCCTGGTGCCCCCAAGCCTGGAATAACCAGCCTTGGAACAATCAGTTCAACAACTACATGGAGGAATTCCTGCAGCCCGGGATCCAGCTCCAGCAGAATTCTCCCGTCTGTGATTTGGAGGCCAACCTGGGAACTGCTGGGGAAAATTATAACGTTATACAGCAAACTGTCAAGTATTTCAATTCCCAGCAGCAAATCACTGATTTATTCCCAAACTACCCTCTCAACATACAGCCTGAAGATTTGTAACGTCTATTTGTGACGGCTATTGTATGGGATCTTAATGTGAGCAGAGACTGTGTATTCTCTAGATTTTTTTCTCATTCTAGAATTCTGTACCACTTCCCCTTAGTAAGCTGCTTTTCACTATACCTTCTGTGTCAATTTGAGGGAAGGGTAATGAGTCCAGTAAGAGGTTTCAGAAGCATTGTATAACATGACAAAAGGTGTCTGGCTATAGATAACTCGATTATAGTACTTTGGATATAATATATAATATTTTGGATACTTTTAGGATCTAGAATCTAACTTTAAGCACAGGGGGCAAAAGTACAAAGACGTATGATGAGGATTTTTCATATTTTCTGGGATAGGGAGGCTTTACTTGCTAAGAGTCCCAGTCCTTAAGATGAAGAGTGCTTTACTGATTTCCTCCACCCCTTTTAGCTTACTACAACGCCTAATTTGTTCATCACTTTTTGGAGAACGATATTTTGTATTTTGCCACATCATAAATAGTACCAGTTTGGCTGGTTTGTTGAAGTACAAATAAAAAATAGCCATTTTACATTTAGTTGTCTCTCACTGATTTCACACAGTGATTCAAAGAGTTAAAAATTTGACTAAACATGGAAAACTTTTTTTTTTTTTTTGGCTGTGTTGGGTCTTAGTTGCGGCATGTGGGATCTAGTTCCCCGACCAGAGATTGAATCCCAGGCCCCCTGCCTTGGGAGCTCGCAGTCTTAGCCACTGGACCACCAGGGAGATCAACATGGAAATGTTTTTTGATATGGAAGGGAATAAACTAATCTTCTCTAGGCATCCAGGAGACTAGAAGTGAGTAAAAAAAAGGTAACCAGATACACAATATTAGGTGATGTATTAATTAAACCTGAACAAGCTTATTTCCTTTCAGTGTATATAGTATTGAAACAATGAAATCTGTGGTTTGCAGTTAAGGAGGAATGCCACATCTGGAAGATCTGGAGCAAAGGTTTGTAAAGAAGCTAAGTGATGGGCAATGGAGGGAGATGAGGGAGGATGGGAAGAGGTGGAATTGGAAGCTCTCCTGTAACAAATGACAGGTGACTGCTCTTCTGCCAGAAACAACTGTTAGAGTTGAGTTTATTTTTATTTTTTATGTGAACTTAAGAATGATTCTTTAAAATTAATTTTTATTGGGGTATAGCTGCTTTACAATGTTGTGCTAGTTTCCTGTACTAGCAAGGTAAATCAGCTATATATATGTGTGTGTATATATATATATATGTGTGTGTATATATATATGTGTGTGTATATATATATGTGTGTGTGTATATATATATATACTGCTAAGTCGCTTCAGTCGTGTCCAACTCTGCGACCCCATAGACGGCAGCCCACCAGGCTTCCCTGTCCCTGAGATTCTCCAGGCAAGAACACTGGAGTGGGTTGCCATTTCCTTCTCCAATGCATGAAAGTGAAAAGTGAAAGTGAAGTTGCTCAGTCGTTTCCGACTCTAGCGACCCCATGGACTGCAGCCTACCAGGCTCCTCCATCCATAGGATTTTCCAGGCAAAAGTACTGGAGTGGGGTGCCATTGCCTTCTCTGATATACATATATATATATATCCCCCACCTTTTTTTTTTTTTTTTTTGCATTTCCTTCCTATTTAGGTTACCACAGAGCATTGGTGGGAATAACCACAGTGGTTTTCTTATCTTCCTCGTGGTTCCCCTAGTTTTCCAATGTTGATCTATCATACTGTCCAACCCAATGAGTTTAGACATTTGACTAAAAGAGGAAGTCTGAAAATTTCTGCCAATACCAAAGTTCAATGCAACATTCTTTTTGACTGGCAGATATGTGGATTTTGTGCCAAGCAGCATATTTAACCAAGTAGATAATGGAAATAGAAAGCACTGATTGATTGTATCATCATTCACTGTAACATTTACAAAATTCTTGGCTCTAAACAAGTGCACAAGATGAACTGACAGCTTTGAGAAAAGCACTAAATGATGAACCAGAACCCGGAAAACTTGGGCAAATAGTTACTGTAAAGTGTTACTGGGGGTGGGAGGGGGCTCAAGAGGGAGGGGATGTGTGTACAAACATGCTTATTCATGTACAGCAGAGGCACAACATTGTAAATCAGTTATATTCCAATTTAAAAGCCAAGTGGTAGAACCCAGGAAACAACAAGTTTAGTTTTCCTGTACTGAGATGAACCATTGTTAGGTTTTTTTACAACTTTGTGCTTTGGATTAAGTGCAGCTATAAGACATTGGGAATATATACGTAAGGAACAGCTAATTTAGGCAGATTTATTAGTGCCAGAAAGGATAGGAGCACCTATTATGTTAAAAGCAAGATGCTAGATAATGGAGAAGAAAGGAAGCGAGTAAGACTGGAGAAAAAGGGGGAAGCAGAAAATAGATGGAATTTTGATGATCACTACTTGGCTTTTGAAAATCAGGCATTTTACAGAAATGCCATTCATCCATTTAAAGACTGGAGCTTTTGACTGCAAGACTAATCATTAAAAACTAAGCAATAGAGAAATACATAATGAAGTGAGTCTAGTAAACAATATCAACAAGATAGCATACATTCCCACAGGTGTTTTAGTATATGTAATATGGGTGGTTTCTATATATTGATTTTAATAGACTTATTCCACTGTAAGAGGATTATACCATACATTCTCTTCTGAAAGGCTTTTATCCACTTGACATTTTTCAGCCTCTCTGCACATCAAAATTGAGAGATCTGAGATAATTTAGATAATTAATAAAAACTGACAACTACATTCAAGAACAGAGTCCCTATTTTCCTTATTAAACATAGTTAACGTTGAGGTGGTTTCTTCCTCAAATATTCTTTCAAAATATTTCTGTTAATGAAGAGTGAAATTCAAGTTAGTCGAACCAGGGAAAGATTATTAAGTTTTTTGGTGTTTCCTAATATCTCAGTGTGACTGTCATTTTCTTAAAAAAGAAAGATTGTTACTTTAACTCTGACATCTTTCCTGACATTTTCATGCATATACGCGACATAAACATAACTCATTTTTCCTCTCCAAATAAATTATATGCATTTTCTGCATATAATTTTTTCTAACTAAAAAATCTCCACATCAATGAATTTAAATGCTGTACTGACACATACTAAATAGTGCAATACATGTTACAAATACATTAATTTGCTTCTGTTTTGGTTATTTGCCATTACAAATCATGTTGCTATTACCAACAGCAATTTAAAGACATTTAAGTGTTTGTTTTGGGTCATAGGATTACCAAGAATATAAACTAGTATAACAAAGGTACCTTTAGTCAAGGCTATGGTTTTTCCAGTGGTCATGCATGGATGCGAGAGTTGGACTGTGAAGAAAGCTGAGCGCCAAAGAATCGATGCATTTGAACTGTAATGTTGGAGAAGACACTTGAAAGGCCCTTGGACTGCAAAGCGATCCAACCAGTCCATCCTAAAGGAGATCACCCCTGGGAGTTCTTTGGAAGGAATGATGCTAAAGCTGAAACTCCAGTACTTTGGCCACCTCATGGGAAGAGTTGACTCATTGGAAAAGATCCTGATGCTGGGAGGGATTGGGGGCAGGAGGAGAAGAGAACGACGGAGGATGAGATGGCTGGATGGTATCACTGACTCGAGGGACATGAGTTTGGGTAAATTCTGGGAGTTGGTGATGGACAGGGAGGCCTGGAGTGCTGCAATTCATGGGGTCGCAAAGAGTCGGACACGACTGAGCGACTGAACTGAACTGATAACAAGGAGACAGGCAAAAAAGATTAAGTCACCTGCCAGCCTCTCCCATCTTTCCACATCCCTTCTCTTTAGAAAATCTCGCTCTCTCCATCCTCCTCCCTAAAGGAGGTGGATGTCACTTCCAATGTCATTTTACTGCATTGTATTTTCGCTTCGTTTTGATTTTCAGCTTCTCCATTTCAGTTCGTGCCTGAATAAGAATTTGCCTAGGTCTTCTGAATTCCTCAGCCTGGATTCAAAGCCCAAGAGTGGGAGGAGTAGAGGCCTTGCTTACTGAATATCAAGCACCCAATTCTCAGGGTAAAGGACAAATTTCATCCTGTTAGGAATAATCCTGCTATTCAGAAAACTTGGTGTCTAGGGTTGGGGGGAGGCGGTGGGGAAGTCATGATTTGAGACCCAAAGGTAATGGCAGACAACCGCCAGACGGGGCAGGAAAGGGGGAGGGCCCTTAGTAAACACTGCTGGCCCCCCGGGGCCCAAGGAGCTGGCCTCAAGTGGGAGATAAAGGGAATTTGTTAAATAAAGAAGCAGTTGGGGCCGACAAAAGCTTCTGGCACAGGAAGTGAGTCCGACTGAGGAGACCGAAATGTAGGCATTTGAATAGATGCCTTGGTGTGAAGCTGAGGTGAAACCAGACTGAAAGCAGCAGCAGCTGGTGGCGAGCTCTTCTTTAAGGGGTTCCCAGTTTCTGGGTGTTTGATGTGGCCTGGGAGAAAGTGTCCTTGAGAATTTAAAAATGTTAAAAGCTTGGGAAATGAATGCAAAGTAGCTCTACCTCCAAAGTTTAACGACCAAGTGAGGTATTGAACAGAAAAATGTCACAGATGAAATCAATACGCTAGAAGCCTATAGAATGAATTAAACTGGGACAGCCTCATGCACTTAGGGTCTCAAGGGGGAATTATAGAAAGGTTGGCAATGTTCATACAACTCGTGTCTTAGGTGCAAGATGTGACAGGGACTAAGGATGTGGTCAGACTGAATTAGGGCCACATCTTTGCAGAAAAAATGTAGCTGGACACAGTCACCCAGGCTTTCTCCATGGGGACATTGAGGGAAGGTAGTCCTGGCCATAAGTATAGCTCTTCTCAGCTTGATGAGCAGCTGTAGAATTTATTTTCACCACTTGGGTAGAATACAAGTGGCGTTGGAAAGGGTGTTACCCATGGACCACCAACTTAAAAGCTGTGGATGGTGGCACAATCTGATCAGAGAACTGTGCACAAGCTGATCACGAGTCCTGTGATTCCCCCTCCCTCACCTGGCTTTTAAAAGTGCTTCTCCGAAACACTTTGGGGAGCTTCTAACTCTTCAGGGCATGAAGAACCTAAAAGTCTCCTTGCATGGCTTTGCAATAAACCTTTCTTGGCTCCAGAAAATAAATACATAGATAAAAGCTATGGATGTTGAATGCCTCTGGTACATAAGGATATTTAGTGTTGGACTAAATAAGAGTATTGATGCCTCTTGCTCCTCTGGTCCCATTCTGTGTTCTGTGTACATGTATTCTGTCTATCCAAATCAGTCATACTTACTTAGCTATAGTTAATGTGCTATATAGGGATTCCCAGGTGGCTCAGTGGTAAAGAATCCACCTGCCAATGCAGGCGACACAGGAGACTCAAGTTAAATCCGAAGGTCAGAATGATCCCCTGATGTAGGAAATGGCAACCCAGTCCAGTATTCTTGCCTGGAATACCACAGACAGAGGAATTGTAGCCAGGCTGGCTACAGTCCACAGAGTCGCAAAGAGTTAGACACGACTGAGCACTCATGCACACAT
The DNA here is from genome assembly GCF_029378745.1 of Bos indicus. Lineage (NCBI taxonomy): Eukaryota > Metazoa > Chordata > Mammalia > Artiodactyla > Bovidae > Bos > Bos indicus. The sequence goes on from NC_091764.1 coordinate 101,458,723, forward strand.
AGGTTACATAAATTACATTTGCTTTCCACTGTCAGAGTGAACATTCTCAGGCAACACAGTAAATGCACTTTGTACTTGATGAGTCACCCAATTCCTGTCCTTCTGCAATTCCTTCCTTCATTCTTAGCTTCCCCCAGATCCTAGTTCTCATTTTTCAGGTCTCTTATCCATCCTCAGCCACTTGACCCTATAGTCATACTTAACATTCCCCAAATTGTGTAAGGCTTTGTGGATTCCTTCAGCGTTGTCTGATAAACCATTAAACACAAATGCACTCATTCCCACAGATTCCCTGATCAATTTCTATCTCATTAAGTCAATAAAAATGGTTCCCTTTATCTACTGAGACTACCCTCTATAGAGAAAAAGCCCTTGTGTAAATATCTGCTGTATCAGTCTTTGTCAGGATAAGAGAAAAATGACTATTATTCTTAACTCCATGGCTGGCTCTGTGCTGTGCCTTTCCTTATGCTGTTCGCAACTTCCAAAAGAATTGTGAAAAAAAATCAAGTTTCAACTTGGAAGAAAATACTTATAAATGTATTTCACACTTATGCTGGCTCATAGCACTATAATCTACCCTATTATCATAGTTAGAAGCCTGATCATTATCCTAGGATATTTTCTTTCACCTACCATATCCAAACAGTTACTCTTTGGGGGAAGGTTTTTTAAAATAATTTTTTAAAATTGAAGTATGCTTGATTTACAATGTTGTGTTAGTTTCAGGTGTACAGCAAAGTGACTCAATGATATATATATATTCTTTTTCAGATTCTTTTCCCTTATAGGTTATTACAAAATATTGAGTAGAATTCACTGTGCTATACAGCAGGTCCTTGTTGGTTATCTATTTCCTATATAGTAGTGCATATGTTAATCCTGGGCTTCCCAGGTGGCGCTAGTGGTAAAGAATCCGTCTGCCAATGCAGGAGACATAAGAGACACGGGTTCAATCCCTGGGTCAGGAAGATCCCCTGGAGGAGGACATGGCAACCCACTCCAGTATTCTTGCCTGGAGAATCCCCATGGACAGAGGAGCCTGGCAGGCTACAGTCCATGGGGTTGAGAGTCGGACACAACTGAAGTGATTTAGCATGCATGCACGCACGCACATATGTTAATCCCAAATTCCTAATTTATCCCTCCCCCTGACTTCCCCCCCAACCATAAGCCTGTTTTCAATGTAGGTGGGTCTATTTCTGTTTTGTAAATAAGTTAATTTGTATAATTTTTTTAGAGTTCACATATAAGTGCTATTGTAATGGTATTTATCTTTCTAACTTATTTCACTTAGTATGATAATCTCTAGGTCCATCCATTTTGCTGCACAAATAATCACTAGTTAAGTCTATCTCTTTAATTTTTTTCAAACCAATTAACAGGTTTCCATATTAGCTGCTACTACTGAGGAACTAGTGGGTAATCAGGTTTTTCCACACTCCCCCAAATATTCATATGAGGAAGAGACTATTAAAATCAATTTTTTGTATAAAAAAAGAAGTCAAGAGCCTAAGCAACATATCAAAGATGGTACCCAGTGGGTCAAAATCTAGATTCAAACCCTTAATTACCTGACTCCAAAGCCCCAGATGTTTCTTTGCTACACGATTTTCCAATGGAGAGGCATAAATATAATGTGGGAAGATATATACCAAAAATCAATATTTAAGGAAGAAAAATTTTGAGGGAATTTTCACTTGCTATTATTGGAATTTTTTTAGAGCATATATTATCAGACAAAAACAATAAATATCTCCATTTGGAATGAATAGGAGTAGCATGTATAGGAATAAATAATTACCAGTAAAAATAACTTTTTTGAAACATGAAAATAGATCATGTATTTGTCTTATTACCTTTAGAGAGGCTAGAATCCTGGAACTCTGGGTTCTGAACCACAGATCAGACAAGGCTGCTTTGCGCAAAGCCACCAGATGCAGCGTTAAGCTCACTTGGAGGGTCACACCTCCCCCCAGGGGTCCACTACCTGTTCTGGGCTCACCAGCTGCCTGTTTTAAAACCTTGGGAAGTTTCTTTCTTATCACCAAATCTTCCAGGACAAGGAAATACTTGTCTAGACATGTCCCTTAATTGTGTGTGATCGATGTACGATGGTAAAGATGTACATAGAATCACCTGATACACTTCTTTTTGTATCTGGGGGGAGGTGTGACCTCCTGGGGGGAGGTCCTAAAGGGAACTAACTGGAGACCAAGAGAGGGTGGAGAAAAAGGGAGAGAATTCTCTGGTGGTCCAGTGGTTAAGACTTTGCCCTTGCAATGTAGGGGATGCGAGTTCAATCTTTGGTCTGGGAACTAAGATTCTATGTGCCCTGTGACCAAAAAAAAGGTTCTTTTTTTTTTTTTTTTAATTAAGAAAAAATGAGAAAGCTTATCAGAGTAATGGACACTTGTTTGACAAGTGACTCATAGTGTAAGTAGTGAAGGAAACATGCAAACATTCTTGGCTGAGTGTGACAAGGTATTGTAACGTAGGAATTGCTGAGGACAAGCAGAAAAGAGATCTGCTGTTAAGAGTTTTAACTGAAAGCATTATCAATCTCCTTCATATTATTTTAGTGTATCAGCAGCAAGACTGGGGCGGGGGTCCAATAAGAAGTATTGGAGAAAACAGAAGCAAACCTTCTATTTCAAAATGTCCAAGGAGGGAACTCTATTCAGTGTATCAGGTTTCTCTACTCTGATGTTGTTCTTTTCCTGCCTTTTCCATATTGTACTCTGGGGAACGAAGTCAATGTCTGCAGCTGTTGTAGCCACCCATCCGGGAAGCAAACTCACTCACAAGCACAATGCAGATAGTGGAGTGCAGTTTATTACACGGGGCCCCAGGCAGAATCTCCTCTTAACCAAGGACCCCGACCAGTTTTTCTGAAAACCTTATATACCCTAAGTGTATGTGTCCAAACCCACCTCGCCAAATTCCCTGAAACTAGTCTGAACAAAGGAAGAGAAAGATACAATCAAAGTTAACCCGTGATTCATATGCCTTAGGCCTACTTAGTTAACAGTGGACATTTATCAGTAGGCCTGTGCTCATACCTGAATAAGCATAATAGAATTTATGGTTCTATTGGGTTACACAGTCAATTAGGGTATTCTTTTAGGCGACAGAGAGTCTAGGTACGAGCCCTGGGGCTCTTCCATCTGGGGGTCTGGTTTTCCAGTTGGTATGTCCTTTCCATAGATACTGGGCATATAGCTCAAAGTCCAGAGTCTGGCCCAAGATGGAGTCCTGTTTTCAAGATGGAGCCTCTTCTGTCTGTTTCCTCTTTCACAGTCTCACTTAAGGAGTGGGGAGTTATGCCTTCCCTCTGCACAAGGTTGAATATTCTCTCCTCCAAAGTGCACATTCACTGAGAACCTTTGTTTAGAATCTTTTTTGGAAACAGGGTCTTGGAAGACACAATTAGTATTAGGTAAGACCAGGCTTTTTTTTTTTTTTTTTCCCCCTTCCCATAGGGTTCATAGGGTTCTGGAGGCAAGAATACTGAAGTAGTTTGCCATTCCCTTCTCCAGTGGACTGCATTTTGTCAGAACTCTCCACCATGAACCGTATGCCTTGGGTGGCCCTTCTTCTACTTTCTGAAAGAGTTTGTGTGAGATTAGTATTATGTCTTCCTTAAATATCTGACAGAATTCATCATGGGAATCTTCTGGACCTGGAGATTTTTGTGGACTAATTTTTGCTAACTAATTTATTTGACATATGAAAGGTTAATCAGAGTTTCTGTCACCTCACATCTGTTTTGGTGATTTGTGCCTTTCAATAATTTTTTTTCCATTTCATCAAATTATTGAGTTTTGGTATAAAGGTATTCATACTAACTCTGTATTTCCCTTCTGATGTCAGTAAGATATCCCATTTAAAATTTTCCAATATTGGTAAATTCTGTTTCCTCTTTTTGTTTCTGTTCGGTCTTCTTATTGATTTATCAAGTTTATTACTCTTCAAAGAACTAATTTTGACTGAATTTGTTTCTCTAGCCTGTTTCCTATTTCAATGATTTCTGTTATTCTCTTACTTCTACTAACTTTGGGTTTGTTTGTCTCTTTGAGTTTTGTAAGGAAAAAGCAGGGCTTCCCAGGTGGCCCAGTAGAAGTATCAACAACCTCAGATATGCAGATGATACCATTCTAATGGAAGAAAGGGAAGAGGAACTAAAGAGCCTCTTGATGAGGGTGAAACAGGAGAGTGAAAAAGCTGGCTTGAAACTCAGACATTCAAAAAATTAATATTCTGGCATCTGGTCCCATCACTTCAAGGCAAAGAGAAGGGGGAAAAGTGGAAGCAGTGACAGATTTTATCGTCTTGGGCTCCAAAATCACTGCAGCCATGAAATTAAAAGACGCTTGCTCCTTGGAAGAAAAGCTATGACAAGCCTAGACAGTGTATTAAAAGCAGAGACATCACTTTGCCGACCAACGTCCATGTAGTCAAAGCTGTGGTTTTTCCAGTGGTCGTGTATGGATGTGAGAGTTGGACCATAAAGAGGGCAGAGCATCAAAGAATTGATGCTTTTGAATTGTGTTACTGGAGAAGACTCTTGAGAGTCCTTTGCACTGCAAGGTGATCAAACCAGTCAATCCTAAAGGAAATCAACCCTGAATTTTCATTGGAAGAAGCTGAAGCTCCAACTGGACACCTGGTGTGAAGACCTGACACATTGGAAAAGATCCTAACGCTGGGAAAGATTGAAGGCAAAAGGATAAGGGGGTGACAGAGGATGAGATGGCTAGATAGCATCACTGACTCAATGGACATGAATTTGAGCAAATTCCCAGAGATAACAGAGGACAGAGGAGCCTGGCATGTTGCAGTCCATGGGGTCACAAAGAGTCGGACATGACTTAGCAACTCAACAACAAAAGAGGAGAAAAAACTATAATTGATTTAAGTCTTAAAAAAAAAAATTTCTATTTAAATATTATTTAGAGCTATAAATTTTTCTCAAAGCACTGATTTAGCTGCATTTAACAATTTTTTATATATTGCATTCTTTAATCACCCATTTGGAAATACTTATCATTTTTCTTCGTGATTTTTCCTTTATTTGATGTGAACCATTATTTAAAGTGTTTATTGAATTTGTTAAAATATTGTTTCTGTTTTATATTTTGGTTTTTTGACCGCAAGGCATGTGGAATCTTAGCTCCTTCACCGGGGATCGAACCTACACCCCTTGCATTGGAAGGCGAAGTACTAGCCAACAGACCACCAGGGAAGTCCTGTGACTTATTTTTTGACCAATAGATTACTTACCTACAAGTCTGTTCTAAGCATTTTGTGCTTTTCCAGTCATAATGTCATTATTGATTTCTAATTCAATTCTATTGTGCTCAGAGAATATATTCTGTAAGAGCTGTGTTTTGAAATTTCTCAAGACCTGTTTTACAGCCCAGTATATTCTTTATCTTGTTGGCTACTCCATGTGCATTAGAAAATAATTTAATTCTTCAGTCATTGGGTATAACAAGGTATAAATGCAGCCTGAGTGAAAGTGGCTGGTGATATTATTCAAATTGACTATATACTTGGTGGATTTTTTGAATAGCTGGTCAATCTGTTACTGAGACATGATAGTTAAACTTGACATTTTTTTTACCAAACCGTGAGGTATATGGGATCTTAGTTCCCAAATCAGGGTTTGAACCTGTACACCCCACATTGGGAGCGTGGAGTCTTAACCACTGGACCTCCAGGGAAGTCCCTAAATGTCTAATGTTCCACACTCATGTCATGAAGCCCCTCTTTTTCTATCTGCCATTAAGCAAACCTTGGAGTATGTCTTCAGTGTATTTATGTATATAAAGGTGTACCTATAATTTTATTTATTATTTTTTAAAACTGCTTCTTTTTTTTATTTATGGCTGCACTGGGTCTTTGTTGCTGCACTACTACTACTAAGTCGCTTCAGTCGTGTCCGACTCTGTGCGATCCCATAGACGGCAGCCCACCAGGCTTCCCCGTCCCTGGGATTCTCCAGGCAAGAACACTGGAGTGGGTTGCCATTTTCTTCTCCAATGCATGAAAGTGAAAAGTGAAAGTGAAGTTGCTCAGCAGTGTCCGACTCTAGCGACCCCATGGACTGCAGCCTACCAGGCTCCTCTGTCCATGGGATTTTCTAGGCAAAAGTACTGGAGTGGGGTGCCATTGCCTTCTCCGTTGTTGCTGCACAGGTTTTTTCTAGTTGCAGTGAGTGGGGGTTGCTCTCTGGTTGTGGTGAATGGGCTTCTCACTGCCGTGGTTTCTCTTGTAGCGGAGCAGGGGTTCTAGGGCACTCGGGCTTCAGTAGTTGCAGCAGATAAACTTATGTACCCCGTGGCATGTGGAATCTTCCTGAAATGGAGGTCAAACCTGTGTCTTATGCATTGTCAGGTGGATTCTCAACCACTAGACCACCAGGGAAATCCTATAATTTTAATTTAAAAATTTCGAGTGCTAGTACCTAGGTCATTTCTGATAAGCAGTTAATTTACATCCTATACTGTGCTGTGCTTAGTCACTCAGTCTTGTCCAACTCTTTTCAATCCCACCAGTCTCCTCCATCCATGGGATTCTCCAGGCCAGAATACTGGAGTGGGTAGCCGTTCCCTTCTCCAGGGGGTTGTCCCAACCCAGGGATCAAACCCAGGTCTCCCGCACTGCAGGCGGATTCTTTACAGTTCTCATTGGTGACAGTGTTTTATTTATACTTAGTTTCTGTGACTTTTGTCCGAAGAAAATTGATGCATTCTTCCAACAACACAAGAGAAGACTCTATACACGGACATCACCAGATGGTCAACACCGAAATCAGATTGATTATATTCTTTGCAGCCAAAGATGGAGAAGCTCTCTACAGCCAGCAAAAACAAGACCAGGAGCTGATTGTGGCTCAGACCATGAACTCCTGATTGCCAAATTCAGACTTAAATTGAAGAAAGTAGGGAAAACCACTAGACCATTCAGGTATGACCTAAATCAAATCCCTTATGATTATACAATGGAAGTGAGAAATAGATTTAAGGGCCTAGATCTGATAGACAGAGTGCCTGATGAACTATGGAATGAGGTTCATGACATTCTACAGGAGACAGGGATCAAGACCATCCTCATAGAAAAGAAATGCAAAAAAGCAAAATGGCTGTCTGGGGAGGCCTTACAAATAGCTGTGAAAAGAAGAGGAGAAAAGGAAAGATATAAACATCTGAATGCAGAGTTCCAAAGAATAGCAAGAAGAGATAAGAAAGCCTTCTTCAGCAATCAATGCAAAGAAATAGAGGAAAACAACAGAATGGGAAAGACTAGGGATCTCTTCAAGAAAATCAGAGATACCAAAGGAACATTTCATGCAAAGATGAGCTCGATAAAGGACAAAAATGGTATGGACCTAGCAGAAGCAGAAGATATTAAGAAGAGATGGCAAGAAAACACAGAAGAACTGTACAAAAAAGATCTTCACGACCCAGATAATCACGATGGTGTGATCATTGGCCTAGAGCCAGACATCCTGGAATGTGAAGTCAAGTGAGCCTTAGACAGCATCACTATGAACAAAGCTAGTGGAGGTGATGGAATTCCAGTTGAGCTATTCCAAATCCTGAAAGATGATGCTGTGAAAGTGCTGCCCTCAATATGCCAGCAAATTTGGAAAACTCAGCAGTGGCCACAGGACTGGAAAGGGTCAGTTTTCATTCCAATCCCAAAGAAAGGCAATGCCAAAGAATGCTCAAACTACCACACAATTGCACTCATCTCACATGCTAGTAAAGTAATGCTCAAAATTCTCCAAGCCAGGCTTCAGCAATATGTGAACCATGAACTTCCTGATGTTCAAGCTGGTTTTAGAAAAGGCAGAGGAACCAGAGATCAAGTTGCCAACATCCGCTGGATCATGGAAAAAGCAAGAGAGTTCCAGAAAAACATCTATTTCTGCTTTATTGACTATGCCAAAGCCTTTGACTGTGTGGATCACAATAAACTGTGGAAAATTCTGGAAGAGATGGAAATACCAGACCACCTGATCTGCCCCTTGAGAAATTTGTATGCAGGTCAGGAAGCAACAGTTAGAACTGGATATGGAACAACAGGCTGGTTCCAAATAGGAAAAGGAGTTCGTCAAGGCTGTATATTGTCACCCTGTTTATTTAACTTACATGCAGAGTACATCATGAGAAATGCTGGACTGGAAGAAACACAAGTTGGAATCAAGATTGCTGGGAGAAATATCAATAACCTCAGATATGCAGATGACACCACCCTTATGGCAGAAAGTGAAGAAGAACTCAAAAGCCTCTTGATGAAAGTGAAAGTGGAGAGTGAAAAAGTTGGCTTAAAGCTCAACATTCAGAAAACGAAGATCATGGCATCCGGTCCCATCACTTCATGGGAAATAGATGGGGAAACAGTGGAACAGTGTCAGACTTTATTTTTCTGGGCTCCAAAATCACTGCAGATGGTGATTGCAGCCATGAAATTAAAAGACACTTACTCCTTGGAAGGAAAGTTATGACCAACCTAGATAGCATATTCAAAAGCAGAGACATTACTTTGCCAACAAAGATTCGTCTAGTCAAGGCTATGGTTTTTCCTGTGGTCATGTATGGATGTGAGAGTTGGACTGTGAAGAAGGCTGAGTGCCGAAGAATTGATGCTTTTGAGCTGTGGTGTTGAAGACTCTTGAGAGTCCCTTGGACTGCAAGGAGATCCAACCAGTCCATTCTGAAGGAGATCAGCCCTGGGATTTCTTTGGAAGGAATGATGCTAAAGCTGAAACTCCAGTACTTTGGCCACCTCATGCGAAGAGTTGATTCATTGGAAAAGACCCTGATGATGGGAGGGATTGGGGGCAGGAGGAGAAGGGGACGACAGAGGATGAGATGGCTGGATGGCATCACTGACTCGATGGACGTGAGTCTGGGTGAACTCCGGGAGTTGGTGATGGACTGGGAGGCCTGGCGTGCTGCGATTCATGGGGTCACAAAGAGTCAGACACGACTGAGCGACTGATCTGATCTGATCTCATCTGACTGGCATGTGTGTGACATGATACCCTTACAGAGTTCTTTACTGCTGTACTTTTTGTTGAAATGGCAAAAAATGAGAAACATTTAAATGCCAATCCATGAGGGGGATGGTTGGATCCATTGTGGTATCCACACTATGATGGAGAACCTAAAAAGAAGGAAGACTCTTCTTTAGTTACTAATGTGGGGTAATGTCCAAGGCACATTGGGAAATGAGTAAAAGTAAGACATAGAAGAATTACTACCACATTAAAAAAAACCCAAACCCGCAAGAAAGCTCTCTTGCCCTTTCTGCCATGAAAGAATACAAAAAGTTTGCAACCCCCAAGCCCCACCCCTACCCAAAAAAGAAGTCTGCAAGATGGCCCTCACCTTCACCGAACCAAACAAACTCCCGTTAGATTCCGGGGCGGGGAAGATCCCCTGGCGAAGGGCTACGTTACCCACTCCAGTATTCTGGCCTGGAGAATTCCATGGACAGTCCATGGGGTCGCAAAGAGTCGGACCTGACTCAGCGACTTTCATTTTCAATGTGAAGCTGTATACCCATCAGACAACTCTAATCTCCCCTTCCCCAGTTCCTGGTAACCAACACTCTACTTTGTTTCTGTGAATTTGACTGCTTTAGATACTTCATGGAGAAGGCAATGGCACCCCACTCCAGTACTCTTGCCTGGAAAATCCCATGGACGGAGGAGCCTGGTGGGCTGCAGTCCATGGGGTCGCTAAGAGTCGGACACGACTGAGCGACTTCACTTTTCACTTTCATGCATTGGAGAAGGAAATGGCAACCCACTCCAGTGTTCTTGCCTGGAGAATCCCAGGGACAGGGGAGTCTGGTGGGCTGCCGTCTATGGGGTCACATAGAGTCGGACACGACTGAAGCGACTTAGCAGCAGCAGCAGATACTTCATACAAGTAGACTTACACAGTACTTGTCTCTCTGTGACTGGCTTATTTCACCTAATATCGTGGCCTCGAGGTTCGTCCATGCCTAAGGATATGCAGGATTTCTGTCCTTTTCCAGCCTGTATAATATTCCCTGGGGTGCATACTCTACATTGTGTTTATCCATTCACTCACTGCTGGACATTTGTGTCGCTTCCACTTCTTGGCTCAATCTCATAATAAAAATGAAGATTTAAAATATAGGAGCCCTTTCTCACTTCAGGTTGATAAAGATTAAACTTTTCACAATAAAACATTTTGGTGCTTTAAAAAACAAAACAAAACCAAAACTGGCACCTTTACACCTTGTTGGGTATTTAACTTTAGTCCAGTTCTTAAGCACTTAACCGACAGGGTGCAGTTCCTTTTAACGATTCATTCAATTTTTTTAAGGTGAGATCTGAATTTAATCTCTGAAACTGATTCAATTTTGGTGACTCAGTCTATCAATCAAATCACAAAACCCTGAACTATTAAGAAAAGGTAGCTAAATTCTCTTCAGGATAAGAAGGGCGGGAAGTACGGGCATTTGAAGGTCTGTTAATTTCCAAGCAAGGCCAGGATTTTAGCCAGAAAAGGCTGGAACTGAAGCGACCGGAATCCAACAGGTTTCCGAGGCCACCTGCGCCTGCGCAGTGAAGGCTGCGGGAGGGCCCCCACCCCCACCCCGCTCGGCTAAAAGCCCCGCCTCCTGCAGGCTCGGCGATTTGGTCCAGCACAGCGCGGCCTCTGGTGACTGCAGAGCTGGGTAGGCGACGGACGCGGGCGCCGGGCAGCTCCTTGGGCTGGAGCAGAGGGAGCTGAGGGAGCAGGGCGGCCACTGCCGGAGGAAGAGGAACCCAGGGCGGGACCCGCAGTTTCAGCGGTGCCGCCGCCACCGTGGCCCGGGATCACGGACACTGATGCTACTAGTGTCGTTGGTGCCGCTCTTTGGGAATCGGTATCCAAAAGGACGGCGCGGTAAAGACCCAGAGCGTAGAGCCAGAGCGAGTGGGCTGAGGCCTCACCTGCAGCCCCGCCCCTAACGTTATCCGGCGGCTCAGAGGCCCTGAGGCTCAGGGCGGCTTCCTCGGTATCTCTGTCTCGTTTGCCTGGCTCTGGGGAAGACCCTTATAGCCCAGCCTCAGCTGGGACCACCCAGTTGAACCTTGGCCAAACTTCTGCAGTAAACACATTTGGGTCCCCCACCCCTACTCCCGAGTCCCCCACAAAGGCACGTTTCAACCTGAATTGCATCTGGAATCTGGTGGCTTTGGGAGCTGTGGAAGGAGGCGATTCTGTCCATCAAGGTACCGCTTCAGCCCGCCATCTAACATGAATCCTGCCAGTTACCAATCTACTGCCTCAGCTCCAAATTCATCCTTCAGGACCTGTCTTGTGATGGATGCTCGGAATTCTCTATAAACCGTCTCATTGGCGTGTTGAGCCAATGAAGTTCTTTCAGAAGATGGTGCTAGGCGGATACTATATAGGGAAGAGGGCTTCTGCTATGCTGTCACTTGAGTCGTGTCTGATTTTTTGCGACCCTATGGACTGTAGCCCGCCAGGCTTCTCTGTCTATGGAATTTCCCACGCAAGAATACTAGAGTGGGTTGTCATATCCTCCTCCAGGGGATCTTCCTGACCCAGTGATTGAACCCAGGTCTCCTGCATCTCCTGCAGGGGGCAGGCAGGTTCTTTACCCGCTGAACCACCACAGATCAAGAGGGTAGATGAGAGAACATCTGATGGTGTCCCAGTCCCAGCCATGCTGGCAGGATGCAAGCTCCCTCAGCCATCTTACAGCAACCCCCACCCCCGGCCCTAAGCAATCAGTCTTCACCAGGCCCCAGTCCTCTCACCTGTTGTTGGCCTCAGGTCCTCTAAACACTCAGGTATCTGGCCACCAGCTGTGGAGAGTTTGTCTCCTACTTGCCTGGGGAACGCACACCAGTGCTGGCCTGCGCAATCCTCTGCTAGCAGGTGGATTGTGACTGCGCCTTTTCCAGTGAGCTCTGAACCTCAGCTTTGGGGAGGTGGCCTCCCAAATTTGAACTTCCTTGGATACACTCCTTCAGCCCTGGGATACCATACTGAGTTCTCTTACATCCTTTTTTCATTTGTTATCATAACTTTTTTTTAATTCAACTTTCCCTGTTTAGGTCAATGGGTGGTTTCAGTCTTCTTTGTGTGTTTTTTTTTTTAATTAACCAATTTATTTATGGCTGTGTTGGGTCTTCATTGCTGCACAGGCTTTTGTCTAGATGCAGCGAGTGGGGGCTATTCTCTAGTTGCAGTGCACAGGCTCCCCACTGAGGTGGCTTCTCTTGTTGCAGAGCACGGGCTCTAGAACACAGGCTCAGTAGTTGTGGCGCATGGGCGCATGGCGCATGTTGCTCCAAGGCATGTGGGATCTTCCCGGATCAGGGATCGAACCCACATCTCTGTACTGGCAATTGGATTCTTTACCACTGAGCTGCCAGGAAGCCCTTCTTTATGTTTTTAGTTGTAAAAGTTTTGATCTTGATAGAAGTCAGATTGATACACTTAATAAAAATTCTATGTCAGGCAGTGTGCTAGGCCTAACAAGACAAGGTACTTGCTTTTTTGGAGCTTATTCTCTGCAGAGCATCATTAAATCCTCATGCACAAATAGACTCAGCATTGCAAAATTCTGAGGCAGGATATTTCAAGCACAAGAGAAGTGACAAGAACCTAAGTAATCATGAACTTGATGTATAGGAGAGCTAGAAAACCAGTGGGGCTAGAATTCAGTGACCAAAGAGAGTACAAGAAATGAAGCTGAAGAAGCAAAGTTTTAGGTAAGGGAAGCAGAACTTAGTGTCAGGACAGTTATAAGAATGAATGAAAGCAGAAAAGTTGCACCAGGGTAATAGGAATAAACTGGGATGTATGGTCACCCAGTTTACAGGCCATAGCAAAGGAGTCTGGATACTATTTTTTTTCTTTTTTTTTTTTTTTACTGCTCAAACGTTTCCATTTCATTTATTTATTTTGGCTGCACCCCTTGGCTTGTGGGATCTGTTCCCCAACCAGGGATCTAACCCAAGCCTCTGCAGTGAAAGCACCAAAGGAATCTTAACCACTAGACACCAGGGAATTCCACATCGCCATCACCACAAAAAAAACCCCAAAAACCTCCGTTTTTATTTTTTGGGTGTATGGTATGTGGGGATCTTAGTTCCTCAACCAGGGATTGAATCCAAGAACATTGAAAGCTCCAAGTCAACCACCGGACAACCAGGAAAGTCCCTAGAAATCTTTTTAAATTTAGCTTTCTGACTCTTAAGTGTTGTGCTTTTGCTTTTGCCTTCAACACTTTCATGATTTTCTGCTCAAGAAGGAAATCCTGCTTGATCCTGTCGAGGACACATTTGGCTCCCATGGACCCACCATAGGTCCTGTTGACATGATTTTTCATTTCAGACCACCATATTAGATCTTCAGATCTCACAGCATGAGCCCCCTACCATCTGTAGGCTTTGATGCTTCCCTAACCTTTTTGTAATTCTATCACCAGGAGTCCCAGACAGCCTAATTTTGTTGGAGGTTGTGTTGTAGGACAGCCAACTATGTAGGTCGAACCCTGGGCCATTCTGAAATCCTCTAGATACCGTCTCCTGAAGAACCTGAATACTATTTTAAGCGTGACTGCTTTAAATGGAATTGGAAGGTTTTGAAGAAGGAACTGACATGTTCTGATTTTTTTTTAATTATCTTTTGGCCACACCACGCAGCATATGGAATCTTCGTTCCCCAAGCTGGGATCAAACCCGTGCCCACACCTCCAGTGGAAGTGTGAATGCCTAACCGCTGGACCACCAGTGAAGTCCCAACATGATCTGATTTTAAAAGAACACTCTAGTCATGTGGAGAATGAATTATAAGGAAGCAAAGGTGGAAAAAAGGAGCTAAAGCAACCAGTTTTGGAGAATATGATGCACTTGCTGACAGCCAGGTATTCCATCCTTTCATTCCACCCCTAACACACAAAGAACCACAGTGTAAGGTTATGTTGGGAGCAAGGAAGGCTTTATGGCGCTCCTACTTGGGCCTCGTAGAAATAAGAGAGTAGCCTTTGAGATTACCTGTAGTAAATGAATGGAAACTGGGCAAGGGAGTTTCATAACTACATGAAGGAAAAGCATCAAAATGTTGAGCGCCCATCGTGGGTATGAGGTGTTTCCTTACGTAAATTAAGAAGTATTGAATTAGGATGAACCTAGAGATGATTATACTAAGTGAAATCAGACAGAGGAAGACAAATGTCACTTATATATGTGACCTCAAAAAAAAAAAAAAAAAGATACAAATGAGCTTATTTACAAAACAAACAGATTCACAGACTTCAAAAACAAATCTATGGTTAACCAAAGGGTAAACAACATGGGGAGGGAGGGATAAATTAGGAGTTTGGGGTTAACACACACACACTACCATATATAAAATAATAAGGATCTACTGTATAACACATGGAACTCTACTCAATATTCAGTAGTAACCTATATGGGAAAAGAATCTGAAAAAAAGAATGGATATATGTGTAACTGAATCACTTTGCTTCCCTGGTGGCTCAGATGGTAAAGCGTCTGCCTGCAATGCGGGAGACCTGGGTTTGATTCCTGGGTTGGGAAGATCCCCTGGAGAATAAAATGGCAATCCACTCCAGCACTCTTGCCTGGAAAATCCCATGGACGGAGGAGCCTGATAGGCTAGTCCATGGGGTTGCAAAGAGTCGAACACGACTGAGCGACTTCACTTTCACTTTCTTTCACTTTCACACTCGAAACTAACATGTAAATTAGCTATTTTTGTTTAGTCCCTAAGTCACGTCCAACTCTTTGTGACTCCCTGGACTGCAGCATGCCATGCTTTCTTGTCCTTCACTTATCTTCACAAAATCAGCTGTAGCTGAATGTAAAATAAAAATTAAAAAAACAACAACAGTGAATCAGACGGAGAGGTAGCAGGGACCCTGCCCCTGGGGGGGTTGTGTTAAGCCAGGGTAGAAATTGATTGGAAGTTATTGAATTTTTCAGCAGTACAGGGATATAAACGTGGATGTGTTCCATGTGTATACATATAGATGTGATATAAATGTATGTATGTGATATATATATACAATGTGCTTGCTCAATTGTGTCCAACTCTGCAATTCCATGGACTGTAGCCTACCAGGATCCTCTGTCCATGGGATTCTCCAGGCAAATACTTGAGTAGGTTGCTGTTTCCTATTCCAGGGAATATCTTCCCCTCCCAGGAACTGAAACTGCATCTCTCACATTTCCTGTACTACAGGTTCTTTACTGCTGAGCCATTGGGAAAACATATAATACACATACATTACATATGTATATATATGAATACCCTGACATTAATGTAGGATAAATTTCAGAGATCAAAGATTGGAGGAGAAAGGAAATAGAAAAGAGAAAAATCAGAAGAATTCTCACTGGTGAACGCAAGCAACATAATTTATTAAGTATGCAAGGCAATGCACTAAGGCTTTTCCATTTCATCTGCGCATAATAAATGAGTATGGCTATTTTCATTTGTACAAAACTCTCATATAAGAAACTTATTTAGGTTACAACAAGTACTGAGCAGCCACAAGGTATTTAAAGCTGACTTGTTACAGAGGAAGGTCCCCCCCGCCCCCACACACACAAAAAACCAAGCCTGTGATGTTATATATGTACATTCAGAATTTTATTTCAAAACAAAGAACCGTAGTAACAATAATAGAAAAAATCCATTTGGAAATTATTCACAACCTGGTCACTGAGAACTGGAAAAAATTCCATGCTGCACCACTGCCAACCCACTGGTCTGAGTCGGAGCAGAGGTGCAGTTGGAGGACAGTCCCCCGTCACGGCAAAGCCCTGTCCCAAGGCTCTGCGAGTTTTGTACCCAAAGCCTCAGCAACCAGAGGGAATGAATGGTGAGAAATTAGAACCAAAATACTGTCATAGGCAAGGGTTTGACTGAAGGGCTTGAAATATGTAAGCACCAAAGAGGGGAAGGGAGATCAAGTAACATATGAAGGAGGGATGAAGAGCCCAGTCTCCACTTCTAAAAATACTGGATGATCCTGGAGGTGGCCATGGGCTGTGGCAAATGCAATCCCTCCATCTCAGCAAACTCTCTCGCCACCCCAGATCTAGAAGCTTATTGTCCCCTTAAGAATGCCTCCCTCTCCCCCATGACGCCCTTCCAGCGCACCCACGAGGCATCATGTCCTGGTCTCACACTCTTTCCTGTCTTTCCCTGCTGTCTGAGTGGAGAGTGAGTCCTCCACTCTCAGTCTCAACATTTAGGGAGTTCTCTCTGTCTTCTCCAACAAGGAAAGGCAGCCTGATGAGATGGAACTCTAAAGTTTCAAAGAAAACCATTGATGCAGATTCCACCCAGCAGAGGCAGTGTTGTTTACATATACACAAGTCTGAACACATTATACCCAACAGGGGCCTTAGGAACCCAACAAGATAACCAGCAACTGCTTCATGACGGTGCACACACGTTCACGCACACGTCACGTGTGGTCTACAGGAAAGTTCAAGTCCCTCAGGGGGCACCTGACGTAACACTATGGTAACGTGGTAACAAGGGTAACTTGACATGGTAAACAGACATAAACAAGCATGAGATGACCCTCATGTAATAACACACGTCAACTGGATAATAATCGTTCAGGAAGAAAATCGTTTTCCAGCACTGAGGTTATAAATTCCAAGTTAGCTATAAACATCTCTAAGTTCTTTTAAAGCTATGGCTTAAAGCAAAATAAAAATCAACATCTAAAATCCTCTAAACAACAAACTGAAGAAATAATGAACCTCTACCAAGAACCAAGATTTTTGGTTGCTCACTTGGGAGGCTCTCCCACCAGATGGGTGATAGGAATATTTTTAAAAGTGAGTTTACTACAGAGAAAGAAGCTGCTTGGTCCAGTGAGGGGAGAGAGGATTTGTAGAAATAACCGTCCCTTCTCTGGACTCCATCCAAAATTAGAACCCATAGACCCCTATTAACTAAAATGCCCACCTTAGCAATAATGCTACATTTCAAGTAATACTACATATAATCTTAAATGAAGAAAAAAGTTCCAAAGGAAACCAATAGCTTCTTTATACAGGCACATGACTTTTCTGAGAAAGTTGAGAGTTTTTATCTTAAGGATAGAAATTGTTAAGAGGCAACGTGCAAACCTCATACACCACATCATGCATCCTCCAATCATGCATGACCTTTCTCCCTAAATCCTTCCCTTCTTATTGCACCTTAACCTCTTCGGTATCAAATCTTCCACCCTATAACCTCTCTTGAAGCACCTCCCTCTAACCTCAATTTCCTTATGTTTTCATTATTTGGTAAAATTACTTTATATTTAAAAAAATAAATATTTATGCAATAAAACCAGAAGATAAAATAAATAAAACTCAAGTTAATTTGCTCAGCAGAGCTGTACGGAAGTGAAGGAGGAGCTCTTATGGAATCCCTCTCTGGCCTCCACTCTTAAGTGTACCTGCTTCCTGGTGAGTTGGAGGTTGGAGGAATGGCACCTTCTAGCCCACTCCCCAAAATGCCTTGAGGCAATTTTAGAACCTAAGGGAGCAGGAGCTGGCCAAGTTGTCACATACCAAGCGGCCAATCCCTCCTGAAATGAAGGTAGGTTTACTTGGTCTCTCCTGAGCTGAAGAGAATGTCCAAGAAATGAAATTTTTAAAAGCCATTGAACACAACGACTAACCCCAGCCTTGGGATACTCTGAGCGCCCATCGAGTATGTGGATGAGAAAGGAATGGAGTAGCAGCATTCAGAAACAGTCCTGGGTTACAACCTGATGAGGTCTCCCCGCTTGCTCAGGGGGAGGTTGCTTTACGTGACGGGAGGGAGGTGGGTAAGAGGCACTTCTTAGGCATTGGTGTCCTTCGTGGGCTGGATGCTGTTCATCTCCATGATGGGGCCTTTCTCACCGCGGGTTCCTGTCTGCGTCTGCCCTTCAAAGGCTCGTGTAATTTCCTCAAAAGTCCTGCCACGGGTCTCAGGAACTTTGAAGAAGGTGAAGACCCAGAAGATAACGAGGAAGACAGTGAAGACGATGAAAACATAGGCGCCTAAGTAGAACTGGTGAAGAGATACAGAACAGAAGAGTCAGTCAGTTCCCTCACAATCATATTTCTAATAGCCTTGAAGGCATAACCCCCCCTAGACTTCATCAAAACAGTGCAGTCTCTTCAGTGACTTGCTCATGATTTCATTGGTAACTTCCTAGATTTCTCTGCAATTTTGTGTCATTCCTTTTCCTAGTCATTAAAGTTAGCCATTTCCAAATACCTATTGAGTTTTTAGGACTTTTGATTAATATCATTATTTTTTAATTTATTTTTGGCTGTACCAGGTCTTCGCTGCTGTGGTTGGGCTTTCTCTAGTTGCCGTGAGTGAGGGCTACTCTTTAGTTTCAGTGTGTGGGCTTCTCTTATTGCGAAGCATGTGGCAGGTGAAGTCTTCCCAAACCAGGGATCGAACCCCTGTCTTCTGCTTTGGCAGGCGAATTCATAACCAAAGGACCAGCAGAAAAGTCCTTTTGATTATTTTTAAAAATCTGGGTTTCTAAAAGACTCACAGAAATTGGAAATGCATCCTAGATGTCCACTGCTAGTTCCTTTATTTAACAAATCAACTCTAGGCCATTTTACAGTAGGAGCTACCTCATCATTAACATCCTATCCTCAGTGAGCCTTTTGGATCAGGCTGTTAATGCTACACCAAATGATGGATTTTAAATATTGATTTGGAATCCTAAGGCCTATCATTGCTATTCTGTTCCTAAGAAGAACTATGTATTAGTTGGTTTCAACGTGGGTTGCATGAGTTTTAAGTTACTTACCGCGGCCGAGGGGAAGAGGAGTCCAACCAAAAAGTTGGAGGTCCAGTTGGAACAACCAGCCACTGCCATGGCAGCTGGACGGGGTCCCTGACCAAAGAGTTCAGCCACAATAAACCAGGGAATAGGGCCTGGGCCAATTTCAAAGAAGGCCACGAAGACCAGGATGGCCCCAATACAGATAAAGCTCATCCAGCTATGATTATCCTACGAGAAAGGAACAGAGGAAAGTTAGTATTAAAGACAGCATGCCCAGGTAGGTGCCAGCTTCCCACAGATGAGGACTGATGGAATAATGAAAAGTTCCTTCTATCCCATGATGTAAAGGAGTTACTGGACCTAGAAACCTTGGGCTTTGTTGTTGTTCTTGTTTTTGTTTTGGCTGCACCATGCAGAATGTGGGATCTTAGTTTCCTGACCAGGGATTGAACCCTCACTCCCTGAAGGCAGATTCTTAACCACTGGACTGTCAAGGAAGTCCTAGCAGCCTTGGGTCTTGGAATCTTAGCAGTATGATCACACGTGTTATTCTGCACATTCTGAGACCATTTCATCAGCTGTAAAACCAGATTAATGACCTTAACATCTCTTTAAGAATGAAATGAGACCATATATTTTACAAGCTTTATGTCATATAGCTATAGGGATGACAGCAATTTAATTATCTATCTCTGAAAATCCACTTTTCTTAAACCTCTGCACGTATTGCTTCTCTCAAAGTTCACTTGTGTAATCACCAAACCTCGACAACCCACCCCCTCACCTTTCTCCACTCCTCCCTTTCCTTTACAAAGAGTACTCACCTTCAGTAACAAAGAAATCGTCATGAGGATGGAACAAAAAGCCATCCCTCCAAGGCCAATCAGGTGAAGAGTCCTCCTCCCAGCCCTTTCCACCAAGAACACCTAAAAAAATGATTTAGAAAAAGTACCCGTGAAACAATGTCACTTTCCTTTTCAGAAGACACTGTATGAGCTACTGGAAGCTGCCTGACCAGCAGCAGGGTACCTGCGATAGTCACACTGCCTCTCCTCTAGCTCTGAGTTAAGAGCATCCTCCACGGTCCCCTCTGTGCTTCCCTTTGCACATCTATCTTCATTTACTCATCATTCAATAGCTCTTTTCCCCAACAGGGAATTAGAACAAAAAAGGTTTAACTAAAAGGCAGCAGGGAGATGGAAGGACATGCCACCTATACTTGAATATGTGTACCAAGAATTCTCCACCCTGCTTGAAAATGATCAAAACATCTGACTTACAGACACCACGGTGAAGATGGTGTTGACCACACCTGCGCCGATAGTGGCATAGACCGGCTCCTGGACACCCGCATCTTTGAAGATTCCTGTCGAGTAGTAGAACACCTAATAGGGAACAAAAGGTGCGACTGTGAAATACAGTTGTGTGTAGCAGTTGCACTGAACCCTCAAAAAATCAACTCAGAAGTCCCAGAAGTTCAGGAGTACCTTCCAGCAATTTTTTGTTGTTGTTGTTCAATCACAGTATCTTTTCTGCAAACAAATGATCTTTTGTAACTTATTTTCTTGTTAGTTGTCTTCAACTCTAGCTACTTAGCTCCATTTTTTCCCTCCAAACTATGCTCATTCTTACTGCTCCATTTAGTCTCTTCCTGAAGTCTGCTTTTAGTAATTTAGATAGAATGGCTTAAGTCCTGTTAAGTTTTTCAATTCTGCTTTACCGATAGACTCTTACCCCAACTCCCACCCCCACCAATAATGACAGGCATTGATGGATCAACTTGATAGGGAAGAAACAGAAGGGTAACCTCAGCCTGCTTGTTTTTAGAACGTGGGCTGGAATTCCAGGCACTGGATCTTTACAAGTGTTTTAGTAAATAACACCAGTGATTATTTTAATTGAATGCACACTATTAAATAAGCTACAATTTATACTATCCTTATTATTCAGTCAACAATGTGCTAATACGCAGGGCTGCCACAACTACCATAACTTAAGAGATGTGGAAACATTGGACTCAGACCTGAAGATAACAAGGCAACAGGATCTAGGTTGCTCAGGCTCTTAGGCTTGGTTTGGGAGTTTATGATTTCACCCAGAATATCTGCCTCCACGGCAGCCCCTATTCAGCAGACTTAAAAAAAAAAATTGGTGTGGTACATTCTGTTTTTTTCTTTTGTTCTTATTGTTATTTATTTTTAGTTTTTGGCTGCACCATGCAGCATGTGAGATCTTAGTTCCTAACCAGGGATTGAACTTGTGCCCCCTGCACAGGAAGTGCTGAGTCTTAACCACTGGACTGTCAGGGAAAAGTTCTTCATCAGAGTTTTTGATCAACATACACTCCTACACTGAGAGTGACTGTCTGCAGAAACAAGTCTTCAAAGCCCTACAGCCTAAGATAGAAACCATGTATATTTTCCAAAATAAGATTCAGGCTGTGCTCTTGGAAATTGAGATAAATAGTATCATCCTCATTAAAAACTGCTGCTCTGGGAGAGAAGCAAGGGTGAGCTAATTAAAATTTGTTTTTTAAAAAAATTCCAAGAATATTTAATAACATAAAGCTTGTAAGGAAAGACATTTGAACAGTTAAAACTAGAGATGAATAATCATGCCAATTCTCCTTCTTATATAAAAGCACACAGATCAAAAACCTAACTCAGACATACACACATCAAGCAAACTTATAATAAAGTCATGCTGCCTGGAACCTTGGGGCCAGGTTAAGCTCACCCCTATGTTATCTTACTGAAAGCCAGTTTTACTTTGCTGGGTAAACACTGTCCAGCCTCTTACCCTTCTGCCTTTAAGGGAGATTAGAAAATATAGTTTGTTCAAAGGTAGGTTGGAAAACTGACTTTCACCCATCATTTACTGAAGTGGAGGAGGGAAGGGGGAAGGGGCCTGCCTGCAGAGCACTCATCCACCATTTGTTTAACTTTCCCAGGGTAGGCTTTTTCTGATCCTGTTCTGCAGGGATCAGACTTGGGGGAGGCAAGCAGGTGCCTGGGTTGTAGAACTGAAGAATGTGGCCTTCTCAGGACCCGTTTTATACTTGGACACCTCCCTCTAGTCCCAGTTTCACTGTTCCAGACAGTCCTGAGTGTATATTTTATTACAGTGGTTTTTCAAATGAGGAAATTTGAGACTGAGATCCATCGGAACCATCCGAGAGGACTTTTCAGACCATCTTCCCTCTGAGGTTCTAATATAATAGCCTCTAATCCCTCACGGGAAGCACAAACACAAGTTTCCTTGTGGTGCGTTAGGGAGAGAGGCTAAAGACCAACTTACTATTTTAAGTTATCATGTGTTTTTTGCAAAACTGCTTTGTCATAAAATGGTTTGATCACACTGATCATATTATGATGGCAAATCCTCAGCTCATGAATTGGTACTTAGAGAGAGGTCTGGAGTGTTCTCCATATCCAAATATATCAAATATTTTATCTGCAAAAGGACAGAGGTGTAGGAATACCTTCTCTGCTAACACCCAGGACTCAAAAGAAGGAAGCAGACTTTTGCACAGAATATCATGGCTACCTGCCCGATGCTACCTTCCATTTGGCCCCACACTTTAAACAATCACAGTTACTATTCTAAGTTGTAAAAAATATACACAATGGTAAGGCCAGCTCTGTCTGGGTACCCTCACACCTCCTAATTGCTCCCTAGGGGTTTACACTGATTTCAGGTTGTAAAGTCCTGGGAAAAAACCCCAAGGTGTGCCCGTTCTCAGATCTGCCTGGATTACATGGCCTACGTTATCATTGATGACATCATCCAAGACAGATGAGAGTTAAAGAGAACTGGATATTTTAAAAATGAGTGGTTGGGAACTCCCTGGTGGTCCAGTGACTAGGACTTAGCAGTTTCGCTCTGGTGGCCTGGTAACTCCTCACTTCCAATGCAGGGGGCACGGGCTTGATCCCTGGTTGGAGAAGTAAGATCCTGCAAGCTGAGAGGCACAATCAAAAAAGAAAAAAAGCCGTCCAAAACAGAGGATGAATAAAAATTAGATAAATTATGATACTCCATAATGTTAAAAAAATCTGGAAGAGGACAAATGTTCACGACAAGTTCTAAGACTAAGGGTGAGAAATTTTTCATTCTCTCATCTTGCCACACAAACGTGTATTATAGATATAGCTTTAGAAGATAAATACAAAGACAAGTCTAAACCTGGATAATGTGCGTTTTCTGAGAAACCACTACCAGGCAAACATTGTGAGAGACCCTGGGTATATCAGAAGGTGAGCAGTGGCCAGTGTGATTCACCTCTGGTCAGGTGTGTTGTTGTTTAGTCACTAAGTCACGTCCGAATCTTTGTGACGCCATGGACTGTAGCCCACCAGGCTCCTCTGTCCATGGGATTTTCCAGGCAAGAATACTGGAGTGGGTTGCCACTTCCTCCTCCAGGGGATCTTCCTGACCCAGGGATCGAACCCTCATTTTCCTGAATTGGCAGGTGATTCTTTACCACTGAGTCACCAGGGAAGATGGTCAGGTGATTCCAGTGAAATGGGTCAGACACATCTGCCCCGAATGGATACTCACTGCATTGATCCCAGAGAGCTGCTGGGAGAGCTGGAGCATGATAGAGATAATGATGGGTTGCCGGTAGTTGGGGGCGCGGAAGAGCTCTAGCACTGTGACTTGCTTCTCCTGCGACATCCGCATACTCTCATCCTTCATCTCCTGGATATCCTGAGCCACGTCCTCGGTGCCCCAGAGTCTCTGGAGGACTGCGGAAGAGGAGAGGTCACAGATAAGGTACTGGCTAATGCCTTGCCCCCATGAGATAGCTGGGAAAAACGCCACTCTGAGGAGCCCTGTGTCTGGCCTGAACTTGCCTTCTCACCCCTCGCCCCATGTGACTTCAGAGTAATCAGACAATTCTCCGCTCAGGTTCTGGAGGGCAGGGAAAGGAGATGACAAGAACCAGATCCAAAACCCTCATCTTAAAAACAAACCAGTCCTGAGGTTCCTACAGTGAAAGCATGAAGGATACTCACTCTCCTTTGCCTTCTCCTCCTCCTTTCTGTTAATGAGCAAGAATCTAGGACTTTCAGGGCAAAATGGAAGGGCAGCGCACTGGATGATGGCTGGTAAGATGGTGAAGCCCAGGAGCAGAGGCCAGAGATCTTCAGTCCCCAAGATGACTTTTAGACCAAAGATCTAGAAAACAAAGACAATACTATAAATTCCATACTTTATAGGCCACATGCTTAGTTGCTCAGTCATGTCTGACTCGTTGCGACCCTTTGGACTGTAGCCCCCCAGGCTCCTCTATCCATGGGATTCCCCAGGCAAGAATACTGGAGTGGGTTGTCATTTCCTCCTCCAGGGGAACTTCCCAATCCAAGGATCAAACCGGAGTCTCCTGTGTCTCCTGCACTGCAGGTAGATTCTTTATCCACTGAGCCACTGGGGAAGCCACAAATTGATTAAAAAAAAAAAAATGTTCAGAAAATCATCTGGCCTTCTATCACAGGCAAAGACAGCTTTTTCTTTTTCTACCCTACCTGTTTCCTTAGCCATCTATGAGCGCTAGTAATATTAATTAATATCTGAAACATGTAGTTGAGTAAGTGCCAGACATTTTTTGTTTGTAAAAACTGAAGCATGGTTGATTTAAGTACCAATGTACAGCAAAGTAATTCAGTTATATATATTTACAGAACCTTTTTTAAATATTCTTTTCCATTGTGTTTATCATAGAATATTAAATATAGTTCCCTGTGCCACACATTATTTTTGGTGACTTTATCTGTCAATTCACTTAACGAGCCATGAATGAACACTCAATAAGTTCTAGAGTACCTGGGCCACCAGAATTCCGATAACGATGCCCAGCTGGTTGAGAGTGCCAAAGGCGCCCCGCAGGGCAGTAGGGGAGATCTCTCCAATGTACATGGGCACGAATCCTGTGCAGAGTCCGCAGAAGAGGCCGATAATCAGTCGGCCCAAGATCAGCATTTCAACTGACTCTGCTATTTTGCAGAATCCCATAAGGCAGCCGCCAGCTATGGCCAACAGGTTGACAATAAGCATTGAATTGCGCCTGGAAGATTAAACAAAGATAAGGAAAATTTGCAAAACAGAGTCCACCTCTCCCCTTCTTTCCTAGTCACTCTACCATTCTCCAGGCTCATACATCTTTTGGTCTAACTTTTCCACTTTCTAGTATCAGAACATATCTGATCGGGATAATCAGGACTAATGGTTCCTACACCTCGGCCTACATGAGACTCACCTAGAGAACTTGTTGCAGATTTTCCCCTCTACATCCTAGCTATAGGGTAGGATTTTAGGAAGCACTTCAAGGCCATTTGTTCTCAAAGTTGTCCACAAACTAACAGCATCCATCAGCTAGAAATTTACTAGAAATTAAAATTGTCCCACTCCACCCGACTCATCATTATGTCTGAATGTGGCTGGGGGGCGGGGGAGGGGGATGGAGACTGGTCTGTGGGATTGGTTTTCCCTTGATGGGAATGTCACATGCTTTTTATTCAAATGCACCATCACCTCCCTGCTCTAAGCCTCAATGCTTGTCTTCAATGCAACCAGTACAGCCCCCTTCCTTGCACAGTTTCTGGTCAATACCTGCCAAATCGGTTGACAAAGAGTCCGACGGAGAAGGAGCCAATCATACCACCCACGGAGAAGATGGCCACAGACAAGGACCACAGGGATGTGAGGAGCACGCTGGACGGGGGCGGTTCTGACCGCTCTTCCAAAGTGTAATTGAGAAAGTCTTTTATGATCTGCCAATTAAAATGGGTGGTGGGAGAAAAGACCATTACAGTTGGATGAGAAAAGAGACAAAACACTCAGGATCTTCCCCTCCCTAAGAGAACAGTGTTCCAGTTACTTTGTAGGTAGAGAGTCGAGGGAATAAATAGATGGCAATGTAAGAGACAGGTAACATTGGAGTTCATGTTACCAGATCTGAATAACTTAGTTGTCCTGAAACCTCACACTGCACCCCTGCACCCCGACTTTGTAACTAACCTCTAGGGGACAATAAGGGAAATGTGTCACCAGAGGGTGAGAGGATGAACGGGCCCAGTCCAGGGTGCAGGGGGCCCCTGTCCTGAGCCTCTTGCTTTGATCAAGGATTCAATTAGATCCCCACCAATATCATGCCCCATCTCAGTCTTAGCCAAGTGAGCTACCAAGTCTGTCTAAGCATGATAATTCTGGAAACCCTACCTAAAGGAATACTTTCCCCATTCCAAACTCAAACTCTTGTTGCCTGGCACTCACCGCCTCAGGAGCATTGATGACTCCAGTGTTGTAGCCAAACTGGAAAGAGCCTATGGTAGCAACCGAGATGGCGAAGATCAGAGGTGCGGTGACCTGGGGGGAAGGTAGAGAAGAACATTCCTTAAAATTCTTGATCCATGACTGGCTCTTATTAAGGAGAACGCACCATGAAATTTTTGCACCTTGTTTTATGCCCCTGGATACGTTCCAGTGCCTCCCAGTTTATAGTCTCTGGGAACTTGAATTTGTATTCTGCTGTTATCTGAAAATTGTATAAATCTTAATTAGGTTGAACTGGTTCATAGTGCTTTTCAGGTCTACCACAGTCTTCTACTTTTCTGTATATTCATTCTATTAATTTTTGAGTTTGATATTGAAAATTCCAACTAAAAATCTTGATATATCTACTTAAAAAAATTGTAATATATAGTGGAACTATATGTAACTTTGTTCTGTATTTTCCAAGTCTCCCGTAAACGTGTTATTATACTTTCATAATTTAAAAGAGAAAAATACCATGAAGATAAAATTTTAAAAACAAAAGAAAATTTAAAAAAAGAGAGATTTATATACTAGAACTCAGCTGGTTGGTGGTAT
This sequence comes from Bos indicus, assembly GCF_029378745.1. Taxonomy (NCBI): domain Eukaryota; kingdom Metazoa; phylum Chordata; class Mammalia; order Artiodactyla; family Bovidae; genus Bos; species Bos indicus. The sequence goes on from NC_091764.1 coordinate 101,485,438, forward strand.
GAAAACAACAACCTAACCATTTAGGTAGTGAATAAGGAACACAAAAGAACTGAAGAGCTTCTCTGGTGATACAGATGAGCATGAAGAGTAAACCTGGGGAAATTCTGGAAAGAAAACTTGGGAAGGGACAAGTTAGGAGAACTGGGTTACTCCGTTTGTAACTATTCAAACAGCAGCCCCAGGTATATCCCCAGGCAAGCACAGAATTGTGCTCAGGGATAGAAAAAACTGTGAGGGCAGACCGCAAAACCCTAGGATTGTTGAGAACAGATTACTCTGCGACCAGCTAGAGCCAGTGTAGGCTCCCCCGTACCCCAAATTCCACAAAAGCACGAGTGCTGGTGACGTGTCGTCATCACCAGGATGCTCGCAACTCTGGGTCACAGAATCTGCACGATCCGCCCGCCGTACCACCGTACCCTTGGTCCCATCTCAAATTCTGCCCGTTCACTTAAAGAGGTACTGCTATCCCCCACCCACCCACCAGGGGGCGAGAACAAGCTGACTCCCAATTCAAAATGCAGACATTTTGTGAGGGGGCTGTGCTGAAATCAACCCAGTCATCACTCACCTTGTCGGGGATAATTCTAGTAGGTGTGATCTTAATTTCCACCCCAAGAGAGCTCAATTTTTATGCCTGAGAGCTCCCCGCCTCCGCCAACCCTTTCTCATCTTAAACCCCTTCTCTATCAAGTCAGGCAGTGGCAGGCCTGGAGTTAACAGTTTCCCAAATTGACCTTGCCTCCACTGGCATCTAAGTACTCCCGGGGCCCGTGGGGGCAGCGCTTTCTGCTTCATCCACTCCTTTTAGTAGAAACCTCTTATTTTCTCTCATCATTTAAATCCTTGAGGGCCTTCCCACTTTTTCATCCCTTCTCTCATCTTTTATTTTCAGATAAATTAAATTACCTTGGTGAAAATGCCTTTCTCCCTACAAATACCGCATCCACAACACACAATAATATATTAATATACTGTGCGCTCACAATCATGGAATTCTCTCTCCTTAGGTAATTCAGGGAATCCCATAAGTCATGGAACAGATGATGGCTGGACACCGACCCGGCACCCCCAAAACAAACCTCAGGTCTTTTCAAGGTCTAAAGCATCAACGCCACCATACCGCCCCTGATCCCCTGAACACTCAACTTCACATCCTCAAAAGCATGTAATTGTATTAAAGAAAACACACACACACCCATGTGTGTAATACAAACACAACTTCTCCAGGTGACTTTTCCCACCCCAAGAAGGTGAATGGAACTGGGATGAATTCTTTATAGGACATGACATCCGAAAAGAACTGTGTAAGTGCGGCACTGCAGGCTGGGGGAGCAATGGGAAAGGCTTCCAGATTGCTAGGTGACTCCGCGTAACAGAGCTCAGCCAACGCCGGTACAGCTTGCCTTTCCGAGTGCATCCCAAGCCGGCAAAAATAACCGGTAACCGTATCGCTCTTACCTTCGTGGTCCCCATGGCCCTAATTTAATTCTTTTCAAATCTTCGATAAAGATCTAGGAGTGGGGCTCCAGAGACCCCTCTTCCAGGCAGCAAAACCTCCAAAATGTCCTCTATCGGCGGCAAGTTTTCCTCCAGGTCCTCAGTAGCGAGCCTATATCTCACGCGTCTATATAAGCTTCGGGGAGGGCGGAGCCCGAGAGACAAGCCCCCAGCCCCACCCTACCCGCCTCCAATCTCTGGAGCTCCTTAGACGCGTAGACCTCAAACACTGCCCCCTCCCTAGGCAACACCCCCCAACCCACCCCCAAGGCCAGCTTTTGAAAACCACATCCTGCCCCCACCCTACTCAATTTTTTTTTTTTTTTTTTTAAGCTTCTTCTCCTTCCCCGTTTTAAGAGCACGTTTCACAGACAAAATGCTACCAGAAAAAGCCTGGAGGGAGGGCAGATACACTTTATTTTTTGCTCTCGCAAGTGCTCAGAATTAAATCAGTCCGTAAAAAGATGAGAATAAAGGCTATCCATATTCGGCAAAAGTCGCTGGATGTAAACAGAAAACATTCATAATCCTATGACTTTATCAGCTGCTCTTTGATTGCAGGCTGTGTCTACAATCTTGGAGGGGAGGGAAGGACAGTCTGAGAGAAGGAAAGCCAAAGAAGGAAGAACTGGAAGAGCTCTCGGCTCCACTTGTCCTCTGACTTAGCATAGTCTCTCCTGGGAGAAAACCTGAATATCCAGGAGCCAAACCAACTCTTCCTGGGTTCCAGGAAGCAGAGAATCAGCTGGCCTGGGACACAATCCAAACTCCTGAAAATGTCGTTCACCAGCTTCCCACCCAGCTGAATCCCACCCACTCTGCAGTGTTTTGCCCCTAGTCTCATGTTGACAGCATCTAGAGAGAGAACAGTTGTAAGGTTCCATTATACAGGTATTTTATTTGCAAAGGAAAAACTGTGTATCAGAAAGAAGTTGGGGATTCATCAGTAGAGAGGGTCAAAAAGTCCAGGCCCTCAGGAATCAATGGTGCGCCCCTTCTTCCACTTAAAACATTCAAGAGGGACGGGGGCAACTGCTTCTTACACAACTGGAAAGAACTGCCAACATCCTATTCCTTCTGGGCTGTGAGAGAAAAGTGTGAGATACACATCTGATTTCCAAGCCATACAAGAGAAGTGAGCAAGAGGAGGAGGAAAAAGATAGAAGGAAAATGAGAGCAGAGGAAGATGAAGGAAAATAAAAGGCCGGAGAAGTGGCTCCCATGTGAGAGTAAAGGAAGGGGGACAATTTAGTTGGGTGAGTTGGGTGAGCAATTATATCAGGCCTTTAATGGTGGGAAGTTATCAATAGTCAAGTTCCCATTGCCTATTGATCTGTAGCCTAGCAACTCCAGCAGGGGAGGAGGGGGTGGGGTGGCAGAAGCAGGTTAAGAGGTAGAATTTGGCTGGAGGAGTCACTGCTGATAGTGCATCTTCCTTTGGGGTTTTGGTTGGGTGCCTGGAATCCAAACTGGTACTACTGGGCCTGAAACAAACCACCTCATGTGGTCTGTCCTTAAATGAGGATTCAAAAAACCAAAACAGCAACTGAAGTATAATTGACTGACATTTTTATATTAGTTTTAGGTGTACAACATACTGATTCGGTATTTTTTATTATTGTGGGGGGGAAGTTTTTTGTTTTTATTTTTTTTAACTTTTTCTTCTATATTGGAGTATCGGCGATTAACAATGCTGTGATAGTTTCAGGTGGACAGAGAAGGGAACTCAGTCACACCTGATTTGATATTTATATACGTTACAAAATTATCACCACTAAATGAAGGTATTATTCAGTCTGGCTGTTAGCGGAGAAAACTGGCGATGAGTGAAACGTGACTTCCAAAAAAACCTTCCCATGAGTCCTGCCTCCCCTCCCCCGCGTCACCCCCCTGTATTCCAGGAAACCCTGAGCCAGGAGGCCCCTTTAGTTACCACAGCAACTGAGTTTAGCAGTCTAAGGACAAAGAATATCCTGTATGGCAGCGCTGCCAGCAGAAATTCAATCTAAGCCATTTATATAAGTTTTCTAAATGACCACATTAAAATTTTTAAAAGGAAAACATTAGAAAGAAGAATTGATTTTCATAATTATTTTATTTGACCTGATAGCCAAAATAATATTTGAACAAATAATGTATGTATATATATTAATATATGTTAAGATAGTTTACTTTTTTTTCCCTAGTAAGTCTTTGAAATCCAGTGTATATGTTTCGTTTACGACACATCTCCATCGTAGACTCTGTTTTCTACAGCTACAGTAATAAGTTGTTCTAATCAAAACAACAAAGCTGTGTTTGATGGGAAAATATTTTCAACTGCTTCAATTTTAAATGTACTAAAATGAGCAGTTCGGATGCTCGGTCCCTCCTCAGTCTGCCAGCCTTGTACGTGCCCAGCGGCACCAGGAGGCTGGAGGCTGGACCCTGAAGGTTCACACAGAGACACGTGTCTTTTTCTTCATTCTTTTTTAATCTTTGATTTTTATTTATTATTTGTGTCAGAATATCATTCTTTTTTTTTGGCCGCACAGCTTGTGGGATCCTAGTTCCTTGACCAGCAATTGAACCCCTACCTTCATCAGTGAAAGCGCAGAGTCCTAACCACTGCACCACCAGGGAATTCCCTCACCATGTCATTCTTGGCTGTAAATCACTTTATTTCTTCTTTTCCTTTGCTTTAGAATGATTTTTTCTTTACTGTTTTGCAAGAGCAAATGGCACCAGTGAAAGGAAAACGTAGGTCTTTCGGACCCCTTCATCCACTCAGAGCAGGCTCCAATGTGATTCCAGAAAAATTATTTTTCCCCGTATTTATTGAAAGGACAGATGAAATCATTGTAAAGGGCTAGAATTATATCTGTCTCAAATGATTTGTGTAAAATCAGGGTAGTCAAACAATTCCCAGGGTCAAGTTTTAGATGTCTGAAACCTTTAGGTTTTTCCTTCTTGCTAGAAGAGGAGGGACGGTGAAAGGGAGGGAGATCTGAAACCTGTTTGCCGTGGCTAAACTCAAACTGCCTTTAAGAAAGTGGCTCAGTGGCTGAGAGGGACAGAAAAAACTCTTTTTTTTTTTTAAATGGTATTTTTAAACGGTAAAAACTGAAATTCAACAGGATCTCAAGAATTTAAGAGTAGGCTGAGCATATTGAGACAATGCTCTTTGAGCAAGTGGGTTTCTCAGAAACCTGATAAGGAACCTGACTTGTCCCCAAGGTGACAGGGACCTCTCAGTTAAGCAATCCTCATCCTGGGCCACAGATAACAGTTGCTCAAGACGACTGTTTGCTGATGTTTTGGGGGGATTGGTTGAGGGGACTGGGGTCTTGGGGGCACTTTGGAAGCAGGCAGCACTAGCTTCCAAGCTCCATGTAGTCAGGAGCCACAGCTCAGGCAACCAGCCTCCAGGAAGTAAGCCACGGAGGCCGGCAAACTGTCCTACAGCGGGTCTCCTGTGTCATTTAATTCCTGTGTGGTGTTCTTCCATCTTTACTGAAAACAGGAGGAGGCAATGGGTTGGATAAATTTCAAAATGGAATCTGTTGGGGAGGAATTGGCGTGAAATCCCTGAAGAATGGGGATCATGACCTGAAATCTCTTAGATCCAGATGCAGGTATTTGCCACCGAGAATCTCAACCCCAGTTTCGGGTTCCTTTGTGGGAAGATGTTTGGAAATGTGATAACCAAGCAGGAAAACAAATAGATCTCAAATCCTAAAGCCTGGAAACAAAGGGCTGTAAACACGTTTACCTTGTCAAGATAAAGACAGGGAAAACTACCTCTTCAAGAGAACAATGTAAATGGTATTTCAAGGCCCAACAAAAAAAGCTAGTGACTGCTTTGAAGATATCCTAAGTTAATTCTACTCTTCGCTAGTATTTGTAATATTCCTCCTAAAGAACAACTTTTGCACTGGATGTTATTTATTAATCTCCTTTTATCAGGCTAGGTGTAGATGGAGTTGATTTTGAATCTGAAAACACTACTTATTTTCAGAGTAGAAAATAAAACTCTCAGGGTGAAGAAAGAAAAAATTTGAGAAATGTTGATTTTCCTGTCTAAACAGGGTTTCAATCATTCATCATTCCAATTGATCCTGAAGGACCTAATCCCATCTCCCAGATCCTTATGATTTTCTTCTGCTCCTCCAATATCTTCAAAAGTTTATCACACGCCAGTGCTATATGAATTACCTTAAATCAAAAATATCCGACACGGCTGAAGTGACTTAGCTTCACACAAAGAGACTAGCATGCACACAAATCAAAATATAATCACATCATCTCCTAATCAAGTCACTCAACAAGTTATTGAATAAAGTCTAGATCAGTGCTGACTATTAGGAATATAATGTGAGTTACATATGAAATTAAAAATTTTGCAGTAGCCACAAATAAAAAAATGAAAAAAATTAGTGGCCATTTTTAGTATTATACTTTAACTTAATATGCCCTCAGTTCAGTTCAGTTCAGTCGCTCAGTTGTGTCTGGCTCTTTGTGACCCCATGGACTCCTGCACGACAGGCCTCCCTATCCGTTACCAATTCTCAGAGTTTACTCAAACTCATGCTCACTGAGTCAGTGATGCCATCCAACCATCTCATCCTCTGTTGTTCCCTTCTCCTCCTGCCTTCATCAACCTTTCCCAGCATCAGGGTCTTTTCAAATGAGTTAGCTCTTTGCATCAGGTGGCCAAAGTATTGGAGTTTCAGCTTCAACATCAGTCCTTCCAATGAACATTCAGGACTCATTTCCTTTAGGATGGGCTGGTTGGATCTCCTTGCAGTCCAAGGGACTCTCAAGAGTCTTCTCTAACACCACAGTTCAAAAGCATCAATTCTTCTGTGCTCAGCTTTCTTTATAGTCCAACTCTCACATCCATACATGATTACTGGAAAAATGATAACCTTGACTAGACATTTGTTGGCTAAGAAATATCTCTGCTTTTTAATATGCTGTCTAGGTTCGTCACAGTTTTTCTTCCAAGGAGTAAGCGTCTTTTAATTTCATGGCTGCAGTCACATTCTGCAGTATTTTGGAGCCCCCCAAAATTAACAGTCACTGTTTCCACTGTTTCCCCATCTATTTGCTATAAAGTGATGGGACCAGGTGCCATGATCTTAGTTTTCTGAATGTTGAGTTTTAAGCCAACTTTTTCACTCTCCTCTTTCACTTTCATTAAGAGGCTCTTTAGTTTTTCTCCACTTTCTGCCATAAGGGTGGTTTAATTCACATATCTGAGGTTATTGATATTTCTCCTGGCAATCTTGATTCCAGCTTGTGCTTCCTCCAGCCCAGTGTTTCTCATGATGTACTCTGCATACAAGTTTAAAAAGCAGGCTGTACGTCAATGTACAGCCTTGACGTACTCCTTTTCCCATTTAGAACCAGTCTGTTGTTCCATGTCCAGTTCTAACTGTTGCTTCCTGACCCGCATTCAGATTTCTCAAGAGACAGGTCAGGTCGTCTGGTATTCCCATGTCTTGCAGAATTTTCCACAGTTTGCGGTGATTCACACAGTCAAAGGGTTTGGCATAGTCAGTAAAGCAGAAATAGATGTTTTTCTGGAACTCTCTTGCTTTTTCCATGATCCAGTGGATGTTGGTAATTTGATCTCTGGTTTCTCTGCCTTTTCTAAATCCAGCTTGATCATCTGGAAGTTCACGATTCATGCTGTTGAAGCCTGGCTTGGAGAATTTTGAGTATTACTAGCTTGTGAAATGAGTGCAATTGTGCAGTAGTTTGAGTATTCTTTGGCATTGCCTTTCTTAGGGATTGGAATGAAAACTGACCTTTTCCAGTCCTATGGCTACTGCTGAATTTTCCAAATTTGCTGGCATATTGAGTGCCGCACTTTCACAACATCATCTTTTAGGATTTGAAAGAGCTCAACTGGAATTCCATCACCTCCCCTAGCTTTGTTCGTAGTGATGCTTCCTAAGGCCCACTTGACTTCTCATTCCAGGATGTCTGGCTCTAGGTGAGTGATCACACCATCGTTTCTCTGGGTTATGATCTTTTTTAATAGTTCTTCTGTGTATTCTTGCCACTTCTTCTTAATATCTTCTGCTTCTGTTAGGTCCATACCATTTCTGTCCTTTATCGAGCCCATCTTTGCATGAAATGTTCCCTTGGTATCTCTAATTTTCTTGAAGACATCTCTAGTCTTTCCCATTCTAGTGTTTTCCTCTATTTCTTTGCTCTGATCACTGAGGAAAGCTTTCTTGTCTCTCCTTGCTATTTGGAACTCTGCATTCAGATGGGTATATCTTCCCTTTTCTCCTTTACCTTCTTTTCTTTTCTCAGCTTCTCTTCTTTTCTCAGCTATTTTAAGGCCTCCTCAGACAACTATTTTGCCTTTTTGCATTTCTTTTTCTTGGGGATGGTCTTGATCACTGCTTCTGTACAATGTCATGAACCTCTGTCCATAGTTCTTCAGGCACTCTATCAGATCTAATCCCTTGAATCTATTCCTCACTTCCACTGTATAATCGTAAGGGATTTGATTTAGGTCATACCTGAATGGTCTAGTGGTTTTCCCTACTTTCTTCAATTTAAGTCTGAATTTGGCAATAAGGAGTTCATGATCTGAGCCGCAGTCAGCTCCTGGTCTTGTTTTTGCTAACTGTATAGAGCTTCTCCATCTTTGGCTGCAAAGAATATAATCGATCTGATTTCAGTATTGACCATTTGGTGATGTCCATGTGTAGAGTCATCTCCTGTGTTGTTGGAAGAGGGTGTTTACTATGACCAGTGCGTTCTCTTGGAAAAACTGTTAGCCTTTGCCCTGCTTCTTTCTGTACTCCAAGACCAAACTTGCCTATTATTCCAGGTATGTCTTGACTTCCTACTTTTGCATTCAAGTCCCCTATGATGAAAAGGACATCTTTTTTGGGTGTTAGTCCTAGAAGGTCTTGTAGGTCTTCATAGAACCGTTCAACTTCAGCTTCTTTAGCATTACTGGTTGGGGCATAGACTTGGATTACTGTGATATTGAATGGTTTGCCTTGGAAACTAACAGAGATCATTCCATTGCTTTTGAGATTGCACCCAAGTACTGCATTTAGGACTCTTTTGGAAAAAGACTCTGATGGGACACAAATAATTCATTTTGTTAAATGAGAAAATAACTTGCCTAGGCTGACATACATAGTTGGCACATGTTATAGACCAGATTTGAACCTAGACAGTCAGGCTCCAAAATCTTCGCTTTTCAAAATCACATATATTCCCTCTCCTTACAGTCACTCAGTCTTATTTCTACTATTCTTCTACATATACCTTTATGTTTCAACTATACCTAACAAGTATGTAAATAAACCATCTGTGTTTGTTTGCTAGGGCTGGGTGATTTAATGAGAAATATTTGTGGTCTTTGTCTCCATGTCTGGCATAAAAATTTCCTAAAACCCTTGGAATTTCCCGAGTGGTAGGAATGTCTGTTATTCATAAGGAATCCTTTGGGCCACATCTAAATTTATGCACATGAAGTGATTCAAATGCGTGGCCCTCAGATAGCCTAAGGATGGAGCTGGTCACCAGAGAGACCAAATGGTTAGGGACTAACACTTTTAGCACTAGCCACTGACCTCTTGGGCTGCAAGGAGATTAAACCAGTCAATTCTAAAAGAAATCAACCCTAAATATACATTAGAGGGAATGTTGCTGAAGCTGAAGCTCCAATACTTTGGCCACCTGATGAGAAGAGCTGACTCACTGGAAAAGACTCTGATGCTGGGACAGACTGAAGGGAAAAGGAGCAGGGGATGGCAGAGGATGAGATGGTTTGAAAGCAATTACCGACTCAATGAACATGAATTTGAGCAAACTCCAGGAGATACTGGAGGACAGAGGAGACTGGAGCTGCAGTCCATGGAGTCATCAAAGAATCAGAAATGACTTAGTGACTGAATAATAACAGCACTGACCTCTAGGAAGGGGAAAGGAGGAGCTACAGATTAAACTCTATAAAAAATCTGGAACAAGGGATTTGATGAGTTTCCAGGTTGGTGAGCCTATCCATATTTGGAGAAGGTGGTGCAACCCAGTTCCATGGAGACATCTTTCTAGACCTTGGCCTACCTATGTACCTTTTTTCAACTGAAAAAAAAAACAAACCCAAAAAAACCCTCACAGCAAGAGAGTTTGTAAGTTAAGTTTTATTTGGGGCAAAATGAGGACTTTAGCCCGGGAGACAGCATTTCAAATAGCTCTGAGAAGCTGCTCCAGAGAAGTAGGGGAGAAGGTCATTATAAATGTGATTTTGGTGAAGGGGGAGTACATGCAATTAAGCACATATTCTTTTTTTTTTTTTTGCTAGCCGCAATAAGCAGACATCACCGTGAAGGACTTTAGTGCTTTTCTAGATCTGAGGAGATGAAAAAACTGGGCTCATAAAGTCTCCTGAAAATATCTTTCTATCTGAAGACTTGTTCTGCCAGTTTCTCCCAGAGCACAGAGTGCCTCATTCCTGATTTCCACTCTGAACTCCTTTCAGGGGGTGTTAAAGGTCAGCACCCACACCACTTATAATTTGATCCTTGTAGAGATAGATGTCAAGTGCCAATTTGTAGGTGACACTCTTCATTACGTACTTCTTATCCTTTGTAATACACTGGTAAATGTAAGTAAATGTTCTCTGAGTTCTGTGAGCTGCTCTGGCACATTGATTGAACCCAAGGAGGGGTTCACAGGAACCTCTGATGTATAGCCAGTCCATCAGAAGCACAAGTGATAACTCAGACTTTCAACTGGAGCTGAAGTGGGGGCAGTCTTGTGAGACTGAGACTTGAATCTGTGGGACTGAAACCAAGTAGGACCCTGTGGGGCTCTTGGCCATGAAAAGTCTTTCTGTGTCCCCCATTTCCAGACCTTCCCTGAGTTCCAAAGGGCAGGTTCAAACATGGAAGAGAAGAGATGAAGAGACAAGGGAGGAGCAATCAAGCAACAACAGTGCAGCCTTGAGATAGGATCCTGGCTCTCTCAAGAGATACACAAAACAGTATCTCTGAGTTCTTCTGAAAATTACAACAAACAGAAAATGTTAACTACTTGAGACATTCTTTATTCCAGAGAGAAGTGCAGTGTTTAATAACCTCAAGAACTACTGATCATCAGGAGACCATCTGAGGCCACACAAAGAAATGCAGGGGACTTCCCTGGTGGTACAGTGGATAAGAATCTGCTTGCTAATGCAGGGGACATGGGTTCGATCCCTAGTCCAGGAAGATTCCCACATGCCTTAGGGCAACAAAGCCCATATGCCACAAGCCTGTGTGCTCTAGGGCTGATAAGCTGCAACTATTGAAGCCTGCATGGCTAGAACCTGTGCTCTGTAACAAGAGAAGCCATTGCAATGAGAAACCTGAGCGCTGCAATGAAGAGGAGCCCCCACATTGCCACTAGAGAAAGTCTACTCACAGCAACAAGGATTCAGCACAGCCAAAAATTTAAAAAAATTGAAAGTAAATGAATAAAGGGACACAGCCCTGTGCACACCCTGATCCTTCTCAGCAACTCCATCCTTGAACCATTGCTAAAAACTCCTCACCAGATCTCCCTAGGTTGAGACACACATTTTTGAGGCATGAGCCTATTGTGTCCCTCCCTTTGCCTGGCAAAGCAGTAAAGCTACTACTTTTTTAAAATTTTTATTTGGGACCTCCCGGTGGTCCAATGGTTAAGATCCCAACCTTCCAATGCAGGGGGCTTGGGTTCAATCCTGATCAGGGAACTAAGACCCCACATGCTACACAGCACAGCCCAAAAAATAAAATAAAATAAAATAAAAATAAAAATTTTATTTATTTATTTTTACTCTTTTCTACTTCACCCAAAACTCTGTTTCCGAGATTCAACTAGGCAGTGGTACACAGAGGCCAAACTTTTGGCATCAGGGTCTGATGTTATGATCAAGTAGACAGCGTCAGAATTCAGTTAAATTGATAGAGTACCCAGTTACTGTCAGATGAGAACTAGAGAATTTCCTGGTGGTGTGGAAAAACACACATCAGGCTGCTATAATGTTACACCACAGAATGGGTGGCTCAAACAACAGAAATTTATTTTCTTGCAGTTCTGAAGGCTGGAAGTTCAAGATCAGGGTGTTGACAGTTCTGGTTTCTCTTGAGGCTTCTCCTGAGATGCCAACTTCTAGCCGTGTCCTCATACAGCCTTCTCCCTGCATGCGTGTGTTATTGCTAACTATTTTGGGGCCTAAATTTCTTCTTATAAGACCATCAGTCAGGACTTCCCTGGTATTGCAGTGGATAGGAATCCATGTCCCAATGCAGGGGACATGGGTTCTATCCCTGGTCCAGGAAGATTTCACATATGACAGTTAAGCCCATGTGCCAAAACTACTGAAGCCTGCATGCTCTAGGGCCCGTGAGCCACAACTAGTGAGCCCATGTGTCGAAATTTAGAAACCCACGAACCCTAGAGCCCTCAAGTTGCAACTACTGAAGCCCACACACCGAGAGCCTGTGCTCTGCAACAAGAGAAGCCACCACAATGACAAACCCGCGCATCTCACAGAGGTTAGAGAGTAACCCCCACTTTCCACAACTAGAGGAAGCCCACTAGCAGCAATGAAGACCTAGCACAGCCAAAAATAAATATATAATTTTTAAAAAAGAACATCAGTGAAACTGTTGCAGGGAAGAGCCAATTCTAACTCCATGGTGGATCTTTTTCTTTGACTTTACTCTTTGTTTTTATTACTTTTGTTATTATGAGTGAATGAAGTCGCTCGGTTGTGTCCGACTCTTTGCGACCCCCCAGGCTCCTCCGTCCATGGGATTCTCCAGGCAAGAATACTGGAGTGGAAAAATAATAATAATAATAAAAGAATACTGGAGTGGATTGCTATTTCCTTCTCCAGGGGATCTTCCCGACTCAGGGATCGGACCCAGGTCTCCCTTATTGCAGGCAGACGCTTTACCGTATGAACTGAAGGGTTTAGAGGCCGTCAAATTATAGTCATACATAAATTCCTGCCTCAGGGAACCCTGGGGCTTCCCACGTGGTGCTAGTCATAAAGAAACTGCCTGTCAATTCAGGAGACATAAGAGACATCGGTTGGATCCCTGGGTCAGGAAGATCCCCTGGAGGAGGGCATGGCAACCCATTCCAATATTCTTGCCTGGGAAATCCCATGGACAGAGGGGCTTGGCAGACTACAGACCACAGGGTCACAAAGAGTCAGACATGACTGAAGCAACTTTCACTTAATTATGTTGAATTGGTTCATAGTGCTTTACAGTCTATTATATTCTACTTTTCTGTATATTCAACAAGATGGTTCAGTTCAGTCGCAGTTGTGTCTGACTCCTTGTGAACCCGTGGGCTGCAGCACACCAGGCCTCCCTATCCATCACCAACTCCCAGAGTCTACTCAAACTCATGTTCATTGAGTCAGTGATGCCATCTAACCATCTCATCCTCTGTCATCCCCTTCTCCTCCTGCCCTCAATCTTTCCCAGCATCGGGGTCTTTTCAAATGAGTCAGTTCTTCCCATCAGGTGACCAAGGTATTGGAGTTTCAGCTTCAACATCAGTCCTTCCAATGAACACTCAGGACTGATCTCCTTTAGGATGGACTGATTGGATTTCCTTGTAGTCGAAAGGCTCTCAAAAGTCTTCTCCAACACCACAGTTCAAAAGCATCAATTCTTTGGCCCTTAGCCTTCTTCACAGTCCAACTCTCACATCCATACATGACTACTGGAAAAATCATAGCCTTGACTAGACAACGGACTTTTGTTGGCAAAGTAATGTCTCAGCTTTTTAATATGCTGTCTAGGTTGGTCATAGCTTCCCTTCCAAGGAGTAAGCGTCTTTTAATTTCATGGCTGCAGTCACCATCTGTAGTGATCTTGGAGCCCAGAAAAATAAAGTCGGTCATTGTTTCCACTGTTTCCCCATCTATTTGCCATGAAGTGATGGGAACGGTTGCCATGATCTTAGTTTTGAGAGTCCAAGGGACTCTCAAGAGTCTTCTCTAACACCACAGTTCAAAAGCATCAATTCTTCTGTGCTCAGCTTTCTTTACAGTCCAACTCTCACATCCATACATGATTACTGGAAAAACCATAGCCTTGACTAGACATTTGTTGGCTAAGAAATGTTTCTGCTTTTTAGTATGCTGTTTAGGTTGGTCACAGTTTTTCTTCCAAGGAGTAAGTGTCTTTTAACTTCATGGCTGCAGTCACCATCTGCAGTGATTTTGGAGCCCCCCAAAATTAACAGTCACTGTTTCCACTGTTTTCCCGTCTATTTGCCATGAAGTGATGGGACCAGATGCCATGATCTTAGTTTTCTGAATGCTGAATTTTAAGCCAACTTTTTCACTCTCCTCTTTCACTTTCATCAGGAGGCTCTAGTTCTTCTTCACTTTCTGCCATAAGGGTGGTGTCATCTGCATATCTGAGGTGATTGATATTTCTCCTGGCAATCTTGATTCCAGCTTGTGCTTCCTCCAGCCCAGTGTTTCTCATGATGTACTCTGCAAATAAGTTAAATAAGCAGGGTGACAATATACAGCCTTGACATACTCCTTTTCCTCTTTAGAACCAGTCTGTTGTTCCATGTCCAGTTCTAACTGTTGCTTCCTGACCTGCACACAGATTTCTCAAGAGGCAGGTCAAGTGGTCTGGAATTCCCATTTCTTTCAGGATTTTTCACAGTTTATTGTGATTCAGATAGTCAAAGGCTTTGGCATGAATAAAACAGAAAACCATCCTCTTAGTTGGATCTCTGAATAAAGTTATATTCCTTGTCTTTCAGGTTAATTGGCTTGTCATGAAGAGAGAAGACTGAGCTTCAACTCCATAACACAACTGGATTGGGGCCCATCCTGAGGACCTCATTTTAACGCAATCACCTCTTTAAAGGCTGTCTCTCCTAACACATTCATAACTGAGGTACTGGAAATTAAGACGCCAACATGAATTTTGGAGAGATACAATTAAGTTCATTACATCATGTTTCTATTGGAGGCTCATTCTTTTGTACTCTTCCATCTTGAATATCATTTCCAACTGGCTAACTCTTGGTCATGCTAAAATAACTAGTGTCTCTTCTTTGAAAACATTTCCAGAAAAAATTGAAGTAGATATAAGCTTCCTTGTGCCATAATCTATTGTTGTTGTTCAGTCACTAAGTCGTGTCTGACTCTTTGTGACCCCATGGACTACATTATGCCAGGTGTCCCTGTCCTTCACTAGCTCCCGGAATTTGCTCAGATTCATATCCATTGAGTCGGTGATGCCATTCAACCTCTGTCATCCCTGTCTGTCTGTCGTGTCAACCTCATCCTCTGGCATCCCCTTCTCCTCCTGCTGTCAACCTTTTCCAGCATTGGGGTCTTTCCCAATGAGTCAGCCCTTTGCACCAGGTGGCCAAAGTACTGGAGTTTCAGCTTCAGCATCAGTCCTTCCAATGAATATTTAGGGTTGATTTCCTTTAGGCTTGACTGGTTTGATCTCCTTGCTGTCCAAGGGACTCTCAAGAGTCTTCTCCAGCACCACAATTTGAAACCAATTGTTTGGCACTCAGCCTTCTTTGGGCTTCCCTGGTAGCTCAGATGGTAAAGAATCTGCCTGCAATGTGGGAGACCTGGGTTCGATCCCTGGGTTGGGAAGATCCCCCGGAGAAGGGAGTGGCAACCCACTCCAGTATTCTTGCTTGGAGAATTCCATGGACAGAGGAGCCTGGCTGGCTACAGTCCATGGGGTCACAAAGAGTTGGACACGATTGAGTGACTTTTACTCACTCAGCCTTCTTTATGGTCCAACTCTCACATCCATACATGACTACTGAAAAAACCACAGCTTTGACTATACAGACCTTTTTCAGCAAAGTGATGTCTCTGCTTTTTAATACACTGTCTGGGTTTCTCATAGCTTTTCTTTCAAGGAGCAAGCGCCTTTTAATTTCATGTCTGCAGTCACCATATGTAGTGATTTTGGAGGCCAAGAAAATAAAAATCTGCCACTGTTTCCATTTTTTTCCCATTTATTTTCCATGAAGTGATGGGACCAGATGCAATTATCATTGTCTTTTTGAATGTTGAGTTTTAAGCCAGCTTTTTCACTCTCCTCTTTCACGGTCATCAAGAGGCTCTTTAGCTCCTCTTCACTTTCTGCCATTAGAGTGGTATCATCTGCATATGTGAGGTTGTTGATATTTTTCCTGGCAATCTGATTTCAGCTTGTGATTCATATAGCCCTGTATTTCTCATGGTGTACTCTGTATATAGGTTAAATGAGCAGGGTGACAATATACAGCATACTCCTTTCCCAATTTGGAACCAGTTCATTGCTTCCTGTCCGGATCTAACTGCTGCTTCTTGACTTGCCTACGGGTTTCACAGGAGGCAGTTAAGGTGGTCTGGCATTCTCATCTCTTTAAGAATTTTCCAGTTTGTTATGATCTACACAGTCAAAGGTTTTAGAGTAGTCAATGATGGAGAAGATGTTTTTCTGGAATTCTGTAGCTTTTTCTATGATCCAAAATGTTGGCAATTTGATCTCTGGTTCTTGTGCCTTTCCTAAGTCCAGCTTGAACATCTGAAGTTCTCGGTTCATGTACTGTTAAAGCCTAGCTTGAAGGATTTTGAGCATTAATTTGCTCCCGTGTGAAAATGAGCAAAATTGTCTGGTAGTCTGAATATTCTTTGGCACTGTCCTTCTTTGGGATTGGAATGAAAACTGACCTTTTACAATCCTGTGGCCATTGCTGAGTTTTCCAAATTTGCTGACATAATTTATTAGTTGATGAAAAAGTAATTGTGGTTTTGGACCGTGAATTTTAAATCATTATAACTAGGCTCAAGCTTTGCACAGTGGCAGTATCGTATTCAGTGAGGTTTATCCAAGGCATGGTTATTGCCTCCCCCCCCCAAAAAAAAACCCAACAAAACCTAAGAACAAAAACATTTATTAATTCAAAATAGGAACCATTTCAATCAACACATTTTTGCCAATGAGAAATAAGTTGGTTTCATCCTGTAGTATAAAATCCATGCTTGACAAACTCTTGGAAAGCATTTTCTGTCTCCTGCTGACTGTGGAAGTGTTTTCTCTGCAGAAAGTTGTCAAGATGCTTGAGGAAGTGTAGTCGGTTCTCAAGAGGTCAGTTTAATATGGCAGATGAGGCAAAACTTCGTAGCCCAATTTGCTCAACTTTTGAAGCATTGGTTGTGTGACATGCAGTCGGGAGTTGTCATGGAGGAGAATGGGACCGTTTTGTTGGCCAATGCTGGCTGCAGGTGTTGCAATTTTTGGTGCAGCTCATCAATTTGCTGAGCATACTTCTCAGATGTAATGGTTTCACCAAAGCTATAGTGGATCAGACCAGCAGCAGATCACCAAACAGTGACCATGACCTTTTTTTTGGTGCAAGTTGGTTTTGGAGCCTTTTCTCAGTCCAACCACTGAGCTGGTCATTGCTGGTTATTGTATACAATCCACTTTTCGTTCCATGTCACAATCCACTCGAGAAATGGCTTATTGTTGCTATGTAGACTAAAAGAAGACAACACTTCAAAATGACAATTTTTTTTTTTTGGTGCGGTCTGCTCATGACGTGAGGCACTCCCTTATCAAGGTTTTTCACCTTTCCAGTTTGCTTCAAATGTTGATGACTGTAGAATGGTCGACGTTGAGTTCTTCAACAACTTCTCATGTAGTTTAAGAGGATCAGCTTTGAGATTGCTCTGAATTGGTCGTTGTCAACTTCTGGTGGCCAGCCACTGCATTCCTCATCTTCAATGCTCTCATCTCCCTTTCAAAACTTTTGGAACCACTGCTGCACTGACATTCATTAGCAGTTCCTGGTCCAAATGTGTTGTTGATGTTGTGAATTGTCCCTCCTACTTACAACCCATTTTGCATTCAAATAAAAAAATTACTTGAATTTGCTTTTTGTTTAAGATCATTTCTATAGTCTAAAATAAATATAAACAGCAAGTAGTAAGTCATTAGCAAAAAACATAATGTGCATTAAAATGATGTATTATAACTTCAGTTCAGTTCAGTCGCTCAGTCGTGTCTGACTCTTTGCAACCCCATGAATCACAGCACGCGAGGCTGCCCTGTCCATCACCAACTCCCGGAGTTTACCCAAACTCATGTCCATCAAGTCGATGATGCCATCCAGCCATCTCATCCTCTGTCGTCCCCTTCTCCTCCTGCCCCCAATCCCTCCCAGCATCAGGGTCTTTTCCAATGAGTCAACTCTTATAACATTGCTGCTGCTAAGTTGCTTTAGTCGTGTCCAACTCTGTGCAACCCCATAGATGGCAGCCCACCAGGCTCCCCCGTCCCTGGGATTCTCCAGGCAAGAACACTGGAGTGGGTTGCCATTTCCTTCTCCAATGCATGAAAGTGAAAAGTGAAAGTGAAGTCGCTCAGTCGTATCCGACCCTCAGCGACCCCGTGGACTGCAGCCTTTCAGGCTCCTCTGTCCATGGGATTTCCCAGGCAAGAGTACTGGAGTGGGGTGCCATTGCCTTTCTGCTTATAACATTACCACATTTATTTAAGAATGTATTCCAATATCAAACAGCAAGTTCAATAATGCAAAACAGCAATTACTTTTGCACCAATCTAATATCTTAAAAATACCTATGGGACTTCCCTGGTGGTCCAGTGGTTAAGAATTCACTTATTAATGTAGCGCACATGGGCCCAGTCCCTGGTCTGGGAAGGTTCTGCATGCCACAGAGCAACTAAGCCCAGGTGCCACAACTACTGAAGCCCAAGTGCCACAGAGCCTGTGCTTCACAGCAAGAGAAACCACAGCAATGAGAAGGCCAAGCATCGGAAAGAAGAGTAGCCTCCACTCACTGCAGCTAGAGAAAGCCTGTGCAAGACAAGGAAGACCCACCCCAGTCAAAACATAGATAAATAAAATTTTAAAGGAAAAAAAAACTTACTGTAAAGTCTCAAAAATCAAGGCATTGTGGTACTGATAAAAGAAGAGACAAACAGATCAGTGGAGTGGAATAGAGAGCCCAGAAAGAGACCCAGATAAATATATACAGTCAAGTGATTTTTGACAAAGAAACAAAGGCAACAAATGCAGCAGAGACAGCCTCCTCAACAAATGGTGCTAGAACAGCAGGACACACACACACACATTAATGCAGACCCAGACCTTACACCTTTCACAAAAATTAACTCAAAACGGATCATAGGTCTAAATATAAAACGCAAAACTATAAAACTGTTAGAAGATAACGGAGGAGAAAACCCAGATGACCCTGGTTATCTCTATGACTTTTTAGATACAAAACCAAAGGCATAATCCATGAATGTGGTAACTGATAAGTTTGGCTTTATTAAATTAAAAATTTCTGCTTTATTAAATTAAAAATTTCTGACTGTAAAAACACTGTCAAGAGAAGGAGTATATAAGTCACAGATTGAGAGAAAGTATTTTCAAAGGCACATCTGATAAAGGACCATTGCCCAAAATATACAAAGAACTCTTAAAGCTCAACAATAAGACATAATAAATGTTTTTTAATCATAAAAAGTCCTCAACAATAATAAAACAAACAATCTGATTAAAAATAGGCCAAAGACCTGAACAGACACCCCAGCAAAGAAGATGTATTGATGGCAAATAAGCATTTGAAAAGATGCTCCAATTTATGTCATAAGGGAAATGCAAATTAAAACAACAATGAGATACCACAACACACCCATTGCTGCTGCTGCTGCTGCTAAGTCCGTCAGTTTTGTCCGACTCTGTGTGACCCCATAGACGGCAGCCCACCAGGCTCCCCCGTCCCTGGGATTCTCCAGGCAAGAACACTGGAGTGGGTTGCCATTTCCTTCTCCAATGCATTAAAGTGAAAAGTGAAGTTGCTCAGTCGTGTCCGACTCTTCGCTACCCCATGGACTGTAGCCTACCAGGCTCCTCGGTCCATGGGATTTCCCAGGTAAATGGGATTTTCCCAGGAGTGGGGTGCCATTGCCTTCTCCGACACACCCATTAGAATGGTCAAAATCTGAAACACTGACAAGATGAATTGCTGGCAAGGATGTGGTGCAACAGGAACATTCATTCACTGCTGACAAGAATGTAAAATGGTACAGCCACTTTGGAAGACAGTTTGGTAGTTTTTTACAAAATTAAACATACTCTTATGATATAATCTAGCAATCTCACTCCTTGGTGTTTGCCCAAAGAAGTTGAAAATTATGTCCACACAAAAACCTGCACACAGATGTTTAGAGTAGCTTTACTCATAACTGCCAAAACTCAGAAGCAACCAAGATATCCTTCAATAAGTGAAGGTATAAACAAACGGTGGTATATCCAGACAATGGAATGTTATTCAGCACTGAAAAGAGATGAGCTATCAAACCAGGAAAAGACAGAATTATTAAATGCATGACAGTAAAATAAGGAAACCAATCTGAAAAGGCTACATAATGTGTAATTCCAGCTCCATGACATTCGACAAAGGGCAAAATGATGGAAACAGTGAAAAGATCACTGGTTGTCAGTGGCTGCGGGTGGATGATGAGAAGGGAGATGAGTAGTTGGAGCACAGAGGTTTGTAAGTGCAGGGAAAATATTCTATATGATACTGCAATGATGATGTCCATAGAAGCCCAAGTCCTTAGCATGTCCAAGTCCATACAAGACCAAGAATGAACCCTAATGTAAAGTCTGGACCTTGGGTGACTGTGATGTACTCTCACCAATTGTAACAAGTTCTGGTGGGAGATGCTTATAGTGGGAGAGGTTATGCATTTGTGGAGGAAGAGAGTGTATGGAAAACAATCTCTGTGCCTTTCTTTTAATTTTGCTTTAAACCTAAAACTGCTCTAAAAGAATAAATCTTAATATTTTTTAACCAATTCTTTATACAAGCAATTTTCCCCAATCTTGAAAGCAGAAACTGTGTTCATTTCATTTCTGCATCTCTTTCTCCAATACCATTTCCATCACCCTCTCAGTACTTGGCACAGTTCAGTACTTAGAGTTTTTTGGAGGAATTAAAGAATTTCATTTTAGAGGCAGAAAGTTCTATATGAAAGCAAATGTACTCTTTATTCTTACTGGTAAACCACCATGCCAACTAAAAATTTTTAATTTGTCTCCTGTCAACTTTACCAACACAGCTCATCTTTTAAGTCTTACCTAATCATTCAGCAAGGCTTGCTCCTTGTCAATTTTTAAATGAAATCCAATTATTAATATATATTGAATAATTAATTTGCAAGAATGTCTTATGAAGAGAAAATTAACTTTTCTGTTTAATACCATACCCCAAATTTCTTTGAACAAATTGCCCTTATTTAGTACTATCTTTTCAGAAACTTCATGTTTTTAAGTCTGTTGCCAATGTCAAGTCATTTTTATTTTGTATCAAGTATATTTTTCCCCCTTTTGTGGCTGCACCACAAGGCTTACAGAATTCTAGTT